>NC_045555.1:20028852-21468852 GCF_009769535.1 Thamnophis elegans | reverse complement strand
GGATCTCGGCTTGCGTGCTTGTAAATGCAGCCCCCCCCCTCCAGTGGCCTAAGAACTTGGCTACTTTAAGACTTATGGACTTCAACTCCCAGAATTCCTCAGCCAGCAAAGCTGGTTGGTGAATTAAGTTCACAAGTCTTAAAGTTGCCACGGTTGGAGACGCCTGGCCTAAAGTGCACTTCTCCAAAACAATCTTAGGTTTCCGAAATGCAATGAAAGAAGTGTTTTTTTATGGGAGTCCTTTTTTGTGTTGGAGGCCTTGACCGTGATGGCATTAGCATGTTGCTGCAAAGCCCAATGCAAACCATGGCTTCCAAGGGGCACATTTGAATGCCCAGCTCAGACTCTGCCCATCATCATCATCATCATAGGGTCAAATTAGGGATCAGGTACCCCCTCCCCCCAACACAGGGGTCTCCAATCTTGGCAACTTTAAGCCTGGAGCTGGCTGGGGAATTCTGGGAGTTGAAGTCCGTCAGGGTTAAAAGTTGCCAAGGAGACCCCCATCCCAACACATGGAGGAGGTAGGGAATCAGTTGCCTTCAGGCTTATGACCATAATTGGAGCCAGGATTTCTGTTGCTAAACAAGGCTGTTGTTCAGTTGAGTTGTGCTCGATTTTACAACCATTTTTTTGCCATGGCCGTTAAACAAATCACCGCAATTAAGTGAATCTGGTTTTCTCCATTGGCTTTGCTGGTTAGAAGCTCCCCGAGAAGGTTGTAATCGCATGGATGCTGCAACTAGTGTGAATACATGCCAGTTGTCAGTTGCCTGAGTTTTGATCACGGGACTGTGGCAATGCTGGGCCTGGGTGAGTTGTAAGTCAGTTTTTTTTCAGAGCTGTTTAAACTTGGAAGAATCCTATTGGAAGAAATGTCCTTGATTCAGTTCCAAGTGGGGAAAAAGACACTGGAAGCATGGAGGTTGCTTGGAATGATGGCTTAATGGTGGACAGGACCACATGGCTTGAGCTCCTGAACAGAAAAGGGGGTCACATGCTGTAAGTTGTTGAGTGAAGAAGAAAAGAGGGAGGGGAAGGGGTGTGCTGAGAGTTCCTGAGTTTTTTATACTATCTGTTCAGCCCAACATCTCTGTTTCCTGTTCAATCAGAAATGTATTCTGATTGGTTGTCAGATTACCAGGGGGGGGGGCTTAGCTAGCTTTGTAAGTTCTGTGTCTTTTGAGTCCCAAGCTTGGTCGAGTTCCCAGATACCATGTGGTGAGTTTCTGTTGCAGGCTAATCATACCTTTGTTATGTAGAGTAGACCAGCTCAGGGTTTTTAATGGCCCATCAAAAATGTGAGGGCTATTAAGAGTGAGTCTGTTTCCTGCCTAAAAACATATTTCTCCATTTTGTATCCAGGGAAATATAATATTCTGCCTTTTCAATATTTCCCAGAATATTTCATTCTTCTAGGAGAGGGATGGGTGATAACTTCCTACAGTCCCTAGATGAATGCTTTTAAGTTGAGGACTCTGTAATAGCTGGGGAATTCTGGGAGTTGAAGTCCACCAGGCTTAAAGTTGCCAAAGTTGGAGACCCTTGCTCTGTAACACACTATCCCAGATCATTTGCAGACCTGATGCTTCTAAGCACCCCACAGGCCAGAACCGGCCCCTGGGCCTTCAGTTTGAGACCCTTGTTCTACATGCACTATGATGCTAAACTTGACGTAGTTTTAGCATCCCCCGGAAACCCATATAGTTTACGATACAATACATTGTGCAGATTTTTGAAAACAGTTCATTCTTAATTAAGCTTCTTGTACGAATAAACCCATAAACTAGTGGCATCTCATATTGATAATCTGAGTTTGTATCCTATTTTCTCACTTAAGTGATAGACTATTTCCCCACTCAGACTGGGAAAATGACTTCATTGAATCAGATGCCATAGTCAAACTCATTTTTATTTGTTAAAATTATTTCACATTTCTTAAACATCCTTAAATTCTCTTCACAAATAAATGGTCTCCATGTGTATTAATCATCGCTCTCAATCCAGAGATAATATTACATTATTTCTCCATGTTTACATCACATGGTAGGATCTCTGATGGGAAACATAATATCTATTAGCTCACATACTAATCATGGGAATAATTTAAGTGGACAAATGCTTTTGTAGGATTTCACTGTCTGAAAAAGATTAAAATTAAATGTAGTTACTTGGAAAAATGAGGACAATGTTGTTTACAATCTGAGGAAACGGAATTATTCCTGTTAAAATGCCCATGTTTCAAAGGACTTTATATTAGAAAATTATATGCATGCTTGACTCATCATTTTAAGCCCATTTCCTAGCATGGTCATCTTCTTGTGGGAAAATATTGACGCATTTGTATAACTCCTTTATTATAGACTTTACCACTCAAAGGGTTTCTAATGTTTTAGGGATGAAAAGGCATTTTTCCACTCTTTCTAACGGCATATTTATTTTGCAACTATCCTCTTATTCCTTGCCAGATTTTAATTTTCTAACTAGAAACATTAATGCTAGCTTTCAGTGTGAGACCAACTATGCATTCAGTCCAATTTCTCTTTTTGACAGTTCAGGGGAAAAGCATCCAAACAGGTGATTATAGAAAAAAAAATCTGGAAAAAAGGTAATAGTTGTTGATTGTAGAAGGCTTTAAAAACTGTTGAAATAGAAAAGCATGTTTGAAAGTTGATGAGATCAGTACATGCTGTACATTGCAAAAGCGCTAGCCTATTGTGAGTTATGGACCAGTGAACTAACTGACCAATGAGTGACTGATCCAGAAGTCACTTTGCTTGCAGTAGAAGCTCATAGCACATTTTCTTAGTAAACAGATACTCAGACTTGATTTTAAAGTAGCATATTAATATGGATAAATTTTGTGAATTCAGAACAAGTTATTTACCCACAGAAAACTGAGGACAGTATGAATCAGGAGTCATCAACTTTTGGACCTCAGGGACCACTGAATTCATAATTTTAAATCCCGTGGACCACTGATATGATCTGCCTAATAACCAGCTGGGTGGGCGTGACTAAGTGGTCATGTGACTGACTGGGCATGGCCAACTTGATGTCATGTCAAGGGGCACCTCGCTAGCCTCTACTCGCCCCTCCCCTCCCAGCCACTCCTTGCCTGCCTGCCCAGGTTCCTTAGAGCCCCAACAGGAAGCAGTTGTTGGAGCTAAGCAGCCACCATGAGAAAGTTGGCAAAACAGCTGGCTCAGTTCAAATTGGATCTTACGGAAAAGGAGGCTCAGCAGAAGCACCTCAATGAGGACTACGAGCATAGGCTTTCCAAGCAGAGAGAAGACATGCGGGACTGCAAGGCCAGGTACCGGCACCTGGAGGCTCAGCCGGCTGAGATGGTCAGCCAGTTCCAGGCCATGATGCAGTCCTACTGGAACAAGGCCCTCCAGCTCTTTGCCATCAGTGGCACTTCCCTCCAACCTTCGCCCAAAGCCCCGCACCAGGAGGCTGAAGCAGACCCAAAGTCGGAAATACTCTCCCGCCCCCCTCCGATCCACACAAAAATACCCCGGGGGATATGCAGCAACATAAACATTCATTGCACGTATCTGGCCCAGGGGCCGTAGTTTGAGGACCCCTGATTTAGTGCAATATAAAAAAAATTCTGCGGACGACCAAAATTGCATCTTTGTGCTGGATCTCTTTACAGCTTTTGACTTCCATTATTGGTATTTTCTGTTGGGTGGCTGTTACTATAGCTAGGTTAAGACCTGGAGATGCTACATATCTAGATCATAACTCTTATTTGTTGTTATCACAGTGATAAGAGGGAATGCTCAAATCTGTCCTGCTATATTGCAAATGTGGTCCATGAAGTTTAATGAACATGGTTTATTCAACAAACCATGGCTTAAAATTAGATTTAGTATTATATTTGAAAACACAGTTTGATTTTTCTGAAGTCAGTTCAAGCTATGTCATGCTTTAGAAACTGTTAGAGAGTATTGTACGAAAGATGAACTCAAATTACTAATGCTGCATTGCCCATGCAAATAAAACAATCTACAGTAAAGTAACCAGATTTTAAGATGGGCAAAGCGGGACACCATTGATGGGGGGGGGGCCTCGGAGCGTCTGAGCTGTAAAAAAAAAAAGCCTTCCCCCGATTGCCTTCCCCCAACGCCCCCAACCCTTTCAAAAGCCACCCCCATCGCCAGCCTCTCCCAACCGGATCCCTGCCTGCCTCCCCTCGGCTCACCTGGACCAGGTTGCTAGCGGCAGCTTGCAAGGCATGGCTGCAGGGAGAGTGGTGCCCGAAAGAAGCGGGCAAAAAACCCCCAAAAAACTTCTGACGGCTGAGCTGCTTGGCCCGGGACCGAGCCTCCTCCTCGCCGTGCTGCCGCTGCCGGAATGCCCCTCCCCCACAGCCCAAGGCCGCCAGATGGCTGTCGCAAAAACATTGCGCGTCGGCACACGCACGCACCAGAGGGGAGGGAGCCTCACCCCTTGTCAGGCACTTCAAGCGAGCTGAGCGGTGGGAGGGAAACCACTGCCCTCTAAAGGCCACATCGGAAACAACACTTCAGAGAAATAAAAACTGTTTTTTAACGGCGTCCTTTTTAAAATTGATGATTCAGCGTCTTTTCTTTCTTTTGGAAAATCGGGACTTTTTGAACATGCCACGGGACATGGGACAAATTTTGAAAAATCGTGACTGTCCCACCAAAAGCGGGACGTCTGGTCACCTTAATCTACAGCAGCATTTAACAATTGAATAATCCCAAGCATTTACTGTAAGTTTGTAACTCTCCTAAAATATTGGGTGGCCTAATGCAGATACTTTATTTCTCAAAGAAACAAAAATGGTTAACTGAAATTACTGAGGCTGATAGATTTATAGTCCATTAGAATCAGAAAAGTAAACACAGATGTTTGGAAGCATCTGTTCTTGTGAAACTGCCAAACTTGATCTTTGATGAACATAAAACGTTATTGCTGATGTATGCTGGATAATTGAAAAAGTCAAAGAATATCCCAAAGTGCTCAATGAGTGCTTGATTACAGAAAGACCTTTGATTGTGTTAATCTTGTTGAGCAGTGGAAGGTGCTTAGAAAAATGGGAATCCCAGAAAATTTCATTGTTGTCCTGCTTCAGGCTGGCAAAGGAATGTGAGAAAGCTGTACACTTATTTATGGAACCCATATGCTGTGTAGGAAGTTAGCACCCAACCCTCTCCTAGAAAAATGAAATATTTTTGGAAATACTAAAGAGGCAGAATATTATATTTCCCTGGATGAGAAAAGGAGAAACATGTTTTAAAGACAAAGCAGCTCCCTGCAGCTCTCTGCCCCCCCTGTCAATGGACCATTAAGGCCTGAGCCAATCTATTCTGCATAACAAAGATCTACCTACTTCAGGCGGAGCCATAATAGAAATCCCAAAGCCCTTTCATTACATCATCACCCAGCAACAGCTCCACCAAGCTTGGGACTTAAAAGACAGACAACCTGCAGTTAGCTAAGACAGTCCCCCCCCCTCTACCGCCAGGAGTCTGATCACCAATCAGAGTGCATTTCTTGTACAGGAACGAGAAGCTTTGGGGTGGGACCCAGAGAGGGCATAAAATCAGGGCACTCTCTTCCCATTTTTCCCAGCATCGCAAACCATGTGGTCCTGCCCACCATTAAACCATCTTTCCAAGCAGTCTCCATGTTTCCAGTGTCTTTTTCCCAGTTGGAACTGAACCCAGATGGACATTTCTTACAACATCTGAATATATATTAAAGAAAGCTGGATTGGAAGTAGATAACTCTGGTTTTAAAATTAGAAGAAGAAACATCAATAATCTGTGCTGATGATTACTCTCATAGCCAAAATGTTAAGGATCTGCAAGTGATAAAAGTCAAGACAAGGAAAAAATAAAACTAGGATTCAATATAAACAGCAGTGCTGGGTGCCTGCTGGGAGCACCAGGTACCGTTCCATTAGGGTGCTCCGGAGGACCCATCCGGCCGCCTGCTCTCCTTACTGCTATTTGAATTGTCGGGGCTTTCACGCACATGCCCGGAGTGTACGGTGCCTGTGCAACGCCCCACTGAGCAGCTGGAGCGTTGCAGGCGGTAAGTTCACATTCGCGCGCTCTGTGTGTGCTGCGCATGTTCACGTGGTGGACGATGGGCTCTGTTGCAGCATACTGGTTGCAACGGGACCTGGAACCCACCACTGATAAACAGGTATAGCTAATGACAATAGGTATAGGAACGGACACTGAAGATACTGAAGTAATACTCCACCTTTTAAGTTCAACTATTGTCAGTAAAGGAGCATTTATTTATTTGCTGCCTTTATTATTTTTTATAAACAACTCAAGATCCCTCAGCTGGTTTTCTTGGCTAAGACAAGACACACAGTCTCCTGGTATTGTAGGAAGTTAGCACCCACTCCTCTCCTAGAAGAATGAAATATTCTAGAAATATTAAAAAGGCACAATATAATATTTCCCTGGAGGAGAAATGGAAAACCATGGTTTTTAAAGACAGGAAGCAGGTGGGTTTCAAAAAATTTTGGAACCTACTCTGTGGGTGTGGCCTGCTTTGTGGGAGTGGCTTGCTGGCCATGTGACCGGGTGGGAGTGGCTTGCCGGTCATGTGACCGGGTGGGAGTGGCTTGCTGGCCATGTGACCGGGTGGGAGTGGCTTGCCAGTCATGTGACTGGGTGGGAGTAGCCAATACAATGTCACT
This sequence comes from Thamnophis elegans, assembly GCF_009769535.1. NCBI lineage: Eukaryota > Metazoa > Chordata > Lepidosauria > Squamata > Natricidae > Thamnophis > Thamnophis elegans. The sequence goes on along the minus strand of NC_045555.1, from coordinate 21,462,158 downwards.
GAATTCTTTGCCCCAATGGATGAACTACAATAAGATTAAAATAAGTACAAAAATAAATAATACTAACTGCAAAAGAAACAAAACAATATTGGACTCAATTGTGGTTGTAAGCTGAGGACTACAGGTAACAGAAGGGACCTCTGCTTTCAACCAACAATATACAGTCTTTTCAGGAAGGATGAGAAACAGGAAAGATATAAACAAACATGAAAGATATAGTCTTTCATCCAAAAAGTTAGTTCAAGAATGAATGTCATAGGTAGATTCCCAGAGCAATACAGATTTCCTTTTTCTGAAATTTAGTTCTCAGTTCCAAAAAACAGGAATATATGAATTAGATTCAGTACTTAAGTCAGTCCAAGTAGCTATTCAGAAGTTAGTGGTTAGAAGCAATGGTAAAGCAAGATATGGAATTAAAACCAGAAATATTTTGTTGGCTATTTGAAAGAGAGTACAATATATATTTAATTTTACACATGTTAGCAGCTGCTGGAATTGTGTTTGCACAACAGTGGAAAAACAGAGTTATGAAAATGAATAAATATTACAATGTGCAGGAATGAATAAATTGACAACTAAAATCAAGAAGGTTTTGAATACTTTTTCACGTGGGATTTGTTTTAGCAATTGCTAACTAACAGAAACAGAAATCCAAAAGTATGAAACAAAACACCAATTATGTAAGGAAAGGTCACTAAAATGTATAAGGAAATATTATTAGTTCTTGATCATTATTAATGTGTAGATAACTGCGGGACATTACACACCCACACCCACACAAACTATGACAATGCCAGGAAAACACCGAAAAATAAGAATCCCCCCCCCCAAGACTGCAAATGAAACCAGTTTTTTCCCCTAACCCTAAGGACAGGAAAGACAAAGCCACTGGAATAAAAACCATCAAGGCATTGTGGGAAATTATAAAGGACAGTGCCAGGAAGCTCACAGAACCATCAACCACCTCAGAATTATCTAAACAACCAGGGTGAAACACACTAAATCTGGCAAAGCTGCCTTGCACTAACCTGGCCTGCCCATAGAAAAGCAGCCACTGGTCTGAACACTTAAAAGCAACATATTGCATCACAAAGAAAACATTTGCAAAAAGGAATAACATTTCTTGTAGTAAATATATTTTATAAACAATTAAAAAATAAAAAATGCCAAAAAATAATTAAAAAAAAAAAGATATTCTATAAATAAAAAAACCCTTAAAAACCATTAAGTATTCCGCACACAATAATTTATACTATAACATTTTCAAGGTATTTTACCAGCAATAATTTATACTGTAACCATTTCCAGGTATTCTACCAGCAAGGTATTCTACCAGCCGTGAGCTGGTGTAAGCTAGCCTCCCGCCCCTGCCCCCCCTCGCGCTTAGTTGCTTACCTGAGGGAAGCAGCAAGCTGCTGGAAGGCGAAGCGAAGCGAAGCGAAGGGAGGACCAATCAGCAAGTGCAATGTGACAGCTGCTCGGGAATGAGAAAGACTCTGGCGCCACGCTTTTAAACGGATTGCCTCCAGCCCGCTCACTGATTGTCTGGACTCCAGCCAATCAGTGAGTGGCGGCTGGGCTAGTTTAGTGCGGATGGGCGGGGGAGTGAGCGAGCTGCAACGGGACGGCCAGGGCAAGCGAGTGACAGGGCCAGGGCAGGCGTTCCAGAAGTTACTTCCGGGTCCACTGGTCGAACCTCTCACTGGAATGGTAAATTTCACCAACTGGTTCTCCCGAGCCGGTGCGAACCAGCAGAAACCCACCACTGAAGCAGACTCACTCTTAATTGCCTCCACCATCCTCAATAGCCCACTACAGATGTCCCCACTTAAGAGATAAGGAGGTAGCTAGGTCTATTCATAGACAAATGTCCTCACTCAAGATCCAACAAAGGTAGGATTAGCCCTCTACCCATCTAGCAACAGAACTCACCACATGGCTCCTGGGAAGATTACATCACCCAGCAAGGCTCAACCAAGTTGTCCCTACATGGCCCCATGGGAGTTTGACAATCAATCAGAATACAAAATTCAAAGGCCCAGAGAGTGCGTAAAACCGGGGAACTCTCAGCATCTCTGCCCTGTTTTTCTTCAACCATCATCTTCAAGGCATGTGATCCTGTCCACCATTAAAACCATCTTTCCAAGCAGCCTCCATGTTTCCAGGGTCTTTCTCCCCACTTGGAACTGAATCCAAAAGGACATTTTTTCCATCAGTATCTAGCCTACTGTCTTAAAGATCAAACTGTCTCTCAATATTATCTCAATGTAATGTCTCAATATTAACATTTACTACAGTTGTCATGAAAACATTGGAAAAATATTCAGATGGCATGATGTGTCTACATCTACAAAGATGAGAATCTTGTAAACCATGGTATTACCCGTGACATCTATGAAATGAAAGTTGGATTTTGAAGATAGAAAGAATATTGATATTTTTGAACATTGATGTTGGGAAAGACTTCTAAAAATACAGTGGACAGCCAAGAAAACAAACTTATGGATCATCAAACAAATTAATCCAGAGTTGTCATTTGACCAGCTCAAACTATCCTACTTTGGACACACGTGAACTTCTTAGAGAATGCTTATTATCACCTCCCCGCCTCCTTTTTGGCTTCTCATCTAGCCTGCACCATTTAGAAGAGAAGTGGGCAACTCTGGATAACTTTACAACCAGTGGAATTCTGGGAGTTGAAGTCCACAGGTCGTAAAGTTGCCATAGTTACCCACCCCTGACTTATAATGTTAGAGGTAACCACATCTGATATTGCTGAGCTTCCGAATTTGGATGACATCAGCCAAATACAAGTTCTAAAATACATTTTGTGACCATTATACAACACACAAAGTTTACATTTAAGAAAAACTAAATTGCCTGCTGAGCTTGGAGACAACTAAAAATGTCCCTGTAGGTTATTATCATTTCTTTCTTGTAAACCAACATGTAATTCTATTAATTTTAAAGATTGTATTTTGTTTAAAGATGTATAAGGACTTGATATAAAATGATAATTAAGATCATTACATGTTGTGTTCTTCCAGTAATGTTGTATGACAGAAATGAGTTGGCTTTTAAAAGTTCATTATTATTCAGTGTCACAGTGCCATCAGGAGGTCTTTGTCAACAGTGCAGGCAAATTTCTCGAAAGCTTGCAATGCTGGAAATTTAGCTATATAGGTAGTCCTTGAATTACAACAATTCATTTAATGACTGTTGGGAGTTACAACAGTTACAACAATTTTTCACATTTAAGAATGTTGCAGAATTCCCATGATCACATGATTTATATTTGGATGCTTTTGACAACTGTTTCACATTTATGACAGTTGCAACATCCGCTTTTGTGACCTTCTGATAAGCAAGGTCAATGGGGAAACCAGATTTACTTAACAACCGTGTTACTCATTTAACAACTGCAGTAATTCACTTAACAAATGTGGCAAGAAAAGTTGCAAAATGGGCCAAATTTTACAAATTTCTCACTTAGCAACATAGATTTTGGGCTCAATTGTGTTCATAAGTTGACGAATACCTGTACAGGGAATTTCAATTTACAACCACTCATTTAGTCTCTGTTCAAAATTACAATATCACTACAAAAGTTATATAGGACTGTTTTTCACACTTAACGACCATTGCATCAACCCCCATAGTCATGTGATTAAAATTCTGATGCTTGGCAATGGGTTCACACTATTGCAAAAATGGCCCCCTTTTTTAAAAAAGGGCATGCATAACCTTTACGAGGCTTATAGAGTGCTCCTGGGGGCTGGGAGCAAAATTGAGCAAAAAAACAGCTCATTTTTCGCTCATTTCTGCCCTCCCCAGCCTCCAGGACCATTCTGCAAGGCTCCTAAAGGCTATGCACAACCATTTTGGTGAAGGGGGAGGGGTTTCAGGAGACAAAAAATGCTGTACAGTGTATAAGACGCACCCAGATTTTCAGCCTCTTTTTTGAGGGAAAAAAAGTGCGTCTTATACTCTGAAAAATACAGTAAGCAGAATTGAGAAAAGGCAGTGAACTGTGGGTTTGTTTATTGGTACGCAACACTGTGTACGCCCTCCCCCCAGTCCCGTTTTTGGCCGTGATGGTATGCAGCCCTCTGCCAGCAAAAACGGAACTCCCCCCCCCCGGCATGTGTCCCTCCCAAGCTCTGTTTTTGCTGGCAGAGGCACTGCAGGCCACACATTTGGTGTTTCCAGGGCAGCCCCGCAAGCCAGATCTAAACACGTGAGCAAGATCTGGCCCACAGATTTTGAGTTTGACACCCCTGATCTATATATTTCTGGAAGATATTATTAAAGGAAAAATTATCCATAATACATAGGTTCGCAAAGATGATTACATCACTAATTTATAGGTGTGTCCTCTTTTTGTAAAAATGACTATTTTGGTTTTTCTGATTCTGTTAATTAACCAACCAACACAAAAATAGTTTGAAGCATTTTTATTTTTGCTCATATACTTTTTGCTCATAAGGAACTGCCAACAACAAAATAAAAGTACATTCAGCCTGCTTGGAACCACATCTACCCTGCTTCCTTAGATTCACAGCCTGCAGCCTTAGGAAAGAAGGAAGGTACTTGGGAAGGTGGCCCAAATTAAGGGCCTCAGGCGACTCCGTCAATTGACACAAATTATAGGCATAAACAGGAGCAAAGATCAATGCTGTTATATGCACTGTTTGACATCTATCATTTACAAGAATATCACCTTTCAATTAATAAATATATAAATATAAAAAATTAAAGACATGGCCTTTTGGCTTCATCACTCCTCTTTTCTCTGAAGGCATCTTTTCTGCAAAAAGAAATTAATGTCTCAAAATCCAGGATAAGTCTGCTAACATAATGATTAGACCCCTACATAAAGGGAGTATTAATTGTATTGCTCTATTGATTTCTTATGCTTTCTCCCACCTACTTGGAATTAAGTTCAGACCAGAAACTTCTATTTTGCTAGATAGCTTCAAAAGTGTGTCTCCTTCACCAACTGCTGTGAAGCCCCATTCCCCGTCCATTTCTTACGGGAGCTAATGTGCACGTTACTCTTGAAATCAACATTCACCAAGAATCAAACCACCATTTCAGAATCTGTTTGAGTGTCTGGTCAGATAGTTTTACTGCTCATTGCCGAGTGTGGACTTTTATATGCAGGATAACGAAAGGCATTTACTACTCTGCACTGAGCCTGTATTCTGCTTAAGCCCCTGCACCACAAAATTTGGCTGTGACGCAGTTCTTGTTCGCCAAAGTCAATCACTTCAGTTACTTCTTCTCCTATTACCTCCTCCTCTTTGAGTGGCTGTTGTCCAACTTCTTTTAGGAACCACATATATCTGGTCGGAATACTAATGATGACTTGTCCCCATACCAAGGACCCCAGGCCAAAAAAGAGGGACCACAGCCATTGCTCTACGGTAAGTGGTGTGCAACTAAAGGGCTTCCCTCCAACCTCAACAATTATAATTTGTACAATCAAGGTTCCTAGAGTGACACCACAAAAAATGTTATTTGTGAATATTCCTGAAAAAACATTCCGTTCTCCATGAATCTTTCGTGCATTGATTTCATTACAAATTTGCATCATTACAAATGTGTTAAATATAATAGTGTAATGTTGATTGGGTGCGGACTGCAATGTTGAGGCTCGTCCATTGTCAATATCAAAAAATCTTTCTCCTACAAACAGTAGTGAAAAGATCACTATAAGCTGATAAATGGCATGTAAGAAAATATTTTTCATCATTATACGGGAGATGAGTGGCTTATTTCTACCGTAAGGCTTCCGTTTCAGCAACGCTTCGGTTGGCTTTTCTGTGGCTAAAGCCAGAGAAGCAAAGGTATCCATAATGAGATTTACCCACAACATCTGAACTGCCTTCAGAGGGGAATTCTGGGTGATGCAAGCCCCCGAAAAAGCAATGATCACAGCTACTACATTGACTGTCAGTTGAAACTGAAGAAATTTGGAAATGCTATCATACACATTTCTACCCCACATCACTGCTTTGACAATACTCGAAAAATTGTCATCAGTAAGAATAATATCAGAAGCTTCCTTAGCTACATCTGTTCCAGCAATTCCCATGGCAAAGCCAACATCAGCCTTTTTTAATGCTGGCCCGTCATTAGTACCATCCCCAGTGACTGCTACCACTTGTCTTTGTTCAGTGATGTTGCTGTTGATGATCCCTTCCACCAAGTTATACTTATCAGCTGGAGAGGATCTTGCAAGCACGGCTAGAGTAGGCCAGATCTTGTCTATCAACTCTTGTCTGATCTCCCCATTCTGATTACGAATTAATCTATTAAACTCACTCCCCTCTAAACACAGAAAGGTCTCCCCGGGTTGCAGAATCCCACATTTGGCTGCAATTGCCCGCGCTGTGTTAATATTGTCCCCAGTGACCATACGGACAACGATGCCAGCATTCTGACACTTCCTGATTGCCTCTGGAACTTCGGGTCTTACTGGATCTTCAATGCCCACAATTGCAATGCAGGTTAAATCCTTAATAATAGTGCTCTCTTCGTCCCATTGTGGTTCAGTTGAATCAGAGCCACCTGGAAAATCTCTGAAAGCAATACAGATGGTTCGGAGTCCCTCAGACGCCATCGGGGCAATCACATTTTTAATCACATTTTCCCTATCCTTTCTGGAAAAAGGTTCACGCTCTGCAGAAGAGTTCAATATTTTGGTGCATTTTTGAAGAAGTATTTCAGATGCACCTTTGCTGAAGAGCTGATAACCACCAGCAGCATTTTTCAAAACCGTGCTCATAGATTTCCTGTCAGAATTGAAGGTATACACTTTATACAATGCTTCTTCTGGGATCTTAGTCCTCATGGCCTCATAATCCAGATTTAATTCTAAAAGCAAGCCCAGTAAAGCACATTCAGTTTTATTGCCAATATGACAGGGCAGGCCTCCTTCGACTTCAGGATTCAGGATCTTGGACGTATAAGAAGAGTTAACAGAAACACCCTTCAGCAGATGAGCCAACAAAGTTGGATGAAGTAAAACAGGGGCAGGAACAATTTTATAATGTTTACCCCCAATAAAAATCTGAACCACTGTCATTCTGTTCATTGTTAGGGTCCCGGTTTTATCTGAGCAAATGGCTGTTGCGTTGCCCATAGTTTCGCAGGCATCCAGATGCCGGACCAAATTATTATCTTTCATCATTTGCTTCACAGAGTAGGCAAGGGAGATGGTTACTGCAAGTGGGAGGCCCTCAGGCACGGCTACAACCAAAATCGTCACGCCAATGATAAAGAATTTTACCATATATTGTATATACACAGGCGTACACTCAACAGCCCAAATGCGCTTCTCTATCACAAATGTTCGAATGAGAAAAGAGGCTATAAGAACAGTGACGGTGATTATAGACATTGCCAGCCCAGCTTTGCCAATTTGCACGGCTAATCTGGTAAGTTTTCCCTGGAGGACAGATTTTTCTTTTTTGTGCCCAGTGGGTTTTGGGCTCTCCTCCTGTTCCTCCGTTTCCTTCTCTTCAACCTTTTTCCCTTCTTTGCTCTTAGAGGAAGCATTCTTGGTGGTCTCTTTTGGTTTCTCATCTGCTCCAACTCCAAGTAAAGTGAGGATAATGCCAGTTTGTGAGTGAATACCAACAGCTGTAACAACCATTTTTCCAGAGCCCTCCATCACATGGGTACCTGACAGCAACATAGGATCCTGTCTTAAATTCTTCTTGACTTGATCAGATTCCCCGGTAAGGGAGCTTTCATCGAGTTTCAAATCGTAGCCTTGGATCAACAAGCCATCAACTGGTAGAAGATCCCCGTATTTGATTTGCATGATATCCCCAACCACTAAGTCAATGACTGGGATCTCCGTTATGTCCCCACTCCTGACGACAGTAACTTTTTGCTCCTTTTCAATGCGACGCTGCAGCCCCCTGAACTGTTTTTCCTTGCTCCAGTCATTGAAAGCTGTTACCATCACCACACAAACAACTGATAGAAGAATAGCAGCTCCTTCAATCCATTCGGTGTTGCCTTCATCTTCTTCTGCTTGAACTTCGTCCAAACGACATACTGCAAGATTTACCCCTGAAGGATGGTAAAATGATAGTCCCAATGATACCAGGGCTGCAATTTCCAAGATACATAATGTCATATCTTGCAGTGCTTCCCATATCAGTTCAAGGAATGTTAGGGGCTCTTTAGGGGGTATAAAGTTCTTTCCAAACACAGATTTCCTAAGCTCTACTTCTGATGAAGATATCCCATTTATAGGAGATGTTTTCAGACGATTACAGATTTCAAAAATATCGCCATATAATTCTCTTATTTTGTTCACAGCTTCTTTCTTTCGAAATTGCATCAGACTTTTCAGCTCTGAGGTGGTGATATTGAAGTCAGCTGACGTACTGCGGGCTGGGGTCACCATCACTGTGCCTTCCTGAAATTTACAAGGGTAACACAGAGAAAGTTAATAGCATTTATAACTTGAAGCTTGGAAACACGTTCCTTGCATTTATGTAAAAGCACTACCGGTATTTATAGAGGAAAGTTTTTTTTTTTTAATCAGAGCAACAGGATAATTTTTTTTTGAACTATTGAAGTAATTTTTACTAGTACAATTGTAACAAACAAGGTGGAAAAGCATCTATATTTGTACTTGAGACTCAAAGGCCATGGCATGTCATAAAATTGTGCTTGGGGATTTCTCATTCTTTTTTAATTTGAAAAAAAAAATGCACTGGGTCCTGGAGAAGAGGGAGGGAGGAGACCAGTGGTAGGTTTACTACCAGTTCGCTCGTGTGTGCGCTCATGCACGCACACAATGCTTCTGTGCATGCGCAGAAGCATCCAGATGGGTGGGTGGAGCCTCCTGCCGCTGCCACTTTTGGTTCAGCTAAACTGGACTGAAATGGCAGCAACCCACCTCTGGATGAGACCCTTTATCCACATTCTATTTATACTAGGAAAGTGCAATAAAATAAATTAACCATAATAGACAGACAATTTTGGCAGTCAGGATCCACACATTCTGAAGAGCTATAGGAGGCTATCTGGTGATATTATGATATCACCGAATAGGTGGAGTTTCACTCTGTACTTTATTCCCCCTATATATAACGAGCTAGGATGTTTGATTTTGTGTAGTTTAATTTGAAATCATTCCAACTTCATTTGGTGGGACTTATAATGTGACACAATTCTACTTAGGAATACACCTTGCTGAGATCAGTAGGATTTATACCTGTATTGATAGGTGTACAACTGCACTATTACAAGATCACTTCCCATGTGTACAAAAATAAACAGAAATCTGTCTTACATATAAACCTGCAACCCAAATGTGCTTTTAGCAATCGGACCAATAAGACCAAACATAGGACCGAGAACCGAGGTACCACTGTATCAGAGGTGGGTTCCTGCCAGTTCTAACCTCTTCTATAGAAAAGTTCCACAAATCTACAGTGCCATTTAGAACCAGTTCTAGCTCCCTCCCCTGTCCATCTGCACATCATCAAGATGAAGAGCGAGAGGAGGAATTCTGGGAGTTGAAGTCCACAAGTCTTAAAGCTGTCAAGTTTGAACACCCCTGGGGATTTTTTTCTAAAGGGTTCGGGGTGCAAGGGTCTTGTAACTTGACAGCTTTAAGACTTGCGTGCTTCAAATGCCAGAGTTTATGAGCCAACATGTTGGTTGCTAAGCAAGAGCGTTATTAAGTGAGTTTCACCACATTTTACAAATTGGCCATGCCCACCCAGTCACATGACTGCCAAGCCACTCCCACTCAATCACAAGGCTGGAAAGCTACTCCCACCCAGTCACATGGCCGGCAAGCCACTCCCACAAAGGAGGCCACATCTACAGAAGAGGTTCTAAAAAAATTTGAAACCCACCACTGCACTGTATGCTGTTATTACTATGTCAGTTGCATACACTATTTCAGCAGATTAACCTATATGTGGCATGTGTGGGTTTTAACCTCTTGAAGATGACTCTAAAGTTCCTGTGAACTCACAGAGGAGGAAAATTGGGTTTCATCCTATGGAAGATACAGTATTAGCCTCACTCAAGTTAGTCCCCACACACATGGTTGATTGCATGCAGAAAAGGGGCCTGTTCAAGTTGTACAAACATTCAACCTCCTGCATACTTTCATATTAGCTAAGCATCAAAATTAAATCCAGAGGAAGTCACAACATATTTCATTACTGGTCTCAGAGCTACTATTCTTCAGTAAAGGAACTTCAAAGTGTGGCTCCATAACAGACTTAGATTAAAAAGTACCAAGAGACATGAAGACTATTGAGATGTTAATTAACTGCATTCCAGTAACACAGTGAGGGATGATTTATTGCTCCATGGTTTACTGAATAAACCCCAATTAGCTGGATTTACATTATGGGAAACTACAGTTTACAATCACAACCTCCTAAATACTAAGCAACAAATAACCCCTTTCTGACTGGGATACTCCATGAATATTGTCATAACTTTGTTTTATGAAAATTGCCATGCATTATATTTCTATAAACACAACTGGAAGAAAAAATATGACAATGCTTTAACTATAGGTAATTTGATCGTTGGCTTACCTGAACAGGGATCAGGCAGTAGAGGGCACTTTCATCTCAAAGATGTAGCATTTTCAAGGGAAAGCAGAAAGAAAACCTCTTGAAGGGAAAGCAGGAAAATCAGAACAGTAACAAAGGAAAAATAGGAGAGAAATTAACTTCTACAAATTAAATTAATTTCAGATAAATTAGCATACCCTTGTAGTAATATGGCCAAACCATTAATTAAGAGCTTTCTCTTAAAGGGGGGGGGGGGGACATCTTAAAGTCGTGGAAGGAATTATCTAAACTTTCCATGTCTATTAAGAAAAACCAGATACTTCTTTTGTGGAGTTCTATAATAGGAGCAATTGCTTCCGTTGTTCATTCCCAAATTAGGTAATGGCTGTAATTCGGTTATAGTAGTACCATTAAGAATCATTAATCAGATCTAGCTGTTTTATTTTGATGATTAGGATTAATTTCTTTCCCATTTATTACCTGTGGGTATATCTTCTCACAAATGTTGAGTTTGCACAGTTTACTTAAATTAATTACATGGGCTAACTTGCATAATTTGCTAGGCTAAACTATGTTTAGTTAGTTTATGGATCAGCCTATTGTAGGCCTACAGTCCAGAGAGAATCACCAGATGTTGCCTTCTCCAAAATTCATCTCCAAGATGCAGATCCTGTTGTCCTCTAAGGTTGCTGAATTACATTTCCCAGCAGTTAGAAATTGCTCAGGCTCAGCATATCAACACCATCTTTATTTGGTTAAAAGTATAGCAAAGTGATAAAATTTTATTGTGAAAAGGCAATCAATAGCTATTTATGTTCTGTTACTGAATTTTTACTGGTGAGGGATAAATGTATGGATTTTAAAAAATTTGGCTATGATACATCTCAAAACCTTTACATGAAAAAAATCATCTCAAGCTATATACCGGTAGTTACATTTGTATTCACATTTTAAACATTTCCTGCATTTTTTTCTATAGAAAAATGGCTCCATTTCTGCTAATACAAACCTATTTATCTTAACAACTATGAGTGTTGAGAAAATAATACACACATTTTGTATTATCACTTTAAAATTCAAGGAGCTTAGATACCACAGCCAAAGAATCCCTCCAATGTCTGTCTAATTATGGTCTGCAGTTAAGGAGAAAAATAGCCAGTGATCCTTGATTAATCCTTAAAAAAAGTGTTTAAACTAGAAAGCAAGAAGAGGAGCGAACACCTAGAACACTTACATGGCTTTATAGCAATATGATGTGTAGGAATTAAAAACTGAAATGTTTTGACCTGGAAGTAATCATTCTCACTTATATAAATCTGAATGTCATGTGACTGTTTGTGATTCAGAGGCCTCTTTTTTTTTTTTAAAGAGCAATCTAATTTAAAGTGAAAAAAATAATTGTCACTGTTACCTGGACTTTTAGGCTTTGTTATTAGCTTTTAAATAAAGGTGATACTAATATTTTAGCATGTCATCCATGTCTCCTGAAGGTCAGGGGATCATGTTTTTAGTCAAAGCTATTTCTTTTTGTTTTATTTTTTATGTGCAAAAATAGCCTTTTTAGTTACTAAACAATAGAGAATATATTCTGGAGGTCCTTGAACACACTTGCAAGTATATTAAGAAAAATGCAGACTTGACTGGGAAAGAAGGTGACACCACCCATAAATGTGCCACTTGTGGAATGTTATAAATGGGATCAATATTTTCTATTGTTTAATTCTCACTTCTAATTGATGTGTCTCATTTGATTTGTTACCTTTGGATGCATCACATATATCAAATATATGTATTATTTGTTTATTTACCCTATTACTAAACAGGATACTAATTTGTTTATTTACCCTGGATTTGGCCTCCCCTTAATAAATGTTTTTTGCTTTGCCTGAAATGTGGTGGTTCACATTTTGGGGCAAATCAAACCACCTTTAAGGGTAAAAGTGTTTCGTCACTCACATTCAGGGAGCAAGTTGCTTCGATTCCATGCCTCACAAGTTTCCTGAGTTTAAAAGCAATATTATACTTACACACACACACACACACACGTTTTTTGGGGGCTGGAAAGGTTCCACTGGTTTTAACAGCTGGTTGCCAGGTAAGAATTTAGCATATGAAGTTTTTTTCTTAATTTCATATCAATAACATTTTTACAAAGATAGGCCCACACTGTCAGATAAAGGTTTGTGATATTTAGAAAGGTGTTCCTTTTAAGCCGCAATCCTCCCCATTCTTTCAATCCCTTTCTTGTCAAACACTTGGCATTTTGAAAAGGGGAGGCCAGATATTGGAATAAATTTAGCTAGAGGCTGGGAATGAAGAAATGTTAAATATGTTAAACAATCTTGGTTCGAAAGGATGATAGGCCCCGTAAGACAGAGGAAGAACGTGATGGAAGGCACTTAATGTTTTCACAGTATAGAAATTATTCCACATGTCTGAATAATAAAAACCACTGGTGGTTAGTCTGCTTTGCAAAAATATTTTGGATAGTGGAGCAAAAATAGTACAGTTGAAAGTGAATTGTACAGTTCTAACCTGCATTTTGGCTTCAATCCTGTTCATGTTCCTCGATCCCAAAATAATCCTATTCCAATTGTCCCAGCATTGCTTTGGCCTAGCTCCAAAGTCTGGAAAGATATTTTTTCACATTGGCCAGTAACTGTTCAAAGTGGCAGTTACAACAGGAAGAGACGTTGAATTGGAATGCTACCAGCAGCCAATGAGACCATCGCGAATAGTCACATTCTCATGAACTCTGACTCTTGATGGCATCCACATTAGTGCAACCAAAAAGGGTAGCCCCCTTCCCTGATAAATGTACACAGAGTCCTATTGCAGCCTGGATTTTAAAGGTACCACTGTTCTTTCCTCATTGGGTAGATTGAAAAAACTAAAAATTGGCCGTCTTATAAAAAGAAAAGGTCCATCTATGTCAGGGCTGTCAAACTCGCAGCCCGCGGGCCAGATGCATCATGCGCTAGCCATGCCCAGTTTGGCGAAGGGGGAAAAAGTCCCGAGATGTCACGTGATGACATCGTGACGTCGCGAGTTTGACACCCCTGATCTATGTGGTCATTAAGTGTGAACCCAGATTTGATGGCCAATAATTAACCAATGTTACTGTGGCATAGGAAACAGTTCTGATATATGAAGGCCCTAATCTGTTCAATAACATTTCTATTAAATTGCCATCCAGATTTATGTCTTGATAAGAAACATACATTTTCGTTTTTGTGTAGTTCATGACCAGGTCACTATCTATATAATAAACACTCGACTTATGACCGTTCGTTTAGTGACTATTCAAAGTTACAACAGTACTGAAAAAAGTGACTTAATGACTGTTTTTCACACTTAGGACCATTGCAGCATCCCCAAGGTCATGTGATCAAAATTCAGATGCTTGGCAACTGACTCATATTTGTGACAGTTGCAGTGTCCGAGGAACATGTGATCGCCTTTTGCAACCTTCTGACAAGCAAATCCAAATTCTGGGAATCCAGATTCACTTAACAATCATATTACTAATTTAATAGCTTCAGTGATTTACTTAACAATTGTCTTGCTTAGCAACAGAAATTTTGGGCTCCGTTGTGGTTATAAGTCAAGGACTTCCCTGTGGTTGATCTCAAAGCTGTCTTCAAGTCAAAAAAGTGAATTTGAGATAATGGCTGTATTATCTGTGTATAAAAGAAGCAGTAAATCTACCTATATCCAGTGCCAACTCTTAGCAATCACAGAGATAGACCTTCTCCAGGATGATATGTGCCCAGCATGACCCTTCCTGTCCTCTAATGGCACTCCCATTGCTGCTTTAATTGAATTCATTTGCCTTGTTGCTGATCAACTTTCTCTTTCCTTCCACTTTCCAGCATTAGAGCTTTCTTCAGAAAGCCAGGTCTTCACATAACGAATCCAAAGTACAGTAATTCAAATCTGATCATTTTTTTTTGGTATTTGGTATTTTATTTGGATTTATAGGCCGCCCTTTTCCCTGAGGGGACTCAGGGCGGCTTACAATCATTAGGGAGGGGGTGCAATTCAAAACAAACAATATGTGAACAAAATAAATAAAGTAATAAAAACACAACTTGCATTCAACATTCAACACTCGGGTGGGGCAAATTAGAGACTTATCCCCAGGCCTGTTGGGATAGCCAGGTCTTAAGGGCTGCGCGGAAGGCCTGGACGGTGGTGAGGGTGCGTATCTCGACGGGGAGATCGTTCCACAGGGTCGGAGCTGCAACAGAAAAGGCTCTCCTCCGTGTAGTCGCCAGTCGACATTGACTGGCGGATGGGATTCGGAGGAGGCCCAGTCTGTGCGATCTTATTGGTCGGAGGGAGGTAATCGGCAGAAGGCGGTCTCTCAAGTACTCAGATCCACTACCATGAAGGGCTTTAAAGATGGTCAACAGGACCCTGAAGCGCACCCGGAGATCAACAGGTAGCCAGTGCAGCTCGCGGAGGATGGGTGTTATGTGGGCGAACCGCGGTGCGTCCACTATCACTCGCGCGGCCGCATTCTGAACTAACTGCAGCCGCCGGATGCACTTCAAGGGCAGCCCCATGTAGAGCACATTGCAGTATTCCAGCCTAGAGATCACAAGGGCTCGAGTGACTGTTGTGAGAGCCTCCCGATTCAGGTAAGGTCGTAACTGGCGGACCAGGCGAATCTGGGCAAATGCCCCCCTGGTCACAGCCGACAGATGATGGTCGAGAGTCAGCTGTGGATCCAGGAGGACTCCTAAGTTACGAACCCTATCTGAGGGGTATAAAATTTGACCCCCCAGCCTGATAGATGGAACATTAGCCAAATTGTTGGGAGGGAAACACAACAGCCTCTCGGTCTTGTCCGGGTTGAGTACCAGTTTGTTAGCACTCATCCAGTTCTTAACGGCCTCAAGACCCTGGCTCATCACGTCCACCGCTTCATTGAGTTGGCACGGGGCGGACAGATACAGTTGCGTATCGTCCGCGTATTGATGGTATTTTATCCCGTGCCTCCGAATGATCTCGCCCAGCGGTTTCATGTATATGTTAAATAGTAGGGGGGATAAGACCGAACCCTGTGGCACCCCATATTTTAGGGGCCTCAGGGACGATCTCTGCCCCCCGACCAACACCGACTGCGACCTGTCCGAGAGGTAGGAGGAGAACCACTGCAAAACAGTGCCTCCCACCCGCACCTCCCGCAGTCGTTGCAGAAGGATACCATGGTCGATGGTATCGAAAGCCGCCGAGAGGTCAAGGAGAACCAGGATGGATGCATGGCCTCCATCTCTGGCCCTCCAGAGATCATCGGTCAATGCGACCAAAGCGGTTTCTGTGCTGTAACCGGGTCTGAAGCCGGACTGGAAGGGGTCAAGGTAGCTAGGTTCCTCCAAGGCCCGTTGAAGCTGGAAGGCCACCACCTTCTCAACAACCTTCCCAACAAAGGGAAGGTTGGAGACAGGACGGTAGTTATTTAAAATGGCTGGATGGTTTCTTCAGGAGGGGTCTCACCACCGCCATTTTAAGTGCGGCGGGGAAGTGCCCCTCCCGAAGGGAGGCGGTTATGACCACCTGGATCCAGCCACGTGTCACCTCACTGCTGTTGGCAACCAATACAGGTGGAGGCACTCACAGCTCGAATGGCCTTGTCCACATCCCCAGAGGCAACATCCTGAAACTCAACCCAGAGATGGTTTGCCAAGTGATCCTCTTGTGTCCCGGCTGGATCTGCAGCGGTGGAGTCCAAGTCCGACCGAAACCGAGCAACTTTGTCCGCTAAGAATTGGGCATAATCCTCAGCTCTACCCTGCAAGGGTTCCCCTGTATCCCTCCTATTTAGGAGGGAACGGGTTATCCTAAACAGGGCGGCTGGGCGGGACTCAGCGGACGCAACCAAAGTGGCAATATGAGATCTTTTTGCTGCCCTAAGTGCCCTGATGTAATCCTTGGTGCAAGTTGTTAGGAGTGCTCGGTTCGACTCGGACTTATCGGACCTCCACAAGTGCTCTAGGCGTCTCCTCCGGCGCTTCTTCTCCCGGAGCTCCTCGGTGAACCAAGGAGGCCTCTGGGATCCGCTGACCCGGAGGGGCCGTAATGGCGCAATCCGGTCGAGAGACTCCGATGCCACCGAGTACCAGGCAGCAGCCAGAGTCTCCACCGAACTGTGGGTGAGAGTATCAGGAATAACCCCAAGCTCCGTCTGGAACCTCAAAGGGTCCATCAGTCGCCTGGGGCGGAACCACCTGGTCGGTTCCTCCTCCCTACGGTGGGGGTTTGGCCTCCGGAAGTCAAACCTCAGTAGGCAGTGGTCTGACCACGACAGGGGTATGGTCTCATTACCCCTCAGACCAAGATCACACATCCACTGCTCCGAGAGAAATACGAGGTCGAGCATGTGACCCGCTGAGTGGGTTGGGCCCCGAATTACCTGGGTCAAGCCCATGGCTGTCATGGAAGCCATGAACTCCTGCGCCCCATCAGAGTGTTCACCGAGCGATGGCAAATTGAAGTCCCCCAGAACCATAAGCCTGGGGAACTCAATTGCCAGCTCGGCTACTGACTCGAGGAGCGAGGGGAGGGCTGCTGCAACGCAGTTGGGAGGCAGGTACGTTAGCAGCAGACCCACTTGACCCTTGAGGTCCAACTTCACCAGCAGAGTCTCACACCCGACAAGCTCCGGAGCAGGGACCCTACGAGGTACTAAAGACTCCCGGATAACAACAGCCACACCGCCACCCCTTCCCTGGGCTCTCGGCTGATGAAGCACCTGAAATCCTTCTGGGCACATCTCTACAAGGGGGACTCCTCCTTCTGTGCCCAGCCAGGTTTCAGTAATACATGCCAGGTCTGCCCTCTCGTCTAAAATTAAGTCCCGGACGAGGGGAGCCTTGTGAACAACAGACCTGGCATTTAGCGACAACAGCCTGAGACCAGGGTCCTGATTACCCGCGCCATCTGGCCTCGGAGTGGGACTCATAGGGCCGGAAGGAGGGATCTCTGTGATGTAGCAAACCCTCCTTCCCCGGTAATGGCCAGCCCTAAAGTCCCCGCCATATCTGCCCCTCCCTGTTATGACCGTAATGCTCCGACCCACTCCCGTGGCCGTGGTTCCCTCAGCCACCCCTATGGCTCCCGCATTCCCCAGCAGGCCCTCCGAATCAGTCACACTCATGTACTCACTCAGTCAGTCCCCACGTGGTAATTAAAACACAAAAATACAGCAAAATGGAATAATAAAAGTGGGATCATTCATTCTATCACTAGCAATCCCATGCACTCACCATACCAGTGAAAAATTAAAATTAAAAATTAAAAATTACGGAGCACTGCAACAGTGCGCTATCAGGCGGTGATGTAAAAAATGAGGAGGGAGCTGCTCCGTTCTTCTCCCTCTTCTATGTCCCAAAGGAAAGTCCACAGCTGGAAGGCCAGAAATCAATGATATACACGGCAGTCGCATGTGGGGGGGGCAAGGCAAAAATGCCTGATGTTTGTAAACAGAGCCTGTTTATTTCTGCCTCTAATGAGAATTCTGGTTAGATTTGTTCAGTGACACATTTGTTTCCTCACCTACCTCTGATATTGTCAGGAGTCTACTCCAACCCCAAATTTCAAAAGACTTAGCAGGTGATGTTCTGGTTTTGTGAGTTCTCCTGGCAATTTATTGTAATAAAATTGAATAGCAAAGGGACTAAAATATAATTATGTTTAATACTCTTGGAAGTTGACATCACAGCAGAGAATTAACCTTATGTCAAGCCTAATTTGGATACACAGTAAGTATTGTCACGCAACACTTTAATTTCAACAGGTGCTTATGATTGATTGGATGATTCCTTGTGTTTCCCACCCCTCCCTCACCCCAACTTAAATCCTTCTTAATCCTCAAAAGAATTA
Source organism: Thamnophis elegans (assembly GCF_009769535.1). Classification (NCBI taxonomy): domain Eukaryota; kingdom Metazoa; phylum Chordata; class Lepidosauria; order Squamata; family Natricidae; genus Thamnophis; species Thamnophis elegans. The sequence continues at coordinate 21,443,703 of NC_045555.1, read as the reverse complement.
CTACCATCCCTAATGGCAGGTTCTTATGTGGAAAAAAGTTAAGCCAGGGCAAAATCTTTGCAAATCACTGCTACCACCACAGCATCCTCGGTATATAATTTTAGCAAATAACATTTTTTTGATATGTTACAATAAATTTATTTATTACAATAAATTGCCAGGAGAACGTGTGATATATATTTATCAAAGCATTGAGCCTACTGAATTATAACATTAAAAATTACCGAGTTCATGGAGCATGTTACCTAGGTGTTGTAAAATGGCTTGTTTAGGAAGCCCCCTAATCTCTGGGAATGATCTCTCATGTTGATAGAAAGACTGAGACAGATAGACAGACAGACAGACAGATGTAGATCGATCACAGATGAGGGGTCAGACTAAATATGAACCATTGGAGAAGGAAATAGCAGTCTTCTAAGTATTCTTCTAAGAAAACCAAGTAATCATTTACACTGAAGACAATGTCAACATAAGACACTGAGCTTGTCGATTAAAAAGGTCGGCAGTTCGGTGGTTCAAATCCCTAGCGTTGCATAATGGGGTGAGCTTCCGTCACTTGTCCCAGCTTCTGTCCACCCAGCAGTTCGAAAGCATATAAAAATGCAAGTAGAAAAATGGTTTGAAAGCATATAAAAAATGCAGGTAGAAAAATAGAAACCACCTTTGGTGGGAAGGTAACAGAGTTCCGTGTGCCTTCGGCGTTTAATCATGGCAGCCACATGACCATGGAGGTGTCTTCAGACAGTGCTTGCTTTTCAGCTTTGAAACGGAGATGAGCATCGCCCCCTAGAGTTGGGAATGACTAGCACATATGTGCGAGGGGAACCTTTACTTTTACCTCCAAGATCAGGGGGTATCCAATGAACATAGAACAGTGATCGCGAACCAATGACACGGGTGTCAGTGCTGACACGCGTAGCCATTTGGGGTGACACACACAGGATTTCATGCGATTCATCCTCGGCTCCTGCACGGCGGCCGAGGATGAAAGAATCTGTGCTGGAGGAATGGGGGGGGGGCGGGACGTGTGATCTCCCCCGCCCACACTCACTTACTGTATCGCCGCCGTCCCTTTCTGAGCGCAGGGGCTGCTGGTAAGGCGTGCGTGCCGTGCGCACACACGTCATCAGCGCGGCGAGGGAGGACCCGCAGGAGAGGAGCGCGGGAACAGTGCGCGCCTCTCTCCAGTCAGGCCGGCACAGAGAGTCTACTCCTGGGACTGTCGGTTACGACCGCACCACAGCAGGGAACAGCGGAGTGCCAACGGGAACTGTGAGCGTCATTAGCAGCAACTATAAATTGCGCAAAATTATGTTTTTGTCCAAGTGACACACAACGCGAGTTATGCTCGATTTTTTGCCGATTTTTGACACACCACGCCAAAAAGGTTGCCCATCACTGACATAGAACATATAATAATAGAGTTAGAAGGGACCTTGGAGGTCTTCTGTCTGAGAACTGTTTTTATGTGATTAAAACTGAGCCATCCATCTTTTCTACTGTATCATATTTCTTGATTATTTTTTCTGTGTTTCACTTTTTTGGCCAAGATAAATACAACAATGTATTATTTGGGGTATTGGTACATGATAAATGCCCTATACTTCAATTGTTGCATATATTCCATTTTTCAGAACATCCGGTAAAATATGTTAACAATTTATAAGGAAGTGAAATGATTCAAATGTTAAAAACACAGAGCAGATGAGGAAAAGAGAATGGAAGGAACTGAAATCTTTTTCTCAAATTAGGGAGATTAAGGGACAGCACAACAGTAGTTCTCATATTGATGCAGCTGGTAAAATGGAGGACAATTTTCCTCAGAAGTCTGTTTTAAATCAAATCAAATCAAACCTTTATTGTCAATGCACAACATGTATACAATGAAATTGAACGACCCTCCCTTGGTTCACGCCCCCCGCCCTCAAAAAAACATCACAGAATACATCTCAATAATAAATAAAAGAAAAAGAATCCCTAAACCCAAATAAGTAATAACTAGCACAAATTAGCATATACATGTAACATTATTTTACTCCGGTATAAACATGTTGCACGGTGCGCTGGCCCTGCAATGTTTTAGAAAAAAAGGAATAAATTCACACTGCATTTTCTGTAGATTATATTTTCCTACTTGTTTATGGAGATTCTCAATCATCGAGATCATGGTTGTCCCAAAGTTGCTTTTTCAAAAGGCGACTGGACTTTCCTTGTTTTCCTTGTAGATGTTTTGCTTGATGAGAAGTGAAACATCTTCAAGCGAAACAAGGAAAGCCCAGTTATATTTTCCTACCTTCCAGGCAAACCCCATAATTCACTTTGTTCATGTTGCTGAAAATGGATTATGGATGCGCGTATGCCTTAAAAACACAGAAAAAAAGCTAGGACTCAAAATAACTTTTTTTAAATTGATAAATGCATTTTTTATTTTCCATTTTCATTTCGAACAGTCACATATATACTGTGCATAACCGGGGCCATATAACATTAAACAATAAACACAGCCATTCCTCTTGTCAACAATACCCCCCAAAATAGAAACCCAATGTACCTCTTTGACCCTCCATACACCCTTTCTTATGCCCCCCTCCAACTTTCCATCTTCCCTCCTTCATTCCCCTCTACCCTACTTCCCCTCCCCCTCTACCACTCCTCTCTCCCGGTACACTCCCTCCCTTCCTTCTCACCCTCCCTCCAATCCCCTCTCCCACCCTCTCTACCCCTCTTTCTTCTATCCCTCTACTCCTCCCTTCGGTGTATTTCTACTATCTATTAATATATTCAGCTTGTCCTATTTTTACAGTGGAATTAAAGAGCAACAGTATACAAGTGCAGTCGCGTTACTTTGAGATCTAACACATACTAAATATCCCCCCTCCCCCCCAACACCCCACCTCCCTTCCCCCCCCGACTTCCCAGAGCCCGTACACAGTATAGATTTTTAACAAACACAGTCTAAAATATATTAAGACAAAGGAAATAAAAAAAAAAGAAGTTGATAACATCTCTGCATTGAACTCAGCTTCTTCCTGTTGCACTAACTTTGAGCAGTTTAGATTATTCCTAATCTTAAGCATAAACTATCTGGAATTTCTTAGTCCCGTATTTGTTTTGTATATAGTCAATCCATTTTTTTCAGTCTCGTTTATATCTCTCATTTGAATGGTCTTTAAGATATGCCGATATTTTAGCCATCTCGGCTAGGTTTGTAACTTTCAATGTCCATTCTTGGGTTGTAGGCAAGTCTTCCTTCTTCCAGTATTGCGCCAACAGTCTTGCTGTAGTTTTTAGGTGTAGAACCAAATTAGTCTCTACCGCTGTAAAGTCAGTACATATACCTAGTAAAAATAACTGAGGAGTAAACTTTATCCTTCTTTTAAAGATATTTTGCATAATCCACCGCATTTTTATCCAAAATGCCTTAACCTTTTGACAAGTCCACCATATATGAAAATATGTAGCATCGAGAGAACCACATCTCCAACATTTAGGCTGTACATTCGGATACATAGAAGCCAGCTTTTTAGGATCTAAATGCCATCTATAAAACATCTTATAAAAATTTTCTCTCAGATTTTGTGCTTGTGTGAATTTCACATTTCTTACCCATATTCTTTCCCATGTGTCCAACATTATTGGTTCCTCAATATTTTGAGCCCACTTTATCATACAATCTTTAACTAATTCTGTTTCCGAATCCATCTGTATTAATACATTATATATCCTCTTTATATGCATTAAACATTGATCTCTTATTTGTTTAAACAAATTATCCTCAACTTGGATAAAACCAGTTTTTTGGTCTATTTTCCACCTGGCCTGTAATTGGCCATACTGGAACCATGTTTGAACTACCTTCTCCTCTTTCAGTACCTCTAAAGATTTTAGTTGTAGAACCCCCCTTTCCAAAGTGAGAAGTTGTCTGTAGGTGGTTCTATCCTGTTATTGTGCTATATTCATATTTTCAATTGCATGTCTAGGAATTGCCCACATGGGTAACTTGTCATTTAGTTTATATTGATATTTTTTCCAGACCCACAGTAAAGCATTTCTTAAGATATGACTTTTAAAATTCTTATCCAATTTTTTGTTGAATAACAAGTAAGCATGCCAACCATATACCAGATCGTGTCCCTCGATAGTCAGTATTCTATCGTTGGTTAAATGGGTCCAATCACTAATTGGGGATAGCGCCACTGCATCATAATATAATTTTAGGTTAGGTAATTTCAAGCCTCCTCTCTCGCGTACATCTTGCATTATTTTCATCTTTACCCTCGGCTTCTTTCCGGCCCATACAAATTTGTTGATACCCTTCTGCCATTCTAAAAGATTCACATCTTTTTTAAGTATAGGTAACATTTGAAAAAGAAATAAAATTTTTGGTAAGATGTTCATTTTCACTGCCGCTATCCTACCCAGCAAAGATAAGTGCAGTTTCTCCCATTTTTTCATCTCTATCTGTATACTCCGCCAAAGTGGTTCATAATTGTGCTTATATAATTTCCCGTTTGAGGGTAAAATATTAACCCCAAAATATTTGACTTTTTTGACTACCTCACATCCTAGCATCCCTCCTAGTTCTTCCTTTTGTTTAGTATTCATATTTATAGTTAATATTTTTGTTTTCCCTAAATTTATTTAAAAAAATTTTTTTTCAAAATAACTTTTTTTTTACAGTTAATGGAGTACTTTTTGGTGAATCTTGTAAGGGATGTCAAAAGAAAGAGCATATTTTAAGAAACTTTTCTTAAAAGGCCAGAGATCAGGCTTACATTGAGCCTGTAGCTCTAATTGAACAAATCTACAGTTGCTTTAAAATAATTGGATTTCAGGTTCAGTAGAATGGTGATGCTTATACTAACCATTGAAGATCTAGTTCAGTAAAAAATTCTAAGGCTGAACCAGGCTTCTGCAATCTAAATGGCTCTATAGGTAGTTCTTGACTTGTACGTGTAATTGAGCCCACAATTATGGTCATAGGTTGTGCCACGTGTTTAGCAGATCATCACATGACTGATCCAGTGTGTGATCATTGGCGGTGGTCATTAAGTGAATCCCTGTGGGTGTTAAGCGAATGTTGTGGATGTTAAGAGAACACAGTAGTCATTAAGCAAGTCAATTTGTCTGCAATGGGCATTTTTTGCTGAAAACCAGAAGTAAATGCAACCAGTTGTAAGTTCAGGACTACTTGTACACATATAATGGAGTATTAGATTAAAAATACATGGTCATTTACATCATGGTCCTTGGTTAACGACCACTCATTCAGTGACTGTTTAAATCTGAAATAATGTTGAACAAGTAATATTTATGAACCGTCCTCAAAGTTGTGGCCACTGCAACCTCTTTGCAGTCATGTAATCACCATTTGCAACTTTCCATGTCAGTTTCCCACAAACAAGTCAATGGGGAGTTTGGTGACTGTGTGAGGGCCCCACTTAACAACACAGATTTCACTTAATGACAGTAACCAGAAATGGCAGAATTGCTGTTACCAAGTGGTGCAGTTACCTAGCATCATACTTTATGACTGTCACTTAGCAACAGCAATTCCAATCCCCATTGCTGTCATTAACTGAGGATTACTTGTATGACTTATATAATGTCTCAGAAGCAGGTAAGAGAATAACAAATATTATTTCCAGAGATTTATTGAGATTAATTGATATACGACAATACATGAATAAATGTAGTTTTTCTTGAGTTATGATAGGGTTTTTGTGTGTGTGTGGTGGTGGGGACAGTGGAAGTGGTTTGTAATAACTTTCTTCCAGATTTTCTTTTCTTTTTAACTTCACAGACTAGCCTTCAGCCCTGGGATTTCCTGGTGGTGTCCTGTTCAAGTGCTTATCAAATCTGACCAGCATTGGAGACCAGCCATTATTGGCTGGAAACTGCCAGCTTAGCTGAGTAAAGGCTAACAACAATAATACTTCACTTATCTGCCAGAGGTGTAACAAAATAGATTTAATGCACATGTGGGAAGAATTCTAGGGGCTGCATGTCAACTCCCCCCCCCAATCTACCCCTCTTTCCTCTGTCTATTGTTGCTGTTGTTAGTTGTGTCCAACCCATAGCGACCTCATGGACAATGTTCCTCCAGGACTTCCTGTCCTCTACTATCCTCTGGAGTCCATTTAAGCTCACACCTACTGCTTCGGTGACTCCATCCAGCCATCTCATTCTCTGTTGTCCCGTTCTTCTTTTAGGATCTTCTTCAGTGAGTCCTTCCTTCTCATTAGGTGGCCAAAGTATTTGAGTTTTATCTTCAGGATCTGGCCTTCTAAAGAACAGTCAGGGTTCTAGGACTGACTGGTTTGATCGCCTTGCAGGCCAAGGGACTCGCAGGAGTCTTCTCCAGCACCACAGTTCAAAGGCCTCCATTCTTTGACGCTCAGCCTTCCTTATGGTCCAACTTTCACAGCCATACTTTGCAACTGGGAAAACCATAGCCTTGACTGTATGCATTTTTGTTGGCAGGGTGATGTCTCTGCTTTTTAGTATGCTGTCTAGATTTGCCTCCCCAGGAGCAAGTATCTTTTAATTTCTTGGCTGCAGTCCCCATCTGCAGTGATCTTGGAGCCCAGGGAAATAAAATTTGTCACTACCTCCATTTCTTCCCCATTTATTTGCCAGGAATCTGTCTATGGTTTCAGCCTATTCCAGTGACAGTGACTATATTTCTCCAGTCCTTCTACCAACAAGGGGGTGGAAATATTCTAGGTATCTCACAGAGTGGGGTAATGAAAAACGTCTTCAATAACACACACACACACACACACACACACACTTGAATATTGTTTGATACATTCATGCTCCTGTTTATAATTGGGAGAACAACAAAATATCCCTTATGAGCCCGCAGTGGGATGGGTGAACATTTTATTCCCAAGGCAGTGGGTGGAAACTCCATGAGTCTATGCACTGTCCTTCTGAGCCTGGCACAGGGCCATCTTGTAGGAGGGAAGAAAGCATAAAACAAAGATCTTTTTCTGGCCTGGCAAAGCCTCTTTCATCTTGATAGGTTTCCTCTATTCCATGTAAACAAAGAAGAAAGTTTTGCATGATTACTGCAGAGTTATTCCTGGACCTAAGTTTATATTAGCTTGTGTAACTTTAAGGATTGCCCATCCTCCCCCACATCTCCTCCCCCCCTTCCAGCAGCCACTATGTCCTGAAATACTCTGGAGTCTTTGCTCCTGCTTTCTGTCTGCAGATATAGGATAAGCCAAGAAGTCAGCTATAATAAGTTTGCACAACTTCCAAAGTGTGGAAGAACTATCTTGGCATCGGCTGGGTATTTGAATATTGAATCGGCTTGCGTCCTCAGACAGGTGAGTGATCAGCTGATAGCATCTTTGAGCAAAATAAATGAATAAACAAAAAACTAAGCAGCCCAAATTACAATGTATTGAATTTTGTGATTGCAACAAGCTACTTTTTTGTTGTTTTAATTGGTATTTAGGCAATGGGCCATTGTAATAGCTTTGTGAAAGATACACCTGTTTAAGTTTTTTTTATTTATAAAAAAGCTTTAACTATTGAAATGCTCTTTTATTGGCTTATTCATTATTCAGAGCAAAAAATGAAGTAGTTTTGTACATTGTTTTGTGTTAAACTGTGTGAAAAATAGTTCTAATTCTGTTGAGAGACTTATTAGCAATGAACCCAAATAATGTCTTTTTTAAAAACGGAGTACAGAAATGTGTTCTTAGATTCATGTTTATTTGTATTTCTATGCTAGGACAATTTTCTGTAATCAAAAGAAATAAAGAACTAAATAGGGCACTTGCAAAAAAATGTCTTTTATTTGCACCACTTGTGTTGCTTCTGAGTCCTTTCTAAATAACTTGTTTGTAAGAAGCAGGAGATAATGCTAACAATAATGTGAAATTGCTGGCCAAAAGTTGCAATTCTATGGTTAATTGCTTGTAAATATATAGAATTGGACTATGTTCATGCTGACAAATCATACACATATCTGAAGTTATAACTTGTAAAACATGGAAAGGTATGAAATGAGAGCCACCATCTATGATTCCATGAGTAGCTTGATAGATCCATCTTCTTGGGCCTGATATAAAGTTGATTAACACTGATCTTTTTATTAAGACATTAGCAATAGAAATAGCCCTTAGATTTATATACTGCTTCACAGGGCTTTTACAGCCCTCTCTAAGCGGTTTACAGAGTCAGCCTCTTGCCCCCAACAATTTGGGCCCTTATTTTACCTGCCTCAGAAGGGTGGAAAGCTGAGTCAACCTTGAGCCTGGTGAGATTTGATTTGCCAAATTGCAGGCAGCCGGCAATCAACAGAAGTAGCCTGCAGTACTGCACTCTAACCACTGTGGCATCGTGGCTCTTAGGATTTTATTAGCTTGTATTAAATCTGATGCAAAGTCATAATGAAAACTTCACTTCTTTATTCAATATAAAAATATGTCTCAATCATTTTAAGGCATTAGATGGTACTCCAATGACCAGTGGTACCCATCAAATATGGTCAAAAAATCAAAATGGTGGATCTATTACTGGTGGAAAACCAAAAGTGAAGATGGTTGGACATAAGTGAGAGCCACTATTGGGTCTACCTTGTAGTGGTAAAGGTGGCAAAATATGATTGTGGTGTCCACCGATAGTCATCCAGTGACCTTGTGGGGACTACATCTTGCAAAGTGATGTGGGAAGACTTTGAGACTATGGAACCTGAGGAAGAGGACCAGGATCTTCTCAACTTCTAGTTTGGCCACTTGTGTGTTAGATCTGGTGCCCCTCCTGGCTTTTTAAGGCTGTGTAGGATGGTTCTGGACAGCAGTGACGTGTGGTGAGGTTTATGGCTGGTGAGGCACTGACAGTGATGGGTTTCAATTTTTTTTAGATTTGTGGACAACTCCCAGAATTCCACAGCCAGGCATGCTCAGTTCCGATTTAAAGCGACAGCATTTGTTTTTCTCCTTTGCGAAAAAGTTTCCTTCATTCTTTTTCTTCTCCCTCCCAGAGACGATCCAACACAGAGAAGTTGGATTGGACTATCTCTCCTACCTCGTGTGTGTGTGTGTGTGTGTGTGTGTGTGTGTGTGTGTGTGTTTGAAATGGCAACGTGGCTCTGCCTGCAATCAAACTACACTTGGGGAGGGATCTACACTTGAGGATGAAGTTTGAATTCCTCCCTCTCCCTCCAACCCACACGTACCTTTTTCAGCTGTTTCAGAGAGGATTTCAACTTTGCTCTTGCCTGTCATCATGAAAAGAAAAAAAAATGTAAAAGGAAAAAAGCAAGAGCTGAGGTCAGGCTGAGCTAGTTGCTGCCAGAGTCACCGTGCATGACTCTGCTTAACTGTATAAAAAAGCCTCTAAAAAGCGCCCTCTACAGGAGGAGGCAGGAGAACGATGTGCCTCACCTATGTCAGGAATTTTTAGGCTTTTAATCCTTGCTTAACTCTGCTCGAGTGATTATAAAACGCCTAAAGTCAGACTAGATGAGGCACGTCATTCTCCTGCCTCCTCCTGTAGAGGGCGCTTTTTTAGAGGCTTTTTTAAACAGTTAAGCAGAGTCATCCACGGTGACTCTGGCAGCAACTAGCTCAGCCTGACCTCAGCTCTTGCCTTTTTCCTTTTACATTTTTTCTTTTCTTTTCATGATGACAGTGGTGAGGCTCTGCCTCCCCTGACTGCACGTCCCTGCTGGGCAGTAATGAATTCCTCAAAAAAGAGAGTGTTCCACTGGCTTTTAAAGAGGCAGTGATTTGCCATCTCCTCAAAAGACCTCAATCCATCTGATCTGGACATCTTTCATCCAGTTTCCCTTTATAGGGAAGGTTGTGCAGAGTGTAATTGCATTATAATTTAAAAGGACACTGAATGAGATGGATTATCTTTCAGAGGATTCAGGCCAGGGTTTGGGACTGAGATGGCATTGATTGCACTCATAGATGACTTCTAGTGCAGGGGTCTCCATCCTTGGCCATTTTAAGATTCGTAGACTTCAAGTCCCAGAGTTCCTCAGCCAGCAAAGGTAGTTTTGATTCTACTTTTGCATGAATGTTATATTTTGACAGTTATTTTTTTTAAAAGCCTAGGAACAATCAAGCAAACAAACAAGCATGCCGGAAGTGGCACACAGAGCCATCTCTCTGGGCACAGGAGCCATTGGCCATTGCTCTTCCAGGTTCCTGCACACCAGCTAGCTGATCTTCATGCATACAGGAGTGCTATAAACTGGAAGAGCAGCCACCTGGGGCACATAATTGCACCGGAAAACAGAAGATCATCTTCCTGGCGCATGCACACTGCACCGGGCAGCAGTACTTCTGGTTTCCGGCACATGTCCACACGCCCCCATTCGGCACTCATGCTAAAAAGTTTCACCAACACTATATTCTGGGGAATCTTGGCAGGGGAATTCTGGGAGTCCACATCTCTTAAAGTTACCAAGCTTGAAAAACATTGATCTATATAGAGTGGCTTCATATTTATTATTTTGTATTGTTTGCGTTAATACAGCGGTCCTAAAATAGATTATTTTTTTCAGTTCCCATTTGAATTGGGATGGAATTGGTCTTTTACTTCCTATGAGGGGGCATATGCATTAATGGCCCACAAATATCAGCGGTGGTTAATTTTTTATGGTTATTGCCTTCTTCAAATTTCAGAGGATGCTAATAAATTTGGCAATGTGAAAAAATTGCACTTATCCCCCTAAAATTATCATAAAGCATTTTATGACCTAATACAAAATGTCATAAAGGATATCCTGTGGTCAACTGTTGATGCTTGACTGTGCTACACAATTCAAGGCAAATATATCTCTGAAATATCTCCCTGAAGCTTTAAGAACTTTTTCAGTGAAGTTCATTAGAAGCTGTGTTTGTGTTGAAAGTATTGAGGAATCTGGTAATGAAATACGTTTGAAACAATGAGTTGTCTTGCAGTACTATAAAATAAACTATCTTTAGCTTACAGGTAAAATGGCAGCAGCAGATCCTTACATGAAAATTAAAATTGATCCTCAGAATCTACAGATTCAGACGCATACCGTGGAGAAGTTGCTGGAACCCCTCATAATTCAGGTAGACCACATCAAGACAAAAGTGGGTTGTGGGATGAGAAATGAAACATGGAACAGTTTTCATTGTATTGTTCATTTGGTATCTGGCACAATTTAGAAAACATACACAGACCTTTGGTTAAAGGAATCTTTAGGCATGTACCCGTTCCCACTGGTGATATGTGAACTCATGCTTGACAATAATATCAGTTTATTACAGTTTTAGATTGATACAAGCAATGTGTCCAGGAGTGCTCTGTGAATACTTATAAATCTATTTTAAGAGTCAGTAAAAGAAAAGCAAAATTAAACTACCTCTATAAAACAACCTGACTAGAATCCGTGAGTAAAGTCCAAAAAGAGCAATCTATGTTTTCTGGGAGTTGAAGTCCACAAGGCTCAAAGTTTCTGAGATCAAGAAACACTGGTCTAGGTAATAAAGTGGCATCAAAAACTATATGAAATGTGATAATGACAATAATATGAAACTAATTTAACCATCATTTACAAACTACAATAGTTCACAGGCAAAGTTACTAAATTTGAGCTTGTTTGATCTGATGTTACAACCATTAGACCAGGGGTGCCAAACTCAAGGTCCAGGGGCCTGTGGAGTGCTTAGATCTGGCCTGCAGTGCCTCTGCCAGCGAAAAGGGAGCTCAGGAAGACTGAGCGGGGCCCTCCTGGGCTCCATTTTGGGCCCCAACAGTCTCCTGCATTCTTCTGCCACTGAAAACAGAGCTTGGAGAGGCTGCATGCGGCCCTCCTGAGCTCCCTTTTCTCTGGCAGAGGGCTGCAGGAGGTCACTGTGGCCAAAAATGGAGCCCAGGAAGGCTATCGTGGCTGAAAACCAAGCCTTGATGAATGACATCGAGCTGGCCACGCCCACCCTGGCTACACACCCCGGCCCCCAGAGGTCAAACACAACCCTGTTTGTGAAATCAAGTTTGACACCCCTGCATTAGTCCGTGGCTGGGTGGGGAATTCTGGGAGTTGAAGTCCATATATGTTAAATGGTTGCTAAGGTTGGGAAACATTAGATGGCTATAAAAAAATTGATAGGCTTCAATGCATGTATGTGACTACCATATGGACCCTTTTGACCTGCTCCCTGCAGATGGTGGGCACTGGGCAGGCTTTTCTGTATGTTTGGAATTCACCATTCTTTCCTGGACATTATATTAATAAATGATTAGTTTTCATTTTATGGCCTAAGCAAGGACTGGAAGAATAATTTTGGCTTGCTGTTCATAGATTGCTTCAAAATCAGTTAAGTTAAATCAGTTAATCAGTTAAACTCAGGTGTCCTCAAACACTTCAGCTCACCAATTCCTTATGACAGTGTTTTTCAACCTTTTTTGTGCAAAAGCACACTTTTTTCATGAAAAAAATCACTAGGCACACCACCATTAGAAAATGTTAAAAAAATTTAACTCTCTGCCTATATTCAATATAGGCGGGTGTTTTTCCCACGGCACACCTTACACTATGTCACGGCACACTAGTGTGCCGCGGCACAGTGGTTGAAAAACACTGCCTTATGAAGTTTCAGATTGTTCATCAATCCCACTCAATTTATTATACAAAAATAATTTAAGAAATACTACTTTAACTAATCGTAGCATGAACAACAACAATGACAACAACAATACCTGGTGACTTTCATCTTTGGGGTTGATATTGATCATTTTGGAGTACCTGGCTGTAAACAGAGCTAGCTGATCTATAAAAGAAATCCTATTATATGTTGTGTTATTTCTATTAAAATTACTTCCCACAAATATATGAATAATCATGAATAATTTCATGTTTCACTGAAATATAATGGGTTTATCCTGGATAGTTACTTTTATTGTGTTTAAAACCTTCTGTCTTCCATCCATATTGCCAAGAAATTGGCTTCTTTGTTCTTTACATAAGGCCATTTTAAAAGTCATTAGTGTATATCTGCAGAAGTAGACCACCTGACCCAGTACAAAAACTGCTGTTTTAATCTGTTTGCCAGCAACTTCCCAATATAGAGCATTCAGCATTCCTTTCCCATAGGATAATTTTTAAAATATAGTTTAATCCTTGCAGGAACTGCTGTGTTTATTATGCTTCTGCCTGCTATAAATGCATTTCTTTCCAAAGCATTTCAATCTTCTTATACAGTCCTCAATGTGTACTTAAAAGCTTGATTTATTTGCAACCTCAATTTATTTTTAATTTTGACATGCTGATGAATTGCAAAACTAGTTTGCATGGATGTTTATCCTCCGACATATTTTAATTATATAGTTTCACATGTTCCAAGTGAAAGGGAGAATCCTAACATGAAATAATGCAATAATAAGTTACATGTTTGATAACTACACTTCCCATAAATTTAAAAAGCAGTTACATTGAAATAAAGCAGCAGAGTTTTAAAAAAGTGAGACGTAATGAGGGTTATGGAGGAAAATGTCCATAACTCCCTGTTCTATTTCAGGACAGTTTCGTGAATTTGCTAGTTTATTAAAATACTATTTCACTTCTCTCCAACAGTTCTCACACCTCAGATATTAGAAATGTAGTTTCATTAAAAGAGACTCTTAAAATGAAAAACCATATTTCCCTTTAACTTAGCATAGCAGAAGAAAAAGGTTTTAATAATCACTGGATAACTTTAAAGTTGTCTTGGAAATCAAAATTAAACTTTAAATAGATCTTGTTGCTCACAGATGCCACCACCTCTTGCATCATTAATTCAGTGGAGTAATTTATGGCCAATTCTCTCTTCCTGTATCCTGGCTGCATTCACACATCACACAAAGCTATAAAGTGGCTCCTTGGTATTTGGCTGGCCTGTTTGGAATTTGGAAACCATGATTTGAGACAGTGTTTCCCCACACTGTGTAAATTACCCCAAATCTGGTAAAAATATTTTTTTTCCTTTGGATAAACACAAGTACACTTTACCCAATTACAACAGGGACATTTAAATTGACTTAAAATGTTCTACTACATTGGATAAAAAGACTTTCTAATAAGTAATTGGGGCAAAGGATGTAAAATGTTTGGGAAATCCTGGTTTAAGTCCCAGACTTCCATGTGGATCAACATCTTCATAAATTATTTAGATGAGAGAATAGAGGAGGATTTCATCAAATTTGCAGATGACACTAAACTGGCAAGAATAGCCAGCACTCCAGAAAATAGACTCAAGATCCAGATGGTTCTGGACAGACTTGAACACTGGGCCCTATCTAACAAAATGAAATTCAGTGTAGAAAAAAGTAAAATTCTACACTTAGGAAAGAAAAATCAAATGTACAGGCACAGATTAGGTGAAACCTGGCTCAATAGCAGCAATGATGAGAGGGATCTTTCTTGGAGTCCCAATGGAGAATAAAATATGAGCCAGCAGTATGTGGCAGAGCCAAAAAAATCCAACAGAATCCTAGGTTGCATTAGCAGTGGGATAGAATCAAGATCACGTGAAGTATTAGTATCACTTTATAAAGCACTTTATAAAACAATGGATGGAAACTAATCTGGGAGAGAAGGAACTTAGAATTGAGGAGAAACTTCTTAACAGTGAGGACAATTAACCAATGGAACAGCTTGCCTTCAGATATTGTGGGCGCTCCATCCAGGGGTGAAATTCAGCAGGTTCTGACAGGTTCTGGAGAACCAGTAGCGGACATTTTGAGTAGTTCGGAGAACTGGCAAATACCACCTCTGGCTGGCCCCAGAATGTGGTGGAAATGGGGATTTTGCAGCATTCTTCCCCTGCCACGCCCACCCAGCCATGCCCACAGAACGGGTAGTAAAAAAAATTGAATTTCACCACTGGCTCTGTCACTGGAAATTTTCCAGCTCTATTCTGATTCAAAGCCTTAGTAAGACCATACTTAGAATTTTGCATCCAATTTTGGTCACCATATTATTAAAAAGATATAGAGACTCTGGAAAGAGTGCAAGGAGAGCAAGAGAGATGATTAGGGGACTGGAGGCTAAAGCATATAAAGAATGGTTACAGGAACTGGGTATATGTCTAGTCTAGGGAAAAGAAGGATTAGAGGTGACATGATAGCAGTGTTCCAGTATCTCAGGAGATGCCACAAAGAAGAGGGTGTCAACTAATTTTCCAAAACACCAGAAAGCAGGACAAGAAGCAATGAATGGAAACTAATCAAGGAGAGAAGCAACTTAGAACTAAGGAGAAACTTCCTAACAGTGGGAACAACTAACCACTGGAATGGCCTTAGAAGTTGTGGGTGCTCCATCACTGGAGGTTTTTAAGAAGAGACTGGACAGCCACTTATCTGGAATGGAATAAGGTCTCTTGCATGAGCAGGGTGTTGGACAAGAAGATCTCCAAAGTCCCTTCCAACTCTGTTATTATTCTGTTAAGATTTATTTTGAAATCTCCAGGAACATGATTAAGCAAAGCATGGCTTAGCACAAGATATGTTGATTTATGAAATAACTCCCTGTTCATTCTCCTCTGTGGGCTGGCTGGAGTGGTGGGAGATGAACGCTTCTTGTAGCATTCTGCTGGCCAAAATGGGGTGCAGGGGCCTGCATGTACCCCCCCCCCCATGCCTCGTTTGGGCTGCCAGAGGCACTGTAGGCTGGTCCTTTGCTATTTCCAGGCTGGCCCCGTGGGGCAAATTTAAGCACCCCTCAGGCTGGATTTGGCTTGTGGGCCTTGAGTTTGACACCCCTGTTCTATGTGGATATGTCGCCGTTATATGCTGACATCACATGCCATGGTCCTTAAGTTGGAGCTTACTCACTGCTGATGCCTCGGCACCTCTTTATTTGATACAGACCCAGAGTGACATGTTTAACTGGAGAAATAAAGATGTGGGTCTTCCCTTTATGTTTTAGGTGACCACATTAATGAATTGCCCTCAGAATCCTTCTGGCAAGAGAAAAGGATGCTCCAAAAGAGCTCGCGTAATTCTTGCTTCTGTGGAAGAAGCTACTTGGAACTTGCTGGATAAAGGGGAGAAAATTGCCAAAGAGGCTCCTGTCCTTATGGAAGAACTGAATGCTGCTCTCCACGAGGTTCGCAAAGAAAGTAAGCCTGCTGGTGCTCAGACAATAATATTACTGCTTCAACAGCTGCATCTTTTCTTTACCTCTTCCAATAATGTATTTTATAACCTCTGTTTGGTTCCCCAAGGATGATTTTTTAAAATTTTTCACGTCCCCAAATAATAGAGACTTCTGTCTGTCTGTTTGATATTATGCTCTTCTCTGCTTAGCAAAACTTGCTAGCAGATCAGATTTGCCCTAAAAAAAGGAAGATCACCAGCTAACCCAGGACATGCATCTGGATCCCATTTTCTAGATCTTGAGTACAAATATGAGATCAGTTGCAGGGAATTTTTGGACCAAAGTTATCAGGGGCCGGTGTGCTACGAGTTCGCCTAGGTTTAGGAGAACCCCTTAGCTAATGTTACAGCTGGTTTAGAGAACCTCCAAATCCTACCCCTGGCTGGCCCCACCCCTCCCAGGAGTCTTCACATGGCTCGTTTTGGATGTGAAGTAAGCAGCCCGCACGCAGGCTCGGGGAGAGGGGGAAATGGGAAGTTCTGGAAGGCCGGAAATGGGCCCGTTTCTGGCATCTGGAGGGCCTCCGGAGCCTGGCGGAAGCAGTTTAAACCCTCTCAGAGGCTTGAGGAAAGCCTCCGGAGCGTGCGGAGCCCCCCACCATGGTGCAGAAGGCCGACTAGGCCACACCCACCAAGCAACCCGACAGAGAACCCATTGCTGAAATTTTTGAAGCCTACCCCTGAATGTTATGAAATAAAGGGATGTGCTATACATCAATCTAACATATCTATGTAAAATCAAAACCACTTCCTAATTTACTTTTACTATGTAAGAATCAGTACTTAATTTTACAATATAGGTAGTCCTCAACTTATGACTGGTCTCTTAGCGACCATTCAAAGTGGACCTACTTTGGGGCTAGTTATGGCCTGGATTCAACATTCCAATGGTTGCCCCCTCCCTTGCGGTCATAAACAAACTCCAGCCACTCAATGGCATTTGTTTAACAGCCACAGTGTTCATTTATTAATTGTTGCAAAAAAGGGTGTACAATTGAGTTGGTCACATGATTGAGCCCTTTTTCAGACCATGATGATTTAAACTGTGATTGGCAGGCTCAGTTATGGTCATAAATCATATATTGCCTATATATACCAATGTGCTTAATTTATGGGCTGTGATACAGAGCAGATTAAGAACAGGGAATGGGAAAAGAAATAATAAGGATGTTCATCCTAGTATTTGCCCAATGTCAGGACATGTGTGTGTGTGTTTGTGTGTTTGAAAAGTCAAGATCACTGCAGCAATTGTGCAATCAAATATCATCCTCCTTTTATAATATATCATGTACAAACTTTTTCATGTTGTTTTTAAAATGCACTATAATTTACTACCCTTACTATTTGCTAATCTTATTTCATAGCAGAAATTCTTGGTTATACTCCAGTGCAGAGAAGTAAGTTCTTCATAATATTTTCTCAAGTCTGACCTCCGAGGTCCCTTCTAGCCCTCGGATTTTACTGTATGTCTACAAACATGTTTTTAATCTTTATAAACTTCTTTCAGAATAGTCCCTTTTTCCGGTTTGCCTTTTATTTTTCCCCCAAGAAAATATGGTCACTACAGTTATGAGGCTTGTTTATAGAATCTCTGAAGTCACGTTTGTTACAGTACTTAAAGCTGCTAAATTTGAAAGTGAATTATTTATCCTCTACTAGTGAAATGATTCTTTATGGCAAGATTGAGGGAGTCACAACATCTTGGTGTGATCCAAAGATAGACAACTCCGATGTAAAGATGGTAATATTGCTAGATGTAAGTTTTCCATTTGGATTCTCAGACCAGTGTTCAATTGTTGTTGAAGTAGATGTTTAATTACCATATAGCCAGAAGCGGATTGGGAACAGATTCCCAGGATAATCACTAGTGCATTTCTTAGTTGGGTCTGTTCAAGCATAGCTGGGATACTTGGCATTTATTTCCATAAATAAATGCCTATATATGGGCTTGGAGATGGCAGCTGTGGCTTGGGTTCCACCTCTTGCCTTGCCAAGTTTGCATGTAGTTCGCTGCTATCATATCTCAAGAGACCTCTTAGATAAACTTTAACTCACAAATGCCATCATGACTTAGGAACAAATCTAGGAGACTTTGACTGCTGTTTTGTTCTTGATCCACAGAGAAATCAGAGCACAGGGATTGGATGCTTTAATGGAAAATACAGGTAAAACCACAGTCCATGGATTAACTCTGATGTATCCGTATTTGAAACATGCATACCTGGGGCTCCTACCAAACAATCTCTCTAGTTTGGTAGAACACATGGGCTTCTCTCTAAGATTGGCATGACAGGTAGTCCTCAATTTATGACAGTGGTGGGTTCCGGATCCCGTTGCAACCGGTACAGTTGCAGCAGGGTCCGACGTCCTCCAAATGAATATGCGTGGTGCGCGCGCATGCATGTTACCTTCCAAGTGACGCCTCTGCAAGCCTCTGCAATGCTACAACTGCTCGGCGGAGCGTCACACAGTTGCTATAAGCGCTATGCGCATATGCAGAGGGCTTTAAAGACAGGTAAGGAGTGCGGGTGGGCGGTTGGGCCCTCCGGAGCACTGTACCAGAACAGTACCCGGTGCTTCGGGCAGGCTCCGGTACCCCCGTACTGGGGCGTACTGCCTGCACCCCACCACTGATTTACAACCATTCATTTACTGACCATTCAAAGTTACAACAGCACCGAAAAAAGTGATTGTGACCATTTTTCATAGCATCCCTATGGTCACATTATCAAAATTCGAATGCTTGACAATTGGCATGTACTTATAAGCCAGGGTCATGGGATCCGCTTTTGCCATTTTCTTTTGATGTGAAACTCAAATTCACTTAACCATTTGCTAACTAAAAAAACCTGCAGTGACTTATTTAACGTGGCAAGAAAGGTTGTAAAATAGGGCAAAACTCACTTAACAACTGTCTTGCCTAGCAATCATAATTTGGGTTTAATTGTGGTTTGAAGATCTCCTGTATTGATCTGAAAAAATGGGTGGGCTTGCTGTGTTTCAGTACAGCTGATTCCCTCTTTTCTAATCTTACTTTTCTTAGAGGTGGAGCTCTCACCTCACAGTCAAGAGGCTGTGAGTTCAATCCTAGATAGAGACAGATATTTCTCTCTCTGGGCACGTTGAGATTATATCTGCTGAATATAACTCCTCCTTGGTGACAGGAAAGGCATCTTGCCATTAAACACTCAGCTCCATTCAGTTGCCTAGGCTCCACCCCACAAGGGATTATATATGTGTGTGCGTGCGTACATGCACGTGCACCCACCCAGCCACACATTCTGTATAAGGATTCTTCTATGTATTGAAGAAAATGAAGCCTCACTTCTTTACTTTCCTATGTTTGAGGAGCAGTAGATCTTAACAGTGTGCTTGGCCCTCATTCATCCAGGGCTCTCAGGCTGCTAACATTGTACATAGCTTTCCTGCTCCACAGTACTCATTTCACCCACACATAATGGAAACCATAAGAGGAATGAAAGGATGATTCTGTTTAAAGAACATGGAAACTCTGCTGGTCTCAGTCTACCAAATAACATACTTAGAATGTTAAGATGGAATAGTAGTTGTTCACAAGCAGAATAAAATAAAACTGTGCGACATGACTGATGAAAAGACAAAATGGTGTAGTTTGTTCAGTGGAAAGGATCTGATCTTTTTTCTCCACAAAAGGAAAATTCTGAAAGCTCATGCTTGCCTGGAAAAAGAAAGTTTTGTTTAGGAAATAACCTAGTTGATAACAAAGCCTCAGTTTCTTATGCTCTCACTCCCAGCTTCTTACTACACCTTGAAGATGTCATGCTTCCCACTTGGGCATGTCAAAAGGAGTCCACTTTTCTGGCAGACTGATTCTGGCCCAAGGTAACATGAAAATACCGTATTTTTTGGAGTATAAGATGCACCTTTTCCCCTAAAAAATAGGGTGAAAATCTGGGTGCGTTTTATACACTGAATACAGCATTTCTGGCCACCCAACAACCCCCCCTTTGCAAAAATGGCCATGCATAACCTTTAGAAGGCTTCCAGAGTGCTGCTTGGGGCTGGGGAGGGCAAAAATGAGTGAAAAACAGGGTGTTCTTTGCGTGTTTCCCCCCCCCAGCCCCCAGGAGCACTCTACAAGCCTCCTAAAGGCTGCGTATGCCCTTTTTTGACAAAAATGGGTCCGTTTTTGCAAAAAACAGGCCGTTTTTGGGAGGACTGCAGAGTGCAAAAACTTTTTTTTTAATTGTCTCTTCAAAATCTTGGTGCATCTTATACTCTGGTGCATCTTATACTCCGAAAAATAGGGTAGTTTTTTGTGGGAAAATGAAAGATGTCCTGTTCAGACAATCCATGGCACAGGGAAGAGATGGCTTGAAGCAGTGGTGAAATCAACTTACCTTTGCTACTGGTTCATAAATGTGAGCATGCGTAAAACCTTCCGTGCATGCGCTGAGCGTCAA
Source organism: Thamnophis elegans (assembly GCF_009769535.1). Lineage (NCBI taxonomy): Eukaryota > Metazoa > Chordata > Lepidosauria > Squamata > Natricidae > Thamnophis > Thamnophis elegans. Next base: position 21,423,124 of record NC_045555.1, on the reverse strand, counting down.
AACGGGACAAGCCTGCTACCGAGTGTGCCTGCAAAGGAAAGTAGAATAGTGAGGGGGGGGGAAATCCATTTTGCCAGGCGATTTAGATTAGCTAGAAAGCAGGAAATCCGACGATTCTAGCTAATATAAATCATGTGTCACAGCTCATCTTCAAAAATACCATTTCACCTGAACTGGTAGCCTATTTACTACCAGTTCGGGTGAACTGGTCTGAACTGGAAACATTTCACCCCTGGCTTGAAGTCCTTCTTTTTATTTTCAATTTTTCAATAGATTGGTCAGCCCATGGATTGGGAGTGAATGAGGCTGAGAAACTGACCGGCCCATCTCAAACATGTGCATCTGAGTTGCCCAGAGGTGTTTGCAGGGTATAGTATATGATCCATAAGGTCAGAATGTCAGCCATACACATAAAAAAACAGGTGGAGCTACCATCTTGATGTTTTTGACCAATCTTTGTAGACATCTGCGTGGGCTTCTTTATATTCTCTCTATTGTTGAGGAAGGCTTGAGCTGGAAGTTAAATGTTTAAGATGCCGCTCTGCTAGCAGTACTCCGTGTGCCTTGTAAATTTCAAAATTGCTTACAAGACTTGGCAATTATAGACAGGTATGAGAAAATCACTTTTTTGAAGCACAAGCTATAACTCTACCTTGATTTTTCTTCTTCAAGGCAGTTCAGCTGTGGTTCTCAAGACTTTGCTAACAATCCATCCTCCACCCAGTGATTGGGATCTGTGGCTGATATTAGGCTAGCTTGTGTTTACAGCCATGATGCATGGCTTATTGGCATTCTGTACAGATGATTTGTGTGTTTTTACAAGGATGCCTGTAGTTGAATGAGCCAAAGGTGGAATGCATTGTAAATTATAAATAGAAAGAGCAGGCTAGGGCAAGCAAGACAGTGGCCTCCTTCAAACAGCTTTCCAGATCATTCCCTAGGATATATTCAAAAACAGTGATGGTGCAGCAAGGTTAATTTTAGATACATGACTCCTTCGCCCAGCTATGTGTATTATTTCAAGTGTAAAACACAGTACTAAAATTTTATATCTCTCCAGTTTACCACTGTTCTGTTTTCATTCTGTTATATTAAAGCAGAAAAAAAGGAAAAGGAAGAGAAACCAATATAAGAAGGAAATAATATAAGAATAATATAAGAAGGAAATGTTGTGACCTTCTTTTGAATTTAGGAATAAAAACATTTTTTTTCTACTTCTTAGATGCATAGCATATAATCTTGGGCATAAGAGAGTAAATGGTTGTTTTGTTATAGAAAATAATTCTTTCCTCAAAGTAAAAAAGATACAGAGTTTAGGGAATTCTCTTCAGTCCTTTATCAGTAATGGTCAAATGAGGAGTCTGTATTTTCTTTTGTGTAAGGAAGTAATAATTTGCATCTCTGTGTGTATCTGTTTGCCTCTAAGCCTCTAATCAGGGGAATAGAGAGGGGTGGGATTCTACCGGTTCGGACCGATTTGGACAAACCTTTAGCTCTGAAGATCAGCTGGGAGTGAACTGGTTTGCTCCCACGGGGAAGTGGCCCCGCCCCTGTGCTTTACCTATGCTTAACTTCTCAGCTGAGTCGCGCTGTTTTCCTTCCCAAGCAGCAATCCAAAATGTAAGTATTCTGTAAACTGTTCACACATGTGCAGCATGTGTCTTTGTGCGTGCGTAAGCAAAGCGCTTGTGCGCAAAGCACATTCTCAGTGAATAGGTAGGTTCTCAGTGTTAAACCGGTAGGAACCCACCCCTGGAAATAGATATCATTTGTCCTTTGTGTCTCTGCTATGCCCATGTGTTGTGTCTCTGTGAGTTCACTGGGAAGTATGGAACAGGTTTTCATATGCTCTGCTCCGGATCCTAGGTCTGGGTGGGCGGGATTAGAATGGAGCAGCCAGCAGCATTGTGAGCTATTACCCGAATGCCTCTCCCATGGGGATGGGTTGGGACAATTGTTTTCTGGATATTTTTCCCTGTCACAGTTCAGTCCAGTCCACTTTGAAACTGGGTCTTCCTTTCTATAGCTTCTTACCCATGGCACTTGGTTCGATTCTTTTTGGGTTTGGAGGATTGGCCTGCTGAGAGACATAGACCTAGGACTTTTTCTATACACTTATTTTTCGTAGTATAAGACACACCTTTCCCCCCCTAAAAGAGGGTGAAAATTTGGGTGCATCTTATACACCGAATGTAGCCCCACTCACCGACCGCCCCCCACCCTTTGGCATCTGTCTCCCAGCAATGTATCTCCATGCCGCAAATGGAGAAAACGGGACTTGCTGAGGTGGCAATAGGCTATGGCAATCCCTGCAGCCTGAAACAGCTAATCATCGGGAGACCCATGCTTAAACTGAACTTGAAAGTGAAACTTGCTGGGAGGCAGAGGCAGATTTTTTCCCCTTCTAATCAGGCTAAACTGAAATAGCCTGTTTGCTGCAAGGAGGTAAGTCAATAACTATAAATGCCTATAGAATGTTCAAATTATTACTTATTTTTTAAAGACTGCTTTATTATTGTTCTAGACAACTTAACAAAATGAAGAAGCTTTTTAAAATAAATGCTTGATCTGAAGAGTCCCAGTGCTATTGTATCTTCTTTTAAATAGCAGAGAATAACGTATACTCCCAGAAAGCCGCATCAATTTTAACAGCATCTGTACAAGTATAGTCTGAAATGTAACACCACAAACAGTGTATATCGTCTGTACTGTTTGCTGTTTGGTGCAAGGAGGCAAATTGCCGGGAGGCAGAGGGAGATTTTTTTTTCTCGTTTTCCTCCCCAAAAGCTAGGTGCGTCTTATACTTCAGAGCATCTTATACTCTGAAAAATATGGTAATTGTTTCCGGTATCTTCATTGATGTGGGGGGGGGGGAGGGAATCATGTATATGTATGTGCCTGTCCAGCAACAATTGAGTATGGTTGAAGAAAAGATACTGCAGTCCCAGCAGTGACCTCAGCATGTGTGCAGAGCATAGACTTGCTCGCTCTGTTCCCATCTCTGCTTATTTGGGAAGCACTCAGGGTTGGGGGTCCAAGATCAGTTGCAGTGCAGCTAATGCTGAAGGACTTTTGATAGTTTACTTTCAATCTAAATATCCCATGTTGCCATGGTTTTTTTTGACCCACATTGTGACACAAATAAAATAGAGATTCAATTGCATTGTTGTATCCACATCTTGATTTATTTGATCTTCCTGCAGGAATCATCATCATTATTATTAATAATAATACTAGGTGGACATTCTGTGAAATGTACCATATTTTAGATGACCTTCCCTGTTGTGGATTAGTGACAATATTTATATGAAAGAAATGTACAAGAGAGTTACATGAGACAGGACTAGTTTTAACATGAAGCAAGTGAAATACAGTAGCTACTCTGGGCAGAAGATTATAGAGGAGGTACCATTTTCTTCCTGCAATCTCCTTTTATATCTGATTCAAAAATGGAACAGGGGATCGGTTCAATTTATTTCTTTCCCCAAAACAACATAAGTTATCTTCATGTAGCACTAATAATAGGAAAGGAGATGACAAGCCAGGCTCCTGCAGGCACAGCCAGCTATAAGAACTGAGCATGAAAAATTGAAAATGCGAATAGAATGAAGATGAAAGAACTCACCTACTATACCTGTTGGAGTTAGGCAATTTTGTGTTATGTAGAGTTCTGCTTCATCCCTCATTATCTGTAATTGAATGGCATCTAAACCAGTTCTTCAGTCAATGAAGCCATATTGCAGAAGAGGATAAAATTTAAAGAGTAGCCTAAGAGCTTTGATTTTATTTTAAAGTGAGATGTACTTTTCACTTTCTTCCATTTCTTGAGCATTGCCATTATACAATATATGGCTCCTAAATGGTGGGATGAGGGCATAGTATGTCAGTTTGCAAAGCGTCTCTAGCTCAGAGATTCTGGCTTGCATAGAATGACGAACATGCTTGGGGTAAAACTGGGCTTTGATTGCACTTGTGACTTATTTGTCCAAATGTCTCCAAAATGACCAGGACTGTCCTTAACAGTAGTATGGAATGCTGTGTGTGGCACAAGGAGACCTGAGGCTGATCACCTTGGTCTGCAGTTCTGTACAATGCTTTGGTTGGCTAAATCCATGATGGGTGGTGAAGGTCAGAATCTGGGGTCCATCTGAGGGTGCCCATAACATATACATACACATAAGGGACACAGTGTCTCAGGGGCTAAGACACTGAGCTTGTCGATCGGAAAGGTCGGCAGTTTGGCAGTTCAAATCCCTAGCACTGCATAACTGACTGAGCTCCCGTTACTTGTCCCAGCTTCTGCCAACCTAGCAGTTTGAAAGCATGTTAAAATGCAAGTAGAAAAATAGGGACCACCTTTGGTGGGAAGCGTTCTGTGGGCCTTCGGCGTTTAGTCATGTTGGCCACATGACCATGGAGACATCTTTGGAAAGCCCTGGCTTTTTGGCTTTGAAATGGAGATGAGCACAGCCTAGAGTTGGGAACGACTAGCACATATGTGTGAGGGGAATCTTTAATTTATAACATACACATCCCCTGTCCTTTTACGTTATCCACTGTCTCCAATTCAGGGGCTTTTTTGGGAGATGTCAAACAAATCAAGATTGCAACTCCAACTATGCTATTGAAGCCCTACTCCTCTCTAATGGACGTAAAAAAGGTCTGAGGCTTTGATCACAGGGCTGTAGTCACCATATTGACTTTCATTTTTCTTATGGATAACCTAGCTCCAGTTTCTTTTTCTTCTTTCTTTGTGCTCTTTTTCTGCACCTTGTATATATACCCCATTAGAGAATAGTGTTGTAATGGGTTTGTAAAATGTGTACTAAAAGTGGACTATGTTGTCCAAAATGAAAACTATAGAAGTGTTTCCAGAAAAGGTTATGGGTTTATTATTGTGACTTTTTTACAAATATTTTAAGGAAATGTTATATGTTACATGTAACCATTTTTCTTTCCAAACTACTTTAATTTTAAGGTCTAGTTAAAAAGGTTTTTTGTAAAAAAAAAAAAACAGTAAATAAGGAAAGACAGTAGAGTTGCAAATGTCTTTTGATTGCAAGAGTAGGACAAGACACCTATTCATAGCATGTAGTATCTTTTAAAAGTTATCCAACTACTGTATTGTTAGCTAATAGAAATGAAATGGATTTTGTGCTGCTTTAACAATCATTGTAAGGCTAAAAGATGCTGTAAATTACTAGTTAGCAATAATATGAGTATACTAGGATATAAGGATCAAGATGTTACCATGTGTCTTCCCAGCTTCCTTTTGCACATGGTGCCAGTCCTACAAAATAACAAGGATTTCATATGTCTAAAACTAAAAAATAATACTGAAAGGTTATATTTCAGATTTTTTTTTAAAAAATGGGAATACTGCAGTGGAAATCTATAAAAATAGAATTATACATATGCATCTCACAGAAATGCTAGATACAGTTAATAATAGCTGGAACCAAGGTATGGTGATTTTAATCTTTGGGCGGACTTCCTGGGGGCGTGGCCTGTTGCCGAGGAGGGCTCCACCGAGCTCCTCAGAGATCTGGTCTGTATATCTAAATAAGATCATAGATAGCACCCCTTTTTGGCTAAGAAAGGGGCAGGGAGGATAGCTCCGTAGGCTAGGGTCTATTCGTAAGCCACAGCCTTTTTCTTTTTTCGGGCTGTGGAAAGAGATTAGATCCAGCCGGAGCGGAGCTCTTATCTCCAGCCATTTCTTCTCAGCTGCCTTTTTTTTTTAGGCAGCCCCAGACAGGCTAGCCCCCCCCAGGACAAAACAAAGTTTTTTCAAGCTAGAATTGATACGGGCGGGTCCCACCCCTGTGAGATTTATGCTTTTATTACTATCTTAAATACCAGCACCATTTGTCTTAGAGACTTCTTTGTTCTTTGTCTAAATGGACTTCAAAATGGCGATTTCTCTCCGTGGATGATTGATACTGGATGTACTTAGCCGGTTTTATCTTCCTGCAGACCGCTCCTTAACAAAATAAACTCTTCTTCTTTGGAAATAGAGGGGAGCGAAGCGCTGCTTACTTGTTTATTTATTATGGCACCCAGGTCAAAGAAGCGTCTTGCTACAAATGTGTCTAAAGAATTTAAAGAATCTTTACTGGAAACACAGCCTTTGTCTCCTATGCCCTCTACTGGAGAATTTTTAACACAGGAATATCTCTTTAAAATGTTTAATGCCTTTAAACAAGAAATTAAGGATTTTGTATTGGAACTATATGATGATTTAAAGTCTAAAGTTAATCAGATGAAGGCGAATATGTTTGCAGCCGTGTCTGCCCTGTCAGATTACTCTGCTGAAATAGAGAACAAATTGGAAAGTCTGGAGAAGGCTAATTTTAATTTGACTACCAATATTCAAATTTTACAACAAAAAATTAGAGACACTGAACAACAGCTTATGATGATAAATTTTAATAGGAAGGCATTTGCAATAAGAGTCAGAGGATTCCGTGAAAAGGAGCAAGAGAATTTGAAACAGACCTTTGCTGAAGCCTTCAGCCATGCGCTGGGAAGCCCGGGACTTAACTTTGATTGGCAGATTCGGAAAATCTATCGCCAGAACTCATTGATAGCGGAACAGCGACAGCTCCCGAGGGACATAATTATACACTTCTCTACAAAAGAATCTAGAAATGCGATTGTACAAAAGTTTCATAATAACAGTTTCCGAGTTGACGGCCAGGACCTGATTGTTTTCAAAGATATTCCTTTTCAGATGCTGAAAGCAAGAAGGGACTACACCTTTTTAACTAAGGAGCTTAGGAGTCAACAGATTCGATACAGATGGGAGGCCCCTGCCGGTATCACGGTTACATTTGAGAATCAAAGATTTCGTCTTAACTCTGTTTCGGAGGCTCAAGATTTCTATTGTAGGACTCTGAAGGCGGGACTTCCTGACGCGCTTGGAAGAGAGGAGAGACAAGCGGAAGGAGAAGGCAAGCGGCCGGCCATGTGGCTGCAAGATGGAGGGGGTAGCCCCTCCTCCCTCGGAGAAGCAGAAAAATGGAGATCGAGAATTTAGACATTTTAAAATGCTTGCTAAAGTTGAGGACTGAATGGGGGTTTGAGACCCCTCTCCGGTAGAAAAAGCGGACTAATTTTTATCAGAAGGGAAAGCTGGGTGAAACTACTTTGAGCTAGATTTTAAATTAACGTTAGCATAAATTTGATAGTGGTAAACATCAGACAAGCAAGGGATGAGGGTAAAATTTACGTTGTTTAAAGCTTATTAGAACAGAAAGCTGGTTGGGATTATCTTAAGATAAGTGTAAAAAGAATGTGGAATGATTTATGTTGTTTAAACTTTGTTAGAAGGGACTACTTTAAAATAGAAGGTTAACTGACTCTTGCTGAAAGTATTATTTGAATATGTGGAATGATCCATGCTATTTAACTTTTATTTGAAGGGAAAGTTGGTTGAAATCGCTCTGAGCTACATTTTAAACAAATGTTAGTATAAATTTGATAGTGGTAAATATCAGACAAGTAAGGGATGAGGGTAAAATGCATGTGGAATGAACTACGTTATTTAAATCCTATTAGAAGAGGAAGTCGGTTGGAATTACCTTAAGATAGAAATTGATTCCTGTGTAAAGTAATATTTGATCTACGCTGCTTGATCCATGCTATTTAACTTTTATTTGAAGGGAAAGTTGGTTGAAATCGCTCTGAGTTACATTTTAAACAAATGCTAGTATAAATTTGATAGTGGTAAATATCAGACAAGTAAGGGATGAGGGTAAAATGCATGTGGAATGAACTACGTTATTTAAATCCTATTAGAAGAGGAAGTCGGTTGGAATTATCTTAAGATAGAAATTGATTCCTGTGTAAAGTAATATTTGATCTACGCTGCTTAATTTTACTAAGAAGGGGAAGCTTGGCTAGACCATTTTGAACTACTGTTTGAAAAGGGGGTTAAGAAAGATCATTTACGCTGTTCAAATTTTACTAGAAGGGAAAGTTTGATTACTCGTCTGTAAAGTTATATTTGAATATATGGCATGAACCACGTTGCTTAAATTTTATCGGAAGGGATCACGAGGTTTAGGAAGAGGAACGGGAGAATCTACAGAAGGTCGGGGTAAATAGCAAAGAAGTAAGAGACGAGAATAAAATATAGATAGAATGATTTATACTATTTAAGCATAGATAAAGATGGGGGGCTGAGATCAACACAAAGAGTGGTTTCTTATTTTTTTTCCTCTTTTTTTTTTCTTTTCTCTTTTCTTTTCTCTCTTCTTTTTTTTCTGTTTTTCCTCTTTTGATATATTACTTTTATTTTTTTTAATCCATATGTATACAAGATATTTTAGACAGAAGGTAGTGCCAGATGTGGGCCCTGGGAAGTCGGGAGGATTAGGGATGGGGATTTGTGGGGGGTGGGGTGGGGGGGTGGTAACATAGTCTTAATAAGAACAAGAATGTATTTATATACGGCGGTTCCTTTTTTTTAAATTTTTTTTTCTATTTTTTTTTCCCTTGGTTCATTTTATCAGATCAAACAACACTCGAATAAAGGCATACACCAAGGAGGGAGGTAGAGGGAAAGAAGAGGGAGGAGTAAGGAAGGAGTAAGGGGAATGTAAGGAGGGTGTCCGGGGAGTAAGGGGAGAAGGAAGGCTTGAGGGGAAAGGGAAGTAGGAGGGGAGTGTTAGAGGGAGAAAGGAAAGTTGGAGGGGGTAGATGGGGTGTATGGAGGATGGAAGGGTTAGGTGGGGTTGTGAATGATGAGTTGTGTTTCCTTTTTATTTGTTCGTTTTATTCCCTTTTTCTTTCTTTTTTTTTTCTTTTCCTATAGTAAATACCCTGTATATAAGTGATTGTAAATGGAATGTGAAAAATGAATAAAATATATTTAAAAAAAAAAAATCTTTGGGCAAATACATTTATTTTCACCCAATACCCATTTGTTTTCTCCTAAGATAAATTGGTATTTTTATCCTTTTAATTCTTCTAGATCTAATTTGCAAAGACTTGAATGTATTTATAACTTTAAATCTAAAGTTCAAACCAAATAATACTGGCAATAATATTTATAGCTTTTATATATGACCAGCATATGTGTGTGTGAGAGAGAAAATATGAGCTGGGAAAAAAATAGACAAGTGGCAGTTTTGTCCACCTTCAATTTTAATTCTGCCCTTGCCTTATGTTTCTGTTGTAAATAGCTTTTCCAACTTCGTCTTAGAAAAAAAGGTTGCGTATTAGTACCAATAAAGGTTTCTCTAGAAATACAATAACCACCTTCAGGAAGTATATTTCTTCACCATGGGAGGATGAGAGTTCAGTTTCCCTTCACACACTCTAAATCCCAAGATTATGTTATTTTTATAACAGGGTATTTAATTGGGCCCTTAGAAAGAAGAGAGCTTGCCAGATCAGGAGGACATCAATAATTCTGCAATGAGATGATGGTCAACAGATGGGCAGACATATTCTTCATCAAAAAAGAACACATTCTCTTGCCCTCTCCTCCTTTATGATGACAGGGCAAGCATAAAATAAAATGGCAGTGCCAGATAAAACTTATAGTAGCAGACAATGTACCAGGGAACCAATGTGAAAAATTAAATCAGCCTGAGGGTACTTTTAATGAGGGGTACAACTGCATTTGAAGTCTTGGTATATTCATGCCATGAAATTATTTAGCTAGAAAACGATGGTGTTTGAGTTGTTGCTAATATTATTCAGAAACTTTACAGATGCTAAGCTGAATGTCTCAGAGTGGGCTGCAGTTTTCCTGACAGAAAGAACAAAAGTTTTATAACTCCTAGGGGGGAAGGATGGGCTTCAAAAATTGCAGCAATGGGGGCTTCCGGGGCTGATGTCACTACAATACAACATGCAATCTTGGAGCTCCAGGATTGCTGTTGAAATCTCTGTTGCTGGACGGTCCTTTTTGGACCTAAACCGTCCCGTAGAGACAGTGATAGAGAAGAGTATGTCCTGCTGATCTCAGGAGCATCTCAAAGCCCCTAATCGATCCAGGAGAAGCTTTTTTTTGGCTACAAGAGAAGCAGCTAATGATGCTGCACAACGTTGGGACAGCCCCCTGCAACAGAAACAGTGCAGGAGAGTGTGTGTCAAAATTGGCGAGATAAATTTTATTATTAGAGAAGAGAACACCTAAAAAGAAGTAGAGTAAAATTAAAATTGAAGATAGAAGAGAGCAAGCGGCGGATTAGCTTGAATTAAAACTATTGTGTTATCTTTTTTTCCCCTTTAATTTCTTTTCTTATCTATGGATGGAATTTTTACAAATGCCTCTTACTTTTAAATTGGACTGGTCCTTTTTCTCCTTCTTCTATTTTTTCCCCATTATTTGTATTTGTGGACTAAAAATCTCTTTCCTCTAAATGCTCGGCCGGATCGAAACTTTTAAACACTTCTTTTTCCTATTCCTAAATTCGGAGTTTAAAGAGGTAGCTAAAAGTAGAGAAAAAAGAAGTAACACTGCCATCTAGAGACTGGAGGCTTGGTTACATCTGTTATCTCAAGGTTTTGCTTATTGAAAGAGACAGAGAGAAAACACTTCTTGTTTATACAGGTGTTATTTTGGAGTAACACTGAATTTATTTGAAACCTATCAAAAGTCTTGGATGTCCTAATGGCAGTGTTTACAACTTGGAAAGATTGCGCAACATGAAGAAGTAAAGGAATTAACATTGCAAAAAATTATGTTAGAAATTCAAAAAATCCTAATAAGCACAGAAATAATAGAAAAAATTCTGGAGTTTATAGAACAAAGAACAGAAGGAATGGAGGGAAGAGCTGAGAATATTGATGATACAATGATGAAAGTTGAAAAAATTGCAGAAAAACATGGACAAAGTGATGAGAAAATTGCTGATTCTGACAGTAAACTGAGAGAGGAGGGAAATGATACGTGTGGAACACTAAAAGAAGAGGTAGACGAACTGGAACTCTATCTCATGCTTCAAAACATAGATGAAGAAAGGGGAGAAAACTTGGCAGAAACAATGAGAGTATTTTTGGTAGAAGCACCAGTGATAACCAAAGCCCAGCAGATGGAGGGTCTCGAGTCTTTACAAAATATGCAATGAACAACAAGGTGTCAAGAGAAGCTCACATAAGACTTATCAAGAAAATATTTAGAACGCAGATTCTACAAATGGCAAGAGATATTGGACTGCACTACTACTGGAAGGATACAGGATGATGAAATGAAATGTCACAACAAAACTAAGCTAAACTTAGTTAAATTTTAAGTATTATGTATAAGACAAAGTAATAATAGTTATAGTTAAACAAATGATTAAAAATGGTAATAATTCATTTATATATACTAGATTGACAATATGGAATTTTATATGTTGTAAGTGAAGACCATGGAGATGATGTGGAAAAGCATTTCTCTTATAAAAGATAAACAATTCTATATAGAATAGAATATAAAGATGTATTACCATTGGATGAGTCCAAGATGATGTAATGAAATGCCATAATATAAATTTACTTTAAATTTAGTATGTAATAATAGCTATATTCAATGAATGTTTAATAATCATAATAATTGTATACATATATATTAGATTGATAATATGAGCAATGGAATGTGCTGAAATACGTAAGCTGATATATGATATTAGAGAAACTATTATAATATAATAATAATGTATACAAATATACTTGATTGATAATATGTGACTTTATATAAAATTTAAGGGATGACTATGGAAAGGAAGCACAAAAACCTTGTAACCAATCGACACACTGTATGGAATGGAAGATCATTTTTATGTTATGTGTTGTGTTTGTTTATATTTGTTTAAAAAATAAAAACTTTAACTAAAAAATTTGCAGGAATGAGTTCGCTGCCCCGTGGCTGGGTGGGTGTGGCCATGGGGGGCGCGGCATAGTTGGCCTTCTGCACCATGGCCGGGAGTGTGTGTTTGCCCTCCCCAGGCTCCGGAGGCTTTTCTCGAGCCACTGGAAGGCAAAAACTTCTTCTCCCTGCCTCCAGAGACCTTCTGGAGACTGGAAACAGGCCCATTTATGGATTTCCATAACCTCCAGTAGGAGGTTGCATGTATGTGCAGAGCAGCTAGGAGAAGTGAACAACGGAGGACAAGGAGTCAACTCAGGAAGCAAATCAAATGTGGACGCTGAATGGCCCTTCCCTGGCTGGGGAATAAAGAGAAGGAAAGGGGAGTGGTGGCCGTAGGAGACAACAGTTCGTATTTCTAGAGATTTTGCTTATTGTGTTTTGTGCAACAAAGACTGCCTTGCCAAAACTTTATTTGCAGCCTTTTGACTGGGAGTGGTACCTATTTATCTACTCACATTTGCATGCTTTTGAACTGCTAGGTGGGCAGGAGCTGGGGCAAGTAAAGGAAGCTCAGCTTGGGTCTCAAACCCAGGCTGTCAGCTTTCCAGCTGACAAGTTCAGCATTTTTAACAGCTGAGCCATTGCACGTCCTTCATTTCCAAGGCAGAGGCATAATTAGCTATTGACTAGTATATTTGAGGTTGGCACTGAAGATTTTTACAATATTTTTTATGAGGATGGAGTGAAACATTGCTGTTAAAATATGCTGCAAACCCACTCAAGCCCCATATGTGTGTGGCAATCTCAATTTTAATATTTTAAGGCAGTCTACATATCGAAGCATTTAATTCCCATAAAAATTCAAATCTGGAACAGCAGCAGTTAAAAAGCAGCACTAAAAATATTAAGCAATGGTTTGAAGGGTCTGAGTGAATAAAATGTATTTTTATACTTGAGGATATGAGTAGGTTTCCTATAAATAGCATACCATACTGGGAGGGGGCACCACTACTGGCTCTCCCCCTCTTCCCCCTCACCCCAATAGCAATACTGAAAGTTGGCAGCAAAACTCCAACAGGGAGTGGTGTGGTTTTCTTCCATTTGTGTGTGTCAAGCAAAACATGCATTTTGTAAATAATGCAGTCCACAGCTGGAAAAAAAGTTTCGTGCCCCCAAAGTAGGCAACTCTTTGGATACAGGGGTCCAAAATGAGGAAAACATCTGTGCTTTGAACCACACAGCTGTTTTAACAACACAGGCAAGCACTGTGTGGTCTTGCTTAGCGGTTTGGTGGTTGAATTTTAATATCAATGTTTGATTTATCTTTGAAGCAGCTGCCCGAATATTTTTTTTTTAAATTATTTTTTTTATTTTTAACAACTTTTTTATTTTTCTTTAAAAAAAAAAACAAATATGTCATCATTTGTCAATCATTAAGACATTGAAGTACAATTTTTTTTTGTTGTGTGTACCCCTCCCTCCCTCCACCCCCCCTCCTCCTTCCCCCCCCCGACTTCCCAGAACCCGTACACGGTATGGATTTTTAACTAACACAGTCTAAAATTTATTGAGAAAAAAGAAATAAAGAAATTAATGACATTCTAGATTGACCTTAGCTTCTTCTTACTGAACTGACTTTTAACAGTTTAAATCATTTCTGATCTTAAGCATAGGCTAACTGGAATTTCTTAGTCCCGTATTTATTTTGTATATAGTCAATCCATTTTTTCCAGTCTCGTTTATATATCTCATTTGAATGATCTTTGAGATATGCCGATATTTTAGCCATTTTGGCTAAGTTTGTTACTTTCAATGTCCATTCTTGGATTGTAGGCAAGTCTTCCTTCTTCCAATATTGCGCCACCAACAGTCTTGCTGCAGTTATCAGGTGCAGAATCAAATTGGTCTCTACCACTGTAAAGTCAGTACATATACCTAGTAAAAATAACTGAGGACTAAACTTTATCCTTCTTTTAAAAACATTTTGCATGACCCACCATATTTTTATCCAAAATGCCTTAACCTTTTGGCAGGTCCACCATATATGATAATATGTAGCGTCGAGAGAACCACACCTCCAACATTTAGGCTGTACATTCGGATACATAGAAGCCAACTTTTTAGGATCTAAATGCCATCTATAGAACATCTTGTAAAAATTTTCTCTCAGATTTTGAGCTTGTGTAAATTTCACATTTCTTACCCAGATTCTTTTCCATGTATCCAACATTATTGGTTCCTCAATATTTTGAGCCCATTTTATCATACAATCTTTAACTAATTCTGTTTCCGAATCCATCTGTATTAATACATTATATATCCTCTTTATATGCATTAAGCTTTGATCTCTTATTTGTTTAAACAGATTATCCTCAACTTGGATAAAACCAATTTTTTGGTCTATTTTCCACCTAGCCTGTAATTGCCCATACTGGAACCATGTTTGAACTACCTTCTCCTCTTTTAATACCTCTAAAGATTTTAATTGTAATACCCCCCTTTCCGAGGTAAGAAGCTGTCTGTAAGTAATTCTGTCCTGTTTTTGTGCTGTATTCATATTTTCAATTGCGTGTCTAGGAATTGCCCACATGGGTATCTTGTCATTTAATTTATATTGGTATTTCTTCCAAACCCGCAATAAAGCATTTCTTAAAATATGACTTTTAAAATTCTTATCCAATTTTTTGTTGAATAACAGGTAAGCATGCCAACCAAATACCAGATCGTGTCCCTCAATATTCAATATTCTATCATTGGTTAAATGAGTCCAATCACTAATTACAGATAATGCCACTGCATCATAATATAGTTTTAAATTAGGTAGTTTCAATCCTCCTCTCTCACGTACATCTTGCATTATTTTCATCTTTACCCTCGGCTTCTTTCCTGCCCACACAAATTTGTTGATACCCTTCTGCCATTCTAAAAGGTTCGCATCTTTTTTAAGTATAGGTAACATTTGGAAAAGAAATAAAAATTTTGGTAAAATGTTCATTTTCACTGCCGCTATCCTACCCAGCAAAGATAAGTGCAATTTCTCCCATTTTTTCATCTCTGTCTGTATGCTATGCCAAAGTGGTTCATAATTATGCTTATATAATTTCCCATTTGAAGTTAAAATGTTAACTCCAAGATATTTGACTTTTTTAACTACCTCACATCCTAGCATCACTCCTAATTCTTCCTTTTGTTTAATATTCATATTTATAGCTAATATTTTGGTTTTTCCTAAGTTTATTTTAAAGCCAGACACTTGACCATATTGATTAATCGTATTCATTAAAACCATACTGGATTCCTGCGGTTGTTCCAATATTATGACCAAATCATCCGCAAAAGCGCGGACTCTATATTCTTGCTGCCTAATCTTGATCCCTTTTAAACCATCCAAGCCCCGTATTTTATTCAACAATACTTCCAAAGTTATAATAAACAATAATGGGGACAAAGGACAGCCCTGTCTTGTACCTTTTCCAATTTGAAAAGAGTCTGTTAAACTTCCATTGACTATGATTTGTGCTGTTTGCTGTTGGTATATTGCTTTAATTGACTGTAAAAAATTATCTCCTATCTGCATTTTTTGCAGTATCTTCAGCAGAAATTGCCAGTTAACTCGATCAAAGGCCTTCTCAGCATCCAAAAATATAAACGCAGCAGGGATCTGGTTGTTCTTTCCCAAATATTCTAATGCATTAATAATTAATCTAACATTACTTTTCATCTGTCTCCCTTGTATAAACCTGTTTGGTCCGTATGTATCAATTGTTGAATGACCAACATTAACCTATTTGCTAATATTTTAGTAAAAATTTTATAATCTACATTCAGTAATGAAATAGGTCTATAATTTTTGGGTTGAGTAGTATCTTGATCTTCTTTGGGTATCAAAGATATAAACGCTGTCTTCCAAGATGGAGGGACTTTACCTTCCGTTTCAATCATATTAAATAATTCTCTAAGAGGTTCTACCATTTCTAACTGTAAGTTTTTATAGTAAACCGCTGTCAAGCCATCTGTACCTGGTGCTTTCCCTGACTTTAATTGCTTAATTACCTGCAGGATTTCCCCCGAGGTTATTGGTTGATTCAATTTTTGCCTGTGTTCTTCTCTAACTGAAGGTATTTTCTCTTTGTCTAAATATTTGTCTATGTCTAAACCATTAATTTTATCCCCTTTATACAGTTCTGTAAAAAATTCCCAGAAAGCCTTTTGAATCTCTTCCTGTTGAAACACCTCCTTCCCTCTATAAATCAGTTTAGATATATTTCGAGTTTTCCTTTTTTTCCTAATCTGATAAGCTAACCATCTGCCAGGTTTGTTTGCATTACAAAAAGTATTGTGTTTTGCATATAATAAATTAGTAGCTACCTGGTCAGAGATCAACATGTCAAATTGAGATTTTAATATGTTAATAGCTTCCTTAACCTTTGTATCGTCTGGGTTCATTGTTAACTCCAGCTCTTTTCTCTTAATTTCCTCTTCCAGTTCTGTTCGTTTTAACCCTTGCTTATTTCTATGTGTTTTATTTATATTCATCAAAACTCCTCTCATATACGCTTTGCTTGCGTCCCATACAAATTCCATAGATGTACCCTTATTCATATTCAAAACAAAATATTCAGATAGTAATTTTTACAATCATTAATATACTTTCCATATCTAAATAAGTTTTCATTCAATCTCCAAGACCTTCTTGCCTGCACTACCCTTCCCAACTCCATCCAAACTGGGTTATGGTCCGAAAGGACCCTAGCTGCAATCTTTGTTTTCTTGACCCTAGAAAGCAAATCATTAGTGGTTAGAATAAAATCAATCCTTGAGAGGGATTGATGCCTGTCCGAGAAGAAAGTGAAGTCATATTCCTCTGCATTTCTTTCTCGCCAAATATCTCTCAATTCAAAATCATCCATAATGTCAAAGAAAGATTTGGGTAACTTTGCTCGCATCTTGGTATTTAGGCGGGAAATCTTCTTATCTCTCTTAGTGTCTATCACTCCATTCCAGTCACCCAATAGTATATAGGAACTATAGTCCCACTGTACTAATTTAGCATGAAGATTTCTATAGAATCTATCTTGCTGTTGATTTGGAGCATAAATTCCCAAAAGTAATGTCTTTTTCCCTTCTAAGATTAAGTCTAAAGCAATATATCTTCCGAAGGGATCTGCTTCTATTAATTCAGCTTTCATATCTTTTCTTAAGTATACAACTATACCATTCTTCTTTTCCATAGCAGAAGCTGCAAAATGTTGACCAAGTTTTGAGTTGATCAAATATTTTTGATCAGTTGACTTGATATGAGTTTCTTGCAAACAAATTACATCGTTCTTAAACTGTTTGAGATAATGAAATATTTTCTTCCTCTTCTGTGGAGAGTTCAGTCCGTTGACATTCAGCTGCCCGAATATTGATGTGCAGTTCCTACAAATGGAATTTACTAGAAAATAGTCTTATTTTCAATTATTTTTGACCTGTTTTATGTTTCTTGTAGCAATAAGCATCCAAACTTTAATTACTGTATATATCAGAGTGGGTTTGATAATAAAATATTTCCATGATGCAGTTAATGGTGCTCTTTCAGCCTTATTCAAGTTCTTTTTAATCTCCTTATTTCAAAGAATGAACTATAGTGTGTGTGTGTGTGTGTGTGTGTGTGTGTGTGTGTGTGTGTGTAAAACAAATTATTTTCAGAGGTAGATTTCAGTAGGAACTTCTCAAGAAAGTTTTCTTTTTGATAGCAAAAGACTATTATGGCAAATTACTCTTACTGTTTATCTAAACTGTCCAACATGGTTATAAATTGAAGATGTTTTCATTGATTTCTGACCATGAAAATGAATCTTCAATGATAGCTGAAGTTCTAAAGAGCTCCCTCTGGCTAGGAAAAGATAGTTTTAGTGTAATATGAGACGACCAAGGAATATGAAAGAGTAAAAAAATTCAACAGTGACAAATTGTTGGCCCTATCTAACAAGATGCAGTTCAGTGGTGAGAAAAGAAAGGTCCTACACTTAGGGAGGCAAAACCAAATGCATAAGTCTAGAACAGGTAATACCTGGTTCAACACTAGTCACTGTGAGAGAGACCTAAGTGTCCTAGTGGACCTCCATTTAAAGAAGAGCCAGCAGTATACTGCAGCTGCCCAAAAGCTGATGCAGTCGTGGGCTGCATCAACAGAGGGATAGACTCAAGATCAGAAGAAATGATCACTTTATACTGCACTAGTGAGACCACACTTGGAATGCTATATCCAGTTCTAGTCATCATCAGGGGTGGGATTCTACCGGTTCGGACTGGTTCGGGCAAACCTGTAGCTCCGAAGATCAGCTGGGAGTGAACTGGTTGGCTCCCAGGAGCAAGTGGGCCCACCTCCCCGTTCCTGCGCTTTACCTACCTTTATCTTCTCAGCTGAGTCATGTGGCAGAGCTGTGCCTCAGCTGTTTTCCTTCCCAAGCAGCAATCGAGAAGGTAAGTCTTCTCTAAACTGCGGAGGCGCATGCTCAGCGAACCGGTTGTTAAACCGGTAGGATCCCACCCCTGGTCACTATGCTACAAAAAAGATGTTGAAAACCTAGAAAGAGCGGAGAAAAGAGCAACAGAGATGATAAGGAATCTGGCGGCCACACCCTGTAATGAACAATTGAGAGAACTAGGTATGCCTAGTATATCAAAGTAAAGAACTAGGGGTGACAAATAACAATCTTCCACTAACTGAGGGGTTGTCAAAATAAAAGGGGATTGACTTATTAGATGCCTTAATCTGTGGGCAGAACAAGAAGCAATGGGTGGAAGCTTGTTAAAGAGAGATCCAACCTAGAAGGAGAAATATTCTGACAGTGGGAACAATGGAATATGTTGCAGGTGCTCCATTTGTGGAAGTTTTCAAAAATAGATTGGACAACCATTTGATTGGGATGATGTATGTTTCCTGCCTTGAGCACGGGTTTGGACTAGAAGACCTCTGAGGGTTCTTTCAGTCCCATGATTCCATTCTAAGATTAGCCATCCATGGCTAATCTTTTACGCAGTGGCTTTCTGGAAAAACCTGCTCTTTGACTTTTAGTGAACTGGGTACCTGTTAATGTTTGTTGACAGTTATTTTTCTCCTTTTGGACATTGCAGCTTGCATGCATAGTTTCATCTCATCTTCCACATCTTCCATATTACATGACAAACTCAATCCTATTTTAATCTCAAAAGTCTCTCAGTTGGTGCTTTTCATTCATTTTGAGATCATCAAAGCTTTGCTATTTTGCATGCAGAACTAATCAATCATTTCCCTCACTTTCTTTTGCAACTTCCTCAGTTTTTTTTCTGTCTGCCCTGTAGTAATAAGTTTGCTTTGCCAACTTAATCAGTTATCCGTTGTTTCATTTTTTTCCTTCTCTTCTCTGAATTCTGAAAAGACACAGGGTGTCTTTTTTACGCTGTGCCCAACAAATCTATTACTTCTCCTGAAACGTTTTTCAAAGTTGCAGCATCACTCTTCCTACTTATTTCTCAGCCATGAAACATCTTGAAAGTGAGGTTAATTCTTTTGAGAAAGAAGGAATATACTGAAGAATAAAATGGCAATAATTTTATTTTTGTACTCAGCTTTGATGCCCCCGATCAGTTATAAAACAAATGAACAACTACTAATCTCCAGGCATCAGTAAGTGCACACGAGGCTCCACAGATTCCATGCTTGTTCCCAACAAAATCCCCTACCACTGGCACCTCCTTACATCTGTGTCCCCAGGTGTGCCTTGTGAAGAGGGGCGGGGCACTCTCCTCCCTCGTAGCCGGCTCAGTCTGCATTGTTCTCGCCTTCTCTCTTCTCTCCATGCTATAGGATCAGGATGGAGTGGTCCTTGCTCTTCGCCTGAGCTCTGTCTCTCCTGCCCCTGCCTGTCTGCAAGCCTTTCTAACCCTGAAAAGCCTTCCCCTTCCCAATTTCCTCCAAGGTCAACGGAGGCACCCTCTTGATCTCTGTTGGCTCTTATTACAGTCATCTTCCCCCGCAGATTCAGACTCCAACGGGGGCATGATAGTAGCTTCTGAGAAGTCTTCAAAAGTGATCCCATTTAGTTTGTGTTGTAATAGTCCAAATGAAGGGGAACTGAAACATGAATGATGGCATGGCCTTCTGCTCCAGGAAATGTTGTATCTGGTCCACAAGATAAAGTTGGTCAACGTTCTCCAGTCTCTGTATTCTCCTGTCTGCTCTACTTCTTCTCTTACGGTTTCTAGCAGCACACCAGGCCCAGGCTATACTAGAAGGTAGAGGGTCTTGCTGTCTCTTTCTTCAGAAGGCAGTTTCTACTTTCCTTTCATTCATTATGGTTTTTCCTATTTGTATCTTCCCACCTATGGGAACTATGATGTTGGAGAAGACTCCTGCAAGTCCCTTGGACTGCAAGGCTATCAAACTGGTCAGTCCTAGAGGAGATCAACCCTGACTGCTCTTTAGAAGGCCACATCCTGCAGATGAAACTCAAATACTTTGGCCACCTAATGAGAAGGAAGGACTCACTGGAGAAGGGCCTAATGCTGGGAAAGATTGAGGGCAAAAGAAGAATGGGACAACATAGAATGAGGTGGCTGGATGGAGTTACTGAAGCAGTCGGCATGAGCTGAAATGGACTCCAGAGGATGGTAGAGGACAGGAAGCTCTGGAGGAGTTTTGTCCATGGGGTCACAATGGGTCAGACATGACTTTGCAACTAACCACAATATCTTCCCACCACTTGTGTTAATCTTCCTCTTGCTCGCTCTCATTCTGCTAACTTCTACTACTCTCGCCTACAACTTTACTACTTCCTTTGTGTCATCTTTAAAAAAACGTAGTCCATGCCCCAATTATTTAACAATAAAGTTTTATTATGCAAATAAATTTAAAGATACTTGCAATTCCTGAATTAAATTCTGAAATAGCTCCAGGACCAACTCTGATGCATCTGCAAAAACTAGAGAAGAACAGATTTAAGGTAGATTCTCTAATAGGCTTTAAAATGATATTATTCATGAGCTATCTAATTTGGTTACAGCTGAAATTGGCCTAAATAAGTGGGCAGAGATAATTGCTTTTTTGTTCACTCAATTTTAGAGAAAAAAGGGAAATAGTTATTGTCTGGATGGTCACTGTCAATTGAACAACTGAAATAATAACCCCAAATTCAGAACAATCTTGTATATTGAATTCCTTGTGGGCCAAAAGGTTCAGCCCTTCGTTAGCTTCATTCTTAGCACTGTTCAAAATAAAAAGAGCCTTTATACAGTATTAGCTATTTGGATAACACAGCTGTGCAAGATTAATACACTTGTTGATGCCTCTGAATAAATTTAAATCTATCCTTTTCAGTGGGGCAATTATCAGAAAAACAGTAATATAAAATTGGATTGTTTGCAGTGCTACAAACATTAAAATTCCCAGATAGGCTGAGAGAAACATCAGTGTAAGAGACCACATAATTAGTAATACATACTTCTAATTTGCTCCCTTTGATTCTTTCCTGCAATTACTGCAGGGGAAAATCCATATTAACAATCAAATAATTTCAGGTTTTAAACTTAATCAGTGGTAACGTCTGGTTGAATGCAAGGGTCAAGACTAATAAGCGAGGTCGATAATTTTGTGAAGATAGATGTTTCCATCCCCCCAGATCTGCCTTTGTTTGCGAAGGATAGCTTGAAGTTCATGTGATATAAAACCATTGGGCTCTATGCTCAAGAGATTAATAAAATCCGCAGCAATACTTCACCAGACAGTAATATATTTTCTTAGATATTGCAGTTTTAAAATAAGTCCCTCTTCGTACAATTGGTTCTGAACAGAATTTAGCAACTTTCTTGGTTAACTAATTTAACTACAGTAGGAAACACACTACAGTAGTAATGGAGGATTTTAACTACCCTCACATCAACTGGGAGACAAATCCACACCAACAGGTTCCTTGTGAATCTAGCTGACAGTTCTATCATCTAAACGGTAGAGAAGGGAACTAGAGGGTCAGTTATATTAGACTTAATTCTTAATAATGTTGTAGACTTTTGGGAGAGAATGACTATGTCATATTCAAATTCTATACAATGCCGACACAAGCAATAGAAAAAAAAATCAAACTAGTGTGTTAGACTTTAAAAGAGCTCATCTCAACAAGCTTAGAGAGAGCTTGGGAAAGATGAAAATCTTTTAAGGGGAAAATAACTCAAGAAGTTGGGAAATTCTGAAAAATGTGATGATAAAACCCCAGCCCACCACTGGACTGAAAAAGAAAAATAAGAAATCCAAAAAGAAACCTGTAAGTTTCTCAAAGAACTCTGGTAAACTGAAGACAAAAATGATGTATAAAAGAATGGAAAGAGGGATGCATAACTAAGGCAGAATACCAGCATGTAGCCCAAATCTGCAAAGATGAAGTCAGGAAAGCTAAAGCTCAGAATAAACTTGCAATAAATGTCAAAAATAATAATAAAAAAGTTTCTTCCAACATGTGAAAAACAAAAAAAAAGTTAAGGAAACAACCAGTCTACTAATGGGAGAAGATGGCAAGGAAGTGATGGGCAGGAGGGAGAAAGGAGAGCTGCCTAATTCATTCTTTGCATCTTTCTTCATGCAAAAGGAAAATTAGTCTAACCTACCAAAACAGAATCAGAAAAGACAGATTAGACTAGTTCAAATCACCAGCACAAGATAGATCAAATTCCAGAGTTTTGAAACAGCTGGCAGATCTGATCTCGGAACCATTAACCATAACCAAAAACTATATTTTTCAAAGACTGTGGAGCACAGGGGAGCTACCAGAGAACTGGAAAAGAGCTGACATTGTTTCCAGAAAATACAGACCAATCAGCCTGACATCAATACTTGGGAAGATCATGTAAAAGATAATCAAGCAACAGATCTACAAACACTCAAAAGCAAGTTATAACCAAAAGCCAACACAGGATTGTCAAAAACAGATTATGCCAAACAAATCTTATTTCATCATTGGACAAAGTAGATATACATGGTATACTTGGATCTCAGCAAGGCATTTGTCAAAGTAGACACAACCTACTTCTTTGTAAGTTAGAAAGACAGCATCATCACCAGATGGATTTGTAACTGGCTGACCAACCTCAATCAACATGTAGCCCTTACTGGAACTACATCTACATGGATGGAAGTATGCAGTGAGGTACCTCAAGGTTCTGTCTTAACCCCGGTACTCTTCAATATCTTCATAAATGATTTAGTGAGGGAATAGAAGGGGAACTCATCACATTTGCAGATGACACCAAGCTGGTTGGACTTGCCAGCCCCCTGGAAGATAGGCTCAAGATCCAGAAGATCTTGACAGACATGAACACTGGGCCCATGAAATTCAATGGTGAGAAAAGTAAAGTTTTACCCTTAGGCAAGAAAACCAAATGTATAGGTATAGAATAGGTAGAACCTGGCTCAGTAGCAGCAACTGTAAGAGGGATCTAGAAGTGCTAGTAGACAACCACTTAAATATAAGCCAGCAGTGTGCTGCAACTTCCAAAAAAGCCAATGAAATCCTAGACTGCATTAACAAGAAGGACAGAATCAAGATTGAATGAAGTATTAGTACTGCTTTATAATGCCTTAGTAAGACCACACTTGGAATATTGCATCCAGTTTTGGTCACCCCAAAATAAAGAAGATGTCGAGACTCTGGAAAGAGTGCAGAGGAGAGCAACCAAGATGATTAGGAGATGGAGGCTAAAAAATGTGAAGAAGGAATTGGATATGTCTAGTCTAGTGTAGTGAAAAGATGGACTAGATGCACATGATATATGAGGGGCTGCCACAAAGAAGAGGGGGGGGTGTCAATCTATTATCCAAAGCACCAGAAGGCAGGACAACCAGTGATCGATGGAAACTAATCCAAAAGAAACAACCTACAACTAAGGAGAAAATTCCTGACGGTGAGAGAACAATTAACCAATGGAATGGCTTGCCTTCAGAAGTTGTGGATGCTCCATCACTGGAGGTTTTTAAGAAGAGATTGGACAACTATTTTTTTCAGAATGGTATAGGGTCTCCTGCTTGAGCAAGGGGTTAGACTAGAAGACCTTCAAGGTCCCTTCCAATATTGTTATTCTGTTATTTTGGTTGTTTCAGGAGAAATATCTGCTGAATAAGAAAGCATGTGTTTTCTTCCTCTAACTGATCCTCGCAGTCAATGATGCTAAGACTAAGATGTGGGGCAATTTAGCAAAACATGAGAAGATGACTTAACTTGATTCAACCAAATAGGGGTGAATCAGTGGTGGGATTCAGCCAGTTCGCACCTATTCGGGAGAACGAGTTGGTAACTTTCTAAGTAATTCAGAGAACCAATTGTTGGAAGAAATCTCCTTTTGTTTTTTTTCCACTTTATAGGGCTAATCCTGTAAGGAAGGCAGGAAGGAAACATTCTAGTGTTGTTTCTAGCCTAATCTTTATTGACCTGCTTACAGAAACTGACTCTCCGGTTAACCCTAATTACATTGTAACAGCTAAGACGAAGCATCCATCGACCTGAGTGACCTTGAGTTGGTCACGCCCACCCAGTCACATGACCACCGAGCCCCACCTACCCAGATGGTCATTAGGGCAGAGAACCAGTTGTTAAACTATTTGAATCCCACCACTGGGGTGAATGAGATCCAATAAATGGAGACTTAATCCAGGAAAGATAAAGTTACTGTATATTCCGCCATATAAGGCAACTGGGCATATACAATGACCCCCTACTTTTAGGCGCCAGCTAAAAGGCCTCCGTGCTGCCGGGCTTTCGTAGTTTGAGCTCAGCGCCTTCCTCCTCCAGACCTCTAGTCAGACCTTACTAAGCCATCCCAGCGTTCATCCATCCACATGCCCAGGTGAGGAGTGCTGAAGTTATCAATTGAAAGGCTGGCCTCTGTGCTGGTGGCAGCGCGACTTTTTGCTTGGCAGCAGGTTTTTTTTTGGTTTTTTTTTTTGGTTTTTTGCTATGGCTAAGGTGACCAGACGTCCCGCTTTTGGCGGGACAGTCCCGATTTCTAACAATTTGTCCCGCGTCCTGCGGTGTTTTAAAAAAGTCCCGATTTTGGCTTCATGTTGAAAGCGCAGTGGATTTGCTTAAGTAATCCTAACTGGGGCAAGACAAAAGACACTCTGTCTAACCCCTCTCTATGTCTCAGTACTTTCATTGAAGATATTAAAACATGAAAGGAAGAAAACGGACCCCCTCCGCCCCTTTTACTTCCTTTTATAAGAAAAGATGACCCAGTACCATAGAGCTCCAGGAAACACTTTGGCTAGAGAAGTAGCAACTGTTCCTTCCTGGATTTCCCGGAGGGGAGGGGCACAGAGGTTGGAGGTCGGCTCGTGTGGGAAAAATGGTGGCGCGCGAGGAGCTCCTCATCACTATCAAGGTTTCTTTGAAAAATATTTTCCTGGGACTAATTTCACCATTTTACTTTGCTCAGTTCTTTGTATTAACATCTACATCATTCTGGATTGACTTGGAGTGCTTCTTAAAGGCAAGCACAGAGAAAGAGTCACTGAAATGTATCATTTTAAAGGTCAGAAAGAACAGCAAACCCTTCTCAGAGTCAAAATTATAGCATAAGGAAAGAAGAAGAAACTTTTCCAAATCTTTGATGGAAATGGCACCAAACTGGGCAGTAAAAGGCACCGAAATGGAGCTGTGCACTGCACAAAGTTGTTCAGGGGTTCTTTTCAGTGTGTGGGGGGGGAAACCCTGGTCCTTTCATTCCCCATAGCAACTGAGGAAAGGCACAGGAAAAAGGGGGCATTTTCCTTCTGCCTTTCCCTCTTGCTAAATATTTTTCAAGAAAAGTTTAGAGTTTTAAAATGGATGTAAAAAAAGGTTTTTCCCTTTTTAATATAAATGATGATAGTCTATAAAGATTAATAGGTGTGAACAGAATTATATGTTATTTATCACAGCAAGATGAAAAGTAGGGATGGTTAAACTGATTGCTTTATTCAAAGAAAAGAACATATCTATTTTAGTTTCCTTGTGGAAACCACTTTTAAATTTTGGGCTTGCGGTGGAAAAAATGAAATGATTTTGGTTTTCCTGATTAGATAGTTTGTTGTTATAGAATTGGGTAGTATATATTATTGTGTAAAAATAAAAAGTGTAGGTTGTAATGTTATTATCTTCTACTGTGCTAAAAAAGAGTCAGAAGTCAATGCCTCCCCCCCTTTCCCCCTTCTACCACACACTTTCTCCCTTTTCCCTTTTTCCACTCTTAATTTCCCCTTATTTTCATTTTTTTGTCTGTTATATTCTGATAAACTAATAAAAATAATTAAGCAGGCAAGAAAGATGAAAAGTAAATGTGATTAAAGTTCACTTTTCATCTTCTTCCACCATCAGTGCCTTTCCCTCTCACTTTGGCCATTTCTAGTGGAGCAAAAATAATATTTCTGTCAAAGCTTCCTTCCCAGTGGAGAATTCCCAGAATGCCAAGAGATGGGCATTAAAGCCAACCCAAAAAAGAAAGACCCTATCCCAGAAATCTTGCTTCAAGCCGAATTTCCCCTCATTTCCCTCATTACACTAAAAAAAACCTCTTCTGTGTCTTCCTACTAAATGAGAGCCTTTTGGTGTAGTGGTGAAAGGGCTGGCCTACACACCAAGGGAAGATGAGTTCGAGTCCTGCTTTTGGGCCAGTCGTTCTCTCTCAGCCCAACCCACCTCACAGGGTTGTTGTTATGTGGAAAATATTAAAAGGAAGATTAGTTATGTTTTCCGCCTTTCAGTTATTTGTAAAAATAAGACAGGTGGGATAAAAATCTAATAAATAATAAAAATAAAAATAAATGAACCATAGACCATTTATTCTATCAGAACATCTTATTCCTAATCAATTCAATTGGATTATTCCTTCATGAGGATTGAAGGTAGCATTAACTAAAAAGTCCCGATTTTTTTAAAATTAAGACCCCCCCCCCTGGGTCAATGGTGTCCCTCTTTACCAATGTTAAAATCTGGTCACCTTAGGTATGGCCTTTCTTATACCCGGCGTATAAGATGACCCCCCGATTTTTGAAATAATTTTTGGGGGTTAAAAAGTCATCTTATACGCTGGAAAATACAGTACAGTTTGTGGATTATACATCTCTTCAGCAGAGTGATGCTTGGCCTGTCCTGGAGAAGTCCACACTCTCAATAAAAGAGTACAGTTCTCAGTTTAGGGATGCTCCTAGATGCATCACTATCACTAGAGACCCGGGTGCTTTTTCAGCTGATTCAGTGACCTTACCTGGATAACCATGCAACAGTTATTTGCACGCTAAGAAGTTCCTGCTTCAATTGCTGAAATGTGTTCTATGTGGGCTGTCTTTGAAAAGAGTCTTGGAACTTAATTCAAAACAGAGTGGCTGGACAGCTCAGTGAGAACGGATGATGAACATATGCCAATTCTTCACTAGATACCAAATTAGGTTTCCAGACCCAAGGTCTGTTTTTTCTGTATGTACCTATTCAGACCAGTGTGTGTGTGTGTGTGTGTGTGTGTGTGTGTGTGTGTGTATGCGTGCGTGCACGCTTTCAAGTAGTGGTGGGATCTTGCCAACTTAACAACCGGTTCAGTGAGCGCATGTTTTGGGCTCATGAACATTTTTTAAAAAACTTACTTTCTGCATTACTGCTGGGGAGTAACACATGGCAATCTGCTCTGCCGCATGAATCAGCTGAGAAGATATAGGTCAGTAAAGCGCAAGGGTGGCCAGGAGGACGGGCCTACCTGATCGTCGGAGCAAACCGGTTCGCTCCCAGCTGATTATTGGAGCTACCGGTTCGCCCGAACCGGTAGAATTTCACCCCTGCCTTCAAGTCAATGTTCTCCTGGTGATAGTTTGGATAAATCCTTGTTGGCAAGATTTTGGAAGTGGTTTTCCATTGCCTCCTTCCTAGGATTGAGAGAAAATGATTGGCTCAAGTTGGCTTTGTGCCTAAGGTGAGACTAGAACTCACAGCCTTCTGAATTTTAGCCACACCACCAGATTGGCTCTCACTCAGACCTTAAGATCTCTTAGTGAGTCCTCCTCCAGATCCAGCAAAGAAGGTCAGGTTGGACTCTAAAAGGAAAAGTATTGTTTCTATGGTGGACTTCATTGACTTTCAACTTTACTAGCATCCACATTAACATCATTCTGACACCAGGTTTTTATTTGATCAGTCTTTTAAACTGAATTTAATTATATTTTAATTCACGTGGTTTTAATTTTGAACCACCATTTTATAGCTGCCAATTTATAATATGATTTTATTTTGCATTTTATTTAGTTTTATTGTACGGTACATGTTTTTGCTGAAATTGTATTTCTAGTGTTTTGTTTATTATAAATCACCCAGGGACCTACAGCTGTTGAGTGATTTTAAAATGTAAGTAAATACTTGCATGCTTGCTGGAGGAAAAACTAAGCAAAGCCTGTTCTCATAAAACAATTTAGCATAGTTGGTGTCTGAGAGGTCCTTGGTGCTCTCAGAGTTTGGTTGTTTTCTTGCAGATATTTTTTTACTGAAACAAGATAACATCGTCAGTGTTAGGCTAGTTTAGTCTAGCACTACTAGAGATGCAAGCTCTATAGCAGTAATGGCTAACCTTTTTGTCATCTCGTGTCAAAAGCACGCCCCCTGCACCCATAATGCAATGGGCGTGAGACACGCCTCTGCACGCCCCTCCCCATGTGCACCCCAATAACCCCGCACCCTCACCGCACATGTGTGCGCAACACCCTCGTGACATATTTTGGGCCTAGTAGGCCTCCCTGCAGCCTCCTAGGAGCAGGAAGGAGCCACGGGGGGGGGGGGTTCATCCCACCCCCACCCCTGCACCTGATTTTGGGCCTAGTAGGTTGCCTTACAGCCTCCTGGGAACAAAAACAGGCTGGGAGGGAACACTGCACCCCCTGCGCTCCCCACCCCCAGCGCATAAGAATGTGACCCCCCTGCATATGCATATGTGCCTCCTGCACATGTGCGGCAGAGACACACACACACATGTGCGGCAGAGACCCAAAAACCAGCTGGCCAGCGGGAGGCACACATGCATATGCGTGGTGGAACTGAGTTGGGGTGACGGCTCGCGTGCCGGCAGAGCGGGCTCTGCATGCCACCTGGGGGCACGTCTGCCCTAGATTCGCCCTCACAGCTCTATACCAATATTAACACTGATGATGTTACCTAGTTTGGGTAATGAAAGTTCTGCAAAAAACAACAACCAAGCACCAGAGAGCACCTCGTTTTAACCCTAAGCGAAAAATATTCTCCTTTATTAATAGTCAATGTCTATGTTATTCTTGAAGAAACTGGTTAGCAAGAATTAGGGGAGACAAAAGACCCCCTAATACAATTTAATTTTAACTTGCAACTTAAGTGAGAAATTCTCAAATGAGAAAAGACACAAGAAGATTAAATACACAGCAGGGAACATGAAATATGGTTGTTATAAATTTAGACTTGATTCCTTCAAGGGCCAATAAGTTGTACACACAATAATTTTCACTGTAAAGCAAAAAGCTCAATATCTTGTCCTTAAGATGTTTACTGCTTCAGGGACAAAATTATTGCCGCTTCAAGCTAGCAAATTGAATGGTTGTGTTGGGTGTCTTTGGGGTGCAACCAATTAAAGCTTTTGTTGGTTCCCTAGTAAGGAAAAAAAAGGAAGACTCTTCCAAATCCTTTATTTGTTCTGTGCTCATAATATCCAATTCTCAATTATGCTTGCATTTACTACATTTCTCAGTAAATACAATGATTTTAATTGTAACAAAATTAAAATTTTTGTCACTGCAGATTCTTAGCTGCAATGTGCTGCTAGCACTTGGAAAATTCATCTTAGGCCTATCAGGTAGGAGATAAAATAAATGTATGGTCAGCACATAAAATGAAGGACGTGGTTTTACTTGCCAAGGACTTTTTTTTCTACAGCGTTTATGTGATGAAATTACTATGGACTTAATAAAGTAGTAATATTAATTATTTAAGATTTAATTTGATAACCAGGAAGTAAACATACCTTCATAGCTAATATCTTTTTGATTGGAAAGCCTCCAAGAGTGGCACACCTGGTCTGAAATTGAGGACTTTTTGTGTAGTATAACAATCCAAGCAATTTACAGTAGATTCTGTGCCTCAGATCATAGACAGATACCCAAATAAGGTCCTATAGCAGGGATGTCCAACCTTGGCAACTTTAGGGTTGTGGACTTCAATTCCCAGAATTCCCCAGCCAGCCATGCTTAAAGTTACCAAGGTTGGGCACCCCTGCCTACAATATTCCATCCATGCCTCTGATTGAAATTGGGCTCTCATCTTGGGGCATGAATATATTTATTGATCAATTACAAAAGTCACTAAGTAGTTTACATATTAGGATTAAAGTAATGGTACTACACTAATAAAACTGTCAGGGTTCCAAACAGCATCCAAAATAAAATCAGAGTCCGAGGCAAAGGATCCCTCAAAGTCCCAGTTTATTAAGAGAGCCATGTTGGCACATCTAGGGAAACCCAAATCTGAAAGCCTCCTGGTTTTCCCACCCAGTTGAAAGTTCAAGACCCTGCCCCAACATCCACTAGTTCATTACATGGTCCAATCTCCCACTGCCACAAAGACAGATTCTTCCCATCCAGATCTGGCCAGGTCGGCTTTGACTTTCTAAGAAGAAAGTTATTATGGCTACATATTACCCAACTTCACATAACCCTCCCACCCAGTTTCTCACAATAGAAAGTGTGGCAGGCCTGAAGTCCAAAAAGAAAAGATGGCTTGCAGACATGACAAAAACAATGGTAACCAAACAGCAGTAATCAGTCAGGTGCATCAGGAGGAAGAAACACAGTCATAATCAAAGACTTAAATGCACTATTACCTCAATCTGCCTCAATTTTGCAGCTTTGCAAAACTGCAGGAAGGTTGGGTCCTTGGCGGGAATGCTTATTCCATCTTTATTTCTGAAGGATATCCTGTTCAAAGAGGATCATATAAGCCCCCGAATTCCAAATAATTGAATGGTGGGCCTTGTTTAGCAACTTCAATTGGGGTGGGCAGCCTTGTTGTTAAGTGAAGCAAAGTGAAAGCTCACCGGCTCAAGGTTGAATCAGCTTTCCATCCTTCCGAGGTGGGTGAAATGAGGACCCAGACTGTGGGGGTGATATGCTGACTCTGTAAACTGCTTAGAGAGGGCTGAAAGCCATATGAAGCGGTATATGTCTAACTGCTATTGCTATTGCTAACTGTGCTTACGATGTTATTTCAGCTTCCTTTTGCGAAGGTCATAAATTTGAGGATTGATCACAAAGTTATTTTTTCCATCACTGTGGTAACTACAAACAGTTGCTGAACATTTAAGGCAGTTGCAAACCAAGGATTACCTGTGTGTTTTCCACCGCTTGAGCTATCTTCCTCAGTTGACCATACAAAGTTCCTACTTCTCCTCTTTTCCCAGAAGAGTCTTGTAGTATTTTTTCACATCTAATGCAAATGTTAGTTTGTCTGAAGGCCCTATTAGCCTAGAGAGCCATTGAGAAAATAGAATAGAATAACACAGTTGGAAGGGACCTTGGAGATCTTCTAGTCCAACCCTCTGCTTTAGGCAGGAAACCCTACATCACTTCAGACAAATGGCTATCCAACATCTTCTTAAAAACTTCCAGTATTGGAACATTTACAACTTCTGGAGGCAAGTTGCTCCACTGATTAATTGTTCTGTCAGGAAATTTCTCCTCAATTCTAAGTTGCTTCTCTCCTTGATTAGTTTCCACCCATTGCTTCTTGTCCTGCCCTCAGGTGCTTTGGAGAATAGCTTGACTCCCTCTTCTTTGTGGCAGCCCCTGAGATATCGGAACACTGCTATCATGTCTCCCCTAGTCCTTCTTTTCATTAAACTAGACATATCCAGTTCCTGCAACCGTTCTTCATTATGCTTTAGGCAGAGCCAACAGCTGTAAAAACAAACTTTACGGAGAGAAAGCCTAAGAAAAGAGCTCAGACTGAGTCCATCTTTATTCTGTAGAATATATGAGAGAGGGAAGGGAAAATGCAGTCAGGCCTTCAAGATTCTGTTGCTATAGCTTGCTTGCTTCTATCTCAGATTTCTTCATCTCACCACAAGGTGACTGGGTGACTTACAAGGTTAGAAGCAATAAAACCCTCTCTGTGTTTATGTGTATATATATGTGTATTCAATCCAGGTAGCTCTTGGGTTATGATGGAAATTGGGACTGGGATTGCTGTTGCTAAGCAACCTGATGTCATGGGACTTAGTGATGGCAATCTTGAGAATCCTCTGCTATTGTAATCCCAGGACCACACAGGTTATTAACTACGAGGAAGGAGTCCCAGGCTGGGGGTGCATGGGAACTGTTGGGGGTGCACAGGTAGGTGCTAGGGAGCATGGGTGAGGCAGTGGGGGGGAGGGGGGAAGCGGTGTGGTGCACAGGTGTATGCTACAGAGTGGAAGGGATCTTGTACTCCATAGCAGGACTCCTCAGGAGAAAAATAGCGGGAATAACTTATAGCAGTGCCTTGAAAGGTTCTCTGGCAGTTTCCCCAATGGCTTTGCTTGTGGGATGCAGGCAGGTGTTGGAGGAAATGTCCTTCTGGGTTCAGCTCCAAGTGGGGAAAAAAGACACTGGAAACATGGAGGCTGCTTGGAAAGATGGTTTAATGGTGGACAGGACCACATGGCTTGAGCTCCTGAACAGAAAAGGGGGATCGCATGCTGCAAGATGTTGGGTGAAGAAGAAAAGAGAAAGAATGGCTGAAAGTTCCTGGCCTTATACTCTGTTTGGCCCCACCTCTCTGTTTCCTGTTCCTGTGTAAGAAATGTATTCTGATTGGTTGTCAGACTCCCATGGGGCCATGCAGGGGCAACTCTTTAGGTTGTGCTTTGAGTCCAAGTTTGGTTGAGCATTGCTTTTTCCCAGGTGCCCTGTGGTGAGATGTGTAAAGGGCTAATATCTACTGTCTTAATCCCATCACCCTGGAGCTGAAGGGGAGAAACTCTTTATTATGTAGAATAGAGTGGCTTGGGCATTTTAATTGTCCATTAAGAAAAGTGGGGGCTATTATGAGTGAGCCTGTTTCCTGCCTAAAAACATGTTTCTCCATTTCTGATCCAGGGAAATATAATATTTTGCCTTTTCAATACTTCCCAGGTTATTTCATTTCTGTAGGAGAGGGTGGGTGCTAACTTCCTACACAGGGAAGGTTGCAAACGACTTCTGTGGAATACTCCAATCCTTATATATGTTTGTCTTTTACATTGGGCCTTCAGGTCTGCCAAATTTTCTGCTGTGGGAAAATGGGAGGGGGGAATTATATGGAGTAGGGGAGATATATAATCTAAATAACATTCCTTTCTCAGAGAGTCAAGGACATCTTGCCCTGCAGCTGTGATGGTGTGACTGGGAGGCATTTCCAGTTTTGGACAGTGCCTGATTGGACCATGTGATGGACATGTGGGGTGTTGGACAGGGACTTGAATGTTCATTTGGGTGGGGAAGACCTGGAAACTTTCAGATTTGGGTTTCCCCAGATGTGCCAATCTGACATCTCTAATGAAATGGAACTTTGAGGAAACTCAAGTATCAGAATCTTCTTTTGTTGTGGGTAAACATGTTATTTTAAGAAAGCTAGGAACTGCAATCTAAGGACTACCTTGCAAGCTAAGATACATTTTTTTTGCAGGATCATGAGACAAATAAAATTAGAACCAAATTGGCTCTAAGGTTGTAAATCAACTGGTATAATTCTGAATGGATGGTCAAGCTTTAACAATTTATTATGGGCATTTGAATGACCTCACTTATATTTTTATTTTGCAGGTGAAGCTTTGAAGATAACAGCAAAAAAATTCACTGATGATCCTTGCAGTTTATCTAAAAGAGAGGCTGTTGTTCAAATTGCACGTGCTCTTCTGTCTGCTGTTACCAGACTTCTTATTCTGGCAGATATGATTGATGTTTCATACCTGCTGCAACATCTGACTACAGTGAGTAGCAACCATGATCAGCAAATGGATAATATATTCCACATGTTTCTTACTTTCTAGATGGATGATCTAGCTATTGAAGTAAAGTCCTCTATCTATGGATGGACTAGATAGCTTATCAATCAGATGCCCAACTAAGAGTCATTTCACCTGTACTCTTTTTATTGATTTAAGTTATTTAGAAATATACATGCTGCCTTACCCCTTCATGGCTCACAAAGAAAATAAGTAATTCTTGGTCTAATCACAGTGGTTCAATTTTTTTTACTGCCGGTTCTGTGGGCGTGGTGTGGCTTGGTGGGCGTGGCTTGGTGGGCATGGCTTGGTGGGCATGGCAGGGGAAGGATACTGTAAAATCTCAATTTCCACCCCATTCCAGGGGAGGAATACTGTAAAATCCCCATCCCCTCCTCACCCCATTAACCTGCTTTCCAGCTCCATTTTCCTGGGCAGGGCAATAAAAGAAGACTCATCTGATCAGCTGGGACTCGGTGGGCAACGAATTGATGGGGGCGGAGGCAGCCAGAGGTGGTATTTGCCGGTTCTTTGAACTACTCAAAATTTCCGCTACCGATTCGCTAGAACCAGTCAAAACTGGCTGAAAACCACCTCTGGTCTAATGCTTACATCTCATCAGAATTCAGCATAGGAGACTGATTCCTGTATAGCCTTGTTATTGTACTTATTTTTGTAATTATCCTGCTACTTTTGATTTTACAGACTGGAAAAAAGTTGAAGAAGGTTTTCTAAAATTTACCAATATCTGATCTGTGGGGCAAATGGAGTAATCTAAAGGCAGATTTAGTATCCTATAGCTCATAGATCAAGTTTGTTTCTATAATACATAGGAGGTTTTCCTTTCTTTAATATTTGTGCAGATATTTGCAACTTGTTAATATGTGTCCTTGGTAGTATCTATGGTGGAAATAAAAGTTGAGATGGTCAGTACAGAAGACAAGATCTGAATGCTATTTATAAATATCTCCCTCCCTGAGATGTTTTCTTCATGCTTGGCTTTATATAGTATATTGTTCAGTCAAGGCCAGGATAACAATGGGTATCCAGGTGAGGCACTTACTGTATCATCATCTCACGCCATTTTCAAGATGGTGTGGGGGATCCAGATAATAATTTAGACCCCCCCCCGCCTTTCTACCACTCTTTCCATTTTCCCCCTGATAATTGAAATCAATTGGTAAAAGATGAAACACCTGAACCTAAGATTTTAGTGCTTTGGTGGCCTTTATCAGGAAGAAGAACTGCATCTAAGATCTCAATTCCATTGGAGGCATCCTGATAGTCTTTAACGTTTAAGACAGGGGTGAAATCCAGTTCTGACAGGTTCTGGAGAACCGGTAGCGGAAATTTTGAGTAGTTCGGAGAACTGGCAAATACCACCTCTGGCTACCCCCAGAATGGGGTGGGAATGGAGATTTTGCAATATCTTTCCCCTGCCATGCCCACTAAGCCACGCCCACAGAACCGGTAGTAAATTTTTTAAAATTTCACCACTGGTTTAAGACCAAACTGTTCCAAAATACTTATGTTGGCTGCATTTGATTTTGATTTTATCATCTAATTTTATAACAGTGGTATTTGTGTTGTGTGTGCCTGTCAAAAACAAAAGATGGTGACTGGAGCATCACAGTGCAATCCTCACTCCTTTTGAATACAATATTCATGTTCAAAAGGGCCAGGGCTTGCACCCTGAAACTCCATCTTGCTGTTTTTGCCCTCTCCTGTGAATGATCTTGTTTTGACATTTATATTTTATTGGGCTTGATTAGTGACACAGTTGTTTTGTTTGTTTATGGCACCATTGGCTGCAAATGATTACAGTCCTGAGTGAGTCGATTGTTCCTCAGCAGCCTTTTCAAGATAGAACTTTGTTTTCCCTACTTTTAGGAGCCCTCTGAGTCAACCAATGTTGTACCTGTAGACACAGCTCATAAGGGGACCTCAGCATAGCATAATCACCTATTCAGCTGCTGTTTTTGTAATAGTCCCAAAAGGCTAACAAGCATAAACATTTTATCTGATTTCTGTGGCATCCTATTCATTCATAAAGCATATGAGGTACTCACCAACACATCCTCCCGATATATTTCCCCTAAGTGTTCTATATTTTTCCCTCTAGATTGATTTTTAGATGGTTCTTTTAGAATATTAGCATTTCTGTGCACCTACCAAATAAAATCTACTTAAGTCTCACCTACAGTTGTGAGATAGTAGACAAAATGAGGCCATATCCTCCTTTTTATCTTCACATTCTCCATCTTACAAGCATAGTTTTAAAATCAAATATTTCTTGGCTTTTTGAGTATCTTTTTAAAAAAATTGCTCTGTCTTCACAACAGTAGTCATTCCAACTTGGGAACTTGTAAATTATCTACTTCTTTCTTTCCCACCTCTGCTGATAGATTAGATAGTCTAGATTTATGTTATTTAATTTATTTCCTGATTCCATCAATCAGCTTCAATCCAGGCTCTTCAAATCTTTGATCACTGGAGTCTATAGATCACATGATCCATCAATATGTTTCTATGGTGAAATCTGAAAAGCACCTCATCAATTCTGTATTATCACTAGCAAATGTTCTTGAAAATAAACAATGTGTTGAAAAAAATGTTTCAGCTGAAACAACAGTCTTTCTGATGCTGCAAAAACGTAATTTCATATAATTGTAGGCATAACAGGACATTTTTGGCAGGTTTGGCACATGCCAAGCAAGTTATACCGTTAGTGTGTCTTCTTTTCCACCCCATTTTTTCTCCTTTTCAATGTTTTGTGTTCTCCTTTCCCTGCTCACATACCTGATAATCCTAGTCTCACTATACTCTACTTCTAATTAGTGAGAGTTCTAGTCCCACACATTGGTGGGCAGAGTTCACCTATGTCATCCAAAGAATGCGAAGAGTGCCACAGTTTTTTTGTTAGCTCAAGAAAATGAAAAATCAATAAAGAAATCTTGTGGCACCACAAAAGTTAATTTCTGAAAAAGCAAAAAGCAACGAGCTTTGAGATTGGGGAAAAGAGAATTTGCAGGCTGGAGATGAATATGTGTGTTTAAACATTACGGATGTGCAAACATATTAGAAACATGTTTTTAATATGTAAACTTCATTTTTGAACAGACATTTACTAAACTTAACATGGCAGCAGTTGGAGCCTGTGATTGTAGTAATATAAGTTGCAAAAGTAAATAAATAAGGCAACCTCTAATAATTTCTATTCCTTTCCCAATAATGCCTATAAATAGGTAATAATGTATGTTATTTATAAAGTCAAAATAGGGCAAGAAGTAGTATTCCCTATGACACTCTAGGAAAGCAAAAATTAGACTTTGAAGAAGCAGGATAGAAACAGTATTGATGATTTTGAACGTTGGTGTTGGAGAAGACTCCTGAGAATACCATGGACAGACAAGAAAACAAATCATTGGATCAAATGACCAAGTTCAAATTATCCTTTTTTTGAACATAGTATGCAAATACCTAACTGACCGGAGAAGATTTAATGTTAGGAAAGATGGAAGAAAAGAGATGAATGAACTATAATGGTAATTTGAAGACCAGGTTAGATATGGTTCATCAGGGAGAAAATTTATCTTTATGGTTACTAGGAGTTGATAGCAACTTAATGGCACATAATCATCAATCACTCAATATTATATGTGACATAATTCCTCCCATTGACCCCAGGACAGTTTGAAATTTATACATTGCACTACATTATAATGTAATTTGGGGTATTGTGTAAACTCAGGCACACACAGATAATATAGAAATTGTTCTTTATGGCTTTCTGTGTTGGATAAATCCAACTAATTGTGGTTTCTTCAATAAACCATAGTTAAGAGATCCAAGGGTAAAGCACCTACATTTTTCCTTACTCCAGTTTAATACCAGGCTTAGTCGACAGAATGATTACTATTTAGTTTGGTTTTGATAAAATTTAGTTTTATACCATGCAAAGTTGGAAACAAATAAAATTTAGACACTCATGTCACTTTCCAGACAATAAATTGGAGAAGAACATTGCTTGGGTTTTAAAATCTCAATTTGGTAGAGAGGCTAAATTATCCAAGTGTTTGACTACCATTCCCCCCCCCCCCTAAATTTCCTGACAAATTAACTTATTTGCAAAAATTGTGTGGTATAATTTTTTAAATAATCTTTCAAATCATATAGATAGCCCTTAGACTACAATTTCATGCACTACATCTTTCAATCCAGATTGGATATGTGTTAGATATCAAAGAAGATAAATAGTTTACTAAAACCCATTTAAGGGTTTGGTTCTTTTGTCCGCACATTTTAGACATTTACCAAATCTCTTCCTTGATCAGCAGTTTCATTTTGCACTGAACAACCTAACCTTTAAAATTAATTTTGGTTCAGTGATCAAACCTTCCATTTTATCCTATGAAAATTGCAAAACCCCTGAGCCGTGGAGCTGGGAAGCGCAGAGGCTCCTCATTTCTTCTCCAATGATTAATGACAGGGTTTCCAGCTAAGATCTTTGTGAAGAAGTGCTATTGCTATAATATATTGGTGCTACTATTGTATTAGAACACACTTCAGGGAAAGGTTTACAGGCACATATAAGACGTATTGTCTTTTTAATTGATGAGCGCTAGCAAGTATTCTGAGAGAGATGCTACAAAAAATGGGTGTTGGTATTCAGGGTTTCTGAAACACTGCTGAAAATCAAATGCTTGTTGTTTTTTGGGGTGGGTGGAATCAGGACAGCAGTTAAGAATATTTCACTTGCTGCAGGGAGCTCTAAAACATAATCATGAAAGTTAAAGACCCTGGAGGGAGACCCAGAAAAAAGCTAAGTTGGAACTCATTAGAGATTTCAATTATATTACAGTTTGGCCTTGGAAGGCACTAACTAAGATGCCATTAGAGCTTGGTGGTGATTCAACACTACATGCTAGAGTTACTCTGGAAGCCTTAGCTATTTTTTATTAAGTACGGTAATATAAAAAGTGTTGTTGGGAGATAAAATAAGAATGCTTGAGAACTAGGAAACATCCACCCAGAGACAAAAATATTGGGCAGCGGCCAGTAATGAAATTCAATTTTTTTTAACTATAAATTCTGTGGGCATGGCATGGTGGGCGTGGTTTGGCTTGGTGGCTGTGGCTTGGTGGCCATGGCAGAAAGAGGATACTGCAAAATCTCCATTCCTACCCCACTCCAGGGGAATGATACTGCAAAATCTCCATTCCCACCCCACTCTGGAGCCAGCCAGAGGTGGCATTTGCCGGTTCTCTAAACTACTCAAAATTTCTGCTACCGGTTCTCCAGAACCTGTCAGAACCTGCTGGATTTTACCCCTGGCAGCGGCAGCTGGCTGGAGGCTGTTGAAAACTACCGGAGGTCACCGAAAAAGCTGCTGCTGTCGCCACCCTGTTCTTTGTGCCAGCCGCACACACGCATCCCATTGCTGCTGCGCCGGAGGGACTTACTTGGGCATGTCCAAGCGGAGCTACGCAGCAGGCCTCTGAAGGAATGGAAATGGGACTGGCGAAGGGAGAGCGGGGCAGCATGCAGGAGGAGACTTTTGACAGATTATGCCAGGCCTGGGCAGAAAACATTGTTTTTGCTTATGATTGGATAATTAAAATTTCAGAAGACCCAAAGGCATAGTATTAGAGTTTTCCATAGTGCATAAACTAAAGAACTGTCTCAATATACTCCCTCCCCCCCTCTCAAACACCCACACCCACACAGACACACATACAAAGTTACATCAGGAGGATGAAGTTTGAATTCCTCCCCCTCCGTCTGAACCACACTTACCTTTTCCAGCTGTTTCAGAGAGGATTTCAACTCTGCTCTTGCTTGCCATCATGAAAAGAAAAAAAAATGTAAAAGGAAAAAGGCGAGAGCTGAGGTCAGGCTGAACTAGTTGCTGCCAGAGTCACTGTGTGGATGACTCTGCTTAACTGTTTTAAAAAGCCTCTAAAAAAGCACCCTCTACAGGAGGCAGGAGAATGATGTGCCTCATCTACGTCAGGAATTTTTCGGCTTTTAACCCTTGCTTAGCTCTGCTTGAGGGATCATAAAGTCAAACTAGATGAGGCACATCGTTCTCCTGCCGCCTCCTGTAGAGGGCACTTTTTAGAGGCTTTTTTAAACAATGAAGCACTAAGCAGAATCATCCATGGTGACTCTGGCAGCAACTAGCTCAGCCTTTTTCCTTTTACATTTTTTTTTCTTTTCATGATGACAGTGGTGAGGCTCTGCCTCCCCTGCCTCCCCTGATTGCATGTCCCTGCTCTAGAAGGATACCTGCATAATAACACACATAAAATAGAGGGTTCACCCGCCTCCCCGCCAATAGTATATTTTTAGAAAATGAAAAAAAGAAGGTAGTATTGTTCAGTACATACTGTATTTTCCAGCATATAAGATGACTTTTTAACCCCAAAAAATTATTTCAAAAATCGGGGGTCGTCTTATACGCTGGGTATAAGAAACACCATACCAAAAAACCAAAGCAAAAGAAAAAGCAACGAAGCCAAGCAAAAAGCCGTGTTGTAACCAGCGCAGATGCCGGCCTTTCAATCAATAACCTCGGTGCTCCTTGCCTGAGCACATGAATAGGTGAGCGCTAGGATGGCTTAGTAAGGTCTGGCTGGTGGTCTGGAGGAGGAAGGTGCTGAGCTTAAACTACAAAAGCCCAGCAGCACAGAGGCCTTCAGCTGGCTCACAGGTGCCTGAAAGTAAGGGGTCATTGTATACGCCCAGTCATCTTATACGGCGAATATACGGTACATATTTCTGAAATATTTAACAATCTTTACAATGGTAATACTTGAATGTTTTCAATAATTTTCATAGTTTCTAACAATCTAAATAATAAAGGACTGAAAACATTTTAGAAACAGTGAGAGCCTGCACAGTTACTTAAGAGTGGTGATTATTACTGTAAAAAGCATGGTAGCAATACCTATTTATTATTCCAAATGAAAGCATTAGTTCTAAAAAAAAATGTACAATATGGATGCTTCTTGATAGAAGATTCCTATTGTTCCCCCTATCCTGATCAAAGAAATTACTTTGTAAGTTTTACAAAATGATTTTTTGCTAGATGGGGTGCTTGACTCTTGAAGTTTTTGTGAGTGGTGTATTTGACTGTTTTCCTTCACTTTGTAACTGGCAATCAGGCAATTTTCTGAAATAAGGATTTGGAATTGATGGCAGAATATTCTTTCCATGAAATATTGCTGTCTTATTGCATCAAGGCAATAAGTTATGTGCCAGCAGTTGATTGATTTGGTTGGTTTTATTCATTTGGAAGTTACTCTTCCAGGCTGTTCTGCTAACCCTGGAGGTTTAATAAAAAAGAATTAGAATTGTTAAAAATCTTCATGAATCTCTATTACATCCCATTGTTTCTAGCATCCCATTACATTCTGGCAGTATTTCTCAACTCTAGACTTCAACTCCCAGAATTCCCCAGCCAGCATGTGCTGCTGCCCTTCTTAAAGCTACTAAGATTGAGAAGCACTGTGTTCTAGCTTTTATATACCACTTGTTTGTTAGAAATGCTGCACCAGAGAATAGTTAGGGTCATCCTTTGACGTTGGACGTGAAAAAAACCCATCTCAAGCTGCCCACTCCTTTACTTCACCTCACACCTCACCCGCTCTCCAGATTTGGCTAGGCTACTACTTATACGAGGGAGAGGAAAGTTTAAGTCAGATAATTAATACTCTCTTTGATAGGGGAACACTCTTGCCGGGATGGTATTTCTTTCAAATACAGGACAGGCTCAGGTGAGATAAGTAATATTCCTTTGCTGTGTCTTCAAATGATGCCTCTCCTAAAGTAGCACATAGCATATCCATCATGGACAGCAGGGCTGATCAAAATGTCAAGATGGCAGCTACAACAATGCGATCAAAGCTACTGATCCTAGCCTTTACCCTTTGATGTACACAATGGCAGGAAAGTATGCCACCAGGTGATCCTTCTGGCAAAGCCCTGATTGCATTGTCAGAGCTGCCATCTTTTTTTAAAAAGATGTATAGCAATTGTAAGACAGGCATTGTGAGCCAAGGTGGCGCAGTGGTTAAATGCAGCACTGCAGGCTACTGCTAGATCAGCAGGTCAGCGGTTCAAATCTCACCGGCTCAGGGTTGACTCAGCCTTCCATCCTTCCGAGGTGGGTAAAATGAGGACCCAGATTGTTGGGGGCAATATGCTGACTCTCTGTAAACCGCTTAGAGAGGCCTGAAAGGCCTATGAAGCGGTATATAAGTCTACTGCTAAGTCTACTGCTATTATTGTGGGATTATCCCATCTTGGATGGTCATATTTTGAAAGTCAGTTTAGTGTGGTGATTAAGGTACTTAAAAAAGTGTTTAAGCACAATAACA
Source organism: Thamnophis elegans (assembly GCF_009769535.1). Classification (NCBI taxonomy): domain Eukaryota; kingdom Metazoa; phylum Chordata; class Lepidosauria; order Squamata; family Natricidae; genus Thamnophis; species Thamnophis elegans. The sequence continues at coordinate 21,380,929 of NC_045555.1, read as the reverse complement.
ATAAGGACTATACTTACTGGCTAGTAACCAGAAGACTGAGTTGTAGTTTCATCTTAGGCTTGAAAGCTGATTGGATGACTTTGGGCCAGTCATTTTCTCTCAGTCCAACCCACCTCACAGGGCTGTTGTTGTGAATAGGTGGAAGAAGGAATATTAGGTATATTTGCCACCTCCAGTTACTTATAAAGTAACAAAGGCAGGATAAAAATGTAATAAAAAAATAATAAAATTGCATGAATTAATATGCAGGTTTTGACTGTTCATCAGAGTATTGGCAGAAAGAAGAGCAGATTACCTGAGACCTGGCTGTCTCTTGAATGAGGACACGGTACTGTGCTTATGCAGATGTGACTAGAATAGTATTACTAAAAGTGGAACAATATTTTGCTAAACCAATATTTCTGAAGGTGTGATTTGAAGAGTTCTGGGAATCCCCCAAGACCCTCCCAGCTGCTTATAAAAATCAAATTTATTTGCCAGCCTATGTTGAAAAATAATGCAATATTAAAATCCCATCAAATAATTGTGAGAAGGGGTAGTAGCAGCGAATGCATCCATTTTAATTTTTAATGCAGCAGATATCAATAAATATAACCCTAATGTAAACAAAAGCTCTTTTGGGGTCCTCCATAATTTTTAAAAGTTGGGAGGGAGAAATAAATTTAAGAAGTACTGTGCCATAAAATCAAACATTTATTTTGAAGCTTATTTTTTTTGTTGGATGACGATAACAATGATTAAAGTTGAATCCTGTTTTCCAGCTTATATAAATCATCTTTACAGTAGCCTTCCCATTGTGGAGACTTGCTTGATCTTTGGATCTCAACCCCCATAATTTTTCACTCTGTAGTCCCACCCCAGCATTTTAAGCCTACTGTTTCTCAGCTGGTTTATATGGAGGTGTTTGGTCATTTTTGTATTTCCAAAGGAGTCATGTGAAGTTGATTGGGGTAATAGATACTGTATTAAATGGCCCAAATTCATTCATGTGAATTTTGAAATTAGTCTCCAAAACCCTGGCTTAGGTTTTGAACTACATCAGGCATCTCTATACTTGGTAATTTTAAGTCTTGCAGAATTCAACTCCCAGAATTTCCCAGCCAGCATGGCTGGCTGGGGAATTCTGGGAATTGATGTCCAGAAGTTTTGGAGACCCCTGAATCACATAATGTTTGCGTTCTCATAATAGGCTGGACACAACTACAACATGAAGATTTACTCCCTCCTTAACCTAAAATGTTGGACTACACACAAATTCTAAGGCATGGGTGTCAAACTGGATCTCTTCGAGGGCCGGATCAGCATTGCAGTTGTCCTCTGTGGGTCAGCTGGGGTGGCCCTCCTGAAACACCTGGCCAATCAACACAGGGTGTGGGAAGGGGTGTGCGTGGCCCTTTGGGCCATTTTGGACTGGACGATCTCCTGTAGCACTTTGCCAGCCAAAACCCCATACCCCAATTTGGCCGGCAGAGTGCTGCAGGAGGCTGTCCAGCCCAAAAATGTGGTACGAGGAGCCTTTGTGCACCCCCTGCCAGAGGCACCACAGGCCGGTCCTTTGCTATTTGTAGGCTGGCCTCGCGGAACAGATTTAAGCACCCTGTGGGGCCCGTGGGCCTTGAGTTCGACACCCATGCTCTAAGGCCATGATGGCGAACCTATGGCATGCATACCACAGGTGGCACGCAGAGCCCTCTCTGCGGGCACATGAGCCATTGCCCCAGCTCAGCTACTGGCGGCCAGCTGGTTTTCAGGTCTCTGCCACGCATGGGGAGGTCACATGTGCATGCGGGGGATGATGACTGATGACTTTGATTAAAGAAAAGATATTGACTAACTCTAATGCTAGTTGGAAGCCCCTTTTGGATTTTTTGTGAAACAGAGAAAAAAGTGAAATTATGATATATCGATATTAATAGATTACATTTTGAAAATGGATGTTATGTTGTAACCATGGAGCAAGTGTTGAAAGTAAATTTTATTTATATGTGCTTTAAGTTGGAAGTTATTCCTTTTTATATACTGCTACTTCTATATATATTTTATTTTGCTGCATTTCTCTTATTTCTCTCTTTTTTCTTTTCTATTCACTTTTTCGATTAGTAATTCTTGTTAGTTTTTAATCTTTCTACTTTAAAATTTAATAAAATTATTATTAAAAAAAACCATTGGCTGCCTATAACCATCTGCTGCATTTGAAACACCTGAGAGGTAACAATTTATGTTCTGCCAGCAGATATTATATCATGCGGAGAAATTCTGGAATTTGTGTTTTGAATGTTGCCAATCCAACAGGTGGATGAAAATAAAAAGAAAGCTGTAGCAAAGAAAAGCACTGAACTAAGACAAAGCTGAAAAACAACCTTTCATTGTTATTGATAGTCAGTTCTGGCATAATGTTGTGCTTTAATGAAAGGGATTTTAAAGTTATTCAGAGAGGAGATAGCCAAGTGTAAACATTTCAATAAAATAGGTCCTCCCTTAAAATAGGTGTTCATTGCTAATGTTGGTTTGGGCCATATTCATGGTGTTACTTGTCATGTGGTTGAAGATTTGAATGACATTATTTACCTCAGCATCAATAAAATTGACTGCAGGTACACTTTTGTTCTCACAGGTAAGCATGAGATAATGATCCAAGTGCATTGCGTTGCTGCTGGTGTTTGAATGGAAAATTAGTGTCAACCTGTTCAACTGAGTATGAGCCCAATCAGGAACACTCACGCAGGTCAAAAAAGTCATGGTGGCTGCAACCACATAGATGAAATGCATAGTTTATAATTAAAAAAGGGATATGACTTCATTTGCCTGGGCACTGGCACCATATTGATTTTTTAAAATCCTGGCGGAAATCTCAGAGGCCATCTGATGGTCCCGTAAAGCATAGGGTGAACTTTGATATGGCTCCAGTCTCTCACTTGCAGTAGTTGCTTTCCTTTTTTGAAATAATGAGAATTTAGAAATCTTGCCCTCCCCCCAAATTTCACTTCTCCATGATTTTGATTTCCAGAAAAATATTGCAGCTCACCTATAACTGAAGGCAAAGCAATCATTCTTATCCTCCTTGACCGCATTCATGTATTCTCCATGGTTTCCTCTTGACTGCCAGCTCCTGGCTTTGGACTCCGACATGCTGGGATGACAGTGAATCTGGCATTACCAGCTTCACATCATGCAAGACAAATGTGGAAGCAGTTTCCATTGTTTCTTCAGCTGCTTTTGCTGATAGAAGGAGCCCAAGTGGGATGGACATGGTCCTTCATGTTAGGGCAGAATTTTGGCTGTCTGTGACATGCACATGTGTGGCTCTTGATATGCAAATTCTACAAATTCTGCCCTAATCCCGCAAGACAGCTTTTGAGTCTTGTAATGCCATCTAGCAATCTAATGGTGAGGCAGACAACTCTGATGACAAAAGAGGAAGGCTTCAGGAAGGGTATTTTTCTCCCAATAATATAACTCAGTGGTAACAAGACGCTAATTCAAATGCCGTGCAAAATAACTGATTTTAGGGGATTTGTTCCTAGACAAATTCAGATGTTTTCTTTTCCCACTTCTTATACGGCTGCAGGTACAGAGAATGCTTATGTCTCTTCGAAATGTATCTAGCAAATCAGAACTGCAGAAAACATATCAACATCTTCAGAAAGAACTGAAGAAACTGGACCATTTGGCATTTAAGCGACAACAGGTAAGAAATTAAAGAAATATTAGTAAGATTACCCATCTAGGTTTCTTTTTGAAGTGGGTCTTCTTTGAAATAATGTGCAAAAGGCAGCAGTCCAAAAAGAAATGAGTGGAAGGTCATGTTTTTAAGGCTCAGTTTGGAAACAGCTGCTGTACACAACTGTTTTTCAACGAACCTGCCGGATTGTATCCAAATATCTTAGCTAAGATAAGATTTTAAGGTAAGGTTATGCAAAATAAATGGATGAGCCATGGTGGCGCAATAGTTAGAATTCAGTACTGCAGGCTACTTCTGCTGACTGTCAGCTGCCATGCAATTTGGCAGTTCAAATCTCACCAGGCTCAAAGTTGACTCAGCCTTCCATCCTTCCGAGGTGGGTAAAATGAGGACCCAGATTGTTGGGGGCCATAGGCTGACTTTGTAAACCTCTTAGAGAGGGCTATAAAGCAGTTTATAAATCTAAGTGCTATTGCTATTGCCATAAACGTTCAATAAATTAAATTAAATAAACCTTATTTTGATATGAGTAGCCAGCTAATTTCTACATCGTTCTGATTGATAACCTTTTTTTATAATAAGAAACAAAAGAAGCATTTTAAACATTCCGTAATTTTAACTAATTTTACTTAAACATATTTCCATGTAGTGGCTACACCCCATGGACTTTTTATGTTAAAGCATGTCCTTTAAAGAGTTTCCTGATTAAATGTTCAGCATTGTTTCTGATATACATTTTAAATAAGTTATCCATAAAGTGTTTGTTTTGTGTTTATTCTCCATTCCAGTACTTTTTCTGGGGATTGTTTTATTTCTGTGGAATTTTAGTGATTCCATTTTGTTGTTTTTCAAACTGGATTTCCAGTCCCACATGGAGAACTTAAGGTCTAAGTGAGAGCCAGTTTGTCTAGTGGTTAAGATCCCAGGCTAGAAATCAGGAGACTGTGAGCTCTAGTCCTGCCTTAGGCCCAAAGCCAGGGGTATGACCTTGGGTAGGTCAATGTTTCTCAGCTCTAGGAAGCAGGCAATGGTAAACTATTCTGAAATATTGATCAGAAAACTGCAAGGATTTGTCCAGGCACTCACCAGGAATCAACATTGACTTAAAGGTGCATGTGGATATGCGTACACACACACACAGAGACACACACAGACACACAGACACACACACACACGATGGGGGGGAGAGGGGGAGTTGGGGAGAGAGCAAGTTAAATATGAGATGAACAGAAATATGGACATATCTATTTAAAAACTTCACCTTGCAAATTGTGATAGACAGTTGGTTGCATGGCTGAAAAGGCTGATGAGAAGAGAAATGGAAAAAGGATGAGGGAACTAATTCAGTTTTGCAATAAATGAATTATACTCTAGTGTTGCCTAAACTGCATTCATATTCTAGGAAATTATTGCAGATCTAGAATATGGAGTAAAGAAGTGCACTATTGTAAGGAGGCACAATATGCCTCTTATAAAAAGTTTATGAGAAGAATAATAATATTACAAAGGGCACCAGATCAATGTTTCAGTCCATTAAAAAAATATTAGCTAGAATTGTAAGGTCACTAACTCAAACAATGTAATCATAAAGAATGATGGGAGCTATTGTTTAATATCTCTGAAAGATAGCAATTTGGGAAGGCTATTTTAGAAGAATAGTTACAAATATATTTTTATAATATGATGCTGCTCTAGACATTCATTTTGCTGTTCTCATCCATTTCACAGTTTATATAAAGTGCATATTTTGAATGCTCCATGGTTTTTCATCACATTTTATGAAAATGTTAATGTTTATGTAAAAACTCAGAAGGTGATTAATAACAGTACAAAGAAAAAAGAGGGGGAAAAGGGGATTTTACAAGTACATAATAAATTAATGGCATATGGTTGCTGGGATAGACTTTAAATTGTGCTTACTACTAGAACAAAGGAGAATTTTGTGAAGCTGCTGTTTGGTCACAATCTATAATTAGAGTTTGGAAATATGACTTGATATCATTGCAGGCAACACTGAAGAAAAATGGCCATTTATTCATACCGTAAGAGATAATAAGGCAAGGATTGTTAAAGTCAGTGCTTTAAAAATAAGCTTTTGCAAGCTTATTTTTTTTGAATCTTCAAGAATTAAACAAGATTCTCTGTTACTCCTGCAAAGAAATATAGGAAGAATTATATTTCTCAATTAATTTGATTGGAAAGAGGCATTTCTAAGATGTTTGATTCTCTGCTGTATATATATATATATATATATATATATATATATATATATATATATATATATATATATATATATATATATATATATATATATATATATATATATATATATATATATATATATATATATATGCACAATCCAGGTTCTCACATCCGTGCCCTCAATTATATAAATCCATTGGATTTATGTAGCACAATATGTAACAAGTGTGGTTTTCAATTAGAACATGTTCATTATGTTGCTGATCAGAGTGTCAGAACAGGTTACAGGTTTATTTTGAGCTGCATTTAATTTGAGGGTATACCATCGGATATATGGTATATTTTTCTTTTCATTAATTTAAAAATGGCCAGTAGGTGGCAATGTTTTCAAAGTTATCTCTCCTTCCTACTACAAAGCTAAAGTATAACTGTGAAGTCCAATATTAAGAACATATTTTATTGTTAAAAATGTGATTCCTCAACTATTAATATAACAGAGAATGAAAAAGGAAAAAAAAGTTTATATCTTCTCGTAATGGCAAGGGCCTTCATCATGAAAAAAAAGCATGCATGTGGAGCATCCCTAATATGAACTTTCATTTAATCCAATAATGAATCAATAGTAAAGCAGATTACTAAACAGGTGAGTACATTGAATGACCTCGCATCTCTAATTCAATGGCTTATGCTTTGGATGAAGAGTGGATAGTTTCTGAAAAAAAAAGACAATATTGCAGTTTTAAAACAAAGATAGGTATTTGCTGTGTCTGCCAGTTCAAAATTTTGTATTCATTTCACAGAAATAGATTGTTAGTCATGCTAACTACATTATGATATTTTGATCAACAGCCAACTATTAAACATAATAATTCTTGAGGACAGAGAACATTTTATCAGCAAATTAATTTCTGATAATAATGTGTTGCTTGACAAACACCCCAGATCTTCATACATTTCCAATGTCTAATAGTGTGCAAACCGGAGTGGGATGCTGTGGGTTCGCATGGCTTCAGGCGGTCCTCTAGCTAAGGATCTGCCCAGTTCGGCAAGCCCACAAATCCCACCCCTGGTTGGCCTCTCCCACCTCACCCCTCCCTCATGCTCCCTCCCCTCCCAGGAGTCTCCACACGGCCTGTTTGGGATGCCAGGTAAGTACAGGGCTCTGGAAAGGTTAAAAACAGGCCTCCCAGAAGTTCCAGGGCCTGTTTCTAGCCTCTGGAGGGCCTCCCGAGCCCGGGGAGGCCATTTTCATCCTCCCGGAGGCTCGAAGAAAGCCACTAGAGCCTGAGGAATACAAAAATCCCCCCCCCCCGCCATGGTGCAAGTGGCCAGCTAGGCCACGCCCACCATGGCTGTGCCCGCTCAGCAACTGGGCAGAGAACCCGTTGCTTTGGCATTACTCTGAAATACCATTAGTGCAACATACAATCAGTTTAGCACTGGGAATTTGTTTGCGTAATTGTACCCCTACAGTTCAAATGAGTTTCCCGAACAACTTCTCCTTTCAACATTACAAGATTCACTCATGGTCAAAAAATTGTTTGGTAGCTCTGTTCACCAGGGCTATCCGAAAGTGATGTGACTAGATAGTCTCTGGGATGATGAAATCTATTTATTTATTTCTTAACTTGTTATGCTGCCCACCTCACTCTGCAAAGTGATTCTGGGCTTCTGCACTCTTTCTGTTGGACTCAGACGATACTAGAAATCAGGTTAGATGCATTCATAATTGAAGTGAATTAAATGCATATTGTCACTTGCCCTTGCCTTGCTCGACTAAAAGGATTTGTTGATAAGGAACTGCTGAATTCAATATAAGAACCTGAAATGAGGCTTAGTATTTCTGGAGTATCCAGATGCAGAGCTGTGGCGAAATGCTCTTGTAGCTAATAACAAACTTGCAGAGATCTCTTTGAACTCTGGTGTGATAACCTGCATTTATTTCAGCATGAAGCAGAAAACACCGTATAGAACAAGAATGCTAATTTAGTTGAAGACATTGCATGGAAATACTCTTCAGCTGCTGGCATCTTAAATAAAAAGGAATTGCTAAAAGTCTTTACAAGAAAATAAAGGGTGTGGAAGGATTCTTTTGGCTTTCATCTGTGATAAAATGGTGGATTACTGTAAATATTAAAACAATCGAGCAAATTGCAAGAAAATACAGTATTTCACTGAGCTGCAGGTGCTCTCTCTTTCTCTCTCAAATTATAAGTACATACATATATGCGCATACACCTTCACCCTCACGTATATACATCTCACCGTGTTTTAACCAAATGTTGAATGTGGCTTGAAAGAGTTTTCATTTTTACTCATTAAAACTGCGGATGACAAATGTTTCGTTTAGTAGCTAGGAGCAGCCATTATCCAATTGGCAGCATTTGGAATTTTGACTGAAAACCAACCAAGCTAACAAACCTTGGATTAATCTAAGAAGCTCATTTGTGCAATCGTTTAAAGTTGATTAAACATTTTGCACATGTGGAAAGCTATTTCAAGACAATTAAAATTTGTATTGTACAATTTATGCATCAGTCTAGCTTCAAAAGGGAAAATGTGGGATTTTGAACATATGTGGTTGTGTTGGCTTAGGGATATTTGCAAGAGTTTGATCAAAATAATAGTCGCCAGAACTATGTGACGTGGTTCCCCCCCCCCCAATCATGTTTGCAATCATACATATATTGTTTAGGTTAGGGAATAGGGCAGCTCAGAAAAACATATAACAGTATTTCTCAACCTTGCCAACATTAAGATAGGTCGACTTCAACTCCCAGAATTCCCCAACCAATCAGGCTGAAGAATTCTGGCAGTTGAAGTCCATTGCCAAGATTGGGAAACACTGATATGTACAATAGTCTCAATGTCTGTGTCTTGAGATGTTCCTGAAACAGGATATTGTTCAACCTCCTCTCCATCACCTATGAAGGCAAGTTGTCTTCTGTGTGAGGTAGAGTGGGTGTGATGGTTGAGATGACATGAAGCAAAGAAAGGATCTGCCTTGTCATTTTCTAGATTTGTGTCAAATATTTTGCTTCACTTCAGGTATGGCTTTATGTAACCCAATGATAGTGGGACGTGGTGGCTCAGTGGCTAAGACGCTGAGCTTGTTGAGCAGAAAGGGCGCAATTCAGAGGTTCAAATCCCTAGCACTGCGTAATGGAGTGAGCTCCCATTACTTGTCCCAGCTTCTGCCAACCTAGCAGTTTGAAAGTATGTAAAAATGCAAGTAGAACAATAGGAACCATCTTTGGTGAGAAGGTAACAGCGTTCTGTACACCTTCGGCATTTAGTCATGCCAGCCATATGACCATGGGGATGTCTTCAGACAGCGCTGGCTCTTCGGCTTTGAAACGGAGATGAGCATGGCCCCCTAGAATTGGGAACAACTAGCACATATGTGAGATATGTGCGAGGGGAACGTTTACCTTTATCCCATTCATAAAGAGAGCACCGAGGGTGTGCCCACCAGATACCAAACCAAGACTCTTTCTTCCTGATTCTCAAGAATTTAGCCAACATTTTTCAAAACTGGGCACCATTAAAAAGGGAATCTTAGCATTTTTGTTTAGAATGGTTTGAATACTACCAGGATATCATTTTGTAGCTTTGCACATTTAATTATTACATTAGTGGAGCATTGTGCCCAGATTGAGAAGTTGCTGATTTGATATTTCTATGAAGTGGAAGAGTAGAAAAAGATGCCTAGTTAATTTTCCAATTATGTTGATGGCTATTACAGCACTTGGAATAATTTATTTCTGGCATTTCATCATGACAATATGATATTAAGGCATGAAGGCATCATGGCAAGACAAATTGGGACCAGGGGAAGATGACCATGTCCTCTGAATGTAAAACAATAAGCATTGCCTCCTGTCCAGGGTAGAACTTCTGTTTGGCAAACACAGATCAATGATGCATGTATTAAATGGTAAGGGAGCAGAATGCAGCCCTGCTTTGTGGTGTCAGTAAAGCCTGCTAGATTCCCATTATATCTGCATTTAATGTGCAGAGGGGACACCACTATCAACCAAAGGAGGTGACAATTGTTAAGGGGTCAAAACCTGGCCATGAAGTTTTACGTGGGGGCCACAGAAGCCCACATAACCAGGAGCCGGCCAGCCAGCCTCATGAGAACTCCTCATGGGGAATTGAGTCACAAGCCACATATAGGTAGATGAAGATACTATGATTTGTTTGGTTTTATTCCAATTTGTTGTATGACCACAATTAGGGTGCCTGGTAAACTATGGATTATGACGTTGATATTTGATTGAACCAGGAAAGTCTATTCAAACGTATCTTATGTGCAGGGGTGGGCTTCAAAAAGGGGATTCTCTGCCCAGTTGCTGGGTGGGCGTGGCCATGGAGGGTGTGGCCTCCTGTATCACAACAAGGGGGGTGTTTTTTGCACAGAAACTTAGATAGAGGTTCTCACCTATGAACCCCCAGGAGCCCACCCCTGTTTATGTGTGAATTGAATTTATCTGGCAATCGGTAGTAAGCAATATCATTCTTCATACTTCTATTTCAGTGTTATCATTTAGTTTGTGGTTATGATTCAAGGTAGGACTTCTTGGAGGTGGCCAGGGTACTTTGTCTATGGAGGTTCTCATCCATTCAGGGCATGATTGTCCCAAATATGTTTGTATTTTAAAGGCAATTGGACTTTCTGATTTTAAAAAAATGTTTCACTTCTCATCCAAGAAACTTCTTCAGTTTATTTCTTCAGATAGCTTTTTCAGATGAGAAGCAAATTATCTTAAAGAAAAATCAGAAAGTCTTTGAAATACAAGCACCTTTGGGACAACCATGGTACTTTCAGTACACATTGAAAAGATAAATTTGCTTCTGCAAAATGGTAGCATTTTGGCCTGAAAGCTGACATCAGAACATGTAAAGCATTACTCCCCTTCATTTGACTGTTGAGAAAAGCTTTGATTTTGACTTCATAGCCTCAGGCTTACAATATGGAATAAAAGAGCTTATAATTTGTGTACAGAGGAAGATCTTTAATTGATAACGAACTATTTAAATATTGCTATTTTATGTCTCCGATGATAGGGTCACTTCTTTGTGCAGATGAAAAAGCTTTCGTCAGACAAAATTTGTCACTTCTGTGGGAATTCTAGATTTAAAATGATTTAAGTATACAGTGAACAACAACACACTGAAAATGGGAAAAAAATGAAAGCAAAAAAAAAAAAAAGCTAAAATGTCCAAAAAACAGAAACTGCTGGAGGTACATAGTACATTTCTATTTTAATAAATAAATGATTTGACTTAGTCATTGACTGATCTTAAATTAATTCTGGACAGCTCACAGCTGAGAGCTATAAAATGTTAAACTTCCAACTAAGTAATTTTGTTTTGGACTTTGGATTTAACCCCCCCCCTTTTTTTGGGGGGGGGGGGTTGCTGACTTTGTTGGATTTCCAAGGCATCTGAGGTTGATGTCCATTTACTTTAAGGGAAGTGGTTCAGGACAGGTTTTAACAGTCGTGGTATTCACATTTTTTACTACCGGTTCTGTGTGTGTGGCTTGGTGGGCGTGGAATGGCTTGTGGGCATGATTTGGTGGGTGTAGCAGTGGAAGGATACTGTAAAATCTCCATTCCCTCCCCATCCAGGGAAAGCTTACTGCAAAACCCCCATTTCCTCCCGATCAGCTGGGACTTGGGAGGCAGAGAATAGATGGGGCCAGTCAGAGGTGGATACAATTTTTTAAAAAAAGTTCCAATGTGGATTAAGATATGCTTAATCAAAGAGTTCTTCCAGAGTGTTTGCTCCTAAGATTTCAGACAATGCTATTAACCCATACTTCAAAATCCAATTTCTGCTTCGAGAAGTGTACTTCAGTTTTCCAATAGTTTGCTGTGCTATATCTGGCAACTAACAACAAAAACTGAATAAATTTCTTACATTGCACATTTTGTCGTGCCGGGAGGGCGGGGGGAGGATAAAGGTTGCTGTATAACAGATGATTTTGAATTTCTTAAATACTCAACTGCAATAGATAAATCAATGGATTCAGTCACAATAAATAGTAATTATGTATACATTTGAATACCATCAACAAAACACGAACAATCTTAATTAATAAAATGCAACGGGTAAAAGCAATGATTACTGTTGAATACACTTCCTGAGGAGTCCTTAGGGCTCTCTGAGCTTGGTTGTTTTCTTCTCATTTCAACCCTGAGCTACAGATATTCTCCTCTATCAGTAAACTTCCTATTGGCCTCCTAGGTTTACTGGGTATCTAATTGCAACAATTTGGTGTTATCTATAGGATTAAAAGCTAAGTAAATGTGGAACTAAAATTGGGGCCATGAATGCTTTTGTTTTCATCCTTCTATTGGTCTTGTTGATTATTTCCCCAATCCTGGTTTGATAAATAGAATTGCACAAAGAAGGTGTGTCAGCTGAGATCCCATCCCTTCCCCAAAGTATGGGCGTTAATGAGAGAAATTTATAGGAACCAATCAGGGGTGAAATACTACCGGTTTGGGCCAGTTTGTCCAAACCGGTAGTAAAAAATGCTAAAAAACGTTTAAAAAAGTTCTGACAATCAGCTGTGCCGCATGATTTATATTTGCTGGAAAGCAGGAAATCCTGCTTTCTAGTGAATCTAAATTGTGTTGCACAGCTATTTCCCCCCCCTCTGTTCTACTTACCATATTTTTGTTGTATAAGACACTCTGGAGTATAAGACGCACCTTAGTTTTTGTGGAGGAAAATAAGAAAAAAAAATTCTGCCTACCAGTATCTGTGGTATTCATATGGCTAGCCTCCTGTCAGTGCATGAGAGAGTTGAGACTGTTTGGAAACAAACAGTATTTGCTGTGTGAGCAACAAGGAAGGAAACAGCAAGGAGTCAGGGCGTTGCTACTTTTGTACGAAAGCTGCATGCTCTGCTGATATCTGAAACGAAAACTGAAAGTGAAACATCTCTGCTGAACTACCACGTTGGAAAACCTGCTTTTGGCATTGTATATATACTTAATGTGTTAATCTCCCTTTATTTATTTATCAGCACAAATACAACATTAATGTGTTATATTATATATAAAGAGAAGTTATTGAATCCTGCTGAATCAGTTACTTGTGTGTGCTTTCTGAATGTGATTGCTGCTGCAAACTCATACACGTCCTTGCAGTAAATAGAGAACAGCCAGGTCAGATTCAGTACATTATTGCAGCCTGATTCAGCATGAGCAGCTGATTGGTGGGTGGATCGGCCAATCAGCTGTTCCAGGCTGCAGGGATTGCCACAGACCATCGCTTCCTCCATGCCTCACGTTTTTGGCTACATTCAGTGTATAAGACGCACACAAATTTTCACCTTTTTTAAGGAGGGAAAATGTGTGTTATGCTCTAAAAAATATGATACCTTTGCAGACTCAGAAAAAGCTTCTTAGCTCCTGCGGTGGCACGAAGTATGCATGTGCGCGCGAAGCAAACCAGTAGCAGACTTCAGAGCATTTCACCTCTGGAACCAATCCATACCATCAGTTTAATTTGTACCTTTTTCAGGCAATTGGGGTCTAGTGTGAGTCCAAATTTTCAAAGGGGACCCCCTCCCAACATATGCAAATAATTATAAATCTCACAATGTGAAAAATACTTCTAATGAAATGTGTGTATTTCAACTTAATGCAGCCTGGGGGAATTTCAAAATTCCCCCAGGCAGCATTAAAGTTGAAGTCGCTACTTAAAGTAGCGGAGATTGAGAAACATCGAAATATATGGACACATGAAAATCCATCTAGACAACTTCCTCGTGCAATTCGTTTTTGATGTTTCTGTTCCATGTGTTATAAAGAATTTTTAGAGTATGTAGGAAAGTAGATGAAGAAATTACACAAGAGCATTCTGAATGGCTTTTTAAAATATTCAAACAACAGTCTAGCATTCCGCAATGTTCTTATGGCTGCTCTTGTAAATGGCCCTCTTATTTCAATTCCTATTCAATAAACCCATTAAAGTTAATGGGGAAACCCCATTAACCCAAATTAACCCAACTTTGGGAAATCCAAATTCCTGATGAGTAAGCGTTGCTACTCATTGTGCTTGGAAACTCAAAAGAAAAAATTATCAAGAATTATGGCACTCCAAAGCATATCCCTACAACAAATGGGAAACCCAACTTTCCTCTGTCTTGTCCAGACTTTTTCCTTTGTAGCAGAACATGGAGACACAATGTTTCCAGTCAATCATGGAGGCTGGCACCTATAGCCTACACAATAACAAGCTTCCTTTTAGTGGACCACTGGAAGCCCAGGGGCCCCATAAATTTGTCCAGTGTTCTCAGAATCATGTTTCTTTTCAGCTTCAATAATCAGGAATTTTTGCTCGATTCCACAAAGAAGAGGGAGTCAAGCTATTCTCCAAAGCACCTGCGGGCAGGACAAGAAGCAATGGGTGGAAGCAAATGAAGGAGAGAAGCAACTTAGAACTGAGGAGAAATTTCCTGACAGTTAGAACAATTAATCAATGGAACAACTTGCCTCCAGAAGTTGTGAATGCTCCATCACTGGAAGTTTTTAAGATGTTGCATATTTGTCTGAAGTGGGTGTAGGGTCCTGCCTAAGCATGGGGTTGGACTAGAAGACCTCCAAGGCCTTCTTAGAATATTCTATTCTATTCTATTCTATTCATGCTTTTCTATCTTCCCTTTTTAATGGTCAATGAAGTTTCAACATCCCCCTTGTCTGTTTCTTCCTCCTTCTCAGCTGTTCCTCTTTATGGAGACACAGTAACTGCTTTGGCCATTAACCCACCTGGCATCCCATCCCACAGACCATGCAATTGGCCCTTTGTCTGAGGAGCAAGTATCCATCCTCTTGAATTCTGACTTGGCTATGAATTCACTTGTAAGCTTGGGCATACTGTTTCCTGCACCAGAAATTGCACATGTTTACAGATCCCAGAAGAGCACCATAAATAAGCCTTTGCTATGACTTTACTCTGTTTTCTATTTTTTTCCCTCCGTGTTTTATCACATCTTTTTCTTGCTTGTGTTGCTTCAGCCCTATGGGCTACTTCAAAGACTGAATTGGTTTGGTTAGATCATTGTGATGGATTGTTTCACTTAAAACCTGTTGCACTTTGTCCTTGAATTTCTCAGTACTCACTAGGTAAAGATGCTGTTGAAGGACTTCAACTTACTGAACTAAAACCGGTGTATGTCATTGCCAACTTCCAGCCCTTGTAACAATCTTACTGTTACTATTAAAAAGCCACACAAAAAGGAGGAGGATCCGATCCAGTGTAGTCTGGTTCAAGATCTAAGAAACATCAGTGCTATTTCTTGTCCAGTCCAACTCTTGTTTTGAGTTTCTTGCTTTACATACCAACACTGGGAAGTAAATTGGGACGTAGAACTGAAAAGCCTGCTTAGCACAATATTTCTCATGTGTCTAATAAATGGTTTTGCCTTATATAGTTAAATTTGATATTTCATAATGCATATATTGTATGTGCAAAGGCAGTTTCTTCTCTACACTGTTTTTTAAAGGCCAATTGATTATTTCCCCAGCCTAGAATAGCTTGGCATGTATGCTGATTTATTATCTTGGTATCTTTGTACATGCCCTGCCTCCTTAAAGATAATTAAAAAAAACAGTCTTTTATTTGTCTTTACAGTTTTGAGCAATTCCACTTCTTATGAAACCCCCAGGACCAATAAAAAAAAACCTTTTAAAACATTCACCCTAGACACGGAAACATTCAATGAAATATCAAGCTATTCTTTATATATATATTTTTTCCTTCTAAGAAACACTCTATATCACCTCAAACCTTCTGTAGCAATTTCCATTAAATTCAGAGAGGGAGAATAGATCAGCTGCAAGCTCCCTTGGACAAAATGAAGTCCAGCCCCTGAGTCCCCGGCTGGCACCCAGCTGCTTGGTGGATAAATAGGGGACTTTGTGAAATGTGGCCTGTAGTCTTGATGAAATTGACTCCAGCCTTAAAAGCAGAATACAATATTTCTTTGTTTTAGAACGATTGGGGTCATAAAAGGCTCAGAAGCAAACTGTGAATACGCGACTTATTATTTCTTAATGTTATTTGCTATTGGCAAATACTCAAGAAAAAAAAATGATGAGAAGAAACCAGGGATCGGTGCTATCATGGCTAGCAATTTATCTCAGAGAACATTGCTCTGATGATGGTATTGTGTGCCTGGAGAAAATGTACACTATTTCTCTGAGAAGACTTGGTAAGACAGCTGCTGATTTTAAACAGTTAACCAAATGCTTTTATTGTATTTTCTTTTCAGATTATCAGGCTTCCTGGGGTTGGTTTTTTTTTGGGGGGAACCCCTAGAGTCGGGATGGCGAACCTATGGCACGTGTGCCACAGGTGGCATGCGAAGGCATTTGTCAGCTGGCGCGCTGGCCAGCTGAATTCAGCTTTTTTAAAGCCATTTTTCCCCATCCCCAGGCTCCAGAAGCTTTATAGGGGCTTGGGGAGGGCGAAAACAGACTCCCTCGCCCCCTGGACGCCCTCCAGAGGCTTCAGGAGCTTCCCTCAAGCCTCCAAAGTGCAAAAAAACGGCCCTATGGGCAAACACGAAGTTCATTTTTTGCCCTCTGGAGCCTTTAGGGAAGCCTTCGGAAGGCCCCAGAAGTCTCTGGAGGGCGTCCAGGGTGGGCTGTTTCATCCTATAAAGCCTTTGGAGCCTGGGGATGGCGAAAAAAAGCATGCAAAAAAATGGGGGGAGCACCTGACATGCGTGCATGTGCACTGGGGGTGTGTCGCACATTGTATTAAAGGTGCAGCACGCCCACGCAAACCCCCCCCCTCTGCGCTTCCCCCGCTTATGGCATGCAAGCCAAAAAAGGTTCACCATCGCTGCCCTAGAGCTCAAAGATCAGAGCATTGTGCTTAGAACTCTCTCCAAATAAGTGGCTGAATATTTGTTGGGAGTCTCTTTTATATACCATTTTCTGAATGGCAGCTGCTTATTATGTATCTTAGTATAGCTCAGCAAGTCATTTAAGGAAAGCATCATCTTTTCGACATTTCCGGAACTGTAATTGGCAGAAGCAATAACTTTGAGGGATAAGAAGAAGATCGCAAACCAAAATAATGGTCAGGTAAAAGAAATCTGAGTTTGTATGTAATTTCAGAAAACATTTCATAAAGCTAAGGTAAAAAAGAAAGAAAGTGCATTCAGACTTGCAAGATTCTGTTAGCTAATTATTTTTTATTATGTATTTCATAGTACTCCAATGTATCCAATATTATTCTAACATTGTTTCTAATTTGCCTCTTGGGTAGGAACCCATTTTGATCAGAATATATGAACTCAATCAGAAATCTTTTTAATCTTTCAGTGATTATTGAGGCAAATGTTTTATAATCTGCATTTAACAGAGATATTGGCCTGTAGTTCTTTATTTATGTTACATCTGAATCTTCTTTTGGAGTCAAAGTGATGTAGGCTTCTGTCCAAATATCTGGTATCTTGGCTTCTCAATATACAGCTCTAACATTGACAAGCTTAATGCACCTTGCAGGTTTTTATAGATTTCTGCTGGTAAAGCATCTGGACCAGTGGTGGGTTGCAATTTATTTTACTACTGGTTTGCTTGTGCACACACTCATGCATGATCGCATGGCGCTTCTGCACATGTGTTCTATCATTTTAACAAAGGTTCTATGTAAGGTCCTTCTTGTTTTTTTATTTACTTTATATTACTTTATATATAAATGGCTGTGTGTATGTATGTTCCAGCATAACTCTGGAACGCCTCAAGCAATTTCAACCAAACTTGGTACACAGATGACTAACTGTCTGGGGAAAAATACTGTGGGTGCAAGACACCCCCAACACCCCTCGGGGTGTGTGTTCTGTTAAGATGCAACCTGTTGTCCCTTCAAATGGCTTCTACTGTACTGCCGTAAAATGGCTTCTACTGTACAGTGCAGTGGAGTTGCCATGGTAATGGCTTCACAATACTCTGCAACGGGGCTCCCTCTGGGAAAATCCAACATTAGAAATTACATTTGGTCTGGACATTTCCCCCCCATAAATAAATACCCAGACAATGCCGGGTTATCAGCTAGTTTATAATAAAAGTATTATCTTACAAGTTTTTGATTTCTATGTTTGGTCTACATTGGAGGGCTGACAAGCATAAGCATGGAGGACCTACTATCTCTTCCTTCTCAGAAACGGTGGAGGGAGATGCTCTCAGCAAGTTGCTTCCCTTCCTATTCAGGAAATCCCCAAATTGGAGGATTCTTCCCTTCTTTATTAGGAATTACTGTTGTTGCTAGAGATGTCTTGGAGAACTACATTTCAGTGAGATATTTCTTACTCATCAAGAGCACCATATCACTACTGCTTCTGATTCCTTCTTGGAACCTTTCTTGGCTAAATTTAGGGTTGGATATATTGACGAGGGAAAATATATTGTGGTCTCCTCTATCCAACTTTCTTGTATACACCCCTAGTTTCTTTTAATCATTTTTGGGTCGATACTAAATAACTATAAGAAATAGTAAGTAGTATACACTCACTGCAGTCACAGGGTGCTTAAGGAAGATAAAGTGATGGTAACAGGCCTTTGCGTAGGAAGACTTGTAGAGAAAGATTGCTTCTCCTGGTTCCCTTCAAGGCAGGGAGCGAGGGAATACAATAAAGCTGACATGGTAGTCCTTGCTCCAAGGTTTAGAGAAAACAACAACCAAGAGCAATGCCCCTACCAACTACCCTAGCCCACTCTAATGAAGCCCCTCTGGAGAATATGTGTGTGTGTGTGTGTGTTTGTGTGTGTGTGCGTGCGTGTGTTTGGTCGGGATTTTTTCCCCTTATAAATAAATACCCGACAAACGCCGGGTTATCAGCTAGCAGTTTCTAAAAAAGAGGCATAACCCAGCATTCCTGTGACAGGAGGAAAAGTACCTCAGACTTTATTGTCTCCCTGGAGCAAAAATCAAAGATGTAATTGAGTACTTTATTAAAATAATCAACCCCATGGACAACTATCTCTTTCTTCTCCTACACGTGGAGACCAATGACACACCAATGAATCTGAAAACAATAACAAGAGATTACGAACAGCTAGGGAAGAAATTTAAAGAAACAGAAGCACAAGTGGTGTTTTCATCTATACTTTCAACAAAAGGCCAACCAATGGCAGAGGAAAGGATTTTAGAAATGAATCACTGGATTAAAAACTGGAGTCAACAGAACTACAACTTCCTAGATCATGGTTTGCATTACCTACATGAAGGGCTACTGGCAAGGGTTGGAGTGAACCTTCCAAGAACTGGAAAAATACATTTGTAAAATGACTGGTTCATCTTATCCAAAGGGCTTTAAACTAAAATTGAGGGGGAAGGGGGAGCCAATCTTCACGATTTTTAGAACCCAGGTCCAAGCAAAAACCACTAGATAACCAATCATATAAGGAGGTAGGGAGAAATCAAAAAAGAAAAACAATGAAGTAGAGAGTGATGGAAAGGATGGAAACCCCGGTTACAAAATAGGAGCTATAAGAAACATACCGAAGACCATAAAGGACTCAAATGCCTATGCACTAATGCTCAAAGTTTAGGGAACAAACAGGGTGAACTTGAACTATTAGTACATGAAGATAGATATGATATAGTTGCCATTACTGAAACTTAGTGGAATGAAACTCATGACTAGAATGTACTGATGGAAGGATGCAAACTATTTTAAGCAAATAGACCTAACAAAAGTGGAAGTGGAGTTGCATTATATATAAAAGATCACCATATCTCTACAGAAATGCATAAAATGAAGGATGAAAACCTCCTAGAATGCATATGGGTCAATATAAAAGCAAAAAAAAGAATGACATTGCTATAGACCACACAACCAAGCTGAAGAAATAGATGAACTCTTTCCTAATCAGTTAACAAATGTATGTAAGTAACATACCACACTAGTAATGGGAGACTTTAACTACCCTGATATCAACTGGGAGATAAATTCTGCAGCAAGTGAGAGATTGAACAGATTCCTAACCAATTTAGCTGACAATTTTATTATCCAAAAAATAGAAGAGGAAACTAGAGGAAAAGCTGTACTGGACCTAATTCTTACTAAAAGAGAAGAAGTGATATAGGGAGTTGAAGTTGACAGAAACCTGGGCGAGAGTGACCATGTCATATTGGAATTCAATATAATGCAAACACATGCAACAGAATATAATCCAACCAATTTCTTAAACTTTAAAAGAGCTTATTTTAACAAACCCTGAGCAAACCTAAGAAAAATTCTATGGATGAAAATCCTAAAGGGGAAAACAACATAAGAAGCGTGAGAAATAATGAAAATTAAAATAAGCAAGAAAATGGTAAGAGAACACCTGTCTGATCTTGATGAATATAAATCACCGGGACCTGATGGATTATATCCCAGAGTTCTGAAGGAGCTGGCAGATGTTAGATTGTATCATATCTTTAAAAAATCTTGGAGTACTGGAGAGCTACCAGAGGATTGGAAAAGAGATGATGTGGTTCCCAACTACAAAAAAGGAGAGAAAATAAAGACCTAGGAAACTACAGACCAATCTAGTTATAACTAGAAGCCAGCATGGGCTTGTTAAAAAGAGTTGACCAGCAAAATGCTGTGGACATAATAGACTTATACTTCCGTAAGGCATTCAACAAAATAGACCACAACCTACTTCTTGGTAAGCTAGAAAAATGTGGGATGGACAGCATCACCACAAGATGGATTTGTAACTAACTGACAAATTATACTCAATGAGTAGTCCTTAATGGTACTACATCTACATGGAAGTAAGTAAGCAGTAAGGTACCACAAGGTTTTGTCTTATGTGAAGTACTCTTCAATATCTTCATAAATGATTTAGATGAGGGATTAGAAGGGGAACTCATCAAATTTACAGATGACACTAAGATGGCAGGAATACTCAACATCCCAACAGACAAGCCCGTGATCCAAAAAGATCTTGACAGACTTAAATAATGGGCCGTATCCAACAAAATGAAATTTAATGTGGAGAAAAGTAAGGTTAGGCAAAGATTAGTAACTGTAAGAGAGACCTTGAAGTCTTAGTGGACAATCACTTAAACATGACCCAGCAGTGTGAGGCAGCAGGAAAAAACACTAATACAATCCTTGGTTGCACCTGTAACAGTGCATCCAGTTTTGATCACCACATTATGAAAAAGAAGTTGAGACTTTGGGAAAAAAAGACCAATTAAGATGATTAAAAGGCCTGGAGACAAAAAACATGAGCAGTTGCAGGATTTGGGTATAACTATTTTAGAGAAAAGAAGGACTAGGGGTAATATGATAGCAATATCCTAGTATTTATAAAGCTGCCGCAAAGAAGAAGGGATCAACTTATTTTCCAAAGCACCAAGGGGCAAAACAAGAAACCATGGATGGAAATTAATCAAGGAGAGAAGTAACCTGGAATTAAGGAGAAACGTCCTAACAGTGAGAACAATTAACCAGTGGTATAGATTGATTTCAGAAGTTGTGGATGCTTCATCACTGGAGGTTTTTAAGAAGTGATTGGACAGCCATTCATCTGGAATGGTATAAGGTCTGCTGTTTGAGCAGGGGGATTGGGCTAGAAGATCTCAAAGGTCCCTTCCAGCTCTATTCATTTTTTTGAAAAGTTTTTTTTAATTTCAATTAAACAAACAAACAAAAAAAGAATCATCCTTCATTACATCTTGTAGAAAGTGTGTCAATTGGTTACAGATAACTTTCGTGCATTTCTTCCACAGTCATTACTTATAGTTCATATTAGATTATACACTTTAAATAAAAAATCTTTGTATATCTTACTATCAATGTACCACAATTCTCATTTGACTACAATTATTTGAGCGTGCTTTTACCTCAAATCATTCATACTTAAAGACACAACCACATTAGCTATTTCAAAAAATCCTCCAATAACATTACACCTTTATGATATCTTTTAAGTAAAAGTCAATTAATAAAGTTTCTAAACCTTTCCCCCCCTTTCCCCCAACTCCCTGTTTAGAGTTTATATCCAAGTTACCTTTGCCAATACCATAGCATGTATATATTATTAAACAATGTCCATTGACATTTCCTTGTTGTTATAATTGGCTAAAAATCATTTACTATTTATGTCCCATCTCCTCTCGTCAGACCCCCCCCCAAAAAAAAAAACCTTACACCTTTATGACAAGATCTAAATAAAAATTTATTAATAAAATTTATAGGTCTTCTTTCCAAATCACAATTTGCAATTTATATCCAAATTTCTTTTACTAGTTTGCCAGTATATGTATGTATCACTAAGCTGTATCCATTATCATTTCATTATTGTTATTATAGTTAATTATTTGTTAATGAATAAACATTTAATAACAATCTAAAACAATCTAAGAGTTGCTAAATTCCTACTTATTGATAACCAAAATCAACTAATTTTTTATTATCAACTTTCATTGTCAACCTGTATCTTTCCAGTAACAAAACAGTCTTATCTCTCTTGCCAATTGTGGTGTCAGACTTCTTTTTATCTCCTTTATAAGGTTTTTATAGACTTCTCTCTGCACTTTGTTGCTTGAAGGATCTCTCAGGTAATCTCGTTGCCCTCCAGCTGCTACTAAAATTAGCTTGTCTTTGGTTGTCAATCTTGCTTCTGAAAAAGTTTTCCTCTTATGTCCATCATCATTACCATTTTTTTCCCTTCTGTATCTTGGAATCTGGGGTAGAGCTCCAATTCATCGAATTCCCTTTTCCATATTCCCTTATTTCCACTTTCACCCACATTTGCTCCATTAATAAATTCATCTATTGTCATATCTTTATCTTCTATATCTTCATTCTCCCCTTTAATTTTTGGGGCTCCAACCCCATCATCTTTTGCTGTGAGGAAGACTAGTCTGTCCAACTTCTTCTCAATTCTCCCATATCCTTCCAATAGATTTTGAATTCCAGCCAAGATATTTTGGAATTTTAAGGTTTCCTCATCTGAATATTGATCCATGTTTCCAAAAAAGGTGAAAGAAAGAAAAACTAATAGCCACTGCCACTCTAGCCTTCTAGGCCTCTTTTATTTTTTTATTTTAGGTTGACTTGAACACAAGTTCTTTTATGCTCTTCAAAGGAGAAGGGTTTTGTTTCCCCCCCTTTCTTTCCCCTGACAAAATAGTTCTCAAAGGCACCTGTGAAAACAATTCATGCCCTTGGCTCTTTATCAGTTTCTGTAAACAAGTTGCAAACCCTTCAGCTACAAAGTCAGTGAAATCAAAGAAGGAAAGAGAAGAGATACATTGTTTCAAAAACTCTAGCCTCTCACCTCCGAGTGGCAGTGTTGCTGCTTTTCACTTTCTAATATTTATCTCTGGCTTATAGGAAACAAAGTTCTTTAGATTTCTTTTAATTAAATTTAATAACAAGTAATAGGAAGAATTGTTAAAATAAAAAGGAAGGTTTTAATCCAGAAGTCAAAAAATAAAGCAACAAAAAGCAGAAGAAAAAAAATCAACCTGTTCACTTCAAGAGAAGAAATGAGAAACGTTGCGAGCATTTCAATCCACAAAGTATAGTTACAAAGAAAAAAAAAGCTTTCCAAAGCAATCCAATATGAGTTAATTTTGCTGCTCAATTCTTTTGCTTAGGGATCTAATTTGGCTATAAAGAAAAATTGCTTTGGGCAGTCTTTTGCAAAATAGAAAAAATACCGCACCAAATGGACTCACTTTCTCTTTTCACTTGGTTCCTTCTTGAGCTGTCCCGACTTCATCAGCCTGGGGGCTGCCTGTTTACTGCCGACTTGAAGCGCTTCCCTTGGGTCGATCAGGGACTTTATGATGTCCCTGAGACCAGCAAGTCTTCGTTTTCCTGATCACCATCTCTGCAGGACGGTTTAGGTCTCAATGGACCGTCCAACGGCAAAAGTATCAACGGCAGTCTCAGAGTATCGAGACTGCACATTGTGACATCGTGACGTTGGTACCTCCTTTCTCAAACCTTCCAGCTCTATTCTGATTGATTTGATTGGAGTGACAGGTGGGCAGTGGTGTATTAACCATTAAACAGACTAAGTACGTGCTTAGGGCACTAGGTCCAAAGGGGGCACCACAAAGTTGAGAAAGAAAAAAAAAACAAATCAATGAAGATTTGTACAGTATGTACAAAGGAGGGGGGGGCACCAAGATTTGACAGCAGTGTTTAGGGCACCAGTGAGCCTTAATCCGCCCCTCCAGGTGAGCCTACAGGTTTTCACTTCTGCTCTGAACTTTTAATACCATGCCTTGAGGGAAGGGCATGGACGTGGGGTGGGCAATTTCCAATACAGATAAGAGATGGCTGAACAGAGAGAACAATTTATTTGGAAAGTGTGATGATATAAATGGCAGGAAATTGAAAGTGGATTAGGATTGAAGGAGTTTTGTTGTTGCTGAGATTGGAGTTTTCAATCTGAGAGACAAAACCAGAGGGACTGAGAATCTGATCAAATTAAAGAGCTCTGAGCAAAATCTGCTTGTTTGTCAATGTAGCTGTTGCTTTATTTACATAATGAAGGCTTTTGATTGATACAGGCAGAGGGATATGCAGAAATCAATCTCTAAGATGAATTGCTCTGAAAGAAAAGGCAATGTACGATTTCTAATTTCTTGTATATGATTTGGCTTCCTTGTTGTTACATTGTAGTAGGAAGATAGAAGAATACTAAAGCTATTAGTAACTTTCTTTTAGAATTAAAATAATATTTAACATGCCAAAGGGTATTTTTCAGAAAAATAGTTGCACTTTTTAAAAATATGCTCTTTCTGTTTCTAGTATATTCTAGTATATACAGATGGAAGCTACTTTTATTATTCATCATATTTCAGTCTTAATATTGCTAAAGTTTAGCTATTAAATATCTAGTCACATAATGAAATCTTGCTTTTTTATTTCATTTTGTAATAGATGTAATATAAATATACAAATATATAATTTATAATGTGTGTGTGTGTGTATGTGAACATTCTAGATGCATATTTAGTGGTTGCTGTATCAGCTATCAACTTCCTTCCTTACTCCCACAATGAAATTTACAATCTTCATAGATGTCCTGACATATGTATCCAATCAGATTAAAGGACAATCAAGGCAGATTATTTTCAGTTCCTTTCTCACATTTTTCACTTTCCCAAAACTCATTGAAATGGTTTGCCTCCAATTGTCTGGAATGGTAGGGTCTCCTGCTTGAGCAGGGAGGTTGGGCTAGAAAACCTCCAAATCTCTTCCAACTCTGTTATTCTGTATTCTTTATGTATGTTTTCCATAATGACTCTACATTCTCCCAACGTTTCACCACCCCAGCTTTGTTGTGGCCATTTGTGCTTTTGGTGGGCATGCATAGATTTACCATTCAAATAATTTTTTGTGGATCCCATGCTGGAATATATCCATTGATGTTGAAATTCCTCTCTGGCAGCGGTGGGTTTTACATTTTGTTACCACTGGTTCGCCGCATGCCTGCTCGCACGCATGTGCCCGGCCTCAGGGGGCTGGAACAGAAGACTTCCAGCCTCCTGATTCTATAATGCAAAGGGTAAGCAAAAAAAGATCTTGTGAACTTCTGCAAAATTAAAGCAAAGCAAAAATCAAGTGTTTACTTTACCATACATATAAACATGAACTTTTGGACAATTCCCCGACATAGTTAAATAATATTTATTGTATACATGGGTCAACATGTATGTTGCAGATCCATTTTCATAAGGACTACATTTCAAATTTGGAGTCTCAGTGTTTAGTCTCATGGGTCAGGAAGAGGGGGAAAGGACGGAGGGGGGGAAGAGAGCACACATGAGAAATAAGGGAAATAAGGGAAAGGCAAGAAGGGTTGGAGGTAGTAGAAATAGATGAGGAGAAGATGTGGTTTGGATCAAATAGGGAGAACAGGGTTTGAATTAGAAGAAGGAAGACAAAAGCAGCAGCAAGTCTTGGGGTTGGGGTTGGACAAGGATGACTGCAGCAGGACAAGATAAGAGAGGGAAACGTGCAATTGTATCAGCAGCAATTCCTCAATGGCCCTGAAATTTGGTAGCAGGACTTGGAGTTCTCAAATGGGATTTCTGTAAGCTACAAGTAACTGTAGTCCATGGTTT
This sequence comes from Thamnophis elegans, assembly GCF_009769535.1. Lineage (NCBI taxonomy): Eukaryota > Metazoa > Chordata > Lepidosauria > Squamata > Natricidae > Thamnophis > Thamnophis elegans. Next base: position 21,354,924 of record NC_045555.1, on the reverse strand, counting down.
GTTTCCTTCTGGTTTAAGGCCTGAGCAAATGCTGTTTCCACATTTTTGTTTCCGCAAGAAACATCCAGAGGAGCAGGTGCTGCAAAGGACTATGCATGTGTTAGCCTTACAAGGTAGTTCAGACAAGGAGCACATTCCATAAGTCCTACCACTTCTTTCTTGAATCAACAGAATCTTACAAATCTTCCCATTGTCTTTGCAGCCCAAGAAACTGGGAAAGATCCCTTGTGAGACATTTGCCACATCAGTTTCTTCTGTGGGCTTTAAAATTTTTTTTTCTTCTTCTTATGTGGGCTAAATTGTTCTAATCTGACCATTGCCTTGGCTCTTCCTTCAATTTCCCAAGGTCATTTCCACCCACCATTATTACATCATGAGGTTTATTGAGACGCTACTGTCGGCCTGCAACGGACATCTCAATCTTGGCTTTAAAATGTCATCTACAATATAGCTGTGATTCACTTGTATCATTTCATCAGCAATTTAATATGATGATGACTCATTTGTGCCCTTTATATGGGAAAGGGAAGGATGGCCAGGTATCTTAAAAATAACCTTAACATTTAGAGGCATTTAAAAAAACAGCATTTAAGTTCCAGTTAGATTATTTCTTAGTCATTGTTCAATTAATTCTCCCCAAATGTGTACACTACCATTTATTTGTGACTGCCAATGTAGAAAATAGGTTGCATAGTGTGATTGTGGGATCGATGTGAAGTTTTCATACTTGATCGATTGTGAAGACTGCAGTGCTATACCACACACTGCTTTTAAAATGTTACGTTTTGAAATTAGATGTGTTAGGGTAGCATTTCCTTTTTACCCTGGCAAAAATAAACCTGCAACTATCAATAGAAAACACTATATTTATCTAATGAGAAGACACGATTTCTCCACTGTAAATGTATAATAGCAGGAAATCTCTCATATTTCTTCTATTTTTATCAACTTCTAACCATCTGCGTTTGCTTTCATTCACATTGTAATTCTGTACCTATGTCCCATCCAATTTCTAACATACATATTAATCTGCTGCATTACTGAATTCTCCAGCCTGGGTTAGAGATGCATATCATCTTTTATCATGTGGAAATCAGAACTATTTTAAAAAAATGCTTAAGGAAAAGGTAAAAGTTCCCCTCACACATATGTGCTGCTCGTTCCCAAATCTAGGGGGTGGTGCTCATTTCTGTTTCAAAGCCAAAGAGCCAGTGCTGTCTGAAGATGTCTCCGTGGTCATGTGGCCGGCATGACTAAACACGGAATGCTGTTGCCTCCCCACCAAAAGTGGTTTCTATTTTTCATGCTTTCAAACTGCTAGGTTGGCAGAAGCTGGGACAAGTAACAGAAGCTCACTCCTACGCGGCACTAGGGATTTGAACCCTTTCTTCACATATGTGCAAGAGGAACCTTTACCTTTACCTTACAGATACAGACACAAGGACAAAATACTAAGAAATAATTAATGCTACTACAGATAGTCCTCAACTTACAACCACAACTAAGCTCAACATTTCCATTGCTAAGCAAGTCAGTTGTTAAGTTGGTAACACAATTGTTCAATGAATCTGCTTTTCCATTGACTTTGCTTGTCAAGAAGATCACAAAAGGTGATCGGAACACTGTTACCTTCTCACCAATAGCAACCCAATGAGATGGGTTGTGCTAAGATAGATTGACTAGCCCAAAGTCACCTAGCTGGATTTTATGGCTACGACACATGGAGTAACATACAAATAAAAATGCTACCAGTGTGCATATAACAGACAAACAATGGAGAATGGATCTCAAAGGTAGCTGAATGAAACCATATTCTGAGGCACTGGATCTTTAGCATTCTGCACTGCTTGTGGGCCTTCCAGAAATATCCGATTGGCGTTTGTTGGAGAACCTGGGTGGTTTGATGGATTCTTGTTCTGAGCTGGCAAGGCGGTTCTTTTACTTTCATTTTATTCTTGGCTCTTATCTTCTTCAATTGCTTTTTTAAAAAATATAATCATATAATAGAGAGCCGGTGTGGTATAGTGCTTAAGGCAGTGATGGCTAACCTTTTTGTTGTTGGGTGTCAAAAATTCGAGGGTGTGCACACAATAGCACATGCATGTGCCAGCATTCATAATGCACCCCACATGTGCATGCATGCACAATCCCCCCCCCACGCACGTCGCACAACTCGTCTCTGAGCTGAGCTTGGTATTTCCTTCGGGGAGCTGGGGGAGGTCATTTTCGCCCTCCCCAGGCTCTAGGAAAGTCTCCGGAGCCTAGGGAGGGTGAAAAATGGGCCCAATGGGCTGACCAGAAGTTTCATTGGCATGTTGGGGCCGTTTTTTGCCCTCCCCAGGCTCTGGAGGCTTTCCTGAAACCTGGGGAGGGCAAAAAGGATCTTCCTTGGCCCTCTGGAAGGCCGAAGATCAGCTGGCCGGTGTGCCCATGTGTGCTGGAGCTGATGGCTCACATGCCAGCAGATATGGCTCTGTGTGCCACCTGTGGCACCCATGCCATAGGTTCGCCATCACAGGATTAAGGTTTTGGACTAAAAACCAGGGAGAGCTCTAGTCCCACCTTAGGCACAAAGCCAGCTAGGTGATTTGGGCCAGTCACTTTCCCTCAGCCCTAGGAACGAGGCAATGGCAAACTACTTCTGAAAAACCTTGCCAAGAAGCAAGGTTAATCCAGGGTTAGGGCCTCTGAGAATTGACAATATATTAGTTAGTTAGTTTTAACCATTCAGGCATGTTTGACTATTGGCGGCTTTATAGGAAAATGCTCTCTACGCCACTCTGTCAAGCATAATTTCTTTCAGGATACACACACACACACACACACACACACACACACACACACACACACACTGTAAATCCTTATCTGTAACACACACACATAAACACAACACAGCGCACACATCTATATCTATGCCCCCCCCTTCTTACAGATAAGCATTTTCTCTTAACCCCAGAGAGAATTGTGCAAATATAAGTTACACGTGGCATTAACTCTGTGAATTCAATTTACCCAAAAGCTTTTTGCTATACAGAGAATAGCCATTGAACATTTTCTGCAGTCAATGAGAGCTTCCATTACAAGTTAAAAAAGAAATACCTTCAGAATAGGATGTTTTCTCCCCCTCAATAAGGAAATAAGGAAGTAAGTTTGCCTTGCATAGTTTCCAGCTGCTATTTTTAAAATATTTGCATGTTAATTACATTAGTGCAGGTCAGGTCATACTGATAGATGAACTTTATTTTACTTTATCTATATTACTTACTATCTATATTGCATTCTTTGATAATGTGACAAAATTAGTGGACCAGAGGAATGTCATCGATATAGTTTACTTGGACTTCAGTAAGGCATTTGATAAGATAGACCATAATCTACTACTAGATAAAGTAGAAGAATGTGGGTTAGACAGCATCACCATCAGATGGATTCGTAATTGGCTGACCGACCACACTCAACGTGTAGTCCTCAATGGAACTGCATCTTCATGGAGGGAAGTATGCACTGGAGTACCCCAAGGCTCTGTTTTAGGCCCAGTACTCTTCAACATTTTCATCAATGATTTGGATGAGGGAATAAATGGGGAACTCATCAAATTTGCAGTTGACACCAAGCTGGCAGGAATAGCCAAAACTCCAGAAGATAGGCTCAAGATACAGAAGGATCTTGACAAACTTGAACATTGGGCACTATCTAATAAAATAAAATTCAATGGTGAAAAGAGTAAGGTTCTACATTTAGGCAACAAAAACGACATGCACAGGCACAGTATAGGTGGTACCTTGCTCAATAGTAGTAACTGTGAAAGGGATCTTTGAGTCCTAGTGGACAACCATTTAAATATGAGCCAGCAGTGTGCAGCAGCTGCCTAAAAAGCCAACACAGTTCTAGGCTGCATAAATAGAGGGATAGAATCAAGATCACATGGTGTTAATACTACTTTATAATGCCTTGGTAAGGCCACACTTGGAATACTGCATTCAGTTCTGGTCACCACAATGTAGAAAAGATGTGGAGACTCTGGAAAGAGTGCAGAGAAGAGCAACAAAGATGATTAGGGGACTGGAGACTAAAACATATGAAGAACGGTTGCAGGAACTGGGCATGTCTAGTTTAAGAAAAAGAAGGACTAGGGGAGACATGATAGCAGTGTTCCAATATCTCAGGGGTTGCCACAAAGAAGAGGGAGTCAAACTATTCTCCAAGGCATCTGAGGGCAGAACAAGAAGCAATGGGTGGAAACTAATCAAGGACAGAAGCAATTTAGAACTGAGGAGAAATTTCCTGACAGTTAGAACAATTAATCAGTGGAACAGCTTGCTTCCAGAAGTTGTGAATGCCCCAACACTGCAAGTCTTTAAGAAGATGTTGGATAGCCATCTGTCTGAAACATTATAGGGTTTCCTGCCGAGGCAGGGGGTTGGATTAGAAGACCTCCAAGGTCCCTTCCAACTCTGCTATTGTATTATTGTATAATTATTGTATTATTGCAGGCAGAAAACCTATCTACTATTAGTAATAATACAGTCTTATACACTGCTTCATACTGCTTTACAGCCCTCCTTTTACAAAGTCAGGATATTGCCCCCCAACAAGCTGGGTCTTCATTTTATTTTTATTTTTTTTAAATAGAATTTATTTTTATTTTCAAAACAAACACAACACATAAAATCTTCCTTCTTTACATACTGTAGAAAGTGTATCAGTTGGTTACAAAAGGTTTTTGTGCATCTTTTCCAGTCATCAAGCATAATTCATATTAACTCAAGTATTTTAACTCAACTTTATATCCAAAAGGATTTCTAATCTTCCTTTCATGGGTACCATTCAATATTCATATCCAATTATTACTTATCATAACACTATACATTATATACATTATTATCATTATCAATTATTTGTTTAACTATATCTATTATCACTAAATTTCACTAGGTTTAACTAGTTTTAAGTTATATTCTTCAATCTATCAACCTGTATCTTTCCAATAACAAAACAATCTCATATCTTCTGCCATTAGTGGTACCAATCCTCTAGTCATCTTCTTGATCAACTTTGTATGTACTTCTCTTAGCAACTCCTTGCTTATAGGAGCAAGGGGTATGAGAGGAGGAGTCAATGTCGCGATGAGATGGTTGTGTGGTCTCAATGCTCTGAGACCACAGCCAATACTTTTGCCACTGGGTGGTCCAAATGGACCTAAACCATCCCGAAGAGACGGTGAACAGGAAGAATATGTCTTTCTGATCTCGGGGATATCGCAAAATCCTCGAAAGGAGCAAGAGAAGTTCTTCATGTCGGTGACAAAAAATCCAGCCAAGGCTGACAAAGTCAGGGTGGCTCCAAAACAGAAGGATACAGAAAGAGAAAGTGTTTCCAGCTGGTGAGGAATTTTTATTGTTTTAAAAAAGAGACTGCCTATAAAAACTCAAAAACCAATTTAAATTAAAGAATAGAAGAATCAAGCAGCGGAATTGAATTTGGAATGGTTTTGGACAGTGATTATCTTACTTTTTAAATGTTATTTACATGGGTCGAATCTATGCAAACCTTTTGAAACGGATGGATTAAGTTTTCTTCTTCTACCTTCTCTTTGTGACTCTGTAATTTACAGACTAAAGTTTTCCTCTTTTATTGTTGTGGGTATTTTTCTAATTTATTTAAAGATTGGACCTCTTTTTCTAATTTGATATACAAAAAAGATACAAAAAGAAACTCTTTAATAGTGTCTCCGGTCCGGAGGCTGGGAGGTATTGTTGATCGGAGTTTTGTGTATTCAAAATGGAATGTTTTTTTCTTTCTTTCACGGATTGCTTTGTCTTGGCACCAAAAGACTTTATTGTTTGGCTACAGACTGATAAGAGCTCACAGATGTCCCTATGAAGTATTTTTTCGACCAGAGAGAAGTGAGAGCAGCGTTCTTTGTGAATCTATGCTTTAATTTTGTTGATCTCTCAAGCTAGAGTAGCTGTGTTTGTCAGAATGACACAATCCCAAGGAAAAATAGAGGTCTTGACTTTGCAAAATATATTTTCAGAACTACAGTAATTATCAAATATAGTAGAGAAAAAACTAGAATACCTAGAGCACGTAACAAGAAAATATGATGAAAAAATTGAAAATGTTCATCAAATGCAAAACGAGATGATTGAAACTCAAAAAAACGAAGTGGAAAATAAATATAAAGAGACTAAACTTGCTGATATCTATGGTAATTGGTTTGTTCCTGAAAATGGAAAGAATGGAATACAGAAAGAGAAATTAAATGGAGAGGAAATTAATTCAAAGGTCAAAATATAGAAGAAGATAAAATTAAAGAACCTATGGATTTAAAGAAAGAAATTCCACTAGCAAAAGTTTTGATAACACTGCTGACAATCAAAGACAAACTGAATAAGGAAACAGAAAGAGGGCATCAAGATTCTATGGGTCCTCATTTTATTGATCTCAGAAGGATAGAAGGATGAGTCAGTTAACTGCTGTTGACTTCAGTGATATCGAAAAAATTTCACTAAAATGTAGCTTCATTTTCAACTGATAAATATTTGGTCCGGTTTTAATTTGCCTGGCATTTGCAGGCTATTTTGGTTCTTATATTTTATTGTGAATATCAATGATATGTGACAGTACAAACATTTGATTTGTGTGCTGCACACAGTGATGGAGGTCTAGAAAATGACAAATTTATACAGACAGGTAGCTAACTAATATGCTTCTAGATTTTTGGGTTGATCCAGAAGGAGGACCAGATCATGAGATAGATTGTCCAGGTCCCAGTGTGCAGAAGAACCTTAAAACCACTCCTGTTCTTGTTGTTCTGGTCAATAAGAACATTATTATTATTTTAAATCTCATAATGACCCGGTTTAATTAAATGTTTTTTGATGAATACACAACTAAAAGAGGGGGGGGGGTATTTTGTTTCAATTGTTTCAATGGTATTGGCCATGTGCCTTCAAAATGGCATTGATTAAGCCAACTTCCATAATGGTTTGCTGCTTTTTAAAGCATTGCTAAACAATGCATGTGTTGCAGTATTTTTGGGGAGGGCTTATTTTTTGGGAGGGCTTATTTTAGCGCATGCACTCAAAAGCCCGATTGGGCTTATTATCCATGGAGGTCTTATTTTCATGGAAACAGGGTAATGGTGAAGGTGATAGGTAACAATGTTAGTTGTGCTTGGAAAAGCAGACAGAACATGGCAATAGTTATAGAACTCAGAAATGTTGGCCTGCTGAATTAAGTAATTATCATGATTTCCTTTCATTCATTTTATTTATAGTCCTAAACCAAGAGATAAATTATCTACTAAACTGTCTGTTTAAATGTTTACTCAGAAGAAGCAACATTGGAACTTGTTAAGATATGCTGTTTCTGCATATATATTCTTTGATTCCAAATTTAATAAATGACCTTTGGACTTCCTTTATTTACATTAGATGTAAACAAAGTGATGACAATGGCATATGCTGGTATTTTTATGCTTTCACTATCCCCCCCTTTTTTCCCCAGCCCTTTTGACAATTGTATTTAATGGTAAATTCATGCTAGTTGCTGAGCGCCCAAATTTTGATTATGTGACCAAGGGGATGTGGCAATGGTTGCAAGTGCAAGGACTGATCATAAATCACATTTTTTCACTGTGGTTGTAACGTTGAATGGTTGTTAAATGAATGATCATAAATGGAGGATTACCTGTACTGATTCTACCTCCATGACAGGGCATATATAGAATAGAATAGAATAGAACAGAACAGAACAGAACAGAACAGAACAGAATAGAACAGAACTCTTTATTGGCCAAGTGTGATTGGACACACAAGGAATTTGTCTTTGGTGCGGATGCTCTCAGTATACATAAAAAGACAAGATACATTCATCAAGAATCATAAGGTACAACACTTAATGAGAGTCATAAGGTACAAATAAGCAATCAGGAAACAATATCAATATATAAGCGTAGGTTGCTGCTGTCTGTTTCTGCATTGTCAGCCTAACCCATTAATTAGGCTCAAGGAGAAAAGTTTCATCTGTGTGACATAACACATGAAAAAAGTGCCTTGGGATAGTTGGAGGTAGGCATGAGAATGGGAATTGTACTATAACATACAATTAATTCTGGCTTTCTCAATTTAAATGTCTTGGTTCCAAATGACAAATATCAAAATGAAATTCAATGTAGAGAAAAGGAAAGTCTTACACTTAGGCAAGAAAAACAAAAAGGACACATATAGACTGGGTGAAACCAGACTTAATACCAGTAACTGTGAGAGGTATGTTGGAGTCTTAGTGGACAACCAGCTAAATATGAGCCAGCAGTGTGCAGCAGCAGTCAAAAAAGCCAACATGATCTTAAGTTGCAGTAATAGAAGCATACAATCAAGATCAGGTGAGGTACTAATACCACTCTATAAAGTCTTAGTAAGATCACACCTAGAGTACTGCATCTAGTTTTGATCACCACACTATAAAAAAGATGTTGAGACTCTAGAAAAAGTGCAGAGAAGAGCAACCAGGATGATTAGGGGATTGGAGACTAAAACATATGAAGAACAGTTACAGGAATTGGACATGGCTAGTCTGGTGAAGAAAAGGACCAGGGGAGACACGATTGCAGTGTTCCAATATTTGAGGAGCTGCCACAGAGAGAAAGGGGTCAAGCTCTTTTCCAAGGCACCTGAAGGCCAGGCAAGGAATAAGGGATGGGAACTGATCAAGGAGAGATTCAGCCTGGAAATTAGGATAAATTTTCTGACAGGGAGAACAATCAATCCATGGAACAGAAGTTGCCTTTGGAAGTTGTGGGATGTTAATCACTGGAGTCTTTCAAAAAGAGATTGGACTGCCATTTGTCAGAAATGGAGTAGGGTCTCCTGCTTGGGCAGGTGGTGATGGACTAGATGACCTACAAGATCCCCTTTAACTCTGTTAATATAATCCAAATCCTCTGCTTAATTCTAGCTCAGGTTTTTTTCAAAGCCAAAGGTGGATATTGTTGGAATAGAAAAGCCACACAGGATTAATTTGTCCCCTTAAGAAAGATATGAATCTGACAAGGAACGGTGGGCCAAGGAAATTTTCCCAGATTCAATAAAAATGCTCTTCAATCTTTTTTAAACAATATCTGAATTATATCATTTTTCCCCATGAAGACCATGCCATTTTTCATTAACTGAGAAATCTCTGCTCTTGAGCAGTTATTAATTTAGCTGCCAGAAACAAAAATATAAGTTCCTTAACTGTGTATGTCTTCATTTCACTATTTCTTATCACTAATTTCTTCCAGTATTTCTAAACAATACTACTTAATTGAGATTGCTAGATGTAATCTAATGAAAACCCAAAGTTATTTTTCTTTCTTTTTTAAACTCCTGCAACTGCAAGTATATTTATTTCCTGGAGTTAAGTTCAAAATTCTCAAATGTAATCTGGATGTTAACGAATGGCAACAAACTCCTTGCAGGCTGCTTGAATGCCAGTTATCATATTTATTATTATTAGACATGTTGTAATATGCTGTAGCAAACATTCAGGGCACCAAAGGATGCACTATCCTTTCTCATGTGGCTACCTTTAAACCTTCTTTATCTGGTACCTACTTCAGGCCCAGTGGGTGTTCAAGAAGCCTCTGCATCTGCTGACAGGTTACTCTTGTTACTCTATCAATTAACACAGCAGGGTAGCTGTAAACTGCTGAGCATCTAGTCAGGATGCTGGAGGCACAACAATAAAACTAGAGTGGTTGTTGACAGGATTTTTGCCAGGAGGATCAAGCAGACTTATGAAAAAAAAGTCTTTTCACCTTGACCTCAGGTAAAAGAATTGCTTCCTTATTTGAGATGCCTGTACAAATAGTCCTCAGCTTAATGGCCACAACTGGGATCAGAATTTTTATTGCTAAGCAAGACAGTTGTTAAGTGAGTCGTGGCCAATTTTTCACCCCCCCTTTTTTGCTACGGGTGTTAAGTGAATCACTGCAGTTGTTAAGTGAATCATGTAGTTGTTAAATGAATCCTATTTTCCCCTTTGACTTTGCTCCCAGGAAGGCTGCAAATAGGAAGTTTGCAATGCTGTAACTATTGTACATGCTGGTTGCCTACTGCTTAGTCATCTTGAACTGCAAGATGCGTGGTGTACAAACAAACAAACAAAGCGGTCAGATATTGATCATGTGACTTTTAGGAGGCTGCCACAGTTGTAAGTGCAAGGACCAGTTGTAAGTCACTTTTCAGTTGCATTGTAACTTGGAATGGTCACTGAACAAATGGTTGTAAGTTGAAGACTAACAGTAGTAATTGCAGAATGAAAGCCTAACTCATGGGGCCTCAAACTACAGCCCACGAGCCGTATGCGGCCTGCTGAAGCCATTAATCTGGCCCATGCAGGACCACGAGGCTACCCCATCCACATCACCCCGCCCACCCTTTGGCTGAACGTAGGACTTACCTTTGCGAGCCCCACAGGCTGGAATTGAAAGGAAAGGCCAACAATTTTGGCCTGCAGAGACATTCTGGAGGCGGGGGAGGTGAAAAACGGGATGCACAGATGCTCCAGGAAGAAAAAAATGGGCAAAATGAGATGTTTTTGGCCAAAATATGAGCCGTTTTTGGCCAAAATATGAGCCATTTTTTACTATTTTTGGCCTGCATAATGATTTTGGAGGTGGGGTGCGTGTGAAAAATGGAGTACACAGACACTCCAGGAGGCCAAGAAATTGGTGAAAATGGCACATTTTTCACCTCCCCAACCTCCAGAAGATACAGTAGATAAAGAGAGGGAGAGGGAGAGACAGAGACAGAGAGAGACATAGATATTTCCCAAGCTCCTTGGGGCTGAGAAGAATTGCAGCAAAACTGAGTTTCCTGCAGTGGACCACTAGTCTCCTAAACAACTGAAAAGATCTAATGAAGAGAAAAGGCAACCAAAAGAGCAACATGCAAACAAAAGCAAATAAAACACCCCCAGGAGCAAAACAAATTAAAATTTAATTTGTGCGCATTGTTCAATGGACTGTTAAAATGGCAGCGCCCACCTAGTCACATGGTCTAGCAGCCCATCCAGCCGGTCTGCCCCCAACAGTCTGAGGGACCGTGAATTGGCCCCCTGTTTAAAAAGTTTGATGACCCCTGGTTTAACTGATAACATGAAGCTGTTTTTCAGGGCAATGCCAGGGATTTATAGCATTTTTTTAAAAAAAAATAATTTGAATTGTAGTAGGCTCTTTAGAGTGTTTCTATGCCACTTGTTCTATTCCAATCACTGAAGATGTTCCTCAATGGTTGTGTGTTAAACCCTAAAATGGTTTGTTTGGATTTTGCTTAAATTTTAATTAATTTGGGCCTGATCTGACTGCAGTGACTGTGATTGATTTCTCGCCCTTCTACCCCAATAAATGTTTTGAAATCAGCTAATAAGAAATCAGTTTGATGGGTGAAATGGTCTGTAAACCATGGTGAGAAACCAGAGACCTTGCAGAATAGTTCAATTGGCTTTCAGCTCCTTCCAGTGGCTCTGGCTTGTCTGTGCTAACATAGAATTCTTTGAGATCCTCAATCATCCAGGTCATAGTTGTCTCAAAGATGCTTTGAGACAAACTCCAACCAGGAATGGGTTCCGGCTTCTTCTACTGCTAGTTCGCTCAGGGACATGCTTTGTGCACATGTGCGCATGCACAGTAGTAAAATAATGCTTCTGCACATGCACAAAAGCAAAAAACAAGATGGTGGCACCTATGGCATCACCGACAGAACCGGTTCGGGGGTGTGGCCAGCCAAATTACTACCTACTCGGCCAAACTGTTCTGAACAATAGGAACCCACCTCTGATTCCAACCACCCGACCAGAACACTGCAAAGAAATATAATCCTTCCATCCACCCACAATTCTATCAGAACTAATCTTCCCCACAGCCTCCTGCTAGAACTGATGAAGCTTCTTGGATGAGAAGTGAAACATATTTTTTTTCTTCTTCCTCAAGGGAAAAAAGAAGCAAGTCAATTGCCTTTTGAAAAAAACCTTTGACACAATGCTGTGCGAGGGTACAACAGCACCTTTGGTGAGATGAACAATTGCATCAATGAAATCTAGCTTTGATTCATCTTGACTTCAAAACATCTATGAGGGTAATAGGAAAGATTGGTCCTCAGACTTAATTAAGTGGAGGAAATGCTCAGGTTGCCTTCCATCTTGCTTCTCTTTAACTTCTAAAATTCCCTGTGTCCTCCCACTTTTGCAAATTTCCTGGAGAGCTTTGAACTTTGAACTTTAATAAAATTTGTATGCCGCCCACTCCCTTGGGACTCTGGGCAGCTCACAACAAAATAAAAACATTTAAAATATTTAAAAATACAATGTTAAAAATTAATACAACATTCATTCCATCAGGGCCTGCCGGAACAGCCAGGTCTTGGTCGCTTTACGGAAGGCCGGGAGAGTGGTGAGGGTCCGGATCTCTGCGGATAGCTCATTCCACAAGGCCGGTGCAGCTACAGAGAAGGCCCTCCCTTGGGGAGCCGCCAGCCGCATTGTCTGGTCGACGGCACCCGAAGGGGGCCCAACCTGTGTGATCTTATTGCTCGTTGGGAGGTGAATGGCAGGAGGCGGTCTCTCAGGTAGCCAGGTCCAATACCATGTAGGGCTTTAAAAGTAATGACTAGCACCTTGAAGCAGGTCTGGAGACCTATGGGAAGCCAGTGCAGCTTGCGGAGGATAGGTGTAACATGGGTGTATCTAGGTACACCCATTATTGCTCGTGCGGCTGCATTCTGGATCAGCTGTAGTCTTCGGACACTCTTCAGGGGCAGCCCCATGTAGAGTGCATTACAGTAATCCAGTCTTGAGGTGACGAGGGCATGAGTTACCATTTGAAGTGCCTCCCGGTCCAAATAGGGCCGCAACTAGTGCACCAGGCGAACCTGGGCAAAGGCCCCCCTGGTCACAGCCAACAAATGATGTTCTAATGTCAGCTGTGGATCCAGGAGGACACCCAAATTGCGAGCCCTCTCCGAGGGGTGAATAACTTCACCCCCCAGGCTAAGAGGTGGTATGTCGGGACCATCCTTGGGAGGCAACATCAATAGCCACTCGGTCTTGTCTGGATTGAGTGCAAGCTTGTTCGCTCCCATCCAGACCCTAACAGCCTCCAGGCACTGGAACATTACTTCAACTGCATGTGAATGCTCTTACTTTGTTTTACTGGCACATTTCAAAGTTACATTCCTTTGTTACGAGTTCCCTTACTGCAGAAGTTTTTTCAAGTGTTCTAGACATGAACAAAACAGCTAGCAATGCTATCTTGGACTGTTTCATAGCATGCTGTTAATTTTATAATTATTTTTAAACCATACATCAAGAAAATATCAAAATTTTTCAAAAGCTTGTGATAGCAGATATTAATTATTGAATACTAGACTGAGCCAATGTTGTCCTAATATAGATTTTTTTTGTTCATGAAATAACCACCTTTGCAGGCTTAATTATCTGATACACTGAAGACAAAAACCCCATCAGGACAGCTATTGTAGTAATATTACTTCATTGCTTGTGGGCTTTTTAATGCTTTAACTAGATAACTCTGTGACCTGTTAGGTCATCCTTTGAGAGAATAGTAGTGCAGTTTGATGTGACCAGAATGAACATTAATTTTTTGGTATGGTACTGCTATTGCTTCGCTTTAAAAAATCAAAGAAGAAAATATTGATATGTTAAAGAAGAAAGACATCAAGTTAAATCCAAAAATGCTAGGAAATTCCTGGAATTCAGACAAATCATCCATCACTAGACATTTACATATGATTCAAACAAGACTTTGTTTTTTAAAAGCACGAAACAAAAAGATTAGAATAACTTTCTTTCCAGAAGTAACACCTGGATAAGCAGGGATTATCACCAGACAAACAATCCTGAGCAGAAAACTATAACCTTATTAAGGACCTACCACAGAGAAAATCAGACACCCCCTCGCCCCACAACACTGGGAGGGCAAGTACTATACTTAATCAGGGAGCAAACCTCATACTCACTAGCACTGATAATATTACCAGTCAGGTCATGAAATATCTGCAAGCAAATACCCAAGCTCAGTTAATTCCTGAGCTACAAATATTGGAGATTTTTGTTCACATCCCATCTCAATCTGAACATCTGGTTCAAAAATATCAAAAATAATCTGATAGAACATGCTGCTTGTTGACCAGGATAATTATGTCTAAATGGAGTCAGAAGTGTACTTCTTATACATTTATGCTTGCAGAAATTCAATTAGAACATTGAATAAATTTATATCCTTATAGTAGTGGTAGTAATTTATTCAGTTAATAACGACCTTTTGCCCATAAGGTGATTAAAGGAGCTAAGAATAAAAAAAGAAGTCCCATCAAATAGTTAAAATCATTTTAAAATAGTTGGGACTGAAAATGCCTGGCTGAAAAGGAAAGATTTTGATTCCTAAATGGGGTGGTGGTGTCATTTTTGTCCATTAAGAATGCAGTTTTGTTTGATGAATTTATATATTTTGAGACATGGGGAATTGTTGCTCAGATCAACTAACCTGATTTCAACTTTCTTATCTCTGAAGATGTGGGTTATCTTATAATAGATAAAATCAGTGTTGCAAATTAGGGTCACTGTGATGGTACTCATTTTACAATGCCTAGAGCTGTAATTGAATTATCCCAGGAATATATTTTACTTTTTAAAGATCTTCATGCTTAGAATTCTTTCCTCTCTATGTGCATATACACTTGTAGGGTTGAAGAAATTTCAAGCATCTGAATGTATTCTACGTTGGACATAAAAAATATGTTAAACTTTTCACATGTCCTATGACTTCTGCATTTTCTGCAAATAAGTCTGCCTTTTTCAAAATGATGCTGAGCTTGTCGATCAGAAGGTCGGTAGTTCAGTGGTTCGAATCCCTAGCACCACGTAACTGAGTTCCTATTAACTTGTCCCAGCTTCCGCCAACCTAGCAGTTCGAAAATGTAAAAATGCAAGTAGAAAAATAGGAACCATCTTTGGTGGGAAGTTAACAGTGTTCCGTTCTATGCCCCTTCGGCGTTTAGTCATGTCGGCCACATGACCACGGAGACGTCTTCGGACAGCGCTGGCTCTTCAGCTTTGAAACGGAAATGAGCACCGCCCCCTAGAGTCAGGAACGACTAGCACATATGTGCGAGGGGAACCTTTACCTTTACCTAATATATTTTCAGTGTACTGATCAGAATCAATTCATATTGTTACAGCACTGAAAGCACTGTTACTATTATGTGAAGAACACTTCAGATACAACTTTTTTACAGATTAGGAAAATTTTGCAATACCATTTCAGTACTTCAAGAGAAATCAAGCATTCAAACAAAATATATGATTGCTTATATAGCTAAACATTTTGGTTACTTTGCCAATAAAACTTTGGATAAAATGAAGCTTATTTTCTCATCAGTGTAGGTGTGATGGAACAGGGAGAAAATGTATTCATTACTTCTTTTATATATGGATGCATCATTCTAACAGCCGGGAACAATCCTTATATTCATTATAATTTGCAGGAAAAAATTGACAAATTCCAATCAGTTAGTGAAGCAGTGATTAGACTGTCATTGTTATTATGCATTACTGTAAAGCAAGCTTTAATCTTATTTAACAATTATTGTGCTGTTGTCCTACATGAATGCTTTCCCTTCCCCTCTCACAATAATTGGTGCTCTGATTTTGTTCTCCGTTCCTCAAAGCTTTCAAAAACATGACAGATCAAATAAATATTCCTATTTTAATTCTGTATTCTGCCATTATTATTGCAGAAAAAAGTACAGAGCACATTACTATAATACGGCCCCACCATATGCTATAAGATCAGTGAATAACTTGCTGCGGAAGACTAATTTAGTGATGGTTTTTGCACATATGGCACATAATGCATTTGTTATTCCTGAAAAGAGAAGGGAAGAAGGCAGCTTAAAGTTTTTACAAAAAGCTGCTCTTACTGGCCCTCTTCTTCCCATTAACCATTCATTTTAATCAATTGTCATGTGAAAACAATCCCAGGGCTTCTTATGTCAATTAATTATTTGCATAGATTTAAAAACACCTGCCTCCAGATGACTTTGGGCACTGTACATAATAAAAACCAGAACAATGGAAAGGCCTGGGCAAATAGCCAAGTGTTCAAAGGCTGGTGCCATCATCCGGGTGAGAAGCATCTATAGATCTTTGAGCGGATATTATTCTAGGGGCAGGTGCAACCACAGACAAGTCATATATCTGAGATCCCAATTGATGGCATTGTTTAATGAATAGACCCCAAACACATTATTATTTTTGCAGCCATGAAGAGGACTTCGGCGGCTTTCAGAGGAGTTGTGTTTTGAAATGGGAAATATAAATATTTTAAATAAGCAAACAAAACCTGTATTTTGAAAGGATCCTGGGAGGGCTTCATAAAAGGGAATACAATTACGATGCTGCTGCTGCTGTTTTAACAAGAGCATTATATTGTTGAGAGAAATGTCACTCGTGGAATTCCCCCTTCTGCTCAACTTCAATGCTACCACATGAATATTATTATTGTTTGATTGAACAGTATGCTCAGCTATCTTATTTTCAGTATCAAATTTTTGTTTGTTTATTTCTGCTGATATTCCTTTTTTTTTTCTCATGTGCCACACAGATTGATTTTTGTTTAAGGATCATTTGGATATAATTTGTGAAAATTCAGGCAACAATGATGCCGATTCTAGATTTGCCAGCCAAAAATAATCATTTAAGTGAAGCTGCTGCTTGTTGGCTGTTGGCACACTGAGATAGCTGAGGTGGCTTGCTTATCTTCATAAGAAGTCATTTGCTGGTATTTTAAATTACAAATCCACGAGGCTAACCCTTTGAAAACAGTCCCAAATGTAAGTTGAATACTAAGTAAATTACATTTCTTCTTCCTCTATTTTCTTCCCTCTAATCCAGTGGTTCTCAATCTTCCCAAATGCCGCGACACTTTAATACAGTTCCTCATGTTGTGGTGACCCCCAACCATAAAATTGGTGGTTCCTAAGACTATCGAAAATATGTGTTTTTCAATGGTCTTAGGCGACCCCTGTGAAAGGGTCGTTCGACCCCCAAAGGGGTCCCGACCCACAGGTTGAGAACCACTGCTCTAGTCCATCCGATTGTTACTCATAATAATAGCAAGAAAAGCATTCACGTAAGAGAATTAAAAACAACGGACAGTGCAATCGGTAACACTCCAAAGGATACCAGGGAGGTATTGTTCAGTAAACATTCTAAGGCAGGGGTGTCAAACTCAAGACCCATGGGCCATATCTGGCCTGTTGTTGTGTCCCGCCAGTGGCCAGCGGAGCTGACAGCAGATTCGGACAGTGAGACTGTTGGGGAGGAACATGGGCCAGTTCTGGAGTCTGGAGAAGGTTCTGATGAGGACTCTGTGTCGGAGGCAGAGTGGGGGCAGAACCATATGCCAATTATCAGCTGCCTTCAGAGTCAGACATTAGTGAGGCAGACGAACAGCTGGATACTGTTCCCAGTGTGCGCATGCGTAGAGTTGCCAGATGAAGGGAACAGCTAAAGAACAGGGATCGATTTGGGAGTAAGGCCACAGGTGGATGATGAATGGCCCCTTCCAGAGGAAATAAAAAGGAGCGAAAGGGTAGTGGAGTTTGCAGGAGACCATTAATTCGCTTAATTAGTTCATGGCTCTCCGAGACTCCTTGCCTAGTTTTGCAGATATCGGCCTATCATCTCTCCAAGCCAGATAAGGTCTGTGACTGTAAATCCTCCCTTGAAAGACACAGGCGAGTGATGTTGAGTTGGCCATGCCCAACCTGGCCCCCAAGTTGTCAAACACAACCCTGATGTGGTCCCCAATGAAATCGAGTCTGACACCCCTGTTCTAAGGAGTCATCTGTATCCCAGGTCCACTCTCTTCTTCCTGGGAGCAAGCTCTCTTGAAACAAAACATTAGAGCTTATTTTGGTGGGGACACTTACAGGAATCTATTGCAGCTTCTTTGTAGGGTTTCACTATCTGAGTCAGTGGGCTTAGAGCTGCAGCCTTCGTATATAGGTAAGGTGCTGAGACAGAAGAAAAATAATTAAGATTACAGAATGAAACAGTCTTGGAAGGCTTGATTCAAAGTATTTTCTTTTCTTGAAAGTTGTACAGGTGGAAACAGTAATTCTCTAGAAGGTACTGTAATGTTCCCTAAATTTCCATTATATTATTTGATCTGTGCTGCATTTGTTTGAGTATACTTCCTGCATAATTGACTATTATGTCAAGCAATGCACTGTAGGTATAATAATATAAATACAATAAAGTATCTAGTTTTCTTTTGCAGTACATTTTCCTTTTCAGTTTAAGATATTTCCTTTTTCTATCCTCTATTCTGAGAAGTGAATGCAGAATAAAATGTCTACATTTACCTTGCAGAGTGACTTATAATTTGTCTCCCTTCTTAATGCATTCTAGTACAATGGAAACATAACGAAGTATATTTACTGTAGATGCATTAAGAGCAAAAACTCAATGTACATAAAGTAATGCTATATCTTGATTTGAAATAAGGTTACATACGTGACTAATGGATTGTGGCACATCTTGCCTGCAGTACTTGCACATTTACCTGGCATAACTCCTCCCGACTAAATTGGTTTACTTGGGCACATTCCCTCTAAATTAATTTAATTTAAACATTAATTTAACCAATCCATGAATACCTATGCATAGAATTAGACTGACACCTGTCTATTATAATAATGGGAAAGACTGTGGGCACCCACACAGGGATTTCTGATTATAGAATAAATTGATTATTAGGGTTATAAATAATCAATATTAGATTCCATACCAACTGACTGGTCTAGTTATCTTATAATTCAGTCCTTTTTACCTTTAAAATGAGGTGTGGTGTGTTCACATTGTAAATGGGTAAAGAATGCTTCTGAAATGACATGGGCCTCTTGTATTGTTAAAGAACAGCACTTGTCAATCACCTCTTCAACTTAAATTGCACATTTTGTTATCTCTGTACAAGTTTTGAAAAAGCTCTTAAAGGAGCTACAGAGCAGGCAGAGCAGGTATACCTCTATCTCATACAGAGCAGGTACACCTCTACCTCAAATGTACACCTCTACATATGAATCACCATACTGATTCATTCTTGAGTTTCTCAATAGTCCAATCACTTTTTCTGTACCTTTCACCTTGCCACCATTTTACCCTTGAATTTATTAATTCCAAATGTGCGCAACTGTTCCCAGGGGCCATTCCTGGTTCTTCTAGCTGTCACCCTGTCTACAGATTCCTAGCATGATATGTCACTGATAACAGTCTAGTTGATACCTAGTTATCCTTTCTGACATGCATTTTAGCTCTTCAGTTTCTTTCATGCATCTATTACATCCTCCCCCTTTCTTTGTTCACAGATTCACAACATTACACAGGTGGTTCTTGCTTAAGGACCATTTGTTAAGGGATGGTTCAGACTAACTATAGCACTGAACAAGTGGTTCTTATGACCAAACTTGTACTTATACCAGTCATACATCCTGCAGTCATATGATCACCATTTGTGATCTTCACTGCCTATTTCTGACAAGCAAAATCAATGGGGAAGCCAGCAGGAGGTCTCGTGTGGCAACTACGTAACATTGTGTTTATTGACATAGCAGGATTTGCTTAATAAAGGTGATCAAAAGTGCCTAAATGTCTTGTTCCTTTAAGCTTTACATTTTGCTTAGCAAAAGAAATTTTCCCATGTACAATTAAAATATTTCTGGTTTATTTATGCTCTTTACCATTTCCTTCTTTTATATTTCAAATTAAAATAATATTGCATAATTTATTCTTTAGGATAATCTCAACTTCAGGAATTCTGGGGGTGAGCTTTCTTAGTCAAAAACACCCTTCTGTTGTGGCCCACCAGCAGCCAGCGGTACTGGTGTCAGATTCAGACAGTGAGGAAGTTGGGGAGGAACATGGGGCAGTCCTGGAATCAGGGGAAGGCTCGGAAGAGGGCTCTGCGTCAGAGGCAGAGATGGGGCCAGGGCCATCCAACGGTTATCAGCTGCCTTTGGAGTTGGAGATCAGTGGGGCAGAAGAACAGTTGGAGTCTGTTCCTGATGTGCACATGTGCAGAGCTGCCAAGAGAAGGGAACAAGGACTGACTTGTAAAGGCACAGGTGGACGGTAAATGGCCCCTCCCATAGGGAATAGAGGCGCCAAAGGGGAGTGGAGTTTGCAGGAGGCAATTAGTTTGCTTAATTAGTGTGAAGATTTGTTCGTGACTCTCAGAGTCTCCTTGCCAAGCATTTTCTTGTACAGCGTTGCGTTTGGAAGATATCGGCCTGGCAGCTCTCCAACCCTGATAAGGTCTGTGGTTGTAAATTCACCTTTGAAAGACTGTTTGCCGGGACTTTGCTGGATGTAAATGAGAGGAATTCACATTAGCTTAATGAAAAGAGGTTTTATCCAGACAAGGAGTCTGCTTCCTGATTTGGTGAAGCCTAGGTGAGAACACCCTTCTTAGAAACAGTGGGCTCTGAGTGCATATCACAGAAACCCCAGAGATTTTCTATGTTCAACTCCATCATGTATTGATTATATAAATAGTCTACCTTTGAATTTGTAAACAGAGTATACAGTTTCATATTCGTTCATCAAGAATGTAGTTGCGATGTGCTTTTTAACATTTTTGTGATACACTGAATAAATACACATCCTTCTTGAAATAGCCTTCTGCTGTTTAATAAAGTTATTTCATTTGATTTGAGAAGCAGCATTCCC
The DNA here is from genome assembly GCF_009769535.1 of Thamnophis elegans. Lineage (NCBI taxonomy): Eukaryota > Metazoa > Chordata > Lepidosauria > Squamata > Natricidae > Thamnophis > Thamnophis elegans. The sequence continues at coordinate 21,334,131 of NC_045555.1, read as the reverse complement.
CTCTGTCTGACAAACAGGGCCCCAAGGAGGGAGTAGCTTTCTCTCCATTACCATCCTGGAAAGCTTTTAAGCATTGGCTATTCTCAAGGGGTTGGAACTGTTGCGAAGTGGGAATCCCCTGCTATGTATGTGCTGATGTTTATTACTTTGGTGCAAGGTTTATTGCAATGGTAATTAGTAGTTCTGCATATACGTACGGGTGATGTATTATTTTTAATCCTTTTGAAGGAGAGGGTTTTGTGCATCTCCATGAATTAGGGCAGCAGATAGTGATTCACAGAGTTAGAAGGGACTTTGTAGGTCATCTGGTCCAACCCCCCTCCCCCACAAGCAGGAGACCCTACACCATTTCTGACAGATGGCAGTCCAGACTCTTCTTGAAAGCATCCAGTGATGAAGCTCCCACAACTTCCGAAGGCAACTTCTGTTCCATGGGTTGATTGTTCTAATTGCCAGGAAATTTCTCCTTATTTCTAGGTTGAATCTCTCTTTGATCAATTTCCATGCATTATTCCTTGTCCGGCCTTCAGATTCCTTGGACAATAGCTTGACCCCTTCCTCTCTGTGGCAGCCCCTCAAATATTGGAACACTGCTATCATGTCTCCCCTGGTCCTTCTCTTCATTAGACTAACCATACTCAGTTCCTGTAACCACTCTTTTATGTTTTAGCCTCCAGTCCCCTAATCATCCTGGTAAATAAACCCCAACCAATGAATAAATGAATAAAAATAATGATAAACCAGTGGGGCCAGATCATATATTGATCTTCAGTCAGGGTGCATTTTGGCTAGGCACAGCAAAACAAATTTTACCCCAAGTATATTCATGCGGATCTAGGCAAGCTACGAGCTTTGATTTGGAGACTCTCTTGCAAGCCCTCAAATAATAGTTCAACTGGAAATAAATGCGCTATACTGGAGATTTGTGTCATGGTAATATCGATATTGTTACAGGTCTAGATCTATATACATCTATATCCACAGAGACACACAAACACAATATCAACATAGAGCACTTTCTCCTCCAGAAGAGGAACAGATAAAAAGTTTCATTCTGTAAAAGTCAATTAATGGAAGTCAAATTATCTTTATATAACTGTGTTCAGACTGATGCTAATAATAGCTAGAAAAGATCTAAAAGAGATTGAAACTATTATGAAGCATTTAATAAACATACACATACTCCAGGATCCCTCTGACTAGTATCAATATCAGCAATCTCTTTAAAGTAATGTAGACTTATAGGACCTCATAGTATCTAGTCCGCTTTTTCTGGGTTCTCTCATTAGCCATAAAGCTCTATATAAGACTGTGTGGCTAACAAGTGGGCCTTTTTATGTATTTATAAGATTTGTATCGCTACCCACAGGGACTCAGTAGCTCAGTGGCCAAGATGCTGAGCTTGTTGATCAGGTTTGAATCCCTAGTGACGTGTAATCGATTGAGCTCCCATTACTTGTCCCAGCTTCTGCCAACCTAGGAGTTTGAAAGCATGTAAAAATAGGGGCCACATTTGGTGGGAAGGTAACAGTGTTCCATGCGCCTTTGGCAATGAGTCATGTCAGCCACATGAGCACGGAGACGTCTTCAGACAGCACTGGCTCTTTGTGTTTGAAATGGAGGTGAGCACTGCCCCCTAGAGTTAGGAACGACTAGCACATATGTGCGAGGGGAACCTTTACCTTATGGCTACCCACAACAATCCTCTGTATCCATGGATGGCCCTGAGAACCCAACAGAGTGGACAGAGCCACATTACATAGATGATAACATCCAATGAGCCTGCAGAAGCTTAAGGCACTCAGCCTATGTCTTAAATTCAGTTAATCTTAATCTTTTCATCCATAGACAGGAAATATAAAAATCTAAAATTGGGTTCTTAAAAATCCAATTTGATTCCTTAAACTGAACAAACCAACACAAATAAATAAATATTAGCAAAATATCTCAATGCTGGGCCCTCTTTGGTGTCCTTGGGCAATATAGAAATAAGCTGAGCAATGCCCAGGTTGAAAAACATTGCCCATCTTGGATAGTGATGGCATGTAGTGTCACTTCTGTGAGGAACTTTTTAATTCTGCTTGCTCAAGATTTTAAGATCATCTCCTTCAGTCGCCCTGCTCAGCTGCTGCAGTATATTATCCAGAGTGTCCAGATATGATGCTTGAAGTTGCTATAATGGGGTCATCTTCAGCAGATACTTTCATGCTTAGTATGGACATCTCTGCAATATAATCCTATAAGTGTTCAAAGCTGTCTGATAGTCAACAGTTGCAATGAATATGTGCCATTTGCTTGAGTGACATCATTTGATGTGGTGAGTGTTCGAGTTCTGGAATCCCTGGGGGAGGATAAAACTATGCTCCAGTGAGAGAATTCTGGCTCATGGGTTTGTTGTAGACATCTGGCATAGCTGCTGTCAGAAAGGAACTCTGGCATTGATAGGAATTTGCCTGATTTAGCACTGCAATACTTGTTTTCTTCTAAGTGTTGAACTTATGTCAAAGGTATGTGATAGTTTTGTCTGAATATTCATGAACTGGTAGAGACATGGTAACAAGGTCAGCCAATAAATAGGATTGGTAACAGGTCAGCCAATGGGGCTTGTTTGGAAAACAGAAACTTAAGCAAGGAATCTGGGTGTGGCTTAGCTCTGTGCTCATATCTGAAAGGAAACAAAATTAGTCTGTCTGCAACTCTGAACTGAAACAAAACTGTTCCCTCCTCTACCTGTGAACCAGCTGTTGGTATTGTATATTTACTTCATGTATTATTTTATATATAAAGAGAAGTTAATGAATCCTGCTGAATCAGTTATCTGAGTTGCTTTCTGAATATGATTTCTGCAACAAACTCTGACAAGCTTCATTGATAATTAGTAATCTGATAATCACCTATTGTTTTCTGATATATTACAGCAGTGTTTCTCAACTTTGGCAATTTTAAGAGGTGGAGGCTTCAATTCCCACAATTCTCCCGCCAGCAATGCAACCAGCAAAAGGAATTTTGGTGTGTTGAAGACCACGTCTTCCAATTGGAAAGATTGAGAAACACTGTATTACAGCATTCATATTATTAGATAACTCTTAGATCAGTTAACAATGATCTTCCTGTCTTCAATCATGTTTTTTGTCTTCAATCAATCTGCTCTCCGTGTGCTCCCTATTGATAGTGCCTCGGTTTCCCAATGTTAAAATGTCTGGTCTATAGCTTTCTTTTTTGTTTCAGAATTGATTCAGTTATCAAATAGGTTAGACTCACTGCCCTCCAGCTTTCAAGGACTATTTACTGACAACAGAGGCTAATCTTATAGGGTAGTTTGAAGGAAATGTTCTCTGCAGCTCAAAACGTAATTATAGAGAACCAGTGACTTCCACAGTAAATAGCATTGTATAAATGAATTTTCACAAAATCTCCCTATGCCGACAGCACACTTCCATATTTCCAATAGCATCTGAAATATATGGGTTCATTTAAAAAAATAGTGGTACCACTTTAAAAGATAGATTCTTGTACTGCTACTGAGTCAGGGGCACAATCAACAAGTAGTGAATGCCATTCTGTACTCATTGATGTTCTTTTTTTTTCTTCCTGTCTCATTTTTCTCATCTGGCTAAAGCTCGTTGGACATGGTTAATATACACCCACTCATTCATGTTTATGTCACTGCTAACGTGTGAAAGAACGTTGGTCCTTACCTGAACGTGTCCTTTGAAGTTGTACGTTCTTATCTCAGCATTCCTGTGGAGCCCACACAATGTGGTTTTGAATTGGATTAACATTCCATGGTGTGCAGATCTTTTGAGTATTGAAATAAAACTTCACTGAGCAGTACAGTAAGTTAGTAGTCCATGCATGGAGCAGACATGTTCTGGGTATGGTGTACCAGACATATGTTGAAAGAAGGAGCACAATGTAATCAGTTAGGGGTTTACTCCAGATATTTGCTTCTGGCCAAGGACATAAATGTCATGGAATGTCAACATAAAATAAATGCTGTAAAAATTAAGTGCATCAAGTCTAACATTTCTAAAGAATTGGTGACTACTTCCAAGAATTCCAACTATAATTAGTATTTTAATCAATTTGTATATTTTTATACTACACTATACAGATAGTGTATAGTGACTTACAACTTGACTTAGAACTATTGGTTTAGTAACTGTTCAAAGTTACTACAGCGCTGAAAAAAGTGACATGACCATTTTTCACATGACCATTGTAGCATCCCCACGGTCACATGACCTACATTCCGATATTTGGCAACTGACACGTATTTATGATGGTTGCAGCATCCTGGGGTCATGCAATCACCTTTTGTGACCTTCTGACAAGCAAAGTCAATGGGGAAGCCAGATCCACTTAACAACCATGTTACTAGTTTAACAACTGAAACGATTCACTTAACAACTGTGGGAAGAAAGAACATAAAATGGGACAAAACTAACTTAACAACTGTATCACTAAGCAACAGAAATTTTGAGCCCAATTGTGGTCATAGGTCAAGGACTATCTATGTCTCATGAAAGTACAGATCTGATTTTGAAATCTAGATCAACGCCTGGTGCTAAACTAGTTTTCCTGAATTAAGTCATGAGACTATTAGTTGGTTGCCCGATTTGCCTCCTTATTAAAGTATAAAATTTATTTGTTCCAGATATACACCAATAAATCTGTTTTTATTATTACCAAATTTGTGCAATGGATTAATATTAGAATAAAATGTATTTTGAATAGATAAGAGGACATCTGAATTCACTCATTTGTTGTGTTTGGTGGTGCACTAAACAGGGCTCTTCATAAAATAACAATTTAATGGATTAAAAAAGTGCACACATTGAATTAAATTACCCCCCCCCCCCTTTAAAAATATAGTTTTTCATTTGCTATAATATATCTTGCTTGAGATACCTGCAGGATTGTTTATCTTTTGTGTGCGCTGCATTCTACAGCTGCATTCCATCTGTACTAGTTCCTGTGATAATTACCATTATTTGCCAAACTTATTTTAGTCTGTGAAGCTTCTTTAAATGCTTGTCCTACTATTTCTTCTCCCTTATTCTGATGATAAGCTTGCTCCTCTGATTTTCCTTCATACACAGCTTATATGCCTGCTGTGAATTCCCATCAAACCACTTATATGATCAAATTGTACTTCAGGCAGCCTTTAATACTACTCATGGGTGTTTTCTAGGCTGCAATATGTTCCCTTTAGGACATGCACTTAATGTATTTGGTGATCAACAGTCATCCATCTATGCTCTGAGATAGTTTAATTTAAGCCAGCTGTCAATCACAACAGGTGACACTGGGTAAGTATCTTTGAACATTATGACAGTTGTGTCTAGAGTATCACAAGGGTCTATAGTAGTATCTGTTGTCCAGTATTGTTCTCTATTGTATTAAACTGCTATAGGTTGTCAGGATGAGAAAGACCTATCTCTCTTTTTCTATGATATTTGAAATGAGAAATGAGGCAAGTTTTTCATTCATATTGAAATACAATGATGGGCTGGTTGGGGATTATGAAATGGAGTATGAATGTTGCTGAGTTGGAGAATCCATGAGTGAATGTGTCTTGGGTCTGGAAAATACTTGTCATGGAGGTGGAGATCTTTAGGAAGTTCAAGTTGTTGAAAGTGTAAATGTCAATGTTCTAACTTACATACTTCATAAGAAGCATAAAATGTGTTTAGCAGAAGACATGTTTCACAGCTTCACCCCTCTTGACGGGCTGCAGTGGGCGCTAGCTCTTTAGCACAGTGGTTGCCTCTGGGAACAATGTCTCCGTTTTGGTGCCTAACATTTGTCAATCTTAAAGTTGAGCTTCCTGACACTGACTGTGGATTTTAGACCCTGGATCCTGACTTGGCTCTTGGACTTGCCTTTGCCTTGAACTCTGCTCTCAAGGCCCTGGATGGTGGACCTTGGATTTTGTACCTTGCCTTGGTTCTATTTTGTCTTATCTTGTGGACTGTTCCAGCTTTGTGGATTTGTGCTGGAGTCATTCCAGAATTGGGAACTTGTTTGGGGGTGGAGTTGCCTTGTCACTGGACTGGGGATTTTCTAGGGAAGACACTTGGAGGGCTTGGAAAGTTTCAATAAATGCCTTGAATTCTCCATGGTGTGTGTCCATGTGAGCTGCAGCAGGACAGTCAGCTATACTGGATTTAATTCTCATCAACACAGATGAAATAATAAAAGGCATTGAACTTATAGAAACCTTGGGGGTGAAGTGGGATGACCATGCAATATTGGAATTCAATATTATGCAAGCACAAGCAATAGAACAAAGTCAAACTAGACTTTTGGATTTCAAGAGAGCTGATTTTAATAAACATAGAGAGAGCTTGAGAAGGATTCCATGGATAAGAATCATCAAGGGAAAAACAACCCCAGAAACTTTCAAAAGTGAGATTATAAAAGCCCAGTCTAGCACAATTCCAATGAAAAAGAAAAATAAGAGATCTCAAAAGAAACCAGGTGCATGCCTCCAGAAAGAACTGTCTGATAAACTGAAAGCCAAAAAAGATAAATATAAAAAGTGGAAAAAGGGCACATAAGTAAGGCCGAATATCAGCAAATAGCCCAAACCTGCAAAGATGAAGTCAGGAAAGCTAAGGCTGAAAATAAACTAAGGCTTGCAACAAAAGAATACCTAGAGAAAGTTTAGAAAAAAGAAAAGTAAATGACTACAATAAAACATGCCTACATATATCTCAGCTTCAGGTTTGACAAAAAGTAAAAAATAACAAAAATGCTTCTTTCAACCTGTATAAAAGGAAAAAGTCAAGGAAGTGATTGGTTCATTAATGGGAAAAAATGGCCGTAAAGAGAAAGTAGAAATGCTTAACTCATTTTTTGCATCTGTCTTTACACAAAAGAAAAAAATAGTCCAATTTATTTTTTTAAAAATGAACACCATTGTAAAATGCAGATTAATAATACAAGTCAAAATAAACAAGAAAATGATACGAGAACATCTATTTACTCTAGATAAGTTCAAATCACCAGGACCAGATGCATTACATCCCAAGGTTCTGAAAGAACTGGCAGACGTGATCTTAGAACCACTGCACTATATTGTTCAAAGATTGTGGAGCACCAGGCAACTATCAGTTGACTGGAAGAGGCTAACATAGTTCCCATATTCAAAAAAGGGGGAAAAAAGAAAACAGGAGCTAGGAAACTACAGATCTAACATCAATACCTCAGACGATTCTGGAAAAGATAATCAAGCAATGAATCTGAGAACACCTAGAGGCTAATCAAGTCATAACCAGAAGCCAACATGAGTTTGACATAGGTTTGATGTGGGTCAAAAACAGATCATGCCAGACAAATCTTAATGCATTCTTTGACAAAGTGACAAAATTAGTGGACCAGAGAAATGCTGCAGATATAATTTACTTGGTCTTCAGTAAGACATTTGAAAAAGTAGACCACAATTTCTTAATAGATAGAAAATGTGTGTTAGACATTATCACTATCAGATACAGTATATTTGTAACTGGCTGACCAACTGTACTCAACGTATAATCCTTCATGGAACTGCATCTACATGGGGGTGGGGGGTGAGGGAAGAAAGTATGCAATGGGGTATTCCAAATGTCAGCGTTCCAAGTAACAACCCCAACAAAAGAAGACTCTGAGGCTGACAATTCCTCAAAGTTCCATTTTATTAGAGAAGTTATATTAGCACATCTGGGAAAACCTGAATCTGAGAGTTCCGGGTTTTCCCCCACCCAAAAGAAAGTCAAAGATCCATTCCCCTGCACCCCCAAGTCCATCACATGGCCCAATCATCTCATCGTCTGAACTGGAGACAACCCCCAGTCCCTCCCATCCAGGTGCAGTCTGAGTGTCCTTGACTCACAGAGAAAGGCTAATTGTCCACTGACTCCTTGAAATCTCCCCTCCCAGTTTCCCAGGCAATAAATGTGGCTGCCCTGAAGCTCCAGAGAAAAATATGGCTTACAAGGATGACACCAAGGCTCTGTCTTAGGCCCAGTACTCTTCAATATCAATGATTTAGATGAGGGGACAGAAGGGGAACTTGCAGACAACACCAAGTTGGCAGGAATAGCGAACACTCCAGAAGATAGGCTCAAGATATAGAAGGATCCTTCCTGACAGTATTGTACACCGGGCCCTATCTAACAAAATGAAATTCATGGTGAAAATAGGTGGACCCCTATCCTCCAAAACACCTGAAGATAGGACAAGAAGCAATGGATGGAAACTAATCAAGAACAGAACCAACCCAGAACTAAAGAGAAGCATCCTGACAATTAGTAAATGGGAGAACTTGCCTCCAAAAATTGTTCGGTGCTGCAACACTGGAGTTTTTAAGAAGAAATTAGAAAACCATTTGCCTGAAATGATATAGTTTTAGGACTAGAAGACCTCCAAGATTCCTTCTTATTCTGTTATTCATTCAATGCATTCATTTTAAGGAGGACTTTGATAATATCTCTAGAAATATATTATGAGAGAAGTTCAGAGAGATACTTGATTAATAGCTGCTTAATCTTATCTCCAAGATGTACGAAAGCACTAATCATATTGTAAGACGGAAACTGTTTTCTGATTTGGTCTCTCCTGTAAGAGGAATTAAACAAGGCTACATTATTGAGCCGCTATTAATCAATTTCTTTCAAAATGGCATGTTCAATTATCTGACAAAGATAATTTCACCCACTGAGTAGTCTAGACAGGTTAGTAGTTGTTTCTTCTCCTTCTCCTTCTCCTTCTCCTTCTCCTTCTTCCTCCTCCTCCTCCTCCTCCTCCCTCCTCCTCTTCTTCTTCCTCTTCCTCTTCCTCACCCCTCACCCCTCACCCCTCACCCCTCACCTATCATCTATCTAATGGAATGATTCTATCACAGGCCTTAGTAGCTCCTTGATCTTCCTCCATAAGGTACAGCAATTGCAATTAAACTGAAATAAAACAAATATTATGTTTTTTTCAAAAATATCTAAAAGTCTGGATTGGTTTATTAAAGGGCAGATGTTTGAGCAGATGACCTGTTTTTGGTATCTTTGGATGATTTTCATATCATTTACATTCATTGGTAATTGTGAAACTTGCTTCTTTATGGAATCCAGAAGGTTCAAGGAAATATTGCAAATAATTCTAAGTTTTAACTGCCTTCATGTTCATTGGGTCACAGCCCAACTTGAGTGGAAGTAGGGAAACCAGAAAGGCAAGTTTGTCATACCATCTGAGTTTTGTCCAGAATGATATAGGATCTCCTGGCATGGGCAGGGGATTGGACTAAAAGACTTCCAAGGTCCCTTCCAAGTCTATTATTCTGTGTCCTAAATGGCTTGTTACCTTTCCAAATGCAGAACTCATCTTTGAGATAGGCCTATTGTAATAGACAGAATATTTATGCCTTTGTACTCCACTGTTTAGAGGTACTGTTGAGCCTTCTATATTGATTACTGCTTGGCATTACTTTATAGATAGGATTAATAATAGAGACCTTGGAACATAGATGGATACTTGAACACTAGCTTCAATAAATGCACACATGCTTATAGACCTTAGTTATATAACTTGTCTATTTAGGGAGTAAGCAAGAAGAACTTCCTTCATGTGTTATTAAGATGAGTAGAAGTGATGGAAGAACTGACAGAGGCCAAGTAGAACTTTGGGTCTTTCTTCAGTAATAATGGAGATGGAATTTTTCAGGGTGGAACAACCAAAGAGCCAACAGAGCCAGCATTTTGGAAAGTATATCATACCTTGGGCTCTGACTAATTAGAAGCCCACCAGAATCTGGAAAAATGTATGCATCTGATAACCCAAGGGCAGAGGTGGGTTCCTACCGGTTCGCACCGGTTCAGTAGAACCGCTTTGTCAAATCTACCGAACCGGTTAGAAGAGGTTCCACCAGTGGACCCGGAAAGCAGGCCACACCTACAGAAGAGGTTCCAAAATTTTTTGAAACCCACCACTGCCCAAGGGACACCAGGTTTCAGAGGAACTCCTCTGCTGACGCATGTTTTCTTCCTGCTAAAATGAAGTTTCGTGAGAGTGCTTTTTTCAAAAGATAAGTTTGTCACTGGATCACATTTATGTTAATCTCTTAAATGAGTATTAAATGATGATGATATGATGACAATGATAATGATTTTGTTGTTTTGCATGTACACTGAAAGCTAATGCACTGGAGATAAATTCCTTAGGTATCTAATCACACTTGGCCACCTGTTCTGTTCTGTTCTGTTCCGTTCCGCTCCGCTCTGCTCTGCTCTAGAGTGAAATCCCCAGCTCTGCCATCAAGTGTGTTCTGTGAATGCTCTTCAATCATTAGCAAGGATTTTCCATGCTTTTGGAAGAGGCAAAATTCCTGGAAGTATTCTACTTTCTTAAATAGTAGCCTGGCTGCTAGATGATCCTAATACCTGCTCAAAACAGGTACATTGTGCTCAGTCTGGTAAGATTCCATAGTGGAAACTGAGCCTTAGAGACAAGCACAAAGGAATTATCCTTCAGCACAGAACTACCTAACATTGAAACATGGCTGATATTACATAGATTCTGGCCAAAGCTGAACTCCCTCTTTTCGTAAGACTTGTCCTCTCGATATTAAAGGATTCCTTTCCTATCCTGTGGAAATAGAGGGCAGAGCAGAAACTCCTGCCATGTGGACTGTCTCCCCATATATTTCTAGACATAAAGGAACAATATGCTGTTTATTTTAATGTTTTTAATTTTAGCATAGCATTATATCCTCTTATGCTATGTAGCATTTTGGGCAGCAAAGGATCTGCAATATTTTTGGTTTCAGGTGGGTCCTCCAGTGTCTTCTCACGGGATGCATAAAGTCGTCTATTAACATTTTTTGCCAAGTATTTTGAGGGCATCCTCTTAGTCATTTGGCATGGGGTGGGTGTGTTCCATCTCATTGTCATCTTGGGAATTCAATTGTTCTCCATACAGAGTATATAATCTGCAAGTTGGAGTCTTCCACCTGCGACAATGTTATGTAATGGTTTTCATGCTTTCATGTTTTTATGCTGTAAGCTGCCCAAAGTTATTAGATATGAGATAGGCAGCAAATAAATCTACAAAGGTAAAGGTTCCCCTTGCACATATGTGCTAGTTGTTTCCGACTCTAGGGGGCAGTGCTCATCTCCGTTTCAAAGCCAAAGAGTTAGCGCTGTCCGAAGACATCTCCGTGGTCATGTGGCTGGCATTACTAAATGCTGAAGGCCCACGGAACCTTCCCACCAAAAGTGGTTCCTATTTTTCTACTTGTATTTTTACATGCTTTTGAACTGCTAGGTTGGCAGAAGCTGGGACAAGTAACGGGAGCTCACTCCATTACACAGCTCTAGGGATTCAAACAGCTGAATTGCCAACCTTCTGATCGTCAAGCTCAGTGTCTTAGCCACTGAACCACCGCATCCTTCTTATTTAATAAGTAAATGAATAAATAATGCTGAAACAGCTTTGCAGTTATTAATTTATAAGTTCAGTTTCTCTGGCTATCTGCTTATCCATGACTCAGGGTAGCTTACATGAACACCCTGGAAGCCTCAGGCAAACATCTGATAGTTGGAAATCCCCAAGCAACTCAACCCCTTAAAACCATCAAATATATTAAGGAATATCCATCCCACTTTAATATTTTTCCCGCAGCAATCCTTGAGGGTAGATGTAACGGTGCTTAATGATAATGAACACTGTTCTTGTGGGAAAGAAACCTAGACTTTTGTCCTCTGTGTTATCACTCACAGCACTGTTTGGAGCATCAATGTTAAAAACTCAAATATTTCCAAACAATACTTCAGTATGCCTATTTGCCGATAGTGCCTAAAATCAAGTGGCAAGATAATTTTTTTCTAGCAACAGCAGACTATAATGGAGTTATTAGAAGAGCAGATATAATCACAAGTCTAACTCAAGAGGATAAGTGGCAAGGAGAAATTTAGTTCAGTGTATTATCTCATGTTATCCCAGGATCCAGTGGATTGTGCCTGGTATGCTATCGCCCAATGAACACACATCAAGGCTGGAGATAGGAGCAACTTTATCCTGTGCAGAATAGGGCACCTGGGAATTTTTCTTCAAAGCAGGTGTGCCCCCCCCCCCCACAAGTCCCAACAGCTTTACATTCATGGTCTCAAGCAAGCATCATATGCTCTTAGAGGTTAACAAAACAAGCAGATGTCTCCCTAATAAGCATTTCTCAGATCTAATAAGTACCACGTGGCCAGCAAAAAAAGCAAGCTTAAATCAGTCAAGCCTATTGTTTTTCACCCCTGCTTGTTATCATCTTCTTGTACCAGCTTTCGTGTACCACAGACAGTCAAGGCGGGCTTATTTAGATGCCAGAGCAACATAGTGGTTTTATTTCTACATTTATCACTTTGGGTGGGTAGACGGTTTGCAGTTATGTGCAACGAGAATCGTGCATGTTACTGTGCGAAATTTTCTCAAAGGGTAGGCAAAAGTCACATGAAGTATTAAAATGGCTGAAAGGTGCCCCTAAACCCAGGGTCGGCAACCCATGGCTGTGGAGCCACATGTGGCTCTTTCATCTCTCTGCTATGGCTCCCTGTCGCCAGTCAGCGCTACAATTTTGAGAGGAGCTTCTGGTTGGGGGGGGGAGCACGGTGCACCAGGAGGAGACTGTATGGTGGGGGAACTCGACTTCTGGTTGGCTCCAGAACTGAATGGGGGGCTTCTGGTTAGGATCTTTGTGACTCTTTGAGTGTTTAAGGTTGCCGACCCCTGCCCTAAACATTGGCTCATCGAAAGGGGCAGGTTCCCTTTGGAATTCCCCAGGAAGAAAGGGAGATGACCAAGGAGGCTGACTGATCTAAGGGAATGTGGGGTGAATTAGGAGGGGTGGAAAGGCTCCTTCCTCAAGAATTCTTGATTGCAGCTGGAGTGTCTGGAGAGCTGGTGATTGCTCATTGTAGGTGATTGATTAGTCACATCCTGCCGAGGAAGCAAAAGACTATAGGAGGAATAAAAGACAGGTAGGCTTTGAAGTCAGAGCTCACTGACTGAACAAAGAGAGCTAACAAGAGTTTGCTGGGGGAGTTTAAGAAATCTCATTATTTCTGAAGCTTTTGCAGTCACATACCCCACGAAATAAATGTGGAGACCAGTCAAAAAAAGAAACCCACCCTCCTACCTTTTCACAGGATCACATCTATTTGAAATGCCCCCCAATATCTCATGCTGTATTTACATGGCATTAAGATTTCCCACGAGAGCCATTTTGGTGTAGTAGTAGTTAAGGCATCTTAAACCAGGAGACCATCGTGAGTTCTAGTCTTGCTGTAGGCATGAAGCCAGGTATATGATTTCTCTCAGCCTTAGGAAGGAGGAAATGGTGAACCACTTCTGAAAAATCTAGCCAAGAAAACTGCAGGGATTTGCCCAGACAGTCTATGGCAGGGGTTTCAAACAAAAAGTGTAGAGAAGAGCAACCAGGATGATTAAGGGACTGGAGGCTAAAACATACAATGAACGGTTGCAGGAACTGGGCATGGCTAGTCTAGTGAAGAGAAGTACTAGGGGAGACATGATAGCAGTCTTCCAATATTTGAGGGGCTGCCACAGAGAGGGGGTCAAGCTATTTTCCAAAGCACCTGAAGGCCAGTGAAGGAATAATGGATGGAAACTGAACAAGGAGAGATTCAACTTAGAAATAAGGAGAAAATTTCTGACAGTGAGAACAATCAACCAATGGAACACCTTTCCTTTGAACTTTGTGGAAATTTCATCACAGGAGGCTTTCAAGAAGAGATTGGACTGCCATTTGTCAGAAATGATGTAAGGCAGGGGTGTCAAACTCCATTTCATCAGGATTGTGTTTGACCTTGTGAGGGGGGAGGGTTAGGATGGCCAGAGTGGGTGTGGCCAACTCAATATCACTCATGTTGGGGGCACCTGTGGTGGCCTGGGCAGGGCTGCGGGGATCCTTCTACATCCCTCTGCCACCGAAAATGGAGCTCAGAAGGGCCATGTGCAGTCCCCCCAAGCAATGTTCCCTCTAATTTTTTTTAAGTGTGCGCAGAAAAGTATAGTGTTGAGCGGTACATTTGTAGAGGAAAGGGCTTCCCCACAACCTCCTCCCCAGAGAGAAAATCTTGCGTTTGGAGAAACAAAGCTAATGGAGAGCCTGGGAAGGGATGGAGGGAGGGGTCCATAAGAGAGCATCCATTGGTTCCCCTGCTTCCAGACTGCTGGGACCAGTGCTGGAAAAGAAGCTGCAGACCGGCTGGCCGAGAACCTGCCAAGGCCCCAGCAAGGACCTCCCCAAAGGCCAGGCCGAGTATGTGCTATGTCAGCAGTGCACGCTCCCGAAGCCACACAGGTACCCTGGGGCTGAGGAGGCAGTTGCCTGGACAAAGGGCTGCATGCCAAGCCGCTCCTTCCATGCCAGCATCCGGCCTGGCCCAGCCCACGTCCGGGACACACAGCTCCCTTGGGGCACGGAAAGAAACCAGGCTTGCCGCATTCCCGCTCCCCCTTTTGCAAAATGGAGAGGGGAAGGAATCGTTTTTTAAGATGCGGCACTTCTGCTCCTTAATATTTGGGTTGCTGACATTGCTCCCAAGCTACATTTTTGCTGGCAGAAGTGGCCAACCGGTCCTTCGTTGTTTCCAGGTGGCCCCACGGGTCAGATCTAACCACCCTGTGGTCCAAATCTAGCCCTTGGGCTTTGAGTTTGACACCCTGATGTAGGATCTCCTGCTTTGGCAAGGTTGGACTAGATGACCTACAAGGTACCTCCCAACTCTGTTAATCTAATCTAATCTGATCTAATCTAATCTCTCATTATGCCCTCCAGTCACTCTCTATTGTACAGTTTGACTAGGCTCTTGGCATAATTGTGTACCAACATATTGAGAAAATTCCCAGTATATTCTCATAATTAAGCAAATGACAAATGTTAGAAACTTGGTATTTTCAGCTGCTGTGTTACTTTGGAAATTACTAATGGTGTTCAATCATTTCTGCATACCAAAAGACAGAGAAAGAATAAGTATGCTGCTGGTTTCTAGCTTTTGTTCAATATTTGAATTAGAATACCACTTTTTATATAAAATACACAGCAAACGTGTGCTTTCCCAACAATGTAAACCATAAACAAAGTTGAACTTTTACTCATTTAGCCTTAATTTTCAGCCTGCTGCTTTAAAACAGTTGCCTAAAGAATGAATTTTTGTTATTCATTTCCACTGTAATTTCTTTAACATTTCACCTTGTATCTTCTTAGAATGCAGAATTCACTAAAATATCCTGGCGCACTACTTCAGAAATTTCTTCATGAATATTAATTCTATTACACAGTGCTTTGCTTTTTCCTAGGTTTCCAGTACTTGCAGCAAAGGGAATTACCTTTCCTTTGATAAATGTTTGCATATTGAAAATTCTGTCTGTGCATCTGTCTTTGAAATGCAGGATGTTGTCAGTAAAATCTGTAAGATGTCTGGAAATCTAATTTTTTTTGGGGGGGAGGGAGTTGACAGCTTATATCACCAGCATTTATCATACTGAATGGGGAGGAATAGTAATGTAGGTTGTTGTTATTATTGTTGTGACCTGACAGATTGCTGTTAACTGTTCTGAGGGATTTAAATAAAACAGCAAAAATGATGGGTGCTTTCCAGTGTGGTCCAGGCCCTGTAGCCAAAACATTGCTTAGTCATGGATCCTGTTGAAGATCAACACCGAGGTGAGCCCACTCCAAGGGACAGAGCGGAGGCTTGTCCTCCAGTAATGAAGGCAGATTCAGTTCAGTCAAGCGTTGCATCCATTACATGGTTGGGTGGCAGCAAATATGCTAAGACGAGAATGATATAGAGAAGATTAGCATGGTCCCTTGGCAAGGCCTTTACCATGAAGAAGAACAAATTAACACATTTTACAGTACATATTGTATTTGATGGTGGCATTGCGAACGTATTTCTGTGTAGACATAGTGATGTGTCTGTGTGGCTAGATACTGTAAGATTAGCTGGGGTCAAAGAGAGTGAATGATTACAGAGCATTATTCTCTATTGTAAGCAGTTGAATAAACCCCCAGTTTTTTAAGTGTTTTCCTGTAACAATGCTTGTCTGTGATCAGAAAACAAGCATGACTGTGAATGATTTGTGAGAGTAGCATTTTATCCCAGCTAATCCTTAATGTGATGCATTAGGTTTTTATTTCTCCTTTCTGGAGAGAAATCTAATTAAAAGTAGTAGCCGTCTCCATTTGCAGAAAGATCTGTTCTCAGGCCCTCTTGATCACTTGATCAAAATTCTGTCACCTCATTCTGTCTGCATAGATGACTTAAAAGCTCCTTTAATGCTCCTTTAATGTGTTAAATGCAGAAAGAAAAAAGAACCAATTCTAGCATCATAAGAGGCTATGTGTGTCTGATAATTAGACATTGATCCAAAGCAGAGTTTCTTAATCTTGGCAAATTTAAGATGTGTGCACTTCAACTTCCCAAAGTCTCCAGCCAGGGAGACTTAACTAACCAAGATTAAGAAATACTCTGCTTATCAAAGGAAGAATATATATATATATATATTCTTAGTATATAGTATGTATACATACCGTATTTTTGGAGTATAAGATGCACCTTCCCCCCCAAAGAGCATGGAAATGTTGGTGCATCTTATACACCAACAGCCATTTTTGGCTTCCTGAAGCACCACCCACGCATCCCATTTTTGCAAAAAATGGGCGAAAAACAGGCCTTTTTCACCCAGCCCCCAGGAGCACTCTGCAGGGCTGGGGGAAGGCAAATGCCCCTGTTTTCGCCTTCCCCGAGCCCAGCAACTATCCTAGCCTGGCTAGACCAGCTCTTGCCTTTTTCTTTTTGCATTTTCATCATGGCATGCCTTCCAGCCATTCAGCAGCTCCCGCTGAATGGCCGGCCCGGAAGGCACGCTGGCACTTTAAACTGCATGCCGCCTCGGCCCGCCGTAAAGCGAAACATGTCCTGGTTTATGGCCGGGAGGCACGTTGGCACTTTAAAGTGCATGCCGCCACCCCAGGCCTTGCCATACTCATGAGCGCGGCTCGGAACGGCGAGCTCTCCGGTGGTGGTGGTGGTGGTGCTGGCAGCAGCAGCAGCAGCAATGGCAAGAGCCCCGTCGCCCAGCCGGATTCACCAAAAGCGGCGGCAGCAGCAACGGGACATGGTCGGGGAAGGGAGAGCCAGAGCTGGCTGCCTGGATTTGCGCTCCAGCCGCCACGGCCGCTTCTGCTGCTGCTGCTGCTGCAGCCACCAGAGACTCCTTCCCCTCCGCCGCCCGCATGGGATGGGGAGTGAGCACGCGAAAGGAGGTAAAAGAACGGGCAACGGCTCCAGAACCCAGTGACCCACGGGTGCGCTGGAGGAACCGGCCGGAGGTTGGGGTGGAAAGGATTTCTTTGCCACCTCCCGGCGGCTTAAAGGGACAGGACCCAGTTACCAGGCAGTGGCGCTGCGGTGGCAACCACATTACCACAGGCTTTGTTACATACGCACCTAGGCTCAGCCCGAGAAGCGACGCCTCCAAAGGGCTGTCACCTGAGGCTGCCTCGTTTCGTTTCCTCTGCCCTGCCAGGTTGCAGAAAAATGAGCAGCTCGATTCTCAACTCTCATTTTCCTCAGCCTCCACGCTATTGGTGTGTCTGTGTGTGTGAGGGGGGGGGGGGGGTTAAACCATCGCCTTGTGCCAGAATTGATAGGAAATAAAAGGCTGAATTGTTTTTAGCCTACTTACCTTCCCAATATGCAAAAGATCACTTGGAGTTAAGTAAGACCTTTAAATGATATTTGCTTCAAAACGCTTAAGAAACTTGGTTTCCCTACCTTTCAAGGAAGGCTTGGCGTTTAACTAGTTCTAATCCATCTCAGGAACAGATGATATTTCTTCAGGCAACTGGCAAACTATGATTTAGGTTTAAGGATTGGATTCTGAAACGTTTTGCTAAGATCATGCCCCCTCCCCCAAACAATTTTGTCCTGTTTAGTTTTGTTCTATTCTTGGTTATTTTCTGTGAGTTTGTATTTTATCCCTTTAATAAAGAAAATGGAAAAAATATGTGAAGTTACTTAGCCTAATATACTAATGTAACACATCTTGTTTACACATCATGATCCGTTCTAAACTATGGATTTATAGATCACAATTGCTGTATTCATACAATAGATTAAGCCAAAAACAAATCATAGATTAGTTGATTGAGCCAAACCAATATGTCCCTTGATTTATACTTTATAACAAAATGAAGCCCCTTTGCCTTAGTACATGTTCATACATCTTATTCAGCCCTAGGCAAATGATTAGTAAAAGATTATTTCACTACTTGATATATGGAAAAGAGGAAGTCGCCATGAAGTTTTAAGACACATTAACTTACTGTCAGGAATCTTTCCAATATCCCACAAAGAAGACATGATTTTTTGTTAATTTATTTAGGGAAACAGTTGAAGTTCCTTCAAGTGTTTTGGAATAGATTCTTCTACATATAGCTCACATTTCTTATTTAGCTGATGATACTTCTGTTAACATTAACCCATTGTAAAAATAACAGCAATTGAATGTTTTACCACAATCAACGCATTACATGACTGTAGTAAAGTTAGCTGCAGGGCGGCTCTTGCCTCTTGAAAGCAGGCAAAAGCCGCCCTGCCGCCCCAGCGCTATGTCCGACATAGAGGCGGGATGCCTCTATGTCGGACATGGCATCCCACCTCTATGTCCGACAATAGCGCCGGGACGGCGGGGCAGCTTTTGCCCGCTTGCCTCACCAGCCATAAACCTCACCGCACGTCATGCTATCTATCTATCATCTATCTATCATCTAATCTATCATCTATCATCTATCTATCCATCATCTATAGTATCCATCCATCCATCCATCCATCCATCATTAACAGTATCCCTCCATCCATCCATCCACCCATCCATCCATCTATCATCTATCTATCTATCCATCATCTACAGTATCCATCCATCCATCCATCCATCCATCCATCCGTCCGTCCGTCCATCCATCACCTTTATTTTCTATGACTCAAGGCTGCATTCATAATCTTCTCACTTCCAGTTTTCCCCAAAACAACTTGCAAGATAGGTTGGTTTAGAGAGAATTATTGTCTCAGACTCACTCAGAATGTCTCAAGGGGGCCTAGAACCCACCATCTCCCTGCTCCCTGCTCCTGGTTCCTATCCAGCAAGATTTTGGGGCTAACTCTGGAGAGATCAGGGAGAAGCAGCATTGGTTTTCTTGAAATGCAATCTAGATTTCCACATCATCATGAGGACACAAGGAGAACAAATTTGCATAGAACTCATGGGTTTTTTTGGACATCCTCTGTTGACACTACCAGCTGTGAGGGAAGTTTGAGAGCTTTATTCTCCTTTTGCATCATGGTTTAAACTAGGTGGACTGGACAGTTTTTCCAACAGACTTTATTTACAAATTGAAAACTGTTCTGTTAGATCGGGTGAACAGAGAAGGCATACTCAGGCTCAGTAACAACAGCTCTTTATTCAGTGACTGCTCTCTACAATCCAGCGAAGGTCTTGTCTGGCAGCAGCCCTTTTATAGGGCTCCAGCAGGGCCTTTGGTCAATCAGATTTAAATGAGCTGGTAGCAGAGGACCTTGGTGGAATCTACATGCATTCAAGGTACTTAACATATTCAAAGTACTTCAATACTTAACATGTTCTTCGCAATCTCTCAGAGGAAACAACCTCAGAAAATAGGTTGCTCTGGCTAAATTGGGGTGAAGCCTTCACCTCCTTCATTAGCTTTGCTGCATGCCCAGGAAACATCAGCAATGGGTTTCACATTTTGTTACCACCAGTTTGGCATGCGCCCACTTCCTGCACATGCCCCTTCTGTTCATGTGCCTGATCTTCTGCGCATGTGCTTTGCTCGCATGCATGCACATGCGACCGGCCTAAAAATGTGCCTAAATGGGATGGCATATGTGAAAAATGTGCCTGCTCCGGCTCTATGCCAGGGGCGGGTAGGCTGGCCCACCCGTGATTTCTGCTAACGGTTCGGGTGAACTGGTCTGAACCGGCTGAATGCCACCTTTGGGAACCATGTTGGCTAGTCTGAATTAATGGAATATATATATATATATATATATATATATATATATATATATATATATATATATATATATATATATATATATATATTGTAAATAATGGCATCTCCTAGAATTGGAGGTTTGAATAAATATGGTTGCTAGGTACTTAAAAGGAGTACATTTTGAGTACTAAATATAACAAGTTCAATTCTCTCAATGCTCATTCTCATGTTGTCAACATGACAGTATCTGTCAGTTTAAAAAGAGAGAGAGAGGGGGGGGGGACAAAAACTCAAGCAACTTTAGGCAAAGAACTAATCACAGATTTTTTTCCCCTTGGAAGTGCAGTGTAGATTGAACATTGGCAGGTAAAGAATTCGGGCAGAGAATTGAGGGAGAAACAGACAATGGGAAAGAGAGAGATGACGAATGACTGTGATTGGCTGAGACAGGGCAGTGCAGACTATCAAGTTTTGAGATGATTCTGTTTCTATTTTCTATTAGGTAAGGAAAACTGAAATTTGAAATTGTCTATTCCCGTGATGGCGAACCTATGGCATGCATGCCAGAGGTGGCATGCAGATCCCTCTCTGTGGGCACGCGCACCGTAGCCAGTTACTCTTCTGTTTTCCGGTGTGCCAGCTGGTCTTCGTGGGAGCCAGAGCACCAGAAAACAGCCTAAAAACAGCCCCAAAATGACCTGAAAGTAGCCCAAAAAATGGCCTGAAAATGCCCCAAATAAGCCCTGAAAAATGGTCTGAAAACAGCATGAAAAACAGCGTGAAAATGGCCCAAAAAACAGCTTGAAAATAACCCAAAAACAGGCATGTGTGTGCCAGCCAGCTGGTCTTCAGGCTTTCGGTGCTCCGACGCATGCGATGACCAGCTGTCCACTGCGCATGCACATGCCGTAAAGCCAAACACCACCTGGCCAGCATGTGCATGCGCACCGTCAGCTGACCTTTGGGTTTTCTGTGCTCTGGCGCGCACACATGCACGCACATTCCAGTTTAGCCATTCGATGCTGAAAAGGTTTGCCATCACTGGTCTATTTAGTCAGAACGTTCAATAAAAGCTCAATACCACAATTATGGTTATCACCAAATTCATTACTAGTTGGGAACAACCAATACATATTTAAGGGAAACATACATGTTGAATTTTTAGATTGATTTTAGATATTGAGATCCTTTTGAAAAAAAACTCAGTGCTGAGCACTGGTATTATAAAAGCAGGAACTTTTCTAAAATTTTCTTTAGATTTTGGTGAGTCTTTCGTTCTTATATGGAATATCTTTTAAATTTGAACATTTTTAGAAGTATGGAGTTTAATAATAAAACTACCTACAATAAGAGCTGTTGAAATCAAGGGTACGAATTTGTCTTCAAGTTTTTTTGTTGGTTTTTTAAGTCATGGTTGACTCATAAGGGAGCAAATCAAGCCTTAAAATATACTTTGGAGTCGTTCTAATCTGCTGCAATGCACCCTCCTGAATTTGCTCATTTTTGTGTGCAGAATTTTTTAAAGGTATGAATTACTCTGTAAGAAAAGCTGTTCTGCGACGTAAGTGCTCATTAAAGTTGATGCAAATTATATATGATTATTTCTATAAAGAGGCAAGTCAGCTGAATTCATGACAAGAGAGGAGGGAGGGAAATAAAATAAAAAAATCTCTGTTACTTAAAAGATTGTTTACATCTAATTATCTCTTGCACGAGTGTTACAAAATAGAATCAAAATCATGAATAAACAAAGAAGAGCATAGTAACATTTGTATATGGTGAATTGATAAATCTTTCAATAACATGAATGTATGCTACTCAATTCTTGATTAATATGGTACTTCTATGGTTCCTCCAGTAATAACTATCTCTCAGTATCTTGGAATAATATTTTGTGGCCTTGCCAACACTATTCATTTCTTCTGGGCCAGGTAACCAGAATTGTTATTGTGGGAGACCAATGATTGTGTCTAAAAACTGGAAGGCCCTTTTTCTCTCTCTCTGGACCAAGTGAAGACATAAGATCACCCAAGCTGTGTTCTGTCTGCTTCTCATGAGGACTGCTGTGGTGAAAGAGCCAGGAGCTAAGGGAATTTGCCATGTTGCTCCAGCTGCAATTGGAACCTTCCAAAGGACATTCATTTCACACTTCATTTGCTTTTGGAAATTGCTAAACAATGCTTTCAAGACACCTTCAAAATGGCAGTTGATTGCCATCCGGGGGGGGGGGGGGGCTGCTAGGGGTTTGCAGGGGTTTGGGAGAACCTCTAGCTAATATTCTGCGCAGTTCGGAGAACCCTCAAATCCCACTCCTGGCTGACCCTGGCCACCCCGCCACTCTCCACATGGCCTATTTTGGATGCAGGTAAGTGCAGGACATGTGCGGAGGCTCAGGGAGGGCAGGAAACGAGCCTGTTTTCGGCCTCCAGAGGGCCTCCGGAGCCTGGGGAGGCCATTTTCGCCCTCCTGGAGGCTTGCGGAAACCGGGCAGAGAACCCCTTGCTAAAATTTTTGAAGCCCACCTCTGGTGTCATTCTTAATGTAAAGCTACCATATATCTTATAACTTTTGAGAATTTAAAGTAAACAGCAAAAACCAAAAGTTTTGGCTGTATACATTTTAAAATTGATTAAGGGCTCAGAAAATATTGGAATAGTTGATTTTGAATATCAAGACTGAAATTAATTTGGAAGAATAAGTACAATTTTATGGGAAAGAAAATATATTTTTGATATTGGAGACATAACGAGACAAACAATTTAACATGGCGTACACAAAGATTTGTGAGGAATAGCACTGGGACTTTGAATCATTAATGTCAACTATGTTGTGTCTTCTTAAGAACAGCCTGTTCCCAGAAGAAGCTGTTACAGAAAAAGATATACAACAAAGACTAACTGAGAATGTGAACAAGAATTTGTTATTAGACATAAAAAACAATATTGGACGAGGCTTCAAAAATTAGGAAGGAAATAAAAACATCAATTACAGAGAGCAATTGGAATGATTTCTTTTTGCTGGACTTACCAAAAAGACTTTTTAAAGCTTTGAAGAAATTTGAAACAAGGATCAATACTCATCTGAATGGATTAAAGAGTGTGATTGTTTAACCCAAAAGACAGAAAACAAACTTGGTTTGTTAAAAGAGTTAAAATGGGACATGCTGTTTTGGATTGTGTTCTTTGGATTTTCTGACATCTAGACTGGAAAAATATTGTGCATTGGATTTACTTACAGTCAACGTTAACATTTACATTTTAGTTTTTCCCCCTACAGTTTCTTTCTGTATCCTAATCTGATATCTAACTATTCTGGCTTGCTTTCTAACTGTCCTTTCACTTAAAATAAGGGATTTTTGTGAGCGTGTTCTCTTTAAAGGAGAAATTGTCCCTCTTTATCATGTTAAAGTTAAGTCTTTGTTCACATTATAGTACTGGGACCACTTTATGGGATTGTGGATTTGTTTTACAGTTAAGAGTTGAGATAGGGAATGATGAGTTTTGTATTTGCTAATATTATTGTTTTAGGGCTCTGTTGGGACTTTTTGTTGACATCTGGATTGGAGAAGACTTTTTACTTTTTGCATTTGCCTGCAGTTAAAAGAGCTGAGTTATGGAATGAAGAGTTTTATATTTGTTCATTAACAGGAGATGAAAAGATAGTGAAATTGTTTGTACAGGTACAACCATTCAAAGTTACAACGGCACTGAAAAGAGTGACTTATGACTGGTCTTTGCATTTATGATGTTGTAGCATCCCCAGGGTCACATGATCCAAATTTGAGTGCTTGGCTAACTGGCCTTTAATCATGATAGTTGCAGAGTCCTGGGGTCACTTGATCATCACTTGCGACCTTCCCAGCCAGATGCTAACAAGGAAAGTCAGCAGGGGAAGGCAGATTTACTTAACAGCCATGTGATTCACTTAACAACTACAGTGATTCAGCTAACAACTGCGACAAAAAAGGTTGTAAAATTGATTGTGACTCATTTGACAGTTGCCCTTGCTTTGCCATAGAAGTTCTGGTCCCAGCTGTGATCATAAGTCAAAAGACTGTCTGTACTTGTCATGATGAGAGTGAGAAGTTGCTTTCTTAAGGTTTCCCTCCAGGGGTAGGATTCAGCCGGTTCGGACTGGTTCACGAGAACCAGTACTTTTGGTGATCAGTTGGCCCTGCCCATCCGCCCCTGCATTATTTCCTTTGTTTGAAGCCCAGCTGATAAGCGTGGCAGAACGGATTGCCACCCCTCGGCTGTTTTACTCACTGGGGCTGCAGTAGAAGGTAAGTTTTAGAGCTGTTTTGAAATGAACTGCGCATGCACAAAGTGCACACTCAGCGAAACGGTTGTTACACTGGTTGACTCCCACCACTGTGTCCCTCCCTTCCTTTTTTCTGTTTTGTTTTCTTGTTGCTTTTATTCTCTCTATTTTTCTTTTCCTTTTTAGTTTATATTTATCTTTTATCGTTGTAATTAAAACCTTTAATAAAATTATGAAATGAAAGCTTAAAATTCATTGATCTACTATAGTATATTTTTTGTATCAAGTAATACTAAAATATGTGAGGAGAGGAAGAATGAAGATTTCCCAGCTATTGATAGCATACTCAGTTCTTGAAATATAACATTAATCACATGGTAATTTAATGGCACTATCAATGCTTGAAAGAACCTTGTGGTTCCCAAGGTGGAGCTGGAGCTGGTTCAGCTGCATCTAGTGGATCAGTGGAGAAAAATAGCTCTTCAATCAAGCTATGCAGCTTAAAAACATGTACAAAAATCGAGCTAGGGAGTTTGGTTCAGGTTGGCTGCAAGCCTAATCACAGATGATATCCCAATTGTGCACTTCAAACTCTGCTTGAATAAAGATTTTCTTCTATTGAAAGATCCTGTTTATAGGACTTCAAGAGAGAACCCCGTTTTCTGTGTACATGTAAGACATATGTGAAAGTTCTATACTTAAGTGAGATATGGAATCCTACCAACAAATTTCTTCCACAGCATTCTTTAAGCAGAAGAGTTCTACCAAGGATGCAGAAAAAGGGATGCTGGTAACTATTAAGCATGGTTTGTTTCAAATAGAAATCATTTATCCCCAGTGGTAACCAGGGGTGGGCTTCAAAAATTACAGCAATGGGGTCTCTGCCTGGTTACTGGGTGGGCATGGCCATGGTGGGTGTGGCTTACTTGGCCTCCTGCACCACAGGGGGGGGGGCATTTTCACCCTCCCTAGGCTAGAAGGCTTTCTTTGAGCCTCCTGGAGGGCAAAATCGTCCTCCCCTGGGCTCCAGAGGCCAGAAATGGGCCCCTTTCTGGACTTCTGGAGGCCCATTTTCGCCCTTCCCAGGCTTTGGAGGCTTTTCTCGAGCCTCTGGGAAGATCAAAACGGTCTCCCATGATCTCTGGAGGCCCTCTGGAGGCTGGAAAGGGCTCACTTCATTGGGGAGTTTCCGTGAGGCACATTTTTTACCCTCCCAGGGCCTCTGTGCGGGCCCTGCACTTACCTGGCATCTAAAATAGGATACGCGAAGACTCCTGGGAGGGGTGGGATGGGTGGAGCCAGCCAATCCTTGCAACTACTGGTTCGGCAAACCAGATGTAACATTCACCTGAACCGGTCCAAACCAGCTGAATCCCACTCCTGGTGGTAACTGCCCACCCCACCAAACCCAGTTGAATGCCCATATTCCAGGTCTTCTCAGTGAAGCCAAGTTGCCTGCGGGACAGATATGCTCTTCTGTCATGGGACTGCTTTATGGAATAGTCTCCTCCATATAAAATTGTGTAATTACTATACAATAAAGTTTTTCTTATGTACTCTGTGTATGTATGTTCCTTTACTACACTTTGCTATTGCTCAATATTTTTAACACTGTGTATTTCTGGAATTGGAAGTATGAAATCAACTGCAAAGACTCTTTTAAACCTGACAATCTCATTCATATGGCTATTGCTGCTATGTAAATAAGATGTGCCTTCAAGTTGTTGACATCTGAAAGGAAATAGAAATTAGGATATTACATCCAGAAAATATACTGACAGCAACCTGATTAGTTTAGGGACCCTTAAGAGGGCTAGAAGGATTTCATTTAGAAACAGAAGATTTACCCACTTTTCTCCAAGATGAGGGAAAGTCAGTGGATGGCCTTTTTTCCCCAGAATACAACAGTCATGCATGAGAAAATATTATTTGCTATATTTTCTAGCATACCCTGAGTTTTGAAGAAGCAAATTATAAAGAACAAAAAATTGAACTTAATAATGGCAAAGAAAGATTACACAAAATGACGACTGTATACGCCCTGTAATATTCAGGACACCATTCATGAATCTCTTAAAACCATTAACAAGAAATGCACGCGTTTTATACCAGTGTGTTTTAATCTTAGAAAATGTGCACCATAGATTAATATAACTCTGTATTTTAATTCAGTTGATTTCAGTAGGATTTACATAGATATGCCCAGTGTTATTGGATTTCTTTCTCAACTGAGAGCATTAGATAATTTCTCAATCGTTTTATATCGCAGAAATGTCTATCAAACTGATTTGTGTTTACAAATGAATTTGTGAGATTGGTAGAAGGTGTTGATGCACACACACACACACACACACATGCACATAAAAAAGTTTTTTAGAGCCTTACCACAGAAACTGAAATAACAAAGTCTGTAAAGAAATACAATTTTGGCCATCAGTCAAAAACACTGAATGGTTTTTGGTAAGTTATATGCTTAAAATTTTCCACAGACACTTGATGGCATCTTTATTTCTAAAATCTTTTATAGTCGTTGTGTCAGTGTTCCAAATATCATGCAGAATTAAATCAGAGTCCAAGGCAGAGCTATCCTTAAAGTTCCAATTTAATAAGATAGACATGTTGGCACATCTGTGGAAATCCCAATTCTGAAAACTTCCTGGGATTCCACCCAGTTGAAAGTTCATGATCTCATCCCCACACCCATAAATCCATCACATGGTCCAATCTTCTTCTGCCACGCTGGCATTTCCACCCAGCTGGTTCCGGTCAGGTGCAGAGGTGCGGAAACAAAAGATGACCTTGGGCTTCTAGAAAAGAATGACAACAACACATTCCACAATTCTACTCCTTTCTATTCCCCCCTCCCAATTACTATACTAATGAAACAGCATAGGAAAATAATAGTGTGTGTGGCAGGCCAAAGATCCTAAAAGGAACATAACTACAGGCCTGACATGTTGGAATAAAAAACAGTAATGCCTAGCCCATGTTTTGCTAGGACACAATATTTACAATGGTGAATCTCATGTCTATGCTACATAAATTATAAGTATAAAAGGTAGATTTGGTCTCTGAAGATCCCTAAATCTGGGAAAACAAATGCTTTTGAAATTGGTATGCCTGCTTTTAGAAAAACAGCTTAAAGGACAATGAAGTGAATGTTTACTAAGATAATCTGGTGTCTTTATCCCAACAGCAATATTTTTGTTCGATTTATCTTTGGTTTCTGTACAGAAATAAAAGTGATGATGTCCTCCTGATATGTTCCAGAGGTGGTATTCAGCAGGTTCTGACCAATTATGGAGAACCGGTAGCAGAAATTTTGTGTGGTTCGTAGAACCAGTAAATATCACCTTTGACTGGCCCCGCCCCCATCTATTCGCTGCCTCCCGAGTCCCAGCTGATCGGGACGAAATGGGGATTTTGCAATAACCTTTCCCTGGAGTGGGAAGGGAATGGAGATTTTACAGTATCCTTCCCCTGCCATGTTGTGGGTGTTCCATCACAGGAAGGTTTTAAGAAGAGACTGGACAGCCACTTGGGTGAAATGGCATAGCGTTTCCTACTTGAGAAGGAGGTTGGACAAGAAGACCTCCAAGGTCCTTTCCCACTCTGTAATGTTCTTTCGATTTAGCTAAAGTAGTTTCTATTTGACATATGTTACTGACAGTTAGAGCCTTATGCTTGCATTAAAAGAAATTTCTAGAATGGATTTGAAGAGAGTTTGATATGATAGGAACAAAATTTAATGGCATTTAGCAGAAAAATCAAATCTTAGATATTGATTCACACATATATTAAAATCTATGGTAATGGCAAGATGCAATATAATGAGCCTTGTGATTAACTGTACATTGTGAGTCTAATTTAATGGAAGTGATTGTGCCAAGTAGAAGAGTCCTGGCTATAAACAGTGAAGCAAATGGAGCACAACAAATGAGGAATAATAATTATATTTTCTTAGCTCTTTTGGTACAACCAGTACTTTTTCCCTAAGTGGCACTACTAATAATTCTGGAAAAAGAACAAGAACAAATATGAGTCTATACTTCATTTTCAACAGATTGGAATTCCTTTTATAATCCTTTGGTTCCATATGCTGCTGTCAGAAGAAAAAATAAAGATGCTTTATGTGCAGAATAAAGATAACTTGTAAAAATAGAATAAAGCTACTTCTTTGAGTCCTGTGCAGGTTTTGTTGCAGGTAAGATGCTAAAATCTCAACTGCTTCATCTATGTTTCATATCTTAATTAACTTTGGACTGTGGCGAATAGAACAAGAATAGGATAGGAAAAGCATTGAAGTTTATTGGAGAGTTCAAAAGCGAGCAGAATGGCAATTTAGAGAAATATCCTCAATTTAATTAGGTAACCAAAGAACAAACAAAATAAGATGTGAGACTTCCCTCCCCCCCAATGTATGATAGATAAGCAGTCTTTTTAAAGTAATTTTTATATTGTTCAAGATTTGTAGATGGACACTACCCTAAAGCCTTTGGATAGTGCAAGCCAATATTTTGGTTCATTCTGGGTTTATGGTCCTTCAAAGTATAAAATGGCAAATTTGGCTAAACAGTTTATATAGCAGCAAACAAGTATTCTTTAAATGTGCCTTCATTGTAAGTTGCCCTATTTGTTCTTAATTTTTTTAAAATTTTTAAAGTTTGGTAGACTGTTGTACACATTTGACTAATTTTTGAACTGTACAGGTTCCAATCTGGGTCGGTTATCTGGAGCTGTGTTTTAGTCTTCCAAGCTTTTGGATTCATGCTGGAGCCCATCCTTGGGGAACTTCTCTTTCTCTCCCGAATTTTTAAAGTGTGTTTAAATGAGCCAAAAAGTTTGGGGCTATGTCAGAATAGTTAGCACTTCAAGAATCTGGCCAGGAAACTATAAAGGAAATAAAATGCAGTAAAAATATACTGTATATCACAATTTAATCTTATATTACAATGTGATATATAGCAGTGATAGCTAACCTTTTCCCCAACACATGCCAAAAGCGGGGGGAGCACAGGGGGATCGTGCTTTGGCATGCCCACAGCCATAATGCTATGCACGTGACCCCCGTGTGCATGCGTGTGAGACCCTCCCCCTCCCTCCCGCTTTTGGCATGCAATGGACTCCTTTTTTGCCCATCCCAGGCTCCAGAGGTTTTCTAGGAGCTTGGGGAGCCCGCCTGGGAAGCCCTCAGAAAGCTTCCCTGAAGCCTCAGGAGCGCGAAAAACAACCCAACACGCAAACTGGAAATCTGTTCCTGAACTTCTGGATTGTACATTGGGTAGTTTTTCGCCTTCCAGAGGCTTCAGGGGAGCCTCCGGAGGGCGAAAAATGGCCTTAAAAGAAGGCCAAAGTTAGCTGGCCAGTGCATGCATGTGTGATGCAGCTGACAGGGCAACAACTTGCATGCCTCAACAAATGGTTCTGCATGCCACCTGTGGCATGAGTGCCATAGGTTCGCCATCACGGATATAGAGGATCAGCAGTTCTGCATAAATTATACACCAAATAGTTTTTGTAGTTGTGGGTTTTTTGAGTTTTGTTTTTGTTTGTTTTTTCAGTTATTCATGTTAAAATAGATATTTCCACTGAATGAAATTAAAAACAGGGAAAGAAATCTACAACATTTAAAGTACTCCCATCTTTTATAAGCTAAGGATGCTTTCCAGTGGAGCTCCATTTTTTCTGGAAGTGGGTTGCAGGACACTGTCGCAGCTGAAAACAGAGCTTGAGAGCCCATTTTCTCTGACAGAGCACTTGGGCCACCACAGGCACCCCTGACGCAAGAGACGTTGAGCTGGCCACGCCTACCCTAGCCATGCCCACTCCAGCCCCCTTAGGTCAAACACACCTCTAATGCAGCCCTCAATGAAATCAAGTTTGACACCTCTGGTTTAGAGCTTTAAATTAATATTAAATGAAAAGAGAGAGTTTTGATCCTATATATAGCAAATTATACGCCATAATAATATATAACGAACATATTGTGAAGCAGTTCTATTTTCCACCTTTATGACTTGTTTTCTCTAAGGATTGAGAATAAAGGTTGACATATTTTATGTGCACAATTAAATTATTGTTTATTGTCTAAGTTATATATTACTATTTACTTTAATTCACTTATTTAAGAAAATATATCACATCATTTACAGCAATCCAGTGAACCTATGAAAACATCTATGTAAGTCTTAATTAAAATCAAGAGTGTAAGCAATATACAACAATCATAAGGGGAAAATAAACAATACAACTATGTACAAAAGAAAAATAGAATGACATAGTTCAACTGATTTTTTTAAAAAAATGACAACTAAATCCCACAAACTTTGCAAAATTTCATCTTTAAAAAACAATTGAGGGCATTAAGAGGGAAGTTGTGAGTCTGAATTCCTAGGGATATTCCATAAGGCTTGGCAGTGACTGAGGAACAAGAGGTGGGTCTTTTGCTTCCCTTGTCCCATGTCAGTGGATCTTCTCGTGGGAAGTTTCTCATGGGAAGAGTCTGCCAGATGGAGTTTCTGCAGGGTTTTAGAAACCTTATTTTAATAAATGAAGCTTCCTTTTGGATAGGTAATAGGTATGGATAGGATTATGCAATTAATGCGCATGGGATTGCCATCTCTAAACATTAATGAAAATTAAGTCTTAAAATTAAGTTTTAATTCTAATTAGAATGCAATCATTCTTACATTTCTCCTAAAGCAATAACATCAAACCTAATATTCTCAAATATTAAATCCTGCATGTGTTCTTTTGTTCCTCTCTTTATGTGTAAAGACATACCTTATTTGAGCAACCTATTGGAAAAATCTGATGATTATATTACTTCATTTTCATGTCAGTTTTGTTCCTAAGCCTACAGATGTGATTTGAACATGGAAATATATTGTAGGTATATGTATTCATAAAAGGCATATGTAGGCATTTGAAATTTTTATAATTCCTTATGATGATGTCTGGGATGCGGTGGCTCAGTGGCTAAGGCACTGAGCTTGTCGATCAGAAAGATCAGCAGTTTGGCGGTTTGAATCCCTAGTTCTGTGTAACCGAGTGAGCTTCCGCTACTTGTCCCAGCTTCTGCCAACCTAGCAGTTTGAAAGCACATAAAAATACAAGTAGAAAAATAGGAACCACTTTGGTGGGAAGGTAATAGTGTTCCATGCACCTTCGGAGTTTAGTCGTGCCGGCCACATCACCATGGAGACATCTTCGGACAGCTCTGGCTCTTCAGCTTTGAAACGGAGATGAGCACTGCCCCCTAGAGTCGGGAACAACTAGCATATATGTGCAAGGGGAACCTTTACCTATGGTGCTGTCTAACATGCTGCAAAAATGCTCATTATATTGAATTTCTGAAGGAAAAGAATCCTGTTGCTAAATTCAGAAAGTTCTTGACTTACAATCATTTGTTTATGAACCATTCAAAGTTACAACAGCACTGAAAAAATTGACTTATGATTGTGACTGTTACAACATCTTCATGGCCATGTGATCAAGATTCAGATGGTTGGCAATTGACTCATATTTATGACTTTTATGGTTGCAGTGTCCTGGGGTCATATGATCACCTTTTGTGATCTTCTTGACAAGCAAAGTCAATGGACAATTGTGTTACTATCTTAACAACTGTCTTGCTTAGCAATGGAAATGTTGGGCTTAATTGTGGTTGTAAGTTGAGGACTATCTGTAGTAGCATTAATCATTTCTTAGTATTTTCTCCTTGTGTCTGTATCTGTAAGGTAAAGGTAAAGGTTCCCCTCGCACATATGTGCTAGTAATTCCCGACTCTAGGGGGCGGTGCTAATCTCAATTTCTAAGCCAAAGATCCAGCACTGTCCAAAGACGTCTCTGTGGTCGTCTTTGACTAAATGCCAAAGGAGCATGGAACGCTATTACTTTCCCACCAAAGTGGAAAGTTTCTACTTGCATTTTTACATGCCTTTGAACTGCTAGGTTGGCAGAAGCTGGGTCATGTAACAGGAGCTCACTCTGTTATGCAGCACTACGGATTTGAACTGCTGAACTGCCAACCTTTCTAATCGACAAGCTCAGCATCTTAGCCACTGTGCCACCGCGTTGCATCTCTGTATCTGTAGTTGATCTTAAACTAGATAGAATGTAATTGTGTTGGTGACTGATTAGAAACATTATGTTTTCTTCCCAGTTGACAGGAACCATATACAACAGGTTTACTGTAAAATGATTTCGTTTGCAGTTTATTGCACTTGGAAATAAGAAATCAAACAACGCCAGTTCATTACTTGGATATTACAATTATGTTTCAAACAAGTGAGCCGAAAAAGGGGAAAAATATCGGTTTGAAAGAAGAACGCGGAGGTGAAATTTAGAAATGTATTGTATGCAGAACGATGACATATAAGAGTGAATTATTCAGTAGTGGGGGAAAAAAAACCAAGACTTGTTCAGAAGACTATAATTGAATGATGGTAAAAGAAGGAAATTATTGGTTATCTCTTCTTCATCTCATTATAGACTGCAACACTTATAAAAGTGGAAGAAATTTACATATCTTCTTTTAGAAGGAACATTAGTCAGAATGTAAAATCAATGCTGCCAACAGGGTTGGAATCAGTGGTAGGATTCAATTTTTTTTTTACTGCCGGTTCTGTGGGTGTGGCATTGTGGGCATTGTGTGGCTTTGTGGGCGTGGCTTTGTGGACATGGCAGGGGAAGGATACTGCAAAATCCCCATTCCCTCCCCACCCCACTAACCTGCTTTCCAGCTCCTTTCTCCTGTTCAGGGCAACAAAAGAAGATCAGCAGGGAGGTTGGGAAGCAGCAGTGGTGGGGCAGCCTATTTGCAGGTTCTCTGAATTACTTAAAATTTCCACTACCGGTTCTCCAGAACCTGTCAGAACATGCTGAATACCACCTCTGGTTGGAATCATATATTAACTATGATATCTATACATTCTTACATGTGCAGACTCCTATTCATGAGTGTCCCTAGATGTTATTAGGTAGAGTCATATAAGAAATGAAGCCTTTCAGCTGTTTTAGGAAATGCTTCAAGAGTGTGGAAAAACCCTGACATTTGGTGGTCTCACATGGTGCCTTAAACTTGATACATGATGTGCTGAATTTGTATCCCATGGCAGTCTAACAGTGGTTTTGATATAAATCAATATATGTGAATTCCAAGCTGAATCTCTCTGAGATCTATAATAAATCCCAGTATTTTTTTTAAATAAAGATGTAAAGTAAAATGATACAAAAACAAAGGAAGTTTTGTTTTTAGCTGAAACTGTTGCTAGTAAACTATTTACTAGTTTTATCCCAGAAATCTAAAATGGAACAAAGAGCAAATTGTAAGATGTCTTGTTATTATCACTTACAATTTATCACTTATAGCTTTTATATACAATGAGAGCTTATGCACCGAAGACAAATTCCATGTGTGTCCAAACACACTTGGCCAATAAAGAATTCTATTACATCATTGTCACTACGTATTTCCTATCAATAAACAAAGAGAAACCTAATTTTAATGAACTAATTGAAGCAATTTTGTTATTCTTGACTGGAAAAATATATCTTTGCAGTGCTTTTGCATCATATCATGACACAGATCACACAAATATTTGTCTTAACAGGTATAAATTGACAGAAAATAATACAATTTAGAATAGTATATTTGTGTAAATATGGAACTACTTACATGGTATAAATTGTTATGGAAGCTTGGTCTGATGTATATGGAAACACTGTATTATGGCTTCACTTTGTATTAATCATAAAGGAGTAAAGCATTTTAATTATAAATATTTCATTTCTTGTTAATCAATGAGTGATATGGATGTCTTGAAAGAAATCATCTTCTATAGAGGCCTTTGACTAGGGCAGAGGTCAGCAACCTTAAACACTCAAAGAGCCACAAAAGTCCTAACCAGAAAGCCCCTGTTCAATTCTGGAGCCGACTGGAAGTCCAGTTCTCCCACTATAGAGTCTTCTCCTAGTGTGGTATTTTTTCCCCTTTACCTGTCCTAACCAAAAGCCCTATCAATTGTGGAGCCGACTGGCAACAGGGAGCCGCAGCAGAGGGATGGAAGAGCCACATGCGGCTCCAGAGCCACAAGTTGCTGGCCCCTGGACTAGGGAAAGGATGTCTTCTGTTGCCTTGCTAATAGTAATACTAATTCTATTCTCTATAATGGATCTATCTTGTAGGGAAAGTTTAGATTAAATTAGCCCCAGTGTAGAGTTTTGCTATAAGGGACGTGGTGGCTCAGTGGCTAAGACGCTGAGCTTGTCAATCAGAAAGGTCAGCAGTTTGGCAGTTCAAATCTCTAGTGCTGCGTAATGGAGTGAGCTCCCGTAAGTTGTCCCAGCTTCTGCCAACCTAGCAGTTCGAAATCACATAAAAATGCAAATAGAAAAATAGGGAACACTTTGGTGGGAAGGTAACAGCGTTCCGTGCACCTTCGGCGTTTAGTCATAAGCTAATTATTGTTTGTTTATTATTTAAATGGTTAGTTTTAGTATTTTTATTATTTGCCTTTTTATTCTATATTTTACTGTACTTATTGTACTTGTTTATAAGCTTCATTAACAAAAATGCAACATAAAATTGTGGCTAAAAAAAGGCACAGTTATAACAATTTAAATCACCTAATTACTGAGTACATTTTCCTGCTCTAGGGGTTTTTGTCCGTGGAGTTATGCCATTGTAAGAAGAATGACTTTCATGAGCTTCTTGACTGACATAGCTGAAGTGGCTTTATAAAGATTTGTAGATTGGAAGTGTCATGTACGAAGCACCATTCTCAAGATGGAACTCTCAGCAGATAATCGAGATACTCTTGAAAATGTTTGGATGAGTTACTGTTAGAGCAAGAGATGAGAGATAAAAAAAAAAAAAATGAATGCTTTCATCCAGAGCTTTTCAGCTGAAAGTCAGCAATATTTGTAACAGTTTAATGTTTCCTCACATGTTGGACTGCAAAGCAGTCTTATTCTATGGTCTAATCCCGTTAATTAAATGTAATCCATTAGCACTATAATTCATCTCCCAAAGCGAATTTGCTTTGATACCTCCAAACAATGACAAATAGAATTTGCTTCAGCCATGTTAGTATTCTGGTTAAAGTATTAAAATGCCAGGTTTCTATGATTGTTTGAGGCAGAGATTTTTCTCAAACATTCATAGACAATTGGTAGTTTTTAAACCTGCTAATTTCTTCCCCACAGTGCAGTGGATTTATTGGTTGCAATTTACTGTAATAATCCCACTCTCTTATTTCCAACCACTAGCTTCCTTCTTTCCTGTCCTTAATCATAACTTCCTTCCTTCCTTCCTTCCTTCTTTCCTTCCTTCCTTCCTTTCCTCCCTCCCTCCTTCCCTCCCTCCCTCCCTCCCTCCCTCCCTCCCTCCTTCCCTATGGCATTGCATTATTCCAGTAATGGTTGGCGGGGACAAGAGGTTAGCCAGGTGGAACTCTCTTATGGAATACCATGTGGAATGGTTTGCTCCCTTATTATATTCAATAACTGGCCGATAACCTGGTGTTGCTGGGGTATTTATTTATAGGGGGAAATGTCCGGATCAAAGGTAATTTCTAATGTATGAGATTCATGGGGACCTGGAGGGGCATTTATCGTTGACCCCATGGAATATTGTCCCGAAGAGGCTAGATTGGCAGCAACGTAGGCATCTTTTGTAAATTTGTTGTTCCACAAGCATTTGATGTCATCAAACACTGTGTCATAATGCAGCTATTTAGATATCTTAATTATTTTTGCTATGCTACTTTATCATTCTAATTGTAGTGTGGCTCAGTGTTTTTATCTTAATTGTTTTTGCTCTAGTATTTTATTTATCATTCTAATTGCAGTTTGGCTTTTATGCTTGGCATTGTAAACTGCCATGAGTCACAACATTCTGTAAAATGTGAGGGTGATATATAAATAATTAAGCATCTTAATCTCTGTTGAGGAATTTAGATGGGTTGGTCCTTTTGAGATAAGATTATATGAAAAAACAAAGCAACAAAAAGCAATGCAACTTACACACCTAGCCCTGATATCTAAAGAAACATGGGCAAGCACTTGTCACACACTTGATTTTGATAGTTTGTGGCCCTTCAAAGAAAGAACAAAAAGGAGTTATGCAAATACCTTGAAATAGAAGTCAGTTTTTCTCCGTGTTTGATGTCTGCTATTGATGGAGTGGAGTCCACTGCCAGTTGTCCCTCTATCAGGCGTGGGTGGTAAATAGCTCCTTTCTTTCCCATTATGAAGAACAGCATGAACATGCATGTTTTCCTTCCTGGCACTCATTTCAGAGCAGCAAACTGTGTCACAGCCCTTTATTGCAATAGCCAGGAGACCCTATGGGATGCCCTGGAAACTCTGTGAAAATAAATTACTCTTCTGCCATTGAATGGTTGCTGGGGAGCATCTGATACTTCCCAATTTACACAACACACAATATAAAATGGCTGCTTGAAGTCTGGCCTGGCTCTCTTATTTCAGTGTCTATGCAACAACCTGCCCGTAAATAATAGCTTGCATTTGCCAGAATAAGGAAAATGTTGGCGTTGAGGCTACATACACAGGCACTGCAGAGTTGGGATTCACTTACCTCCTCTACCTTTTCACAAATGTGAGTGTGCACGCATGCGCACCACCTTCTGTGTCTGCACATGTGCACCACCTTCTCGTCAGCGCATGTGCACCCTTCTGTGCTCGCACATTATGTCGGGGCAGGTGGGCAGAGCCTCCCTCAGCCACCTCCACCGGTTCCCCCAAACCAGAAAGAACCGGCTGAATGCCACCTCTGAGGCACTGCTCCCGAATACACCCAGTACACCAGTACATCTTTCAACATTTTTAAAAATAATCCTTGAATAGTGTTTCTAATACCTAGAGATGGCACACATTGTGTGTGTGTGTGCGTACATACATACATACATACATACATACATACATACATACATACATACATACATTTTTGTTAGCCTCCTCATGGATAGTCATGGTTTGTGCACTATCCAACAGATAGAGTTTTCTTTTTGTTATGGCCCCAATTATTTATAAAAATATTTGTCTCAGAGGCAGTGATATATGATGGGCAAGTAACCACTGAAAAGCATGGTCTTCACTAGGTCAACACAAGCAGTTTGGTAAAATACATGTTTTTAATTTCCATATGTGACTTAGACTTTCAGTTTTTTACAGAATATGTTGGTATTTATTATCACAATGTGAGTTAAGCATAGAGGTATTTTAGTTGTCTCTCTCTCTCGCTTTCTCAGTACTAAATTCCCTGTATAAAGCTCATTTATATGACTCTTAGTCCACTCATTTTCCATTGTTGTTGCAGTTGTGGGGATAAAAATGAGGGGAGCAGTATAGAAACAGCAGGATTCAAACACAATAACATAAATATAATGCACTAAATAATTAACAGCTGTTGATTTCATTTCATCTCTAACAAAAGGAGATTTTCATCCCTGCCCCCATTAATCCAACATGTCTTGCTTATGGTGATAAAAAGGAGGGGAGAGAGTGTTCTATAGTTTTTAAGGTCCTTGGAGAAAAGTGTATACAATTGCAGTAACATAAATAAATACATGCAATGCAATAATTTGAGAAAAGTGTATAAAATATGCAATACAAGGCAAGATCATTTAAAAATACCTTTGGGAGGGTCATTTTATGCTGTTGCCTTTTTTTCAGAACATTGAACAATAATATTTTATGCATGGACCTCTTGATATGAAGTTAAACAGCTAATCAACTCTGCTAGTTTAGCCAATTTTCTACTTTTATTTTTGATCTAGGGAGAGTGGACAGTAGTATACATTAGGATAATTCTTGTAGTTTTTATGCCTATTTTGAGTAAGGGCCCTTTGTTGCCAGAATGAAACAAAGGGATCAAAGGAATGGTACTGTAGCATTCATATTTTGGCACAATAATCGCTAATATTTATTTAACTTATTTTTTATTAAACAAATTTATATAGCTGCCCAACACACACATAGTGACTCTGTAAAGATTTCTTTCAACAACCGGTTCTCTAAACTGCTTAGAAAGTTAACACTGGTTCTCCTGAATAGGTGCAAACTGGCTGAATCCTATGGGATTAGGTTAATGACAAGATGAACTAATTCTACTTTATTATAAGACTACATTAACAAAATCTTTCAAGTCTGAAAATACAAATCTCCTGCCTTCTCTTTTTACTCTTTTTACTTTTTATGAACCATGGTGGTGCAGTGGTTAGAGTGCAACACTGCAGGCTACTTCTGTTGACTGTCAACTGTCTGCAATTTGGCAGTTCAAATCTCACCAGGCTCAAGGTTGTCTCAGCCTTCTATCCTTCTGAAATGGGTAAAATGAGGACCCAAATTGTTGGGGGCAATATGCTGACTCTGTAAACCACTTAGAGAGGGCTGTAAAGCACTGTGAAGTGGTATATAGGTCTAAGTGCTATTGCTCCTCTTTTAAATTAGGGTGGAACTTTTCTAAATTTCTTTCTTTATCCATTATTCAGCTGGGGCTCCTTCCCCTTATATCTTATAGGCAGCATGTCTACCCTTGTTTTCCAAAGTCGTTTCCACATAACATTACTATACAGTAGCTTACAAGGATTAAATTTGTAAGTAAGGGTGAGAACATGACAGCATCCTCCATTCTCCCAGTCTGTCTCCTCACGCAGCATTGATTACAAGTGACAAATCTTAGTTCATGGTGCAATCTTTTTGGCATGAACACATGTATCTACCTAAATATTTAAATAGTTTGTGAGACTTTACAGATGGTAGCAAAAAGAATAAGGATGCTGGCATATAGAAATTGCATTTGACTCAAATGTATGTATTTACTACATCTGTTTCTATGCCACCACAATTAATGAAGGTTCAGTATCTTACGTAACAGAAATACAAGGTAATTCATCTGCAATAAGAATAAAAGAACTACTAAAAAATACAAAAACAAACACATAAGATATATGCTCCGGAGAAGATCAACAACAATTGAGCGGACAGTAGCAGGGGGTGGTTTTCACTTACCTTCCCTACTGGTTTGCAAATGTGTGTGTATGTGCACGTGTGCTTGCTTCACTCACACTGCCACGTCCATGCATGTGCCTGGCTTTCCGTGCATGCTCTTTGCACAAAAATGTCCCTAAATAGGATGAAATAGAGCCAGGAGGGGTGGGTGGGCCGCCCACAATTTCCACTACCGGTTTGGGCGAACTGGTCCGATCTAGTAGAATACCCCTTCTGGACCATAGTCACATGTGGACAAAAACTACTGAAACAGTTTGGTCTTCAAGAGCTTTGGAAAGGTTATAAAAGATGGAGTCAGTCTGACTTCCATGGAGGGGAAGGCCCCAAATGGAAGGAAACTTCTTCCCCTCCAAAGGAAGACTAGGCAGGTAGAAATGTAGAAGGAATCCTGTGCTGTCTATTTATTTATTGGTATCTCACTATTATTTTTTATAAATCACTCAAGGTGGCAAACATACCAAATATCCCTTCCTCCTCCTATTTTTCCCACAAAAATCATGCCATGAGGTAGGTTGGGTAAAGAGAGAGGGACTGGCCCAAAGTCATCCAGCTGGCTTTCATATCTAATGCAGGACGAAAACGTACCATCCTCCAATTTCTAGCCAGATGCTTTCAACATTAAACCAAACTCCATAGTTGCCTTCCCACCTTGTCAACCTAAGTAGGCAATTCTAGCTGATGCCCATCTGGGGAGTTCCTGTCCACAGGTGTGCATGGCCCTTTGTTGTGTGTGTATAGGTATGGATTTATATATTAGGGCTGTGCGATACACCGCCTTGATTGAGAAGAGATGCTTTGAAATTCATAAGGAGATAAATACAGCCTTTGTGTGATTCATTAAAAAATTGTCACCAGAACTTGTGGCTGCTGTGCAGAAGCTACTGCCCCCGGGAAATTATATAAGAAAGATAGATAGGAGGAACGGGCAAACAAATTTAGACGGAGGTGTGTTGAGTGGTACCAAGTAACTGTACACAGAAAGAAAAAGAAGAAAAATCCTGTTTGCATCTCAAAGAAAGGGTTAAACTTAGGGCTAACCCTTTCTTTGAAAGGGTTAGACGACCCTGACTCTGTCAACGACCTAGGAGTACTCATCTCAAATGATCTAAGCCCCAGAGGTCACTGTAACAGCATTGCCAAAAAGGCATTAAGAGTTGTTAACCTAATTTTGCGAAGCTTCTTCTCCAGTAACATTGTACTGCTAACTAGGGCATACAAAACCTTTGCCAGACCAATTCTTGAATATAGCTCATCTGCCTGGAATCCACACTGTTTATCAGACATTGATACAATTGAGCGGGTCCAGAGGTATTTCACTAGAAGAGTACTCCACTCCTCTGCTGACAATAGAATCCTTTACGCCACCAGGCTCGAAATTTTGGGCTTGGACAACCTAGAACTACGCCAACTATGGTCTGAACTAAGCATAATAACAAAATTGTCTGCTAAAGCGTCCTACCTGTCAACATCTACTTCAGCTTCAACTTCAATAATACATAGGCAAACAATAGATACAAACTCAAGGTAAACTGCTCCAAACTTGATTGCAGAAAATACATCGGCAACAGAGTGGTCAACGCCTGGAATGCTCTACCTGATCTGTTGTTACATCCTCTAACCCCCACAGCTTCAATCTCAAACTGTGCACCGTGGACTTCACCCCATTCCTAAGAGGTCCGTAAATGGGGCGTACATAAGCGCACCAGAGTGCCTACTGTCCCTGTCCTACTGTCCCCAATTATTTGTACTCATTTCCTTTGTTCATATCATTGTTTATATTTATACCTGTTATCTTGTGCATGTTTGACAAACTAAATAAATAAATAAATAATAAAAAGAAGGCAAAGGCAAAAAAAGCACCTTGATTAGGGAAGCAGATTCCTCTCAGACTAAATTCCCTAGGCTTTGCTGCAAAGGTGCCCACATTCACTGCTCCCTCAGTACCTCCTTCTTTCAATAGCTGCTTCTAGTTTTATCAGCAAAGGTGAAGTAACGCCTTCAGCTCACAGATGCTTGGATCTAAAAAAAACCCACATCCCTCCATCCATTGTAGTATATAAGACTTCTTGGGGTTGAAGAAAGTAAAGTATGAGATGACCTGTTTCATGTGAATTTGGGGGTCTACGAAAAAGCTAGCATTTTCATGGGTTTCCCACATG
Organism: Thamnophis elegans; assembly: GCF_009769535.1. Classification (NCBI taxonomy): domain Eukaryota; kingdom Metazoa; phylum Chordata; class Lepidosauria; order Squamata; family Natricidae; genus Thamnophis; species Thamnophis elegans. The sequence goes on along the minus strand of NC_045555.1, from coordinate 21,292,611 downwards.
TAAATAATGAGAAACTCTGCCCTCAGTTCTATGCAATTGTAGCCAGAGGAGACTTCAAAGTCTCAACAGGCTGTTCACAGGTTATCAACCTTTGATATAGAAACCTTTTTACTTTTGTTGCGTTTGGCCAGGGAGGAACATCATGTTTTCGGTTACTCTCTATCCTGTGCTTAATGATGTTATAAGACAATCCAACACTTATCAGTTCAGCAATGAGACCCCTCAGCTCTGCCAGGGATTTATGGCAGCTTTTTTGGAGGAGTATTTTGAAAACGGCAAAGAATAAGCCACTTTTCAGCACATAAGCACAGGAGTGGGCTGTTATTTGAAGAAAGATGACTGGTGCATTGCTCCTTATTTATTCTCTCCTTCCACAGACCTGCTTTAGGAGAGAAAGCCCAGAGAAATGTGAGCTCATTGTAGTGAAGATGATTGAATAAATAAAGATTTGCCATTAATATTCCTTAAGTATCATGAATAGGAGGATATTTCCAGGCAATTACATCCCTTGGACTACTCCACTTCACCGCAGAGGTACAGGGCCAATAAAAGCTGTAGGTAAACAGCGTTTGTCATTGGCTTACAAGGAAGCAAATAACAAAGCCATGAAACCTTGCCACAGCCCTTAGGACGCATTAGTGTGATGTTTGTAATTTGCCTGCTGGTCTCATATGGAGAATCAAGCATGCAGACACAGAATTCTTCTATCGTAAAATGAAACAGAGGGATGGAAAGGTGATGGCAAGGAAAATGGCCCTCTTCAATCAAGTACCACTCTTGCTTAATTTAACTACTATGTTGGGGCTTTTTATTATTTTGAGACTGCTGGTTTTGGTTCCTTAACTTTCATATGCTTTACTTCTTCACTTGTCTTTATTGATGTGTGAGGCATTTGGGGCAGATTTTGTGGTAAATATTTATAAAGTAATTATCATGTCCCTCTTGAGACACTTTGTCAGTATATCTTGCAGCAATAATCATAGATTGACAGTATACAATCCATTATAAAGGAAGAGGCACTTTGCAGTGGTCAGAAGGAACAAAGGCTGAGTAACTCTCTACCATTTATTGCTTCCCGCCCTTGCAAAAAGTATTCCCATCATTCTTTTTAAAAATTGCTAAATGAATCAGGGTTATGTTTTCTGAGGTAAAGTACTGTGGAATGGAATTGAGAAAGTACTATAGCCGTGATGGCGAACCTGTGGCACATGGAGTCATGTCACCTGGCACGCATGATATCATCCCTTCCTCTTACAGGTTTCTGGTAGGCATGTGCATGTGACAATCAGCTGGCCTTCGTGTGCGTGGCAGTGCCAGAAACTGGAAGAACTGGTTTTCCATTTTCCGGTACGAGCATGCATGCTGGCTGATTGTCGCTCATGCATGTGTGCCAGTAACTGGAAGACTAGTGTGCCAGAAACTGGAAATTCATTTTCCGGTGTGCACATGCCTCCTGGACAGCTCCTCTTCCAGGTTGCTTCCCAGATGAGTGTGCACATGCTTCCTTTTCGGCACTTGGTGCCGAAAAGGTTTGCAACTGTACTTAGGATTATTATTATTTAGCATGTGGCAATATCATATTAGTCAGGAGACTACAGTTCTAATACAAAGTAGTTGTTTGACTGCTCATAGCTACCCAGAATGCACTACAGGGGGCAAGCTAGCTCTGCGCTCAAAATGGTCAAAGGCATTTTGCAGCAATATCTGGGGTTTTTCGCACCACCAATGCAATTTGGGCATTGCATTCGGGCAGATCCGGCACCAGTTGAATTCATACTGCTGCTGCTGCACCATTTTCCCCCACTGAAATGATACCTATTTATCCACTGGCATGTAATATGTTTTCGAACTGCTAGACTGGCAGAAGCTGAGGCAAGTGATGAGAGGACTTGAACCATCAGAGTACTGACCTTCTCCAGCATCATTAAGCCACTGAGCCATTGTGTTGCAATGATATTATAGGAAAATTGCCAGGTTGCTTTTTATGTTAAAAAGGATGTCTGCGATTCTATGGGCTACAAAATATTTTCCCCAACATGTACCATATTTTTTGGAGTATAAAATGCTCTGGAGTATAAGACGCACCTTAGTTTTGGGGGAAGAAAATAATAATAAGAAAAAATTCTGCCTCTGCCTATCGGCATCCATGGTATTCAGCTGAGACATGGTAACAAGATCAGCCAATGAATAGGCATAACAACCCAGTCAGCCAATGAGGGCTATTTGGACTCTGAAATTTGCTGTGTGAGCAAGAAGGAGCAAGAAGGAGACAGGAAGGAGCCTTCCTTAGCTGAGAACTGAAAGTGAAACCGCTTGTGTTCTGCTTATATTTACTGTATTTACTGCCGACTGGCGACTACCCGGAGGAGAGCCTTCTCTGTGGCTGCTCCGACCCTCTGGAACGAACTCCCTGTGGAGATTCGAACCCTCACCACCCTCCAGGCCTTCCGCAAAGCCCTTAAAACCTGGCTGTTCCGACAGGCCTGGGGCTAAAGAGCTGTTGCCCCCGTCTCGAATGGTATGACTGTTGTGTGTTTTAAATTATGTATTGTTATGTTTCGTCTTTTTATTTTCTGTCTGTATCCCCCTTCCCTGATTTGAATTGTGAGCCGCCCTGAGTCCCCTTTGGGGGAAAAGGGCGGCATATAAATATAATAAAATCAATAAAATCAATCAATTATTTACTGGTAATGTATATTATTATTATTTTGAATCCTGCTGAATCAGTTACTGTGCTTTCTGAATGTGATTGCTGCTGCAAACTCTGACCAGCCAGGTAAGCGTCATAATTTATTGCAGTCTGATAGGCAGGTGGATTGGACTGCTGGAATACCCCCAATCAGCTGTACCAGGCTGCAGGGATTGCCACTCTATCCATGCCTGCTTTTTTGGTCTCTGGTGGGCGTGGGTGGGGCTACATTGAGTGTATAAGACGCACCCAAATTTTCAGCCTCTTTTTTTGTGGGGGGGGCGGGGGGAAGGTGCAGGTAATTGGAAACAATTAAATATCTCCCTTGAGTCGAGCACCACTCTTGGGAATTTCATCGAAGATTTGCTATTGCTGTCTTTTGAATTATTTCCCCTCCATTTCTCAATCCAATTCTTCACCATTCCTAATGCTGCTTTGCTTCTAAAAAATGGTGAAAGTGGGTTAGGTGCTGCCTCTCTCTATCAACATTTAATTGCTTTTCCACAAACAGCAAAAAGCTGAAGATCTCTTTCTCTCTTAATTTGCCCATATTGACAACAAATCAGATGTGCCAATATTTTATTACTTGGAAAAATGTCTACTGAAACTCTTTTAGCCAATATAAAATACAAAAGAATGATCTTTTGTTTGTTAATGAATTTCAGAGACACATTGTCTTAAGTATTTATAAAGAACTTCTGTTGAATCAGTGAAGCTTCATTAATATCAATTGTACATTAGCGTTAGAAAGAAAGGAAATTAAATGATACAATCTTCATTGGATATAGAACTCAAGATAAATGTAATTTTTATTATTTACTGATTTTAGAACTATGTAAGAAAATTGAACTTTTTAAAAAGCTAATCCATATCTTTTAAATAAATTCCAAGAATTATATTTATGTTATATGTAATGCCAGTGATTTTTCAGGCATGTTGTTGGTTATTATTTTTAATAATGTTTCAAAAAGTATGTTGGATAGTAATCAGGACCTGTTCCTTCTTTATTAATTTGAAATTTTATTACCTTGATTCATCCCAATTGAAATATATATCTCCATCGTATGTGTATTCTTTTTAAAACAGAGTATCTAGCAATTAGTGTCAGTAATAGCTATAAGTATACAGTGTGTATATTTTTACTGTTGTTTTAACAGTAGTGAGTTTTCTATCAGAATAAATCATGATGTTATTGTTTGCTTAATAGACTTACCCTAAATAATTAATTCATTTGATTTCTGTCGATTTTAGTCATTTGTGGACAATATTTGCTAGCAGAATACTAAAGGCATACTATCTTTGAGTGAACTTCATATATTTTTAAAACTTTAATGGAGATCTGAGAGATTATATAGAGAGTCTTAATATTATATATTCAAATTCAAATGAAATTGGATTTGGAAATGTACAATTTAAATACATTTAGGTGGACTATTTAAGGCTGTCCTTGAAGGCTACCCAGAAACCTAAACTGGTCCAGAATGTAGCAGTGCACAAAGTAAGGGGGGGGGCTCTAGGTTTGCCCATTGTAACACCTTTGTAGTGCAAGGTGCACCTGTTTCCAGTTTCTTTCTAGGTGCAATTCATGATGCTGGTCATCGCCTTTAAAGTCCCATATGGCACAGCATCAAGTTATTTGCATGACCACTTTTCCCGAAGGACATCTACCCATCCTACCAGGTTGGCACTCTCCCAGTCCCTTCCCCTACATATTGCCATCTGATGAAAGGTAGGAAGTATGCTTTTTCCATGCCAGCCCCTGCCCAGGGGGGGGTGGCGCAGTGGTTAAATGCAGCACTGCAGGCTACTGCTAGATCAGCAGTTCAGCGGTTCAAATCTCACCGGCTCAGGGTTGACTCAGCCTTCCATCCTTCCGAGGTGGGTAAAATGAGGACCCAGATTGTTGGGGGCAATATGCTGACTCTCTGTAAACCGCTTAGAGAGGCCTGAAAGGCCTATGAAGCGGTATATAAGTCTACTGCTATTGCTATTGCTATTGCCCTATATAACCCTCTGGCCCCTAAAGATCAGTTTGTCTCAGTTCCCTTAGCCTTCCGTAAAGCTTTGAAGATCTGTCTCTCTCCCCCCCCCCCCAAATTCTGGAATAAGATTGGATAATTGCACATTAAAAGGTTGACTTGTTGCCTGTTATTCCTTGTTTTTAATGTTTAATCTTAGTTTTATAGTTTGAATATGATTTTATTTGTTGTTTTAACTTTTGATTGAGAGCAGTCCAGAGGGGATCTGAAGACGGGCAGATATATAAATGTACAAACAAACAAACAAACAGTACTTGTGATAATTCAATTTGTTTCACAAGTCAGAAAACCATGAAAACATTTTCTATCCATTGGTGTCTTGCATTTGCTACCCAGAAACTGAGTTTTACATCTATAAATGTATTATTCTCATACCAGTAAGGTTCTACATTTTGCCACACACTGTAACTATAAAATGTTTGTCTGCCCATGGATGAATAGGCTAGAAGGGCATCTGAGGACATAAAGTACATCCATTCATAAGCAAACTCACTGATGAAATTCCATTATCAGGGAATGAAATCAAGAATATGGATAATAGTTGTCACTTTAAAATAATGAAACACTGTCTCTTTACAATTTTGTTAAGCTGTACTTATAATTTCAAGGGGTAAAATAGAACAAGTCCTACAAGTTCCTAGACCCAGCTGTGTCTACTGTAGCTGAATGTAAAACTTTTACTGCTTTATTGTTGAAATCCTATCATTTTATATTGTAGAAGAATCACCCGTGTGGAGGACAGTGCAATAGCATAATATATTGTGTAGCCATCCATTTATTTGGCAGAAAATAAATTGAAAATGTTTTAGAATCTTTCTTGGGCCAGTTGTTATGGCCTTCTCTGAATTGTTCTATTCCTGCACAGGAGCAAAACCTTTGCTTGAAATCAGCAGACTAGAAAGAAAAAAAAGGGAAGCTTGAAGATTAGAAATACAGATAAAGATTGATAATAGTTGGTGAATTTTCAGATAAATCATTTTTTCCATGAATTACATCAGGTATTTGGAACTCTACATACTGTAAGAGTTCTGACTGGGCTGCCATGTAGTGATAGTGTATCTGTGGAACTCAGAGCTAGCCAGAACAGAAATGTAGGGTATTGAAGTCATAAATTACTTGGGTATCAGTCAGACCTCCAGAAAGTAACAGGAAGCTTTCAAAGAAGAGGCAGCACAGGGTCTCCAGACTGTGATTAACCTTTATAAATTTTGCTCAGGAATGTGTACATTGATAAAGATGTTTGACACAATCATATTTTACGCCATGGGAGAAAATGGTGTTGATACAGATTATTTTCTCTTAACTGTCTGTCAAATAGGAGACATGAATTATTTAGTAAATATTAGGTTGGAGAGATTATAGAAGGGTAATATTTAGCAAGTTTTTATATAGCTAAATGTACAATGGAAGAATGCTAATACAAAATCACTGTACTGTACATTAAGAGTTCCACATGATATAGTAAAAGATGTACAAAAACAGAAAAAATGGTCATTATTAAAATAGAAAAATCATAAAGTTCTCAATATTATACATATAAACTGACCCCAATATTAAGAGATATTATCAAACCCCTCTTCACCTTCCTCTTCACCATAGCCATGATTATCACAGCAAATAACATACTTCAACGATTTATTAGGTATTATGTCTTTCGTATTAACTGGAAGATGATATAGCCAACCCAATGGCCACATTGCAGCCTTACTAACTATTATCTACAATTGAATCAAAGATATCAACCTCATTATAACCACCACAGAGTAATTCATCATCCACATATACAGTGTTTCATATAATATAATTGGCCTAATAGCTGCAGCTATTAGAGGGTCCCATACCAATACCAGCTCTACTACAATCAAGCACAATAATAGTACAGGCATCTTCCTAGTAATCCACCTACACTCCATTATTCAAAATAATAAAATCATAATGGCAGTGTGTCTCTTCTTGGGGGCCACAACAATATTTGTAGCCACTTCAGTCGTTACGTAACAACATATTTAAAAAACCATTGCACTATCAACAGGTCAACTCAGACTGATAATAACAATAACAGGACTAAACGAACCAACATTAATCTTTTCTGTACAGCCGCCCTTTAAAAAAAAACACGCTTTTATTCCTACAGACAAATTTATTTATTCCTAACATAGGAAACGAACAAGACTTGAAAAAGCAAGGTATGCTTTGCTTCTCTGGATTTTATTTCCAGAGATACCATCATCAACTCCCATATCAATCCATAGGTCTTAATAATAACACTAATCACAACAATGCTTTCCACCATGTTTATTCATTGAATTATTCACTTTGCAATGACGAACTTCCCATGCACAAAACAAAAAATGCTCATCAAGTAACAAAAACCCTCACCAAACCCATTTTGTGCTGAGCTCTCAGATCCATGTTCTTACGTACAATCAGACACTCTATCCATAAATAGCAACAACACTTACTATATCAAAAGCCATTAAACTATACAGACTAAACATTACCCTAGAGGGCCTTCTATTATGAACATATCTGCTATTTATACCAAGCCACCAAGCACCTCCAACCCCAACACTAAACTTTTTCTTCAATCAACTTGCCTTCTTCAACATGCTCCACTGCACAATCCCAGTGAACACTACAGCTCAGCCAAAAAATCACCACAAAATCGCTATAGTAACTTATTTTCAAGCTCCAGGGACAAGGGTGGGGTAAAGTTCTGTATCAAGGAAAAGAAATAGAAATAAACTGTGGATGTTGCAGAAGAATCAAGCCAGGGATGGGCTGCTAGGAGTTCGTAGGAGTTTGGGAGAATCTCTAGCTAAGATTCTGTGCAGTTCGGAAAACCCTCCAAACCCCACTCCTGGCTGGCTCTGCCCACCTCTCCCCTCCCAGGAGTACCCACATGGCCCGTTTTGGATGCAGGTAAGTGCAGGGTGCGCATGGAGCTCAGGGAGGGTGAAAAATAGGCCTACTGGAAGTTCGGAAAGGCTGGAAATGGGCCCGTTTCTGGCCTCCAGAAGGCCTCCAGAGCTTGGGAAGGCTGTTTTTGCCCTCCTGGAGGCTCAAGAAAAACCTCCGCAGCCTGGGGAGGGAAAAACTCCCCCCCCCTCTGTGGTGCAGGAGGTTGTCTAGGCCATGCCCACCATGATCACACCCACCCAGCAACGAGGCAGAGAACCCCTTGCTAACATTTTTGAAGACTACCTCTGCCTGTAATTATTGTCCAGATTCTGAGACTCTTTAATTATCATTACTGCAAGAGCAGAACGAGTCATATTCTCAGTACTTGGAGGTGCTTATTTGTGTGCGCGCGTGCATAAAGAGATAAGTATTTATGACAGAGGTCTTTGTGCATAAACAGAGTGAGGACTACTGAAAGGGAGGATCAATGTACAACTGGAATTCTGAACAGGAGTAAGAATGAAGCTTTGCAGTGAATTGATTTACAGTATGAGAGAAGTACGAATGCAGTAACAGTCAGTACACTTTGTGCTTCATTTACAGCACCGGGTGGGAAAAAAGACTGAAGCAGATAAAGCAGATTAATACTGCTTCCTTATATGTGTTAAAAGTTCTCAAAAAAGAAATAAAAAGAAAGAAAGAAAGAAAGAAAGAAAAACAAAGAAAGAAAGAAAAACAAAGAAAGAAAGAAAGAAAGAAAGAAAGAAAGAAAGAAAAAAAGAAAGAAAGAAAGAAAGAAAGAAAAACTTTCTTTTATGTTGGGCAGACTGTTAAAACTAAGGGTCAATGTTGCTTTTAGCATTTTTCCTTAAAAAAACCAAAAACCAGTGGTATTTAATGCACTATATTTTCCTATGCTCGACTGGTATTGCTACTAGTGAAAATTTTGAGGTGGAGATACCACCTTTGGCTGGCTCCACCCCATCTACTACTTCCAGAGTCCCAGCTGATTGCTGGGTCTTCTTCTGTTGCCCTGCATGGGAGAAGGAGTTGGAAAACAGATTAGTGGGGTGGGGAGGGAATGGGATTTTACAGTATCCTTGCCCTAGAGTCAGGTGGAAATGGAGATTTTACTGTATCCTTGCTTTGGAATGGGGTGGAAATTGAGATTTTACAGTATCCTTCCCCTGGAGTGGGATGGAAAGGAAAGGGAGATTTTGCTGTATCCTTTCCCTGGAGTGGGATGGGAAGGGAATGGAGATTTTACACTATCCTTCCTCTGGGAGTGGGGAGGGAATGGGGATTTTGCAGTATCCTTCCCCTGCCACGCCCACCAAGCCACACCAACCCCACAGAACCATAATAAAAATTTTTGAATCCCACCACTGATCAGAGCCTTCTTGGCCCAAAAGCATGGTAATGCAATCAGTTTAGTTGTCCTTTGGTTCATATTTTCAAGGTGTCCCATATCTATTTTTGAAAAAAAAAATCATTGACCAGACTTATGTATTATTTCAAGTATGGTTGCATCTTAGATAGTTACAAATGTTTTACAAATGACAAATTTGTTTTCCTTTATTTCTAATGACTTTTAATGTCGATTGCCTTTTTTTCTTTTTTGAAATAGACACATACTTTATTATTGATTCTGTGCAGTTATTGACAGCAAGGTCCTTTTCTTCATTAGTCATCACCTAATTGGCCCTGGGAAGTTCAATATTTTGTTTTATGAAAGTTGAATCCTTTTACTCTTGTTTGTGTTGAATCTTTTTTTTTTAATTTTGTGTCATGCAGTTCTTTGAATCACGTTCAAATATGTTTTCTTAGAATTTTCCCTCTGTTCTTTATTTCCTAAAATAAGCAGAAGAATTGAACACTATCAGCAAAACCTCTCTGTACATCCTAAAATCCAAATCATTTATAAATCTAAGAAGCCTGTTCCAAAATAGCTCTATCAAGATCTTTGCTGGTTAAATTCTTCTGGCTCAAGAACTGGCTCTTTCTTTCTTTCTTTCTTTCTTTCTTTCTTTCTTTCTTTCTTTCTTTCTTTCTTTCTTTCTTTCTTTCTTTCCTTCCTTCCTTCCTTCCTTCCTTCCTTCCTTCCTTTCTTTCTTTCTTTCTTTCTTTCTATATTTTTACTCCATAATTGATGCATAAAGCTTCAACTAATACCAACAAAGGGAACTTACTCCCACCCAAGGAATATTTTTGTTGTAAATTGCAAGTCTGTTTGCTTGCCTTCCATTGCCTTCCCCTCTTTTCCTGTTTTGTCAGTTGCTCTGATATTATTGCTGGTTTTGCATTTCTTATTGTTTATAATCATACAAATCCTTCAAAAGAAATGCTTCAGAGAGTCCAAGGTAACACAGAGGCAGCATTATTTTGTTAAAGCAGGCTCATTTTTTTCCCAGATTGATGGGGTTGCCTCATAAGCTGCTCCTGGGTATGTGCTTGTGTGCAAAGCCTTGTAATTTTTATATTTTCTACATATTTTAAATGCAAATAGTTCTTGATGATCTTTTTATAAATGGTGGTATGAGATTGCATAGATAATAGTAACAATGCATAACAATGACAAATGAAACAATAAATTCACACCTGTGTGTATGAACCATTCCTCTATTGAATTTCTGCATCCAAAATGGTTAGTAGAAAAAAAGGGCAGGCAGGGCAAATAATACAAACAATCAGCAGAGCAGAAAATGCTGTAAATGGAGGCATTATTGTTTTAAGTGTCTGGTACAACAGTTGTATATCTGTTGTTATTTGGGATTGTTAAACGTTGAGACATTGCCCTGCCAACAAAAGTATGCATAGTCAAGGCTTCCCAATTGCAATGTATTTTATTTTCTCGGGGTTCCAAGATCACCACAGATGGGATACTGCAGTCAAGAAATTAAAAGGTGCTTGCTCTTGGGGAGGAAAACTATGACAATTTAAAGAGCATACTAAAAAAACAGCATACTAGAGAGCATACTAAAAAACAGAGACATCACCCTGCCAACAAAAGTGCATTTAGTCAAGGCTATGGTTTTCCCAGTTGCAATGTATGGCTGTGAAAGTTGGACAGAACTGAGGAAGGCTGAGCGCCAAAGAATTGAGGCCTTTGAACTATGGTGCTGGAGAAGACTCCTGCAAGTCCCTTGGACTGGAAGGCGATCAAACCGATCAGTCCTAGAGGAGATCAACCCTGACTGTTCTTTAGAAGGCCAGATCCTGAAGAGGAAACTCAAATACTTTGGCCACCTAATGAGAAGGAAGGACTCACTGGAGAAGAGCCTCATGCTGGGAAAGATTGAGGGCAAAAGAAGAAGGGGACAACAGAGAATGAGGTGGCTGGATGGAGTCACCGAAGCAGTCGGCATGAGCTTAAATGGACTCCAGAGGATGGTAGAGGACAAGAAGGCCTGTTAGCAGTGGTGGGTTCCTACCGGTTCAGACCGGTTTGGCCGAACGGATAGTGGTTTGGCAGCCTGGGTTGCTGGAACTGGCAGCAACCCAGGCCTCCCATGCCCCCGAACTGGTTTTCTGGGTGGCGCCGTAGGCACTGCCATCTTGTTTTTTGCTTCTGTGCATGTGCAGAACAATTTTTATTGTACTGTGCATGCGCGCACAGTGCGCATCAAGCACGTTTGCACGGCATGCCCACAAGCGAACCAGCTGTAGTGACTGTGTTTTCTACATTGCTATGATTTATTTTTTTAAAAAAGTCCTATTTCTCTTGTTGCAGTACAGGTAGTTCTTGCTTAATGACCATTTGTTCAGAGATGGTCCAAAGTAACAATGGCCCTTAAAAATGACCCACACTTATGACCATTACAGTTTCCCCACCGTGACGTGATCATGATTCTGGTGCTTGGCAGCTATCCCACTCTTACAATAGTTGCAGCATTCTGCAGTCACATGCAGAACATGATCGTCATTTGCAACCTTCATAACTTGGATACTACAAAGCCTCCTCCCAGAAGGTAACAAGGAAAACAGGTTGTGAAGAGGATCTGTAGCATCCCAGACAATCCTGCGGAGCCTGCTCAAGCATCACTTCTGTGCTATGTCCTGGATAGAAGGAAGTGAACTACCAATCAAAGATTCTTTTATTACATTTTCATTTTCCTTTATACAATCACTTAAATACTGTGCAGTTAAAAAAGAAGAAGCAATAAACAATTCATAACACTTCTATCCTACATACACCCTTCCTTCTACCCCTCCAACTTTCATTTCTCCCTTCCAACAATCCCCTCTTCTACTTCCCCTCCCCCTCAGCCATTCCTTTCTCCCCTTCCCACCATCTCACCCTCCTTACATTCCCTTCTCACTCCCTCTTAATTCCCCCCCTCTTCTTTCCCTCTACACCTCGCTTCGGTGTATTTCTAGTATTCATTGGTCTATTTGTTTTGTACTAAAACAAAAGAAAAATAAAAGGAAAAGAAAGAAGAAAAGAAAAAAAGAAAAAAAAAGCAACAGTATCCAAGTGCATTCATTGTTCTGAAAATTGAGTCTATATTTCCACCCTCCCCCCCACCCACCCCCTGAACCCCCCTCCCTGACCCCCTTCCGACTTCCCAGGTCCCATTCCCGGCATCGTTCTTTATCAAGCAAAGTCTGGAGTATATTGAAACCAAATAGATTAGAAGTTACAAAATAATAAAAAATAATAAAAAATAAAGAACAAAAAAGAAAAGAATAATAAAAAGAAAAAAAGGGGGGGGGAAACCCCCCCCCAAGAAAGAGAAGTCAATATACTCTCTAACATTAAACTCAGCTTCTCATTATTTTTAAAATCTTAAACAATGTCTTTACCTGCTTCCGCATATAAATTCTATACCTTCCATCCTGCCTTTACCCGTGTCCGCATATATATTTTATCCTCATCCATTGCTCCTCTCATATTTACTCCACCCTCGTGTAGACTCTCCAGATAATCTTTCTTAACCTTGTATTCAAATAACAATTTATACAAAAATCAGCTTACATTCTGGATCAAGGTAATCTAATTGAACTTTCACTACCCTTCCATCTACCCCACGCACCCGACTCCATTCATCCCAAACCACAATCCAAGAAAACTATGATCTCCGCTCTCCTCGCCCCAAAGAATAGATCATGCGCAGTTTAAATTAAGATTCAAACAAGTCTTATATAAGTCCCATACAATATATGTCCAAATTCAGCACCGCTTCTTTCAGTCTCAATATCTCTTCATCGGTATACAGCTTTGTCATTTTATACCAGACATAAAATTTGAAATTTTATTCAAATTAAAAATTTAAGAAGTATTTTAAAGGCATAGCTGGATCTTTATTCTTTACTCTTCTGCCCTTCCGGAAAGGGAAAGCAACACCCTCCGCCTTGTAGCCACGTGTCCCGCTGCTTATCTTCTCCTTCTCCTTGTCTTTCTCCAAGTCCAGGTGAATCAGGAAGTCCCGCCTTCAGAGTTTTGTAGTAAAAATCTCGGGCTTCGCAAACAGAATTGAGACGATATTTTTGGTTCTCAAATGTGACTGTGATACCAGATGGCACTTCCCATTTATATTGTATCTGAGAATCTCTGAGTTTTTCAGTTAAGAAAGTGTAGTCTCTCCTTGCTCTTAATATTTGAGATGGTATTTCTTTAAAAACAATCAAGTCCTGTCCATCGATTCGCAGCCTGTTATTGTAGAACTTCTGTATTATCGCATTTCTGGATTCTCTTGTGGTGAAATATATAATTATGTCCCTCGGAAGCTGTTGTTGTTTTGCTACACACGAGTTCTGGCGATAAATTTTTTGAATCTGCCAATCAAAGTTAAATCCCGGACTTCCCACCGAACGTCTGAAAGCTTCAAAAAAGGTCTGTTTCAAATTCTCCTGTTCCTTTTCACGCAATCCTCTGACTCTTATTGCAAACGCAGTCTTATTGTAATTTATCATAACGAGTTGTTTTTGAGCATTTTCAACTTCCTGTTGTAACGTTTGAATTTTAGATGTCAAATTAGAATTAGTTTTTTCCAAAAGTTCCAATTTGTCCTCCATTTCAGAAACATAGTCTGTCATAACAGTCATAACTCTGATCGTATCTTCCCTTGTTTGAGCAATCTTGGCATCCAGTTTATCATATAAGTCCGATAAAAGTTGTTTAATTTCCTGTCTGAACTCTTTAAGGGTTTCAAAAAGAAATTCTTGCGTTAAGAGATCTCCAGTAGAGGGCGTAGGAGGCAAGGGCAGCGATTTTGTAACAATTTCTTGAGATGTATTATTAGGGAAACGCTTAGACTGCTTTGATTTGGGAGCCATTATAAAAAACGCACAAACAAACAAAGTCTCTGCTCCCCTCGGTTTTAAATGGGATACTATTTATAGACTTTTAACAGTTAATAAGGAGAAGTCTTCAGGAGAATAGAGCTGATTGAGTGTGTCATATATCAAACGCAGAAGCTATAAAATCGCCATCTTGTAACGCAGCTGGATAAGAAAGCCTTTTACAAAATTGAAGCTGGTATTTTGAATAGTAATAAGAAAAAAATTTACAACTTCAAGTTAATATTTGGTTTTGAAGCCATTTCAAAATTTATCTGCCTGCAGTTAATAAAACTCTATTGCCTGAATATGCAGCTTTAAGTAAAGAGGCTGAGTTCCCCTTTTATTTTGAAGTTAAGGCTTGGCAAAACTTTCAGTGAGTAAACATTGCAACAAGACCGTTCAGCAGATTCATCACCATTTAACTTCCAGATAAGCAAAGTTAATGAAGGAGTAAAATTCTTGTAGAAATAAAACTAATTAAAAAGCTTCTGCTGGCCTATTGTGAAACCAAAACATATGATAAGCAATCTCTTTTGTTTTGAATTCTTGTGAATTCTTGTGAGGATTAACAAAAAGTGTTCATTATTACCGGAGAAACCAGCCTGCTCGGCGCCATTTTAAAAGCCTCTAAGTAAATAATTTTTCGGAGGAGAAAAAGAAAAGAAGCTAAAATGTTGATAAACAATTATTGTGCATGGAAATGGATTCAGCTCGTGATAAGATTAAATCAAACAAAACTTTGAACTGAGTGGGGGAGACCTACTTTGTCCTGCACAAGGCAGTTTGAAATTCCCAGCACGGACAGCTGTTCTGCCAACTACCAATGATCTTTTCTGCCATCCTCACCACTCTCTGCACTGTTTTCCTGTCTGAAGCAGTAATGCTTCCAAACCAGACAATAATGCAATATGACAGGATACTCTTGATTGTCCCTCTTTGGAAAGTGGTAAGGACTGGGGAAAGAAGATGAACTTTTCTCATGTGACACAGAAAATGTAGATGCTGCTGAGGCCGCTTCATCAATGTCTCACTGTTGAGTGACCAAGCTAGCCAATATGTACCTCTGTAGCAATTTCAGAGTTTTATTTCTGATATCAAGATTGAACTGTCTTGGTCTATTCTGTCTCCTTAAAAAGTCATTGGGTTGAATATCCTCCACAAGGACAAGCAACAGAACCATCTGCCTTAGGAGTCTCTGGTCATCAGAAATAAATTTCCATCAACCGGATTTTTTTGGGGTGGGGTGGGGGTTGTTTTGTTTTGTTTTCCTCCTCTCACTTCTTATCTCATGACTTTTACATTTGTTAACCAGAGAGCAGGTACGATCTTGTTTTATGATTTTGTAAGACATTCTGTAAATCTTTCAAACTGAAAGCTGGCACATAAGTGTCTTACATCAGTAAGTAAATAAATCAGGAGTTGGGTCCTTAAGACTTGCAAGCTTTTAAAATATTAATTCTGGCATTCTCATCCTGGGACTGAAGGTAGATAGGTAGTTTATTATAGAAGAGAAAGATATTCTGAGGATTTATCACACTCTGGCATCTCTATTTGGTACTGTTGTAGACTCCAAAAATTCTTCAAAGCTGATCTATGTTAAGAATATTAACTTCATTGGGAACACTGTACCCAATATCAATATAAGGCAAATACCACTGACTCAAAAATTAAACAGTGAAGGCTCTCCCTTAAGGAAAGGCACCTGCAGGTTATATGCTTAATCCTGGAACAGATCTCTTCATTGACTCTAGCTTTCATTTTGTCATGATTTTATTTTGCTAGCTCATGCAATCTTTTTATAACTTCAGGACTTCTGCCATCTTGTTGTTGTGATGACACAATGGTGCTGGGTCTCATAACTGGAGGGGATGAATCAGCATACAGGGAAGAAGTCCAGAAGCTATCCGTATGGTGCTCAAAAAACAACTTACATCTAAATACTAGGAGATGGTGCTAGATTTCTGGAAGCACAGAGAGGAACCTGCCCCATTGTATATCGAAGGGGGCTGTGTGGAGAGAGTTTCCTCTTTTAAATTCTTGGGAGTGCTTATTGGTCAAGATCTTACCTGGAAAAACAACATGTCCCTAGTGATTGGAAAGGCCCAACAGAAACTTCATTTCTTTAGAATCCTGCGAAAAAATCAGGTGGAACAATGGCTGACGACCTCTTTCTATCGGTCCACCATAGAAAGAGTCCTCACACATTGCATTATAGTATAGCAATAGCAATAGCAGTAGACTTATATACCGCTTCATAGGGCTTTCAGCCCTCTCTAAGCGGTTTACAGAGAGTCAGCATATTGCCCCCAACAATCTGGGTCCTCATTTTACCCACCTCGGAAGGATGGAAGGCTGAGTCAACCCTGAGCCGGTGAGATTTGAACCGCTGAACTGCTGATCTAGCAGTAGCCTGCAGTGCTGCATTTAACCACTGCGCCACCTTGGCTCGTATGGTACACTGGTTTAACAGCTGTGGACAGGAAGGAACTACAGAGAGTGATCATTTCAGCACAAGAAACCATTAGGTGCCCTCTAACTCCACTGGATGACATCACCAGGTCTCGCTGCTTTAGCAGAATAAGGAAGATTCTCAGAGATGATTCACACCCTGGTCAGTGTCTCTTTGCACTCTACCATCAGGCAGAAGACATCAAAGCATAGCCAGCTGAACAAATAGGTTTAAAAATAGTTTCTGTCCTTGGGCTATTGGACTCTTAAACACAACCACAATCACTCCATGCACACGCAGAAACGTATGACTAGTTTTTCTTTGTCTTTCTTTTTCCTAATTGCATAGGGATTATTCTTTATACTATTTATGTTGTTTGTATTTGCACCAGAATGATATTCAGCAGGTTCTGACTGGTAGCGGAAATTTTGAGTAGTTCAGAGAACCAGTAAATATAATCTCTGACTGACCCCGCCCCCATCTATTCTCTGCCTCCCGAGTCCCAGCTGATCGGGAGGAAATGTGGATTTTGCAGTAATCTTCCCCTGGAGTGGGGAGGGAATGGAGATTTTACAGTATTCTTCCCCTGCCACGCTCACCAAGCCACGGCCACAGAACCAGTAGTAAAAAAATTTGAATCACACCACTGGATTATTTAGTGAGGCTAAAACCAATTTTGTTGTGTACATGATGTACAATGACAATAAAGGCTATACTATATACTATCTCTATGGAGTGAATGGAGTGGAAATGAGACAGAGACATGTCAGTAGCAACCTGATGATGCTCTGTAAAGATTTTTTTTCCTCCCAACCTGTTTTAGAAACATGATCAATCCTATGGAATGTTATAAGTCAAATTACTAGTAATTTCTGAAAGGTGCAGAAAGTATGTACTGGATTTGCATGTAGTCCTAAAACATTAACTTTGTGGCCTTCAGAGTCACTCAAAATAGATGGGGCTAAATGTTTGGGTCATTTTTCTCCCCATTTTGGCGAAGAATTTATGGGACAAAAGATTTCAAGCTTTGCTAATGCATAAATCCTCTTTGAAACTCCTTTGCCAAATGCCCTCCACATTTCTTATGGGCTCAGTCCATGCAACCTTGAGACTACTTTTCACGATTTGATCTGGTATCAACTATTGGACCTGCTCTCTATCCTACTATTACTTCCAACTATTTTTTTCCTTATCTTATTTTCGGTATGGAAGACTTTTCCAGTCATATTGTCAACTCTGAAGCAAACCTGGCTGAGACCATCTTTGCGGCTTGCCACAAGGCAGAGGAGGGGAAGGGGAAATAGATAGCTCAGCTTTGCTGCCAAAACAAAGTTTTCCTGTGGGAACCAAGGTCATTCCAATAGGTGGCTGAGAGAGGAGGAGTGGAGTAACTTAGCAACCTACCAGCACCTCTATTGGACATTGTGACTGATGACATGCGGGGGAAGGAAAAACTTCCACTTTTTAATTAGGTGAAAACCACGTGAACTTTCAGAGTTGGTTTTCACCGGTTGTGCCAATATGATATATCCCAGTGTTTTTCAACCTTTTTTGTGCAAAGGCACACTTTTTTCATGAAAAAAATCACGAGGCACACCACCATTAGAAAATGTTAAAATTTTTTAACTCTGTGCCTATATTGACTATATATAAAGTAATTTTCCCACGGCACACCTTACACTATGTCACGGCACACTAGTGTGCCGCGGCACAGTGGTTGAAAAACACTGATATATCCAATAAACCTGTTCTTTGAGGATTCTACCTTCCTCACAGTTCTGTTTTCAATGGGCATATTACTTGGAGCTCTGACACATATGTTGAAGGTGTAGTAAATGTTCTTGGATTAGATGTGGATAAAACAGGAAAGGATCCTAGCAGTGAGCTAGGATGGAGGAAAAATGATTCCTAATGGGGAATAAAATAAAGAAAGAACAATTAGGATATTATGCATTCATAAATAGGTATTTGGGGAAAGAAAATTATGAGTTTCCCAGAGGAAAACCAGCACTAGAAACCTGACGGAGGTGCTAATTGCCTTAGTTTGTATTAATATACTGCCTAAAACAAATTGCATTGAAGTGTGAGTTAAGCAGTTTTATGAAAGGGGGAAAAAGGGAGAGGGGGAGGAAGGAGAGGGGGGAAGAGAGAAACAAATCTTTAGGCATGTGCAAGTATCATTAAATTTAATAGTATTTTTAGACAGTAATTAAACTGCAGAGATTTCATAGCTGAAGATAGAAAGGTACATTTAAGAATCTAGATAGTAATTTTGAAAATGATATTTTTACAGGGGAAAGACAATTCTTTTCTTAATTTTGGTTATATTGCATAGTGACTAAAATATATGCAGGTGCGAAGCAGAAATAAGTTGAGGGAATTCATTTATGCATGTGTGATTAGGAAAAATTAGATGCTGCATTTTTACAGCTTTTTATCTATGAAGCAGATGCCAGCATGCTGTAGTTAATACAATATACCCCAGGATATGTTATGGAACCATAAATACTTGCCTTGAGATTTTTGTTTCTCTGGAAATCTATTCAAAATTATATTGAGTTGTGTTTCTGCTCTAACAAGATGTGTTCTGTAGATAACCAACATTTTCCCCCTTGCTTCTTTGCTCTAACCCTCATACCAATTTGACACCTGGATACCATGATGCTACTGTTTTACCTCATGTTGTAACAATCACCTCAGTCGTGCACTTGTTAAGGGGATTAGACAAGTGCTTCTCTCTGCAATACAGAGTAAAAATATTGACTTACTTCAAGGCACTGAGTTGCACAGCCACAGAATCTGGTTTATGAACAAGCAGGAGGGCAATTTAGAGGTTTTATGTATATTAATGTGAATTGGCTGGTTAGCAGAGCAATATGTCAAACGATTTGGGAGAAATTATCTTCCTTCTCCTCCTGGCAATCCAGTATCGTAGTTCTCCTGAGTTCTATTTATTGGCTTTAGGGATTCCGGTTTCTGCATTTCTTGAAAACAGTTTCTGGTGCCCCACTGGGTAATTTAGTGCCTTCACTAAGTCATATTATTAGTGACTTTGAAACTGTAACTGTTTATTGTAGATTGCTCCTTCTATATTGTGCATCAGCTATTGAGGAGGGAGATTTAATTTATTTCGGGGGGGGGGGTTCCTCCTCACTGATGCTTTAAATGTTTATCCAGAATTAAATTGCATTTCTATGAGAAAATTCAGAACTGAGGGGAAAAAATCCAAATGCATTATCCACATCTCATCTGGCAAGGGCAAGATTATACAAGTATTTGTCTGTAAATATCTATACATGTGTGGAAAGTTTGTTTTTTAATCTTTTTTAATCTTCAGCTCCTGGATTGTTAAAGAGTTCAATGGGTAAGGAAACTATAAATTTCTATGTGATTTAAGGATGAGGATTCATTCCTATGAAAAGAAGAGGATTATCACACATTTTAAATAGCTAAACGTAAAGGTTCCCCTCGCACATATGTGCTAGTCATTCCCGACTCTAGGGGCTGGTGCTCATCTCCGTTTCATAGCCGAAGAGTCAGGGTTATCCAAAGACGTCTCCGTGGTCATGTGGCCAGCATGACTAAATGCCGCATGCGCACAGAACGCTCTTACCTTCCCACCAAAGGTGGTTCCTATTTTTCTACTTCCATTTTTACATGCTTTCGAACTGCTAGGCTGGCAGAAGCTGGGACAAGTAATGGGAGCTCACTCCGTTACATGTCGCTAGGGATTTGAACTGCCAAACTGCCGACCTTTCTGATTCACAAGCTCAGCGTCTTAGCCACTTAGCCCTAATTTTAATAGCTACTTTCCTATTTTTTCCTATTTCTATCATAATCTGTTTATGAGATTCCAGATGAATCTAGCTAGAGAAAGCCTTAATTTGGCTCATCCAGGGAAGTGTTTACTTGAGGAATGGACACTTCAATGGGCATTTCAAAAAACGAAAGACAAAATCTCTTCCTACGCCTTTTGCACAAGTTTTTTCCTTTCACCCAAGGCTTGTTACAAGCTAGGAGTACTATGTTCTAGAAAGGAACAAATTAGTTAATGAATACTTTTTAATTAATTTATTATTTAAAAAAAGGTTGAACAAATTGAAATAATTTGTTACAAATTACTTGTCTGCTTTGAAATGTTTGAAAAAAAATGATCACAGCTGTGCATGTTTCAAAAATTATATGGAAAGAGTCTGTTTTAAGCCCTGAGAAACTTGTAAAAGTCAACCTCTGTCAGAGTGGAAGCCATCTTTTACATTGGGCCTTCAGGCCTGCCACATTCAAGGCTGGGGGAAAATGGGAGGGGGGATTATATGGAGAATGGGAGATATATAGTCAAAATAACATCCTTTTCTCAGAGAGTCAAGGATGTCTTGACCTGCAGCTATGATGAGGTAACTGGGTGGCAACTCCAGTTTTGGATGGTGTCTGATTGGATCATGTGATGGGCATATGGGTGTTGGGCAGGGACCTGAACTTTCTTTTGGGTGGGGAAAACCTGGAAACTTTCAGATTCGGGTTTTCCCAGATGTGCCAATATAACATCTCTAAAAAATGGAACTTTGAGGAAACTCAAACCCAGAGTCTTCTTTCATTGGGGGTGTTACCTGGAACCCTGACAACCTCTTGAAGCAATGATGCTTCCTTATGTGCTTGAGCAGGAGCTTAAAAGACAGCAGAGTTTTCATGCTTGTTCTAGAATATCTTATCCTGAATAATTTTTGAAAGGTTTATGTGAATAATATTAAAAATAATCATCTTGTCTTTCCTGATAGGACTTAAAATCTAACAGTCACCGAGATGAGATTGCAGCAGCACGGGCTTCTCTGAAGGAGTCTTCACCTCTTCTGCATTCAGTTTGCTCTGCTTGCTTGGAACACTCTGATGTCGCCTCTCTCACGGCCAGCAAGGACTCTGTTTGTCAGGAAATACAAAATGCTCTTGATGTCATCTCCAAGGCCTCTCAAGGAATTGAACATCCAAAAGTCCAACAGGTGCCACAGTCAGCCTCTCTCGGAAGTGCTCTCGATGAACTTGCGGTAGGACAATCACATTATCTTTCAGTAACGTAATTTATTTTAAACACTTGGGTTTATTAATATAGAAATCCTGTTTTGTTGAGTTTTTTTTGTCCTGTAGTATTTTTTTAAACTCTCTTCTCCCCTACATTATTATTTTTGGTGAATAGCATCCATACCTTCCTCATTTTGGGGGGAAAGTCTGTTTTCTTTGCTCCCTGAAAATTAGGGATGAGCATGGATACTAAAAGGGGTGGGATTCTACCGGTTCGGCCCGGTTTGGGCAAACCTGTAGCTCTGAAGATCAGCTGAAAGCGAACCTGTTTGCTCTGACCTTCAGTTGTGCCCGCCCACCCCCGGAATATATTCACCAATATTTCCTTGGTTTTTAGTCCAGCTGATTGGTGTGGCAGAGTGAAGTGCACACTCAGCGAACCTGTTGTTAAAGCGGTAGGATCCCACCCCTGAGCTCAATGGTTTTTATTGTACATATTGTACAGAGTTACTTTTGGAATTTGGACTTAGCACAGACAAATGCTTTTGCTGGGCCTCATATCAAACTGATAAACAATCGACAAAGTAACAAAATCGCCAAAAAAATTTAAAAAGGGAAAATTGAGCAATAGTATCAAGCTCTTCTCAAGCCTGTTTTCTTCAGAAGCTCATTTTTAATTCTATTTTTTATATTTTATCTTATTATGTAACTAATGTGTGTACACAGACATTAAAACCAGCATATTAATAAAAAACAAAAACAAAATCAAAATCAAAAAGGAAAGGAGAGGGAGAAGGAAATTATGTTACAAATTGAAAATCTCCAAAAATGTTACTTATATTGCTAAGAATTCATCTTTTTGCTCTTTTGTCCACAAACAAAGCTAACGCAAATATTGATAGCACATCTTACATTTGTTTATTTTATTAATAAACATCAACAATCCATAGCTGAAAATTTATACAATTTCCAGTCCTGCTCATAACTTATATCCTCCTCTTCACACTTTTGTTTCCTTTCTCTGTATCACACATTTATTCATTTATTTAGCGCAAGGCATACATGTTCAGATTTATTTTGTTTTTTATTTTATTTTTAGGCATTTTTCAGCATGGGCACTCAATGTCTATATTAAAAAAAGAGAGAGAAACCAGTGGTGCAGATGTGTTAAATTTATATTTTACTGACAAAGAAAGAAAGTATAGATCTATTTCAAACTTGCTATCTTCAGCCAGCCATACCCTTCCAGGATTTGAACCTGGGCTGTTTGCATATTAGGTAGATGTATTAATTTTTAAGCCACAGGTTCTCCTTGCTGTGTCAGCTGTACCAGGGGAGAGATTAAGGTCTTTTTCTATCAAGGCAACCTGGTCTACCCAAATATGGAAAGGAGCATACTGCTTCCCTTTCATCCCCAATCCAGGAACCTGCCAGGCAGTCACTTTCATGACAAACTATTTTGTGTTAAATTTATATTTTACTGACAAAGAAATAAAGGGAGACAAGTATAGATCTATTTCAAGCTATTTAGCTCTCATCAGTTAGCCATACCCTTCTGGGATTCGAACCTGGGCTACTTGCATATTAGGTAGATGTATTAACCTCTAAGCAGTAGTGGTACAGATGTTGCTTAGATTTCCATTTTACTATTTGTTGGACTGCATTTCCAAAAATTCCTTATCATAGGATGGGCTTGAGGGGTATGATAGAAGCTGCAGGTCTACAGGTTCACCCCTTGTATGATTTGTTTGTATGGATGTATGCGTGTGTATACTAAAGTTTGTGAAAACTCTCATGCTGCTCGTAAGTGGCAATTCGGTTCCAGCAGCATATGCCAGATAGGTTGCTACTTCAGACTGAAGAATAACATTTTTATATGTACAAATATAAATTATATGTGTTCCTTCTTGGCCCATATTGTTAAATCACTTTTATTCCTAGCCTTTTCTATCTTGTTTCCCCCTATAATGTAAATCATAACCTAAAGCAGGCTGAATAGATAAAGCAAAATTGATTAACTATTTAATCCTTTAAAAGTGTTTCATTTTTCGTTATTTATTGAAAAAAATGGCATTAGGTAAGAGCCTGAAGTAACCTTTGCTCTATGTTGTTTGTGGAGTGCAAATAAAGTGCACCATCTAAAAGCTCCCTTAATATCTTTCATGCTACTAAGCTAGAATTTATAGCTGGGCAAAATCAGAAGTAAATTTGAAAACTGCCAAAAATGTAACCCAGCACATTTTAATCATTTCATTGTGTCAGTAGTAAAAATCATAATGTTGCAAGTGTAAATAACAATTTATAAAGTTTTGTTAAGTTATTGTAATGTGGTTATATCACGTAGGCCCTTCAGCATGCTTTTAAAATTCTTGCAATATATTTTAATCAGCCTCTTCAAATTAATCACAAATCTTTGTTGATGGTTTGGACATTGCGTACATTTCTCATTTGTAAAGTTTGAGCAAAAGTTTCAGATTCAGTCTGCAGTTCTATTCAGATTATAGGGGTGCTTGGTTTAGAGCTCAGTTAGGATTCTACTATTCATTTGCTGCAAAATGGAAAAGCTCCTGGTCCAAATGACTCTTCAATGGAATGGTATAATGGTGTTTGCAGGCCTGTTGGCTCCTATACGTTTGCAGGTGTATAATGAATATTTTAATGACAGTAAATTGTCATCATCATTTTATCAGGAACGAGATAGACTAGTGGAAAGGATTGAATTGTTAAAAACATCATTGAAATGTATTCTGAAATTTGCTTTCTAGGGTATGGAGATCACGGCATGTTATTATATTTAAGCATCATGTATATTAATATTTCCTTTAAAGTGAACAAAGTGAAATAGTTTTGATATCAAACCTCTATCTTGAAACTAGTAGAAATATGTCTCTGAGGACGTCTTGCTCTGTGCAGACTAATTAGGGTCCCATATGGTATGTATGATTATATAATCACTGTGGGAAACGTTTTCTAAATGGAAGGTATTGCTGCTAAGCCTGCCTTCCAGCTGCCTAGTCCCATGATGGCAAACCTATGGCACGCCTGCCATAGGTGGCACATGGAGCAATTTATGAGGACACGTGAGGCGTTGTCCTGTCAGCTCCAGCGCACATCCATGCTGATTTTCAGCCTTGCTCCCCCCCCCGGGAGGCTTCAGGGTTGCCCGTTGGACCGTTTTTCTCCCTCTGGAGGCTTCAGGCGGCTTCCCTGAAGCCTCTGGAGGCCGAAAAACTGCCCAATGGGCAAACCGGAAGTTCGGAAACGGACTTCTGGTTTGCGTGTTGGGCTGTTTTATGCCTTCCGTAGGCTTCAGGGAACCCTCCTGAAGCCTACAGAGGGAGAAAAACCGTCCAACGGGCAACCCGAAAGTCTGTTTCCAAACTTCCGGTTTGTGTGTTGGGCCATTTTTCACCCTCCCCAGGCTTCAGGAAACTTCCCTGAAGCCTGGGTAGGATGAAAAATGGCGAAAAAAAGGCCCACTGGAAGTTCAGAAGCTTCAGTGAGGCCTGCACGCATGCGCGGGGTGTGTGTGCAGGCATGTGGGGGGGGAGGGCATTGCATTATGGGTTTGGGCATGTGTGTACTCCCCCCCCCCATTTTGGTATGCCTCGATCTAAGGGTTAGCCATCACTGGCCTAGTCTATATGGTGCTTTTATTTTGCATTTTGTTTCTACTTACATATTATTTGTGGAAATGCAATTATTTCTTTTAAAAGTTTGGTAAAGCTCAGCTACATTAGATATGCCCTCTTCCTGTATCAGCCTACACACATCACAAACTCTAACAGAGACCTTTTTTTCTGTAGCCGATGGAGATGAGAGAAAATACCTTTGCAGTTTCGGTCCATGAAACAGGAAATATTGCAAGGGCGCTTCGATGGCATGATCAGAAAAGTCAAAGCGGTAATTGAATGTCTGCAGATAAAAAAGGCAGAGCTTAAGTTGAGATCCCCCATGGCTACTTTTTTTGGCCATGTCCTATTGGCACTCCTGAAACCTTGACTGTTTTAACTGCTTCATCCTATGTCAGGATTCCAAATAACACCCCCAGTGAAAGAAGGCCTGAAGTTCCTTAAAGTTCCACTTTATTGGAGATGTCATTTGGCACATCTGGAAAAACCCAAATCCGAAAGCTTCCAGGTTTTCCTCACCCAAGTGAAAGTCCAAGTCCCTACCCAGCAACTACATGTCCATCACATGGCCCAATCAGGCACCGCCCCAACTGGAGATGCTTTCCAGTCACATCCCTCCAAGTGAAGGGCAAAATGTCCTTGACTCTTTGAGAAAGGAATGTTATTTTGACAGTCCCGATTTTTTAAAATTTGTCCCGCGTCCTGCAACGTGTTCAAAAACTCCCGATTTTCCAGTGCTCAGTCCCAGGCCATGCAGCTCACCCGTGGGAAGTTGTTGTTTTTTTTTTTGCCCGCTTCTCTTGGGTGCCGCTCTCCCTGCAGCCATGCCATGCAAGCCGTTGTCAGCAACCTGGTCCGGGTGAGCCGAGGGGAGGCAGGCGGGGATCCGGTTGGGTGAGGCTGGTGATGGGGGTGGCTTTTGAAAGGGTTGGGGGGCATTGGGGGAAGGCAGTCGGGGGGAGGCTGCTTTGCAACCGCCAGCGAAATCCTGTCTAAACTTCTTGGTTCGCCCTCCCCAGCCCGTAGCAGACCGTTCTCAGGAAAGCTGGGTTCTTCCTCCCTCCCTCCCTTCTCTTCCCTTCCTCCCTTTCCTCTTCCTCCCTTTCGCCTCCCTCCCTTCTTTCCTTCCCTCCCATCTTTCTTTCTTTCCTTCCTTCCTTCCTTCCTTCCTTCCTCCCTCCCTCCCTCCCTCCCTCCCTTCTCCTCCCCTCCCTCCAGCCCAGAGGAGAAGCAGCTGCTTCTGGAACTTCTTGAGAAGTTTCCTTGCCTGCCTTTCTCCTTCTCAAACGCCTTCCAATGACTGGTCAAGCTCTCCTCCACGGAGTCTCTTTCTTCTGCCTGGGAATGGAATGGGGGTGTGTGTTATTGATTAAAACTTTTGCCACCCAGTGCTGCAGCTGAGGTGAAGCCGTCGGCACCGCCGCTGGCACCCCCGCAGCACCCCCGCCCGTCGCAGTGGCACCTCCCCTTCTGCTCGGAGCACCTGAGCTGGGCACCACATTACCCCTGTGCCCTCCTCCTCTGGCATACTTTTGAGGAGCCATGAGGCCGCGGGAGCCAGTAGAAAGGTGGTGGAGTGGGCGGGAGCAGGAAACAAAAGGCCCCATGGCTTCTCAAAAGCACAGCGGAGGAGGAGGAGGCGGCAGGGGTAACGCGGTGCCCAGCTCAGGTGCTCCGAGTGGAGGGGGAGGCGGCACCACCACTGCCATGGGCGGGGGCACCAGCGGGAGCTTTGGTGGCTTCACCTCAGCCACAGCGCCGGGCGGCAAAATTTTTAATCAAGAACACACACCCCCTATCAATGGTGTCCCGCTTAACCAATTTTAAAATCTGGTCACTTTACCCATACTCTATATAATCCCCCCTCCCATTTTCCCACAGCCTTGAATGTGGCAGGCTGGAAGGCCCAATACAAAAAATGACTTCCAGGCCTGACAGCCTACCTATTTAGCCTTTTACTATTACTGGCTTTCTTATTATCCAGTTTGGCTTCTGTAATATTTCCTCCTCTCATTTAAGCAAATAAAGAAAAATAACCCCATGAGTATGTAGGCAGTGGTGGTCGGGAGGGATCTGCAGGGAGCAAAAGAGTATTTCTCTTCCATTTAGAATTTCAGATTAAAATAGTTGGAATGGGCTTTAAAAATCTGTCCCCATAATATTGTTGGGATATTGGTTCACCAAAATTTAATTGACACTTCTTTATCCTGAATTGAAGATTAGACTGTAGTTGCATTTATTTACCTTCTTGTATAAACCTGGAAAATTAGTTTAATTTTTGTTTTACCTAAACATTCAGTTTAAATGTTCTAAGCCTCTTAGGAGACATTAATTCTGTTGGTGTGAGAAGCACGAATTACTTAGGCAGGGACATTAGAAAATCTGTTTAATCAGATCTGTCTGCGGGAAATGCTCACTCATTGGTATTGATTTCCTTGCGGTGTCTTGGAGCTGATCAGTGCAGAGGTGCCCAACACAACGCAGATTCCTATTGATAAGCTAAGATGGATCTTTATTTTCTATCTCCCTCAAGATGTTAATTCATTTAGGAAAGGAAGAATGAAGTTTCACATAAATTACTATTGTTCCCTGTCTGAATTAAATATTTAATTGAAAGAATTTACACAATATAGCAGCATTTGGTGCTATTGGGTATTTTTTAAAAAGTGTGGAAATCTTCCCAGGATTTTGCCATGTTTAATACCTTTTAGATGTGATGAACTACACCACCCATGATTCCCAGTCGGCATTGTTTTGCTCATTGGAGATTCTGAGAGTTGTATTTCAACACATCTGAAGGATAGGATGTTAGGAGACATTTCACTTGAACCTCTGACCCCACTGGAGCTATCCCTTTGGAAAGTGAATACTTTGAACCTTGACACATAATACAATTCTCACTATGTAGTGAGTATCTATGGGCTGAGTTCAGTGGTGGGATTCAAAAAAAATTACTACTTGTTCTGTGGGTGGGCCATGACGGTGGGAGTGGCAGGGGAAGGATGCTGCAAAATCCCCATTCCCTCCCCACTCCTCGGGGAAGGATACTGTAAAATTTCCATTTCCATCCCACTCCAGGGCAAGGATACTGTTAAATCTCCATTCCCTCCCCACCCCACCAACCTGCTTTCCAGCTCCGTTCTCCTGTGCAGGGGAACAGAAGAAGACCCAGCCGATCAACTGGGACGCTGATCAGCTGGGATTCGGGAGACAGCAAATAGATGGGGGCGGAGCCAGCCAGAGGTGGTTTTTTTCTGATTCTCCGAACTACTCAAAATTTGCGCTACAGGTTCACCAGAGCCAGTCAGAACTGGCTAAATACCACCTCTAGCTGAGTTTCTAATTCAGTGTTAGTGTTATAAAAGAAACAGCTCAAGATTGCCGCTTCAAAATGTAACACTTGGAGGGTGCCCACCAATTCATAAATCACTGTGTGGAATTTTGGCTCTCTTCAGATTTTCTATCAGTAAGGAAGATCAGAGACGGGATGTCTTTAGAATTCCTATAGAAATCTACCTGGTGCCTATTTCTCTAACAGCTTTTGGCTATTTACAAAGATGCGGTAAAAATAGACATGGAAATAGTATTTAAAACATGATGGGAAAAAGCATGAACAAAGCAACAGCATTTAAAGGCCTAGGTAAACAATGCCTGTGTGTGTGAGCCTCTAGCAAAGAGTGAGCAGATTTTAATTCCAGTGGCACTTTATTCCATATTAAGTATCTGCTATGGAGAAGTAGAATTGATTGCCCTTGTCAAACATACAGGTGTCCCATTAAAGCTCTGAGAGATGGTGTGTAGATGTTGGATGCAGTCTCAGCCAGGTGGTTGGCTTCCAGCAGAAAAAAATGAATGGTCAGCAATAGCATGAGTAGTGTGCATAACACAAGTACATGGCTGGAAAAGAACAGAGTTGTGTTTGGGTTTTTAAAATATATATATATTTATTTTAATAATAAAAATAGTAAAAAGCAATATACAGATAATATAATAAAAATAATTCAAAGGAAAACAGTCTACATTGCATAGTAACAGCTGAATAACAAATCAAGAAAACTTCTAAGCATGAATAAAACATAAGACATAATGTGAAAACTTTCTAGTTAGGTATTTTTCTTTCCCTTTTGTTTATTTCTCCAAATGCCAGCCACAACTTAGATATGTACTGTGTGCTTTACCTTAAACACTAAATATTATTGCTAGTATCTTTTTGAATCCTTTCATGTATTATTTTTCATTAGCCCATAACTTTGTCCCTCAAAACCACTTTCCAAATGCCTCTACATTTACCCTGCTGTGTAATGTATAATACGTATGAGAGCCATTCTTGTTTAAATTTGATTGAATGTGTGTTATGGATATATATTGTACTGTCAATTTTGCCATTGAGGCATCTTTTCCAATTTTGGTCTCCCAATCTGATAGTCAGCAAAGTTCTTTGTCCCTGTGGCTGTTAATATTAGTAAATTGTAGTGTTTTTTGTTTACATTTTCTGGAATTATACCTAATGAGAATATTTGGAATTTCATTACAAATTTTATTTTTAGGATTTTCTGAATATTTTGATGTAGTCCATTCCAATATTTAAAGGGGGGATTGAATAAACATTGTGTTTGTGTGTGTGTGTGTGTGTGTGTGTGTGTGTGTGTGTGTTATTTTTGTAGCGATTCTGCTGCTTCCTTTATGACTGGCTGCAGGTGACATGAGGGGTGGTGGAGAGACCCAGCCTTGATTCCTCTTGGATGAGTTGCCTCTTTAACATCCAGGTATAATCTGTTTGGTGAGATCATTTGGTGGCATGGGGAAACTATCTTCAGCATACATCTTCAACCCTGGCTGGGCAGGTGATGCCATCCAAATGCTGAATGAGGGCCAGGAAGGTGTGAGAGTCTGGATAGAGAGGAACCACCTCCAATTTAACTCTAGGCAGTTATCTTACATGTTGTCATCTAGCAGGACCCAGGAAATATGTCTTTTAAATAGTGGCCTCTGCCCTTCTCCCAGTGATTCAGAAACACCCCCCACCAATTTCTAACTTTCCAGAAGACCGTAAAAATAACTTATTATTATGGACAGTTGTTTTAGAACAGTGGAGTTGGCTTTTTTGGATACTCTTTTCTACTCTTTTATGTTTTATCATTGTTGGCATACGCCGCTCAGAACTATGGCACATAAGATGGGCAGTCATTTAAGTCCCTTAAATGATTTTTTAAAAAAAGATGACAGTTCAGAATACTACTGGTAACCAGTGAAGCTATTTTAAAATTAAAATAATGGGAACCCTATGGAGAAGTCCATGGGCCATCTTCATGAGTTGTTCCATGAAGGACATGTTGCATTAATTCAGACTTGATAAAAGGCTCTCCTAGTGGCAGCTGTTCCAGGGGATTCCTGGATTCTAACTCTTTCGTTAGTGGAGGGCAATTCTCATCCAGATCTGATATATTTGCTAAATCCGGATGAGGAGACCCCAGAATCAATACAGTAATAACACCATTGTATCCGAGTTCAGCTTCCGTTTATTCTTCCAAATCCTGGAAAAATAGTCTTTTTCATCTAAGAGTTTCTAGAGCTGCAGTGCCAGTGTCTCTATCCAGCTTGCTTAATATGGAGTACTGGACATCTGCCAATAGTTGTTAAAATCAATCAGCTGCAAAAATAGCTTCTTAAGCAAGTTCCTCACCACTGTTCTTTTTAAGGTGGCAAAGAAATAGAGAGATTGTAAACATCAGAGGGATTGCAAGACAGTGGTCTTTAGAGTCCCTTATAAGTTAATTGTTGGTATGAACCAGGGGTAGGATTCAGGCGGTTTGGACCGTTTTGGGCAAACCGGTAGCTCCGACGATCAGATGAGCCCATCCGCCTGCCCCTGCGCTTTACTTACCTATATCATCTCGGCTGATTCGCATGGTGGAGCGGATTGCCACACCTCAGCTGTGTTACTCCACAGAGGTAACCTGGAAGGTAAGTTTTATTAAAACTGTACACGCACGTGCACAGCAAACCAGTTTTTAAACTGGCAGTATCCCACCACTGGCATGAACATATTCATATGCCTTAGCTACTTATTGAGAAAACTGGAATCTGGATCACTCTTAACAGTCTTGAAGAGCACCTCTGGAAGATTCTCCTTGAAAATGCAAACTATAGTTAGAATCAACTATTTATAATACAACAAGTAAGCTTCATAAAGGACGTAAAAATATATTTGAGTACATGTTTTCATTTCTCATTAAAAATTCTTTTGTTTTTCACTCTGTGTATTATCCAGTCCTGTAATTAACCAGTTCTACCATAATAGTTCTAAGCAGATCAATTATCATGGTCTTTCTTGCTATTATTTATTGTACTGCCTTTGGCATAATAGATAGATACTATCAAGTCAGGCTATCGCAAGGATAAATGTTTGCATTTTGGATTTATCCTAATAAAAATGTATACCTCTTCCAAGGACATTATTGAAATATATTCTTTTCATCTATTTTATGCATTATCTTCTAATTTTGTTTGCCACACATTATTGTTTTCTAGTCCTTCACCCATTTATATCACTTGCCCAAAGTATGGGTAGTCTTCGACCTACGACCCCAATTGAGCCCAAAATTAGTGTTGTTAAGTGAGACATGTGTTAAGTGATTTTTGCTCCATTTTATGAACTTTCTTGCCACAGTTGTTAAGTGAATCGCTGCAGCTGATAAGTTACAGTTGTTAAGTGAATCTGGCTTCCCCATTGACTTTGCTCATCAGAAGATGGCAAAAGGGGATTACATGACCTTGGGACACAGCAGTGGTCATAAGTATGAACCAGTTGTAACTTTGAAAAACATTCATAGGTCACATTTTTCAGTGCCATTGTAACTTTGAATGGTCACTATATGAAGTGTTGTAAGTGGAGGGACTATTGGATTCTGTTTATCACCTATATTTAGTCCTTGATTATTTTTCTTGCAGTCTCTGATATTTTTAATAAAAAAAATGAAATAAATCTATTTGCTTACTCTTGCTTTTTCTCAGTGTTCAGCTTTCACATCTGTGCTTTTACCAACAGAAAAAACGATTGTTTTTAACATTTTGGATTTCAGGCATTGAAATGTCCCTATCTCTGTGATCTTGTCTGAGGTTTTCATTGCCTTTCTCCATAGGATTTATCTTTTCTTTTCCAGCACACAAATAAACCATAAAAATCAATCAGGGCCAGCTGATTGTCAAAACTAGCGGTTCGCCTGAACCGATCTGAATCGGCAGCAGCCCACCACTGTGTCAGAGGTGCCTGTGGTGGCCCGAGTGCTCTGCCAATGAAAACAGGCTCCTGAGCTCCGTTTTCGGCTGCAACAGCCTCCTGCAATCCTCTGCCACATGTAGCCCTCCCGAGCTCTGTTTTCCCTGGCAGAGACACTGTGGGTCAGTCCTTCGCTGTTTCCAGGGCGGGCTTGCAGGCCATATCTAAGCAACCTGCAGGCCGCATCTGGCCTCTGGGTCTTGAGTTTGACCACATGATTTAGCTTGAAAGTGTGTGTGTGACAATCCTGTGCTTGGGCCAGAGTAATTTCCCCAGCAGTGAGACATTTGGAATTGAATTTATTTGTTCTGACATTTTGCAGTCTAATTCAGTATTTCTCAAGCTTGACAACTTTTAAGACTTGCAGATTTCAAGTTCCAGAATTCTGGGCATTGAAGTCAGAGGTGGTATTCTGCTGGTTTGGACCAGTTCGCTTGAACCGGTAGTGAAAATTGTGGGCTCATCCGCCCAAGCTCTATGCCATCCCATTTAGGCATGTTTTCAAGCCAGGCTGAGTGCATGTGCAGATGGGGCCTGTGCGCTCACATTTACAAACCAGTAGGGAAGGTAAGTGAATACTACCCCTGAATGAAGTCCACATGCCTTAAAGTTGTCAAGCTTGAGAAACACTGGCTTCATTTTCAAAATTATTTCCCTGTCCTATATTAAGTTTAAACTGTTGTGCTAGGGTTTGATTATCTTTTGTGAAAGAATCAGCCGCAAAAGATATTTCTTCTTTAATTAAATATTACTAATTCTCAAGCATTTCCATTGTAATTGGAAAAGACTCCCAATAGAGTCTTGCTTTCTAATGCTGAAGTTCCCCCTTGCAATCAACCATACTCACCCTGCTGTGAGAAGTTCCAAGAGAAAAAAAAAACCATGATGAAGGAATGTTAATAACTTTATGAGTTTATAATGCCTCTTGCAATTTTCATGAATTAGGAGCTGCTTTCTTTAATTTGCACATTATATGGGTCCTATTGTTTTTTCATTTTGCTTTGTTAAAAAAACTATCTTGTTTCATTTTGGAAGAAACAGAATTTAGCAGATTTAACACACAGGTACATACAGATATACAAGAGTGAGCAACAAAGAGAAATATCGAAATAATAAAACATGTTTGTTGAACAAAATATTCCAGTAGCCAAAATGCTTGCTGAATTAATGAAACTCACAAAATGACATCTGTCAGTACTGTGTGATGCTTTGGGTTTAGTTTCAAAAAGGGTTGTAGCAGTGCAAGTGTAGCACCTGTCAGCATCTGTTTAAAGCAGCTGTGTCTTTTCCCTGGTTGCTTTTCTCAGCTGTGTGATCCTTGGAAAAGATGCAGTTGCTTTAAAGAGTTTTAGATGGGTAATTGATTAGTGGCCCTGGGCATTTGGAAGTAACTGAACTGTACAGTCCTGCTATTTATCTGTGTATTCATATATCCTGCCATATTCTAATAATTCTGCTACGCAGGCAGTCATAGTCCTGAACTTGTGAATTCCTATTATAAGAGGCTGCATTTTTTCTTTATATTTATTGTTTTATCATAGAAAATTAAGTACAAAGCAGTAAAACAAACAAACAAAATAAAAGAAAACATAAACTTACATTCAACCCTAACAACAACAACAAAGAAAAAAATAGTTTACAAACAAGGAGGAAAAAGTGGTCAATTCAATCTAACATTTAACATGTAGGATCCACCCTGGCTGGGTGCTGAAAGAAAAGAAAAAGCAATAAATTCTCCTTCCCTTTTACATAGATACATACATGCATTGTATTTATTATATTTAGCACGTAGAAAGTCCACAAACGGTTTCAAGTCTCTTATATAGCTGCTTAGCCCATTATCTCTAATCAAAGCAGTTAATTTTACCATCTCTGCTAATTCAGTCAATTTCAAAACCCACTCTTCAACAGTCAGCATCTCTTGCTCTTTCTAGTATTTGGTAAGTAACAATCCTCGCAGCCATTACCACATAAAGGAATATGATAAAGAGTGTATGGTAAAATGGGCCAAAAAAAAGTTGAGCATAATATAATGCTAGATAAATAGGAGAATGTGTGGACAAAGATGTCTAAAATTTACATTAAATTATAGTTTGAAAGATAAAAGGCTGCATTTTTAATAACAGAATGCAATCACATGAAAGAAAACTAGAAAAGAGCTGATGTTTGTAGAAGTTGAAATGAACTATTCCTCTGGAAAAAGTACATCTAATATTGTTCGATGCAGCATGATTCTTTAACTTACAAAATCATTTCCCATCAAAGATCCATTGATTCAGCAACTTCCATGAGACTTGTTTTTCTTATTTTAGGGATATATGTGATGCTACTTTCAAAAATAACATTCCTGGGATAATTTATAAGCACTAGCTTTTTCTGGAGAGAAGAATGGTAGTACGTTACCATCTATTTTTTTTTTTCTGTTTTCTGTTTAGCCTATCAGGTTAAACCCCAAAACAGGAATTGCATCAAGGAAAAGTAACTATTCAGTGATCTCATCCAATATAATTGCAATCCAATAGATTTAAATAGTATTTGAATATTTTAAAAGCCTGAATAGAGAATAATCACTTGACATTGAAAGCATGCAATATAGCACTGGTATAACTTTGTTCCTATGAGTGTACAATACAATTATTGACAGCAGATGAGAACTTTAATGTGAAGTTATTTTCCCATACATTGTCCAAAATGATTTTCAGACTTTCTTGTAATATACGAAAAGAATGAAAGAGCCTTGCTTAGCATTATTTCTGCTTCCTATCAATAATTTGAAAATTTCTTACCTTGAATGTTAGAATAAATTAACTTTCCCTAGCTTGGTGTTGGAATAACAACTCTCAATACTTGCAATCCCCCACTCCTGCCTGCAACTACGTTGATGTTGGTGGATGATAGTGATAACCAGTATTGAAATAAGATTATGAAAATAGCTGAGGAAAACCTATTATGTTCTATTATTTCCATTTAGAATACCATCTCCCAACCTTGATTCCTTTACAGTGTTTTGAACTTCAGTGCCCAATAGCTCGAGATAGAATGGCCAAAGATCAAGAATAAAGGGTTAGGGTTAGGTATGTGAGATAGGTATGCCTCAGATTCAGGTAAGAGCCTGGAACCTTATGATTATTTATTTGCTAAACAATCATTTCTTCCAAGAGGAACCGACTCCTTTAGTGTTGACAGATAACTTCCCCTCCTCCTGGGAACAGGCATTAGACTACAAGCTGGGCACTTATGGGTTGTCCCTGGCATTTTTAATATCCCTAGGCTTTGACCAAGCTAAGCAAGTAGTCATTAATAGAATGAAAGACATGGAATTCCTTTAAGAAATAAATAGGTTGCCTCTCCATAGTAGGAACAGAGGGGTGTGGGAACCATCAAGATATTTAGAGGACCCGATCTTCCCGAAACATAGAATAGCATTCATCAGAGCCAGATTTAACATCCTCCCCTCAGCACTTCCCCGCGGCAGACATAATAAGATCCCATTAGTGGAACGAGTATGTATATGTGGTAAAGGAGAAGTT
This sequence comes from Thamnophis elegans, assembly GCF_009769535.1. Classification (NCBI taxonomy): domain Eukaryota; kingdom Metazoa; phylum Chordata; class Lepidosauria; order Squamata; family Natricidae; genus Thamnophis; species Thamnophis elegans. Next base: position 21,256,797 of record NC_045555.1, on the reverse strand, counting down.
GAAGATATCACACGTTTTATTATACAGAGATTTTAGGTCAAGGCATATTCTCCCTTTATTAGAGAGACTGCCAGGGAGGGCAGACAATTTTTATGAAGACTATCTCCTCCGGGACTCAAATTCGGCTATCACACGTGCAGTAGCAAAATTCTGTGCAGCTGCAATGACCACAAGGAAGAGTCAGTTACAGAATTAAAGATGTTTACTGCACCAACGTCTTGTAAATCTCTCTAACAATTTTTAGAGAATCTATATTTACATACATACTTATCCGCTCCCCCATCATGTAACCAAGGAAAAGAGCCACACTGTTTGATACCATGCCCTTTATTATTGCGGATGTGTTACTTATTATTAATAGTAATGTCTTTTAACACTCTTGTAAACTGATAATTCTGTCAATTGCTGGTCTCTGTGACCGTAAAAAAGTTTATTATTATTAAGAATAAAGGGTATTGTAGTCTAGGATAAATTAGAGCAAAGTACTGTATGCCACTTGGTAGACCTGAAGGCTTGCCAAGCATATTGAGGGCTACAATTCAGGAACAGAAATAAAGTTGGTCTGATTTGTGTAAATTTAAGAGGCAAAATGGTTTCCTTAAGCTTCAGTTGGATTTAAAATATCCAGTTTGGTTTGAAAGGGGAATGCATGAGGCTCCAGAGTTCATGTGGGCACTTCTGAAGTAGATGTAAAACACTTCAGATGAAATCCAAACTTCTATTCTAGTTGTCACTGCATAATGCCATTAACATGGAAGTAGATATTCCTGAAACTGATTCATATTTTTGATTTTGTGCAAAACTATGTTTTTCTGTTGGTCTGAAATGACTAATTTAATGTCATCTGAATAAGAATGTTTAATTGATTTTTGTTGTTACTGATTTTTTTTAAAATGAAGGTTAAAGAGACCCAAAAGCAGGGGAAACATTCAAACATGAGTAAGGCTGGCATGAATTTGTTGGCATGAATATCTTTATGTGAATTTTGTCCTTTTTCCTTTTATGATTTGAAGTGAAATTAAATATTGAAATAAAAATAGCAATAAAGCATAGTAACATTATGAATAAATAGCAAAGATATAAACAAAAAACTGGTTCATTCATAAATGATTAGACAAAGTTAAAAAATGTGAACACCATACATTTGTAAATATATAAATTATAGTATATGATCTCAGTTATAGCTAGAACGATCTACGTAAGAAAGTATTTCCATTGTTAGGTTGCAGAAAAGACTCAGCTCTTTGTATGAAAAGATCAAACTATGGTTTTATTCCTTATTAATAGTATTTTTAATGGTCCATACCACCATATCCTAAATGGTATACAGAAATAGAAAAAGTTCTATTTTTTAAAAAGAAAACAACTAAAAGTAATAAAAGTGCCCACAGTCAAAATATAATATTGCAACATATGGAAGATAAATCTCAAACATATATAAAACAAAGACCAGAAGCTGCCCAGTCATAGTCAATCTTTGAAAGCTGAGTTTTTTTTCCCCAAAGCATTATGAAATGTCAGTAAAAAAGATGCCAACTGCCCCTTAAAAGTGAGAGGAAGAGGTAACGTTGTTCCCAAAAGTTAAGGCTACATTAGAGAAGGCCTGTCTTACAGTTTATAATCACCTCATCTCCTGTAAAAGCAGAACGCTGGGAAAGCTTTTTTAAAAAAAAGATGATCTAAGAGAGTCAATTTGGTGTAGTGGTTAAAAGCATTGGATTGAAAACTGGGAGATTATGTGAGTTCTAGTCCTGCCTTAGGCACATTAGCTAGCCTTTGGTTTGTTACTCTCTCTCAGTCCTAGGAATAAAGTCCTGACAACTTAGGTCTAAAAATGTTACCCGAGAAAACTGTATGGACTTTTTCATACAGTGACTAGGAATCTGGTTGATTTGATGGGCCATAACAAAACAGCAGAGGACCTAACAAAATGTTCAGAATAATTCTGGAGAAGACAGTCCCTAATACACCTCCAAACCCCAATAGAAATGGACTTGAATGTAATAACCGTACTTTAAATTGGATTTGGAAGCCTATGAGTAGCTAGTGAAACAACTGAATCAGTGCTCTACTGTGCTATGAGCACCCTGGCTACTATACTTTGTACCAATTGTAGATTTCAGGGCATTTTCAAAGGTACCCCGTAGAGAGTATGTTGTAGTAGTCAATCTGCATAACGATAAGGGCACGAGTCACCGTAAGCAGGACTCCAGACCAAGGTTCAGCTGAATTTGGGCCCTAATCTAAGCCAGGCAAAGGTTCTACCTGCTGTTCCAGCAAGAAACATCAATCCAAAAGGACCCTCAAGTAACTGTCCTGCTTCTGTTGAAGAAGCTCAGTGTTATATGAAGCTAGCATATAACACTGTCAAACTATTTACTAAGATTGTATTACTATTCTCATCCTTCCTATTACTTATCTCCTCCCACATGACTATAACCTTGATGCTTGTATCTTTACAATTTATATTGTTTTATTTAGTTTCCTAGTATGATTTGATTGCTTATTTAATATCCTATAACTATCACTAAATGATGTATCTTATGATTCTTGATGAATGTATTTTCAATATACGCTGAGAGCATATTTACCAAAGACAAATTCCTTATGTGTCCAATCACACTTTGCCAATAAAGAATTCTATTCTATTCTATTCTATTCTATTCTATTCTATTCTATTCATTAGAGTTGATGCTTCTAGATAGCCCAGATGTTTATGGATGGGCATTTTCAATGTCTTCCTAGAGTTTAATCTAAGCTTCCCTGATATTATTTTTAATTGTTTTCCTAGAGTTTGGTTGCCTTGGATTCTATCACTGTAAGTGAAGAGCAAATAAGGCCATCCCTTGAAAAACGTTTGGAGGGAATTATCAGTGGGGCTGCTTTATTAGCAGATTCCTCCTGCACTCGTGATCTTCACCGTGAGCGCATCATCACTGAGTGTAATGCCATCCGCCAAGCTCTTCAAGACCTTCTTTCAGAGTACATGAATAACGTAAGTCAGTTGCTGTTCCATTGTTGTTGTTTTATAATCTGTGTATTTTCTACTTTGTCTCCAAAGTAAAGTTAACCCAATAGTTATTGGCATCCTTTATTTTGTACTGGTTGTCAAACAATTCTTGTCATTTTATATACATGGAGAGTTGGCAAATGATTTGAAAGGTCCTGTTATGCTATCTTTCTTTTATTTCAATTATGCAACTTTTAGAAATGGGAGAAGAAAATGTTTTGGATCTGGTATAATACAAAGTACAGTAAAATATGTAGGCGCACAAAACCATGATAGGGATCATTTTTTTCCATTTTTACCTTTCATCCAAATTATTATCGGAATATGGATCCAAATACATTTCAAGGAAGGTGATGCAGAACAGGAAACGTTTCTATTCCCACCATCTAATGGATGAGTTATTAGTTAGATAGGAATTTGTGCTTAGAGAGCTTGTCTAAGAAGACAGTGGCAGAATTCATCCATTATCCATAGGTGCCCTACTTGTGGAGCTATAGGTTGGGGCTCTGTTTTGACAGTCCAAAGGACAGATGACCACTGGAGCAGGATTAGTCACTTTAATGCTATCCTTCCTGGTTACTTATTCTCTGTGTAGTCCTTCAGATCTGAAAATGCCCAAAGTCTCTTTAGATTGAAATAATTTCTATAATCCCTTGACAATCACTTTACGCCAATAAGCCAGCAGAACTGAACACAAATCATTTTTATTTTAGCCTTCCAGTTTTATTAAAAGATATAATGAAGGTCTCTGACATTATTTTTATTTTTTTTTCCTTCGAGTCAGTCTTGACTCCTGGCAAGTATATGGATATGTCCCTGCAGTGTTCTAGGCAACATTTTTCATTTAGAGTAAAAGAAGGTAAGAATAATGCAGCATTCTAATGCTTTGTGCAATACTCTAGTCTACACAATACAACCAGAATCCAAATTGATTTCCCACTTGAAAAGCATGAAATTCTGCAGGCTTCAAATGCCAACTTAGTAACAGCAGGTTTTGCTTTCAGGTTGTTATTTGCCAGAAGTTCTCTGTAAAAAAAATAATAATCTGGTCACCCTGAAAATGGCCTAAGAATTGATTAGAAGTTTATAGCACCTGTCTTCTTAGAAGTGACAATATAAGCAACACAGGGTCCAATGATTCACTGTTGTCAAATTGATAGGGGCAAGTTCTCCCTGCATATACAGTGGATTTTGAAACTTGTTCTCCAAAACACTAATGGTAGAACAATGTCAAGGCTCCGTGGAATTTATTTATTGCGAGTTGATTGAGATCCTGGGTTGGTATGAAACAGATTTTAACTACGTCCCTGATGTATTCTAGCTAGTAGTTTGGTATATTTGATTTGCAGTCCTATATTAAGGATCTTTTGTCTAAGAACTGTCATAACTTGAACTTGTGTCAGAATTTCCGATGCAAAACTATCATGCTGAACTTGGTCTCCCATTTGCTGTTTCTGGGTGGAGAGGAATTTGTCTAGCAAAATGTAAGCTAGAACCAGCCATGGTGCTGAATATTAATTTTTAGCCAGTCTTATTTAGCCAGGCCTTTTTCTCAACACTCAATAGCCATGTATACAACATAGGGCTATGTTAGGCATGTAGTTTGCTGCTTGGAAGAATTTATTTTGTAAGAAATTAATTTGTACATTTGGAAGCTGGGCCAACAGTTTCCCCTTAAAACATTGAAGTAAACTGAGATATATTCGGTACTTCTAGCATGCTGGTTAGGAATTCTGGGAATTAAAGAGGGTTTTTTGTAATTGATTTTTAGTAAGCAACCTTTGTAAAAGTGGGATATGACTCTTCTTGGTTTTACTGGTGACTGTAGTAGGATTCTCTCATCATAGGGCCTTTTTGTCAGTTTCCGGGTATAGTGCTCTACTTAACCCACTATGCTTGTGCATATTAATGAAATATATTTCTTGTTAAAAATCATATTCACTATGTACTCCCATGTGCTCCTCTTTGTATTCAGAGATGATGGGATTTATTAACACAAGTGAATTTCATAGGCACTGATTATTTACTTTAATAGTGTACAAATATTACTCAAATGTTTACTTATGAGAAATGGTAGATGGAAAATTAAGTAAGAATTAACAATCTATTTGGTTTGTTTCTTCACATAAGCAAATTCTTATCAAAACAGAGATTTGGTAGGTTAAAGTATGACATTGTGGGTTTATTGTATCTGATGTAGTTATAGAAATTCCTGTAATGTTGTTTTCAGATACTACAAAATTCATCTCTCATATTCCTATGCTACTTAATGCAACCTAGTGTAATGTCATTTACTTTATTTAAAGTATTAAATGTGTTATTCATGTATTCAATGATATTTATTTATTTATAACAATGAGCAATGAGCTCATCACAGAGTAAAAGCTACACAAATCAAGTTTTATGCAACTCAGGTGAAAAATTGCATTGTACTTTGGATTATACTGATGCACACCCAAAATTCAAGTGCATTAGCCCTAAAATGTTCTTCTGACTTAGTATAATGGTTCCATGGTTATGGATTGTCTGTCAGCATAGAAGTGATCTGCTTTAAGTTATAACTAATGTACATTTCATTGGAAAAAGCAACGATGCTAGAGATGGTTAGTAGGCAAAGAAGACGTGAAGAACACCCTGGGTTGATAACATCAAATCTGATGCAAAGTTGAACACACAACATTTGAAAGAAGTGTGCTTGACAGGGAAGCACAGAGAGCACTTGCCTATAAAGTTGTCAAGAGCTGGACATGACTAAATGGTTAACAACAACAAATGTATATTTAGATGCTATTTGTATAAAAAGTGACAGAATCATAAATGGGCATAGTGGGTAAATACTAAGAAGGCATCATGCAGTTATTTTAGGATTATTTCTCTGCAACATTTCATGGTTGATCTAATTTCCATTTTCATGTGGGCTCACATAACACATTTCCTAACAAAGGGCAATATAGCAGTGGGCCTTTTCTGCTGTGGTCTCTACTCTAAGGAATCTTCTCTCCCTTGAATTGAGGTTGGCTTCATCACTGTTGAGCTTCCGGAGGTCTCCTTAGACCTGGTTATACTGGCATACCTGTGGACCCCGGGTGATGGGTGAACTAGTAAGGTGGCACGATTATTTTTAATAAACCTTTGTCTATTATCTTTGTTTTAGTTTGGTTTTTTAATACTTTTTAATCTATTTATTGTTTTAGTTGTGTTTTATGCCACCCAGAGACACGTAATTGTGAGATGGGCAGCTGTATACATTGAATAAATAAATAGTGTAGAAAATATTCAATCTACTTTTGTATTTTTAGAAATAATATTAGACATCCTCATACAAAATGATAACAATTACATTCATTAGATGTCACTAGGACAGAGACTTAACTTTGCATGATTTAATACCTTAACCATGTTCCATTTGTTTGTTTCTGTTATCTATTTTTATTTAAAGCAAGAAAATGTGTTCCTTTTGCCCCTCTTAGCACTCCCTATACAACAAGCAAATTAAAAAAAGCTATATATCTATATATTCAAAAATGGCTGTCTCTCTGTGTGTGTGCATGTTCCAGCAAAACTCTGGAACATTTCCAGCAATTTCAACCAAACTTGGTACACAGATGATTTACTCTCTAGAAACAAATACTGTGGGGGTAAGATACCCCTAACACCCCTCGAGTTGTGTGTTCTGTTAACATACAGCCTATTGCGCCTTAAAATGGATTCTACTGTACAGTACTGTCTACTGTACTGTTGCCATGGTAACTCCTTCACGGTACTCCACAAGGGGGCTCCCTCTGGTAAGGGGGAAAATCCAATATTAGAAATTATGTTTGATCTGGACATTTTCCCCCTATAAATAAATACCCAGACAACGCTGGGTTATCAGCTAGTTACAAATAAATATGGAATGACATCTCCTGTAATATCCAAATGCATCATTGTTCCTCCTGAGAGGCTTTCTAGAGATATGGGAATTTGATCTCTAAATAGTGAAAATCTTGTGAATCCATTTCTGGGGTTATATAGAAGCTGAAGAAATTGCCCGTTAGAAATTCCTAAGATACAATTCTGAACATTACAAAGGAGAACATTTAGCTACATAATCACAAGATATACCTTAATGATTCATTTAGGAATATTTCTTCTGTTCCCCTCGGTTAACTAGAGCTTGCTTAGCAGAATTTGTTCCAACAAAATAGTTTGAACTAGAGCTGAGTTACTGCACTGCAGATAATATCATCGCTGAAGTTAAATTCTAAATAAAATGCCTTGCAATGATAAACCCATTTCATTTTTTTAATTTGATTTATATCCTTCCTTCTATCCTCTTGAGCAACAAAAATGCCTATCAGCAGCTAAAATATAACAACAAAAACTAAAAATAATGTTAATAACAATTAAAATGGAAGGTCTGATGAAAGATACATTTTTATATTGTTGTAAAGGCAGAGAGAGCAGTGATTAAACATGATTTCTTTGGGACCGGATGTTATAATTTGGGAGTGGTGCCAATGAAATATCTCCTGCAGATCTTAAAGGCCAGATGGATTTGTAGCAACAGAGGGACTCCCCGAGATAATCAGCCTTTAATTTACCAGTATAAAAACTAAAAATTTAAATAGAGCCTGGAAAATATTGGGCAACAAAGGTTTGGCGGCTTTGTTTTGTAACAGCTTCTGGAAACCGTAGTAGGTCCCTTAAAGCATGTTGCATTAGTCAGTTTCAGATTTAATCAAGATGTGGTAACTCTCTTCTAAATCTGACCAGTTCAGGAACAATTGCAGCTGGCACATTTAAAGTAATTGTGTGATTGTACTCTGCCATAACTGCAACTTCCATTCTGACAGCTGGAAATCAAGCTGCCCTCTCAAATTGCACAACAGCCATCCCGTCCACTGCAGGCTGCAATCTGATCATCAAGTCCAGTTTTCGCTTCCTGAAAAAGCACTCCATCTTGTTAAGATTTTGTTTCAGCTTCACCCAACTCATTATTAAGCTTAAACAGCCCGGAAGGGACTGAAAAGAAAGCAATATTGTCTCTCTGTTAGTGTTGGTATCTGTTGGTAAAATGAAAACCCAACAACAGTGTTCTTAAAAAAAAAAACCTTGAAAAAGGAGGGAAAATGAATGGTAGGCTATCCTCTAGTGATCCAACTTTTAACATCATGTACAATGGTGGGATTCAAAACATTTTACTACCGGTTCTGTGGGCATGGCTTGGTGGGCGTGGCATGGCTTGGTGGGCATGGCAGGGGAAAGATACTGTCAAATCTCCATTCCCTCCCCACTCCAGAGGAAGGTTACTGCAAACTCCCTATTTCCTCCCGATCAGTTGGGACTCAGGAGGCAGAGAATAGATGGGGGCGGGGCCAGTCAGAGGTGATATTTACTGGTTCTCTGGACTACTCAAAATTTCCACTACCAGTTCTCCAGAACTGGTCAGAATCTGCTGAATATCACCTCTGATCATGTAGTAAAAACACTTAGGTGGATTTTGTTGTTGTCTGTTTTTCTCTCTTTTTTGGCTTCTATCTTTCTTAGTTCACGGATTGTTATTAAGGATTGTTTCATTTAATTTTGTTATTTCCACATTTCTTAGTATTCTGCTTATATTTTGCATTCTTCTACAAATAAAGATTTAATTTTTTTAAAAAAAACGGTGGAATATGGAATGGTACACATTTTTAAAAATTATGCAAATAAATTATTACACAAACGAAGGAATATAAATTATTTTTATAATAGATAAGCATATATTGTAACATGGCTGTTAATGAATAAAAATGAATTTGAAATGAGGTAATACATTTTATAGTATTAGTTAAATATGTGGGTTTTTTGTATTCAATGAATACCTCTATGCTTCCTAAAAGTATTGTATATTTCTGTACAATATCCAGAGGGAAATGTGCTTTCTGATTTTGAATTCTGTATATTGGTTTTAATGCTGTTTATTTACTGGCATAAATGTAGTGTTATTTATTAATAGATAAATAATTAATAGATTATTGACAGTGGAGGCAAATATAAAATATTCACAGTAATTTTTAGAAATATTTAGAAACATTCAGCTTTTCAAGTATAAAAGATAAAGGTTCCCCTCACACATATGTTCTAGTCGTTCCCGACTTTAGGGGGCGGTGCTCATCTTTGTTTCAAAGCCAAAGAGCCAGCGCTGTCCATAGACGTCTCTGTGATCATGTGGCCGGCATGACTAAATGCTGAAGGCGTACGGAACGCTGTAACCTTTCCATCAAAGGTGGTTCCTATTTTTCTACTTGCATTTTTACATGTTTTCAAACTATTAGGTTGGCAGAAGCTGGGACAAGTAACCAGAGCTCACTCTGTTATGCTGCACTAGGGATTTGAACCACTGAACTGCTGACCTTTCTGATCAACAAGCTCAGCGTCTTAGCCACTGAGCCCCCACATCCCACCAACACTGTTCTCTCTAAGGTGTGCGGCTGCGCGGCCGCGCACATGGCAAGAAAACCCCGCGCAGCAGTTTCTAACTGCCGCGCAGAGATTTCTTTCAAAGCAAACGTGGGGAAGTCCTTTGCAGGCAGCTAGAACTGGCCGCCCGCAAAGGACCTCCCCAGACTTGTTTTGATGAGCACGGAGCGACTGATGGTAGTTTGCACCAGCCGCAGCTGCTCAAACTAGCATCAGTCGCCCTGTGTTTAGCAAAGCAAGCCTGGGGAGGTCCTTTGTGGGCGGCCAATCCTAGCCCGGCGCTGAAATGAATCCCCAAAGCCCCCCCCACCAGAATATCTGCTGCCGTCCAGCTGAGGTGCTCTGAGCGGAGGGGGAGGCACCACCGCCACTGCCATGGGTGGGGGCGCCAGCAGGAGCTTTGCCGGCTTCACTTCAGCTGCAGTGCTGGGCAGCAAATGTGTTGGTTCACCCTCTGACTCCTGCTGAAATATCCCCTGCCTGCCAAGATCCCTTTTTCCCTCCTCGAAGGATTGGGGAGGATCCGGCCTCAGCGTGGGGCGGGGGGGGGGTGAGGTCTTCCTCCAGGGCCCTGGAAGGCGCGCAAAGGAACACAGTGCTGTTTCCTCTCCCACAAACTTTACGGATGGAAGGCGTAGCTGTCCTGGGCAGATTTTAGCGATCTTTTCAGCCGCTGAACGCAAACTATTTGCTCCGGTCACAGGTGCAAAAGGCCTCCCTATTCGGGCGGGGGGGGGCGATGCAGCTGCGCCTGGGACCCCTCCTGTCCCTCGGGGCGCCGCTGATGTCTCTCTTGCGGGGCGGGGGGGTTGCGGTGAGTTCCTGGAAGCGAGGAGGTGGGGGGGAGATAGCCAGGGTCCGCGTTTGCGTCTTTCCCACTGCCTCCAGCTCCCAGAAGGAAACGTCTTCCTCCGCGTTACGCTGCCTCGTTTAAAGGCTGCGGTTTTGAGCTCAGGCAAGATGGGAACAAAGGAGGCGTTTTGCACAGAACTTCTTCAGCTCTGACAGGATTGTGGGGAATGGAAGCATGGAGAATCTCATGTCCTGCAGCCCAAACTTTCTCCTCCCAGCAACTTGGCCTGTTGGATACAGTGGTGGCGGGGGAAGAATGGGCTGGGTGGGCTGGCTGGCTGGGGAGGGGGGAGCCCTCTAAATCCCTGCTGCTGCGTCTTCCCAGCAAGACTTCCTTTCGGCTCGCGGTTTCCCTTGCTAAGCATTTTTTTTCCTCTTTAAAAGAATTTTTGGATTTCTCCTCACCAAACCTTTAAGACTGAAAGAGTTAGAGTTGAAATATAAAGAGATTGTCAATCACCATACTGTTAGATTGATAGGCAGTTATGGACTATCTTGATTATATCCTCCTTAGAAAGAATATGCTACTGTATGGTTGAGAAAAAGATCAAACTTCATTCCATGGAAACCCAACAAAGTTCATAGGGAGGGTTTCTTTCTGCGATGGGCTTTTTGGGTCAACGTGAATATCAGTTATCAAAAATGTAGGTAGAAAATTAAGCAGGCAATAGGCAATTACAAAAAGGGAAGCCAACTTTCTGAATTCTGTTTCTTTACACTTAGTGACTTATAAATAGACTAATGTTCTGAAAACCTGACCTAAATTACTATATATTTTAAATAGCTGTAAAGCTATGCTGAAAACGTTGTTCTCACGGTATTGTGATAAATTCAATAAAAAGAAGGGAATTCTTGATTAATTTAAGGAGAAATGAGAGTATTGGATAGTAAATGGACAAATAAAATTACCAATCAAAGAGAATATTTGCACCTCAGGGTTGAAATGAGATGTTCTCTCTTGCTCTTTCCTCTTCCTCTCTTTTCTCTCTGTCTCTCTCATCCTCTTTCTCTTTGTCTCTCCCTCTTTTCCATTCTTCTGTCACTTTCTCCTTCTCTCTCCTCTTTGTCTCTTTCTGTCTCTTTCAACCTCTTTCTCTTTGTCTCTTTTTCTCTCTCCTTCTTTCCTACTCTTCTGTCACTTTCTCTGTCCTTCTCTGTCTCTTTCTATCTCTCTTCCCTCTTTTTTTCTTCCTCTCTCCCACTCTTTTATCACTTTCTCTCTACTGCCCAACCTGTCCCCATACTTATCTTCGATTGATCATGTTTGCAATAATTTACCTTCTTTCCTAAATAGGCGCAGTTCCCTTACTGGATCCCTCGCTCACTCAAACACACACACACACACACGCACAAAACCATTTTTCTCCATTTCAATTCGGATCCTATAAATCAATTGCTCTGTGAAACATCTGTGAAAAAAATTCAGGTGCTCAGGCATGAAAATGTGCTGCTCAAATACTATACTTTTCCGCACACACTGAAAAAAAATTAGAGGGAACATTGCCCACCAATACTTTTCAAGTATAGATGAAGAGTAAAAATGTTAGTCCAGGTTTATTTTCAGTCACTGACCCAAATTTCATTAAAGAGCAAACCAAACTGTGCAATAGGCACTGTGGCATTCACAGTAAAGTAGTTGTGTGTAATCTACTTTGCTGTCAACAACAGGTTACAAATGCAAACCTTGCAACACCAGGAATTATCATGAGGTCTTTATTTGTCCAAGGAAGCTGCACACAGGATTCTTCTGCCCAACCTGAAAGGAGCTAAGAAGAGGGTTACTAATAAATAACAAGTTACAATTTGGTATAGTCTGTTTGTAATTCTGTGTTAGGGATTCTTTGTTTAAGAGCTACCATTGCATGATCTTGTCCCAGGAACACAAGCATCTCACCTGATAACTCCAATTTATGCACAGGTAGTTCTTCTTTAGCAATCACAATTGGGGTTGGTGCAGTTGATACTAAATGGAATCTGTGCTAATGATCTTATTTCAGCTTTCATTTGGTTTACAGACCTTTGAAGGTTTTAAATGTGAGAACTGGTTGCAAAGTTGCTTTTCATAACCATAGTAACTGCATGTGGTCGCTAAATGAGGCAGTCACTAAACAAGGACTACCTGTAGTTGGCCATTTATTTGGCGTTTCTAAAAGGAGTAAAGTTTACCACACAAAATAAGATGTATTATACTTTGGGGATATGCAAATATCAGAATGCACATAGCCATAACCGTCCGTGCTTCACTTTTTTTCATAAACCCTGCCTCTATTGTTATGGTTGGGTGCACAGTGAGCCAGATATTTAGATGGGATTTAGCATTTTTGTTCACCTATCCTCCTTTCGCAATTGACTGACAGTGATTTTGTCAATGCCAATGGTGTTCAAATGATGCTCCAGATGTTTTTATTATGGATGGTCACATAATCAGTTGGATGTTTAGACTGGATTTAGTATTTTTGTTTAACTATTAAGTCATTCCCAAGGGCCTGGGATAGGGAGATATTGTTCCTTGAGGGTGTTAAAGGTATTATCACAGGATGAAAACCCTTCCAAGTAAAGCTGCCTTTTGATGGTGATCCCAATGGCTTGTATTGTTGACAGTAATCAGTGCAATGATAATTAGTAGTAATGATAGTGAGTCTCTATGAAATATTTCTCTTTTGATATTAACCTCTCTCAGTCTATCATCGCTGACCAGCAACTGTGTGTTCTATTCTGCCATTAAACTTTGCACAAAGCTTCTGATTTTTCTACTGATTCCTGCTATTTTTAGGCATTTGATTATCCAATCACAAGGCTGGGAATTTAACCCTTTTTTCTAATCATAGAACATAGAATGGATTGGAAGGGACCTTGGAGGTCTTCTAGTCCAATCTCTAGCCCATGGCAGGAGATCTTATACCCGTGATGGTGAACCTATGGCACGAATGGCAGAGGTAGCATATAGACCACTCTCTGTGGGCACGCGCGCCATCACCAGCTGCTCTTCTGGGTTCTGTCACACGCATGTGCACTGGCCAGCTGCTCTCTTTTCGATTCTGACCAGAGGTGGGTTCCTATCAGTTTGGACCGGTTCGGCTGAAGCTTACTGCAAAATCCCCATTTCCTCCCGATCAGCTGGGACTTGGGAGGCAGAGAATAGATGGGAGCAGGGCCAGTCAGAGGTGGTATTTACCAGTTCTCCGAACTACTCAAAATATCCACTACCAGTTTTCCAGAACTGGTCAGAACCTGCTGAATACCACCTCTGCTCCAAATGTAACAGCAGCGTTATAGTCACACATTTTGCTGCTGAAATGCTGACCATTCAAAACAGCGTGGGAGTTGTGAGCATATTATTTCTCTGAATTACATAGCACAAAAACTGGGGGATCGTAAAAAGACAAAAAAGAGAGACCTACTCGGTTATGTGTCCTTTGAGGATTCAGCAGATTTTTTAAAAAAAAGTCCTTTGCAAAACGCAAGACCTTTGTGTTCTTGTAGTTAATCTGTGATGGGTTTTCCCTCCAGATAGGGAAGAGAGGTCTCACGGCTCTTCTGAAGCATACCAATGCCTGCAAGGTGTATGACAGCATCATTTCCATAAAGCAGGCTAGATCTGTTAGCCACTTTTGGCAGATGAAATTCTTCCTTAAGGCGTTTGCCGTTCCATTAATATAGTAATTTAAAAAACCATGGGGCCAAACTACAATTTCTTTGGTGGGTTGGCTTGGTGTATAAGAGGTGCCTGGCTGTAGTGCTTCCCATTCCCAAATTAGCATTCCTGTGATGTGCAAAGGTAAAGGGAAAGAATCAATTCAATACCTTGGGTGTGTTCCAAGGGATTTTTCTACAGATGGAGTCAAAAGTCTGCTTGAGATCTACAAACGGATCAGAAAGGGCTGATTGAGGTGGTTGAATATATTTTTCGATCAGATCATCTTGGATCTGACACAGAGCAGCCTGCCCAAAAGGCTTCACTGTTCCTCCGCCAACAGGTTCTGTTTTTTTAGCCAGTCCAAAAGTTTCCAATAAAGGTATTTAGCATAGATCTCATTAATTATGCCAATTAATTGTGATAAGTAGGCTCATTGGCTGCTTATTGGCTGATGAACTATCTTTCCCTTCCTCCAGATAATTATGGCTGAGCCCCAGTAAAGCATTTTTTGGGTTTTAATTGCCTAATCTCTATATATAAAAGCAAAATGCTACTCAACATCACAAAATCTCCAGAACCGCAAAGCCTACAAACTTGAAATTTGACACCTATGTTCCTCTTGGCGTCTAGGTGCTTGCTAAGAAAGGATTTTTCAAAATGACCATCAGATCATTAGTATTTCTTATATTATTATTATTATTAGCACGATCTGATGCTAAGAAGCTAGACGTTCTACTCTCCCTGAAAAGAACTCTGTTCCAACTGCCACTTGCAGGGGTGTGGCCAGAGCACGACTCATCCAGCCTGCATCGAGTTAGACTGAGGGAGAGAAGGGGATAAGATAGGATGTGGGGCAATTATGGCTGAGCCCCAGTGCAGCATTTTTCTGGGTTTTAATTGCCTGATTAGTTAATATACTTCAGCATCTGACATTGTTGGTCATTTCAGCAGAGGTTGTTCCCCTAAATCAGGCTAGGCAACTCTGGCAACTTTACCACCTGTGCACTTCAACTCCCAGAATTACTGAGCCGGCCATGCATGGCTGGCACAGCAAGTTTGATAGTTGAAATCCGCAGGTGGTAAAGTTGCCAGAGTTGCCCATCCTTGCCCTAAATCATTATCACAATTTTGTAAATTCTCCTCTCCAAATCAAGCTTGCCAGATTGCTGCCGGGATATAACACTCCAGGGGAGCCATGGTTTTTTTTTTAATCCTCTTGCAGCTAAATGCCAACACTTGGCGGGATTACTTGCACTTATCAGCTGTGTTGAGGGTGGGTTTTTGGTTTGTGGGGGGGTTGCACCGCCTTTCTCTTAGTAACTAAGACCTAAAATGCTTGAATGACTTCTGGGTATCCTTCAATCCTTAAATTCTCAATGAAGGGGATTTCTCTTTCATGACTCTGCTGTTATCATTGCAGAATTTTTTTTTGTGTGTGCAAAGATCGGGATTATGTCTGAATGCTTTGAAAGTTAATGAAGTTTGCAGAAAAGCAACTTCCTGAAGCCGTGCCAGCTTGTAAATAAAATGTCTTCAAAAGTGATACTAAAAGTCACAGTAACAGCATTAATTAACACAGGTAGACCAAAATTACTGAATAAAGTGACATAACCGTTTTTCACACTTACAACCATTGCAGCATCCCTATGGTCACATGATCCAAATCCAGATGCTGGGCCACTGATTCATATTTATGACGGTTGCACTGTCTTGGAGTCATGTGATCCCTTTTTACGACTTTCTGACAAGCAAAGTCAATGGGGAAGCCAGATTCATTTAACAACCATGTTATTAACTTAACAACTGTGGTGATTTGTTTAACAGCTGGGGCAAGACAGGTTGTTAAATGGGGCCAAATTCACTTAATAACTGCCTTGCTTAGCAACAGAAACTTTAGGGTCAATTGTGGTTGTAAATTGAGGATTACCTCTTGCCACAGCTGTATTATTATCATGATCCTTACCAATGGTTCACATTTAATCTTTAAGCTGATTTTTTTTACTCTCTCTGACTATATACTGAAGTCATATGAGTACACTATGAGTCTTGTTTTTTTCCCCTTCCACAGAAAAAAATTGTTGGTTACCAGCCTCAGCCAAGTGGGAAATAATAGCTAGCTTTATTTCTTACCATCCCCTCCTGCTCCTGACTGAGTCCCTTATTTTCTTCTTTTTCCTTCCCCAGGAAAGGGTTTCTACCTCCCCTTTGATGGGGAATAGGATGTGGGAGGGTGCAAGCAGCATAAACGTTGGGTGCCTTGGGGAGGCAGGCTGTGGCTGCTTTAGTTCAGCCTACAGTGATTCAAGCAGAGCTGCTCCTTATTTTATTTTTAGACGTAATTGCCTGTGAAAATTCAGCATGACATTTATTTCATTCAAGTCATCTTAATATTCAAACATGTGAAAGTTATAGAATGAGAATTTAAGCTACCTCCTGCTCATAAATGAAGTGATATTTAAAAACTTATATACGGGGGTGAAAAAAAATTGAGAAAGGAAATTAAAGGTTTTCCCTTCTGTTCCTCACTAAATAGTTTTCAGCCAACAATTTCAGCATTAATTAGTTACTTATTTGAGGGTTGCACAAGAATAATATAGGATCCTGCATCCAGAGAAGACGATTCAGTACAATAGTCAGTAATCCATATTTAATATACTTAAATGCACCCATAATTATTAGTCTGTTAAAGAGATTTTCCTCAGGAAGTATTCAACCAACTGATATTTTCTTTCCTTCCAAGGTAGAATAAATTCTTGATGAGGGCAGTAATCCAACATTGCAAATGAAACTTCACAGGAAGAACTTTTCCATATGTTTTGTCTTAAATTGCTGCAAGACTATTACAGATTAAAAAGAGTGTATTTATATAGATTGCTTTTTAAAGTTGTTTATAAATGTGTGTTAAAACACACACACATCCTACCGTGGAATAAATTAGTGCACTTTTATGTTTACTGTTTGCTAACATGAAGAGAAGTGAAGTTTTAGAGATAATTTTACCCAATGCTTGATACTAATTTGTTGCAAAAATTGAGGCAAATAATATAATTCTCCATTTATATTCTAGCCATCCATCTATCCAAACATTAGACGTTCCCAAGGTAAGCCAAACAACAAACAGCAATTAATATATCTGCAATGAGAAAAATCTGTTACAGTGGAAATATTTTTAGATTAAATAGGAAGTACAGCTTATCGGAATGGAGGTTATCATCTTTTAATTGGTAATAAACAGCTTTTAATTGATATAATTTAACCATTTAGGGTTTTATGATAGTAATCAGGGCAGTGAATTGTTTCATAGGAATAATCTGACAATTACATTTGCCTCATCTGAAGATGATATTTTAAAAAGATGCATCAGTTCACCCACAAATCACTTTCTGTTCATATTGAGCCAACCTCATAGGAATTGTGCTAGAATCAACCCCAGCTCAAAGTCAGACTTTTTGAATTCTCTGAGTGTCTCTGTGGCTAGAAAAAGGAAATCAGATGTTAAAAACCCTCTAAAAACACATTATTGTTTTAAAAATGCACAACAAACCAGAGTTCATGAATTATCATTATAATGTTAGTCATTTCATATTGTAAAATCATTCCAGGAAGCTTTCTGATGTTTAATATTAAGGATGTCTTCAAACCTTAAAGAGCAATTTACTAAAAGCATGTAAGAGCCTGTCCTAGATCTTTGAACAAGCTAGGACTATGCAGAAAGGGGGAAAAACAGCTTGATTCTTTCTCTTTTTCTATGAACTAGATTTAAACAATAAGAAACCCAGTTCTTTGAATATATTTCAAGGGCAGATCTGTTGGGCATTAGTACATGCTTACATTTCATATCACGTCTAGTTTGTTCTGAATGAATCAAATTCCTGTAGAAAATGAAAGATATAATAGCCTTTTTCTCCCTGTGTAAATCTGTAAGGTTTTTAATTTCAAGCATTTTTTTGAATAAAACTTGGTCTGTAGTGTGCATTTTTTTCTTATAGAATAATAAATATATAGGACAGCAAATTAGGGTGTGGGAAATAGTGCTTTGTGGTAACCACTCACTCCTATAACAATTGAGCTTGATGAGAGGGTATCAGTTCTTTGAGGTAAACCAGCCTAGAAAACAAAGTTTTGAA
This sequence comes from Thamnophis elegans, assembly GCF_009769535.1. Classification (NCBI taxonomy): domain Eukaryota; kingdom Metazoa; phylum Chordata; class Lepidosauria; order Squamata; family Natricidae; genus Thamnophis; species Thamnophis elegans. The sequence goes on along the minus strand of NC_045555.1, from coordinate 21,238,730 downwards.
TGCTAATTCTTTAATTATAATGTCAGGGTTCCAAGTAACTCCCCCCCAACGAAAGAAGACTCAGGCTTTTCTCAAAGTTCCATTTTATTAGATATGTCATATTGGCACATATGGGAAACCCCAAATCTGAAAGTTTCCAGGTTTTCCCCATGGAAATGAAAGTTCAAGTCCCTGCCCAGCACCCACATGTCCGTCACATGATCCAATCAGGCACCATCCAAACTGGAGATGCTTCCCAGTCACACCAATGCAGCTGCCGGGCAAGATGTCCTTGACTCTCTGAGAAAGGAATGTTATTTAGACAATATATCTCCCATACTCCATAAATCCCCCTCCCATTTTCCCACAGCAGAAAGTGTGGCAGGCCTGAAGGCCCAATGTAAAAGATGGCTTCGAGGTCTGGCATATAAGGTCACAATAACAGAATCTTGCCTGTTGCACATTTCTTTTAGCTGGTCTGTTGTTTTTGTTGTGGCTTTTTCCCCTTTTCTTCAAGGTTAGTTGTATTACCTGTTGTAGGTGAGCACAAACAGTTTCCAAATCAGAGAGAACTGTCTAGTACAGGTAGTCCTCAGCTTACAACAGTTTGTTTAGTGACCTTTCAAAGTTACAATGGACTGAAAAAGGGGACTTATGACCATTTTTCACATTTCTGACCATTGCATTGTCCCCATGGTCATGTGATTTACATTCGGATGCTTGACAACTGGGTCATATTTATGACCATTGCAGTGTCCCCTGATCATGTGACAACCTTTTTTGACCTTCTGACAAAATCAATATGAATGCCAGATTCACTTAACGATGGTATTAGTAATTTAACAACTGCAGTGATTTATTTAAGAAATGTGGCAAGAAAAGTTGCAAAACGGGGCACACTTAACTTAGTAACATAAATTTTGGGCTCAGTTGTTACCGATTTATGTATCTTAGCTTCCTCCAAGGCTATCAAGAAATCAACCAATATCAATTAAATGAACCACTGTATTTTAAATATGTTAAACCAGATTTGTATTTGGAGGAAAGATTCTAATCTAATTTTTTTTCCTGCCTGGACTGAGTAGCTCTTTATGAGATCAAATACCAGTAGTTCCTCTGTTAGCAACTGAAAAATTTTGTCCAACATTCATTCTGTTCTTTTCCCAGCCTTTCAACAATCTCTTACATATGATTGCCAATTGTAGGCTGTCCTGAACTGCTGAGATTCTATTCACATGTACAAACAAGACTTTCTATCTAGGTTTATCTATCTAATTTTGATTCCAGTGAAAACAAAAAAGAAGAGTTAAGTGCTCACTTCTTTTGGAGTGCATTTTTAGAACCAATGTTCCTTGGGGTAGGAAAACCTTGCATGCTACATAATCAATCACACCTTATTTGGTTTTTAGTGTTGGTATGCTGCTTTGAAGCATAGAAACAATTCAGTTTTCTAATATACTACTTGTAAACAATTCTCTAAATTTTCTTTACAAATGTATCACTAATTATTCTTTTGAAGCAAACATAATCATTGTTTATAAAATAAACTTAATTTTCTTAATTTGTCCTGCATTTTAAATTGGTGCTTTTGTATTTTAAATTTTGTATTTGTGTGTTTCATGGTCTGAGTGTATAAATGAATGATTCATTGATTCATATGGATGTATTTTTTTTAAAAGACATTATTAACATGCAAAGCTAATCTGATTGGAAGACAGAGATAAAACTAATATCAGAATTACTATTTACAGTATAATATCCAATTATGAGATATAAGCTCTTTTAGCCACTCAACTTCTGTATCACTCTGTAAAACATTAGAGTCAAAAGAAATTTGCAACTTGTTAACAATAGAGCTGACAACATTAAGTGTTGATGCTTAATGTAGCTTGTCTTCTATGCTGCATGGTTTAATTAATCTGCAATCTATACTGAAAATCAGTTAATGAAATAGTAAATTAACAATTAGCTAATTAGCTAAATTAATTAGATAATGCTTTCAGCTCTCTAAGTCACTGATATCTGTTTATAAAATTTGAAGTTAAAATAGCAATGATTGGATTCAGAAGAATTTGATCTGCCTCTGATAGCCAAGGCCAACTTATTACAGTTTGAATTAATTCCTGTCTATTCATAACCATGCTCATTAACATGATTAAGAGTTATTTCTAAATGGACATAGGAAGCAGAAAATTTGACAATTATACAGATAACCTAACTTCCATATCCAGTAAAAACATAAGGTAACGGTAAAGGTGTGCTAGTCGTTCCCAACTCTAGGGGGCAGTGCTCATCTCCCTGTCAAAGCTGAAGAGCCAGCGCTGTCCAAAGACGTCTTCGTGATCATGTGGCCAGCATTACTAAATGCTGAAGGCACATGGAACGCTGTTACCTTCCCACCAAAGGTGGTTCCTATTTTTTTACTTGCATTTTTACATGCTTTTGAACTGTTAGGTTTAGCAGAAGCTGGGACAAGTAACAGGAGCTCACTCCATTACACGGTGCTTGGGATTCGAACCTCTGAACTGCCAATCTTTCTGATCGATAAGCTCAGCGTCTTAGCTAATGAGCCATCACATCTCTTAGTAAAAAATATAAAAAATATAGTAAAAATATAGTGACTGCTATATTTATTCTCTGCTTGTTGAGAATCTGAAGTCTCTAATCCAAAGGTAAGCTCATGCAGACTTTAGGTGCACATATTAATAGACTAAATGTGAGAGTTACAAGCCCTGAGACTAATGTGGAAGTACCAATCCTTCCTGTGAGATTCCATTCTCAATCCATTAGAATTTGAAACTGGGGAACACACCTATCTGTCCACTTGAATATAGTTAGCAATTATTTTTCTCTTTTGCTTATGATTACTCTAGGTTTTGCAATAAAATTAGTTCGTGTCCTTGTGTCTTTGCTGATTAGACTTCGAGTCGAGTTGCTATCTGTTTGAAGTCAGATTCTAATCAAAACATAGACTATTGTTGGAAACACATATTAAACAATTAGTTATGAATCCCTTTGATTAGAAAAGATTTATCCATATGTGTCATTTGTAATGTTTATTCTGAGATGATACACAGTGCATATGGCAACAGAACAATATAAAATTCAATAAAACTACTTAAATCAATAAGCTATTCAATATTAAATGAGTACATTTCCAGGATTTACAATGATCTATAAAAATGATTTACAACATCCTTCCAATATAATACATAAAGACTATTAAATGCCTGAGAAAATGAAAGTGTTTAACTTAAAAGTTGAAAGATACACAAAGGGTATTAGGTGAGCTTTATAAGCAGGACATCACCAGAAAGAAAGTATTTTTTTTTAAAATCTTGCCAATAATGGAACATTGAAAAGACCTACCAGGAAAACTTAGCATTCATTCAGATTTTAATGTTCAGTTACATTAATATGAGAGAAGAAGTCCTAAAGGTAAAGCATTACAAATAAAAATTGACATTTTGAATCTGGCGTGGAAGTGAATTAGTAACCAACGTAAGTCAGTCATCCTATAAAAATCTTGGTTGCTGTATTTTGAAGTACAGTAGTACTTTTTGTCCCATGGAGTTCAGCAACCATAAAACAGTGCACAAAAAGAATTATACTGTGCCAAATGAAAGCTTGCATATTAATTAGGGTAAAATTGCAAGCATAGGTGCATATGTTTGGAGACATATGCAGAAATATACCTGCAATTTCCCTCCCACTGTGATCTACACCTTGCACTTTTTCTTAATGTCAGAACAGCTTGCTTCTGTAAGCTTTCCACAGAAAAGCTGATGAATGCATAGATACCAATGAATGTTTTTTAAAAAACTTTTTAACAAGCTTCTCTTTTATTTTCTGTAGCTTTTTCTATTTTTGTTTGCAGTTTTTTTCTCCTATTTTAAATTTAAAAAGTCTGTAACTGTGGGATTTTTTCCTTTGGGAGGCTGGAATTCCTAACTCTTGTCTGGTTGTCAAGGAGCATCAAGAATTAGCCCTACTATGTCCAGCCATCCTCATTCAAACAGATGAAATGAAAGGAACCTCTGCCTTTCTCTCCATACAGCCAGTTTGGGTTTAATGAAGTTCAACAGGGTTGTGATTATTTCCTCTGATCTTGTTTAGTTATGCAGATTGCTGATTGCTGATTCTTAAAATTATTAGTTTAAATATCTGCTTCATTGTTGCTTTCCACCCATCCACCTTTCTTATCAATTCCTTCCTACCTGTATTCCCCCCCCCCCCCTTTTCTCCCAGCTGGGCCAAGTACATTTACTCCAATTATTATTACCATTATTATCACACACAAGCTCACAATAGATATAAACTTAACGTAAACCACTCCAAATCCAATTGCAGAAAATAAGACTTCAGCAACAGAGTGGTCAATGCCTGGAATGTTTTACCCGACTCTGGTTTCATACTCAAACCCTCAAAACTTTAACCTTAGACCAGTGGTTCCCAACTTTTTTGGCCATGTCCCACCTAAGCATCTTTAAAATACCGATGCCGCCTCCCTATAATTCTTACTTTACTCAAAAAGTGAGCTCTACTACTCTAGGTTGAGTAAGCCTAAAAGGCCATTAACTTGGTTTAAACAAGGTTCAAATTGCCCCCATTAAAAATCAAATTGCCCCCCTGTGGGGCATAAGCCCCACATTGGGAACCACTGCCTTAGACTGTCTACTGTTGACCTCACCCCATTCTTAAGAGGTCTGTAAGGGGTGTGCATAAGTGCACCAACTTGCCTACCATCCCTGTCCTACTGTCCCCACTTATTCATATCCATTTCCTGTATTCATAATCATGATTATACTTATATCTGTTATCTTATAAATGCTTGACAAAATTAATTAATTAATTAATTAAATTATCTTTTATTCATTAAACATGAAACTCAGTCAACTGGACATTTAAAAATGTATTGCATTGTTGTTATTGTTATGGTTGCGTATACAGTGAACCAGACATTTAGATGGGATTTAGCATCTTTGTTCACCTATCAGATCCTTTTGCAAAAGACAAGTAGTGATTTTGTCAATGCCAATGGTGTTCAAATGGTGCTCCAAATGTTTTTATTATGGATGGTCACACAATCAGTTGGATATTAAGACTGGATTTGGCATTTTTGTCTACCTATTGAGTCCTTCCCAAGGACCTGGGATAGGGAGATATTGTTGCTTGAGGCTGTTAAAGGTATTATCACAAGATGAAAACCCTTCCAAGTAAAGCTGCCTTTTGATGATGATCCCAATTGCTTGTATTGTTGACAGTAATCCGTGCAATGATAAATAGTAGTAATGATAGTGAGTCTCTCTGAAAGATTTCTCTTTTGATATTAACCTCTCTCAGTCTATCATCACTGACCAGCAACTGTGTGTTCTATTCTGCCATTAAACTTTGCACAAAGCTTCTGATTTTTCTACTGATTCTTGCTATTTTTAGGCATTTGATTATCCAATCATGAAGCTGAGAATCGAACCCTTTTTCTAATCATAGAACATAGAATAATAGGATTGGAAGGGACCTTGGAGGTCTTCTAGTCTTATCTAGATCTTATACCCGTGATGGCAAACCTATGGCACAAATGGCACATAGACCTGTCTCTCTGGGCACACGCACCATCGCCAGCTGCTCTTCCAAGTTCTGTCACGCACATGTGCCCTGACCAGCTGCTCTCTTTTGGGTTCTGACCAGAGATGGGTTCCTACCGGTTCGGACCGGTCTGGACAAGAAGGTAGTAACTTGGCCTGCCACACCCCCGAACTGGTTCTATTGTTGGTGCCACCATCTTTATTTTTGGTTCTGCGCATGCGCAGAACAATCTGTATTGCAAAACTGTATGGTTTCTTTCCTTTTCTAATGTTCTACGCATGTGCAGACCTTTCTAGCTGCAAATGCACGCACACACACATTTTTTTGCACGCCGAACTGGCAGTAATGCCAGTAGCAACCCATCCCTGGTTCTGACTAGCTATCTGGTGTGCATGCATGTTGGGTCAGCTGTCTGGTGCGCATGCACTCGATGGAACCCAGAAGAGCGGCTGGCCATTGCGGACATGCGCACCATATACCTGCTCTCTCACAGGTTCTGGTGCACCACAGAGTAGCCTTCGCCAATTGCAGATCTTCCAGAAGACCAAGTTTACTTGGGGTAGATGCAGTTTAGTAGTAGAATTTTGGTTTAAAGCCACTGCTCAGCTCTGCAGAAATATAATATACATGATTATTATTAAACATATTTACAGCTTGTGTTTGGCATATGTGTTCAGTACTATATAAATACTTTTACTTCCAACAGAATATCTTTTGGAATATGGCTTTGGGTCGGCAGAAAACACATTTAATAACCGCAGTCATATTATCAGTATTGGGCCAATAAACCATTTAGTTCCTCAGAGATGAGAGGCTGTACTAGGAAAAGAAAATCATATGCAAAATGTAGTGTACTGTTTCAGGTCAGATGCTGATTACACTAAAATGCATTTTGGCAGTCTATGAAAAAAAATAATCTTTATAGGCGGATTTCCCATTTTAGTTGTATTGACCTGTACGTTTGACTGAGCTTCCAGCAGCGGCTGTTATTTACCCCAAACAAAACACAAAATTCACAATACTGGAGGGGACGGGGGACAGGGGGGACAGACGACACATCCATGCTTAGCTGAAATGCTGTAAGTGAAGCACTATTAAGCTTTAAAATTATAGTTTAGCAAGCACACTGTAAATAGAAATATTAAAGATTTATGGACTAAAATTAATGGTAGTTTGTTACAATATAGCTCTAGGAAATAAATAAGCAAAAGTCAAAATCGATGTCTGTCTCTGTACCTTGTAATTCAAGACTTCTAGTGGCTCCTAAAAGGTAGCTTGACTCCCTGAAGCTGTAGCAGACATTGATTGGATGGCTCTGCATGATTAATGATTCTTGATAAGCTATCTGTCCAAAGAAGAGTGGGTGTTATTTACACAGACAGAAAACTGTCCCTACTCCTTATCATTAAGCACATGCACCTTAGGTTGTTTGCTGCAGATTAGATCAATGGCTTGTGCATAAATTAAATAGGAAACCGTGTTTTCCATGTCTTACCAAGAGCCTTACCACTCTCTCCAGAGAGAGAACCATATCGATCTATTATGGGAAAACAATTACAGTTTTGCTTATTTAATGTGCTGGATGTAATGCACAATCTATGTCTATGAGTGCCGAAAAGGGAGCGTGCCTACCCGCGCTCATCAGGGCTGCAACCCGAAAGAGGAGTTGCCCAGGGGGCATGCATGCGCCAGATAATGAACTTCTGGATTGCGGTGCATGTATGCGCACTCGCCAGCTAGCCTTTTGGTAACTGGCATGCATGTGCACGCGACAATCAACTGACCAGTATGTATGCTGACATCAAAAAACAAGACTAGGTCTTCCATTTTCCAGCACTGCTGCATGCACAAGGGCCAGCTGATCATTGCACCTGCATGCCCTCATAACCCAGAAGAGGAATGGGTGATGCCACGTGTGCCAGGTGACATGGCTCTGTGTGCCACTTTGGGCACATAGATTCGCCATGACAAATCTATGTTATCTACATAAGACAATAGGTTATGTACTAAGAGTCCAGTAAATGATTTAAATAATCCACTTTTAGTCTATGTTTCTGGCATTCGGTTTTGCAGAAAATAATTTTACTATAATTTTACTCTCGTTCTCTAGTAATAAACATATGGAAAATGATGAAAAAAATAGAGAATATAGAGAAGGTCAATCTAATGGCAAACCAGGTTTAGAAATGACAATGAAGATACTCACGTAGTAGATGCCATCTGTCTTTTGGGATTAATCATCAACACTAAAGGAACAAGCAGTGTAGAAATATGCTTGAGGCTTGCACTTTGTAGAGCAACTATGAAGGCCTTGGAAGAGCCGTTCAAATGCCATGACGTGTCTATAGCTACAAAAACCAGAATAGGGTGAGCAATCAGTCAAATCAATCAATCAATCAATCAATCAGAATAGAACTGGAAGGGACTTTGGAGATTTTCTAGTTCAACCCCCTGCTCAAGCAGGAGATACTATACTATTTCAGATAGGTGGCCGTCCAGTCTTTTCTTAAAAACCTGCAATGATGAAGCACCTACAACTTCTGAAGGCAAGCTGTTCCACTGGTTAATTGTTCTCACTGTTAGGAAGTTTGTCCTTAATTTCAGGTTGCTTTTCCCCTTGATTAGTTTCCATCCATTGTCTCTTGTCTTGCCTTCTGGTGCTTTGGAAAATAAGTTGACCCCCTTCTTCTTTGTGGCAGCCCCTCAAATACTGGAATATTGTTATCATGTCCCCCCCTAGTCCTTCTTTTCTCTAGATTGACCATACCCAATTCCTGCAACAGTTCTTCATATGGTTTTGTCTCCAGGCCTTTAGTGGTATTCCCTGTGAAACATCATGTCTGAAGCAGGAACATTTGAGGCATTTGTCCCTCTAGTGAGAACTTTGGACACATATAAAGTCGTAGTTCTTTGGAGAAGATGCTCATTCTGGGAAATGTGAAAGGAAAAAGAAGAAGAAAAAGACGAGCAGCAAGGTGAATGCACTCAGTTACAATGACAATGTGCTGTTAGAAGATCTGAAGGAACAAGTTAGGGACAGGTTGTCTTGGAGAAAATCAATCTGTGTGGTTGCTAAAAATCAACCCCAGTTTGATGACGCACAATCATCTTATGTCATAATTTACCTGAGATTGATTGAGATAGCAGTCTGTCTCATCAAAGCTGCTGTGGCAGTGAATAAAGAGACAGATTCCATGGATATAAAATCTGAGTAATCCAATACATGATCTGAAGGATGGACAATTAATACTATTACTATTAATCACCCCTGACAACATCTCTTTCCAGGCAATCCTGGCAATAAAAATAGTCTCTTGTAGATTGGAAAGTTTCAAATGATCAAATTTGAAACTTTCATCGTCTCATCCTATCAAATGTTCAAACTGAACTTATCAAGAAAGTCCTTGTAAGTCCTTGCAACTAAAATATATTACCATCAGTGGTGGGATTCACTTACCTTCCCTACTGGTTAGCAAATGTAAGTGCGCTTGCTCGCACACTTCACTTGCACAGGCTGCATCTGCACATGTGCACACCCTTCTATGCATGCAGTACTTGTGCATTGCATTGGGGCGGGTGGGCAAAGCCTCCTGCAGCCACTGCTACTAGTTTGCCCGAACTGGAGAGAACCAGCTGAATATCACCTCTGATTACCATACATTTTTTACAGCTGTTTCTCGAAAAGGTTGTGTTTTTCTAATATATAAATATAAAAATAATTTTCTTGGAGATACAATGTGGCCAGTATTTTTAATTTTTTGTTGTGATTAGTAGATACTTGATCTGATTCCTACAACATGGCTCTAACCACAATGCACTTTTTTCAAGGTGGCTAATTTTTTTATTTATTTAACCTGAAAATACAGCCCATTTATGAAATCATCCTTAAGTCTTTTAACTTGTTCAGGGAAACAATGTTGTGCTAGACTCCATGGAAATGAAGACATGCTAGAAATAATTATCTGAAGAAAAGAGTTAGAAAATTATAGGTTAGTAAAGTATCCAATCAACTATGAATAATAATCCAGGCACAAATCCTTCATGATAGTCTGGGTTTGAGAAGGGACTGCCCATTCCCTTCAGTGTTAAGATTCTTCTGGAGCAGGGCTGTCAAACTCGTCAAACTAGCTTAATGAAAGGAAGGACTAGGGGTGACATGATAGCCGTGTTCCGATAGCTCAGGGGCTGGCACAAAGAAGAGGAAGCCAAGCTATTCTCCAAAGCACCTGAGGGCAGGACAAGAAGCAATGGGTTGAAACTAATCAAGGAGAGAAGCAACTTAGAACTAAGGAGAAATTTCCTGACAGTTAGAACAATTAATCAGTGGAACAACTTGCCTCCAGAAGTTGTGGATACTCCAACACTGGAAGTTTTTAAGATGTTGGATAACTATTTGTCTGAAGTGGTGCAGAGTTTCCTGTCTGACCATGGGGTTGGAATAGAAGACCTTCAAGGTACCTTCCAACTCTGTTATTCCAAATAAAAAAATCAAATGAATAACAATAGCAAACTCGTGGCCTGCAGACCAGATGCATCATGCGCTGGCCACACCCATACGTGGTTTGGGGGGGGTGAAGTCACAATACATAACGTCACCATAACGATGCAAGTTTGACACCCTTGGTCTATAGAGAGAATCCTATCAATCTACTTTTAACACTTTTAAAAATTAAATTATTGCATTTTAATGAAGTGGCTATAGATGAAGGGGTTGTATTTTTATTCATTGTATAGTATCAGTTTCTTTATTCTGTAATATTACAGGGAGTTGGAACAATGCAATTGAAGCAGAGAAGGCATTTCTGGAGGTCGGATGATTCTGCCCCATTGCATATTCAAGGCACATGTATGTCATTTATTTAGGCAAGTTTTCCACATCCTTTTGCTTCTCCAAGGAGTGTTAAAAGAGTTGATTAAACTAGAGATTTGCATACAAAGTAAGAATTTATCTTTGAAATCAATCCTCATTGTATGGCTCATAAATCAACCCTTTTATTTTAAGCCTACATGGTGATGAGATCTCTGTTTTCAGGATTAAAAATCAGTTTTATGAACCCTGTCTAATATGTCTGAGTGTTTTCCCCAATTAGGTGGTAAAAAATAGTTTATGAAAAGTCAATATAGCTGCAACTATTGAAAGAGTATCAGAATCTTTTCAATATTATTTTCATACTCTCTATGCAAGAAAGAAAAGAATCATGGTGATTTATTCATTTCAAGAGATAGCAACTGCACTGTAATCATAACTGTGGGGAGTCTAATCGGCAGAGCTGTTAACGATAATTGTATTTTTCATTATTTTTAATATGTGATGTATTAAAATAGTTCATATTTACCTCCCCATCCATGTCATCATTAAGAGCTTTCTTCCCATATTCTTTTACTATGAAACCACTTGGTTTCAAGGATGTTTTCAACATTAATTACACGGAATAGCTGCTCTCATGTAAACTATTTGAAACTAGAATATTATAATTCAGGGATGGCCAACCTTGGCAACTTTTAAGAACTGTGGACTTCAACACCCAGAACTCCGCAACTGGCCATGTCAGTTTCTTGCCACTATTGTTTCTTGCCATTATGTACAAACCAAGTGTAGAAGAGAACAAGCTTGCAGGGTTCTAAGTAACATCCTCAATGAAAGAAGACTCCGAGGCTTGAAGTTCCTCAAAGTTACACTTTATTAGAGATGTTATATTGGCACATCTGGGAACACCTGAATCTAAAAGTTTCCAGGTTTTCCTCACCCAAAAGAAAGTTCAAGTCCCTGCCCAGCACCCGCATGTCCATCACATGGTCCAATCAGGCCACTCTCTAAGAAAAGAATGTTATTTAGACTATATATTACCCATCCTCTATACAATCCCCCCTCCCATTTTGGAGAGGAACCTGAGGGAGAGAAGGGGATAAGATGGGAGAGGCCTCTGTGTGGCAAGTCTGAGAGAGAGAAGGGGCTAGGACAGGAGAGGTTTCTGTGGGGGAAGCCTGGCCCACCTGGAGATGCCTCCTAGTCACATCCCTCAAGGTGCAGGACAAAGCGTCCTTGACTCTCTGAGAAAGGAATGCTATTTTGACTATATGTCTCCCATACTCCATATAATCCCCCCTCCCAATTTCCCACAGCATTAAATGTGGCAGGCCGGAAGGCCCAATGCAAAAGATGGCTTCCAGACCTGACACAGGCTGCTTAGAAAAATTGCAAGGACCATCTCTTTCCATCTGAGCTTTTTCCCCAGTGTCACCACACACACCTGCCAATCAAGTGGCAACTTTGAAACAGGTGTGCTGTGAGAGGAGAGGTGTGCTCGAATGCTCTGTGGCCACCAGCAGACTGAAAAGCAGGTGAATAAAAGAAGGTTGTTTTTCTTTCAAAGAGATGGATGGTCTGAAGGTAAAGTAAAACAAGGGGTGATGCATCATGTGCTGGCCATGCCCACGCCCGGTTGAGCGAAGGGGGGAAAAGTCTCGATATACATTGTGTGACGCTACTGTGACGACGTGAGTTTGACACTCCTGCTGTAGAGTGTAGGAAAACAGTAAAGAGGAAATGATGTTATAATAACAGAATAGTTATACTATAGAATATAGTATGGCAGAAATACTTATTTTTATGCTGCCTTTTATGATTTTTATAAATAACTCAAGGGGTTAACACACCTAATGCTTCTTCCTCCTGCTCCTATTTTCCCCATATGAACAACATTGTGAGGCAGATTGGGCTGAAAGAGACTGATAGGCCCAAAGTCACCCAGCAGAATTTTCATGCCTAACCGCAGGGCTATAACTCACTGTCTCCTGATTTCCACCTAGTGCCTTAATCACTTGTCCAAACTGGTCCTCTCTATTACTATTCTAATAGTAATTTAATATTGTAACTGAATATGGTAATTGTTTTAGTAATAGTAATTAGCATGGTAAACTAGTATTAGTAGCAATATCTTATCTATTTATTTATTCTTTCTATTCTAATCTATTCTATTCTTTTTTCTCTGTCTGTCTATCTATACCTACCTACCTACCTACCTACCTACCTACCTACCTACCTACCTACCTACCTACCTACCTAATCTATAAATGGTTCTCTCTGTGTGTGTATGTTCCACCATAACTATGGAATGCCTCAAGCAATTTCAACCAAACCTGGTACACTGATTACTGATTACTCTGGAAAAAATACTATGGGGGTAAAATATCCCTAACATCCCTCTTGGGGGGGGGGGGGTTGTTCTGTTAAGATACAGCCTGTTGTGCCTTAAATGGCTTCTACTGTACTGCCTTAAAATGGCTTCCATTGTATAGCTCAGTGGAGTTGCCATGGTAATGGCTTCATAGTACTCCACAAGGGGGTTCTCTCTGGTAAGGGGGAAAATCCAGCATTAGAAATTACGTTTGGTCTTGACATTTTCCACCTATAAATAAATACCCGGGCAATGCCAGGTTATTGGCTAGTAATAGAATATAGATTAGAGACAATAGAAAGCACTCACATATAGATTTGTAGGTTTCACAGTTCACTTTTACATCATGCTTTTATCAAAAGAAAACATCTCCCCTCCCATTTTGGAGAGGAGGGGAGATGCCCTGTCTGGGATCCAATGCTATTGTGTCTCTTTTGAGTAGGTTGATCTAATTGGGTACAGTTTAAAAAAGAATGTGTGAATGCTGGCTGGGGAATTCTGGGAGTTGAAGTCAACAGGTCTTAAAGTTGCCATGGTCATACATCACTTGTCTATATGATCCAGGACTGTAGACCTACTTCAACTATATACTCATACTGTATAGAATACTGCAGAAACGAAAATCTCCATGTTTCAGGAGGAAGATAATATAAATTAAAGTTTAAAAGTGGAAAGTTTTTGTAAGTTTTTGTACTTAAAAACTCAGAAATTTCCATATTGGTTTTATTGCAATGTCTTCCAGGTTGAGTTGCAATCATATTATACCTATTTATAGAACTGGAAAAAATCAGGTAGAAATGTAGGAAGCCATCAAAAGAACAGCAAATCACCAGAAAATATTCTGTACATAGAAGGAATGTGGATGGACAAATTGCATATGTTTCTTTACTGGTAAATACTCTGAAAAAATTTCACTGCTATTATGGGAATAGTTGCTACCTAATACTGGATGGCTCTTACACCAATCAGCTGTATGTTCCAATAATAGAAATTTCTTCCACATTGTGGAACTAATGTCTGAGTTTGTTGTTACGTTCTAAGAAATGTCATGATGGAAGAAACTGACCTATACCACTACCTTGGAAAACAAGCCACATGTACTATCATTACTGGTAATAAAAACCAAACACAAAATTGTCAGCAAGGTTCAGAACCTCACACATGGCATTAGCCATACAGAACCAATAGTTTTAATAGTGTGTTTTTCATCATTTTCAGAACCCGGTGAAATCGTCCTTGCAGTGGTGACTGTCATACTGTACTTTCAGGAACTGCTGTGGAAAATTTGCTTTTTAAAATTGTAGCAATTGTCATGAGAGATGAGGGCTAAAGTAACAGGAAGGTTTCTTCACCACATGCAATCCTTGTGTAGGAAGTTAAAACCCACCCCTCTCCTAGAAAACGAAATATTTTAGAAAATACTAAAAAGAGCAGAATATTTCCCCTAAAAGGGAGGCAGGAACTCAGTCCCCCACCTTTATCAATGAGCCAGTAAGGCTTGAGCCAGTCTATTCTATATAACAAATATCTATCTCCTTCAGGCAGAGCCATAATAGGAATCCCAAAGCCCTTTCATTACATCATCCCCTAGTAACAGCTCAACCAGGCTTGGGACTTAAAAGACATCCCACAGAGGTTGCCTCTGCATGGCCCCATGGGAGTCTGATAACCAATCAGAATACAAGCTCAAATTACATAGCCCAGAGAGGGCATAAAACCCAGGGACTCTCAGCACCTCTCTCTTTTTTTCTTCACGATCTTCAAGGAATGTGATCCCCCTTTGGCCAAGACCTCAAACCATGTGATCGTGTCCACCATTAAAACCATCTTTCCAAACAGCCACCATGTTTCCAGTGTCTTTCTCCCCACTTGGAACTGAACCCAGATGGACATTTCTTTCAACACTTGTACATTGAATTTGGTAGTCAAGTGATTTTAATATGTAACTGAAAATTATGTGTTTTTCTTTGCATCAATGGAAAATTTTGAAACAAGATTTGGGAAATATTCATAACCGATACTCAACCACTGAGTGCACATAATGGGAAAACTTAGTGGAAGTGATAAATTGGGAAGATAGATGATGCCATAGTTGTTACTATGGAGAATAACACTTTGACAAGAACTGTTCATGAATGAATAATGACAAAGGGGAAAGGAAGCATAATTTCAAAACTCTGTGTGGGCAGCTCTGGTAGCATGAATATCATTAATATGAGAGACCAATCTATTGATCTTGATATATCTGGAAAAATGGAGAATAGACAAGATACACATCTGCAGGCTTACCATGTAAATGAGGAATTTCAAAATATTCCAAGGAGATCAAAGAAGTTGGCAGACGAATTTTATACTAAAGCTATTTTCCATTTATTCGAGAGTACAAGAGCCATCAAAGGTAGAAGATAGTTTTGATTATAAGACCTAAACAAGAACAATTCAGAGATGAATATTAAACTATGTACTAAATCCGTGATGGTGAACTTATGGCATGTGTGCCACAGGTGGCATGCAGAGTCTTCTCTGCTGGTATGCGAGCCGTCACCCCAGCTCAGTTCCGCCATACGTGCGCTTGCATCTCCAACTGGCCAGCTGATTTTTGGGTCTCTGCTGTGCATACATGGGGTGGAGTGCATGCAGGAGATGCATGTGCATGAGCAGGGGGGTTGCATGTGCAGGGGCAGGGTGCACATAGGTTGTGCTCCTGCATGGGGTGGGGCGCATGCGGGGGTCATGTGCACATTCATGGGGGTGGAGCACATGGAGGGCATGTATGCACATTGCATTATGGCTGTGCGTGCATGCGCTTTCAGGCGTATGTGCTTTTGGCACTAGGCGCCAAAATGGTTAGCCATCACTGTGCTAAATGATATGACACTTTTAGCTAAAGAATATTTCATGTTGTGGTTCTTCCTCTAGCAGCTAATCGAAGAATAGCTATTTGCGCTTATGGCTAGCTGGAAATTAACAGGATTTAATTCTTTTTTCAGAAGGCCATAAATACAATGACTATTTTGGTCTCAGGAAGTGAGCTACTCCAAAGATGGAAATAGTTACCTGGAATACCAGCATTTCTCTTCCCTCCTGTCATGCCTTCCGATAGGAGGGAACCTTCACCAAGCACTGCCTATTCACACAAGTCAGATGGGAAGAGTTTATTTATAATAGGCAGTTTATACCATAATCAGGCCACAAGTCACATTGGGCTTTATAGATAAAAACCAAATCTTGAATTGCTCTCCAAAACAGGACTGGTAATCAGTGCAGTTTCTGCAGCAATGGAAAGTAGCAGTGGACAGCTACTTTCTGTATCAATTGAGGTTTTCAGGTGGTCTTTGGGGTAGCCCTAATTGAACCAATCCAATTGCAAATGCCTGAGAAACCATATTTAGAGCATATAAATAAGGCCACACATGGTTCATGAGCAAAATACAACCTCCATCTGTTTTTCCTGCAGGTAGCATGGGACAAATCACCATGGCCAACTCCCCATAGCCAATTTGGCATGGCCAACTCCTGCGGGACAACGCACCATTTTCACCTTGCTGCAGGATAATTCAACAATGCAAAAGTTACATTAATTTCAATGGAATTGGGTCCAATAATAGTAAAATAAACTCCATTCAGAAATACAAGAGTTAACAATAATTTCAGTGAAAATGTGGTCATCAGTAATAAAAGTAACGGAATAAAGCGATTAATATAATGTTTAACTGTCATGTGGCAGGTTGTCCTAGACCTGTGATGGCGACCTATGGCACACGTGCCCTCTCTGTGGGCATGTGTGCCATCACCCCAGCTCAGTCAGCTGGTCATCAGATTTCCGAGATGCACATGCGGGCCGGCCAGCTGGTCATTGGGTTTCTGAGGCACACATGTATGCTGGCCAGCTGGTTGTTGGGTTTCCGGTGCTCTAGCACATGCATGTGCACAGGCCTTCTGGTTTGGGCACTCTGTGACTAAAATGTGCACCATCACTGTCCTAGATCCTCCTGCAGGAGCCAGGAGTCCAGTAGCATTCCCTGATTGCAATTCTGTACTTTCAGGAGAAGTTCAGCTTCAAGAGCCAAATCTGCTATCATCCAAATATCAGTTGGCTTCTAAAGCAATAAACAATTCAATTTGCTTGGGTTGAGTCTGAGCGTCTTTCTCTCCATCCAGGTCCTGACAACCCCCAGGCTTTCATTTAGGATTTTCATTGCATTTCCCTTTTGCCCATGGCAAAAATATATAGCTAAATATAATTGGCTTATTAAAAATACCTCACCCTGTGCTGGCAGATGACCTGTCCTAGTGACTTCATACATATATTAAAGGGTTCTATTCAAAGAAATGTTTTTTATCCTTCCCCGGTAGCATGTTTTCAAATGAAATAAAAAGGCATAAATGTTCATGAGCTATAACTTAGCTTGTGAGCTTATAGATTGGCTCACGGGATGTAGTGCATTAAAAGTTATGTTTTTTTAATAAAATTGGTTAATCTGGAATGGTGTTACCAGACTCTTCCTAAGTTTCCGAAGTGAAGGTGTGGGAGGAGTAACCAATGGGTATTAACCCAGCCCTCTTGCCTAGGAGACTGAGGTAATCTTTTGAGGCCACACCTACGGTTCTCCTCTGACCCCCCCCAGATTAACCTCAGTCTCCGGCCTGAAAGGAGCGTTACTTCCCTTCACTTTGAAGACTCAGGAGTGTTTTTCTTACAGGTTTCCTTATCTACAGGATTTACCTTACAACTTCTTCATTTCCACCTCTCCTCTGCCATGCTCTGCGCTGCTGGATCCAAGCCTTGCCGCTTGCCAGCGTGTGTGCACGCCCGGAGTGACCGGATGGTCACGTTGAAGGGGAGGAAGCCTCCGTATCGTGGGGGCAACAGCAGAGACCGCGTGGCCTCTGAGGGGGCTGACGAAGACCTGCAAGGCTCGGGGATCCCTCGGAGATCGCCCCAACGTGCTCCAGGTCCAGGAGGAGGCTCAGACCGCAGGTCGGCGGTCGCCATCTTGCCGCCGCCATCTTGAAGAGCACGTGGGCGAGCGTGTGATCGGCGTTCTCCTACGGACACCGAAAGCGCTCAGGAGGCACCAGCGAAGCCGGAAGAGGCTTCATTTAGGACCTACTCCGCCGGTAATCCAGGGAGGGCTCCAGAGCGGTGCCTGCCGGCAATCCAGGCCACAGATCAGCGGCAGAAGAAAGAAGAGGGCGGATTCAGGGAGAGAAGATTGAATCCGCCCCCCCCCCTTTAAAGGCCGGCTGAACAAAGAGGAGGTTGGTGGCACCAAAAACTGTGAGTAAATGGCGGAAATGGCTAGGAACAGGGATGCCAGGCCCACAGCCCCAGTGGGTGCGGATCCAGACGAGGGGACCTCTGGGGGAGTCTCCCTGGTTCCCAGGGGGAGATCCCCAGCAAGGAGGGACAAAGCCAGGGCCCCTAAGAAGGCAGCCCCCAGGAAGGAGGCTAGAACGACCAGGGCCTCGACCAAAGGATTCAGAGCCACCATCAGCCCTTCCCCCTCCATGTCCCGATCTCCCCACAGGCCTCCAGTCCAGGATGAGGCCCGGGCAGCATCCCCTGGTTCCCCAAGGGGCTCAGGTAGAGGGCACAGTTCCCTATCGCCCCCCTTTTGCCTGGACCTCCAGCGGAGGTGAATGCTCCTCCCTTGTCCCAACATCCGGTCCTAAGGCGCTTCCTTAAGGGGGCGGCGAATCTGAAACGCTCAGTGGTCCATCGATTCCCCACCTGGGACCTACCCACGGTCCTACAGGCCTTGATGGAGGCACCGTTTGAACCTTTGAGGGAGGTTTCCCTTCAGTTTCTGACCCTTAAGATCGTCTTCCTGGTTGCCATCACCTCAGCCAGGAGAGTGTCTGAGATCAATGCTCTCTCCAGCAGAGCGAATCTCTGCACCTTTCTAGAGAACCAGGTCATCCTCAGACTGGACCCCGCGTTCATGCCCAAGGTCAATTCCCCATTTCACAGGGCCCTAGAGATAGTTCTACCGGATTTCTGTCCCCAACCCTCCAGGGAGAGGGAGAGATCCTGGCACAAATTGGACGTCAGAAGAGCATTGCGCATTTACCTGAAGCGCACAGCTCCCTTTAGGCGTTCAGAAGCCCTCTTTGTATCCTATCAGCCGTCCACCTGGGGGGCCAAGGTCTCCCTGGCCACCATCAGCAGGTGGATTAGAGCGGCCATTTCTCAGGCCTACGGGGCATGGGGACTCCAGGTCCCAGAGGGCATCACAGCGCACTCCACCAGAAGTGCGGCCACCTCAGCAGCCTGGTCCACCCAGGCACCCATAGAGGAGATCTGCCAGGCTGCCGCCTGGTCTTCTCCCTCGCCTTTCATTAGGCATTACCGGCTAGATGCTTACGCCTCCACGGAGGCTGCCTTCAGCAGGAGGGTATTGCAGGGAGTCCTGGACTCTCCGGGGGGCTCAGGCCCATCAAATCCCTCCCAGGACATCTAGTTTTGGTATGTCCCATTGGTTACTCCTCCCACACCTTCACTTTGGAAACTGGCAGTTGGACTTACCTGAACTGCATATTTTGAAGAAAGGTGTGGGAGGAGTCACTTCCCCCCCAATGTAGGGCGCCTAGCACCTAGGGGGCCTGAGTTAGCTCAAGAGTCAAGCTATAGCAGATAGGAAGGATGTGTGTTGTGCTGCTCTTTGTCTGTCCTTCCTTTCAGGTGTTCTGCTACGATCCATCGGTTAATCTGGGGAGGTCAGAGGGGGACCGTAGGTGTGGCCTCAAAAGATTACCTCAGTCTCCTAGGCAAGAGGGCTGGCTTAATACTCATTGGTTACTCCCCCCACACCTTTCTTCGAAACATGCAGTTCAGGTAAGTCCAACTGCCATTTTGGCTAAAATAGACCATCTTCTCTTGCAATCTCTCCTCGACCTTCAGTGGGACTGAATCTCTTGCCTAATCTGCAAACATGTTCACTGTTCTAGAACTTTTCACCTGAAGTTCTACATCATTCATATATATATATATATATATATATATATATATATATATATATATATATATATATATATATATATATATATATATATATATATATATATATAATTTTATATAATTATATATAATTATATATATAATTATAACCGTATTTTCCAGAGTATAAAATGCACCGGAGTATAAGACACACCAAGATTTTGAAGAGGAAAAATTTTTTTAAAAAGTTTTTGCACTCTGCAGACCTCCCCAAAACGGCCTGTTTATCACGAAAATGAAGTATCCAGCCCCGCTTCATTTGCAACTGTTGTGTATTTTAATATTGTTTGTATTGTCTTATTGGGAGTTTGGGAGTTTTGGGAGACAAAAAATTCTGTATTCAGTGTATGAGATGCACCCAGCTTTTCAGCCTCTTTTTTGAGGAAAAAAGGTGTGTCTTATATTCCGAAAAATACGGTACCTTCTTTCCTTAATAATTTTGTTGCTCTGATCATAGTTCTAACCTTGTAACAATTGCCACTGGAGGATATGCCTTCTCCAAGTTATGAAAAGCATCTCCATAAGGACATGGGAGGAATTGGTCAGCCCCGTGGAGATCTGGACCCTTACTACCCTCCCGGCCTTCCGTAAAGCTACCAAGTCCCGGCTGTTCCGGCAGGCTGGAGGCTGTTGAAGTATCCAGCCCCGCTTCATTTGCGACTGTTGTGTATTTTAATATTGTTTGTATTGTCTTATTTATCCCCTTCCCTGTTTCATTGTGAGCCGCCCGGAGTCCTTCGGGAGTGGGCGGCATACAAAACCAATAAACGAAACGAAACAAAACTTTCACTTATTTTATTAGAATCCGAGCTGGCCCAGATTGTGGACTTTAAGGTAGCAACAATTATTTTGCATGCAAGAACAGTTACATTGGCTGTTTAAGGTTTAGAAAATTATTTAAGATTTCAAACGAGGCATTTTAAGCAGTTCTTTTACTGAGGTAAGTAGCAGGCCACCTAATGAGAAGGAAGGACTCACTAGAAAAGAGCGTAATGCTGGGAAAGATTGAGGGCAAAAGAAGAAGGGGACGACAGAGAATGAGGTGGCTGGATGGAGTCATGGAAGCAGTAGGTGTGAGCTTAAATGGACTCGGGGGGATGGTAGAGGACAGGAAGGCCTGGAGGAATGTTGTTCATGGGGTCGCGATGGGTCAGACACAACTTCGCAACTAACAACAACAGCAGACCAATACTATGGGAAAAGTGAAACAGAAAGAGGACAGATCTTTCAAAGTTTTGGTCCAAATTGAAGGAGAATTGGGGGTATCATTTGCATTTCTTGTCTTAGGTGCCAAAACTTTATAGATTTTCTCTGCTAGTTTTGCTACACCAAAAGCCATAATATAATTTCTTAATGAATTTAATTACATGATTGTCTCTGAATAGAACTACTTTGTTAGATAAAGCAAGCTTTTATTGGTTGTCTTAGTTTATTGCAGAACCACATTGTAAGTATCAGATCCAAGGGTGATTTAAGGGCTACAGAGACTACAAATAGCTTCTTGTTGGCAGGTACAGATTTTTCTTCCTGCTAGCTGTGGTAAATATAAGACAGTGATCTACAATGTAGTAGCTTCTCCTGTCTATTCAAAATACATTTTTCCTAATCTTAACCTGTTGCACAAATTTAGTAATAATAAAAACAGATTTATTAGTCTGTAGTTGGAACAAATAAATTTTACACCCTTTTATGCACTGGAACTGTAAGTGTCCCTGACCAAAAATCAGTCTCAATAATAGTTTAATAAAAATAGGAGACAAGTTGGGCAACCAACTTACGTTCTCATTACTTAATTAGGGGAAATTAATTTAGCACCAGGTGTTCATCTAGATTTCAAGATCACATCTATATGTTCTTGAGATACAGGTAGTTCTTGATTTATGACCATAACTGAGCCCAAAATTTCTGTCGCTGAGTGAGTGTTGTTCAGTGAGTTTTGCCCCATTTTACGATCTTTCTTGCCACAGTTGTTAAGTGAATCATTGTAGTTGTTTAGTTAGTAACATGGGTCTTATGTGAATCTGGCTTCCCCATTGATTTTGTTTGATAGGAAGTCTCAAAAGGTGATCTTATGACCTTTGATCTCATGGACATTACAACCATCATAATTATGAACCAGTTGCCAAGCATCTGAATTGTGATCAATGCGACTATGGGGATAACAGTAGTGCGAAAAACAATCATAATTCACTTTTTTCAGTGCTGTTGTAACGTTGAATGGTCACTAAATAAATGGTTGTAAGTCAAGGACTACCTATATAATTGGAACTCTACATTCCCCCTCTTCTGATGAAATAAGTTTTTTTATTTCACTAATGTTCCTGCAGATTTTTCTCCTAATATATTAAACGCAATGAAGAGACATTACCTCTGTAATTGTTATAGAATTCATCATATTATTTTCTGAATTTATATGAAAATGATTTATAACATTGGGAAATTGGTGGACAAGAGAGGTTGCAAATTTTAGAGAGGTAGATGCATTAATTTGGTTGCTATAATGAAATTGAATGTTAAGCATTTTAGCCTTACACACATTTAAGTCTTGTACTAAAAGTGGAGACTTCCAGATCCATGGAGGAAAAATATCCCTTCTGCCCTGTAAGGAATCAGTACACCCATTCTAGTAACACTTAACCCAGAACATATTCTTTCCACGTGTAAATTGCACATACTGCCGTCACCTCTACATTGTAGTTCTAGTGGAGGTGCTGGCATCCTTCAGTTCTTTTTGTTCTTTTGATATGACTGTTTAAAACATGATATTTTTCTAGGCTACATATACACATTTTCTGATGATATGTTGTCTCTACACTGTATTCCCCTTGAATCATTCTTTGTATGTAAATGTAGTAGGTGTTTTGAATAATTCTTTTATTGATGATAATCTCCATTTCCATATCTTTGTCTATTCTTTAGAGCAGTGCTTCTCAAACTTGGCAACTTTAAGCCACATGGTCTTCAACTGTCAGAAAGATTATAGTTGTTTCCAACAGTGCTTTAGAGGAACATCTGATTCCATATATATTTCTGGGATTTTGTTTCACCATTTCCCCCCCTGATTCATACTGAGCACATCTAGCATATTCAATTCATATAGTTGTTTGAGTTAAATCTGCAAACCTCGCTTGTTATTACTAATAGTATAATATTATCTGCATACTATTTGTTTATTAAAATTTAGATCACTCTACACTCTTCTAAAAAATCCTTGAAAACAGTTTCAGAATAGATAGATCACTGCAGCAGGTTTGAGATGTTTCCTTCTACTTTAAGAGCTGCTGCAGACAAACTGCAAGATTGTAAAAAAACAAAACAAAACATAAAAACAACAGAAACAACCAGCACCAAGGAAAACAGTTCAACTGCTGACCAGTGGAGAACTTAATAGACCAGCAGCCCATAATTAAATGACTGTTCAGGATAGTGAGCAGTGACTGAGAGAAGGGAAGATGCCAGCATTGCAGCCCAATCAGAACTAGGGCTGCTTCTAGAATGCAGTGAAGACCTGAAGACCAACAGTACTTTAAAACTGCTCAGAAAACAGCAATTCTGAATTGAAGCTGAGGGGTCCTTTGTGCTCTCTGAGCTTGGTTGTTTTCTTGCAGATATTTCATTACCCAAACTAGGTAACATCATCAGTGCTAACAGTGAAAACAAGAAAACAACCAAGCTCAGAGAGCACCAAGGACCCGTCATTTCAACCCTGAGCTACAAATATTCTGAACTGAAGCTGGACGATATGGATGGAGAATGCATTTACAATGGGCTGGGAGTGGAAGGGACGACTACTCAAGAAGTGGCGAGGGTCTTGTATTGTACTTGTACTGCCTGGGAGAATATGTTGATTCACATTTTTGAGCCAGCAACTTGCTATCAGGGAAAATGCTTCACAGTAATCATGTTTCTATTACTGTTAGGAGCAACTGTTTAGTTCTAGGAAGTTCTGAAAAGCTGCTTTTCCTGTCTCCCTGGGATCTTACTTTACTTCATTCAGAGACCATTTGGCAGTAATAAAGATGCACTACATCTCCAAAGTAATTAAGTAGTAAGGCTTTTTAATTAATACTTATTTGTAGATTATCACTCTCACAGAGGTAGCATAAAATTAGATGACACTTGGAAATAGTCACCACTGTGCCTACATTAGAGCTTTGAAATAAACAGTAGTTATAATGAACTTCTTATTGCAAGATAGAGGGTGACAGAGTAGACTGCGAGTTCCCTGTCATGAAAATTTTCATCATTTAGTTCCCTGTATTTTCAGATTACTCAAAATCCTCTAATGTTCTTGTGGCAAACACTAAAATATACTAATTGTTTTGATATTCATTAAAACAACATTAAGACAGTAGAATTCATCAAGATTAACTATTTGTTATGAAATCTAATTAAAATAAATGCCTGTAATTAGCCAGAAGAAAAAGTATATATGTATTGACCTAATTTTTCTATATTATGCAGCATTTAAATTTAGAAATAGTGTGTGGGAGGAATTTAATAACAAAAGAACCACAACCAAACAAAAATAGGGAACTTTGAGACTATATCAGATGCTTTGATCTAAAAAAGAAAGGAAGTTTTCTTTGTTCTTGTGTTTTCTGCTGCTAATAAATTCTATTTACAAATATTAAGGTGTGGCAGTGATTTGCAGCAAGTTGATTACTGCAGCCAAGGAATTAACATATGGAAAATATGAGATGTACTAGAAATTGTATTGTACACATATAACAATAATAAATATTTTAAAAATATTTTTCTCAATAGAGAGTTTTATCCTGATATATATATATATATATATATATATATATATATATATATATATATATATATATATATATATATATATATACATACATACATACATATACATATATATACATACATACATACATACATACATATAAATATATACACATACATACATACATACATACACATACATACATATATATATACATATATACACATACATACATACATACATCAGGATGTGTGTGTATGCATGTGTGTGTATGTGTGTGTGTGTGTGTGTTTGTGTGTATGCTGGATACCCTTACTTCACGACAAAACTATGTGATTGGGCTATGCAAGAGAAATCTGGTTCACTCCGGTTCAATCCATTGGTTCAGTGCTGGTCAATGATTGAAACACATAAGGGAAGAACACTCAGCTGCTTTAGGATGCCCAACTCCCAGCCACATGCTGAAAGTTGAACTTCAGAGGTTAAGTTGCTGAGGTTAGGAAACACTGACATGCAGTAAAATGACCCAAATGTGTTCACCCCAGTGGTGGATTGCAGGCGGTATGCCCTGGTATAGGCATACGGGAGCCTGCCCGGAGCACCAGATACCATTCTTCATGGTAGTGGATCTGGGTACTTGAGAGACCGCCTCCTGCCAATTACCTCCTCGCGACCCATTAGATTGCATAGATTGGGCCTCCTCCGAGTTCCATCTGCCAGTCAGTGTCGACTGGCAACTACGCGGAGGAGAGCCTTTTCAGTAGCAGCTCCGACCCTTTGGAACGATCTCCCCGTGGAGATTCGTACCCTCACCACCCTCCAGACCTTCCGCACAGCCCTCAAGACCTGGCTATCCCGTCAGGCCTGGGGTTAAAGATTATAATCCATCCCCGCCCGAATGATGAATGTTGCTCTATTCTTTTAATTATGTATTGTCCTATATGTCATTGTATGTTTCCCCTTCCTACATAAGTTGTAAGCCGCCCTGAGTCCCCTCAGGGAAAAGGGCGGCCTATAAATAAACTTAACCATAACCATAACCATAACCATAACCATTCTGGTACGGTGCTCTGGAGGGCCTGCCCACCCGCCCAAACTCCTTACTAGTCTTTTAAGTCTTTGGGGTTCCGCATACATGTATGGCCCATATAGCTCCTGTGCAATGCTCTGCTGAGCAGCTGGAGCATCACGGAGGCTCGCGGAGGTGCTAAGATGCATGCGCACGCTGCACACATCCATGTGGATGCTGCCGGGCCCGTTCCAACCGTACTGGTTGGAATGGGATCCGGAACCCACCACTGGTTCATCCCTGCACTGATTCATTCATTCATTTCCTTCCTTCCCTCCTTCCTTCCTTCCTTCCTTCCTTCCTTCCTTCCTTCCTTCTTTCCTTCTTTCTTTCTTTCTTTCTTTCTTCACTAGTCACTAGTTCCTCGTAGGATCCCTGCTCCGGAGATTGTCGGGTGTTCGTAGGGAAGGTTATCGAGAAGGTGGTGGCCTTTCAACTCCGGCGGACCTTGGATGAAGCAGATTATCTGGATCCCTTTCAGTTGGGTTTCAGGCCTGGTTACGGCACAGAAACTGCCTTGGTCGCGCTGATTGATGATCTCTGGCGAGCCAGGGATAGAAGACATTCCTCTATCCTAGTGCTTCTTGACCTCTCAGCGGCCTTCTATACCACCGACCATGGTATCCTTCTGCGACGGTTACGGGAGGTGGGAGTGGGAGGCACCGTCCTAAGGTGGTTCGCCTCCTACCTCTCGGACAGGTCGCAGTCGGTGTTGGTTGGAAGACAGAGATTGATCCCTAGGCCCCTCAAATATGGGGTGCCGCAGGGTTCGGTCCTGTCCCCCCTCCTATTTAACATCTACATGAAGCCGCTGGGTGAGATCATATGCCGGCACAGGATCAAATATAACCAATATGCGGATGATACTCAATTGTATCTGTCCGCCCCGTGCCAACTCAGCGAAGCAGTGGAAGTGATGTGCCAGTGCCTGGAGGCTGTCAGGGTCTGGATGGGAGCGAACAAGCTTGCACTCAATCCAGACAAGACCGTGTGGCTATTGATGCTGCCTCCCAAGGATAGTCCAGACATTCCACCTCTTAGCCTGGGGGGTGAAATTATACACCCTTCAGAGAGGGCCCGCAATTTGGGTGTCCTGCTGGATCCCCAGCTGATGTTAGAACGCCATCTGTCGGCTGTGCCCAGGGGGGCTTTTCCCAGGTCCGCCTGGTGCACCAGTTGCGTCCCTACCTGGACTGGGAGGCATTTCGAATGGTCACTCATGCCCTTGTCACCGCGAGCTGCACTGGCTCCCCATTGGTCTCTGGACACGCTTCAAGGTGCTAGTCATTACTTTTAAAGCCCTACATGGTTTAGGACCTGGCTACCTGAGAGACTGCCTCCTGCCACTTACCTCCCAATGACCAACAAGATCGCACAGGTTGGGCCTCCTCCGGGTGCCGTTGACCAGACAATGCCGGCTGGCGGCCCCCCAGGGGAAGGCCTTCTCTGTAGCTGCGCCGGCCCTGTGGAACGATCTACCCATAGAGATCTGGACCCTTATCACTCTCTCGGCCTTTGGTAAAGCCACCAAGACCTGGCTGTTCCGGCAGGCCTGGGGCTGTTGATCAATATCCAGCCCCACTTAGACGGAATGCATGATGTGGAATTTTAATAATTGTATCTTCTTAGTTTTAACTTTTAAATGTTTCTTTTTACCTTGCCTGTAAGCCGCCCAGAGTCCCAAGGGAATGGGCGGCATACAAATCTTATTAAACTAAACTTTCTTTCTTTCTTTCTTTCTTTCTTTCTTTCTTTCTTTCTTTCTTTCTTTCTTTCTTTCTTTCTTTCTTTATTTATTTATTCATTCATTCCTTCTTTCTTTCTTTCTTTCTTTCTTTCTTTCTTTCCTTCCTTTTGATAGCTAAGATATTTTATTGAGAAGGCAGAGACCCCTACTTCCTGTTCCCCCACTCCCACCCAGCCATTCCTCCCCATCAGCTCTCCATTTTCTCCTCTTCCTCAGTGCCAGACTTGGATGGTACTGCCAATGCTCCAAGGGCTCCTCTGAAGGGCCGGCTGAGCTGGCCTCTGCTGCTTGGCTGTCCTTGGCTGGCTCTTGTGGGGCAGGGATGGGCTGTGCTAGGCTGGGGAAGGGGTCTTGCTGGAGGACCGCTCATTTGAGCTACTGCCACTGCCCCCTTCCTTGCTAAGCAGCTCCTTGGTGGGCCAGGGTCAGAAGTGGTTGGTCCCAGTTTGGCCCGATTCGGCCAAATAGGTAGTAACTTGGCTGTGCACACGCCTGAGCCAGTTCTATTGGCGGCACCACAGGTGGCCCCATCTTGTTTTTTTGCATCTGTGTATGTCTATGTAGCATGCATCAAACTCAGGAAGTACATGCCTTAGTGAACTGGCAGTAAAATAATCCAGAACCCCACCCCTGGCCACAGTCCTTCTAAGCTGGAATCCAGCAGGGAGCTCCCCCACAAAAAAACGCTCCTCTTCCTCCTGCATGCTGATGAAGATGGTCGGGGTCTCGGCTTCAGGCATGTCTTCAGCCAGGCGAGCCTGTTTCTGCTGCTGCTTGAGTTTCTGTTCCTCCTCCAACTGCCACTTCAAGGCCTTCTCCTGGGCCAGGCGGGGGGCAACCATGTCCTGGGACACCAGAGGCAGCAGAGGCTGGGGCTCCGCTTCTTCCCCACTCCCTCTTCTCAGGGTCTTTGTCCTGGATGGAGCAGGGCCCCTCCTTCATTTTCCAATAGGATTCATTTCTAATAGGAGGTATTATAAAATGCTGGGCTACTTCCATAAGTTTCAGAAGCACATCACCGCTCTGTACTTCTTCTGATGCTTCCTTCAGATCAGGTAGACTTATTCAACCCTTTTCCACTTTGGAAATGAAGGAAAGGAATTTTGGATGAGCCAAAAGAAAAGAAATACATGTTATTGCAAGAGTTTTTTATTCCCTGAATTTGGAACCCAGAGCAAAGCTGTGAACCTAGCTCAGCTGAGACACAGCAATCCGCTCTGCCATGCAAATTAGCTGAGCTAGAGAACAAGGGAATATAGGACAGGGAACAGTGGGGGTGGGAGGGCAGGGCCAGCCAGATATGGTATTTGCTGGTTCTCCAAACTACTCAAAATTTCCGCTATCGGTACACCAGAACCAGTCCGAATTGGCTGAATACCACCTCTGCTGATGACATAGATTTTCTCTTGGAGTTCTCAATGAAGAAAAGTGAGGAGAGTTTCTTTTTCGCAGCAGCTGGCTTCTTTGTTTCAACAATCTTCCACACCTCTCCTAGGAAATACTTCCTTGTTTTCCTAAGCCTACTGACATTAGTTGATAGGAACTGTGCCAGAGGTGATATTCAGCCGGGTCAAACTGGTTTGCCTGAACCGGTAGTGAAAATCGCAGGTGGCCCCACCCACCCGCCCCGCCCTGCTTCTATGCCGTCCTATTTAGCCATGTTTTAAAGCCATGTGAATGCATGCAAGCCATGCACACAATAAAAGTGCATGCACAGAAGGCCAAGCACATGCACACACGCTCACATTTGTGAACAGGTAGAGAAAGTAAGTGAATACCACCCCTGAACTCTGCCCCCAATTTCTAGTAGTGGCCAGAAAGAATTCCAAGGATTGTATGTGGCAATGTCTGGAGAAATTAGAAACCGAAGAAATGAAGTTAGGATGAGTCTTAAAAATGACAAATAAATTTTGAATAGCAAATAATTTATGCAAAATATGTTACAAAAATCTAGGATGTTAAATAAATAATACAATGTATTCTCTTTTGACATTTTTGTAGGCTTGCATTTCTTTTAACAATATTCTGAAGATTCCCCCCCCCCACCCCCACCCAATAAGTTGCTTTGTACAAAGGATTGAATGCATGTTTCTTAATTTTATTGATGAAGCCGTTGTAAAATATTTGGAAGAAATATTGAGAAAAATAGATTTGTGGTTAAATTTATCTTTATTTATAAAAAAGGGATTGCTACTATTATATGAAATTTTGTCCCTCTTGTTTGGAAAACTCAATAATCCTTGAATCTTTTTCCCTTAATAAGATTAGCATAAGATACATCTTCTGTTTTATGATGTAAAGTGATAGTGCTGTAATAAATGTTTCAATATACAGTATTATTAATAGTTTTAAAGCTTTTTAATCACTCGCAACTAACCAAATTGCATGTGAAATCCACTGGAATTCAGGAATAATTTTTTTGGGGTAGACACTTTATACCTCTCCAATTTGATCTGCCATGCAAAAATGATTTTAAAAAATAATTCATTGGTGTTTACAACTGCTAATTTTGAACGTTTTCATTATTCCCACATAGGAAAATATTTTAATTCTGCACATAAATTCATGAATATAAGATTGACATTCAGCATAGATAATCTTTGATTTATGACCACAATTGGGACAGAACATTTGTCGCGAAGTAATGCGGTTGTTAAGTCATGCCCATTTTTAATGACCTTTTTTGCCAGAGCCATCAAATCACTGCGATCATTAAATGAATTGTGATTGTTAAGTGTGTCTGGCTTCCCTCTCCTGGGAAGAGGCCCCTGGGAACATTGCAAATGATGATCATGTGACCTCAGGACACTGCAACCATTATAAAAATATGCCAGTTGTCACATGCCCAGATTTTGATCTTGTGACTGCAGAGATGCTGCAAGGGTTGTAAGCGCCAGGACCAGTTGCAAGTCACATTTTCCAGTGCTGATATAACTTTGAATGACTTTTAAACAAATGGTGATCAGTAGAGGTGGGTTTCACATAAGTTTACCATTGGTTTTCTGTGCACCAAAACTGTGAGCATGTGCGCCTTTCACGCTCACGTGCAGGGTTTGTTCACATAAGCATGGCTTAGAAAACGTGGCTAAATAGGATGGCATAAATTGGGGTGGGTGGGTGGCCATCCCACCCACCTGCAGGTCGTCACTACTAATTCACCTGAACCAGTCTGAACCGGCTGAATACCACCACTGGTAATAGGTTGAAGACTCCGTATACTACTTTCTTCTTAAAGTAGTAATAGATAGACACAGAGAGGATATTCTTTGACTTTACTCCCTATCAGCTTTGACCAAAAATGGAAATGTAATAACAAAATAATACCAAAAAAAGATCCTAATTTGGGGTGGGGGTTTACTGGACACATTATGTGAAACAATAGATGATAAAATGATTTAAAGTTAATGAAATGATTTGTCTCCAATTAAAATGACCCTTTCCATTTAAAGGGGGAAATGTTTATGCTCATCCTTTGCAGATCTAAAGGAACATGTGCCTGTCTTATGGCAGAGGTGTCCTGGCTAAGTGAGCTTTAGAATGACCCTGGAAATGATGTTGTGGGGTATTTGTGTAAAAATAAATTACGATCTATTCCCGCTATGGAACACATAGAAAATGGCTTCCTTACCTTTCAGATAATGAGCATGTCAGTGTAAGTTGAAAACAAACCTGAAATGTGTGGTTAGTTCTACACTTTATCCCTCTTGTGCAAGGCACATATGTCAGTCTCTTTGGAGTTCATCTCTTAGAAATCAGTTTTTCATATATTATATGTTGAAATATCCCTCCCTCCCTCCCTTCCTTCTTTGTCTCCCTTCTTCCTTCTTTTGGAAAACCTTGGACATGTGCATATTGGTGTGTGCCTATTTTAGGCAATGCTAAAACAACCCTAAAACATACCTGCAGATAATATATGTTACTACAACATGTTTAATCATAATGGCTGATTGTCATGTTATTTACCTGTTGTGTCTGTCACTTTGCTTTATAATGTGACTAAAGAAAACCATATCCAGGTCAGCCCTTCCAAATGTTTTTGTTTTTTCCAGTTAATGAAACTTCATTGCTATGGTTACTGTCTTTGTCTTCAGCTGAGGGCCCCCCCCCCCCCACTTTAGTCCATTCCATTATGGTATTGGTGTTGTGAAAGAATAAAAGAACAAGCCATTCATTCAGAAAAGTGTTAAAATATCCCTCTTTATCATTACATTTCATTGCTTGAGAAAGCAACATGTAATCCAAGTCTAGAGTTACTTTGGAGAACTGTTAAAAAATATTTTTCTTTTAGTAGCTCCCTTCCCCTTGCCTTCTCCTTCCGGAAACCATGTCAACAAGTGTTTGAATAATCCAACTCTAATTTGGTTAATAGATTATTTCCAAAACATGTTGAAAGAATTGTGTTGTATGAGAGTGTCTGTGCCTAATTTGCACAGTGCAGAATTTTAGGGTGTTTTTTTTTTGAGGTCATAGATGCAGAAGGAACCAGTTTCTACAAATCTGAGAAACTCTGAATATATCACAAGCTTTGTTAATTTAAAATTTTAAAGACTCAAAATTGTAAAATAAAATAAAGCATGGTCCTGTACATTCCGGTACATTTCAGTATATTGAAACTTTACAATATGAAAAAATACATCAGCTCTGTACAGTTTTTTTTCTCCTTTTTACAGATAGGTAGGATGAGTTTTGAAAAAAAAACCAAGATTTATTTTAAGGATCATACTTCATTTTTAAGTAAAAAAAAAAAAAGACTGCACAACTTAGCTAATTACAAATCATAGACTTGAAACAATCTGTATTTGAAAGGTAACTTTTTAAACAGAATGGGGAGTTTTCAATCCATCCCTGGAGAAATACTGATTTAATTCTTCATGACAAATTTTTAAAAAATGGTGATGATTCTGGGTTATCTTTCGGACAACGTAAGTCAGCTGAGTGTGATCACTGATTTCGTGCTGCTCTTGTGATTGTGCTCAGATCCAGGTCAGTCTCTAATGGTGTTTCCATTGTTTCTTCCTGTGCACTTGAGTCATAGGACTTATGACCGAGAAGTTCATGATGTACACCACAGTAACTTATTGTAGGCTGATCGTATGCAAGAAATGTAGACATATTCATAGATAAAGGTATCTGGAAAGGAAATAGAGATGAAAAATAATTAGTAGAGAAGCATTTGAAGATGAAATTAGATTTAAAGCCAGGAGACCATGACTGTGTCTCCTACCTTTCTGCAGGGGTGGGCAATTATGGCAAGTTCACAATCTGTGGCTCATGGCTGGCTCAGGAATTCTGGGAACTGAAGTTGACAGTTCATAAAGGTTGCCATAGTCACCCACCCCTACTTTAGAGTATTTGCAACAGCATGGAAAATAGGAAATTGGATTGCTCTGCAATGCTTGAGTGAGGGGTATATTCATTATGCAGCTATTTTATTTCCAATTTTTTAAAATAAAAAAATATTTTCAATTTTCAAAACAAACACAACACATAAAATCTTCCTTCTTTACCTACTGTAGAAAGTATCAGTTGCTTACAAAAAGTCTTTCGTGCATCTCTTCCACAGTCATCAAATATAATTCATATTAACTCAAGTATTTTAACTCAGATATTTATACATGTTACCATCATCATACTTCATTTGACTATTATTGTTTAAACATCCTTCATCATAAAATATACCAAGATTTAATACATAACCCATACTGGTATTTCATTTATTATTTCTAAAATCCTCCAATAACACTGATTCCTTATGTCTTATTCTAGCTAAACATCCATAATATTTAATAACAAAATTTTCTAATCCTGCTTTCCAAATCACTGTTTACAATTTACATACAGTTTCCTTATGTTGTACACATACATACATACATACATACATACATACACATACACACACACACACACACACACACACACACACACACACACACACATATATATATATATATATATATATATATATATATATATATATATATATATATATATATATATATACGTTATCATTATCCCTCCTTTATTTAACTATATCCTGTATCATAACATTTCCCCCCTAATAATCAAGGCTTAACTGTATCTAACTTTATTCTTTTTTATTAACCTTAACTTAAGGTTAAACTTAAAATTAATTTAAATTGGAGAACAGAAAAAATAAGCAGTAGAATTGTTTGGAATGGTTTTGGACAGTGGGTTATCTTACTTTTTAAATGCTATCTTCATGGATGGAATTTATGCAAGCCTTTTAAAACGAATGGATTAAGTTATTTTTTTTTTAATTATTATTCTTTGTAACCTATGGACTAAAATTCTCCTCTTTCATTACTGTGAGTGTTCTTCTAACTCATTCAAGAATCATTCAAGAATCTGACTTTTTTTTAAAAACTTGAAATACAAAAAAGATACAAAAAGAAACAAAGAAAATTGCAACAATAACACTGCTACTCAGAGGTTGGAGGTTTGTATATTGGAAACAAAACACTCTTACTTTTCTTACTGATTATCCTGGCTTGGCATTTCAAGGTTTCACTGCTTATTTGTAGAGAGTGATAAGAAGAAAAGCATACAGATGTCCCTTTGAAGTATATCTTTAACCAGAGAAAAGTGAAAATAAAACTTTATTGTGAATCTATGCTTAATCTTGTTAAAACCTTCCAAGCTAGAGCAGCAGTGTTTGTTAGCTGGAGATAATGGCACAATTTCAACAGCAGAAAGAAACTTTAAGTCTGCAAAAGTTATTCTCAGAAATACAGAAATTATCAAACACATATGAGAGGATAGAGAAGAAGTTGGAAGACTTAGAGCATTTAACAATAAAATATGATGAAGAAGTTGGAGATGTTATCAAGTGGAAAAAGTGTTGGTTAAAATCCTAAAAATCGAAGAGAAAAATGAATATAAAGAAATTAAATTTGCTGATATTTATGGTGATTGGTTTGTCTCTGAAAATGGAAAGAGTGGAATACTGAAAGAGGAATTAAATGGAGGGGAACTTAACCCCAGATGGCAAGACACAGAAGAAGAAACAAAAGACTTTATGGATTTAAAGAGAGAAATTTTATTAGCAACATCATTGATAATACTACCGACAATCAAAGTTAAGCTGATTAAGGAAACAGAAGAAGGGTATCGAAATTACATGAGAGATTTTATAACCAAGGATTTGCTAAGAGGAGTCCATACAAAGTTGATTAAGGAGATGATTAGAGGACTGACACCACAAATGGCAGAAAATATGAGACTGTTTTGCTACTGGAAAGATACAGGTTGATAGATGGAAGAGTATAATTTAAAACTAGTTAAACTTATTGAAATTTAGTGACAATAGATATAGTTAAATAAATAATTGATAATGATAATGTATACAGTGTGTAGTGTTATGATTAATAATTGTATATAAATATTGAATGGTACCCATGAAAGGAAGATTAGAAATCCTTTTGTATTATTTCCAAATTTTTTATTTGTCCCGTAGAGCATAACATTTTTCACATATTAGGCAAGCCATAGTGGCAACCCCCTTCACTACAGTTTCACAGTCCTGAGCAGATTCTCTTCCCACATTTATGTACCTGCTATTAAATCTCTAAGAAAAATTATGTTTAGCTTATGGCAACTTTCAAAAAAATGAAACCAAACCTAAACTTAGAAACTGGTGAGGGGGGGCAGGGTGGTGACTTTGGAGAAATGATTGCAAATGACCCTGCAAGATGCATCAAATTCTGAAAATCTGGTTTTTAATTTGGCTATGAGAATTGTCATGTGGCAATTTCTCTCAAAGAATGATGCACTGTATCTGGCTTTATAGTGCAAATTTTTAAAGCGTAAATCTTGCCAAGTGGTGCACTTGAGTAAATCCCAATTTCAGCCAGGAAATTTCTAGGCAAAGCACACAGCCAGGTTAACACATTTTCTTCTCAAGCTCAGCTGGGAAGAAAGTGCTGCCTCCACAGCCTTTTACTCGTCCCAGTACTGAGGCTGGAACTGCTGTTGACTCCTCTCTCCCCCAAATCCATTTGGAGAAGTTTCAGGGCAGTGATTAGTTATACCTTGAGACTACAGGGAGGAAGTCCACAGGCAAGTGGACAAGGAGACATCAGCTGGATTTGCTGGGGCCTGTTGCAATCCCTTATCTTGTTTTCTAATTACCAGACACATTGTAGGAGATGATCAAGCTGAGCCTGTGGGAGGGATCAAGTGTGCCATCAGATTTGAGTCCCTGAACACCCCCAAAAGATCTAGCTCCAGCTCTCCTTGAATCCCATTCACTCTTATCTATCACCAAATTTCTTTGACCGTTAGCTATTCAGATTCTTGTAGAAAGAGTTAGCGTATAATAAACCTGTATACCTTTGAACTGCCTTGCCTCAGAGCCTTGTGATTTCTCATGCCTGACACAAACCTGTTCATTTTTAGCAAGAAATATGCTGTTCATGCATAAGTGAAATTAACCAGGCGTGTTCATAGTAGTTCTCCATTTCCCTCTCTCTTGCACCAATAAACTGTACCAAAAGAATGTCCAAATTGCAGGCAACATGGGAGGCTCATCTTTGTTCCTTTTTCCCAATCCAGATTAGTACACTTAAGATGATAGTAAAAGGTTTGGGAGTGCTTTTTCTGGATTTCCCTATCATCAAGACAGTTAGAAGATTGTCTTGATTCTGAATTTTTACTAGACCCTACTTTTTTATAAAGTTTTTTATTTTTTCATTTTCATAACATATAATCACACGTATAGTATTACATAGCCAACATCATATTGTATTATTAAATGTTTACATCAATTCATCTTACTATCAACTCCCCAAAACAATTATTGGCTCTTCTGCTCTCCATACACCATATTTGTACCTTATCCACCACTTTCTTCTTCCTCTCTCCTCCCCCTCCCTACCTCCTTTCTTCCCTCTGTCATCCTTCCCTTCTCTACTTCCTCTCTCCTTCTCCTCTCTCCCCTTTCCACTCCTCATTTCTCTCCTCCTCTTCCCCTCCACCCTCTCTTCTCTCCTTCCCTTGCCTCTCCCCTCTGCTTCACACACTTCATCTCTTTTACTTGGTGTATTTCAGCTTCTGAGCAAGCTCCATTTTATGTTGATGGTATTTACAATTCCTTTTCAATATACATATTTAATTTTAACATGTATTCTCCTTTTTTTAAAAAAAAGAACAAAAAAGTATACATATATAGTCATTGTACTTTACACACACACACACACAGCGCCTAATTTAGGCCAAAATGTAGACCTGGTTACAATTCCCAACTATTCTCATCATTATCTTTATATATTTATACATCCTTACATGCCCCCAATTTGTGATTCTGTCTTTAAATTTCAATAGTTTCCCATTGTAGGTGTATTTCATGTTCCCTCTCCATTTTGCCATATCTTGGATTAGATTACCCTTAATTGTCTATAAATGGCAATCCTCACTGTTCAATGTTCATTACAATTCCGCTAATCTATTATATAGAATAACAAGTGGCAAACATCTCACTTTATTAATCATCTTAATAATTATACATATGTCCATGTTTCATATATTTTAACCCATGCTTAGTTGTCCTTCTATTGTCATATTCAATCAATTCACAACTCAATTTAATTATCACGTATAAAAGTGAATCACAAACCTCTGCTTTACAACCTCCCTATATCAGTTTCATATTTATCCATATTCCATATATTTTAACCTTTGTTTAGCTATCTTTCCATTATTATATTCAACCAGTTAACAACTCCATTTTATTGTCATATGTAGGAATAAACCCCTTATCTTAGCTTTATATTTTCCCATATAACAGTTTCTAGTTGTCTGATTTTTTCCTAGTAAGTCTTTTGTACTAGACCCTACTTTAATGAGATACAAGGAGGATGATAATAATTATGGTGATGATTATGAGTATTATTCTTGCAGGGCAAATGGAGCAAGTAACTTGCAGTTATTTCCTTGCATTCCCTACACATATTTGCTCAGTACACATTGCCTTAACTTTGCATATGTGTGGTTTGTGATACTCTTTTGCATGGGTGTCACGTTGCATCATATGATGTTTTGCGATGTTTTTTTCTCTCTTTGCGGAGCTAGCATGGGCGTGGCCAGCACATGACGCATCTGGCCACCACTTTGACACCTGCTCTTTTGAATTGTGGTGATTATTTGTTCCCCCACTTTACTATGAATAGTATTAAATTATGAACAAATTCATCCATTTATCTCTTTTTGAAACCTGTAAGTTTCTTTACTCCCACATAACTGCATTACTAGACAAAGTATGTATCTATGTAGATATGTGTTTAGTTTAGTTATCACATTTCTATATCATCCATCACACACACTATATATTGGTACGTGTGTCTCAGTGTCTATATCAGTGGTGGGTTCCTACCGGCTCGGACCAGTTCGGCTGAACCGATAGTAGCTTGGCGGACTAGGTCGCTGGAACCGGCAGCGATCCAGGCCTGCCATGCCTCCAAGCCGCTTCTCCTGGTGGCACCACAGGTGCTGCCATCTTGGTTTTTGCTTCTGCGCATGCGCAAAGCAATTTTAGTTGTACTGCGCATGTGTGCATAGCGAATCTGAGCAAACCAACAGTAGTCTCTGCCGAAACCCACCACTGGTGTATATATAAAAATACCTAATAATCTTTTTAATTTGTTATATATGCTTGGGTGTTTTCAGCGGATTACTATGTCAGACCTCTAGTGGTCCTGTGAAAATATGATACCCTTGCATATATTTTAGGATGCGAGCCGTGTTAGTCTAGGTAGGATGCAAAAGAACAGAACAAGTTTGATAGCATCTTTTCTGACTAACATTTTTTAAAAAAAATACATTTTAATGCTTTTTAATAAAATTTGTTACTTGAAAATGGTTCTATAAGGCTTGGGTTTTTTCTTTTTTGCCTTACACATATTGTTTTTTTATCTTTTTCCCCAGTTCCCTCTTTTTAAAATACATTTTGTACATTGTATCCTAAAACATGAGGATTTAATGCAGTAGCCTTACATTAAGCATTGATAGCTTGAGTGTGATTGTTCTAGCTGTAAATAGCAATAGCAATAATGGCAATAGCAGTTAGACTTATATACCGCTTCATAGGGCTTTCAGCCCTCTCTAAGCGGTTTACAGAGTCAGCATATTGCCCCCAACAACAATCCGGGTCCTCATTTTACCCACCTCGGAAGGATGGAAGGCTGAGTCAACCCTGAGCCGGTGAGATTTGAACAGCCGAACTGCAGAACTGCAGTCAGCTGAAGTAGCCCGCAGTGCTGCATTTAACCACTGCGCCACCTCGGAGAATGAAGATTTTCACCCCTCTCACTTTGCTTTGGTAACTGAATAGTCTTGGGTTGGAAGCAGTAATGGGAACATGCCAACTTCTCTGTTCTATAAAATATAAAACCTACCTCTTCCTAAGAAATAACATTGCTTGAGCTGTCTGCTGTGCCTCCCATACACTGGAAGAAGCAAGATAATATCCATAATACATATTTGATTAGAGTTCAGTTTGTGTTTCAATACAGTAAGCATTATGTCACCAACATCTGACAAAGAGACAGCAGTACTGATCCCAAGTCTAGCAACGTTTCACATTCCAGGAGCATAGAGTGATTATAATCACTGAGAGAGAATGATTTTTGACAGAATGAAAAAAAAATGTAGAAGGAAGAAGTGCTTGTACTCGCCATGATTTTTTATTTTTTTTTACCCAGCAAAAAAGCAACAGCTCGCTACTAGATTAAAAGGTTTTTACCCAAACAAGAAACAGAAGGAAATCAGGCCTCCCAGCTGAAAGAAAAAAGCCGGCTTCTAGCCTTTTAGGTTAAAAATGCAGGTGTTAGATGTTTAAAGAAATTTGAACATGGACAACTGGTAGCAAAAAATGTGTTGACATTTGAAACATAGCAGTTGCTGGAATTCTGTGATAACGGCTTATCAATTGAACAGAATCTTCATTTTCTAAGGAATTTGGAATACAACCTTGAAGGTACTTCAGTGTTGTATTACTGGCTTTGGATAGCCTATCCTCAAAGGAATATTTTTTTATTGAAAGTCCTAGAGTATGAAAAGAGCCAGTCTGGTGAAATGTTTAAAGGCACTGAGGTAGAAACCAGGAGGCTATGAGTTCTAAACCTCCCTTAGAGACAGAGCTGGGTACCTTTGATTCAGCCATTCTGTTTCAGCCCCAAGAAGAATGCAAGGAGAAAATACATCTTTAATTATTGCCAAGAAAACTGCATGGACCTGTCCCCTGGAGTCAAGACTGACGCAGAGATATTTTTTATTAAAAAAAAAAAAAAGATTTCAAAACATGTGAGTACTTTCTAATGAAGAAAAATAGTTCTGTGAAAGAGTAACTTTCTGTGATTTTTAAATTGCCTTTCCTATCTATATATCTTTTTTGTACATGTATCAAATTCTCATTAGTAATATGTTACCTAACTAAAACTGAACAACTATGAGGCATTTAGGATAAAGAAGCTAACAATATTTATTTCACATTAATAAAAGAATTGGAGTGACACTGTCCTTGAGATTTCTCATTCCAAAATATT
Source organism: Thamnophis elegans (assembly GCF_009769535.1). Lineage (NCBI taxonomy): Eukaryota > Metazoa > Chordata > Lepidosauria > Squamata > Natricidae > Thamnophis > Thamnophis elegans. The sequence continues at coordinate 21,198,870 of NC_045555.1, read as the reverse complement.
GTGCATATTTTAATAAATATATCCATATAATGTGCATTTGCATTAATATATCTCCTATCCTGGAAGAATAGTTTAATAAAGAAAATCTTTTCCCCCTCTGAGAACAGCTTTTAAAAGTTTTTCTATAGTAAATGCATCCCCTTTATATAACATTAGGTAATTCATCAGCAAGAATGATTTCAAATTCCATTTTGTCTTTGCTGTAAACTGCTACACATAAATCTTAATTTCCCATAATTTTAAAATGTCTATGTTATTTTTTATGTTTCTGGTTGATACATCTTTTTAAAAACAGGGAGTGAGATATAATTGATATAAGATTTTAAAGAAAATTTGTTTCATTTCCCTCCCCAAGATACCACCAGTCTTCTTTAAATGTATTTCTTGTAAGAATGCCATTTCTATCTTTTCTTAGTTAAAAGTGTTGCCAGAGATGCTGTCAGTGTAGTGCAAAAAATGGCAAGCCCAGCCATTTGCTATCTTTGGAAAGCAAAATGAAATATCCAACTAGGACATCAAATGACTGCAGTATAATCACTATTCTCATTTTAATTACAAAATGCAGAGCTGGAAAATGATTCACTAATATCTAATGCTTCATACTGCACCACTAGCAGTATTGTGTGTGTACACAGTGAAGTCTTGTTCTTGGTAGAACTACTGGACATGAATGCAGAAATATATCAAGACTCTGCTCTCATAGTGGGGCTTTCCTGTTCTTTCGCTCCACTGCAGCCCATGAAAAATAGAGAATGAAAGTCAAGAATGCTGTGGACATAGTATACTTGGCCTTCAGTAAAACATTTTGCATAGGTATAGTATATGTGATACCTTGCTCAATAGTAATAACTGTGAAAGGGATCTTGGAGTCCTAGTGGACAATCATTTAAATAGAAGCCAGCAGTGTGCAGCAGCTGCCAAAAAAGCCAACACAGTTCCAGGCTGCATAAACAGAGGGATAGAATCAAGATTATGTGGTATTAATACTACTTTACAATGCCTTGGTAAGGCCACACTTGGAATACTGCATCCAGTTTTGGTCGCCACGGTGCAAAAAAGATGTGGAGACTCTAGAAAGAATGCATAGAAGAGCAACAAAGATGATTAGAGGACTGAAGACTAAAACATATAGAGAACGATTGCTGGAACTGGGTATGTCTAGTTTGATGAAAAGAGGGACTAGGGGAGACATGATAACAGTGTTCCAATATCTCAGGGGCTGCCACAAAAAAGAGGAGTCAAGCTATTCTCCAAAGCACCTGAAGGCAGGACAAGAAGCAATGGGTGGAAACTAATCAAGGAGAGAAGCAATTTAGAACTACAGATAAATTTCCTGACAGTTAGAACAATTAATCAATAGAACAACTTGCCTCCAGAAGTTGTGAATGCTCCAACACTGGAAGTTTTAAAGAAGAGATTGGATAAGCATTTGTCTGATGGGTTTCCTGCCTAAGCAGGGGGTTGGACTAGAAGACCTCCAAAGTCTCTTCAAACTCTTATTATTCTATTCTATTTGACAAAGTAGACCTCAGTCTATTTTCTTGGTAAGATGGAACAATGTGGGAGAGACGGCACCACCATCCGATGGATTTACAACCAGCTGACCAAGCACACTGGGTCCTCAATGGAGTCCTCAGGACTGACTCCTATTTTAGCAAAATGCAATTCAGTGGTGATACAATGCATTAGACAGAGACACCCATCATGGGAGAAAAGGCAGCTACTGCCCTTAACACCCAGCTTCCCAGTTTTCTCTGAAAAGAAAAGGCTAGTCTCCAGCACTCTTTCAAGCTGAAATGGCCAGCAAAATGTGTAGTCCCTGTTCTAGTCAGCTTCATAAAAACAGAATAATTGCCAGGCCTTGAGTTTGTCACCCCTGCTATAAACCCTTAAAGAGGGTTGTAAAGTGGTGTATAAAGTCTAAGTGCTGTTGCTGCACAAGCACACAGACACACATTGTGTGGCTGTGTATTTGTATGTATGTATGTATGTATGTATGTATGTATGTATGTATGTATGTATGGCAGCAGGGGAATTGTTCTGTGTGTGGGCCCAGGAGCCTGTTGTCCTGACTAAATACTTTGCAAGTATCTTGTTCTGGACTGGATTTTCTTTAAACTGCTGTAGAGTTAAATTAGTGTGAGCATAGGAGCAGATTATAGGAACACTTCAGAAATGCCCTTTACCGGATTTTGCTGCCTTTTTCATACAGAAGCGAAAGATAAGATGTGGATTAAAATCTTTACATGTGTACTTATGGCTGCATCTCCTTTTAGTAACTAAACAGAATGCAATGCAATTTGTTTGCAAATGCTAGACCATTTTGTTTTTACCCCCTCTTAAAATTGTACCAGCCAGTTAACAGGCTTTTAAATGTTGCATCTCTCAAGAACATTTAAGAACTTTACAGGATGGTGATACTTTATGTAATTAAAATAAGTCACTGAATGCTGGAAATAACAAATAGTGATTAGAGAATCTTGCCAACAGCTTACTTGTACTCTGCAGATGATGACCTATGCCTGCATAGATGTGCTGAGTTGGGTTGACCCATTTTTTTGTTCAATCTAAATACCTGAGCTGGACTGAATTCTTTTTCTATGATTTCATTTTGTGATGTATTCTCTCTTTCACCATCTAGTTTTCTGTAATCTAAGATATTGTCTCATACTGGTTATAAAGTATTTGAGTTAAAATAATTTTATACCTAGAGAAAGCTCTGAGGGCACCAGATGGTGCTAGGTAGAATGTGTAGGATATATTACTTTGCAGAATTCTCCATTTGGTGAGTTCTATATAAAACATTTTTTTAAAATCTGACATTTACTTATAATAGAGGATTAGCCTAACATACTCCTTATTATAAAATTTTTAGGATTTAGGATTTTATTTATGATTTATAGGCCGCCCTTTTCCCTGAGGGGACTCAGGGCGGCTTACAATACATGGGAAGGGGGGTGCAAAACAAAAACACAAGACAGTGCATAAATAAAAATAAAACAATAAAACACAACTTTCATTCAACATTCGGGTGGGGCGAATTAGAATCTTATCCCCAGGCCTGACGGGATAGCCAGATCCTAAGGGCTGTGCGGAAGGTCTGGATGGTGGTGAGGGTGCGAATCTCCATGGGGAGGTCGTTCCAAAGGGTCGGAGCTGCTACTGAGAAGGCTCTCCTCCGCCTAGTCGCCAGTCGGCACTGACTGGCAGATGGAACTCGGAGGAGGCCTAATCTGTGCGATCTAATCGGTCGAAGGGAGGTAATCGGCAGGAGGCGGTCTCTCAAGTACTCAGATCCACTACCATGGAGAGATTTATGGATGGTAAGTAGCACCTTGAAGCGCACCCGGAGATCAACAGGTAGCCAGCGCAGCTTACGGAGGATAGGTGTTATGTGGGCGAACCGCGGTGCGCCCACAATCACTCACGCGGCCGCATTCTGGACTAGCTGAAGTCGCCGGATGCTCTTCAAGGGCAGCCCCATGTAGAGCACATTGCAGTATTCCAGCCTAGAGATCACAAGGGCTCGAGTGACTGTTGTGAGGGCCTCCCGGTTCAGGTAGGGTCGCAACTGGCGCACCAGGCGAACCTGGGCAAATGCCCCCCTGGTCACAGCCGACAAATGATGGTTGAAAGTCAGCTGTGGGTCCAGGAGGACTCCCAAGTAGTGTTAGGCCTTTATTTGCATGAATACTTGGGAACTGGGATTATTTGGAAGCCAAGATTTTGGACAATGTCTTGATCAATGGGCTTGTGATGAGAAAATGAAGACCTATCCCCATAATGATAAACCTATGGAACGTGTGCCACAGGTGGCATGCTGCGCCCTCTCTGTGGGCATGTGAACCGTCACCCCAGTTCAGCTCCACCCTGCATGCGCATGTGCCTCCCACCAGCCAACTGATCGTCGGGTCTCTGCCGTGTATGCACAGGGATGAGGTCTGTGCGGGAGGCACGTGCATACGTGGGAGGCACATGTGGGGGACCGCACACATATGCATAGTGTGGGCAGAGTGCATGCATGCATAGGGGCAGGGTGCATGTGGGGGGCCACGCTGCATTACATTTTTGGGGTTCGTGCATGCTTCAAGCACTTGGTCCAGAAAAGGTTAGCCATCATTGACCTATCCTGACACCCTTCTAGCCTGGGAGAATGAAAACCGTTTTAGTTATTTTTATGCTTGAATCAAAATTCTGCCCTGAAATGCATGGCCTTTTGAAACGGAACTATTTTCAAAATTATTAGCTTGTTTGAAAGTTTGCTGCAGCTGTTATACATTTTCCTTCCTTCCTTCCTTCCTTCCTTCCTTCCTTCCTTCCTTCCTTCCTTCCTTCCTTCCTTCCTTCCTTCCTTCCTTCCTTCCTTCCTTATTATTATTACATAACTTTCATTTGCAACAGAGCAGTTTGTTTCTTAACATTCAATAGGCCAAGCCGGTACTAAAACTCCAAGATAAAAAGATCAATTATAGTTCTGCCTATGTACTATAAATATATAACAGGAAAACAGGAGAGATGGATGGAATAAAAACATTCTGAGTCATTCTCTAAGCTGCTTCTGTTCCAAAAATAGTGAAACCACAGAGTTATTTGTATGAAAGTGTGATGTAAAAAAAAATCCAAATTGAATCCCATTTTAAATAAAGTATTTTCCACATTCTAATAACACAGATATTCATGGAATGCAAGTAACTCCAATAATACATTTCTTGGTGTTATAAACCACCAAGAAATTGTCCTTATGCCAAACAGTGAATACAAGACTAGAGGCACAGCTTGTTGGCTGAAAGCCTCTTGCATTAGCTATTAGAGGAAGTGTTAATTAGAACGTGTATATTTTTGGAATAAATTCTGGTCATATTTATGTTGGCATGATAAAAATACAACTGGTTTCAAACAAATTTCTTCTGTTTTAAAAATAATTTTATTGAAGTTTTTTAACAGAATTTAAAACAGAACAAAGTTTGAATTAAAGAATAAAGGGAAGTAATAAGAAATTGAAAACAAAATATTTCAAACTAATTTCCTAAATTATCTAGATTTTGTGACCCTAAAGAATTATGAATTCCAATCTATACGGTGAGTAGATCAATGATGGGAGAAAATAAGTTGCTAATTTTCAAGGTATATAAGATTATTGCACAACAGGCTGGTTAGTGAATGTTCTAACTCATGTTGTTATTACATTTTTAATTGAGAAATCAATTAACTATTCTCTTCAAATTATGGAAGATCCTGAAACAATGTGGAATGGGCATTCAAAAGGAAATAGTATCTGTCCATCATTTTCAGTCACTGCAATTCCCTATTCCAAGCTAGAGAGAATGGAAGCAGGATAAAGGTGACAGATCTTAAGATTTGAAAGGTCTCTTTCATCTTTGGGTTTTATAGCTTCCAGTAATATCTGAGGTACTGTTGATTTTGATGTCTTTATTTGTTAATGGATATGGGTTTGCTTTGGTGAATTCCATTCCATTCAATTTATTCAATTTATATTGTCGCCTATTCACCTATGGAGACTCAAGGCAGCTTGAGTCTACATCTAAAAACAGTGAAACTAATAAAAAAATTCACATAAATTAATATAATAAAATCATCTCCCACCTCCTACCGCAGCGACAGCCGATCACATGAGCCATTTAATGGGCTCCATCCTGCTCTACGTTCCCCAGGCCCGCTGGCAGAACCATGTCTTCAGCGCCTTCCGGAAGAGAGTGGGGGCCATTCTAATCTCCGGGGGAGTGATGTTCCAGAGAGAGGGAGCCACCATGGAGAAGGCCCTTCTTCTGGGTCCCACCAGGTATATCTCCCTTGGGGGATGGAACCCACAACATTCTCTACCTCCCCACTCTGATGGGTTGGGTAGATGTGGCCGGCAAGAGATAACCTGGTTCCAAACTATGAAGGGCTTTAAAGGTGACAACCAGCACCTTGAATTGCACCTGGAAGCAAATCGGCAACCAATTTCTTCTTTATACGTATAAGTATAAATTATCTTTTTTTACTGAAATATTAGGAATTTAAACAGTTATCAAAAATCTTTCCTAGGAAGAACACAAAGGAGTTCTTCGAACAATTGGACTATTAGTAAATCAAGTTCAGATGCCCTCAACAAGTCAAAGTGGCTTATGTCAACTGGCCCATTATAACAAAAAGGCAGGAGAAAGAAACCCAGGATTGAACCTTGATCAACACCTAGACAGAAAGCTGGATTCTTATATGCTATAGAGGCTGATTTTCATCATGATTACATTTCTTCATTACTTATATAAGCCAATACTTGCCCCTTGATTCTTGGGCTAAGCTGCTGAGTGAGTGCCTGCATTCCTAGACAGAAATTAATTGCTGTATCCAGACTGGAGCTCTTGACACTCTTAAACATAATTTTTGAAATACTAGCAATTTATTTCCAAAATCCTGACATTTTATGTGGCACTCTAGAAAAACAAATTACAGAAATGAAGTTTTAGTTAGTTAACTGTGACCTTTGAAGCTTTTTTTTTTTTTAAAGGACACAGTTCAACAGAGTGAAAGCTTTTAATTTATATCTTGGTTAGCTATGAGGGCCTATTGAGCTATCAAGGGCCTATTGAGAAACTTCTGTTGCATATGAAATGATTTAATATTTTAGCCTTTGAGGGTTGGCTAAAGGCTTTGTAAGCACAAGGCAGATAATTCAATGAATGTTGCCAGTCCTACGAGTTCTTTTACTCTAAAACCTACAAATGGCATGATATTCCCTTCTTTTCACCAGGTCCTTTTTGGCTTTTCTTATTAATACGTCTGATGTTGATGTTCTGTAGAAGACAGTTTTGGATTTCCACTGCTGTACCTACTAGGTTAAAAATCATTATATCTGGTTCTTCTGCATGCTGTGGTCCAATAAATGATGTCAAAGGAAGAGCTAAGGAGTTTGAAGGGAAATTGTATGATATTCAAAATGAATGTGATTGTGAAGAAAAGTATTTTGTTAGGAGACATGAATCATTGGGTAGAGGCAGTGCAAGACAAGCAAATACAGAAAAAAGCAATTGAGCATTTAAAACATAAGAACGAATAAGCAAAATGACAGTTGAATAAGCATCCATTTACAAAAAAAAAACCTGTTTGAATAGGAATTTAAATATGTCTATTCATACACTGTACATATGCTGCAAATGAATGGATATAGATCTAAAAGCATGATTGTATATGATAAAAGTTTGAATTAGTGAAGGATACAAGGAGGATGAGAGGCTCTGAATAATGAAGAGACCATTTTTGATAGTGTCAGGGGTAGATTTTGAGAGAAAATAGATGTGGGGGAAAAAATAAAGAAACAAGAATGAAAGAATAACTTCAGGAAGAGAAATTGTGAATCTTTATGAAAAGGCTCCTATATCTTCCCTTATTTGCATGTATTGATAGTTTCACTCCACAAAATCAGACTACCTTCATTTAAATCTATTCCATTCTTCTTCCTTTTTTAAGGGCATATCTGCATTATGCTCTTAAGCTGCACTCAAACTAGCTTGACTGTAGCTGGCTTGGGAAAATCCAGACTGGATTTTCAGTCTGAAAGTCCAGACTGAGGACCTTTTGGTAAACATGATCGATTCCTGCCCTTCCAAAATGATTGCTAGTCTGTTCTGGCAATTGGGTAGCGCAGCTAAACATTCAATTTCACAAATACACAACTTTCCTTTTTCTGTCAGACTCTTTCATGCACCATGGCTGCCACCCAATGGGCTCACAGTCATTTACTTTGATCAACCAAGGCTTTCACATGCACTCACATAATGTATGTTCGCACAGTGTGACTACGTGAAACAATCCAAGAGCAAATACAGTAAACAGAGGCTTGTATTTAAATAGTGATTTTTATCTGCAAAGTATATATACATACACATACTTTAGTCAGACCTCAAACAAACAGCAATCAGTAATTGCAGCATGGAAGCACACATGGAGAGAGAGATACCCCCCCAACAGGGCCTCTTCTTATTGCAGGCTCTTAAAGTGAATGCAGCCCAAAAACTTTGGCTGACTCATTCCTAGCATTACATCATTGTAGCAGCCGGTCAGCTCTTAAATTGTTACCCTGACAATTGAAAGAAAACATTTTATTGTATACAAGGGAACCCACACTATTAAAACATATATTCAAGTATAAGTAAAATAGGCCAGGATTATGATGCCTGATTGACTAATTGCATTCTTGGCAACCACTAGAAACTGGAATGTATGACTCTTTGAATGGAATATTTTAATAGATATAAGAAGAGCAGCTTTGTCCTGCCCAATTGCCCATCCCGCATTCAATCTTTTTTTGCTAACAGAAAGCCCAGTTGAATCCCAGGTTGACTATTCTCTGCGAGCTATGATACCTACTCTAAAAACCATCCCCCCCAAAACAAGGAATTACATGCAGCTGATACACATAAAATGTAAATGTTTTCGTAGGTGATGTTGGTATTCTTGGCTTTTGTAGGTGTTAATGCCAAAGAAAATCTAAGAATCCCAGTTAGATCTGTTTTCTTGGTCTTCATTTTTCTGGGTCCCCGTACCCCCCCCCAATTCCCAATTTCTTATTGTCTGGTTTAGCTTCACTGTTATTTTCTGCGGAGAGTGTTTTCCTATTGATTAAAGGACTAGCTACTTTGTCCTCTGATACAATAGAAACAGAGCGAGAGCGCTAAGACTGTTAGTACTAAATAATTAAGAAGTTGAAATGAATAGCCTTAAGCAATATATCACAGGAACAATGTACCCACTGTTAGTTATTTGTTATTTATATACACTGTTACTTATAATTATTGATTAAGTTGGTGTACACTAGTGACCACTTAGATAGACTTTCTTCATGACAATCTGGCCATAACCTGATCTTTCAGATCTTCCAATGGTCCACCCATCCCCACTGTAACTGAGTCCCTCTAACTTGCTGCTGGTCAGACGCTGCTGCTTCCTCCGTTTTCTCTACCCTTTACCCACATTACATTTTTACAAAACATCTGCTAAACAAATAATTCCCTCAACACTGTCAAATTATTTACTAAGTCTGCATTAATATTACTATTAATCTTCTCATCGTTCCTATAACCCATCTCCTCATACTTATGACTGTATGACTGTAACTTGATTGTTTCCTAGTATGATTTGATTGTTTGATTGCTTATTTGTACCCTATGAATATCATTAAGTGTTGTACCTTATGATTCGTGTTGAATGTATCTTTTCTTTTATGTACACTGAGAGTACATGCACCAAAGACAAATTCCTTGTGTGTTCAATCACACTTGGCCAATAAAGAATTCTATTCTATTCTATTCTATTCTATTCTATTCTGTTCTATTCACACTTTACAATGTTGATTAATACATTCCACAGAAAGTTATTTCTACATTTTTTCCTTCCTTCAGAAGTGGTTTGCCATTACCTCCGCCTTAGGGTTGAGAGAAAGTGACTGGCCCAAGGTCAGTCAGCTGGCTTTGTGCCTCAGGCAGTATTAGTACTCATGGTCTCTTGGTCTCTAACATACACTACACCTAACCACTACACCAAACTGGTTCTCAGTTTCTACATATAAAACTTAATATACAAAGCTCATCAACTTTAGGTTATCTGTTTTCTTCCTAAAGCAGTTACCATTAGGTGCATGAAGAAGAAACAGGATATGGCTCAGGCTGAATAATTGTACTTCATTCATAGATGTATCTTATTGGGATGCCCAAGATTTAAAGGACATTGGATATAATGGTTAAAAATAAAGCTAGCTTGGTCCATTGGGAGGCTTATGAAAGTAAAACCAATAATTTCTACAAATTGTTAGGATAAATCCATGCACTTTCCTCTGGAAAAGTGAGGTCAGTGGAACAGCTTTTGCAGGAGTGTTGCCAGTGAAACAAAGCTATATTTACACCTTGAACATTTGTTTTGTAAAAACCCAAAGTATAGAAAACTATGTAAATATATGTTCTGACCCAGCCTTAGCAGAACCATGAAACAGACTCCTTGTCCTGAAAAAACCCTCTTTATTTAGTTACTGTGAATTCATGGCATCCACACACAGAAAAGTCCAGGCAATAATCCTTCAAAGGGTTAACCACAGTACAGACCTTATCAGGTCCTTGGATAATTGCCAGACCGGGAGCTTCCAATCGCAGGCTGTAAATTAAACTCTGGCAAGCGGCTTCTGAGGCATGAATCATGATGAACAAATCTTCTGAAATAAATCCGAACGGTTGTCTCCTGCAACCACCCCTCCCCTTTCCTCATATTTATTTCCCAGCCAGGGAAGGGTCATTCAGTGTCCTCATGTGCCTTTCTTCCTGAGTTGGCTCCTGGTCCTCAGTTGTTCTCCCCTCCTGACAGCTCTGCACTTACGCGCATCTGGAACAGGCCCCAGCTGTTCCTCTTCCCCACTTATCTCTGACTCTGAAGGCAGCTGGGGAAAGTCGGATGGCTCTGGCTCTATTTCTGCTTCCGATGCTGAGCATCCATCATAGCCTCCAGGACTGGCCCAAGTTCTTCCCCAATCTCCTCATTGTCCGAGTCGGCCACCAGCTCTGCTGGCGGCTGGCGGGCCACAACACTATAGTTATTTAATATTTAACAAGTTTAATTCTACAATACCTAATTTGAAGATGTGCATTGCTTTAATTTATAGATTTTTTTCTAATGCACAATATTTATCTTTTTGTTTAATGTGTACTTTTATAAAATAAATGGCATCAGGTAATGCTGGTTTGTGTGTGTGTGTGTGTGTGTGTGTGTGTGTGTGTGTTGGATGAAAATGCAATGTTTTTCTAATGCAGCATGGGGAAACTGGATAAATTTGTTTCAAAACTGCCCCCCCCCCAATCTTTCTCCATTCTTGAGGAAGCAATCCAAAGCAGCATGTGAGACAAAGTAGGAGGCTCAGGGGAAGGAGAGTTGGTAAGCATCATTGTTATTTCCCCCTTACCACAGTGGTTAATCTGTGATGATTAAAAAGAACCCATCCCTTAGCAGGGCGGAGAATCAGGATCCAGTCATGTAGTTTACTTGATCTGAACTCTTGGCACTATATTGATTTTCTAAGGGAAACGTTCCTTTTTTAAAAAAAGGTCACGTCGAGCACTGCTCATCAAGAATATTACAGTGTGCTGTAGTACCAATCTTGAAAAGGCTGTGATGATTATTTGTGTCGGGCTGGATAGAGTCAATATGCTCTTGAGACATTCCCTTTTTCGTTTGTTATCCCTCTGTATGAGGCAATGTGGTATTCTTCGTACGAGGGATTATTTTTAATATGAGAACATCCTAATTATCTCGTACCTAATGCCAACATCTACAGGGTAGATCATCAGCACTCAGATTGATTGATTGAATGAAGAATTTTGTTTAGCAGTTTTCCTATGTGTATAGATATTTTTTTGTCTTTGTACTTTTGAGTCAGACTCCTGGCAATTGCTTGAAGAAGACTGCGGTTTTCTTGGCAAGGTTTTGAAGGAAGTGATTTGCCATTGCACTGTTGCTAAGGCTGAGAGAAAGCCACTGTTTCAAGGTCACCCAGCTGGCTTCACGCCTAAGGCAGGACTAGAACTCACAGTCTCCCAGTGTCTAGACTGATTCCTCAACTAACTATGCAAAATGGCTTTTACAGAGAGCTAATCTTTTTTTAATTACAGGGCAATAGATGGTTGTCTTTCCTCATTCTTTTCAGTAACTACCATCCCACTAGACCTCCTCCTGCGTTGCTAATTGCAAAAGCATTTATTTATTTATTAGGGCACATTCTTAGTACATTTCTGCCCCAATGTAGGGATGTGTGTAAATCAGCTTTTCAACATATCAAAATTTGCTGGTGTCTTTTGACTGGAACATCGATAGCTAATCTTCAAGGTTTGTTTTCTTTTTCTAAGGTTATTCACATCACCAGCTATTGACTTAAGCTGGGAAATCACATTCACGCATAACTCTTTGTCCAGGCAGAGCAATGCAGGCAGAAGTCAACTCCCACACACTCTGCCTTCAGCAGAGCTATTGCCTTGTCTGATATTTCATTAAGTTTATAAGCATCTGGCTAATTATCTGTCTGAGCATCTCCCTCTTGTCATTGGGTATAATTGCTTTCTTGGACCATTACTGTTAATGCTTTGCAGGTGATTTTACTTAAATATTTTCCTTTACCGAAGGAAAACTACAAGAAACAAAATGCAGCGACTGCTGAAGCAGCAGAATAGGTAGCTTGCATTCAAAACGAATTCCAGGAGCTGAAAAACTTTTTGAATGCTTCTGACTTTTATGTACTGGGCTCCTTCACTCACGAAAGCCAATAGCATTTTCTTTCACTTGTGAGTAGCAACTTCAGCATAACAAGAATAATATTAGATTGTGATAATTTATGTAATGTATAATGTGTTCTATATAATTATTTAATGCATGAAAGATACAAAAAAATCATATAATATGTATTGTATATTGAGGGTGACTTTGGGCCAGTGTCTCAGGCTAACCTACCTCACAGGGTTGTTGTTATCATTATGGGTAAAATAGGAGGAGTATTGAATACGTTCTCCACCTTGAGTTGTTTATAAAAATAATAAAGGAGGGGTGTCAGATCCCTAAAAGTGATACTGACATTCAATTGGGAGGAGGGGAGCCTCGGAATTAAATCATTAGCTACATTTGAAACAACTGAGTTTTACAACTTTACAACTGGTTTCCTATCACCGGGAGACTGAAGGTCCCAACATTTCTGGAGGGATGTTTATGGTAGCCATGTGGGATATATAACTTTGATGTTTAACTAGAGATAGCCATGGGAACGTGTGCTTTATTGACTCCCAGGGCAGAAGAGTTAAGGAAGCATCTTTACATTTGTGTATTGGTCAGAATCTGCATTCGGACAAAGGGGAAGGGTCATTATCAGCTTAATCCCATTTGCATGGCCTAAAGGTTTTCAGATGCTGAGCTTTTAATGGTTTCCATCCTGCTTGATTAACTGTTCCTTTGAAATAATCCGTTTCAAGAGTCTTTACTTTCTCAATATAGGAGAGGAGCCAATTCAAGGGGTATAAACCAAACAAGTAAATAATTCACAGGATTAGGGGGAAAAGTTGTCTCTCTCCTTCTACCCACCCTCACCCTCTGTCTTACATTGAATATTATAAATATTGTCAGGAAAAATAGTTGCTTGTTCTGATGAAACACATGAAATTTGCCCCAGCTAAACTTTTGGCTTAAATTAGAATGAAATTGAGAATTGGCTAATGTGCTTATCTTGAACAAAGCAGATATGGATCATGATACAGTCTCCATGTATGAAGCAGTATTTTATTTATTTTAATTTATATCTCTCCAGGAATTCAAGGCAAATCACATGGGCATCTTCCTTCACTTTATCAAGGTCAACCTGTTGTGGCCCACCAACAGCCAGCAGAGCTGGCAGCAGAGTCAGACAGTGAGGAGATTGGGGAAGAACATGGGCCAGTCCTAGAGTCCTGGGCTCTCTCTGTCTCTTTGTCTCATCTATCTATCTATCTATCTATCTATCTATCTATCTATCTATCTATCTATCTATCTATCTATCTATCCATCCATCCATCCATCCATCCATCCATCCATCCATCCATCCATCCATCCATCCATCCATCCATCCATCCATCCATCCATGCTCTCCTGCCCAGCTTCACGTGTTGTGTGAATCCAACCACTTGGGCTGTGAAGGGGGAGTGGAGGCTGATCCACGCAAAATAAGGCAACTCCAATCCAGATCCTGTTTGGGGAGACACCTCCCCCTTCCCTCTCCCTCTATAGCAGCAATAGTAATAGCAGTTAGACTTATATACCGCTTCATAGGGCTTTCAGCCCTCTCTAAGCGGTTTTACAGAGTCAGCATATTGCCCGCACAGTCTGGGTCCTCATTTCACCCACCTCGGAAGGATGGAAGGCTGAGACAACCTTGAGCCGGTGAGATTTGAACCGCTGAACTGCAGATAACAGTCAGCTGAAGTGGGCTGCAGTACTGCACCCTAACCACTGTGCCACCTTGGCTCTCTGTGGCAGTGGCCTGGATGGCCCAAAGCTAGCTCCCTCCTCAGAAGTCACCATCCAGAAAACAAATATGGTGCTCCAGCTGGGAGATGGCAGCGTGGTGCCCCACCTCTGACCAGCAAGAGCAGAGCAGGCAGGCTATGCACCTTCCCCGCCGCCGCTGCAGTGATGGCACTGGGCGACCTCTATATGCAGGTAGGAGGCAGAAGTGCCACCAAGGGGCTCATGTGGCTTCTGTGACTTGCAGGGAGACCCGGCAGGATCTCCTTGTTCAACTCCGGGACGGCTTCACTGCCGGCTCCACTGCTGGCACCACTACGTTCCCCGCCAGCTGGCAAGGTGGCAGTGCAGCATCTCCTGTGGTGGCAAGAAGTGGGCGGAGGCCGGCAGGTATGTGCCCACCCCTACCTGCTCCAGGAGGGGAAGGCAGGTGCCATGCCATCTGGCTCAGTCATCCGAGTGGGGCCAGCCAGTGGTGGGAATCACCCAACAGGGGGCCGCAGCAGAGGGATGAAAGAGCTGCATGTGGATCCAGAGCAGCAGGTTGCCGACACCCAGACTAGCTGATGAGAGCTAAAAAGCTTGAAATAGGTATACTAGTCTCCCTTTATTTCTTTGTGAGGAAATTTAAATTTAAGGCAAAACTTATTTGCAAGTAATCTGAAAAGAATGGATGGTATTTATCGCACCCTCAATAAATGCTAGTCACCCCTTTCTTAGCAAAGCATTGTAGATCAAAACACATTAAAGAAAATGGATTATCATGCAATACAAACTATTGTGGAAATGTTCTTCATGCTGACTCACTTATTATTAATTGCCTTAATATGATTCTTTTCATTTTGTGTCCCCAGAGCAGACTCTGTTAGATTTTATATAATCTTTGACACTGGAAGAATTTAAATATGGGATTACCAACATTAATACCTTCTAGGTTTTCAACTAGAGGGTTTAACTCTATTTGCTATAGACTAATTTTATTAATTCTCTTAATGATTTTCCATCTTTTATTATTTTAGTTTCACACAGTAAAAATGAACCATTTAAGTTTTTATTGTATGTATAACTAGAGGAGTACTAAGATCTTGGACTAACCATATTTGGGCAACCATATTGCTCAATAAAAAATATTCTTATATTTCCCAAGTAGTAAAGGTGAAGGCATGTTACTGAATATTCCTAGGAAACTA
Source organism: Thamnophis elegans (assembly GCF_009769535.1). NCBI lineage: Eukaryota > Metazoa > Chordata > Lepidosauria > Squamata > Natricidae > Thamnophis > Thamnophis elegans. The sequence goes on along the minus strand of NC_045555.1, from coordinate 21,183,661 downwards.
ATTTTAATTTTATACATTAAAGTTAAATAAATACTTGGCTGGCAATACACCTTTCCTGTCTTCATTCCGACTAAGAAGAGAAAGAGCCACATTCTGAATTTTGAAGTCTCTCCAACCAATAGCAATAGCAATAGCAGTAGACTTATATACCGCTTCATAGGCCTTTCAGGCCTCTCTAAGCGGTTTACAGAGAGTCAGCATATTGCCCCCAACAATCTGGGTCCTCATTTTACCCACCTCGGAAGGATGGAAGGCTGAGTCAACCCTGAGCCGGTGAGATTTGAACCGCTGACCTGCTGATCTAGCAGTAGCCTGCAGTGCTGCATTTAACCACTGCACCACCTTGGCTCTTCACAGAAGTCACAGAAGCCACATTTCAACCCTATTCAGAACAGAAAATGAATGCTTCCCTCTTCAATTGCTTCAGTTAGTTTTTCTAGGGTTAATTCAAACTATTCTGCAGGATTAGAAATGCCAGATATCCTCTGAAAAATGTTTAAGAAAGTAAGTTAAATAATAGGGTTGACTGGCAGCTCAACAGGTGACGTTCCTAATTCAATATGCACAAAAATATGTAACAGTGTCCCAAAGATTCTCTTACAAATTTGCACTGAACAATTTTCAAGATCCAGGTTAGATCCTGATTAGGTTATCCTCTTAGTTTTCAGAAGGGGGAAGGAACAGTTTTGGGAGGTGTAGAAGGAAGGGCAAATCTCTGAACCTTCCAAACGGCATGGCTACTTTAACAATATGAAAGTGTGTGTGTGTGTGTGTGTGTGTTTCACTCAAGCTAAATAAATTGCACAGTCATATCATGTCTTCCTTCCTTCCTTCCTGCCTTCCTTGCTTCCTTCCTGCCGTCGTTCCTTGCTTCCTGCCTTCCTTCCTTCCTTCCCCTTTAAATAATTCAAGAAGTATGATCACTTTTTCCTTTCTAAATGTTTTGAAGTACCGTAAATCTTAATTTCAACCTATTTCCAATCAAGTCAAAATTTAGACATTAAGATAAATGGGATTTATATTCAAGCAAATATATTAAAGATTCTGTACATTAAAAATGACATCTTTTGTCATCAAATTAATAGTACCACTATAACATTCTGTGATCAAAATCATGAGAAAATTACATTGGCCAAATTAATATTTTTTTTTGTTTTGTTTCAATGTCTTATTTGGAAAAAAAAGGAAAATTGATTTACATTTTTTGTTCTTCTAAAATCATGAATTTGGGTACCTGAATAGCATCCCACCATTCAATAGATAGTAAATTAAAAGGCTAGACAAATAGACACATATCATTCTATGAAATCTCTTCTCAGTTGTTCTTGAGAATGGTCTAAATCTAATAGTTTAGATTTCATTAGAAAGCTAAGAACTAGGAAAAACTTTTGCAGTATGCAAATAAATGAACATGAATTTGGTAATACTGTGTTAATGCTAATACAGTTAATGTAGCTGTACTGTTGCAGATTTTATGCTGCATGTATTAAATTACATTTAAAACAATTAGATTCGTTATGGCCATCCATTCCAAAAGACTCATCTCAGCTTACAAAATCCAGAAAAAAGAAGCCAGTAATTTTTTTAAAAAATAGTTTAAACCAGGGATGTAAAACTTGATTTCATTGAAGGCCGCATCAAGATTGTGTCTGTCCTCAGGGGTCTGGGGTGTGCATGGCTAGGGGGCATGGCCAGCATGATGTCACTCATGTCAGGTGAGCCTGTGGTGGCCCGAGTGCTCTGCCAGCTAAAATAGGCTCCTGAGCTCCGTTTTTGGCTGTGATGGCCTGCTGCAGCCCTCTACCAGTGAAAATGGAGCTCGGGAGAACCACTGCCCGCAAGCTCTATTTTCGCTGGCAGAGGACTGCAGGAGGCCGTCGTGCACAACCCTCCCAAGCTCCATTTTTGCTGACAGAGGCACCGCAGGCCAGTCCTTTGCTGTTTTCAGGGTAGCCCTGCAGGCCAGATCTAAGCACCCTACGGGCCAGATTCGGACTGTGGGCCTTGAGTTTGACACCCCTGCCATAACAGGCAGCCTGGACTAAAACAACTAGAACAATATGACAGGGCGCCCATCAACACAAACACCCCATTCCCTGGGAACCCAGCCAGATCTTAAGGGTTCTCTAGAATACTAGGAGAGAGGGCACCCTCCGTGTCTCATGGGAGATGCTGTTTCAGAGGGTGGGAGTCCCACTGCTGCTTTATGCAAGCATAGAATCACAATAAATAAGAATTGTGTACGAGAGCTGCTCTGCCAGAAAAGGTCATAGCAAGCTGGGCCATTGAAACAAAACACTCTGCTGGTGTCCATCAGCCAATGCTAACTTCCCAATCTGTTTCTTGTGGGTATGTTACACTGATTTTTAGATACCCTCAATCCATAAAGCCCATGAGGAAGCCTGGCAAAAATGCTGCTCCAAATCTCAAGATACTATACAAGCATGTTAGCAGCCCGGAGTCCTTCGGGATTGGGCGGCCTATAAATTTATTAAACATTAAACATGTTCAATCATGCATAGGTTGTAGATTTCCATGCATCTGCAATGCTGGTTGTATCTTTTACCAGCCCTTCTTGGTGTGGAAAAAATGGCATGTGCCTTGTTGAAAGAAAGATGGAGCCACAAGGCAAATGAGCGCAATCCTGGGACCCAGTCATTGAAACTAGGTAGCACAGAACCCATGGACTATTTATTGGACCTACATAGAATCTGGAGCAGAGGTGGGTTTCACATAATTTTACCACTGGTTCGCCGTGCACCAAACCTGTGAGCACAACTGCGTGCATGTTCACTTCACTCGCTCACGTGCCTTCTGCGCATGGTGCAGCCTTCCGTGCATGCACTTTGCTCATGCGCACAGCTTGCATACATGCACATGGCTTAGAAAACATGGCTAAATAGGACGGCATAGAGCCAGGGGAGAGTGGCAGGGTGAGCCCACCTGTAGGTTGCCACTACTGTTTCACTCGAACCAGTTCGAGATGGCTGAATATCACTACTGATCTGGAGGATGCAGCAATCTTGTTGAAAGTCTCTTTGGCACTTTGAAAGCATGATAGGGTATCTACTATGCTGCATCCTGCTATATGACATGCTGCGCTGAGGAGCCAAGTCCTCAGGCCAAATGAAATCCCCCCCCCCCCAAATAAGTTGAATTAGAAGTTACTGTTTACCAGTGATTGGGATAATGGTCTTAGGTAACATGGACTCTTCTCAGTGAAATGTGTTCAGGATAATTTAGTTTATTGACTTTTGGATTATTGAAAGACTATGGGGACTCATTTTCTTTCCCTTTAAATATTTTTATAGTGCTTCAGTCATCTTAACCCATTTGTGGAAGCTGAAATTCGATAGATGAATGCTTCTAAATGTCAATAATCCGTGGACAAATGTGGGCCTAAAGATTCCTACTATCTAATGGAAAGATCTCCCATAATAAAACAAAAGCCGTTTAAGATTCCCTCGCTTAAATATTTATTACTTAGAGTTAATTTATTTATTGGGAATGCTTGCAGGAAGGTGTTTTAGTACCTCACTTTTTTTAAAGCAGAAATGGATCTTTTTCCCTTTACATATTCTCTATCTATTACAAATGGTATGTCAAGTTATTTTAGAAAATTCCAATATCAATATTATGCTTAATCATTTGACTTCACCACAAAAGTTTTATGAAATATCCAGACAGAGACATTATTTATATTTACTTGAAGTACGTGGAAATTATGCCTACCTTCCCTCACTAAGACTTGTCAACCTGATATGCCAAGGGAACCTTTTAAAGAGATTGCATTATGTTATATAGAAAATGGTTCATTGTTTCTTGGCAGAAATGTGTGGGACGGATGCCCATGAACTCCTAGGAGTAAATTATGGAGAAGAAATAAAAACAATATCACTTCTGTTACAGCATGATAATAAAGACGCCTTAGTTCATAATCCTGATGGATACTGAGAGCCAATGTCTCAAAGCTTGATCCCAGTAAAGCATGGTAAATGCATAGGTAAAGGTAAAGAGAAAGACTCCCCTCACACATATTTGCTAGTCATTCCCTACTCTAGGGGGTGGTGCTCATCTCCATTTCAAAGCCAAAGAGCCAGCGCTATCCAAACATGTCTCCATGGTCATATGGCCGGCATAACTAAATGCCAAAGGCGCACAGAATGCTGTTACCTTCCCACCAAAGGTGGTCCCTATTTTTCTACTTGCATTTTTTACATGCTTTCAAACTGCTAGGTTGGTAGAAGCTGGGACAAGTAACAGGAGCTCACTCCATTACGCAGCACTAGGGATTCGAACCGCTGAACTGCCGACCTTTCTGATCGACAAGCTCAGCATCTTAGCCACTGAGCCACCATGTCCCTTTCATTTCTGTCACAGCATGACAATAAAAATGCCTTAGTTCATAATCCTGATGGATACTGAGAGCCGGTGCCTCAAATCTTATAGTCTTGATCCCAGTGAAGCATGGCAAATGCATACAAGCTCTATAAAAAGAAGAGAGAGAAAATCTCAAAACAGAGCAACATTAACTGCAAACATTTGGCTGATTTCCAAACTTTATCATACGGAAAGTTAAATTTGGAGTGTGAAATTGAATGGAATAGTAAACAGCATAGTTCTTGCATAATAGTCAAAGAACACAAAAGACTGATCAGGTGCCTCTGGGAAATTCTGAACTGAAAGAGACTGTTTGATGTCTGCAAAGCATTAGGTCCCATAGGAACTGATTAATGCAGTTAAGGAGGGCAATTCCTGCTTACTTTAAACATGTGATAAACTTGCAAAAACATTCAGAAGTATATAACATGCCAGCTTAATCTTTCAAGGGCTTAATTCTTTGCCAATAGAGGCTGCATAAAAAGCATCTCAGGGAGAAAATGGGAAATAACAGTAGTTATTTAGCACTTATCGGACCTGCGAAATCTGGTTTTGAAGTGTTCAGTCCTAAACTTGTGGAAATGACATAAATGCATTCAAAATAATCTGCTAATTCAAACTTCTTGTGACCTGTTTCTATGTTTTGCTATTTGATGTTACTATTTGGTTTAGCTTCTGAAAATCAGTAAAATTCTTTTGGCCTCCTTCTCAATATCCCAATAGATATTTACTTTATGATGTTCCTACACAAACATATCATTGGGGTCTTACTCTTCCCCCCCCCCCATATTTTATTTGTTTTATTTATATAACATTCAATTTTCATCAAACAATGTGTATTCTGGGTACAATTATGCTTAAATAATAATATTATACATCTTTGTTGTTATAATTCCTCATCATCATATTAATAATATAATAACATAACATGACATTAATATTTAAGATTTGATATCATCTTTTTAACAACTCTCCTCTTTACCATTTCCTCCAATTGTATCTCCTCTCTAACTTCTATTATCTAACCATTCATAGAATATGTCCCATACCAAAAAGCATTCGGTTTCTTCTTTATCCTTAATAGCAAGTGTTAGTCTGTCCATCTCTGCACATCTAATATTTTCCCAATTACATTCCTCTCAGACGAGATCTCATTTTCTTTCAATTGTTGCACAAATACAATTCTAGTTGCAATTAAAATATGCAGGATCAAGTATGTAGTCTTTTTATCATATGTTTTTGGTAGGATGCCCAACAAAAATATCTCTGGTTTCAGATCTATATGTTTTTTCTTATTTTTTTTTCACCTATGGATGTTTTTTCGTCCAATATTTTCTTGCTTTTGGGCTTGTCCACCACATATGATAAGATGAACCAAATGCTTACTTACACTTCTAACATTTAGTCGATCTGTCTTTATACATTTTTGCCAGTCTTGCCGGCAAAGTGCCATCTATAAAACATTTTATACATATTTCCTTATATGCAGTCAACATTGTCGATTTAATATTTCTATTTTACAGTTTCTGCCTTTTATCTAAATCTCTTGCATATCCAAAATTTTTAGCCCAGGCAAGAGCCCAAGGTCTTGCTCTTATAGTGGAACTTTCTACTACTGTCTTCCCCTCTGCAACCTCCTGTATCTTCATCTTAAGCAGGGGTGTCAAACTCGTGGCCTATGGGCTCCCCCTTTTTAGCAAAGGGGAAAAAAGTTGTGATACGATACCTGATGACAATGTGTCGTCGTTAGTTTGACACCTCTGATCTAGAGAGATGTTTTTCAATCCTAGCAATTTAAAGATATGTGGACTCCAGTTCCCAGAATTCTCCATGCAACTGCTGATTGGGGAATTCTGGGAGTTGAAGTTCCATGCAAGATATCTGAAGAGTCAAAAGAAGACACAAACCATTGGAAATGAAGACAAGGGGAAAATTGGGAGGCTGATTAAGTTTCTCAGTGTCTATGACAAAAAAACTACAATGAAAAACTGCAAAAAAAAAAGTACTTAGGTCCATATGTGTATGAAATTCCTTTTCCCAGCATGTTTTTTTTAAACAGAAGTGTGCAAAAACATTCAACTGTAGTTGATTGAGGTTTTGTCATCTTCAAGCAGCAGGGCAAGGGGCTGGAAAGTCCTAATCAACTAATTAAGGTCACAGAGCTGAACTTGTTAACGTGGTTAGCACCAGAGGTGGGTTCCTATTGGTTTGGCCAGTTCGGCCTGGTTCAGCCGATTTGGCCCAGTTTGCCTGGTTTGGCCGGTTCATATCGGTTTGGCCCGGTTCGACCAAACCAGTAGTAACTTGGCGGCCTGTGTCGCTGGGACCAGCAGTGACCCAGGCCTGCCATGCCCCCGAACTGGTTCTACGGCTCCCACCATGTTGTTTTTCCCTTCTGTGCATGCACAGAGCATTTTTTGTTGCATTGTGCATGCGTGCACATGGCGCATACTTGAGCAAACCGGCAATAGCAGCAGCCCGAACCCACCCTTGGTTAGCACTTATGAGGAAACTGCTCAGAAAAAGATACTAAAAAGCCAGATATTTGATACTAAGACTATGCCTGTCAGATAGAGGACATGAAGACATGTTCTTCTGCCAGAGGTCCGGTAACCCATATTCATCAGAATCTGTTCTGGAAGAATCTTCAACCTTCTAAAACCAGTTTTGATGACGGGGAGGAGAAAATGTATAGCTCTAGTGTTACTGATGAACAAACTCCATCTGAAGGACTATGGATAAAATTATTCATACTTTTCAGTCTTTTTTAATATCTAAAAGACCTGTAAATCTCATTGATTAGAAACATTGCTTAAATGCCAACTGAGAAATTTACATGCAGCAGTTAGAAATTTCAGAACTCATCTCCAAAGAAGTAAAGATTAAATGCTGATAATAATTAAGTAAATCAATCCATGATTTGATTTTGATGCACATTTGCAAGGTGTACTTATGCTTACAAATGCATATATATTGAATTGCTGAATCTGATCTAGGCAGTTTCTCTATTTTGGGAAGATAGGCTCTGCCATACGCTTGGAACATGTGGATGACTAGTGCTGGCTCTTGATTTATCTGATTCTTTACTTGCTGAGTAGAAAGTCTGTGGTGCTTTGACTTTACTGATTCTGGTCTTGTTGTTATAAGCATATGGCACAGTTACAATAGCCAGGGGACCACAATGCTATAACAGAGTAGTAGTTTGGTTTGCTAAGGCACCAGCCCCATGATAGGAAATGCTTGTGCACTTCCCAAGGTGCGCCATAGAAGGGTGAGCTAGCATCGCACCAGAAAGACGAGACACTTTTTCTGCAGCAGCATCCAAAGCCCCCTCCCTTCCCCAAGCTGTCTTGCGAGTGGATGCCACAACTGGGAAGGTTCAGAGCCATCAGAAATGTGACTGCCTGCACAGAGCACCAGCTTGTTTCCTCACCGAAGTGGTAACTATCTATCTATTTCCATAGAACATGCTTTCAAACTGTTAGGTGGACAGAAGCTGAGATGAGTGACAAGAGTCACCTGCCATGCAAAATTAGGGTTCAAACCACTGGAGCTGAGTGTTATTAAGCCACTGAGCCACCACATTCTTGATGTTGATGTTAAAAGTTACTGACCTGTTATGTTTTGCATTCTGTATTTTAAAATTAGTTTAAGGTACTTTGAGTGCTTAAATGATCAGAAGGTTGGTATAAATGTAATATGTATTAAGGAATAAATAAAGATCAAGAGTAGATACATCAGACTTGTGTCAAAGATGTCTAATGGCTATGTTTGAGAGTCTGTTTTCATAAGTAGTTTCCACAGCCTTTGCTAACCCCTGCATTCTATTCATTTTATGTTTTATCTCTCCTCTCCAAAATATTGTGAAGTAGACTAAACTGACAGACAATCACAAAGGAATCATTGTGGTTGCATTCAGCTTTAAGTATTCATTATACAGTCGCATCATTTATCCAAAGTAGATCACCATGTGTGTGTGTGTGTGTCTGTGTCTGTGTCTGTGTGTGTTCCAGCATAACTCTGGAATGCCTCAAGCAATTTCAACCAAACTTGGTACACAGATGACTTACCCTCTGGAAGCAAATACTGTGGGGGTAAGGCACCCCTAACACTCCTCGGTGTGTGTGTTCTGTTAAGATACACCCTGTTGTGTCTTAAAATGGCTTTTACCATACTGCCATAAAATAGCTTCTACTGTATAGCGCAGTGGAGTTGCCATGGTAACAGCTTTACAGTACTCCATAAGCCAGCTCCCTATGGCAAGCCGGAAAATCCAACATTAGAAATCTTGTCTAATGCAGGATTAGGATAAATAAATACGTAGGCAATGCCGGGTTATCAGCTAGTCATGGATAAAAATCTTACCAAAAGTTTATAAAGGTACACCACAGAACATTTAAATATAAAATATTACAGGAAAAAAACGTAAAAATCAGTGAGTTAGTAACACAACCCTTATTACTAATCCAAACATTTACAATAGATATATAGCCAGTTCTCTTGGAGAGCTTTCTCTTCTTCTTCTTTTTTTAAAAGGCTTGACTCTTAAATGTTTTGATAGAAATCATTTCAGGCAACAGCTAAAGAAAGGGCAGCGATTCTTGGGATGGAAAAGGAACCTCTTCATCGGGATCTTTTTCTCCCATATTTGGTTAAGTTTTCTTTCTGGGGACATACAATGAACCACAGATTCCATTGTTGCCATGCTGCATTACCAGGGATCCTGCCAATCTTGTAAAATAGAGGTGTTTATTTATTTATTTGACACTATATACTACTTGTCCCAGTCCCAGGACATTCTGGGCGGCATACAACTTCACATAAGAAAAAAAAGCAAATAATTTTAAATGCAAATAAATACCAGGAATAAAACTACCAAGAAAACCAAGGATAAAATCCCAAATAAAACCCAGGTTATTTGCCCACATAGAGAAAAAGCACGTTGGAAATCAACAGCTTTAACTTGTTTACGGCAGGGTGTGCCTTTTATATCATTGTGCCCTTCCCCTGTGGCTTCTATACCAGCTTGATCTGTCAAAAATAATAAGGGAAACTTGGTTTAGCACTGAGATCAGCATTATCATTTTCTGATGTCTGCAAGAAAATCAGATTGCTTTTCTAAAGCACTGAAGCAAAGCCTGTTTTGTCTGTTTCTTTTCTTTTTTTTAAGTTGGCACATCGTGATTTTGCTACAGGCAGTGCAGTCATTGGAATGAAAGACTATTGGAAATCATTAGCAAACAATTATTGAGAGTCTATAGTGAACTGTGTCCCTTTTCTTAGACTGCTAAATAATATCCAATGCTTTACTTTCTCGTCACTAAACACTTTAGACAGTAACAAATACTACTCGACTGTATGAGATCTGAGAAAATCTGCTTATGATAATTGGTTCAAAGTGAATGTAATTTACTTTTTAAGTTAATTTACTTTTTAAGTTAAGAGATCAGCAATATAAAATAATGTGCATCAAACTCTATCATCTATACGGGGGTGTCAAACTCAAGGCCCAGGGGCCGGATCTGGTCCGCAGGATGCTTAGATCTGGCTCATGGGGCTGGTCTGGAAACAGCAAAGGATTGGCCCTCAGTGCCTCTGCCAGTGAAAATGGAGTTCAGGAAGGCTGTGTGCCCCCTCCTGACCTACATTTTCGCTGGCAGAGGGTTGCAGGAGGTCGTTGCAGCTGAAAATGGAGCTTGGGGGTCCGTTTTCGCTGGCAGAGTGCTCACGCTTCCACTGGCGCCCCTGATATAAGTGATGTCGAGCTGGCCACACCCACCTTGGCCCCCCAAGGTCAAACACAACCCTGATGCAGCCCTCAATAAAATCAAGTTTTATACTTTAATCTATATCTTCCCCCCCCTTTTTCTTTCTTCACAAATCCACAGAAGATTAATCTTGGTGTGATAGTTAGCTGTTGTGGCTCGGTAGGAACCTTTGGAGCTGCTATCAGACTGACACAGAAATCTTCTGTGAGTGGTTTCAGGATGCTCACAGGAGAAGATAACAAGCAGCTGTGACTCGTTAAGGATCTCCTCCTGTGGATAAAAGACTGATGGTGCCACGCCTTAGTTGCAGAAGTCAACGTCGTTCTCCGTTCGTGTGTAACCATTGAGAGAAGCCTTTAGCTAAGTGTCTGGATTCACGTAATTCTGTTTGGTATTTAGTTTGAGTGAAGACTTTTTGTAAGAGCCGTTTATCTATGTTTATTTTGGGCTTGCAGCCAGCTTGAGCCGGGACTGATAAAGACATTCCTTTGCAAGCTTTGTGTGGCTGTCGTTTCTGAACGAGGAAGCAGGCGGGGGGTCAGAACAGTTTGACTTCTGCCACGACAAACCTCCATTCATAAAAAATATGGAGCAGCTTTATGCTGAAAACGCCAGACTGACCCAGCAAATAGCAGTATCGGCTGACCAAATTTCTCAGTTGCAGAGAGCTGCAAAACCCCTCCAACCAAGGAGGAAGTGCCCAGTAGCCATGCCGGATAAATTTGATGGGAATCAGGCCATGTTTGCCACATTTCTGGGACAATGCCAGCTGTTCCTGAGTTTGAGAGCGGAGGACTTTCCCACTGACCGGACAAAGGTGGGATTTATTATTAGTTTGCTCTCAGGCACAGCTGCCCGTTGGGCTACCCGCTTGTTAACTCAGCCGAGCCCTTTGTTGGATGACTTCCAGGGTTTTTGCCAATACTTTAAGTATGTTTGAGGATCCCGTTAAGGGGGAAACATCAACCAGACGTCTGAAGTCACTGCAGCAGGGGAGTGGTTCATTGCAAGACTATGTAAGTGAATTCAGGCTGCGTAGCCAGGATTCAGTGTGGAATGAACCAGCTCTGATGGACACTTTCCAAGATGGATTGTCTGATGCCTTGCAAGATGAACTGGCGAGGGTGGACAGGCCACCGACGTTCGACACGTTGGTCCACTTGTGCTTCCGGATAGACGCTCAGCTGCAGAGGCGAAGGCCTCACCGTGCATTCCAGGAGACCACTAGTGTGCCGGTTCATCAAGAGACTGCAGTGGACTGGGAGGAGTCCATGGAATTGGGTGCTGTCAGACCTCGAGTGTAACGTACAGAGATGGACAGACGACGTGCTGAGGGGTTGTGTTTCTACTGTGGGGATCTTGGACACCTGGCGGGGAGTTGCCCCAAGAAGAATAGAAGGGTGGCACGGACTGCAGCCGTCCCTCAGCAACGAGCTATCATGTCAGACAACCGGCACGTTTGTGCGGCTTTGATACCCCGTTCGCACCATGTAGCGTGCATTCGTGGGGTGTGGAATCTGTTTGGTATTTAGTTTGAGTGAAAACTTTTTGTAAGAGCCATTTATCTATGTTTATTTTGGGCTTGCAGCCAGCTTGAGCCGGGACTGATAAAGACATTCCTTTGCAAGCTTTGTGTGGCCGTCGTTTCTGAATGAGGAAGGAGGGGGGTCAGAACAGATAGCTGGGCATATACTTGTATATGCCTACTGTGTATATGTAGACCAAACAACTGTGTTATGTAGAAGCAACAATAACACAATATGTTGTCGGCTGGTTTATTTAAAAATGCAAAAGTCTAAAATAGAATTCCCATTTGACACTTACTCTATAGCAGGGGTGTCAAACTCAATTTCATTGATTGTTGCATCAGAATTGTGTTTGACCTGGGGGGGGCAGGTGAGTGTGGCCTGAGTGGGAATGGTCAGCTCGATGTCACTCATGTCAGGGGTACCTGTGGAGGCCCAAGTGCTCTGCCAGTGAAAACAGGTTCCCGAGCTCCATTTTTGGCTGCGATGGCCTCCTGCAACCCTTTGCCAGGGAAAACAGAGCTCATGAGGGCCACCTATGGTCCTCCCGAACTCAGTTTTTGCTGGGAGAGGCTTTGTGGGCCAGTCCTTTGCTGTTTCCAGGGAGGCCCCATGGGCCAGATCTAAGCACCCCATGGGCCAGATCTGGCCCTCGGGCCTTGAGTTTGATACCTCTGCTCTATAGCAGTTTCTGTAGTCATCTAAATTCCTGAAGCATATTGTGCTGAGGAAGAGTAAGGCTTTATAGTATCTTCACTATGTTTAGATGATGACTGAAGATGATAGTTGGGAAATGGTCTATTCAGAGATCTATTGGTGGAGTTCTGAGTTATTGAATTATTTTGGCATATGTTGTTATCCTTTATATTTTGCACTATGCCAGAGAGAATACATTTTAGGTTTTATATTTTTTCTTGTTTTATAGAAGAAGACCATGTGCATTTTGGAAAACATTCACTTTTTTTTGGGGGGGGGGATACCTTTTATTGCATTTTCATCTGTGTTGAAAAGATTGCTCTTGTGTTTCTGGTAGTGGTCAGTGAAGCATGACACTGAGTCAACATTTGATCAGTGGCTAAACAGCTATGGATGTGTGACTGAGTTGGATATCAAACAGTCCAATTACATTTCCTCTGCACTTCGTTTACAACTTCATGGCAGTTATATAAACCTGTAGTCACGGTGTCCTGTTCAGAGATTTTTCTCCTGCCGATTTGTTTCCATGTCATCATCACTGACATTCATTGACCTTGTTGACTGTATGTTTTCCTCCCTTTCTTTTCTTTATATTTGTCACTGCTAAGTTTTCATGCATATTCGTTTGCCAAAATAGCACTGAGAAAAGCATTAATATTGAAAAACTATTGCAACTTTTAGGGGAACTTTATTTTAATGTGTTACTACAACATTTCAAGGAACCAGACCAGAAGAAATGGTACTGACTTGGAAAAATGAATACATATACATATACATATACATATACATATACATATACATATACATATACATATACATATATAAATGTATATGTATGTATGTGTGCGTGTGTGTGTGTGTGTGTGTATATATATATATATGTTTTTTTTATTTGTGCACAAATATAACAAAGGCAACAGTAAAAACAGTAAAAAATATTGGGTTTCTGTCGTGATGGACTCTTGTGACGAGCCGATTGACAGATGATGGAAGCAGTTAGCCTCCTCCCATAATTGGGGCTTACCAGGGGTTGTGACTATATACACACACACACACACACACACACACACACACACACACATAACATCTGGCCTGTGTGGAACATTGCATTAATTGATCATAAGCAATATTTGGCAGAGGTGTTTTCCAGCTTTCCACTTCCACCAGTGGACTAGCACAGAGAGAGAGAGAGGGAGGGAGAGGGAGAGGGAGAGGGAGAGAGGGAGAGAGGGAGGGAGGGAGGGAGGGAGGGAGGGAGAGAGAGAGAGAGAGAGAGAGAGAGAGAGAGAGAGAGAGAGAGAGAGAGAGAATGAATTCCGGCATAACTCTGGAATGGGTGGAACAGCTTCTGGAACATCTTAGAAAAGTGAAAAATAGAAAACAATTATACAAAGTGGATTCTCTGATTCAGCTAGGCATTTCACAAGAGTACATTAAGTGTGTTATTATTGAAGCCTGCTTAGTGTAGGAGATGATGTGATTTGTCACTTTTTTCCTTCCATTGGTATACCTCCATATCAGAGCTTACACTGAAGTGCAGAAATGCAGCAGAATGGTGACCCAGCAGGGACTTAGGTGAGACTCCCCACATCTCCCCAAATGTTTGCTGCCCCACCCCCGGTGCTCATCTATTGCTGGTTTTCCGATATTTCTCCCATTCTTTTGTTCAGTTTGGTCCCTGTTTCTCCTTTCATTATATCACCAAACTCGTCATGTTGCTGTCCCATGATTTTTCATGATATTTTTCTCATTCACGGAGCTGCGGTGGACGTGGCCTATCTGTGACACATCCGGCCGCGTGGGCTGCCAGTTTGACACCCCTGCGTACTGCTTCTCCCTCCCTCTCTTTCTCTACTTTCAAATGGCCGCTTCCCATTCCCTTCTGAACCCAGCAAACCTTAGAGTTGGTCAAGAAGAGGGTGTTGAACAGTTTTTACCATCTTTTTCTCACAAATGAGCCTTGCCTATCTTTTTACATTGTAAGTTGGCAGGCAAGATCTGTTTTTTTTTAAATGTAGCATTAGTATTTGTATCCTTTATGAAAGCGTAATAATACTAACAGTAATATGGGATGATCATGCTGAGAACAGTCCTCAGTTTTCCAGAAAGACTGAAAGTACTGCCAATATTCTCAGGTGATAATCTGGTAAAAGGTAAAGGTTCCCCTTGCACATATGTGCTAGACGTTCGTGACTCTAGGGGGCAGTGCTCATCTCAGTTTCAAAGCCAAAGAGCCAGCGCTGTCCAAATACATCTCCGTGGTCATGTGGCTGGCATGACTCAACGCCGAAGGCGCATAGAATGCTGTTACCTTCTCACCAAAGATGGTTCCTATTCTTCTACTTGCATTTTTACATGCTTTCGAACTGCTAGGTTGGCAAAAGCTGGGATAAGTAATGGGAGTCTTGCCGTTATGTGGCACTAGGGATTCAAACTGCTGACCTTTCTGATTGACAAGCTCAGCATCTTAACCACTGAGAAACCTCATCCCTGATAATCTGGTATACAACTACTATTTATTGAATACATTTGCTTTTGATGGTTTTCTGGAAAACAAATGGATTGTGTTTTAATTCCAATTCAGAGAGCTTCATGCTTAGCTTGTCATCAGGATGCTGATGTTACACTGTTAAATCCGACAACTGTTCTTGCATGTACATGCTGCAGGCAATGTGCTACACAAGAAATACAAAGCTTTAGGGAAATTGTCTTTTTCTCTCAACCTTTGCATGTTTTCTACTGGAAATACTATTTAACAGCTAAGGATTTGCTATTCTGAACACAGTTGTACTGCATGAAAACGAAAATATCACAATAGCAAAATGTTTGCTATCTTCCATAAGCTATGATTTCATAATTCCTAGGTTAACATTATGATTTCAATGTTCTTGTGGCATAAATTGGAAATAATAGGTCAGAGCAAAGTGTGGAGGAGCTTGCATGCACATCATTCCATATTTCATATTTTTTTCCTCAAGATGAAACTGATAGGGTCCTGGTTACGTTTACTGAATACTATGCATTGGTTGCAATGAAGAAAATCATACTGTTAAGGGCTATAGAGGTTATAGGGCTGGATGAAAATGTCCGCCCGACATATTGTGACAAAACAGGGCAGCCCTTTTTGATGGTCTCTGATGATGGAATTGGGAAAAGGATGAGAACCTTCTTCTTCATCCTAGCGTATTCCCACAGGTGCAAGGTCTGCTTTTTGGATCACTGAATGCCATTTTGCATGGTCAGTTGCATCTCCAGAGTGCAGACCCACAGCTTGCATATCTTTGTTAATGGTGTCTTGCCATCTCTGTTTTGGACACCCATGAGGACACCGGCCATTGACTTCTAGTTGGGAGGCAATCTTGGCAATGGTGGAAAGTGCTGCTCTCAGGATATATCCATACCAGTGGAGCCGGCCTTCTCTCATCTCCTCTTTAAGTGGTGCCACACCAAAAGGCTGTCGAATGGTGTCATTTGTGTTGTGGTCAAGAAGGGAGATGCCCAATAGCCAGTAAAGCACTCATCTTTCCATGACATAGAGAGAGCTTTCGGTCCCTGTTCTTGCTGCCCAACATTCAGTGCCATACAGTGTGACAGGGCGGATGGTTGTCTTGTAAATCTTAAGATTTAAGATAGGTTGGCATTTGTCTGTCACATAACACACCGGTGACTTCTCACCAACACATCCAGGTTGCATTCACCCCTGCTCTCACCTCACCATTGATGTCATCATTGCCTTGGAGATGGGATCCCAGATACCAAAAAATATCTACCTTCTTTAGGTAGATATTCTCTATTGATTTGAAGCATTCTGGGAGTGGTAACAGTCTAAGTATTCAATTTTCTTGATGTTGAGGCGGAGTCCGAAATGGTTGAGGCAATCATTCCATGTTTGAACAGAAAGGATGAGAATGCTTTGCTAAATACAATGGTGTTGAACTTTATTATTATATTTATCCTTTTTGTTTTCTTTATTTATTATACAGGAGAAACATAATTATAGTTTATTCAAATGACAGTGGTGACTCAATGGCTAAGACGCTGAGCTTGTTGATCAGAAAGGTCAGCAGTTCGGCAGTTCAAATCCCTAGCACCATGTAACAGAGTGAGCTCTTGTTAATTGTCCCAGCTTCTGCCAACCTAGCAGTTAGAAAGCATGTACAAATGTAGAAGAAATGTAGTAGAAAAATAGGAATCACTTTTGGTGAGAAGGTAACAGCATTCTGTGCACCTTTGGTGTTTAGTCATGCCAGCCACATGACCACGGAGACATCTTTGGCTCTGGCTCTTCGGCTTTGAAACACCACCCCCTAGAGTTGGGAATGACTAGCACATATGTGCGAGGTGAACCTTTACCTTTACCTTTTATAGATGACAGCATCTGGTTGACCTTGACTCAAAAGCTATACAGGGTCAAACCTGGACAGCAAGTTGATAGCCTCTGAGGGCTTGACTAAGAAGTAAATTAGAAAACCAGAAAAGAACAGTGAAAAGTACAGTTGTCAATAAAATAATATAGCATCTTAATAGAAAGTCACTAAAAGTGAAACCTCACTCAAGGGATATGTTAAGTTTTGTTGTGCAGAATGGTCTTGCAGCATCAGCTAAAATTATTCTATCTAGGATGACTTTAGAAATATGCCAGCATTCATTATGCCCTGTATTCTTTATTTATTTATTTTTTTGTTAAAGCTGAGTAGCAACTAAAATTCCTTTTATAGTAGCAAAGAAAAAGAAAAGGCATCAGCGGCAGCAACGTTGCTTTGATAGCCTCTTCCCCCTGAACCACCACGCAATCATGTTGTCTGCCTGATCAAAATCACACTTGCTTATTTAGGGAGAGAGAAGGGATTCGGCTGCCAAACTGGTAGCATCAGCAATTTTGGAACAGTTCGGTTCAGCTCTGCAGAAAGAAGTCAATTTTCAGCAGGCAAAATAGCACAGAGGAAATGTAAAAGTGGTCCCCACGGGTCTCAGCAGGATCTCATTGTGCTATTTATGGTTAAGGCAGTGTTCCCCTGCCTTTTGCACTCCAGCAGTCAATTCAACCTTTTCAGAAGGTGGACAGGGAAAAGCAAAACACCAGAGGATGTGGTCTGGGAATCATAACGGTGCCTTTGATTAGAGGTTTGCAGAATGATTTTGCCTTTCTCATCTTGACATATTGTTATCGTTTGAAATATTTTTTTCCCACAGAACATCAATGGAATTGGCTTTGCAGTAATCACTCAAAATGTTACATAGGATTAACAATAATACATATATACTAAATGTTTAGGGATGCGGTGGCTCAGTGGCTAAGATACTGAGCTTGTCGATGAAAAAGGTTGGCAGGTCGAATCCCTAGCGCTGCATAACGGAGTGAGCTCCCGTTACTTGTCCCAACTACCAACCTAGCAGTTGTAAAGCATGTAAAACTGCAAGTAGAAAAAATATGAATCACCTTTGGTGGGAAGGTTAAAGTATTCCGTGTGCCTCCGGCATTTAGTCATGCCGGCCACATAACCACAGAGACATCTTCACACAGCCCTGGCTCTTTGGCTTTGAAACGGAGATGAGCACTGCCCCCTAACGACTAGCGCAT
The DNA here is from genome assembly GCF_009769535.1 of Thamnophis elegans. Lineage (NCBI taxonomy): Eukaryota > Metazoa > Chordata > Lepidosauria > Squamata > Natricidae > Thamnophis > Thamnophis elegans. The sequence continues at coordinate 21,165,710 of NC_045555.1, read as the reverse complement.
ATGTGTCAAGGGAACCTTTACCTTTTACTAAATGTTTAATACCATTTATACTATAGTAAAGAATAGGATATTGGTTTTGGAGATTTTTGTCTTGTGCTCAAGAGCTTTGGAGAATATGTTGTCCCCTTTTTTGTGTGGCAGTCCTTCAAATATTGGAAGACTGCTATCATGTCAGCTCTAGTCCTTTTCTTTGTTAGGCTAGATATAACCAGTTCATCATATGTTTTAGCCTCTAGCCTTCTAATCAATTTTATTGCTCTTGTCTGCACTCTTCCTGCACTCTGCAATTTTGACCACCGCCATACAAAAAAATATATTTCTAGAGTCTCAATATTGTTTTTGTATTATGATGACCAAAATCTGATGTATTGCAGTATTTCAAGTGTGGTCTTACCAAAGGAGTGTACAGCAGTACTAATACTTCATGTAATCTTGATACTATCCCTCTGTTGATGCAGCCTAGGATTTTTTGGCAGCTGCAGCACACTGCTGGTTCATATTTAAGTGGTTGTCCACTATGACTTCTAGATCCCTTTCACAGTTACTGCTGTTGAGCAAGGTACCATCTATTCTATATCTGTGCACCTGGCTTTTCTTGCCTAAGTGTAAAATCTTATATTTCTCACCACTGAATTGCATTTTGTTGGATAGTGCCCGGTGTTTGAATCTGTCGAGATCCTTCTAGATCCTTAGCCTATCATCTGAGGTGTTGGCTATTCCTGCCAGCTTAGTGTCATCTGCAACTTTGATGAGTTTCCCTTCTATACCCTCATCTAAATCGTTTATGGAGATGTTGAAAAGTACTGGGCTCAAGACAGAATTTTGGAGATACCCCACTGCATGCTTCCCTCCATGTAGATGTAGTATGTTGAGTGTGTATGGCAGCCAGTTACAAATCCATCTGGTGGTGACGCTGACTATCCCACATTTTTCTACCTTATTAAGAAGTAAGTTTACTGGTCCACTAATTTAGTAACTTTGTAAAGGAACGCAGTACGATTTGTTTGGCACGACAAAGTCATGTTGACTTCTAATAATAGGTTTGCTTGTTGCTAGGTGTTTGCAGATATGCTGCTTGATTATTTTTTCCAGGCTATTCCTAGGTATTGATATCAGGCTGATTGGTCTCTAGTCTTCTCTATTTTTCCTCCTCTTTTTTGAAGATGGAAACTACATCAGCTCTTTTCCAGTCCTCTGGTAATTCCCTGGTGCTCCAGGGTCTTTAAAAGATAGGAATCAGTGGTTCCAAGAAAAATGGTTATTTTTAAATGTGTGTTTTGAATCCATTCGTATTGGGTTGATTTTATGAATGATGACTTTGAAGAGAACAGTTGTCTTCTGCCTTGGCTGAAATTGCAATACTTCTATTCTATTGTACAGGACATAAAAGTAATTCTACCACAACAACCTATATTCTTTTCTATTAGAAAGAGGAAACACTTTTATTGAATTTGGAGAAAACATGTTTGAAAGTTACCTCAAGTATATAACAAGCCTATTACTTCAGCAGAGACTCTGTACAGACTTCTTGTGCACAAGGTACATTCATTATATATAGATCAAATGTCACAGCTAGCAGGTATAAAATCCAGAAGACAAACTCAAGATCCATATGGATCTCGATAGACTAGTTCACTGTGCCCTATCCAACAAAATTAAATTTAATGTAGAGAAAAGCAAGGTTTTACACTTAGGCCCACCCACCAGCCCCCAGCCTTTGGCCTCTGCCTCCCAGCAATTTACTTCCTTGCAGCAAACAGGAAAAATGGGATTTGTGGAGGCTGCAATAGGCTATGGCAATCCCTGCAGCCTGAAACAACTGATCATCAGGAGGCCCCTGCTGAAACTGAAATTGAAAGTGAAACAGGCTGTTTGCTGCAAGGAGGCAAATTGCTGGGAGGCACAAGCAGATTTTTTGTCTTGTGCTAATCAGGCTAAACTGAAACAGGCTGTTTGCTGTTTTCTGCTAGGAGGTAAGTAGTGGTGGGTTTCTGCTGGTTCGCACCAGTTCGCAAGAACCGGATGGTGAAATGGACCTGGAAATAACTTCCGGAACACCTGCCCCGGCCCTGTCTCTCCACGCTCACCCTGGAGAGGTCCAGCGGCACAATGCATCAGACAGCAGAGGCAAGGTCAGGAGTTTTCTCCTGGATTTCCCTCTGTCTTGCCTTCTCCAATCTCCCAAAGTTCTTTCCCCAGCGTATGATAGCTTTCTACTGGATTCCCCTCTGTCTTGCCTCCTCCAATCTCCCAAAGTTCTTTCCCCAGCATGTGATAGCTTTCCACTGGATTCCCCTCTGTCTTGCTTCCTCCTATCTCCCAAAGTACTTTCCCCAACGTGTGATAGCTTTGTCCTGGATTCCCCTCTGTCTTGCCTCCTCCGATCTCCCAAAGTTCTTTCCCCAGCGTGTGATAACTTTCTACTGGATGCCCCTCTGTCTTGCCTCCTCCGATCTCCCAAAGTTCTTTCCCCAAGTTGTGATAGCTTTCTCTCTTTCCTGCCTTCTCTGATCTCCCTAATTTTGGCCCTTAATCCTCCAGTTGTCTATTTTTGGAAGGTTTCCCCCCTCCCCCCACTTTCATAGGAGTTCCAAAAAAATTTGCCACATGGCTTGGTGGTGGTGGTCATGTCACTGAGTGTGCATGAGTGATGTCAAGTTGGCCATACCTGCCCGGTCACATGACTGCCAAGCCATGACCACAAAATGGGCCACACCCACAGAATAGGTTCTAAAAAAATTTGAAACCCACCACTGGAGGTAAGTCAATAACTATAAATGCCTATAGAATGTTCAAATTATAAGACTTATTTTTTAAAGACTGCTTTATTAGTGTTCTAGACAACTTAACAAAATGAAGAAGCTTTTTAAAAGAAATGCTTGATCTGAAGAGGCCCAGTGTTATTATATCTTCTTTTAAATAGCAGATAATAACATATACTTCCAGAAAGCCACATCAATTTTAACAGCATCTGTACAAGTATAGTCTGAAATGTAACACCACAAACAGTGTATATCATCTGTACTGTTTGCTGTTTGCTGCAAGGAGGCAAATTGCTGGGAGGCAGAGGCAGATTCCGCCCCCCCCTTGTTTTCCTCCCCAAAAGCTAAGTGCATCTTATACTTCGGAACAGCTTATACTCCAAAAAATACAGTAGGTGTAACCTGCCTCAACCCTAATAACTGTGAAAGGGACCCTTAAGTCCTAGTAGGTAACCATTCAAACATGAGCCAACAGCAGACAAAAAAGCCAATGTAATCCTAGGTTGCATTAATACAATGCAACAGATAGAATCAAGATCACATGAAGTACTAGTACTGCTATACAAAGCCTTGGTAAGACCACACTTAGAATACCATATCCAGTTTTGGTCACCCCAAATACAAAAAAAGATCTTGAGGCTTTGGAAAGAGTTCAGAGAACAATAAGAATAATGAGTAGGGGCCTAGAATCTAAAACATATGAAAAATAATTGCAGGAACTGGGTATACCTAGTCTGATGAAAAGAAGGACCAGGGGTGACATGATAGCAGTCTTCCAATATGTGATGGGCTGCCACAAGGAAAAGAGGGCCAACTTATTTACCAAAGAACCTGTAGGCAGAACAAGAAACAATGGATGGAAACTTTTCCAGGAGAGAAGCAACCTAGAATGAAGGATAAAATTCCTAACAGTGAGAACAATTGACTAGTGGAACAAATTGCCTTCCAAAGTTATAGGTGCCCCATTACTAGAGACTTTTAAGAGACTGGATAGCCCTTATCAGAAATAGTATAAGTTTCCTGCAGAGGGTTGGACTAGCTGACCTCCAGAGTCCAACTTTGTTACTGTTACTACTGTTATCTATCCTTTCCCTTCCAGGATCATTGGTATGATACATGAATGTGATTCTCATTGCTCTTATTTAAGAAAGTGGATTGGTTTTGCATGTAGACACAGAACAATATAATATTTTTTCCACTCACTAAGGTAGAGTGAATGGTTTGGAAGAAAAAAAGATTGAGAAAGTCACGTTTGGGTGACAATCTGCAGCTTAGGGGTAAAAAGTAGCCCATCCTGGATGCTCCTGATCCCACTTCCTGCTCAGTCTTTGTATCAATATTTTGCCTGGATTTAAATTTGATTTATGAAGCTCTTTATCAAACTTGATCAGTGTTCACTGGAATCATCTCCTTTGTTGGAATTAAGCTGGCAAGGAGCAATAGTGCTGGATATTATCTGGATACTGATGATCCTTCTTTCCATAGTTCTTACACTTTCACCATTAATGGTTTAGCAAACCAACTTCTGTGCAGTGGGCTAAAGTCCTTTCCCCACAAGTGATTCAAAGTGTCTTTTAGAAGCATCCAACTGTCATTGAGCCAAGGTGGCGCAGTGGTTAAATGCAGCACTGCAGGCTACTGCTAGATCAGCAGTTCAGCGGTTCAAATCTCACCGGCTCAGGGTTGACTCAGCCTTCCATCCTTCCGAGGTGGGTAAAATGAGGACCCAGATTGTTGGGGGCAATATGCTGACTCTCTGTAAACCGCTTAGAGAGGGCTGAAAGCCCTATGAAGCGGTATATAAGTCTACTGCTATTGCTATTGCTATTGAGCTGCTTCATAGTGTCTCGGTGATGCCTAAACATGTGCTATAAATCACGTGTAAAAAATGGTCTAGATTTCAAGTATCAAAATGAATCTGTTCTTTCTCAAAATTGCCATCTGGACCCATTTTCTTTTCTTTTCTTTTCTCAGGTATGTATATATTTGGGTGAACAAGCTAAGGTTCTGAACTTATATGTAAATATTCATATTTATTATGCGCTGTTAGAATTTAATTCTCCCTCTCTCTCTCTCCATTCATCCATCTCAGATGTTAATTTTTTTTACTGATATACAATACATACAAAAAATAGCGAATGCTAATTGAACAATAAATTTCTTCTTATATTAGTAGGCCCAATGGCATTTTATAGCTAATTCTTATTCATAATAAATAATTCAGAATTATAGTATTTCTCAAAATAATATGAATGCGGAGTGTATATATACACACACTGTACTGATTTTAAAAAATGTCACGTTTTAAAATAGGAATTTGAAAAGCCTGGCACTATTTAAAACTCTGGTTAATGAGAAATAGGAATGTATTATGCCACTGTTACCAAAATGAAGTACTGACAGTAGTGAGGAAGGCCAAAAAGGTTTTTTTTTAAATTAATCTTTTAGTTAATTAGAATATTGAGATTAAATTATGTTGCAGCTGAGTTTCCTTTTTTTTTAAGTTCCTGAAATTCATTGCAGAATGAATAAACCAGATGGGACGGGTGAGCAGGCCTTGCCCCAGACTCAAAGGGCTCAAAATGCATATTTTCTGAAGATTGCTAGCAGAAGTCTAGGAAAAAGCTGGCTGTTATGTGGAATAGTATGGGGAATAACCCAGGCATGAAATCCTCTTACCTTTGCTACTGATTCGGAACCGGGAGCACGTGGGTGGGCATGCACAGAGCATCTGTGATGATGTCTGGGCGGGTGGGCGGAGCCTCCCACCGCTGCCACTACCGGTTCGCCCAAAACCTGTATGAACCAGCAGAATACCACCTCTAGAATAACCAGCATGGAGAATAAAGAGAGGAAGAAGACAAAGCAAGGCAAGTCACTTTGAGGACTGCCGTAAATAAGGTAACAATAATCATCAAGAAAAAAAAATTGCCTGGCATCATTTGAAGTAATGAGATAAAAGTGCTATAACAGCTAAACTTCCTGGTTTAATAAGTATAATAGCCATTGAAGTAGTCAGTATGGGAATTGTCACAGTATGTAATCAGGAATGGTCAAATTGATTTGTATATATGATATCAATAATTCTTATTTAAATCTTCTATGGTAGGACCTTGCATTGGCTACAGAGGCACATGAGGTTTCCCCCCTAAAAAACAATCCCATCAGTAAGTTGAAGAATGATTTTATATTTCATTGAAAGCTTCTTAAAACTGGTGAGAAACTCATCATTATAGGACATGTTTTAAAATGGAAGTATCCAACCTTGGCAACTCTTAAGACCTGTGGACTTCAACTCCCAGAATGGCTGATTGGGGAATTCTTGGAGTTAAAGTCCACAGATCTTAGAGATGCCAAGGTTAGACATCTTTTGTCTTAAAGCAACTTTTCGCCCTCCAAATGTGTCTTGGCAAGAATTCCCCATATATCCTGGTCAGCTTTGCCCAGATGAGCAAAAATCTGGGAGTTCAACAAATGCAGAAAAGATGGAATGCCATTGCTTCCTGAAAGACATTTAGAGAAAGGAAGGTCTGTTTCACTTTACACATTTGCCAAAGGCTTCTTGGTGTGGGTAAAACTATAGAAAATGTGCATTTCTTTTAAGAAAACCAGATTTTCAGCATGTTCTCACCGGGCTAGTATCTTTAGAAGAGGACTTCAAAGCATTAAGCCCCAGTTTACAAGAATGGTGGTACTGCAGTTGAAAATTATAATTCAGAAATATAATGGCCTCTTCTTAAAAAAAAGTGGTAATTGCAATACTGTCTTGCCAGCTCCCTTTTCCACTTGTGCCTGCTTGTGTTTCAAGGGCATATAAGCCTCTAGTTCAGGCAGGTATCTCACTGCCTACATATCTACTTGCCTTGACAACAAGCAATCCCACTGAGGGTGGTACTGATTGTAATTCAGGATGCTGCTGCCTTCTGCTTTAGCCCCTCTGGACCGCCAGTGGGAGGCAACTTTGATCTTGCTTTGTATTACAGCATGACATCTTCTGACTTTGACTAAACTCCTTCTCTGTAGGCTAATTTCCCCAGATACTGAAGTGAAGGATCTGACTGCAACCACTTTATCACACACTCACAGCCTTGTTCAGAGTGATATACATGCAATATAAATGATGCATCCTTTGGATTTTCAGCAATGAATGCCTTCATATTATCTGATTTTCCACTTTGTTATTAGAGCATCTTGATTTTTGATCCCTGTCCTCTCAATATCCCTCAGAGGTGATTGGAGATACCTGGTTCCTCTAGACCTAGGAGGAGTAAGTGTTAGTCTGTGATTGAGGCTCTTAAGCATTTTGGCTTCAGGACCCTTTTATATTGTTAAAAATGACAGAAGCCTCTAAGCAGCTTTGTTTTGTGTCAGATATATATACATGGACGTTTCTCTATTAGAAATTCAAACGAAGAAATTTTAAAATATTAATCTCCTTGACTTTGTGACTCCCCGAAAGGTTATTGGGGACTGCCAGTGGTCCAGTATCTGTAATGACCCAATGGGGCAGGATGCAGAAGAATTAGGGGGTGGGGCCAGCAATGGGTTTCACATTTTGTTACCACCAGTTTGCTGTGCACGCCCCTGCTCACTTCACAATTTTTGCTAATAGTTCGGGCGAACTGGCTGAATACCACCTCTGGGTGAGGTGTGCTGCAGGATCTCTGTGGTCAGTCGCGAGGGTGAAAGACTTCAGGAATGCTGCAGCAGTTGTAATTTTGATGACACATCAACATTTTTGGGACCACTTAGCACCAGGATTGGGTTTTAAAATAGTTGTAGACTTTCTCCCCTCCTCCAATTAAATATATACTACAATTCTACAGGAAGTCAACTGAGGTTTTAATATGGGTTCCTTTTATTCCAGAAGATATCTGGATCCATTGCGGAGAACTACTTGTTACATTTAGGGGTGTATTAGCTCAGAGATCTTCAAACATGGCAACTTTAAGACTTATGGACTTCAACTCCCAGAATTCTGGGCGTTGAAGTCCACAAGTCCACAAGTCTTAAAGTTGCCAAGTTTGGGGAACCCTGTATTAGCTAATATAAGAACAGTAAAAGTATTTTTTAATTTAGTTACAGCATATTTTGATTAAGATAGGGATGATCAAAAGAGATTTACCAGTTATTCTATTCAACATATTTTATGGTCCTAAGGAATTTAGGGCTATGTGATTCATTTGGTTCATACCAGCCTGTAAATTCTGGGTGGTATAATTCTCATTGATTTTTCTCCTCCTCTTGTCATCCTCCTCAGATACATTGCAATGGTTTACCACTGTTGATTTTATCTGAACTGCCTTCCCTGTTTCTATCTCACCCTGGTTTGAAAATACATATATTTCTTAGTGAGTAGTAGTTAAGTTTCTCTGTGCCACCTTGGATGCATGTGCATTAATAGCATCATCCTTGCAATCTCAGGACATGTATGCTTATTCTTATTGAAATGATTGGACTCTGATTGCATCATTGAGAAACTAGTTCTAAAGATGACAGGAATTGCACCCTTTTTTTAGTTTTGTGGCTCAGTCTTTATGGCGCTCAATTTTCTCCTTCCCAAATATTGAATTTTATTGCCTGGATGAAACAGGGGAGTGGTGTTCCTTCTGTACAAGTGTAGTCCATCGATCAAATAATTTGTCACACAGTCTGCCAAACTTCTCAGCCCAATTGTTCCTCTATCTTTTGTGCTTTATGTCACCTAAAGTTAAAGATATCTTTTTTTTGTTAAGCTATGTTTACATCTGCTGCAAACATGATTCCCTGGTGCAGTTTTCTTTCCAAATTATTTCATGTAACTTTGTCTCACTACACCTCAGCCCATTTACTGTCTTTTGTGATCAGCAAATTCAGATGGTCTTTTATTTCTCTCTCTTCATTAATAACTTGATTATGGGTGCTTTCCTGGTAAAATGTTGAATCTGCCTCAGTTATTGTGGCCCGCCAGCAGATTCAGCCAGATCCAGATAGTGAGGAGGTTGGAGAGGAACATGGCCAGTCCTGGAGTCTGGGGAAGGCTCTGATGATGGCTCTGTGTCAGAGTCAGAGAGGGGGCCAGAAGTGTATGCCAGTTATCAGCTGTTGTCAGTCAGACAACAAACTGTTCCTAGTATGCGTATGCACATGTCAGGGAGATGGCTGCAGGCCTGACAGTGCAGTTGCCAGAGGAAGGGAACAACTAAAAAGCAAGGGTCAACTTAGGAATAAGGCCATGGGTGGACGATGAACGGCCCCTCCCAGAGGAAATAAAAGAGGAGTGAAAGGGGAGTTTGCAGGAGACAATTAGTTTGTTAATTAGTTAGTGACTCTCTGAGACTCCTTGCCAAGTTCTGCAGATATCAACCTGTCAGCTCTCCAAGCCAGATAAGGTCTGTGACCGTAAAACCTCCTTTGAAAGACTTTGCCAGCTGTGAATGAGCAGAATTAACTGTAAATTAATAAAATGTGTTTTTGCCAGGACGAGTTTATTTCATGCTCTTGGGAAGCCTCGGTCAAAACATCAGTATCATTATACAAAGAACCCAAGCTCATATCATATTCTACACAGTTGGTTATTCACAATAATCAACAGCAGCGTGTGACATGAAATCAGAATAAACAAAAGGATATGAAGTTGATCTCCCGGCTGTAATTTGCATTTGAGATATGGATTGGCACATACGATGAAATATCATTTGGTAAGAATCTGTTTGGACAAGTTAGTCCTTTGATGCATTGCTCATCCACGGGCAAACAATGAGTTGGAAGTAAGGGGGTTCTGCTCACTGGGGTATTTCTGTTACAAACACTTTTTACTTTCAGAGGGAATCAATAGTACAGGGGTTTTTTTTTGCAGAAGGGCTGCTGTTCCTGCTGAATCCCCTTGGGAGAACAGTTCAATGGAAGTAATTGCAGTTATATCTTCCTTCCAATTTAATTATTGATTCAGTCTGTTGCAAAGACAACTGCCAATCATGTTATGTTTACCCCACGGTGATGGCATTACATTTGATTTATTTAACTTGTAGGGCTCTCTGATTAGCTTGATTTTCTCTGATTACTTTTTGTATGAAATCTGCTTGGGATACATGTGACACCAAGACTAGTCAGCTGTCAGCACATGTATGTCACATTGACTACTGCCAAATCACAGTTATAGAACTTCATACTAGGGGTTAGTTTTGTGTGGTTCATTTTATTGATTATACTTTTATTGCTCAGTGATGGAAATAAAGTTTCTGACTTTGGTTAAAGAAGGCTTCCTTTTTGCTATAAACCATTCAAGAGAGATCAAGGACTGGAACTGGAAAAGATTTCAGCAGTTTGCAAGAATTGTGTAAGATTAAATTTTATAGACTTAGTCTCTGCATTTGGCAAATTTTTAAATCTATTTATTAGTGGCTGGTCCTCCTCCACCCGAGGAAATAATCAACTGGTGAGATTACTGCTTGGTTTAAGAATCTGAAAGAGAGCAGAGAGGCTCCCATGCTATAAGCCTACCTGTCAACCCTGAAGCTAGCCTGACCGAGGCTATCTTGGAGGCTTCAGTGCTGCCACAGTGGTGCTGAGAGATAGTGGGGGTGGGGGGAATAGAGCAGGGATGAGTTCCAGATTCTTTTACTGCCAGTTCGCTCAGGGATGCGCTTTGGGTACATGCACAATGGTAAAAAGTGCTTCTGCACATGCGCAGAAGCAAAAAACAAGATGAACCGGTTCAGATGCATGGGTGGCTGAGTTACTACCTACTTGGCCGAACTGGTCTGAACTGGTAGAAACCCAACCCACCACTGGAATAGAGGTAGCTGGGGTTTGTAGCCAAAACAAAATAGTTTCCCCTGTGAACCAAGGACATTCTCACAGGTGGACAGGGAGAGGAGGAGTGAGGTTTTCAAGCAACCAACTAGCACCTTGATTGGACCATGTGACTGACTGGGAAAGGTGGAAAATTTTACTGTTAATTAGGTGAAAACTGCAGGAATCTTTAGAGTCGTTTTTTGCCACCTTGTGTCAACATGATACATCCAATAAAAGTGTTATTTGAGGAAACTGCTTGCCTTGGAGTTCTGTTTGCTATGGGTGTATTACTTGGAATCCTGACATTACCATGGGGCAGTAAGATTCCTGCCAAAACCTAATAGAGATTCCTGCCAAAACCAGATCATTCCAAAAAGCATAGTGAGTTGGTTCGGATTATCACTCATCGCTACAGCTAAATAACTAATACCTTCTCTTTTATCTTGCTTAATACTGCATAGTTGTGGTATAGTTAGGCTATTATGTTTTAAGAGAAGAACAACAATTTGTACATTTGTACATAAGAAATAATCTATAAGAGCTGTTTTCCTTTCTCTGTGGAGTCAGCATCATTCCCTGGTTAGGAAATGGTGTCTATTTTTTCGCTCAGTGGGGAAAGTACATAGTATAAACCTTTATTACAAACTGCTGACTTTCTGATGGTCAGCACTAATCAAAACAAAATACAATAAAATAAAGCAAAATAAAAGTGATGGGGAAAAAATCCAGCAAGTCCACTGTTGCTGTTGCTCAGATTTATAGTCCCATGACTGTGAAGGAATAACTTTCCATCTGGCACAGGTCAGGTCTTACCTTGATTAGTTTCCAGCTCATAGGAGTAAGTGTTCAGAGGGGAGACAACCAACTAAACACATACTAAGTCATATTGAAAACCCTGTGCAATGCATAGTTGCACCTCCAATGCCAGGGTGCAATTACCATCTTGATGCCATCATATAGCATTTTTTTTTTACTCATTGCAGTCAGTTGCTGATGCCTGGGTTCTGAGCAATGCAACAAGGATCCCAACTTCAGGTTCTGAAAATAGCAACAGGGATGATCAAAAGGCTGGAAATGAATCCAAAGTGTTCAATACTTAGAATAACAGAGTTGGAAGGAACCTTGGAGGTCTTCTAGTCCAACCCCTTGCTGAGGCAGGAAACCCTACACCACTTCAAACAAATGGTTATCCAACATCTTCTTAAAAACTTCCAGTGTTGGAGCATTCACAACTTCTGGAGACAAGTTGTTCCACTGATTAATTGTTCTAACTGTCAGGAAATTTCTCCTTAGTCCTAAATTGCTTCTCTCATTTCCACCCATTGCTTCTTGTTCTACCCTCAGGTGCTTTGGAGAATAGTTTGACTTCCTCTTCTTTGTGGAAACCCCTGAGATATTGGAACATTGCTATCATGTCTTCCCTAGTCCTTCTTTTCATTAAACTAGACATACCCATGGTGTGAGTGAACCTCTTTTGCCCCAGATATTGAGTCAGATGTCCTCTTGGAGGCCCAGCATAGCTAATGCTATTCTGAGATATTGTCTGCATATACAAACAATATTTCTGATGAGAGAACACCAAGCAAAAGAGCTGGGTATGGACATGTCTACAGCAACAGCTTTCAAAGGAGCTGCACTGAGCTTTCTGGACAATCAGCTTACTCTGCAAAGCAGCCATCCAAACGATTGCACAAGCATCACGAAATACAAAGACCTGCAAATAGAAATAGAACGATTGTGCCCAAAGAAAGCAAAGGTGGTGCCTTGGGTGCAATCCTAGAACATCTGGAGCATCGACATCCTTGACATGGACAAAATCATCACCAGCCAATTGCAAAAGACAGCTTTTCTTGGAAAAGCTTGCATTCTCTAACAATACCTGTAACACCATCAAAACAACAGCACATGCCTATCCCAGATCCTTGAAAAGGACTCGACAGGTGGATTCAAATGCCAAATCCAGTCTATACAGTCTGGCTGACTATGTTACAGAGGTGGTATTCTACCGGTTCACCTGAACCAGTAGTGGAAATTGCAGGTGGTCCTGCCCACTTGCCCCTGCTCTACGGCATCCCCCTTTTTTTTTTCACCAAAAGCACATCCGCCCATGCTCATGTTTGCAAACCGGTAGGGAAGTTAAGTCAATACCACCCCTGCTCTGTTACCAACCATAACAATACATTGGTATTATATTCCTCCACTATCTAAATTTGTTCCCATCTTATACAGCAGTGTGAGGTGTATCTTAGCGTAAGCCAAAAATAGCACCTTTAGATATGGTGCGCAAAAAGCACGAATGTACTGTCTGGTAGTTGTGAGACTCCTTGGATCCTTTTTAAACCTTGATGCAGAACTGCCACAAATATGACATGGCACATGAAACAGGGAATAGGTTATGCTTGAGCCAAAACTGGCTGCATGTTTAGCGATGCAGCCATTGGTTTGCTTGGAAGAGCTAAAACTAATATTTCCCATCAGCTTTTCTGAGTCCATGTGAAACAAACTTTATAACCAGTGTGAAAATGCTCAACTCAAAGTAAAATCCTTTTGAAAAACCCTCCCCATACAGTATTCTAGTAACTGGATTTGGAATTCATGAATTATATCAGGGGTGCCAAGCTCGATTTCCTTGAGGGCCACATCAGGATTGTGTTTGACCTCTGGGGCCGGGGTGGGCATGGCCAGGGTGGGCATGGCCAGCTTGACATCACTTGTGTCGGGGATGCCTGTGGTAGCTCAAGTGCTCTGCCAGCTAAAAGAGGCTCCTGAGCTTCATTTTCGGCTGCAATGGCCTCCTGCATCCCTCTGCTAGTGAAAATGGAGCTTGGGAAGGCCACATGGTGCCCCCCAAGCTGCATTTTCATTGGCAGAGGCACCCCAGGCCGGTCCTTTGCTTTTTCTAGGGTGGTCCCGCAGTCCAGATCTAAGCACCCCGAGGGCCGGATTCGCTCCCCGGGCCTTGAGTTTAATACCCCTGAATTATCTGAACTAAAATGTAGAATGATACGTTTTATGAAAGATTATGTGTATGCATTGTTTGCTGGGGGGAAAAAGAACCCAAACACACTTTAATCATTCTTATTTTAGGTATTATGGCAGTCGAAGTGGCTGACAAAATAACCCCTTTAAAAATGTTTTCTCAAAAAGAATAACATTAGCAAAAGTTTTAAGAAACAGCTGCTGGGTAGCTATATTACATATAGTGTCAAGGAAGCAATATGGCTCTCTAATTCTTGTCTCTCTGCTTTCTTGTATAACATGTCATAGGTTAACAATAAGTCACTGATGATGGGATGATTTGCACAGATGGCTTCTTGGTGAAATGTTCTTATATTTGTCTACCACTGTTTTGTCAGATACAGTGTTATCCAGCTGGGTTGTTCGAAGCAGCCTGAGAATTTATTAAATCTGACACAAATCCCCTAGTTGAAATAATAACTGCTCAGTTACCCACTGTCCCATGTTTATTGTTTATCAGACACTGAGCTCATAAATCCTCTTCCATCTGGCCCGATTTCAAAAGAACCTTGAATAGACTGTTGATAGACTGTAGGGAACCTTAGCCTCAGTCTATTGCAGTAGTGCAGATTAAACTGAGTTACTGCTGTCTTGTGGTCCTCTCCTTCCCTAACTGGTATGTTTCAGAAAATAACAGAAGCTGTTGCTTTATTTCAAAAGAAATTGTCTCTTTTTTAAAAGAGTACTGAGAAACCTCCAGCAAGGAATGCAGCAGACAAGTTCTTTTCCTAAAACTAGTTCAAGTCTGTATTCGTGCAGCTATGGTAATAGCAATAAGACTTATATACTGCTTCACAATGCTTTTACAGCTCTCTCCACACATTTAGAGTCATCTTATTGCCCCAAACAACCTGGGTCCTCATTTTAGCCACCTCGGAAGGATGGAAGGCTGAGCCAACCCTGAGCAGGTGGGACTTGAACTGCCAAACAACTGGCAATCAGCAGTAGTAGCCTGCAGTACTGCACTCTAACCACTGTGCCACCACAGCTCTTACAATGAATTTAATTTTCTGGGTGCACATAAGACCCTGAATGATAAAGTAATTGTAAGGACTTGGATCATGCAGCAACTGATATTAAAACATGGAGAGAATAGCATCAATATATTGATTGGAATAAGAATCAGTCAGTTGGAATAAAAAGCTTCAAGAATTGTGCTAGAGAGACCTGGTTTTATGGAGAATGCCTTCCTTAGCAATAGCAATAGCAGTTAGACTTATATACCGCTTCATAGGGCTTTCAGCCCTCTCTAAGCGGTTTACAGAGTCAGCATATTGCCCGCACAGTCTGGGTCCTCATTTTGCCCACCTCGGAAGGATGGAAGGCTGAGTCAACCTTGAGCCGGTGAGATTTGAACCGCCTAACTGCAGCTAACAGTCAGCTGAAGTGGCTGCAGTACTGCACTCTAACCACTGCGCCACTGCGCCACCTCGGCTTTTAACTGCGTTCACATAAGGCAGGGGCATCAAACTCAAGGACCAGGGGTCAGCCCAGCCTGCGGTGTGCTTATATCTGGCTCACAGAACCATTCTGGAAACACCGAAGGACTGGCCCACAGTGCCTCTCCCCTCCCGAGCTCTGTTTTCATTGCAGAGGGTTGTAGGAGGCCATTGCAGCCAAAAGGGGGCTCAAGAGCCTGTTTTCACTGGCAGAGAGCTCAAGCCACCACAGGTGCCCCCGACATGAGTGACGTCGAGCTGGCCATGCCCCCACTGACCATGTCCCTCCACCTCCTCGAGATCAAACACAATCCTGAAATGGGCCTCAATGAAATTGAGTTTGACACCCCTTGGGGGTCCTTGGTGCAATCTGAGCTTCCTTGTTTTCTTGCCGGTATTTCATTATCCAATCATCATCAATGCTAGTGTTCACATAATACAGCAAACAATGATTTGTTGAATGCAATGAACCGTGTCCACATAGTATTTAAAGCATACCCTATTTTTGTTAACCAGAATGGCTGGGTTTGGATAATACAGTAAGTCAAGCCAAACTAAACTACTCCCATTATGATCCCAGCCATTTCTCTTTACGCTAGAATCAATCTAGCAACTTAAAATTTCTGAGAGGCCTCCTGTCAATGCTAAAGGTTTAATACAATTTTCAGGTACCGTATACTTAAACTGTAAGCCATTCAGAATCATATGGAGTCAAGAGACTTCTAAATTTAATAAAACAACAGCAACAAAATTGTTAGTGTGGAAAAATACATTACTTGTCAAGGTCACTTTATTGCATGTTAGAATGCAGGGTAGATATGTCATGCTCCATGATAGAAAACTTTAGGTATATCATGGTTGGCTACAGAGTTCCAAAGCATCTCTCCAAAAGTTTCAGATTATTCTGCTACTCTCCTATCACCTTGAGGTTGCAAAATATGGGTGACCAGTATAATAATAAAGTGTTACCATTTATTAATATTGTAGTATTACTCTTTAATTTAATCTATGCACTATATGTACTGAATATGAAAAATGCCAGACAAGAAGAAATTGGAATTGAAATTGCTGAGAGAAATAACAGGAAATCTTACATGATGATAATATTACTTTAATAGCTGGGAGCAAGGAAGACTTGTGGAATTTGCTGCTTAAAAGTGAAAAAAGAAAGTGCAAAAGCTGTTCAATACTAAAACTAAACCAAATCAACCAACTCATCTAAGCTTACATCAAGAGCCAAATCCAAATCCAAATCCAATCCAATCCAATCAAATGCAATCCAAATAAATAATCAGAAAAGAAGACCAAGTAGTAAGATGAACAGACTTCTTAGGTACAATATTTCAAAATGATTGTTGCTATGAGATAAAGAAACATCTGCTATTTGGAAGGAAGACTATGACAAATGCAAACAAAATATTGCAGACGCTTCACATTGACATATTGCTAAAGTCCTGATTTTCCCAGTTGTAATAGATGTTTGCAAAAGTTGAATTTATCAGAAAGACTGAATAAAGAAAAATTGATGCTGGAGAACATCCTTAAGAATACTTGGATGGTAAGAAGAACAATAATTCAATACTGGATGACGTCAAAGCATACTGCTCACTGAATGTACTTTAAAATAAAGCCAAAACTTTGGACTCATAATGGAAAATGAAGAGGCATTGGAGAAGAACCTGTCTCTGGGGAAAATGAATTTAAAAGGAGGCTAACAGAAGATAAAGTGGCTAATGTTATCACTGGTGACACAAGCAGGAGCTTGCAAGAACTTACAAAAAGATACTGAAAGAAAATCCTGGTTTATGGTTACAATAGAATTGGAGGTGACTGAATACCTGAAAAGCAACACAGTAGTTATTTATATTTATCTAGGCCAGATTTTTGAATCTACCTAAAATGAACGTCTGCACATAAAGTGAGGAATTTAAAGCTGCAATGTTTTGTTTATTTACCTGTGGAGTGCTCCACTAAACTCAGCAACAGGTTCTTTTGAATCATATGAGCACATATTGGCATGAGTGTAAAATAAGAGCCGTGGAGGCACAGTGGTGAGAATGTAGTATTGCAGACTAATTATGCTCACGTTGCCAGGAATTCGATTTCATCGATCCTGACCGGCTCAAGCCTTCCATCCTTCTGAAGTCAGTAAAGTCAGTAAAATGGGGACCCAGATTTTGGGAGGCAATATGCTGACTCTGCTTAGAGAGTGCTGTAGAACACAAGTGGTGTGGTGACCTAGAGGTGGAGTTCTCGTCTCAAAATCAGGAGGCTGTGAGTTTGGTCTTAGGTAGAGGCAGATATTTCTCTCTCTGGGCACACTGACAATATATTTACTGAACAAATACTCTGCATTGGCGACAAGAAGGGCATCCAGCCATTAAAGCACTCTGCTAGCTCCATTCAGTTGCCCAGCCTCCGTCCCTCAAGGGATTATGGACTCATCAAACGATGATAATGAGTGCTGTGGAACACTGTGAAGCAGAATATAAGTCTATGTGGTATTGCTATAATACAAAGGAGATGACCTTTCAGTCCTTGGAATAGTATAGTCATAGTAGCTATACTATGGAATGAAAACCCATGTGAAGGAGAAACTCCCAAAGAGAGAAACTTCTACAAAGTTCATTATGGAAGAAAGGAAGGCTTACAGTTTTGTAAAATGTTCTGTTCCAACAAAAAGGTTCTTGCATAGTTGTGTTTTTCATTAGCAATGAAATATTTTCCTTGTGAAATTCTTTTTAAAATGAAAAAGGGTGCCATGTTCACATTAAACAGAAAAGTGGTGCACATCAAAGGGAATGGCAATTAGAATGAGATGCTCTTTTTTTCTTCTTCTACAGATACATTGGAAATTTTATTCACAGAGCTAACTTTCTTACCTCAAGAGCAATATCTTTAGTCGTGGGCTGTTATTTGAGTTTACTCCTTTCTTTGGCTGTCTCAAAAATAATAATCTTACTCCCCTGTTAAAGAGAAGTGCTCAATTGGCTGACATAAAAACCTGCTACTCTCATTCACCATGTAATAAATTATCTACTTTTTGCTCTTAACCATTTTGTATTGAGCAGCAAATGAGCAGGGTTCTGAAAAATATTACACTAATAAGCTTTTTTGTCTTTTTACCTTTTATTAGATATTGTCAAAGATATAGCTCAAAAAATGAAGCTGGAGACGTCTATGAAAACCTAAATAGCTCTTCATAGATAGCTCAGTTAGAGTATCTTATTTCAGTCTGGAGTTTCAGCAATCAGGTTAATAGCATAGCTGAGTTCACATTTCACAAAATATGGTTTGGTTTTGGTTTCAGTATGTATGTCTCCAGATATTGTGGTTTGTAGTGTATTTCAGAGATTAATAACATAATTTCTGCAGACATCATAAAGTGGCATCCATCTCTGAAACTTCAAATTTTAAATTATTATAAGGCTACCAAATCAGACAGGATTTCACTGATTGAGTACAAATCCTTATGGATTTAGGTGAGATTCTCAAACTTGATTGAGATTTGGCAGTCTAGCAATATTTTGGATAATTACTGGATGGCAGCAAAGAAGCTGTAAATCTTTCCTGCCAATTTAATGTTCTATATCTCCTGCCACGGGCAGAAGATTGGACTAGAAGATCTCCAAGGTCCTTTCCAATCCTATTAGTCTATATTCTATGGTAGTCCTTGAAGGACAAAATGGCCTATAAAATGGCAGTGTCTATGATCTCATAATATACTAAGCCAAAATAGTTGATAAATGGGTACACACATAATGCTACCTTATCTCCAGCCATAGAAGCACACTGACTTAAATGGTTAGGTGCTGGGATGGAGGTTAGCAAACCCATGTTTGAGATCTGAGTACTACCATGGGGTGGGATTGAGCTCCAGTCCTTCACTCCAGCTCCTTATGGGAACATGAAAACAGCCCTCAACTGTGTGTTCCCCCTGGGTAATGGTGATGTCACTGATTAATCATTTCAACCTGGAAGCAACTTGGTGCTTCTCACACAAGTGCAAATCTCCATTCATATAAGGTCCTTGACCTGAGGTTGGAGTTTATTGAGTTGCCTTGCAATGGTTATCATTTTGAACATGTGTAAAGTAATCTTAAGGGATGTGGTGGCTCAGTGGCTAAAACACTGAGCTTGTCGATCAAAAGGTCGCCAGTTTGACGGTTCGAATCCCTAGCGCCACGTAATGGGGTAAGCTACCGTTACTTGTCCCAACTTCTACCAACCTAGCAGTTTGAAAGCATGTAAAAATGCAAGTAGAAAAACAGGAACCACCTTTGGTGGGAAGGTAACAGCGTTCCGTACACTTTCTGTGTTTAGTCATGCCGGCCACATGACCATGGAGACATCTTCAGACAGCGCTGGCTCTTTGGCTTTGAAACAGAGATGCGCCCCGCCCCCTAGAGTCGGCAACAACTAGCACATATGTGCGAGGGGAACTTTTACCTTTACCTTTAAAGTAATCTTTGTAACCAGGGTTTGCGGGAGGGCATAATAGTTTTAAATTTTGACTAAAATACAGTGAAGATGAAACTCCTTAATCAAACTTTGCTGCTTAGGATGTCATGCCAAGGAAACAGCAAATGAAGTACAGGATGTGTGACACATGAATGTGCAAAGTATATTATGGTTCTTCTAGGGATTTGAAGTGCAGCACCTGGAGCTTCTCAATTAGCTACTCCACTATGTTCAAGCAAAACTGCAATTCAATGGGTTAAAATCTGAGGAGTTGCCTGATTTAAGCTCCTGGGTACCCAAGGCATGAGATTAAAGGAGACTGGATCCTGGACTGATTTATTTTTCTATGGCTAGAAACATCTGTCCGGGTCAACATTAAGTATGTATATGCTATTATATATGCTACTATTTAAAATAAAATCAAGTTCAAAAGTTGTGTGAAAGACATAGTTCACACTTTAGTATTACCTTTTTGTGATTCTGTAGGTAATGCCTTCTGCAAAAGCATGCCCTCTATTTTGTGAAGTACTTCCTAGCTGTCAGTGATTTTATTATAGAACAAAGGGAATCAATATTAAAATAAACATCACCTCTTCCAAGTGTCTCTCTGAAGTATTAAACTGACCCTGAAGGAACAGAAGCTGGCAGTCACTTAAATCAAGGACAGAAAAAATGAGTGTCTTGCAGGTGTCTTGGAAAAAAACTGCCAAATTCCGTTGAAAATTGACTGGAATTGATATAAGTCCATAACATCTAGAATTCACAAGGATATCCGCCATACATAAGCCTATCAGCTTATAGCTAAAAAATACGAGTTGAGCTGGAATGATAGAATGAGTAGGATGCTATATATTTTTCTATCAAAGCACATATCAAAAATATCCCAACCAACCAACTTCCTTCATCAGAAATGAAGAATAAGATCATATTCTTGCTTATTTGGATGGAAGCTCAATAGAACAATGAGCTAAATTTACTTGGTGCTACATATATTTGGTATTGTTTTAATTGCTTTTATGATGTATGCAGTCCTGAGTAACTTGTTTAGATAGGCAGCTATAGAAATCAAATAAATGCAGCAAATACAATACTACTGTATGTGAGTGAACTTCCATTTGTGCAGCCGAGCTGAAATCCCACAAGATTTGGGAAGCACATTATATGGAAGAAAATAATGTAATTTTACTGGTGGGAGGAAGCTCTTTGAGATAAGCTAATGGGGCTATTGATGCATAAATAGTTTTTTTTTTTAAACTCAAAGATCAAACAACTAAGAAATATTCCATATTTCACACTAACCCTTTTCTTGGTGAAAATCTTGGCACCTTGTTATGCCATAATTGCAGTGGTGGGATGTAACCGGTTTAACAACCGGTTCAGTGAAACCACGCTTTGCACGTATTCCTAATGTGTGCTTTGCACACACACAGTGTTAAAAAACTGCCCATTTTAAGCTTAAAAATTAACCTCAGCGCTGGTGAATAAAACAGCTGACGTATGACAATCCACTGTGCCATGTGAATCAATTGAGCTAAAAAACAGGGAAATATAGGACATGAAAGGCCGCACCACAGGTTGACTAGAACCAGTGCGAACCTGTAGAATACCACCACTGCATTATTGATTCAGGAATGAGACGATCTATATAAGTTCCATCTCGTTTTTTTGATCATATCAAAGATTTGGCATTATCCAATATAAAATCTGTCCCAGGGCACTCTGTTGAATTGGTCTCTAGTAAATAAATTTCATAATATGAATGAACATACTTTTTGATGAAGACCTAGGAGTATATTCAGAGAAAAGCACAGCTTTTGTGCATGCTCCTTACAGGGATTATCCCCTATGAAATATAAATGAGCAGGAAAAAGTCCAATTCTTTTGATTTGAGGGCCACACCTTAACCTCCCACCCTAGCAGTGGAATGCAGAAGTCCTTCTGACGTTGCAGTAGTAGTAGGGTGGGTTAAAATAATGCAATCCATTCTTCATTAAGTGTTTTGGAGAGGGGATGAGAGAGGAAATGGGAGCATTTCAAGCACTTCAAGAAGGCTTTGCATGCCTATAAGGAAAAAGTGAAAACTGTTTGAGTCATCCCTAATTATTACAGGCCACTCCATGTCACTTTCTGGGCAAGAGTATGGAGATAATTTGCAGTTGCCTTGTTCCAGGTTTTTTCCCCCTTCCCAGTCTTGCTTATAATCCTGACATGCCTTGATGCTCTCTCTCTTCCAAATACTAAGCAGGTTAAGTCTCATTTAGCTAGCTGCAGACATATGTTATGTCCGGCATTCTCATAGCTGTCTTTAGAATGGCACAAAGTAATGTATGTGGAAAATTGCTCCTTTTTGCTAGATTTTTGCAGCACAATCTCAAAGTGGTTAATGGGCTTCCAGTGAGATTCTGTCAATCCTCCCAAGTAACTAGACAGCAAACAGGACTAGAGGAACTAATTGCACTCTATTGTAAGGCTACATTAATAAAATGTTGCCAGTCTGAAGGCACAAAATGTCCTCCACCAACTTCAACTGTTGAATCCATTCGGGCAGATCCTTCCTAACCTTTTTCCTCTGACTGTTAAACCCAGGGGGTGGGCTTCAAAAATTTCAGCAATGGGTTGTTTGCCCAGTTGCTGGGTGGGTGTGGTCATTGTGGGTATGGCCTAGTTGGCGTCCTGCACCATGGCGGGGGGCATTTTCACCTTCTTCCCCCGGGCTCCGAAAACTGCCTTCCCTGGGCTCCAGAGGCAGGAAACGGGCCGGCCTTCCAGAACTTCCAGGAGGCCTGTTTTTCCCCCTCCCCAAGCCTCCACACGAGCCCTGACTTACCTCACATCCAAAACGGGCTGCGTGAGACTCAAGGGAGGGGCTGGTGGGATGGGAGGGGCAGGATGGGCGGGGCCAGCTAGGGGTGGGATTTGGAGGTTCTCTGAACTGTCCATAACCTGGGCGAACCCATAGCATCCCATCCCTGGTTAAATCACTGGGGGCTCCTTGTCTGATGATTTCTTAGGCAGCTTCTCTTCCCCTCTTTTCTCAAGGTCATCCACACATTCCTCTACAGGTCCTGGGCATCTGCATGCTGCACAGGTTGCCCACTCAGATGTAAAACAATAAGAAAAGGTCTTCCCCTTAAGTAATTGAAGACTAAACTAGTTCTACAAGATGAAGCAGAGGTGCTCTGAGTTCACAGAGATGTCATCTCATGAGGCACATAAAACCATTTTTTTTAAGTTTTGCTTGGCCCACATATTAATCTGTTTGTTGCTTTGCTAAAATATCTATGTCATACTTTTCCAATAAAGAGAAATCATATAACTATAACAAAATTCAAAAATGAAAATGCTGCGTTAATCAACAAGGCATTCAACAAAAGTTAAATTTAAAAAATACCAACTTGAACAACTTTTTGACAAGATCAAAATCCCTCTTCCACTTAAAATGTTCCCTCAGAAACTGCAACTGTATATTGTAGAGCAGAGGTTTCAAATTCAAACTCTGGGGGCTGAATCTGGCCCATGGTGCTCCTGCCAGTGAAAATGGAGCTCAGTAGGATCACATGTGCCCCCCCCCAACCTCCATTTTCGCTGGTAGAGGGTTGGAGGGGGCTGTCACATCCAGAAACAGAGCTCAGTAGGGCCATGTACAGCCCCCCAGCAAGCTCTGTTTTTTCTGGCAGAGGATTACAGGAGGCCACTGTAGCCAGAAATGGAGCTTGGGAGCCTGTTTTTGCTGTTAGAGCACTCGGGCCACCAAAGGTACCCCAACACATGTGACGTCAAGCTGGCCACGCTCACCCTGGCTATGTCTACCCCAGCCCCTCTAAGGTCAAACAAAACTCTGATGCGGCCCTCAATGAAATCAAGTTTGACACCCCTGTTTTAGAGGAAAAAGACCTAAATTAACTAGGGAGCTGCTATCATGTCCTCTCTCATGTTGCTGCCACATCTGCTTTATATGTTGGTGGGAGAAGACTCTCTATTGATCACAACAACCAGATTATCAGCGTTCTTTGTGATCAGCTGCTTGATTATAAGTTGCATATGAATGAACTAGACACAGGAGTACTGTGAAATTGTGATGGAGTCTGAAGTAAGGATGACTTGAACTCGCCTAATCTTATGCATGAAATCTGTACAGTTGGATGTCAAGAATGGAAGAGTTTACATTAGTGTCTGCTCCAGGGTATATGGGTTCTCTATTGTTCTCTATACTGAAAAGATTATCATGATTATTTATTAACAAACCATAAAAAAAACTATAAGACTCTACTTTACCTCATTGGATTCCAGGCTGCTCCTATTACTGTGCAAACTTCCCACTCCTTTTTGTAAATTTAGTCCAAGTAGGCATAGCATAATGGCTGCCACAAAGTTACTAACCACATCCTTCAACTTCATTTCTCCAAGAGATCTCTATATTTTGAGACTCTTTAGAACTCGATTTCATTAAGGGCCACATCAGGGTTGTGTTTGACCTCTGGGACTGGAGTAGCTGTGGCAAGGATGGGTGTGGCCAACTCAATGTCACTTGTATCGGGGGCGCCTGTGGTGGCCCATGCTCTGCCAGCAAAAAAGGAGCTCGGGAGGGCGCCGCGCCAAAAACGGAGTTCAGGAGCTGGCAGAGCCAGTCCTTCACTGTTTCCAGGGTGGCCTCACGGGCCAGATGTAAGTACCCCACAGGCCAAATCTGCTCCCCAGGCCTTGAGTTTGACAACCCTGCTTTAGAGAAATGGAGATAGTGGACATAGGTGAAGCCTAGTAGGACCTCTTAAATATTAAAAGGAAGCAGAGTACTTCCTGCTTAGGGTGGTGGAGACAAAATGACAGGGGGAGCATGGGGGCAAAGAAAATATCACACCATTGAAACAGTGTGGATAAAATGGGTTGATTGCTTGCAGGTCAGTTTAGTAGTGAGAAGGACACCAATCATAACTCCCCTCAAAGTTGGCAGAGCTACACATTACCTTTGTCAAAACTAAAGTGGTGGGATTAAAATTTTGGTTTGGTTTTTCTTCCTCTTTATGTTAAGATGTGTGCTACAGTGATGATAACTTGCCTGACAAGGAATCAAGGACAAGGAATATAAGAATAGATTGGAAATTGCTTGACATATCCTAGAGAGAAAATAGAGGATCCACAGAGAATAATTGCTGTTTATTAATAATGTTTATTAAATTGTTTCCTGTTAGAAAATGCTTAATGTAAAACTGCTTCCCCCAGTAAAGATTTTAAAATGACATTATGAGGACAACAGAACTGAGATGCTTCTGTTTTTATTTAATTAGGAGGAAATGTTTATTTGCTAAGCCACCCAGGGACAGCGATTAAGATGGGTAGCCATAGAAATTGAACAAAAAAACAAACAAACCTCTGACAGAATTGAAGTAAAAAAGCAAGATATAAATTCCCCAGGATGTGGACCAGAGGTGGGTTTCACATAATTTTACCACCGGTTCGCCATGCATCCAAACTGTGAGCATGCATGCACACGCACTTCATGAGCACACGTGCATTCCGTGCATGCATTTAGCATGTGCTGCTTGCACACATGCGCACAGCTTAGAAAATGTGGGTAAATAGGATGGTATAGCGTCAAAGTGGATGGCTGACCCCCCCTCCCCCGTAGGTTGCCACTATCGTTTCGCCCGAATCCCTCCGAACCGGCTGAATACCATCACTGATGAAGATATTAGCTGTTGCAATCACAAAAAACTGTATTTATTTGTCTTTCAGCCTCCTTCTTGCCTGTGTCTCTGAGATGTTCCTCACTTCTGCCTAAGAACAAATGAGTCTCTTCCCTGAATCAAGGCCTGTAAGACAGTAGTGGTGACATAAAGCTTTCTGCCATAAAATTCCCTTGCTGAAAACAGCATTGCCAGCATAGCAAATTAAAAGAGCTATAGCAATAATGGGGAGAAATTCAATTTCAATACTTTGTTTGGCAACAATAAGCTTATAGAGACATAAGAACAGTGACTGGAAAATATCCAGGCAATTTTCACAAAATATCTTCATGTTTTAAATTGTATCTGTTTTTCCTCCAACAGCTAATACATTTTTTTTAAAAAAATGACAATTGGGCATACAGTTGATTTAGCATATTTCAATGATGACCTTGTTCAGGACTGCATGAGCTTTTGACTGCATTTATCAGTAATATTGATTAATTTATTTCTATTAACTGGTTGTTTACTATACAGTATTTTTCTGAAGTAGGAAGAAGTGCTAGTCCCTCCCTTCCTCTGCAAGTGAGGGGAGATACTAAGATGATCTCAGTAACTAATAATTTCTTGATAACTTAGAGAAGAAATTGTTATAATTGAATAACAGTTTATCTGCAGTTCAAATATGCCTGCATGTATGTACATGTCACTGTTGGATTTGTTCCCAGGGCACTGGATAAAGCCTTGGATTTGTACCAGGATAAACCTGGGTTTAAACCAACATTCAGTCCTGAAGCTTGCTGGATTATCTCTGAGGAGGCGGTCTCTTTCACCGTGCTGATCTTCCGTTGATTACAGTAGTTTCTTTCATTTCCAATTATGTTTCCTCCAATTCCTTGAAAGGAACATCAATGTGACTCCATTAAATCATTAAAATATAACCTGCAAAAACATAGAGGACTATAACCTTTCCAAAATTGCCATTTCAGAATAATTTACACATTTGGGATGAAAGAGCACTATGAGTAGTTTCGGGTAATTGCTGTAGAATTATGCAGTCTACATATTGGTGATCTAAAGCAGTAGTTACAGGATAAACAAACTTGGCAGTTTCAACTCCTTCACTCACCCTTTAATTTGTTGAATTGGTCAATTGCTGTTTTATGTGCTGGCATTTACAACTGCATTCTGTTTACACATGGCACACACATGATTTATTTTGGAATCAAGGAGAATTCTTTCTAAAATGCATATGCGCTGGTCTGTAATATATTCAGATCTGTGATTGCCACAACCTTGAACTAGGCCAGTACAGACATCCCCTGATTATTTTATAATATTTGATATAAGCTAGCCCTATAGTTCAGTGATGGCGAACTTTTTAGAGACCGAGTGTCCAAAACCCACTTATTTATCGCAAAGGGGCAGCATGGCAATTTAACCTGAATAATGAGGTTTTACTACCTAAATAATGATAAACAAGGCAGAGTTCAGCTAATTGTTCTAAGAAAAACATGATAAATGCTCGATCTATCTATCTATCTATCTATCTATCTATCTATCTATCTATCTATCTATCTATCTATCTATCTATCTATCTTTGATTCATTCACTTGCCCAACAGATTAAAAGTCATGGATCATATACTGTATGTAATGCATTTTCTTCTGTTCACCCATTGTTACACCAGGCATCATTAGAATGGGATGATTTTTAAGAAATGGACCTTAGTGCAGTGGTGGGATTCAGCCAGTTCGCACCTATTCGGAAGAACCAGTTGTTAACTTTCTAAGCAGTTCGGAGAATCAGTTGTTGGAAGAAATTTCATTTTGTTTTTTTCCACTTTACATAATCCTGTAAGGAAGGCAGGAAGGAAACATTCTTGTATTGTTCCTAGCCTAATCTTTATTGCCCTGCTTACAGAAACTGTCTCTCCAGTTAACACTTATTACATTGTAACAATGTGAGTGATGTTGAGTTGGTCACACCCACCCAGTCACATGACCACTGATCCCCACCTACCCAGCTGGTCATTAGGACAGAGAACCAGTTGTTAAATTATTTAAATCCCACCAGTGACCTTATGCACCACATTATTCCTAAGACAGTTTTGGAAAGACTGAAATTTGATTAATAAATATGTGGGAAATGCTTTTCCAGGTAATTGCGCCATTCTACCCTCAGTTGTAGGAAGTTGTGATTATCATCATGTCAAAAAAAAAAAAGAAGTCTTTTGGCAACACTGAAAACAAAACATTCAGTGTGGAGAGCTGCTAGAATAGATTAGTTTGTAAATCTTCCGGGACAGTATATCAAAGAATTCAACTACATATACTTTACTTCTGGAATTAGCCTAAATTTATATTTGGCATGGAGAGACCAAGAAAAGGCTTTAAAATATGAATATAGACCCCTCACATCCTGGACATAAATTGTTTCAACTTCTGCCCTCAAAACGACACTATAGGGCACTTCACACCAGAACAACTAGACACAAGGACAGTTTCCCCCTGGATGCCATCACTCTGCTTAACAACTAATTCCCACAACACTCTCAAATAATTTACTAAGACTGTGTTATTACTATTCTTCTCTTCCTTCCTAATATCTATCTCTTCCCACTTACGACTATAACCATGTTGCTTGTATCTTATTTATATTTTTGTTTTGTTTCCTAGTATGATTTGAGTATATTAGTAACTTTGACTATCACTAAGCGTTATATCTTTTTACTTTTGTTTAATGTATTTTATTCTCCTTATGTACACTGAGAGCATATGCACCAAAGACAAATTCCTTGTGTGTCCAATCACACTTGACCAATAAAGAATTCTATTCTATTCTATACAGTCACTTATTTGAAATGGTATAGGGGTCCTGCTTGAGCAGGGAGCTGGACGAAAAGACCTCCAAGGTCCCTTCCAGATTCTATTCTATTCTATTCTATTCTATTCTATTCTATTCTATTCTATTCTATTCTATTCTATTCTATTCTATTCTATTCTATTCTATTCTATTCTATTCTATTCTATGAGTTTGATCAGGTTGCCTAAAATGTTCAACAGGCTCCTTCTAACTAAATTCTAATCATAGATGGCTTTAAGTAAATTTCAAAATGTTTTGCTATTTATTTGGTTGCTTGGAAGATTTTAACAGAAATCCAATCAACGGAGGCAGTGGGTGTGTTTCTATATAGGATATGCTTTATCAAGCTCTGAGCAGCTGCTTATAGCCCAAAAGCAAGTTTCTCAGTCTCTTTTATCTAATTATTTTTCAAAGAACATAGGAATTGGTTTATAGAAATCTTGGTAATTGGATATGTTTGTTTAGCACCCGATTTATTTCAGAGTTTGTTACAGCAGAGTTTTTTTCCCTTTTGATCCTCTTGCTAACAACTGATTAACATACTGGGGAGGTGTCTACCTGTTTTCTGATGAAGGTTGAATATGCAGATGTTCTTTGCTTGTCATGTTTTGCAAAATGTTATCCCCTTTTCTTAGGCTCCATGAAGCCAATTAATCCATGGGTGCATGAAACTAATGGTGGTGGCTAATGTTCTGATTGAAGATGAAAAAATGTCCGCATCAGAAAATGACAGTAATTTACTAACAAATGTGGCAAAGATGTGGATTTCTTTCTCTGCTTAATGAATGATGTCAGAATGTCAGAAATCTATCTCCCTTTAGAATTTATACAAGAGCTAATAAGAAAACTTTTTGGCTTGCTTAAGTGGGTGACTTGCAATGCCAAGGAAGCACTTTTATATATTTTCAAGGGCCATTAGGCATGTTTCCAAGAGTAAAATTTTCAAGGCTATGACCACCTCTTCCTGACAAGAAGATGCCACATCTTAATTGCATTTCTTTAATGCATCTGCAGAATTAATAACACAGTCCTTGTGATTTATTTGGAACCAAATTACTAGCAACTGAAATATTTTACTAAATGAGCCCAGGAAAGAAATTAACACTTATCAAACAGTCTCTTTTTTGTTGAACCATAATCTTTAAAATAAAAATAGCTTAGTGTGTTTGTACATGCTTGAGCAAGCGATGATGAGTAAAACAATTTTTACAAAAGTATCTTTTAGAAAAATCTTCCAGCACCATTAAAATAAACATTGAATCTGAATCAAGTTTTTTTTGTTTTGTTTTATAACCCGGCGTTGCCTGGGTATGTATTTATTCCAATCCAGTATTTATTAGAGGGAGCCCCCTTGTGGAGTACTGGAAAGCTGTTACCATGGCAACCCCACTGTGCTGTACAGTAATTTTAAGGCACAACAGACTGTATCTTAACAGAACTTGCATCCAAAATGCACACTATCACTGTCAAAGGTATTGTGACTTGACACTATAGATATAATTCTCCTATATTAATCCAGAAGGTCCTAGGTCTCAAACCTGTCCATATCATTGGAAATCTCTTCATCTTCTGTTACAGATCACACAAATTAATGTTATTCTGCATGACACGCACTGTGTTTTTATCTGCTATGTTCTGAGTCTCTCATCCACAATGAATGACATAAGATGTAGAAGTTTGGAAAAGGGATACAAACTTATTTGCAACTCTTTTTAACGTCTCTGAATAATTTTGTGTCATCTACAAAAAGACCTCATTGCTCACACCTAGTTGACTGATCTTTTAATTTATCCTTTATTATTATTATTTGTTTTATTATTCTGTTAATCATCTTTGCTTTCTGGTTTTCAACTCAAGTTTGGACAGAGAGCCAATTCTCCATGATACTGTTACTTCAGGAGTTAATAGAAAGAACACTCAAATCTATACAACTCTATAAAGCAAATGGAGTATAATAGCATTGAACTAGAAATGCAGCTTTGCCACCGTATTTAGAATAATATTTGAATTTACTTAGTAACCCCAATGGAAAAGTTGTGCAACAGCAAAAATGAGAGTTTGGTTATTGTAAATGAAAAAATGCCAATAACTTAGTTGCATAATTAACGTTGGCTATTGATCTATGCATTTTTTGCACCCTGCACAGATATTGGAAAATTCAGATAATAGCTAGAAAGAAAAGACATATTTCATATCTTAAATAAAGTTACAACTGACAAAACATCTTAGGGGGATATTTACGCAAGCAAGATTAAAACAGGTTGACACAATGGTCAGATATGGGACATTCCATTCTATACTCTACGATGGACACCTCTGTATTTGCAGAGCAGCAGAGGTAGAAGACCTGGCTCCCATCCTATTTGATTGTTGCCTATATAAGAGAGTGAGAGACAGGTACCTTGGTCTATATATCAAACAAATGACCCATTTGGATCCCCATATCAAAAGAACTTACCTTATGTGCCACCAGAATCTGAAAATAACATTTAACACAGCACGGGACTTAAACAAAATAGTTCGATTGAGATCGGCATATGTGGTACTAATTGGGATAGATTGTAGGGGTGATACAGAAATATAATTTTATCATATTTTATTTATCTATATGTTAAATTATTGTATTTTATTCCAATTTCATTTTAAATCGTATGTTATTCCAATGTCATTTTAAACTGTATTTTATTTCCAATTTCATTTTAAATTGTATTTTGTCCAGTTTCATTTTAAATTATTTTTATCAGATTTTAGTAATAATTTGTGTCTGCACTTTGATAAGGCACAATATGGCATTTCCCAGAATTCCCAACGAACCTGACTGACTGGGAGGAATTTGGGGAGTTGAAGTTCAAGTCTTAAAATTGTCAAGGTTGGACCCGCCTGAACTAAATTGAAAGAAGAAACACAGATGCTTCAAATGTCCTTTAGCCTTGGGGTGTACTTTGGCTTTTTGATTGAACGATTGAAATTCTGATTCATTTAAAAATGAATTGCCTTTATTTATCGTGACTGAAATTAATTTCTATCTAGTAAGTATGTTGTGGACTGTGAACAATGCATTATTCCCTCCTTCATCTCCTGACAGGCAGGTAGGTAAGTATGAGACACATGTTTTATAAGCCAGCCAAAAGATTTCAGACCATCTGAATTAAATTGCTTCTTCACTTTATATAAAGCTCTTTTTCCACTTCTGTGTAACTCTCCAGTAAACCCCTCCAGGCAAGTCCATTGAATTACATATTTGTCTTTCTACATTTTTGCCCTTGTGCCCAATTTCATACTTTGCAGGCAGATCACTTAGACTATCTGTATTTAGTAAGAGCAAAGATAGTCTTTTTCAGATTTGATGCCAAATATATATCAGGTAGGGACGCAGTGGCTCAGTGGCTAAGACCCTGAGCTTGTCGATCAGAAAGGTCAGCAGTTCAAATCCCTAGCACCATGTAATGGAGTGAGCTCCTGTTACTTGTCCCAGCTTCTGTCAACCTAGCAGTTCGAAAGCATGTTAAAATGCAAGTAGAAAAATAGGGGCCACCTTTGGTGAGAAGGTAACAGCGTTCTATTAGCCTTCGGCATTTAGTCATGCTGGCCACATGACCACAGAGATGTCTTCAGACAGCGCTGGCTCTTCAGCTTTGAAACAGAGATGAGCACCACCCCGTAGAGTCAGAAACGACTAGCACATATGTGTGAGGGGAACTTTTACCTTTATACATCAGTGGGAACATGTAACTGTATGTATTTTTTAAAACAACAACAACATGCATTTTATATCCATGGTTACTTAACATTTTTAAGTGGCTTTAGTTTTATGGACAGAATCAAATACAAATAGATTAATAAAAGGAAGCATTCACATTATTGCAGGCTTTAATATCTAAAAAAAGCTCAGCATTTCTATTGAAAAAAAAAGCTTTCATTTTTGCTGAACATTCACTTCGAGAAGCATTTTAATGAGGAGAGAAGAAAAGCCTACAGTTTAATATTCAGAATAAGTTATCCTTGAAAGAGATGTAAAAATAAGTAGTGCAACTTTGCCAAATTTTGCACGTTCTGATTCTTCCTGTATCAAGGAGGAAGTGAAGTTAAGAAAAGAAAATGAGACTGACTTTTGCAACTAGTAATAAGAAGTAAAAATAAAAATAAGAGGACTCTGTTGTCAGCAGTTGTACAAGAGTGGAGAACCAGCTGCCTTAAATATAAAGCTACATTATAGTGCCATTAAGAACTTGACTGCTTCAAGAATTAACAACAGCCTTTCCAGCTACTAGAGGCGTATCTGCACTGCAGCTCTAAGGTCTTCTGCACTCAGCCTGGCTTGTTTCTAATCCACTTTTGTCCAAATTTTTTGTCCAATCTTCTTCAATCGCCCAATCTTGTCCAAATTGTAACAGCTTGCAAGGTATTCAATCTGTACAGTAAGCTATCACATCTTTCTATTGGACAATTTGCCTGCTGCTGTGCCCTTCCACCTTTCTAGGACAGAAACTGCCAGCCACTTTTCTTCCTTTCTTCCTTTTTGTGGGTCTGGTTGAGAGACTCTCTGTGTGTGTCTCTCTCTCCCCCCCCCCTCTTTCCCCATCTCCCTCCCTCATATATATATGTTGTGGCCCGGAAGGAGCCGTTGGCCACCAGGTGGCGGCAGAGCATTGGATCAGAGGGAGTGTTCAGGGAAACACTTGGGAGTTGTTGCAGGATGCACCCCGTCGAAGGGTTAGTCGACGGAAGGAACAACTGAGTACTTACAGGAGATGATTGTGAGCAGCTGTTGCTCATTGGGATCCTGCTCATTGGGATCCTCTCCTGAGTATAAAGAGACTGCTGGTGCCATGCCCTGGTTGCAGAAGTCAACGTTCCGTTCCTGTTCTAGTGATTGTTCTTGTTCGCGTTCACACATCGAGAGAAGCTAACTTGGATAAGTGGCTTGCAGTGTTTTGTGAGTTATAGGACTTTTGCCAGAGCTATTATCTTTGTTTCTTTTGGGCTCGCAGCCAGCAAGAGCCGAGACTGATTAAAACATTCCTTTGTACGTTCTGTTTGGCTTTCGTTCCTGAATGGAGAAGGGGGGGGGGTCAGAACATATATGTATGTATGTGTGTGTGTGTGTGTGTATGTATGTATGTATGTATGTGTGTGTGTGTATACACACACACACACACACACACATACATACATACATATAAATCAGATGTTGCCATCCCCCTACTCTAGTCAACAGACACGAAGAAGGGAAAAAAGCCACCGCGTCCTGTATTAATTAATTCTTAAAATGATATTTTAAGTAATACAGACTGTATTACTTTATTCTTAAAATGAGATCTTAAGATACAGAAAATAAGATGCAACAGGTTGTTTGAATAGAGGGACAGAATATCTGGTTTGTTCCTGTCTTATCGTAGCATAATGTAAAATATTTTTAATACAGAAAGTGAAGTTGTCTTTGGCTCTCATAAATACTTTAATTAGCATTGGGTTAAATATTTCAATAGTAACTATTGCGGTCAAGTCTAATAAGAAACATCAACAATTTGATTTGTTATATTTATTTTCTGCTATAACTGTCAGCTATTGAAGTTTCAGCAGCTATGTTATTAATAGTTGTTACTGTAAATGTTCAGTAACTATTCCATATGTATTACATGATTTTTTTTTCTGTTAGTCTTTTTAGTTTTATTTGTTGTTGGGTGGGAGGAATTTGTCATGTGGATCAATTTGAATTCTTATTACATAAAAGGCTGGAATTGTCACAAACAACCACTCCCAGAAATAATTTTATTTATTGTATATTATTAGTCAGTTTGATCTAGTGATTAAGGCATCATACTAGAAACCAGGAGACTGTGAGTTCTAGTCCCCTCTTAGGCATAACAGCAGACCAGGTGACTGTGGGCCAGTAACTCTCTCTCAGCCCAATCCATTTCTCAGGGTTCTTGTTGAGAAAATAGGAGGATTAGTATGTTTGCCACCTTGAGTTATTTATAAAAATAATAAAGGCTGGGTACAAATAAATAAAGTCCACTCAGTCATTGAAATAACTAGGTATTTAATATAACATATTAAAATAATCAAGTAGAGAATGGTAACAATTATGTTGCCTTATCAGGGAAAAAACCAAGAAGAACAAAATAATTACCCAAGTAGGGTC
Source organism: Thamnophis elegans (assembly GCF_009769535.1). NCBI lineage: Eukaryota > Metazoa > Chordata > Lepidosauria > Squamata > Natricidae > Thamnophis > Thamnophis elegans. Next base: position 21,131,581 of record NC_045555.1, on the reverse strand, counting down.
ACAATTATCTCTACCTGAGGTCCTGCTGAAAAGTATTTTATTCAAAAACTAGATTCAAGTTGACTGACGTACTTCCTGCAGTGGTACAGCATTTGAGAGACAACAGCGAATGTGGAAGATATTTCTTAAAATTTTAGTTTGAACTCTCTAATGTAGTGCTGTTATATAGTTGTGCCCTATATAGTAATTGTACTCGAGCCATAGGTGCCGTGAACTAAACTGTGACAGGCATAAATTGTGTTCCTTGGATGAAAAAATAAGCTTGTATGACTGATGAGGAACTCTGCACATTTTAAGATACCATTAAATAGGTTAAGATTTTTAAATTTTAGTAGTTCTTCAAGCTTCTGAAAATCAAAATGCTCACTTAGACTTTCTAAAATTTCCAGTGAAGAGGAGACATTTAGCTGGACGGTGAAAATATTTAAGGTGCTCCTTAGCATTGTGGTTGCAAACAATATTGGCTCATCATCAGTGGTAGTATTCAGCCGGTTCGGACTGGTTCAGGTGAACTGGTAGTGGCAACCTGTGGGTGCCGCCCTGGTGCTATGCTGTCCTATTTAGCCACATTTTCTAAGCCACGTGCATGCGTGCAAGCCACGTACGCTCACATTTTTGGTGCGCAGCGAACCGGAGGTAAAATTACGTGAAACTCACTTCTGATCATCACTCACACCACATAAACAAAAATCAGGACCTTTCAAGATCTAAACTGGCATGAAATATCATGATAATAAACTTTGGTTTCAGCTGTAAGTCATCATTTTTTGTGTGACAAATGATAATTGCCTTGCTCTATAGTGAAGGAAAAATAATGTGTCTTTTATCATCTTTCCAAGGTTATTGTCACATGAAGGCAATCCACAATGAAACTGGTTAATTGCTCACAGCAGGAAAATGTCTATTTCCTGAGGGGACAGCAGATGAACTTGTTCATAGAATAGTTCAGGGCGAACATTTCTATTAACTCAATGATATTTTAAAATGTATTCTTTTTGTTGTTGTTCCATTAAGGTCTTCTTAACTGCTGCAGAACACACTTGGGCAAATTAGACTGTTGCAGCAGATGTCTTCTAATTATGATTGCAGTGTACAGTGTTAAAAAAGAGAAATTAGTGTCTCAACTTGAAAGTTAATTGAATGCATTGGAATTCTCTTGCCTGGTAATCAAACATCCTGAGTTACTCAGGACTCATTCATGCTTAACTGCCCAGGGAGAACATCTCACACTGACACTTGGCATTGAGTCCTACATCTTTCTTCTTACTGTCTTAGATCAGCAACTTTTCTCTGGATTTACAGATCACAGAAAGCTTCCCAACATGGTTCACAACTCCACTGTACTAAACCCAAATCCACCAAATCACACAATAGCATCCTATATGGACCCAGTGTGATGTTTTCCTGACATTGATCTACCTACAAAACTCAATTGTTTCTGTCCGAATAGGTCGATTAAAAAAAGAGAATTTTGTTCCTTATCTGCTTGCTTTCATTTACTCAGTGCCTGTAATAATGGTTGAGGACAAAGAACTTGGATACTCGGCAATTTCTTAGAAATCTGCAAATATGTACTATACAGTTTGTGGAAATGCTTGTTGCGCATCTGCTTTCTAATCTTCTTAAATAATTTAGGTTAGGTTAGGTTTATTTGGCTTGTATGCCACTCTACTCCCGAGAGACTCAGGGCGGCTAACAATAAGAAAGGGAAGGGGGTATTATTTATTTTGTCTTGTATGCCGCCCACTCCCGAAGGACTCCGGGCAGGTACAAAAATAAAAACAACAATTAAAAATTCAGCAACAGTCATAACATCGGATGGGGCTGGATAATTCAACAGCCCCAGGCCTGCTGGAACAGCCAGGTCTTAGTTGCTTTGCGGAAGGCCGGAAGGGTAGTAAGGGTCCGGATCTCAACGGGGAGATCGGTCACGCGGGTGATAGTGGGTGCACTGAGGTACACCCACGTTACACCTATCCTCCGTGAGCTGCACTGGCTGCCTATTGATCTCTGGACTCAATTCAAGGTGTTGGTTAACACCTTTAAAGCCCTACATGGCTTAGGGCCAGGATACCTTCGAGTCCGCCTGCTGACGCATACCTCCTAGCGACCAGCAAGATCCCATAGATTGGGCCTCCTTCAGGTGCCGTCGGCCATACAATGTCGGCTGGCATTGGAGGAGAGCCTTCTTGGTGGCTGCTCCGACTCTTTGGAACCAGCTCCCCCTGGAAATCCGGACCATACCCACTCTGATGGCCTTCAGGAAAGCCGTTAAAAACTTGGATGTTCCGGCAGGCCTAGGGCTGTTGACCTCACTATTGAGGTCCGGCCCTGACTAGAATGAATTTGATGGATGATTGTCGCACAACTGATCATCAAAACTTTTTTTAGTTTTTTTTAAATTAAATTTACTTTTGGAAAAAAAGTACCAGGTGAACAGTAGCATTTTTTACTACCGGTAAACTGGTAGCATTTCACTCCTGGGTGATGTGGCAATTAAATTAAATGTCAAATCAGTTTGCATGACATGATCAGGAATGAATGAGCTAACATGGCACATAATGCTGGGATTTCAGAAGGTGGACTGGTGGTGTGGATTTGACCAATTCTCCTCATTTGGCTTCTCAGTTCAGCAACAACACAGGTGGAAAAGTTGCGGTGATCTATAAGAACATTAGATTGCTTAACACCTCTTGGACTTGAGCAATGGGAAAACCATGGCCACAAAGAAATACTCTACTGCATCATGAAATATATATCTGGCAAGACTCTTTATAGTAGTTACAAGCATAGTGCCATCTGTTATGGAAAGCCCAATGCTGGAGTCCTGCAAAGTACACGGAGAATAAAATTACTTGACTTCATATTGACTTTTCATTCAGTATATACTATCGTATGGGATAAGTTTATGAGGCCTGAAAAGTGTGACAAATCGCTTTCAGTTTATGAGGCCTGAAGATGGGACATGATGCTTGTGACTATTCATCATCTTTGACTCTATGAAATAACTGACTGGGTCAATCCAGGGTGAAAGCAACTTTACATGCTGCTGTCTTTAAAGGAGGCAACAGTCAATTTGCTCCTGAAGAAGCCCTCCCCAGATCAAAAGTTATTTTGCCAACTATCACAGTAACAAATGCTGGGGAAGAGGGACAGGCAAGATATATTATAAAAGTTAAAGGTTCCCCTCGCACATATGTGCTAGTCGTTCCTGACTCTAGAGGGTGATGCTCATCTCCATTTCAAAGCCAAAGAGGCAGCACTGTCCAAAGATGTCTCCATGGTCATGTGGCTGGCATGACTAAACGCCGAAGGCACACAGAACACTATTTACCTTCCCACCAAAGTGGTCCCTATTTTTCTATTGCATTTTTTACGTACTTTCAAACTGCTAGATTGGCAGAACCTGGGGCAAGTAATCGAAGCTCACTCCGTTACGTGGTGTTAGGGGTTCGAACCACCCAACTGCCAACCTTTCTGATCAACAAGCTCAGCATCATAGTCGCTGAGCCACTGCGTCCCTATAATATATTTTACAAGATACCAAATTTATCACTGTTTTCAATCTGGATTCTGAGGGAGACAGAGAGAGGGGGAGAGAGAGAGAGAATGTCACTCCATTCATACTGCAAGAGCTCACAACAACTTTTAATTCTTTTGACTACAGCACCTTCTGCATATGCAGAAGTATCTGGGATGGTGGGCAGAGCCCCCAGCCGTCGCCACTACCAAACCTGGCGGAACTGACAACAACCCACCTCTGGTCCAAATAGAACCTTGGCAAGTTGGAGATCTTATAGGCAAGTTTGTACAGGGATATAATCAGAATAATCAGAAAAAAAAGGGGATTATGTTGGATGCTGCTGCTAGAGTCCAGTGCTATTGTCACTGGAGGCAAAGTGTGTCAGGGTTCCAAGTAATACACCCATAGTGTATTAACAAAGTGATGCCTGTACTTAGGAGTACATATGTCATTTGATATATCACCTATGCCCGGAATGGTGAACCTATGGCACGCATGCCACAGGTGGCAAATGGAGCCATTTGTCAGGGCATGTGTGGCCAGCTGAGTTCAGCCTTTTTTAAAGCCATGTTTCGACCTCCCCAAGCTCCAGAGGCTTTATAGGAGCCTGGGGAGGGCGAAAAGAGCCTCCCCCCCCAGAGGCCCTCCGGAGGCTTCAGGAGCTTCCATGAAGCCTCCAGAGTACAAAAAAACGGCCCTATGGGCAAACCAGAAATTCAGGAATGAACTTCTGGTCTGCTCATAAGGTTGTTTTTAGTCCTCCGGAGGCTTCAGGGACCTTCAGGAGGCTTCCCTGAAGCCTTAGGAGGGCTTAAACCAGCCCTGCGACCAAACCAGACTTCTGGTTTGCTTGTAGGGTTGTTTTTTGCCTTCTGGGGGCTTCAGGGAAGCCTCCTGAAGGTCCCTGAAGCCTCTGGAGAGCCTTGGGGGAGGGAGGCTCTTTTCGCCCTCCCCAGGCTCCTATAAAGCCTCTGGAGCCTGGGGAGGGCAAAAAAAGCATGCAAAAATTGGGGGAGCACCTCTCATGCGCGTATGCGCACTGGGGATGTTGCACATTGCATTATGGGCGCGGCACGCCCATGCACGACTGCCCTGCGCTCCCTCCCTTATGGCACGCAAGCCAAAAAAGGTTTGCCATCGCTGACCTATGCTTTTTCCTAGCAACAGCTGGCCCTCAATGATTTTTATGCTGGTTACTGCACGTTTAGCATATTTAGATTTTAGAATAACAGAGTTGGAAGGGACCTTGGAGGTCTTCTGGTCCAACCCCCTGCGTAGGCCAGAAACCCTACACCACATATTACATATTGTAATATGCTATCTTGTGTTTGCCGTGTGCTTAGTGGGAGCCATTTCTGGTGCAAAATGCATTGGCCGGATTGTTTAGTAGTACAATATGGCAGTACACATGCTCTATCATTGCTGAAGCAATTAGTCTTGACTTAAAAAACCTTGAACAACCTGATTTCAGCATACTGGAAATTATCATAAAGCATATTATGACATCATAAAAAATGTCTCACATGTCCTGTGGTCAACTGCTGAGGTTTGTGCCATATAGTTCAACATGTGCTATTTGAAAGCAGCTACATCTTTGAATATCTCCCTGAATTTTAAAGATTTTTTCCAGTACGTTAGAAGCTCTCCCACTGTTGAAAGAATGGTGGAATTTGGTAAGCAAATATCTCTAAAACAGTGATTTTGTCTAGTATTTTTAAAAGCTATGTTGACATTTTCACTAAGGGTTACATTAATATAAATTTTCTATGTTCTATTTCTACTTTTAAACTCCATTCTGGTGAACAACAATGCATTTCTCAGTAAGCTTGTATGATAAATCAAAATATTAATAAAAATATTTCTGCTATTTCTCTTCAGCAATGGATAAAATAAAAGGATTAGGATGGGGAAAGAAACCTTGAGTGACAGAAACATGTGCCTATTTTCCATTATGAAATGTTGGCATGTCTACATCTAGTTCTCACTCCTTTAGATTCATCAGCATCACAGTGCAGAATGCCAAAATGAAATATAAAGCCATCTGTTCAATACAAAACATGTGAAAAAATTAGAGACCATAAACCTAAAGAGATGGAGACCATATTTAGACACTTAGAAGGTAAAAATTCTTGGGACAAAGCCAAGAATTTAGGAAAAACATACTGAATTTGTTCCAATATCCAGTTGCTATAGTAGTTAACTGTTTATCTATGGGAAGTCCATAAGACATGAGCCCAATACCTTTTGAATTGATATTTAAACAAACAATGTTATTGAAAATGAAGACAATATGAAGGTATTGAAATTTTTATTTTTCACGAAAGTATTTAATACCTTGTAACACCAGGTTCAAGGGACGGGGTGACTCACAAGGGACGAGGTAGCTCAATGGCTAAGACGCTGAGCTTGTTGATCAGAAAGGCTGGCAGTTCGGTGGTTCCCATCCTTAGCATTGCGTAATGGAGTGAGCTCCCGTTACTTGTCCCAGCTTCTGTCAACCTAGCAGTTCAAAAGCATGTAAAAATGCAAGTAGAAAAATAGGAACCACCTTTGGTGGAAAGGCAACAGCGTTCCGTGAGCTTTCAGCATTTAGTCATGCTGGTCACATGACCACAGAGACATCTTTGGATAGTGCTGGCTCTTCAGCTTTGAAATGAGCACTGCCCCCTAGAATAGGGAACAACTAGCACATATGTGCAAGGGGAACCTTTACCTTTAACTAATGCCAGGTTGGGACTCATTATTTTATCTGGTAATGATCTCTGAGTCTCTTGCACAATTAAATTTCATTGGATTATCATGAAATTTAATATTACAAGAGAGGATAAAATATTTCTTTCCATTTTGCATAGAAGTATGTACCTCTTATTCTTCCCCATTTTTATTTTAAGGAGCTTGTAAATTTGCAATTGTTTCTCACAAAGGAGTTATTCAATCTGTACAATTTTGTTTGAAGCTTTGTTTCAAGCTTTTCAACATCCCCACTGAGATGTGGTGACTGAAATTGTACATTATATATAAAAAGGTGTAGTAGTATAGATTTCTAAAATGGTATTATGATGTCTGTCATTTTTTTAAAATTTTTATTTATTGCAACTGTTTGCCACTGCAAAGCGACTTTTATTTTCAGATTTTTAAAATAATAATTGCCATTAGGAGAGTTCCATAATCTTATAAGGTCGTTTGTTGTCTAATAGAGTGACCCACTGCAGTACAATGGGACACTTCTTAGAAAGTAATCATTAATTTAAACTTCTTCAGCATATTTCAGAAAGAGTTAGTGGATTGGTTCTGAGTAGTTAATTCTGAATATACAATTTGAAATTATTTGGAAAATCCATTTAATTGGATGGTTTGAGTTGGAATGTCGAATTGGATCAGTTCATTTTTAAAAATTTGATCTGCAGGTAATTGATTCAAGTAAAAGATTTGACCATTTAAGAAAATTGATTTGATTTTAAGAATAATTTTTACTGGCTCTGTACCGAATCTCTCAAATGAAATCTTTATCATTCATCAACCAGCAAGCCCTATAAAGATGAGAAACTATTTGCATTATAGGAGGAGATCTGTTTTAGTCTACAGTGGCAACAAAACCTTGAGTCTTTTAGCAACTTTTCCTACTAACAAATGTTATTAAAAGGCATAGCAAGGAGCAACAGAATAATGATGCTCCCCAATCCAGATGTAATTTTTTTTTTGCCAAAATTTACACTACCAGCACACCAAAGGCAGTGGTGGGATTCCAAATCTTTTCTTACCAGTTCTATGATGCACACTTTGTGCGTGCACACAGCATTCAAAACCGCTGTTGGTGTTAGTGCTGGTGAGCTGTTTTTTAGCTCAGCTGAAGCAAGGCAATCCGCTCTACCATGCAAATCAGCTGAGCTAAAAAACAAGGGAATATAGGACAGGAAACGGCGGGGGCAGGAGAGCGGGGCCAGCCAGAGGTGGCATTTGCCCCTTCTCCGAACTACTCAAAAATTCCGCTACTGGTACACCAGAACCGGTGCAAACCGGCTGAATACCACCTCTGACCAAAGGCTTCAACAAGTACATACAAAGGATTAGAGGTTCCTCCAGTCTGGTATATACTATTATTTGCCACCAATGCCTCTCTGGATTCTACAAAAGCTAAATGGAACAAACATTGTGCAAAGGAATTAATGAACACAAGTTTGACATCAAGACTCAAAACAAGGACAGAGTCACATCAGATCAGCTCAACCTCCCTAGTATGTCCCATAATAAGCCTCAAATTGAAGAAACATTTACCATTACTGAGTGAGGAACTGTTGAATTCACATGTATCCAAAGATTTCAGACAATCAGAAGGTCTTAACACACAATGGGTTTTTAACACAATTGGTAATTAATAAGGTACTTGTAATCTTTCCAAAATATGATCTGCATCTGCATAACCAATTCATTTTCCCTCCAGTTTCTCTCAACCTTTTCTTCTACTTATTATTGTTAATAAAAATGTTTTGAGTTGCTTTTATAAAGGTTTCTTTGTATTTTGAATATCCACTGAATTTTTTGTCTTAATTTCACATTCTGAAATCTTTGTAACTGGCAGTCATTTTTCCAGAATCAGTGATTACAATAGCTCTGAAGGCTTTGACACTATTGACCTTCTCATGTGGACTAATACTGTAATTCATGGTGAATCATTGTAGCTGCTGTGTCATAGGAAACATATCATGAAATTGGAGGTTGTTAGAGGTGAACATTGCTTAATGGTGTATAAGGCCTTAGGAGATTTAAGTAAGCTTTCATCCCATTCAGATGTTTACAGTTTTGTATTAGTATATAATATAAAATACAAAAGCAAATATTAGGAAACAAAAGGGAGGGAAAGGGGAAGAGAGAAGTGTAAAAAAGAAGGGGGAAAGAAAAAAAAGATGTTGACTCACTCTGGTGCAGTAGAATAAGGCATTAACATCAAACCTCAAATGTTTACTTTTCCATAATAGTATAAACTATAACAACAAATCTATCTAATCAGTAAAACCTGAAGTCAAAATTTCATTTTTTTTTCACCTCAAGCACAAAGTCCAGAAGTGGTTTCCAAGTAGAAAGTGGTTATATTCTGTTCTTTGATCAAAACAGTCCATTTAGCCATCTCTGCTAACTCCATCAAATCATAAAATTGGAGGTTGCTAGCGATGAACATTGCCTAATGGTGCAAAAGTAAAGACCTTCCAATCACATCTATGAGATTTGTAAGCTTTCATCCTGTTCTGGAACGGATCTCCCACATACTTGTCTAGCGCTACTTGAATTTTGCTTGGCATCTGTCAAAATTGGCTTATCTCATTATAATAAGTTATGGACAACAACAAAGAAAAGGCAGCCAGGATCATCCTTTTTGGGGGCTATGGATCTGAAATTATGTGCAGAAAGCCAGCAAAATAGACAGCAACATTGGTCCTAATCTCACAAAGCTCAACATGACAAAAGGTTTTCTGGTGCTCAGTGTGATTGGCCTGCTGTTTCACTAGTGTAAAGTCCTGCCACAAACTGTTAGAAATCATTAAGATTGTTATATGCAGAAGGAAGATAAAGCACTGCTGCCAAACAAAAAAACTTCCATAGTGAGTTGGCATTGTTTTAATTAGCTTAGCTGTGAAAATGCAATTTGTGGTCTATAATCAGAAAGACAATATTTTCAGTAGATTTGGCAAACAAAGGAAATAATGATAAAAATGAATAAATCTGACAAAGTGCCCGAATGTCTTTGCTGTTGTTTCCTTTAGAAAAGAGAGAAATGCAGGATGAGCTTTACTAGAGAGCTAAGGGTCCTAATCCACTGTAAAGCAAACCATCCACAGGAAGCCAATCCTCGCCTGATATTTTCACATACTTCTTTTTCACTGGTTGTTCACTTTGTATTCAATACAACTTCTTCCATCCAGTGCAGTGGTGGGTTCTGGATCCCGTTGCAACCGGTACGCTGCGATGGGGCTGGGCATCCACCACGTGCACGTGTGCTGCGCACGCATGCAACACCCACCACCTGTGATGCTCCAGCTGCTCAATGAAGCATTGTGCAGGCTCCGTATGCTTCTTGCATGTGCGCAAATGGCCCAGTTGGGTCAAATACAGGTAAGGAGGGCAGGCAGGTGGGCCCTCCAGAGCACCATACCAGAACGGTACCTGGTGCTCCCAGCAGGCACTGGTACGCCCGTACTGGGGTATACCGGCCATAACCCACCACTGATCCAATGCTGAAATTCATTTTTTTTTACTACTGGTTCTGTAGGTGTGGCTTGGTGGGCATGGCAGGGGAAGGATACTGCAAAATCTCCATTCCCATCCCATTCTGGAGCCAGCCAGAGGTGGCATTTGCCAGTTCTCCGAACTACTCAAAATTTCCACTAACAGTTCTCCAAACTACTCAAAATTTCTGCTACCAGTTCTCCAGAACCTGTCAGAACCTGCTGGATTTCAGCCCTGCTCCATCACCATCATATTCAGCAGGGGTGTGATTCTACCAGTTTAACAACCAATTCGCTGAGCGCACACGTAGCTCCTAGCTGGTCTTCAGAGCTATTGGTTTGTCTGAACCGGTCCGAACTAGTAGAATCCCATCCCTGATATTCAGTCTTGTTTTATGATAGTTAACCACCCCATTTCCAACTGAAATCAGTTTACCATTGGGCTTCTCCTGGGTTAGGGCTAGGGTTAGGTAACTCTTTTTCCAGCATTTGAGTGTCTTAAAACTTTGTTATTATTTTAGTGCTTTCAAGGCAGTGTTAACTCCTGGCAATTGCCTAGACTACTCCCTGCAGGTTTTGGGGGGGCAAGATTTCAGAAGTGGTTTACCATTGCTTGCTTCTGAAGACTGTGAGGCAGTAATTGGCCCGAGGTCACCCAGCTGTGACCTTTGTGCCCAAGGAGGACTAGAACTCATGGTCTCCTCATTTCTAGCTCAATGTCTCAACCACTACACCAAAATGGCTTTCTCATAAAACTATCATCCATTTTCTCATCTTCAAGAAATCATTCTATCAAAGTATACAAATTAATCTAATTATCTAACTTTTCATTATCTATCTATCTATCTATCTATCTATCTATCTATCTATCTATCTATCTATCTATCTATCTATCTATCTATCTTTCAATGGCTGTGTGTGTGTGTGTTCCAGCATAACTCTGGAACGTCTGGGCTTCTGAAATGAAAAGGATCATATCTCTAGTGTCAAGTCACAATACCTTTGACAGTGAGTGTGCATTTTAGATTCAAGTTCTGTTAAGATACAGCCTGTTGTGCCTTAAGATGGCATCTACTGTACAGCACAGTGGAGTTGCCATGGTAACGGCTTCACAGTATTCCACAAGGGGGCTCCAACCTAATACAGAATGAGGATAAATAAATACCTGGGCAATGCTGGGTTATCGGCTAGTTTTTAATAATTTGCAATTGTTCTTTCCACTTTTCCCATTAAATACAATTACTATGATGGTAAGAGGCTATACAGGTTGCAAGTAAAAAAAATCTTTCCTCTCACTGGTTGTTATTTCTTCCTGCAAATAAAATTAATTGGACAAGTTAAGCATGCTTTTGTAGTCAGCCTTCAAATTCATGAGCTGGAGATTCTTGAAATGAAATAAACCTATAACCTAACCTATAACCTATTCTTGACATTAATACTTACCTGCCAAATAATAATGCATAGGGAAAATGATTAAGTATTTTAATATAGTAAGTGTGTTAAGGAAACTATTTTTTGTCTTTAAAAATATTCACTAGTTATAGCATGCATATAACCATTGACTGGCATATTCCATTCAATCAAGGAGCTCTGTGTGTTTTTAAAAAAATACATTCTGCTTATTCAAACTATTATTAGCTATTGCTTATCCTTTTGCCATGTACATTTTATCTGCATTGTTGTCTCTGAGCAATAAAGTGTAGAAAATTGCAATTTTTCTGTGAAGATATTTCCAATAAAGACAAGGTGGAGTTATGGGATCTCTCATCTACACTCTGCATAGTAGTCCTATATTACAGTTTGAAGATAAAAAAGAGTCGCTTCTCTTATTTTAAAGCTTCAATATAGATTCCCTGATGCATGAATTGCTGAAATAATAGACATTTCTAGAAAGAAATGTGCTTCGATTTCGGTATTGGCTATGCCTTATCAACACATGCGCTAACTTGTCTCTTTCATCCTTTTATTTGCACATCACAGAGGAACAGAAGTTTACTTTGTGCTGTGTTGTTTAAAAGAGTTTGAATCTTTCAGTACTGGAATGGAGTCATAATCTCAGTCTTTCCCACTTTACAAGAATAGCTCTTCATTGTCTCCATTTCATTGATCTGAAGAATGGAAGCCAACGACGTGCTGACATTTTCATCTCCTCTCCCTCCCCACACCCTTCAGAATTATATTTTAGTAATATATATCTTTAGCTAACTTTCATGCAGTAGAATTAAGTGATAATTGTGCCTTTGTGCCTTGCCAAGTGACAATGCCTGTTAAATGGAACCATGGGTGAAATGCTACCAGTTCGGGACCGATTCACCTGAACCGGTAGTAAAAAATGTTACCGGTTCGCCTGAACCAATAGTTAAAAAACACTACCAGTTCTGGCGAACTGGTATTTCCGACTATCTGCTGTGACGCACTATTTATATTAGCTGGAAAGCAGGATTTCCTGCTTTCTAGCTAACCTAAATCCCGTGGCACAGCGGATTCCATCTCTCGCTGTTCTGTTTAACTTTGCAGGCGCACTTTGTAGCAGGCTCTGCCCACCTGCTCTGATGTCACCATGTCCATTTTTGATGCTCTGCACATGTGCAAAAGGTCTTGCACATGCATGGAGGTAGTGAATGTGAGGGAGAGAGTGTGCGTGCATGCATGGTGCTCACATTTGCAAACCAGTAGTGAAGATAAGTAGATTTCACTCCTGAATGGAACCCTTCAGGGCTCCCAGAATTTAATCTTTTGGGGCTCACAATTTTAGCTTAATAGGAAGGAAACCTGCTGTTGATTCTGATCCAATTCCTTTGTTACTTTTATCCTCTTTTCAAAACATTCTAGTATCTGCCTTAAGGTTTAGTACATGGAATATTTCATCACTATTGTATATTACAGTTGTATGGATTTCAAACTTTTATATTGTTTTTTTATTTAGTTGTAAGCTAGTCAGTTGAGATGGATATCATATAAATTTAATAAATAAATAGTTACTTTTTATGGGACGATAGCACCTCTCTGTTAGTTGTAGTCCAACTTTTTCAGGTATCTGTGTTAAAACCTGAATACTTGAAAAAAATGTGGCATCAACAAATTGCAGAGAGGTGTTACCCATGTGCTTGTCCAAGACTTCCTTCCATATCATGTTCAAAGTGAGAACAGCCTTGCTGCATATTGAAAATTACATCCCCGCCCCTCTTGTTTAATAACCAAAATAAGAAAAATTAGTCAAGATAGTATGGTCATTAAGATAGCTGAGTTGAGAACTGCAGAAAGGAGTGGTGACATCTCTGAGGAGTAGTCAGGCAAGATTTCACCTGAGCATTTGAAACCTTAGGTTCAACTAGGGCAGTGATGGCGAACCTTTTCGGCACCGAGTGCCAAAAAGGAAGTGTCCGTGTGCTTGTCTGGCCCACAACCTCGAAGAGGAGCTGCCCAGGGGGCATGAATTTCCGGTTTCCAGCACACACATGCACAACGGCCAGGTAGTCTTCCATACTGGTGCGCATATGTGAGCAATGATCAGCTGGTTTGCGCACATGCTCATGCCGGAAAACAGAAGACCAGCTCTTCCAGTTTCTGGCACTGCCATACGCACAAAGGCCAGCTGATCATCCCGTGTGCATGCGCGCCAGAAACCTGGAAGAGGAATGGGCAACGCCTCACGTGCCAGGCGACATGGTTTTGGTCATGCAACTCAGTTCATTTTATTAACAAAAATACAATAACTCACAACTCAAATTGAACGCAAGGTAGGAAAGATACTTCGAGTTACCTGAATCATTCCCATCTGCTCAGCCGAGGCTACTCTAACTTTTATTTTTGTAAAGAGGCATGTTGAAGTATATTATTCACTGCAGCAAGACAATGGATGTGCTTTCTAGACCACCCTGAACGTAATCATATAATTAAGGTATTATTTTTTCTTGTCAGGGCTTTAGCCTGCTAATGAGAATTTAGACAAGAGATCATCTGTCACAGAAGAATGGATGTGTGTGTGCACAGTTGAGGAAGGTGATAATCCTCTAATTAGATCTTTTGACTACTGTTTTATGTTGCTGACCTTAATGGTTCTTTTGGGATCATGGGAGTGTTAATCCAGTTACTTTGCTTTGAGGGAGACACTGGTTTCTTTGCTGACTAGCAGAGAGAACATATCCATACTGAATGTGGGCAAAATTGTTTGTTGTTTAGAATCTAAGTGGCTTACAAATTGCCATTGTTTCTACCATAATTAACAAACTATTAGGAAAATGAGAAACCCACCTGTTTTTCATTCTGTTTTAAATCATTCTGATAATATATTTAATTCTAGTATGTGATGAATTATAATTACAAGCAATTTCTATGTATTTCACTAAATCCTTCAATAGTGTTTGAAATATCTTTTTCAATGTTTGAAATGTTTTATCTGTAAACAAACAGGAAATAATCCATAATAATATACAGGCCAGGTACCAGTAATCAAGGAATCATAAGTTGACTGCTGGTAGGAGTATTCTGTAACTAATGTTTAAATTATTTTTTATAGCTTTTTTCATACAAGAAAATAAGAAACCCAGGAAAGTAATAAGGATAAAATATATCATCCTGAAATTATGGTTAACTTTGACTAAAGCAAGCCATAATCACAATCCAATTTACACCAGGTTTATTTTAAGTCTTCACTTGTTTGAGCGTATTTATCCACATCCTGTAATTCACATGGTGTTTGAAATTATTCCAGTTCACAATTTGCATATAGGCTCCAGTATGTAACAAATACTTTCTTCATGCTGTTTGCGTTAGCAAACTAAGGTCTTGCTTAACAATGGTTAATATATTCCTGGTTTGCGTCACACAAAATACTAAGCAGTGTGTAGTGCGCTTCAGTAGGCAAGAACCAGACCAGCATAGCTGCAGCAGTGTTTATTGACTCAAAAATGGAACTGAGGAACTGCAGGCAAATGCCTGTGATTGATACCCTAGGCCCACAGGGCCTTAACCAATCATAGAACTACAAAAAGCCCGCCCAAATATAAAGCTTCTACATTTCCCTCCAAAACAGTTGGGGAAATCTAAAGGTTAGTTTCACTTTAGCACAGTTAACAGGGTCATCTAAATGTTAGTTTCACTTTAGCACAGTTAACACAACCATATACATTCAATACATAACACTAAGGCATATGCTAATGTTTTACAAATTATAGTGTTGGTCTGCAGAATATTAAGTCCATATTTTGGCACTCTGCGAGAAGCCAGGTCCTATGTTTTAATTTTGGTTTCTCTGTTAATCATCATACTATTTCCAGCCCTAGATTTCAATAATTACAAGAAAAGGATATTTTCCTTTAACTTTATTTAATCTCCCTTAAATATCGGACTCTTTTGCTGTCCAAATGAAAATACAATATTTATCTTTAACATTCCCCCCTTAACCCAATGGCCTATTTTTAACTTTGCTAATATTACTTTGCTTCTATCAGTGATTTTTCTATCACTGAATCTACAATAGCTTATCTGGGACTGATTTAAAAGAAAACTGTATGTAAAGGTAATCACTTAAAAAGGTTGTAGTAGTCTGAAGCTTGCAGCATAATCCTCTATTTGCAACTGTTTTTTAATATATGAAAGCTACCTTACTTCCCTTTCATCCCAGGATAAATTAATTCCAACAATTTAAGTCTGAGTTACTCTGTCAATGCAATCATAGTGTAGGTGAAAAAGTACTTTCAATTTAATAAAAAGGACATAGTTTAATTGTGATGCTAACTAACATATTCATGAACCATGCATTGCTGTTTAGAAAGCATGCTAAATATGATCTGTTTATGTTTTATTAAATTACATTTGGGGTGGAAATGGTAAAGAAAGGATTACAGATAGCTTCTCATTGTTTGCTCAGTAGGATTGTGTTATTTGATGGGATGTAGTCCAATCCTTTAAGCTTTACAATTATGTGTTTAGAAATCTTCCATTAATGGGTAAGAGAAAATCTATAGTCTCAACCATGTTAGAGTTGATTATGTGATAGCATCCACCTCTTTACTTGGACCTATGAAATGGATACTGTTATTTCAATGTGATCAATCACGTGTGGCACCTTCTTACTTTCTTCAAATCATAGCTGCACAATTCAAATATTAAAACCATACAGACCATCAGAACTGATGTAGAAGACATTCTAACTGTCCCCGTTTCTACAGGGTGTATAAGATTTGGTTTCTTGGATGGTCAGCAGGCAGGAGAGCCTATTGCAATAACTAAAATATTGTTCTTCCTTTCCCCATTTTATTCATTTATTTGAACCTTGCCTTTATTATTTTTACAAATAACTCAAGGTGGTGAACATATCTAATACACATTTCTCTTCCTATTTTCCCCCACAACAAAAACCATGTGAGCTGGGTTGAGAGAGAGGGACTGGCCCAAGGATGGTATTCAGCCGGTTTGAACTGGTTCAGGAGAACCGGTAGTGGCAACCCAGCGCTATGCTGTCCTCTTTAGCCACATTTTCTAAGCCACACGCATGTGTGCAAGCTACACACACAAGCAAAGCACATGCGCAGGAGGCTGTATGCATATGCAGAAGGCACGCATGCGAGCAAAGTGAATTACCCATGTAGGGTCACAAATATCCCTATCTTAGGGTCCTCCAAATGCGAGCTCACATTTTTGATGCGCGGTGAACCAGTGGTAAAATTATGTGAAACCCTCCTCTGGACTGGCCCTATTACTGCATCTTCATGAAGAACAATAGCAAGGTAGAGCTGAAAAATACAGAGCGTAATATCCTTTCTATTAAGATGATACTGAATCTGGTTGCAGTAGTTTAGGTTCTTCACTGTTTTTCCCCTGACAGAAATGTTCCTTCTAATTAACAGCCAGGAGCACAATGAAATGCATGTCTGCATGAATAGTGTTCTTCTGGTACCAGATGTAAAGATGAGTGAAGCTTCTATAAATGTTTGAGAGAATGTGACACTGATGAGAAGTATTTGGGCTCACCTACAAAACTTCCCTCTGTGCTTGAGTGTTCTGGCTCTGAACTGGAGTTGTGCTATTTGTTGATTTTTTTTCTCAGAGTGAGCAAAGAATACATGAGATGTTTATATTTGTTTATTTGTATCCCACCTTTATTATTTTTACAAAGAACCCAAGGCAGCAAACGTATCCAACATGACTTTATCTTCCTATTTTCCCCACAACAACAATGCTGTGGGGTGAGTTGGGCCGAAATTCTTTGGCATATCAGAAGGGAGATACTACAGGCTGCATCAGACTCTGAGCAACTTAGAACCCAGATCATAAAATAACAGAGTTGGAAGGGACCTTGGCAGTCTTCTAGTCCAACCCACTGCTCAAACAGGAGACTCTATACCAGGGGTGTCAAACTGGATTTCTTCGAGGGCTGGATCAGCATTGTAGTTCTCCTCTATGAGCCAATGGGGATGGGGGTAGAGGAGGAGACAGGGCGGATATCTCCTGCAGCACCCTCCCAGCCAAAACGGGACACAGCCCCCACATGCCCCGTTTTCAGCCTGGATGGCCTCCTGCAGAACTTTGCCAACCAAAATGGAGCACGGGGGGGGGCACATAACCCCTACCTCATTTTGGGCCTTCATGGCCTCCTGCAGCACTCTCCTGGCTAAAAAAGGTTTGGGTGGAGGCCTCCTGCTGCCTGTTTTCACTGGCAGAAACATTGGGGGGGATCCTTTGATATTTCCAGGCAGGCCCCGCGGTCAGATTTAAGCACCCCGTGGGCCAAATCTAGCCTTGAGTTTAACACCTCTACTCTATACCATTTCTGGCTCATACAATATATGGATTATTCACCTCTATTTTTGCTTCAGTGATTTAAATCAGGAAAATCAGAAATGTCAGTGCTACTCAGTATAAAACTTCCTTCCTCTAAGGAACACCAATTTTGCCTTTAAAGAAAGGAAATTAAGGAAAATAACACATGATTATGATGATGATTACTGTCATCAATTTTTGTATGCCCTATGTTATCTAGAGTCAAGGTGGCTTATAACAAAATATATTATAATATTGAAAAAAGAAATAAATCACAAACTAGTAACAATCTAAAATTATCTGAATTCATTAAAAAAAACAGTTATTATATACATTGAATAAGAAATAAAATAGTGGTGGGATTCAAATAATTTAACAAACGGTTCTCTGCCCTAATGACCAGCTGGATAGGCGTGGCTTGGTGGTCATGTGACCATGTGGGTGTGGCCAACTCAACATCAATCAGTCCGATGGGCACTTTGCCTTAGCTGTTACAATGTAATAAGGGTTCACCAGAGAGGCAGTTTCTGTAAGCAGGGCAATAAAGATTAGGCTACTAATAATACCGGAATGTTTCCTTCCTGCCTTCCTTACAGGATTAGCCCTGTAAAGTGGGAAAAAACAAAATGAGATTTCTTCCAACAATCAATTCTCTGAACTGCTTAGAAAGTTAATAACCGGTTCTCCCGAATAGGTGCGAACTGGCTGAATCCCACCACTGCTTCTGACTAATAAACTTCATGAGTTTGACTTTCTTTGGGACTGTTACAATTGTTTAAGTGCAAAATTACTTTAGAATTAATAATCTAGCATATCCATAAAGATGGTTTTACAGGGAAGTTCAAAACTTGGCATCTTGCCTGTCATTTCAGAAATTAAACCTTGGCGTGGTGCCCCAATTCCTGCCAACAAGTGAGTGAATGAGAGAACGAGATCATTCTACAGATTGTAACTCTCTGATTAAACTGTTCTAGAACTGTCCTATTTACCCAAAGTGCACTGTGGTTTTCAAGGGGGGGGCACCGATGATTCAGCTTAGAGAGAGCTTGCTGTAAGCTTGCATTTTAAGGAAAAAACTCAGCAAAGACCTGTGGTCTACATGCTTCAACCGTAACATTGTGTGCCTACAAAGTCCTCCGTCAGTTAACAGGGATCCTAAGCTTTCATTTTTGAATAAATGTGGAAAACCACACTTGAAATTATGGTGTTTCTTAATAATTGAACTAGTGTGAAATTAGCCCTAGGCAAGACTGCAGCAACTTAAGAAAGCATGTCAAGTCCGTGACTGAAATGTCACAATAAATTATTACCTTACTTTTTTTCCCCAAAGCAATTTAATGGAACCTTATACTATAGCTTTGGCACTATGACCAAATATAAATGGTTTAAGAAATCTAATCCTGCCTTCAGAACTAATCAGCACACTACTACATGAGTCTTCTGGCTCTTCAATAACGCAGGAATTAATCACCAAGCTTGTCCGTTTATTTGAAAAATCACATGCATATGTTATACCAAATTTATCCTGGTGATCTACATGTCTTGATGCGCCCATAGATTTTAGTAGGGCTGATTAGCGTTTGCTTACAGTGCGTTGCTTGATTAAGAGATATAGTTTTTCTCCCTCAGACAATAGAGGACTTGCTAAATCTTGGAAACAAAAGATTTCAGCTGAAAAGAAACTCATTTTCTTTAATGAAAGTAACCTTTTAACACAAGCTTGTACTGTTCTGAAAGGATGTGAATAGTAATGGGTAAAGGAACAAAAGGACTTGCACCTACGTGCTATAGAACACAGGCATCTCCTATTATAATGCTTGGAATATTTTTTATTACCAAAGAGAATTGGGGGAAGAAGAAATTTTGCAGGCCCATAAGAGAAAACCTAGCATCCACATTCATCTCTGGGCAAAACATAAAAAGTAATAAATAATAGGATGGTGCATATTGTTGTTGTTGTTGTTGTTGTTATCTTTTATTCATCAAACATGAAACTCAGTGAACTGAACATTCAAAAATGCATCACAAATACCATTGACAGGTGCTAATGGTTGATACAGGTTGCTGCCAACGTCCTAGGGGTCAACCAAGTACATTATTATTACTATTATTGTTGTTGTTGTTATTGTTATTGTTATTATTATTCACAACAACAGAATTGTATCACAGCGGCCAGTTGTTTCGCCGGATTTGGCATTGATTACTAGTCGGACTCACCCAGGGGCCTAGGACGTCGTAACGTATTTTCGTAATATGCATGCAGATCCAAGCAGTGCGGCTTTTTGCATTTGACTGATGGTGATTTGGTCAATTTTTAACTGTTTTAAATGTAATTCCAGTGTCCTAGGTATCAACCAAGTGCCTTCTTAAAATATAAGATGTTCCGAGTAGTGTAGTTTTTTGCAGTTCTGCTGGTATTATTGCAGGAAGCTGCAATTTGTTGATGTATCTTGTAAAATTCTTGGACATGGTGCCAAGTGCCCCGATGACAATGGGTATCACAGTTACATGCTTCATCCATAGCGGTGTAGTTTTGATGGCCAGGTCACGATATTTCATTATTTTTTCTAGTTCTTTTTCTTCGACCCTGGCATCTCCAGGAACAGCAATATCAGTAAACTGTATACTTCAGCCCTCTACAACCGTGATATCTGGCATGTTGTGCTCCAAATGACGATCTGTTTGTATTCGAAAGTCCCACAAGATCTTCACCTTCTCATTTTCGATAACTTTTTCCACTTTATGTTCCCATGACTTTCTGGATACAGGTAAATCATATTTTTTACATAATGACCAGTGGATTAATTTAGCAACTCGGTCATGTCTAGCTTTGTAATCAGTTTCTGCGATTTTGTTGCATTCACAAATTAAATGTGAAACAGTTTCAACTTTGTTATTGTAAAGTTGGCAGTTTGGGTTGTCAGTGGATTTTTGTATCTTCACTTTCATGGCATTAGTTTGTAGTGCTTGTTCTTGAGCAACCAGTATTAAACCTTCCATTTCTTTCTTGATAGTTCCCATTATTATTATTATTATTATTATTATTATTATTATTATTATTATTCATTAAAGTTGTAGATTGGGAAGAAGTTGTAATTGGGTCTCTACTCTCTGTATCTACAGGTAGTCCTTGACGTACATCCATTCATTTAGTGGCCGAAGTTATAATGGCACTGAAAAAAGTGACTTATGAATGTTTTCACACTTATGACTGTTGTAGCATCCCCATGGTCACATGATCAAAATTCAGATGCTTAGCAACTGGTTCATATTGATGACAGTTGAAGTGTCCCAGGTCATGTGATCACCTTTTGTGACTTTCTGAAAAGCAAAGTCAATGGGGAAGTCAGATTCGCTTAACCATGTTACTAACTTAACAGCGGCACTGACTCACTGAACAATGGTGGCAAGAAACATCATAAAATGGGACAAAATCACTCAACCATCATCTCATTGAGTAACATCAACTTGGGCTACATTTGCAGGTGTTGATACAAGGACCACTTGTATCAAATCAGAGATCCAGGCCGTGAATCTAAATCCACCTCTCAAGGACATTGCCTCCATTTCATGGTGAGATGCCCTGCAAGGTCGGTTCTTCTTGAGATAAATTCATTATGATGTGTCTTTTTTTCTTCAACAAAAATAATTATAAGGAAACTACTCATCCTTTGCAACTCAAATCATTCCTTGTTCTCAAACCCGATTTTGGTTCCTTAAATGAATGACAAGCCTACCATGTCCTGTTTCTGTCTTTTAGTAAACTAAACAGAAGCCAAGGCCTTTCAGCATTTGTGTTAGCTTCCTTTCCCCAGGTGAATGAAAGAAACCACCCCACACTTTCAAGAGATCAGATTAGAATGTTCTAAGATCCTCTACTTCAGGATGCAAGAGTATAATGTGTAGTTCGCAAAATCAAACATTTTGCAAGTAAAATACGAATACATCATGGGAAAAATATTGTTTTTGTTGTTAGTTGCGAAGTCGTGTCTGACCCATCACAACCCCATGGACAATGTTCCTCCAGGCCTTCCTGTCCTTTACCATGCCCCGGAGTCCATTTAAGCTCATGCCTACTGCTTCATTGGCTCCATCCAGCCACCTCATTCTCCGTCATCCCCTTCTTCTTCTCTAGCTCTCAATCTTTTCCAGCATTAGACTCTTCTCCAGTGAGTCCTTCCTTCTCATTAGGTGGCCAAAATATTTGAGTTTCATCTTTAGGATCTGGCCTTCTAAAGATCAGTCAGGGTTCATCTCCTCTAAGACTGACCAGTTTGATTGTGTTGCAGTCCAACGGACTCACAGGAGTCTTTTTAAGCACCACTAATACTAATACATCATTGGGAAAATATACCTTACTCCAATGCCTGCTATACAGCCATTCTTTGTTTAGCAACTCTCTTGGTTAGCGATCATTCGCAAGTACAATTGTGATAATAATAATTCATTTTCTAACTAACGTGGGCATTTAGGATCAATTTCATGTGCCTGACAAGAAAAGCCTTCAGTGTGAAACTAATATCTGGTCAGTTTTAGACAGCAAGGAGAGCCAGGCAGAGTTATAATAAACTCATTAGGATCCCAGAGCTTAGCTTATTAACTATCAGTTAGCACTATATAGTGAAGTGCTGCACTGTGAAGAAAAGCAGTTCAGAAAGAGATTGCTTGTTTAAGCACGCTCTCTGCCCTGCGAGGGGGCAAAAAGAGGGGAGGAAATGTGTCAATCACAGGACATTGTACATTTATCTGAAAGAGGCTGCAGAATCTGTTTCTCTCTGTGCCTCACATGTTCGCCTAGCAATCAGTTTGTTTAGTGATAAAGCCACTGCAATGGATTGTGATCACTAAATGAGAAGGTGTTTAGCTTACTATTTGCACAATTAGACAAAGAATTTGGGAAGACAAATATTTCTTTTTTAAAAAAAAATCCACTCCTTTCTACCACTTTATGTTATTCCACTCTAAATATGATTGCCTATTATTGTCTCAAGACTGATTAGTAAACTGTCTTCCTCTGCATCAGGCAGTCCGGCAGTCACTATTGAAGGTTCACTTTTGCTCGTGGGTGCGCCCCATGTCCGCACTTGACACACTCTGTGCATGCGCAGAAGGAAAAAACAACAGGAGAACCAGTTTGGGGGCGTGGCAGGCCTGGGTCGCTGTCGGTTCCAGTGACCCAGATCCTCAAACTACTACCGGTTGGGCCGAACTGGTAGGAACCCACCACTGCTCTGCATTAAAGAAAGTGGCATTTAATAATTCCCCCTCCTTTCCCTTCAACTCCCCCCCCCCAAATAAAACCAGAAGTATGTACTGCTTGAAATTCAGAATATAATGGCAACAATAGTTTTGCTTCTTTTTAGTTTTTTAAAGGAGGAATTATAGGATAATTTTATAGAATTCCCACTTGTGTGTTACATATGTGTTACAATCATTACATGATTACATGTAATCCTACATCACTCGATGTAACTAAGTTAATGAACAGAATTTTTCTTAGCATTCTGTAAGATTAAATGGATTTTATCATTTGTTCTACCTGAGATCCAGAACATTAAAAAAAAAACAAGGAAAGAAGGTTAAAGATGGAAGGAATCTGACATTTCCCAATGGTGTGATTAAGCTACCTGTCAGTTCATATTTAGCAATGTAATTATAAATCATATATTGGGGGCTGAGAATGCTATTCTATTACAGATAGATCCTGGCTTATGGCCAATGACTTAATGATTGAAGTTACAATAAACTCAAAAAAAATTTTTTTTTTTACTTATAATGTATCCTCAAAATTACGAGTACTGCACCCCCACCAGAATCTGTGACCACCTATCAAGTGCTTGGCAACCAGCTCACATTTACAACTGGTTGCAGTGTCCCTAATTACATAAGCATGTTTTGTGATGTTTTTGCCATTTTCTGGCAAATAAAATGCCCATTAGATAAGATGGATTTGGAATTATGACCACATGATTTGCTTAACAACTGCACTGACTTGCTTAATGACCATTGTAAAAATGGTTGTAAAAACAAGGCCAGTCATACTGGTGTCTTGAGTTACAATTGCAATGACTTATAACCAAAATTCAGGGTTTACTTTGTGGTTATAAGACAAGGACTACCTACTATATATTGTTTCTCTGTTTCTTTCTTTCTTGAGAAGGGAGCTGAATGCATTTCAAGAATTAGTTGCTGGATATATAATGTTGGATGGATGCTTTAAAGAGCTGTTATGCGTCAAACATCTAAGCATTTTAATCAACATCAAAGGCAACATAATAGAATAGAATAGAATAGAATAGAACTAGAATAGAATTAGAATATAATTCTTTTTTGGCCAAGTGTGTAATCCTGTAATCTTTTGAAGAAAAAGATCTAGGATTTTAAAGAAGCTAGGTGTAGTCATTTGAGGTGCCAAGAAAATGAAGGTGACATTCTCAACTGTGCATCAAATTCCACCATTTTATTTTAATATGCCTCAATATGATTGGTTCTCTGCTCAGAGGCGCCATCTTGACCACTGACTGTTTCCCTTCCCAGAGGCTTCTGTACTTAGTCAGGTCTGTGTTATCATCACATATAATTTAAGCTGTTTTGAAAAGATTCTGTTTCCCTATGTATAGGTGAGGAATGAGTTATTGCACAAAATGAAATGCATTAGAATACAGGAAAACAATGAATGTTTACAATTCTTTTCTTCCACAATGTATTCATTTAGGACCATTCTGTTTACTAGCTCAAAAGTAGGTTGAAGTAATTGGGAGTTCAGAGTGCTGAAATAGGACAAACATTTAACTGAAGACATCTTTTCTTTTACATATTTTGCACCCGGATATAATTGTTGCAAGTTTTCCCAAAGAAACTAGGTTTCTTAAATATTTAAGTAGTCAAGAATTTCTACATAAAAATCAATGCATGGAAATCATTACCTTTACGAATTGGTGGAAACAAATTGGAAGGATTTTTTAAAAATTAAGGTATGCAGTTACTGACAGGCAGTATTTAATTTTAGGTTTAAAAAATAAAGTCCATTGTTTGTACAGAACATGGCTCTTTGTCTAGCGCCTATAGGAAGTTCTGGGTTCATTTCTTTTCCCGCAATGACTGTTACTGTTGCTAAATGTTGCTCATTTGACCATATCGACGCCTCCAATTTTTTGCTGCCATCACCCATATCTTTCTAGCCCAGATCTGGTAGTTCTAGGTGAGAGTTGTATGTATATTTTGGGCCAGTCGCTTGCTCTCAGACCACCCACCTCACAGGGTTGTTGTTGTGGGGAAAATAGGAGGAGGAAAGTGTGTTGGGCATGTTTTTAGCCTTGAGTAATTTGTAAAAGTAATAAAGGCAGGATACAAATAAATAGGTAAATAGCATTATGTTAACAACTTATTTAACTACATTCTCTGCCATTGCCTCGCATTGTGGAATATTGTGCCCCTTTCACAAAGATATCCCTACTTGGGTGTGTAGCCTTGCATGGTGGGGAGGGGGACACAGAAGCCCACACAACCATGAGCTGTCTGTCCCCATGAGAACACCCCACACACACCTACATTAACAACTGCTAATCACCCCGTCTCTGAATTTTTTCACCTTTTGAAATTTTGTAATGCAAAATTTTGAAATGTTTAATGTTAAATTATTTGGATTTTAAT
Source organism: Thamnophis elegans (assembly GCF_009769535.1). NCBI lineage: Eukaryota > Metazoa > Chordata > Lepidosauria > Squamata > Natricidae > Thamnophis > Thamnophis elegans. The sequence goes on along the minus strand of NC_045555.1, from coordinate 21,106,420 downwards.
GTTAATTTTATTGATTATATTGTATACCACCCAGAGCCCCACTCTGAGAGAGATTGGTGGTAAGTAAAATGAAAAATACAGTAAAATGTAAATTTCTACTACAGCGTCTGCCTTCTGAAATAGCATTTTCCCCTGAAAAATCTGCTTTCTATCCATGTTTTTCTGAAAGTATTACCAATATATTAAATAAATTGTTTCAACTTCTACCCTCAAAAAATGCTATAGGGCACTGCACACCAGAACAACTAGACACAAGGACAGTTTTTTCCCGAATGCCATTGCTCTGCTTAACAACTAAATCCTACAACACTGTCAAATAATTTACTAAGTGTACTACTATTATTCTTCTCTTGCTTCCTAGTATCTATCTCTTCCCACTTATGACTATAACCATGTTGCTCGTATCTTTCAATTTATATTGTTTTTATTTGTTTCCTAGTATGATTTGATAGCTTATTAGTAACCTTGACTAACACTAAGTATTTTATCTTTTATTCTTGAAAATGTATTTTTTTCTCCTTATGTACATTGAGAGCACCAAAGACAAATTCCTTGTGTGTCCAATTCACACTTGGCCAATAAAGAATTCTACTCTACTCTATTCTATTCTAGTAATAATGGCAACTGCCTGAATAAATCCTTGTAGTTTTCTTGGCAAGATTTCAGAAGTGGGTTGACATTGTCCCCTCCTTAGGGCACAATGTCAACCCACTCTGCTGGCCTTATGTCTAAGGTGGGACTAGAACTCACAATGTCCTGGTTTTGGGTTAGGGTTAGGGTTATTGGAGCTTTAATTACTACACTACAATGGCTCGCGACAGTGAACTATATTTAATGCTAATGCCTCAAAAGTTTTGGGTGAATGTTAAATTTAATCTACTAGAACCATAGGGCTACATCAGGACCAGTGGTGGGATTCAATTTTTTTTTACTACTGGTTCTGTGGGCATGGCTTGGTGGGCATGGAGTGGCTTGGTGGGCGTGGCAGGGGAAGGATACTGTAAAATCTCCATTCCCTCCCGATCAGCTGGGACTCGGGAGGCAGAAAACAGATGGGGGCGGGGCCAGTCAGAGGTGGTATTTACTGGTTGTTTGTTGTTGTTTGTTTGTTTATTGGATTTATATGCTGTTCTTCTCCCAAAGGACTCAGAGCGGCATATAACATTAAAAAAATGTTGTACGCTGAAGTACTCAAAATTTCCGCAACCAGTTCTCCAGAACTGGTCAGAACCTGCTTTAATACCACCTCTGATTCAGGACACATAGTTGTAATTTGTCATAATATTGGGCCTAATATTGTAATTGAATGGAATGATTTGGAATGGAATGGAATGATGGTTTAGTTAAAAAAATAAAAGCAGAAGTAGCAGTATACAAACCTGTACAGTAAAGTCATGACTGTTGGAAATACATAGAAGTATTAACCAAAATAAATTTACCTAGGAATACAAATGGCTTACCTTACCACAGATAAATTCTTTCCCAAGGACAAATAATGTATGTGGCAAAATAACTTCTGAATTACTGTCAAATGTGTCACATTTATTTTTAAAACTCTATTGATATGCCTGGTAATAGCCATTTCATTCATTCTAAGAGGTGAAAATATGAATCATTTATCCATTTATATTCTCCTCCTTGGGGACAATAACCCTCCCCCTCAAGAGTTACTTACTCATTCGCATCTATTAATAAGACCTGTATCCTGCCCACCTCCAATGACTGCTACGTCTCATTTCGTGTTTGAGTAAACTTCCATAGACTAGAGATTAATAAATAAAGCAACATTAACTGAAAGATTAATGTAAAAATGCATATAATCATTTCTATAAAAACATGTTTTGCTTCCTGCTCTCATTGTGAAATTAGATAATCCCTTGACTCATGCTTTAATCACCATTTGGTTGAATTGCATTATTTTTTTAATTTTATTAAATTTATATGCTGCGCATCTCCTCAATAAGGCAACTCTAGCTGGCTTATAGATCATAAAAAGATATATGGAAAAGCAGTTACAATTTTAAAACTATGCAAAAATTTTTTAAAAAAATCTATGCTTTATATGGGACAGCTTTTGACATAGCCTACAAACTGTAGTTGGCCCAAAAATGTTGAGGGGACAATCTTATAACATCACTACTGCATTGGTTACCAAAGGACTTCTAGACTCGATTCATAGGAGCAGTGGTGATGTAGTGGTTAGTATTACAGGCTAACTCTGCTCCTAGCCAGGAGTTCAGTGCTGACCAGCTCAAGGTTGATTCAGCCTTCCATCCTTCCAAGGTTGGTGATGATTGGAGGCAATATGCTGACATTGTAAATCGCCCAGAGAGTACTGTAAAGCTCTACGAGATGGTATATACTGTAAGTCGTAAGTGCTATTGCTATCACTATAGTGCTGGTGATGACCTATAAAGTCAGGGGTGAGTTCCTGCCAGTTCTAACCTCTTCTATAGAAGAGGTTCCACAAATCCACAGTGCCATTTAGAACCGGTTCCAGCTCCCTCCCCCCGCCCGTCTGCACATCATCAAGATGAAGAGCGAGAGGAGGAATTCTGGGAGTTGAAGTCCACAAGTCTTCAATATGTCAAGTTTGAACACCCCTGGGGTTAGGGGTGCAAGGGTCTTGTAACTTGACAGCTTTAAGACTTGCGTGCTTCAAATGCCAGAGTTTCTGAGCCAACATTTTGGTTGCTAAGCAAGAGCATTGTTAAGTGAGTTTCACCACATTTTACAAGTTGCCCACGCCCACCCAGTCACATGGCTGGCAAGCCACTCCTACCCAGTCACATGGCCGGCAAGCCACTTCCACAAAACAGGCCACACCTACAGAAGAGGTTCTAAAAATTTTTGAAACCCACCACTGTACAAAGTCAATATGTCATAACACTAGGATACATTAGGTATTGCCTTGCTGAAGTTGAATCTGTCCATTCAGTAAGAACATTATAAAAAGACCTGCCCAAAATGTCTAATGTACTTTGAAGAGTGAGGGTGCATATTTAGAGAAAACTGAAGACATCAAATAAACTTGTCCTTTGTAAGATTTTTTTTAATTATAAGGATCAATCTGGGCTCACAGTTACTAAGTAAGTTCTGTGATGCACATATAGATCAAGGCTGTATATCTAGCAATTGATGAGTTGAGTACAGAAGTCACTTTATCTCATCTCAAATGTTCATTTCAGTGCATTATTAAGAATACTAGTCAATTTATTCTTTAAACATATCATGAAGGTTTAACTCCAACTTAGATCATCTCTATCCAACAAATTTAATATAGCCAGCCAGCCAGCCAGATCTACCCCGTTGACCAAAGAGAGTTGGCAAACTTTATATATTATTTATTTTAAAGCCAAGTCTGTAGCTTGCAAAACTCTCTGTGTGAAGCGTCTGGTAGGCCACAGAACATTGTTGATTAGTTTGCTTCATCTTTGGAGGTCGCAACTTATACAGTTAAACACCTGTAATGTTTACATCAAAAGAAAAGTCTCAAAGAGGAAGGAGTAGGTTCCCTTTTGAACCGTTCATCCTTGCGCTAATCAGGTTCACAAGTCATATGAAAATTCACAGAAATCTTAATTGCAATGTTCAATAAAAGTACTCTCCCAAAACACTGAGAGGAAACTTAAACATAATTGATTAATAAAAAAGACAATTCAAATAAATGAGTAAAACATGAACAGCAAAACAAAACGAAAAATGTCTGAGTACATTCTTAACTTTGGCAACAGATCTCATCAAATTTTGGATGACTTCATTTACAGCAGAGATTCTCCACTTTAGCAATGTTAAAATGTATGCATTTCAACTCCCAGAATCCCCCAGCCAGCAATTCCAATAGCCAGCAATTCCAGTTCTGGGATTTGAAATTCCCACACATCTAGAGCTAGAATCATTTAGAAAACGTTTACTTTTTTTTAGATATAGGAAAAGTAACCTTAACCACCTTGATTTAATGAACTGGGATATAGCCAAGGTACAGTAAATTATACTTTCTTTAGTGGAGAACACAGAAAACTAGATTTTGTTGCAAATCATCGTGAGTGGGGGAAATATACTAGCTGAGACTCAGTGCCATACTTTCTCACAATAGTAGATGATTTGTTGTTGCTACGTTAGAATAACATCAGAAAGAATGAGAACTTTTATATCACATTTATTAAAATTAATATATTCAAAGTATATTTCCTATATTACTTACTTTACAAAGCTATTTTCCACTCTGTTTGAATGACATATTTGTACATAACTAGCTTTGTTTATTCGTTTAAGGAAGAGTTAAATCCTGAAAAAAAAAAAAAACCTAATCCTGACCTCAAGGGATCCTTCTGTATGACTTGAAGAGGTTCTCAAATGATAGAATACAGAACCTGCAGTGTAAACAACTTTAGAAGCTAGAAGTGGTGGAATGTAGCTGAGGTGGAGAGACTGTGAGCAGATATGAGAAAAAGGTAAACAAGTGACAAAAATTCTTAATACCGTAGGTCATTGTGTGAATGAGACTGGAGGGGAAAGTCAATAGAAATGATGGAGAGGATTAGTGAGTATAATAAGAGAATCAGTGAGAATGGTGACTTCCACTATGGTTGCAATTTTGTGGAGAAGAAGAAGTGAGGGAGGTGAAGGAAAGAATAATGTTGTCCTCATTATTATTAGAGAGGCAGCTCAGACTTAGTATTAGTGCTGTTAGGAAATTGTGTGTTGGAGATAAGTGGAATGATCCCAACTTATAGATGGGAGATTGTGTGTATGTAGGGGGGGGCAATGGTGGGTTCCTACCGGTTTGGGTCAGTTCGGTCGAACCGGTAGTAGTTTGGCGGTCTGGGTCGCTGGAACCGGCAGGCACTCAGGCTCGCCACACCCCGAACTCGTTCTCCTGCCATCTTGTTTTTTGCTTCTGCACATGTGAAGAAGCATTTTTATAGTACTGCGCATGCATGCACGCACTGCACAACCACGGGCAAATTGGTCGTAGTAGCTGCTGGAACCCATCCCTGGGGGGGGGGGAGGGAAAGACCATTCTAGGTAGGGTACAGTATTTTATTCTAGAAAGCCCCTAAGGAAAGTTGTAAGGGAGGGTTTCTTCAAGAGAGGTTGGAGAACCATTTTTAAAAAAATATACGTATGTACCATGATCCCCTCCCTCAAATTGGCATGGATAGTTTCCCAGATCCAGCCACTTACAAACAACCAAGCTGGCTCAATTTTCCAGGACATAGGTCATGTCCACTCGACAACAGATGATAATTTCCTCAATCTTAATCTTAAATCCCAGATAACAACTGAAGTTCAGGTTTTTCTCATTATGACAAAGATGATTAGGGGACTGGAGGCTAAAACATATGAGGAATGGTTGCAGGAACTGGGTATGTGTCTAGTTTAATGAAAAGAAGGACTAGGGAGAATGATAGCAGTGTTCCAATATCTCAGAGGTTGCCACAAGGAAGAGGGAGTCAAATGATTCTCCAGAGCACCTGAGGACAGAACAAGAAGCAATGGGTGGAAACTAATCAAGGAGAGAAGCAACTTAGAACTGAGGAGAAATTTCCTGACAGTTAGAACAATTAATCAGTGGAATGGCTTGCCTCCAGAAGTTGTGAATGCCCCAACACTGGAAGTCTTTGAGAAGATATTGGATAGCCATTTGTCTGAAATGGTGTAGGGTTTCCTGCCTAGGCAGGGAGTTGGACTAGAAGACCTCCAAGGTCCCTTCCAACTCTGCTATTGTGTTGTGTTGTGTTGTGTTGTGTTGTATTGTATTGTATTGTATTGTATTGTATCGTATCGTATCGTATCGTATCGTATTGTATTGTATTGTATTGTATTGTATTGTATTGATGGATTCGGTTTGATCATCCCAATCCTTGTTCTAAAAAAGGATCTGTGTAACTTCATCACAGGATGTAAAATTAAGATAAAATATAAATACAGAAGCTTGATTTAAAAAGGCCTTTAAAAGGGAAGGGTTCAGAAGGCCTAATAAATGAGTTACAAGTTTGCCAAAAAACATGAAAGCATAGAGAGGAAATCTTTAACTGGGTAGTGCCTCTGTTCGCTGAATGTATAGAAACATTGAAAATTGACAGCAGAAAAAACCCCTAATGGTCCATTGAATTTATCATTTTGAGTTCTTTTTAAAAATTTTATTGGAAGATGGACGTGTTTATCCCAAGCAATTTTAAACTCAGTTACTGATGATTGACCCATTGCCTCTACTGGAAGTTCGTTCCAAACTTTCACTATTCCTTCTATGAAATAATACTTTCTAATATTAACAGATTAACAGAATTGGAAGGGACTTTGGAGATCTTCTAGTCCAACCACCTCCTCAAGCAGGAGGCAAGAGGCTGGTATGCCCCAGTGTTCTTGATTTTTTTTCTCAGTACTGAAAATCCTGCTTTCTAGAACCTTATCCACACTTTAAATTTCTTTAAAGGTTTCAGTCCTGTTCTTCTTTTCCATTCTCTCCTCTAGGCTGTATATATTCAATTCTTCCAATTTCTCCTCAGATGCTTGGTCCCTCAGGCCTTCATCATTTATGAATCCATCTCTGGACTCACTCAATCTTAGCAATATATTTTTTCAACTGTATTACAGATGGGTTCTGACTAAAGTTCTATATAGTGGAATTAGGAACTCCTTTTTCCTGCTGGTGATCCCTCTAGTGATGTATCCCAGAATTTTGTTTGTCTTCACAGCTCACTGGCCACACTGTTTGCTCATTTTGCAATCATCTGCTGTGGGCACATCTAAATCCCTTTCTTCTGTTGTTCCAACACTATATTGTACCCTACTACAGGGTGGGGCATAACCTTTTCCTAGGGGGTCACAGCAAGATCGACAGCAGTTTACAACTTCCGCGACACCTCATTTTAAAGCCCATAAAAAACTGAATTGAATGAGCTATTAAATGTTAAATTTGCTTTAATTTTAGTTTTTTTTTTTTAATCTTTTTTTTTTTTTAAGAGAACTTTTTTATTTTTCTTTAAAAAAAACAAACACAAATATGTCATCATTTGTCAATCATTAAGACATTGAAATACAATTTTTTTTGTTGTGTGTACCCCTCCCTCCCTCCACCCCCCCATCCCCCCTCCTCCTTCCCCCCCCGACTTCCCAGAACCCGTACACGGTATGGATTTTTAACTAACACAGTCTAAAATCTATTGAGAAAAAAGAAATAAAGAAATTAATGACATTCTAGATTGAACTTAGCTTCTTCTTACTGAACTAACTTTTAACAGTTTAAATCATTTCTGATCTTAAGCATAGGCTAACTGGAATTTCTTAGTCCCGTATTTATTTTGTATATAGTCAATCCATTTTTTCCAGTCTCGTTTATATCTCTCATTTGAATGATCTTTGAGATATGCCGATATTTTAGCCATTTCAGCTAAGTTTGTTACTTTCAATGTCCATTCTTGGATTGTAGGCAAGTCTTCCTTCTTCCAATATTGCGCCACCAACAGTCTTGCTGCAGTTATCAGGTGCAGAATCAAATTGGTCTCTACCACTGTAAAATCAGTACATATACCTAGTAAAAATAACTGAGGAATAAACTTTATCCTTTTTTTAAAAACATTTTGCATGACCAATTTGCTTTAAGAATGGCTGGAAAATTCGATTCGGAAGAACAAAGGATCATTGACAGAATAAAATGCATTGCCTTTCGAGAGGCTCGCGATGCTGGAGCGACGTTTATCAATCCACCTCGTTTGAATGCTGTTCGAAGGGCTAATGGTGGTCATACTGACTATTAAATCGTGTCAATAAACTCAGTTTTTGATGGGCTTTCGAATGGTGTATGAATTATTTGTGTTGTTATTACAAGTGTTGCTGTGACCCCCTAGGAAAAGGTTATGCCCCGCCCTGTAGAGAATTCTTTTTCCTCTAAGTGTATGATCTTATATTTAGAAACATTGAACTGCAGTTTCCACATTTTTACCTATTTTCCAAGCATGCCAAACCATGTTCCATAGTAAGAATACCCCCAGGAACGTCAATCTATTAACAGGGTGGGGCTGCTGGGGGTTCACAGGGGTTTGGGAGAACTTCTAGCTAAGATTTTGTGCAGTTCGGAAAACTCCCAAATCCCACTCCTGGCTGGCCCCGCCCTGTCCATCCCTCCCAGGAGTCCCCATGTGGCCTGTTTTGGATGCAGGTAAGTGCAAGAAGCTCAGGGAGGGTGAAAAATTGGCCTACCAGAAGCTCGGGAAGGCCAGAAACAAAGGCCTGGGAAGACTCCGGAACCCAGGGAGGGCAAAAATCCCCCCCTTGCTGTGCTGCAGAAGGCCAACTAGGCCATGACCACTATGGCCACATTCACTTATCAACCAGGCAGACAACCCCTTGCTAAAAGTTTTGAAGCCCAGCTCTGATTACACACCTTTGTGTCATCCACAAAAAGACAACTCTCACCTAGCAATCCTTCTGTAATATCACTTACAAACATATTGAACAGAATAGGACTTAGGACTGAGTGTTATCATACCCTGCTTGTGAGTAGTTTGTGTTCAGATGATGCCCCATCCCTAATCACACACTGGGACCTATCCCTGAGCCTACGTTGAAACGCCCAATAGGCTGTACAGTACAGCTTTTTTAAGGAGTGTATTATGTGGAATTGTATCATATGGTTTGCTAAAATCAAGGTAGGCTTTGTCCACAACATCACCTTTGTCCCAAAAAATTGTGATATAGTTTAAAAAGTTAATCAGATTAGTTTGACCTGATCTGCCCTCACTAAAGCCATGCTGTTTTGGGTCCATCAGGTTGTGTGCTTTAAAATATTTGTTAATCTTTTTTTCTGGAGTAATTCTATTAACTTCACTAAGTATAAGTAGAATCTTTATTGTCATTGTACTTAAATACAACGAAATTGGTTTTAACCCCAGTGGTGCAAAATTATAACAGAAACGGAAAAAGAAAGAAAAAGAAAAAAAAAACTAGCATGTGCATGGAGTGATTGTGGTTGTATTTAAAAGTCTCACAGCCAAAGGATAGAAACTATCTTTAAACCTGTTTGTTCAGCTGGCTATACTTTGATGTCTTCTGCCTGATGGTAGAAGTGCAAAGAGACACTGACCAGGGTGTGAATCATCTCTGAGTATCTTCCTTACTCTGCTAAAGCAGAGAGGTCTGGTGATGTCATCCAGTGGTGTCAGATGGCAACCAAAGGTTTCTTGTGCCGAATTGATCACTCTCTGTAGTGCCTTCCTGTCCACAGCTGTTAAACCAGCGTACCATACTGTAATACAATATGTGAGGACACTTTCTATGGTAAGGTGACCAGACGTCCCAATTTCAGCGGGACAGTCATGATTTCTAACAATTTGTCCCGTGTCCCGGGGCATTTTAAAAAAGTCCCGATTTTCTAGCTTCGTGTTGAAAGCCCAGTGGATTTGCTTAAGAAATCCTAACCGGGGCAAGGCAAAAGACACTCTGTCTAATCCCTCTCTCTGTCTCAGTACTTTCATAGAAGATATTAAAACATTAAAGCAAGAAAATGGACTCCCCCGCGCCCCTTTTACCTCATTTTATAAGAAAAAATGACCAAGTACCATAGAGCTCCAGGAAATACTTGGCTAGAGAAGCCGCGAGTGTTCCTTCCTGGATTTTCCAGAGGGGAGGGGCACGGAGGTTGGAGGTCAGCTCGTGTGGGAAAAATGGTGGCAAAGTTTCTTTGAAAAAATTTCCCTGACTAATTTCACCATTTTAATTTGCTCAGTTCTTTGTATTAACATCTACATCATTCTGGATTGACTTGGAGTGCTCACTTGTGCCTGCTGGTAAGTGAGCTAAGTTTTTTTCTTTTATTTTTTTTAATGTATTTTAAAATAATATTTTATTTATTGTGCATAGGATTTTTTAAAATAGTTTTATTCTGTGTGGATTCTTTTTTTAAATTGTCTTAGACTATTTAAAAAAAGATTCTATCAAAAATAAATTGAAGGGAAACCATTTTTTAAAATTCTATGCACAATACTTTGAAATATATTGTGCATAGAAAGAATAGTTTTAAATCTTTTACTTCAATTTATTCTGTGTGGATTCTTTTTTTAAATTGTCTTAGGCTATTTAAAAAAAGATTCTATCCAAAATACAAAATACTAGCTGCAGTTATTCATTTAAGAACTGTTGCAAGAAAGGTGGTATAATGGGCTTAGTGACCAAAGTTACAATGGCATTGAAAAGAGTGACTGATGACCATTTTTCACACTTAGTGACCATTGCAGAATACTCATGGTCACGTGATCAAAATTTTGATGTTTGGCAACAGTTACAATTTATATTTGTAAATTGTAGTTATGTTGAAATAAAAAAAAATTACAATACTATTTTTGCATTATATGAAATTTTTTGTTGCTCCATATAAAATTTTTAATCAAGCCCCCCCCCCCTCCTGGTCAAAGGTGTCCGTCTTTACCAATCTGAAAATCTGTTCACCTTATTCTATGGTGGACCGATAGAAAGAGGTCATCAGCCTGATTCAGAGGTCATTCCACCTGATTTTTTCGCAGGACACTAAGGAAGTGAAGTCTCTACTACACATGTTAAGCTCACTGTTCTATAGTTATAATATACCTATAGTATATTGAGTAGTCCATGACTGCAGAAAAAACGAGAATGTTTAGTATATGTTTACTATATCTGAAAGACAAATATGACAATTTCAGATATCATACATTTGGCTGACAAGAGTCCAGCTTTTTGATTTCTGATTTTGTTACTGAATGCTATGTTATGCAATGCTTTGCTAGGCTATGCTTTTTCTGATTATTATTTTGTTGGCCCAATACAAAATTAAAGACATGTTAAGGTAGTAAATAAATCTTGGCCTAATGTGTATATGTGCACTACATTTTTTATACTATGGTAAAGTTTTGTCAGGTGCACCAATGTTTCCCCATCTGTTTATAGGAGTGCATGTCAAGTCTTCATATATTATAAGTTGCAGTGATTAAGGCACCTGGCTAGAACTTGGGAGATGGTGAGTTCTAGTCCCTCCTTAAGCAATGGGCATGAAAGCTGGTTGGGTGACCCTGGGCCAGTCCCTCTCTCTGTCTCTCTTTATTTTTATAAATAAAGTTATTTATAAAAATATAAAGACAGGATAAACAAATCTGAAAAAGTGAGGGTTGTAATTTTCAGTTTTTGCAAAATATCAAGCCTCCAATAAAAACAGGTTAATACCACTTCTGTGTCTACAGCTTTTAAATAAGATTTTATCTCTTTGGTCCCCTAATTTAGTTTACATCTCTAATGCAGGAGAGCATGTGCTTCTAGTGTGATTGAAGTAGGGGGTGGAAGAAAATGAGATGACTCAAACTTATAATTTCTGAAGGGGAGCAAAGCAGCAACCAAAGTATAAAGAGCTATCAGTGTCATCTGCTTTATTTAATATTGCCACTGGATGTCACTACTTTTCTGTGAAAATTTGGTTGTTAGAATATTCATCTAAATATGTGTACCTATCATAAAGATCACTAGTGAATTATATTAGAGTTAGTATAAAGTAATTATCTCCAGCACTCATTTTGGAGTCTCTATGAATATACATTTGCCTTTCATTTTTAGTTTAGTTTACTAAGTGAAAATAATTCATTAAAGCTCTCTGTAATAACTATTTGGGAATAGCAATGCTCACATTGATAATTTCACTCATATGACTGCTGTGTACTGGGGTATATCTGAAATTATTTTAATTTACATGTACTACTTAGTTCACACTTTCTAAACTTTTTCTTCTCTTCCTTTGGATCAGTGTTGATGCCTGGTGGTTGCATGGATTAATCCACACAGTTTTATTGGCAACATTTTGGCAAGTGGTTTTGCCATTGCTTCCTTCTAAGTTTGAGAGAAAGTGACTGGTCAAGGTCACTCAATTGACCATGCATAAAATGGGACTAGAACTCACTTCCTCTCAATTTCTAACCTGGGGACTTTAATTACTTCATCCACTGGCTCTCTAAACCTATATAGAAGTGGAAATAATTTCCAGAGAGCATTTCCTTTTCACTGAAAACTGAATTGATGTCTTCAAAGAAGACATTCAGGAATATGTATGCAATTGAAAAACATGTGTGCTTTTGGTGCTCCATGAGTTAAGTCAATCTTTCAATGATGTGGCAGTTGTTAAATCCTAGTAACTTCTACTATTGGCATAAAACAGCTTGCAGATGTTGTGGCAATCTAGTTTCAGCAGGATAGGGAATGAAAGAGCAACGTTGTTCATTCTTCCTTTCTGTTTCCTGGCCTGGGGCAATTTGCAATTTGCAAATCGAAAATCTGTCACAATCTGACAGTAATGTCCCTCCCAACCCTTCCTTTTATTAATTCACTACTAATGTTAAATTAAGGGACGCAGTGGCTGAGTGGCTAAGATGCTGAGGCCGATCAGAAAGGTCGGCAGTTCAGAGGTTCGAATCCCTAGCGCCACGTAACAAAGTGAGCTCCCATTACTTGTCCCAGCTTCTGCCAACCTAGCAATTCGAAAGCATGTAAAAATGCAAGTAGAAAAATAGGAACCACCTTTGGTGGGAAGGTAATTTAGTTTAGTCATGCCGGCCACATGACCATGGAGACATCTTCGGACAGCTCTGGCTCTTTAGCTTTAAAACGGAGATGGGTACCGCCCCCTAGAGTCAGGAATGACTAGCACATATGTGCGAGGGAAACCTTTACTTTAATGTTAAATTATAATATTGGAGAGTTCAAGATTCTAGCATATTTTTTATAGAATTGGAGACAGGATTTCCAAGATCAGATTTTCTCCTCCGTGAGCAGACCACTTGTGGAGATGCAGATCCAATCTATCTGGGGGGGCCAATGAACACCTTTCCAAGTAGGAACAAAGTGCTGAGGGGCTGAAAGACAAGTTGGGAGCTCATGAAAGAGTTAATGGAATGGGATTTCTAGCTAGTTTACATCCTGAGGCATTTAAGCCTGAAGCTTTGCTCATGTTTCATATGTAGTAGCACTGGAGTAGCTTTGGCTTCTAGTTGAATAAGATTTGAGCCAATTTTTCCTCTTAAAAATAGAGCTATGTAGAATCACATGAAAAAGAAGGCATTTCTATACCAGTCCATGAAGTCAATTGAGACTCCATCAATTTCCTAATTTACAAATAAGAAGGATATTTTGGTTCTTGGAGTAAAAGATGGACAACCTGAATCCATGCAACATATGTGTTTTGTCCTAGCTCAAAAGGCCTCTCCAAGCAATTTAGATCCTTTGTATGATTTAGCTCCTCTTTCCTACTGATGAGAGATAAAGAGAATGGTGTGTGTGTGTGTGAGAAAAAGGGTGCATCAGAAGTTGGAAAAGGGGAAAGCCTAATTTTGGCATTTCAAAGTTCAGCACTTAATTGCTCTCCTTTTCCTCCATTCCCATTGCTAAAGGGGTGGTGGTGGTAAAATGAACATAGTGTTAGTTGCATCATCACAATTGCCTTCTTGACTTTTTTTAAAACCATATTTTGTGATTCTTCTGTTTGTAAATAATATTCTTGGTATATTCTGGAACCTAATTTCCTTGACATTTTACTTGTCTTGAGAGAGTTGGGAGGTTTGGCTAATCAATTGTTCAAATATTTGTCCTTACTAATTAAGAATCAGACACACTCAGTACATTGGACTAGAAACCAACTCCACAGGAAGGTTATAACTACTTTTCTTGAGATTAATAACAGAATCTTGCAAAGCTAACTGTACCATGTCTCCTCCTCCTTCTTACACCCTAGTAAAATAAATGTCTGTCAATGTCACTTCTGAATTTTAACTTGTTTGTCAGGACTTAAAAAAACAAGCCCTTTTTACCTAGACAAGAATTATTCTTCCATATTTCTGTCAAGGCCATCTTCCTTACTTTCTATTTTATGTTGTCCTTGAATTAGTTACAAGCTGCTCTAGTTTAAAATAGATAAGTCAAGGATATGGGAAGAGGGGAGGGGATAAAAAAATTCAACATGGGAGCTGCAACTATGTGATTAAGGTTGTATTCCATGTTTATGTGTGTCAACACAGGTAATTTTTAAAAATATGATGTTCTTGCTTTCTATTAAGTACTTTGTCTTTGCGTCATGTCTCCTACTTCTGTCTTTCATGCCATATCTCTGCTTTCATAGTCTTTCCTCAAGCACATTTCCAGTTCTCTTCTTCTTGGCAAACATATATGATGTGTTTCCATGAATTCTCCTTGCTAATAGCAATAGCAATAGCAATAGCAATAGCAGTAGACTTATATACCGCTTCATAGGCCTTTCAGGCCTCTCTAAGCGGTTTACAGAGAGTCAGCGTATTGCCCCCAACAATCTGGGTCCTCATTTTACCCACCTCAGAAGGATGGAAGGCTGAGTCAACCCTGAGCCGGTGAGATTTGAACCGCTGACCTGCTGATCTAGCAGTAGCCTGCAGTGCTGCATTTAACCACTGCGCCACCTTGGAGTAAATAATACTATTTACTCCAATTTAGTTTGTAGATTTGCCCACTTGGAAGTGATTTCCCTCCCCATTTCAGCTTTATTATATTGCAAAGGAGAAAATAAATGATTGCAGCAATGGCCAATTATCTTCATGAAGGATTTTTGCACTTATACAGTGAGTGGGATGAGGAAAACCCCTCGGTATAGCCCATAATAGACTTTATTAGTCCAAGAAGTATTGGCTCTAACCAATTACCCTTTAATTTTCAAAGCTGATGGATGAATGGCAGGTCTGTATTAATTCCAGATTGATAATGAGTTGTGTGTAAGTTTTGTCCTTACCTGGGAATTAATACCTTGAAGACTTTGAAATAGATTTATATCTGGTTATAATTTTCTTTCTCTTCTGATCTTATTAGTTCTAGTCTCCTTTAAAAACTTTCCATTTGTTTGCTTCATCTTAATGAATGTAGTAGCTAGAGTTTGTTATGAAAATTATTTTAGTGTTTCTCAACCTTGGTGACTTTAAAATGTGTGGACTTCAATCCCAGAATTCCTCAGCCAGAAAACCTTGCTGGGGAATTCTGGGAGTTGAACTCTACTAGTGTTAAAGTCAACAAGGTTGGGAAATTGCTGTATCTTAATCTTTTCTCCTCCCATTAACAATATATATATATAATAACATACCTTGTGTAGGTGTATCTTCATAAATATACATACATGTGCAGAAATCACTGCGTTAGTATGTCAAGAAAAATGCATTTACCTTTGCTGCCATATTTTTGATTTTGCAATCTTTTACTGGGCCAGTTTTTCCCATGAGGAAAGAATGGCTTTGGAGTAATGTTTGGATCCCCAACATATAGCACAGCTGTGTGTCCATCATCCCCATTAATGAGGCAGGAGAACGTTAATTCCATTTTAATAAACATAGGTTGATATTCAGAGGTGGTATGCAGCCAGTTCGGACTGGTTCACCTGAACTGGTAGCGGAAATAGCGGGTAGGCCTGCCCTCCTGCCCTGGCCCTATTTAGGCATGTTTTTGAGGCCAGGCGCATGCACGGAAGGCACACGTGCAAACAAAGTGCATGCGTGGAAGGCCAGGGATATGCACAGAAGGTGCACACGTGGGGCGAACCAGTGGTAACAAAATGTAAAACCCAACACTGGTGATATTGTGCAAAACAGTTCAAGATTCCCAGGTATTACTTAGCTCGACATAAGAGGATTGGAGCTGCAGTTCTCCCTCTCCCTGTGTCAAGCTGTTACCTGCCAGAATCCCTTCTGCTGCCCACTATGAAAGCTGTGTGAAAGGGAGCTGTGTTCATCTTGGCAAGACACAGTATGGAAAACCATTGGCTACTTTTTGCCTTTTTATAAAAAATAATGAATTAAAGCATTATTTTCGGTTTTCAGCACCTGGATCCAATTTTATTAAATGTTGCTTGTTTTAAGAATTCTGTAGATCGAGGTTATTGGCACGATTTGGTGCAAGCTGCACAATCAGCCAGTAGAGAACTGTAGCCATAATAGTACACTCATCTGCATATCTAAACACAAGAGGTCCTTCCAGTGAAAATACAGTTAATTGACTTTCTACATGCCCGGATATTATTTTTCTCATATTAATTCTGCCTTGTTAGGATGAGGAGCCATTAACATTAATATGCCACTTTTTGACATTTGTCAAACATCAATATTCTTATCAGTTTTCTTTTAAAAAATCCCTCCCACCTCCGACAACTTTTCAAATGGCACATTATTCTACTCTTGGGTTTTCTGCATAGGAGACTACAGGCCTATTTTGAAGGTGTTTTCTTCAAAAATATACTATATTCAAATTCCCTCCCCACATTTGGTTTTCAGCATAATGGAAAACATGAAGACTTGGAAAAAAATATTGCCATGTTTTCATATCAAAATGGTCTCTGCCAAGCATGCTGAAGTATGCAATTAATTAAAATTAAGGGTCAGAAGCTAGCTGAACATTTTTAGTGCATCATTCTTGATAGTATTATTATTATTATTATTTTACATTTTAAATATAAACAACTAGTGGTATAACCAATAACCATATACAGGGTATATAGATATCTTTAGGGTTCAATATTTTTTCAGCAAGCCAAGGTGGATATATATACATTTAGTTACATGTTAGTCCTTTGATGGCACACAGTATACATCTTTATGGTCATGTAGTATCTATTTCAGAAAGGCTATAAAGTATTAGAAAACATGTGTTGTATAAAGTAATCTATGCATATTTGGTCAATTTGGCTGAATTATTTGATTCTCAGCTTTCAACGAATGTATGTTCCATATTATGAAGCAGATTTGCTTCCTTTCCACTTCTTTCTCATTTTTTTTAAAATGCCATTTTATTACCTGAAAGTCATATTAAGGTAGACGTGCTCACATTGCTGGAACATTTTGGGGTGATTTTATTTATCCACCCCCTCAGAAAATCAGGGATGGCGAGAGAATATGGATGCTTTTTTCCAAATTGCTGCAGTACATCTGCTTTATAGAACCCACCCCCCTCTCTCTCCCAAGTGGTCAGAAATGGGCAGCATACAAAGCTAAATCAAGTTATGCAATAGAAGTAGCAAAGTTCTTTACCACCTATTATAAACAAATAAAACTATCTCTGCAAGGGACTCATTGGCAGTAATTTGTAAGAAAATATCAAGAGGAGACATCAGTGCCCTTTTTTCATTCTCAGAACAATTTGAGGTGGATGCCCTGAATTATCAGTGCCCATCAGGAATCCCATCACCAATACATTAAAAGATAAATAAAACATGTCTATAAAATATAATTCAGCACTGATTGATCCTTTCCTCCTATGCTTTGCCTATCGATTCATTGACTTTTCCTAAAGAGAATTCTTCAGATGTGTTTTCCCTTAGATTGGCAAACGTCCCAGTTTCCCTGCTAGCTTCTCCCTGTTGCTGTGCTGTATTTAAAATGTAGCTCCATTCAGCTTTCTAAAATGCCCAAAACGGCACATGGCATAATTGAAACCACTGAAGACAATGTTGCATTTTTTGAAGGAAGAAAAATGACAGGTTTAAGGACTCCATCGTCAATCACCTTAATGTCTTTGACACAGATGAAAACAGAATATCTAATGAGCTACTGAGCAAGTCAATGCCGGAAGTGGCTCTAGCCTTTGCAACTGTACATTTTCAGCTCCTCTAATTGCATCAGTAAGGATTTTTTGGAGCCCTTGTTTAATGAATGCCTTTTGACTATTTTCTGAAAGGAGAAGGGAGACACTCTAAGCTAGCATTTTTTTATTTAAAATCACACAGATAGTTTTCAATTAGAAGTGATGAGTTCTGCAAACTGTACTGTGATAAGAGCTGCACAGTGAATCTCACCCTGTTCCACCCCTTCTTTGATTCCTTATGAAAGGTGTGATTCCCACCCACCCCTTTATTTAGCCCCCTTTGCTTTCCTCCACCCTGGATAGCTCTGGAGGCTGCTTTAATACCAGGCTTTTAGACGCTTTAGATGCACTAGATAGAAATCAAGCATTCTCCTAGGGTTCTGCCTGCACCATCCTAAGCCAAAACAAGTCCTGGAATGTATATGAAGCTAATAGCACACCTGGCATTTTAGATCGCCCTTGAAGCATGTGGTGAATTTTGGCATTCTGTTTACTTCTGCACCATTCTTCCCCATTCCTTATCTTTGCATGCAAACATGTTGCCTAGGGAAGAGACCCTTCCATGTTTGAATGAGAAAAACCAGCACTGCAGCTGTTTTGGATGTGCAAGAAAACTTTTCTGTCCGTGGGTAAAACAATCAAACAGATAAAACAAGTAAAGTGGCTGCACAATAGAGGCTGGGTAAACCTGAGCTCAGACTTTACATGGTTCCTTGTGAAAGGAGGAAAGCTTTTTTTAAAAGGCATAAAGAAAAGACTGGCCTGCACTGACAGGAGGACACCTGATATGACAGGTATGTAGCTGAAAAGTGAAAGAAGTTCAACCCAAACAGTATTTGAAAATACAAGAGTGGTTCTTACCTCACATTCTCTGGAGCCTCCCTTGCTATACGTACAAGGTCCCGTCCCATTCAGCAACATCTCGCTGGTCTCACTGTTGGTGGGCTTATAGTCAACATAAAATTCCTGGGTGGTTGGAGTCATCTGCTTCAGCGACTGTCGTTTCTTCTTCCTGTGCCGTCGCATTAGCGAGCGTTGCTGCAGTTGCTTCATGCTGGCAGGGTAGCGCTTCCAGGACACGTAGATGACCAGCAGAATCACAAGCACGGACAAGAAGAGGGCCACGCTCCCAGCAATAATTTTATGGAAGGAGATCTGCTCGGTGCTGTTCTCGGGCCCGGCACTGGCCTTGGGGATCTCTGTGGTGGGGGGCAGGGCGGGCTGGCTGTCATGCTTAGGCCGAATGACCTTTGGTTTAAAGGTGGGCTTGGGAGCAGCCTGTGGCATGTCAAACCTCTCTGTAGTACTTTTGCCACAGATGCTATAATTTTTCACGGCATCTATAACATTCACCCCTTGCAGCTCTTTGGGGCTGGCGCAAATAATTGTATTTTCCCTCAGCCCTTTGAAACTTTTAAGCCAGTTTACCAGGGAACAAATGTTTCTGCTGCATTCCCATATATTCCCAGCGAGGCTGATGTCGTTCAGAGATATCCAGGAATCCAAAATCTCTTGGCCAATAAATGTGAGCTTGTTGGAATCCAGGTTGAGGCGTTGCAAATTGGGCACACACTGGAAAACGCTTGGTCCACTGAAAGCTTCTATTTCATTTCCCGATAAATCAAGCCTTTGTAACGAGCTCCAAGTCCAAGACATGGTTTGTCCTATAACACTGATTTTATTCCACTGTAAATAAAGGTTCTGTAGGCTGACCAGCCTTGGAAAAAGTGCCAAGTTAAGCTTAGAAAATTGATTGTGCTCCAGGTGCAGCTCTTTCAGTCTGATCATGCCAGCAAAGACATTCCTTGCAAGGCTTCGGATCCTGTTGTAACCCAGGTCTAAGAGTTCCAGGTTCCTACAGTCCTGGAAAATCCGGACGGGGATCGTTCTCAAGGAATTGGACCTCAGGTGTAAACTCAGCAGCTTCCTTAAGCCTCTGAATTGTTCTGCTCCCAGGGAATGCAGCTGATTATAGGAGAGATCCAAATTTCGGAGGTTTGTTACTGGTCTGAAGGTGTTGTTAAGAAAAAAGGCAATTCTGTTGGAACTCAGAATCAACTCTTTCAGTCTGCGTATTCCATTGAAAGCATTTTCATCGATGCTGCCGATATGATTGTGGTCTAAGTAGAGCCAGGTGAGTTGATTAAGACCTTTGAATTGGTTGTATTTTAGTTTCTGAAGGCTGTTATATCGCAAGGACAAACCTAAACATCCAGCTGATATACTGGAGGGTATCTCTTGCAATTTCTGGGACTCACAATATACCATTTTGCCTTCGCACCTACAGCCCTTAGGGCATCCTCGCTCAGCAGACGAAAGCATTGTCAGTAACACAGTGGGAGCTATTACCAGGGCTACTGCTGATCCGCTCAGTAGCCTAAATACATGGAAACCTGGAAATAGAAATAACTTAGAAAAGTTATCCCCCCCAAAAAAACAGTCCAAATATTTGTCAGTCATGCTCAGAAATGCTATTACAATAAAAAGGAACAACCTCCCTGTAGAAGAAGTACTTTGCAAACAGTTTTTTTTTTAACTCCCTCTCCCAATAACCCACCCACCCCTGTCCTATTTTAAGGCTACAAATCTAATAAAAGAGAAAGGACCGGCGTAAGCCAGGCAGACTGGCCAAACACACTGAAATGTTATCTCCAGTCGTAGCTTGTACAGAGGCCAATCTACGGAGTGATTAATACAGAAGCATTGCAGAGACTGCTGTAGGCTTACTAGAAAGGAATAAAATGGAAACATACCCATCCTTTGTCTTTTCAAAGGTCGTCCTTAGCGCTTTTGCTTTTTCCTAGGGGCCACAAACATGACAGCCCCTGCCAGCTGTTCTTTGGTGAGTCAAGGCTTGCAGAGACCCAGGAAGCAAAAAGGGACCTCCTGGGAAATGGACCGATTTTGGATCATTATCCTTTGCCAGGCATGCAGAAGATCCCAGGAGCAAATAAATCCCAACCCAGCATTTGCAGCAGAAAGTCAAGCTCTTCCTAGCCGATGGGGTCTTCATGGGTGATGTGGTCTGGAAGCTTTACATGGTAGACTCGGCTTCTTTAAAAACCACCCCGTGCAAAGCTTGAGAGGTTCCTCCAAGTGACGCCCGGCTGTCTGGATTCACCCATCTGTATTCCACTGAGCAGCAGCTCTCAGAGCCTTGCACCCACAATCCGGCTGAGGAAGCTGCTGCGTTGAAGCAGGGAAGCCAGGATGACCCGGTACAATGAACAAGCACTGTTCACTTCTGCATCCTGTCACTCTGAAAGCTTCTCTGACTGTTGCTTTGGTTTTGGTAAATGCAGTTCTTATGTAAAGCTGCCCCCAGTGGTGAAGAATATTATGGGCATGTGCAGAAATGCCTTCTTTCTTTTCTCTCTCCCTCCCCCCTCTCCCCCCTGTTCTTTTTTTCAATCTTGCAAATGAATTAGCTCCGTGCTGGGAAATGAGTGATTGTTCTGGGTCACTAAATAGCAGCATACTGGACAACCTCACCGTGCTCTAGTGAAACAGTAGTTTTGGCTGCAAACCCCCCACCCCATTTTAGATAATTTAGCCGATCCTTTTTGTGTTCAGCACCTGCTGCTGGGACTTTTAGCGAGCATGAAGCACAATTGTCACTTTTCATTTAGGCATTGAAGGCAGCGCACATGTAATGCATACATATCTTGTACCTCAACCAGGAATGCAATTGAACACCTCTCTGTGTAATGTGATTTTGAAACACGCTCATCAGGTTATTTACTTTGTTATTTGGTAAGATGGGTGAGTATCATGAGAAACTAAGGCTTGGTGAGCAGCGGGGTAATAACTTTTGCTTGTTTGTAGACACACCACTCAGTGCTGAAGGGGTCATTCTGAATGTTTTACCTACGTCTCTGAAAGCTACAGGACCCCCTGTTGTGGCCCGTCAGCAGCCAGCAGAGTTGGCAGCAGATTCGGACAGTGAGGAGGTTGGGGAGGAACATGGGCCAGTTGTGAAGTTTGGGGAAGGTTCTGATGAGGCCTCTGTGTCAGAGGCAAAGATGGGGCCAGGGCTGTATGCCAGTTAACAGCTGCCTTTGGAGTCAGACATCTGTGAGGCAGACGAACAGCTGGAGCCTGTTCCCAGTGTGCGCATGCACAGAGTTCCCAGACGAAGGGAACAGCTAAAGAACAGGGGTCAACTTGGGAGTAAGGCCACAGGTGGATGATGAATGGCCCCTCCCAGAGGAAATAAAAGAGGAGGGAAAGGGGAGTGGAGTTTGCAGGAGACAATTAGTTCGCTTGATTGGTTTGTGACTCTCCGAGACTCCTTGCAAACTTTTGCAGATATTGGCCTGGCAGCTCTCCAATCCAGATAAGGTCTGTGACTGTAAATCCTCCCTTGAAAGACTTTGCTGGATGTGAATGAACAGAATCCACAGTAAATTAATAAAAGGTTTTTTGTCGGGACAAAGAGTTTGCTTCATGCACTTGGGAAGCCTAGGTCAGAACACCCCCATACAAATCTGCCCTAATATCTGAGGCCTACTTAGATGAGGGAATAAAAGGGGAACTTACCAAATTTGTAGATGATACTAAGCTGGCAGGAATAGCTAACACCCTAGAAGACATGCTCAAGATCCAGATGGATCTTGGTAGACTTGAACACTGGGTCCTTTGCACTTGATCTTAGCCAAAAGGCTGAGAAGCGAAGAGAACATTTCTTAATAGAGATGTTATTATCCACTATTCATGTCAGTACTATTTTTTTAATATAGTGTAAAAAGTGATGTCTATTGCTGGTCTATGACCGTAATAAAGATATATTCTATTCTGTTCTGAACACTGGGTCTTATCGAACAAAATGAAATTGACCGTAGAGAAAAGTAAAGTCTTACACTTAGGCAAGAAAAACCAAAAATACACATATAGATTGGGTGAAATCAGGCCTAAACTGTGAGAGGGATCTTGGAGTCTTAGTAGACAACCAATTAAATATGAGCCAACAGTGTGCAGTGGCAGCCAAAAAAGCCAATGCAATCCTAAAATGCATTAACAGAGGGATACAATTAAGATCAAGGGAGGTACTACCATCACTATATAAAGCCTTAGTAAGACCACACCTAGAATACTGCATCCTGTTTTGGTCACCACATTATAAAAAGATGTTGAGACTCTAGAAAACAGTTCAGAGAAGAGCAACCAGGATGATGAGGGGACTGGAGACTAAAACATATGAAGGAACTAGGCATGGCTAGTCTAGGGATGAGAAGGATCAGGGGACACATGATAGTGTTCCAATATTTGAGGGGCTGCCACAGAGAGGAAGGGGTCAAGCTCTTTTCCAAGGCACCTGAAGGCCAGACAAGGAATAATGGATGGAAGGGGACCAAGAAGAGATTCAACCTAGAAATTAATCTAATCTAATCTAATCTTCTTCTGAAATTTTGCTGCAGAGCCCCTGTTCCACTATTATCTGACTGTGGCTGCAGGGCATGAGGTAAAGCTGAACTTGTAGCTGCTCAGTTTCTGTTCAGGCTGTTAGTTTGGCACCGTTTTTAAAGATAACTTTATTACTGCAATTCGGGATCTGTTTACTTTAGTTTTGTAATGCCAAATGTGAACTTCGTGCCATTTTTATTAACTTGAGTATGTTTATAGAATGATAAAATGGACTTTATTCTGGCATACAAAAAGTGTTGGGATGCAATGCAGCTTTCTTGCCCTTCTTGATTGCCCACCATGTCCAAGAAAAACATGAATACTTAAGGGTTTGCAAGTGAAGCCCCTGTTTGTTTATGCTGCTCATTAATTTAGGTGGAAGTCTTCCCTAGGGATATTTTGTTAGATTTTGTTAGAAAGAAGGAAAGAGATCTAGTCCTATAGCAGCATTTTAACATAAAATGAAAATAACAGTTGAAGACATATTTTAACAGGTTCTTAACAGATTAACAAAGTTGGAAGGGATCTTGTAGGTCATCTAATCCCCACATCCAAGCAGACCCTACACCATTTCTGACAGATGGCAGTCCAGTCTCTTCTTCAAAGCTTCCAGTGATGAAGCTCCCACAATTTCTGAAGGCAACTTCTGCTCCATTGATTGATTGTTCTCACTATCAAAAAAATTATCCTTATTTCTAGGTTGAATCTCTCTTTGATCAGTTTCCATCCATTATTCCTTGTCTGGCCTTCAGGTGCCTTGGAAAATAGCTTGACCCCTTCCTCTCTGTGGCAGCCCCTCAAATATTGGAACACTGCTATCATGTGTCCTCTGGTCCTTCTCTTCACTAGACTAGCCATGCCCAGTTCAATATTTGTTATGAAAGAAATTCTTATTAGAATTCTGTGTAAGAGAAAAGAATGTACCTTTTTGGCTAAAAACTTAAAAGAGAAAAGGATCCCATTTCAGTGGAATAAATTGGAAGGCATCATTTTTACTTTTCAATAGAGATTTAGAATGAATTCAGTTCAGAAGATAAGAGTTTTTTTAGAAAGATATAAATGAGAATTGGAGGAGATGGAAATGGAGGCTTCAGAAGAAACTATGTAACAGTCACTAAACTACAGGAATTGGAAAATATATTACTAAATTAGGTGCCTACAGATGTGGACATTCCTAAATATGGGGCTGAAATATGGATTGCAAGATGGAATATAAATGGAGCAAATGTTCCTCAAAAGAGGAAATAAATATTTCATTATTTGGAAAAAAGGAAAGTAAGACATTATTTGTATTGTATTGTATTGTATTGTATTGTATTGTATTGTATTGTATTGTATTGTATTGTATTGTATTGTATTGTATTGTATTATTTGTATGCCACCCTTCTCCGGGAGGACTCAGGGCGGCGAACAATTCAAGGGGGAAAAAGGGGAACATAAAAAGACAAAATACAAATAATAAAAGTAGACAACAGTCGCACAACCATACATGTCGAGAGGGGAGGGAACTCATCACCCCCAGGCCTGCCGGCAAAGCCAGGTTTTGACGGCTTTTCGGAAGGCCTAGAGAGAGGTGAGGGTCTCTCGCCTACAAGAGACTTATACCAGGAAAAATACGTAGATATATATAAAATATTTGACCTATAAAACCTTAAGTGAAGAATTTATTTTGACACAGCTTAAAAAAAAGAAATGGAGTCATTTTATATATTAATCCTCAATTAAACCCAGGATTTTTACTAATGATGAATATGGTAGATTTGTTGGAATACAATGTAGTCCTTGACTTATAACCATTTGTTTAAGAACAGTTTAAAGTTGTGACAGCCTCAGAATAAGTGACTTCCACTTCCACTATTCACTACTCACAACCATCACACAATCACTTATGGTCACATGATTACAATTTTGACACTGATACTATATTCCATTGGAGAAAATAGATGAATAGCTTATAAAGCAAAATTTACCAACAATTACAGCGGAGCATAGAACATAGAATCATAGGGCTAGAAGGAACCTAAGAGGTCTTCTAATCCAACCTCTTGCTCAAGAGAAGACCTTATGCTGTCCTGGTCAATTGGTTGTCCAATCTATTTTTGAAAACCTCCAGTGATGGAGCACCCACAAAGAACAAAGATAAATTATAATGGGACCTATAATAATAAGGAAAGTTTCACAAGCAACTGAAAAGTGTAAACCAAGATAGATGCCTGGACCAGATGGACTATCGAGTTTGTATTATACGTGTTTTAAGGAAAGAACATTTACAACCTTTACAAAACATGATGGATTCTATTCTACAGACAGGAAAAATGCCAGAGATCCAGAAAGAGGCTAATATAACATTAATACCTAAAGAGGGACAAAATTTGACTTCAGCAAGAAATTGCAGACATGATTTTTGAATAATGACTATAGGTTGTTTGCAACAATTTAAGCTGAAAGATAGAAAATAATTTGGCAAAATTTTATGGGGATCAGTTAAGGTTTTACCTAAAAGTTAGTTGAAAGATCAGAGGTGGTCTTCAGCAGGTTTGCACTGGTTCATCTGAACCGGTGGCAAAATTTTGCCCAGTTCGGCAAACCGGTAGCAATGGTTGGCTGACCATGCTCCTGAACCAGTCCCCCTGTTGTCAGTTGCTCACCCTGCCCGCCCGATCGGCATTCTCTCATGCCGCCTCTTTGCAAAGCGGTTCTCAAAGACGCCGGCGGCTAGCTGCAGGCCACTGAAAAGTTATCCGGTAGGCGAAAAAGTGGCTGCTGTCACTATCATCATCTTGGTGCATGCGCATCCCATTGACTTGCAAGTCCGACCTCTTTGAGAGCCTGCTTTGTAAAGAGGCAGTGGCTGGGAGGCTTCTTTGCCTGCCAGCTGATTGCCAGCAGCGGGAGCTGGCTGCGGGCTGCTGAAAACTCTGGTCAGCTTTCCTTCCGGGCTGCATCAGCCGCCACAGAAGGTAAACAACCAAAGAGCCAATGATGGGGGAGGAAGCAGGGCTAGGGCCGGGGTTTAGGAGGAAAAACAGGGGTGATAGACAAAGGTAGGGCAGGGGGAGATAGGGAGAAATCCTAAAAAATTTCCTACCTTTTTCTGTGGGTGTGGCTTGGTGGGAGGGTCATGTGACTGAGTGGGCGTGGGTGTGATGAGTGACATCAAGTTGGCCATGGCCACTCAGTCACATGCCCCTCCCACCTAGCCACACAAACATTTTTGAAACCTATCACTGTGAAAGATGATGTTAGAACCATTTTAGATATGTTTGGAATATTTAGGACAACGTAATGAAAAAGAAGCCACATCGATCTTTTTGGAAGCAGAGAAGGTTTTTGACAATTGGAACTGAATTTTCTATGGAAGTGGTTTTGGAATTATGGAGAATTTTTTATAAAATGGGTGAAATTGATTTATACTTCATAGATGGTACAAATAATGCAGGTTTAATCAAAGCATGTGAGATACAAAAAGGAACACGACAAAGTTGTCCTTTTTGCTTATTTTAGTTCTTGAAATATTGAGACATAAGACGATATGAAAAGACTGCAGACAAACAGATTTAAAAAGAGTCACAAGTTAAGAGTTTTCACAGATTACTTGGTTGTGTTTTTGGCTGACCCTTTAAAGGGAGTTAAACTTTTAATGAGTAAACTAAAATAATTCAGAGCATTAGCAGTTTACTAGATTAACAAACAGAAGACAGAGTTGTTAACAAAATCATAAAGTTAAAGATCAAACAGAATTGATAAATAAAACATGTTATAAGATTAAGAAGATAAAATACTTGGTATTCATATAACAAATATGAACTAGAAATTATTCCAAAATAACTATGTTATGGCACAGAATGGATAGATAGATAGATTGATAGACAGATAGACAGATAGACAGATAGACAGATAGACAGATAGACAGATAGACAGATAGACAGATAGACAGATAGATAGATAGATAGATAGAAGTAAATTGGCACTGCTATATAGAATTTCTGTAATTAAAATTAATATTTTACGTAGAATGTTGCTTTTGTTTCAGATAGTAACTGTTTTGATAATTGATCTATCATTTAAACAATGGCCGAAGGTTATATATTAACTTTTATGCAAAAAAAGGTAAGGCACTACAACATGCGAAGGAAAGAGAATTGAGTCTATCAGATTTGAAATTATACCTTACTGCCTGCGGTTTAACGTGGATAAAAGAGTGGATGTTTTTAACAATAGAAGACTAGACAGACATCATCTGGGATTTGGAAGGCAAGGATATCTATGGTATGACAAAACTAAGGTTAATGTAGATTTCAAAATTAATTGTGTCAGGTGTTCCATTCTTACAGTGTGGAATAAATATAAATTGTGGTAATAAGGGTGTCTGAAAACTCTTCTGTTTGAGATTATATTTCTCATACAGCAGAGGTGTTAAACTCGATTTCATTGAGGGCCTCATCAGGGTTGTGTTTGACCTCAGAGGGCTGGAGTGGGGGCATGGCACAGCCCTCTGCCAGCTAAAATGGAGCTTGGGGGGGGCACACGCAGTCCCCTGAGGTTCATTTTTGCTGGAAGAGGCAATGTGGGCCAGTCCTTCACTGTTTTCAGGGTGACCCCGCGGGCCAGATCTAAGTGGGCCTTGAGTTAGACACCCCTGTCATCTAGTGTGGTGAAGCTGCAGAGGATATATATATTTATATCTCTTGTCTGATCTGAAACACTTATCTTCAACTTAAAGACGATGGAGGCAAAGCTTGGCTCTTGGCCTTCCTCATAAAATACATTTATTTTTTTAAAAAACAGAACAAAACAAGATGATCCTCTGTGAATTTTACCAGCATTGAAGCCCCTGATTTCTGTATTAAGACTTTCGATGGAAGAAAAATGAAAATACTAAGATATTTCTTTTCTTTTCAATATATCAAGTGTATTCACACCAATATATTGAATCTGAAGCACAAAGAGTGAGCTGTTGTGCTGCAAAACTTTGTTTTGCTGCTTCAGCCTGAAATGAGTTCTTTGGAAGCTGGAGACCTATAGGTCTTGAAAGCACTTGACCTGGAAATTGGCCCAAGCAAGTGCATTCTAGAAATTTTAAATACACACACAAGTATCCTTATGTGCGCTGGTTATATAAACCAATGCTGCTGCATTCTCCTGCTTCTTCTTTTTTAAGCATTGGTCCTTAATAAATTATTTTTAAAAGGTTGTGCTTAATTTATAGGTGCATAAGCTTCTCTGGACAAGGTCCCATCACTTCTGCTGATGAAGCTATCTTTACAGTTCTGGCTGACTTATATATGCATAGTGTATTACATAAGCCAAACTTCCTCAAGTCGGAAACCTCCGTACATATTGACTGTCAGTGTTCACACTTCCAAACTACTGAACAACAACTAAACAGTAACAAATGCAGCGATTCACTTAACAACTGTGGCAAGAAAGGTTGTAAAATGGGGCAAACCTCAGCTTAATTGTCATGCTTAACAACAGAAATGTTGAGCTCAGCTGTGGTTATAAATTGAGGACTACCTGCAGAGGTGGGCTGCTACCAGTTTGCACTGGTTTGGGTGAACTGGTACTGGAAATGGCGACTGGGTCACTGAACCGGTAGGGACAGCAGGCTTGCCACACCCCCAAACGGGTTCCCCAGTCGCCGCGGCATGTTTTTTTAAATATTTAAAATATTCTGGGCATGCACAGGGCCTATTTAAAGGCAACTGCGTATGTGTGCAGAGCAAATGGCACACGCACCGAACCGGCAGTAACGCCAGCAAAAGCCCACCCCTGACTACCTGTATTGTAAACTTAAGTTTTATGAATTCAGTATTCAGAGTTCAGTTCAGAGAGAATTGTACTGATTTAGTTTAAAAATAGTGTTACCTTTATATGAGGCCATACAGATTGAAAAAAATGGATTTTGTCTAGGCTTTGCAATAACCCCAGGTCATCTGCTTTAACATTTTGCCTAAAGCATATTTCAGGTTTCTGCTTGGTGAAACATCTGAGGAATTTTTCAGGAAATTAAAAAGAAGTCCACAAAATAAATGAAATTGCCAAGAGATGTTATATCTTATACTTTATCAAATGTACAGTTAAGAAAATTGATTCTTGAATTATTTGGTATACAGACATGCACACGTGCATACACGCACAGCAGAGGTGGGTTCCTATAGTTTCGGACCTGTTCAACCGAGTAGATAGTAACTCAGCCTGCCATGCTCTAGAATCGGTTCTATTGGCGGTGCCTTATCTTGTTTTTTGCTTCTGTGTATGCACAGAAGCTTTTTTTTACTACTGCGCATGCGCCTATGCAAAGCACATGTGCGTGCACCCAAAGCGCATCCCTGAGCGAACCAGCAGTAGTAGAAGCCAGAACCCACCCCTGGCACGCACGGACATGAACACGCCTGCATACATATACATACCTGAGTACGTATACATGCATACATACATTTGCACACATTCACACTTACCCAAATGCAGTATATGCATAAAGGTAAATGTTTTCCCTGTTCATTTGTGTCCAACTCTAGAGGGCCCTGCTCATCTCCATTTGTTAACCAAGGGAGCTGGTGTTGCCCAAAGACATTTCTGTGTTCATGTGGCCAGCATGACTATACACCAAGGCTCATGGAACACTGTTACTTTCCCACCAAAGTGTCAGCTATTTATCTTCTTGCTCTCAGGGTTCCAAGTAGCATAGCAAACAGACCTCTGAGGCAAGCAGGTTCTTCAAAGAACAGGTTTATTGGGCATATCATATTGGCACAAACGTGTGAAAACCGACTCTGAAGGTTCCCGTGGTTTGCACCTAATTAAACTTAAACGTTTTTCCCCCTTTCCCAAACAATCCATCACATGGCCCAATCGAGTTGCTCTCTGGTTGCTTGGAAACTTCACTACTCCTCCCTTCAGCCACCTGTGAGAACATCCTTGGTTCTCAGGAGAAACTATTTTGTTTTGGCTACAAAACTCCAACTATCTCTATCCCCCCCCCCCACCTCCCTATCCCTATCAGCATTGTGGCAACACTGAAGCCTCCAAGATGGCCTCAGCCAGGCCAGCTTCAGGGTTAAAACTCGCATTTGCATATTTTCGAACTGCTAGATGGGCAGGAGCTGGGGTGAATAATGGGAGCTCACTCTGTTCCTTGGTGCTTGGGTCTTGAACCCAGGCTGTCAGTTTTCCAAATGACAAGCACAGTGCTTTTGACTGCTGAGCCATCGTGCCCCTAGATGCCTACATATGCACATTTACTATAAAAACAGTTGTAAGACATGTTTGGCAAAGGCTAATACTGTTTTGCCTGTTAATTTTTTCCCCCTGAACCAACAGAGGAAATATTTTATTATTTCTGTTTTAAAGAGGTTTTATGGAACCTCTTATAAAGTAAGACTATTAAAAGAGGTTTATGGACTTTTTACTATGTTTATTGAAAAGGTTTGAGGAACTCTCATGTATCTGATGCATTCTGTTTTTCTCTCTCTTTGTACTGTTGTTGCATGGCAGAATTTAGCTACGGAAATCTGGTTTTTCAAATGAACCCACAATCTGATCATGGTATCGCCAGTCAGGGTAGTAAACATACACACAAGGAATCAGCTAATCACCTTAGGCAAGATGGCAAACTATTAATGTATTCATTCATTTATTTATACTTCCTGCATATCTCAGGGTTCAAGGTGACTCTTTGGCCGCAGAATTCTAAATATAGAAATATAGAAATCACACATATAAAAATGAATTTGTTTATGTATGTGTGCATGTACACACACACAAGTGCACCAGAGATGGTATTCTGCCAATTTGCCCCGGTTCAGGTGAACCGGTAGTGGTGGTGGTGAGAGGCTCCACCCACCCACCCAGACATAATCACGCATGCCGCATGTGAGCGAAGCAAGTGCGCATGTGCCCTCCCAGTTCCGAACCGGTAGTGAAGGTAAAAGAAAACCAATACTGATGTGCACATGTGTGCACATGCACATACACACATGTGCAAATATCCCTTAACAGCTACAAGCGAACTATGGAAACAATGCCATAGAAGATGAAAAGAAAACATAGAAGCATGATAACAAAACATGTTTTCAATTTTTACTTGGCTCTGTTGTCTTTGAACATCTTCATATTAAATATTTATTCTTTTTTCCTGATTTGTCATAAGAGAAAGTAGTACAAATGTAAATATAACAGTTAAAAATCCAAGGATGTGTTCAACACCGCAAGCTTGAAATGTTGTAAAGTTGGAACATCTGTTTTGAGTGATATTTCAATAGATTTTGTATGAGCGAGAAATGTTTTATTTATTTACTTATCACATTTGTATCTTGCTGAATGTGAAGCATTTGGATGTCTGATCAAAGCAGAAGGAGGTTTTTTAAGAGAGTTGAGGCTGGTCCCTGATTCTCATGCCAAAGAAAGTCATTTGGTGAATGAAAAAGGAATAGATGGCAGGAAGTTTTAAGGCTGAAAAAGGCCTTAAAATTCTCTTAGTTTGAAAAGGCAGGATTAAGAACCTCTGAGTTTGAATCTTGGGACTGACCTGACTAGGTGGCTCAGTAGCTAAGACACTGAGCTTGTCTATCAGAAAGGTCGGCAGTTCAGTGGTTTGAATCCCTAGTACATGTCTCCTGTGTGAGCAGGGGGTTGGATTAGATGACCTCCAAGGTCCCTTCCAACTCCGTTACTGTTACTGATCTCCCTCCCCCCCAAGGTTTTCTGTGTGCCTCCCTGGAAAGTCTTAAGTGGAGTTTCCTAATATCTAACCTCCTTGTGCTTGTTTAGGAGAGAGAGTGGGCGGTAATGTGTTTTACGGGCCCATCTGGCAAGAAACTTTGAGAAGTGAAACTATTCATGATTCCATGGAGCCCTGGTGGCTAAAGTGCTATGGTTAAAGTGCTGTGTTGCGGGCAAACTTTGTCCACAGTTTGGAGTTTGATCCTGATAGCACTTAAGGTTGACTCAGTCTTCCATCCTTTCGAGCTGGGTAAAATGAGGACCCAGATTGTTGGGGCGACATGCAAATAATGCTTCCTCATTGTAAATTATCTAGAGAGTGCTCTAAAGCACGGGTCCCCAAACCTCGGGTTGCAGCCCACTACTGGACCATGGTGAGGGGTGGGTTCCAGCTTCTGATACTGCTGGTTCACTCAGGGAAGCATTTCATGTGTGTACACAGCCTTGATGAGCGCTATGCGTGCATGCACAGTAGTAAACAAATTGCTTCTGCGCATGTGCATAAGCAAAAAACTAGATGGTGACACCTATGGCACTGCCGATAGAACTGGTTTGGGTGTGTGGCCAGTCAAGTTACTACCTACTTGGCCGAAACGATCCAAAATGGTAGGAACCCACCTCTGATCATGGCCTATTCAAAACCAGGCTGCACGAGACGCAGGGTGACATTCACGCATGCACACAGCTCCCTCATGCTAGTGGCGGCCCACCACTCCTGCGGCCCAGTTCTTCTCTCTCTCCCCCCAACTGGACTGCCAAGCAGCGAAGGTTGTGGACCGCTGCTGTAAAGCACTGTGGGGCGGTATATAAGCCTGAAATGCCATAGCTATTTAGAAACTGTTTTAACATTGATGTAGCCCTAAATTGAATTGCCTTTTTTTTCCATTCACATCCTATTATTAATATTTAATCACTGCTTTCCTATACTTTGCCCTGAAGTGGTATTATCAAAACATGTTCCCTTCATCTTATACCCATATATACGATATTAATCCTAAATAATGAACATTATGTTTAGCTTCGTTCTATTATTTTTAGCAATATATCTATCCTAGAAAACATGAACATTTTCCTGGATATTACCTGCCCCACCTAATTTTGTATCATCTGCAAATTCCTTATAGTTCTTAATCTATTAATTAAAAAATTGAAAAATACATGCCAGGACTAGCCTGATGATGCTCTCACTTGCCTTTTTTATCAGTTTGGTAAGAAATCATGGATGAGCATTATTTGAATAGAAATTTTGACCCAGCTATTTAATTACTATGAGATTTATGCTGATTGGGGACAAATAAATAACAAGTTGATTCAGAACGCTGGTAAAGACTTTAATAGAATGTCATCAGGTACTTTGTTAAGTGCTTTGCTGAAATCAAGACATTGTGAGTAAGGTATTTCCACAAATTAATTAACATAATATTCAGTAAAAAAATAAGATAAATTTATTAGTCTACTAAGAACTGTGATTGACAAACTCCTGCCACGCTCTGGTAATAGCCACATTGATTTCAGAACACTCAATCTTGTTATGACAATACAGAATTTTCACAGATACTCATTTCAGACAGATAAGTCAATAGTTTCCTGGATCTTTTTTTTTTTTTTTTGTTCCTCATTGAACACAGGGGCACACCTGAATATTAGCAGAAGTGTTCCAGAGGTCATGAACTATTTTTAGAAAAAGGTCTAATCAAATCTGGGCATGGTTAGTCTAGTGAAGAGAAAGACCAGGGGACACATGATAGCACTGTTCCAATATTTGAGCGGCTGTCACAGAGAGGGAAGAGGTCAAGCTATTTTCCAAGGCACCTGAAGGCCAGACTAGGAATAGTGGATGGAAACTGAACAAGGAAAGATTCAGTCTGGAAATAAGGAGAAATTTTCTGATCGTGAGAGCAATGAAAAAATGAAGTTGCCTTCAGAAGTTGTGGGAGCTTCATCACTGGAAGCTTTCAAGAAGAGACTGGACTACCATCTGTCAGAAATGCTGTAGGGTCTCCTGCTTGGGTGGGTGGGGGGTTGGACTAGAAGGCCTACAAGGTCCCATCCAACTTGTAATTTGTTAATTCTACTTCCTCTCCCCCCCTTAATTTCTCAAAGGTTATGCACAAAAGGTTGTCCCCAGACCATCGGCTGTTTCTCAGGATAGCCCTGGAGTTTATATGCATTCAAATAAGAATTCTTCTACCACTGTCAGAATCTAACCCAGTCTTGCAAAGAAACTGCACTGAAAGAATAGCTCTCCCTTCTCTTTGTTACTCCTTAAATGTTTTCCTATCTCCAGTGAACATTTAATTTACTGATTCTCTTGCCTTTATTATGACTATCACCGAGTAAATTCTTTTTCTAGTTCTTAGCAACCTTTGCCAACTTCAGCTCATTTAGAGCTTTGGCTTTTCTGATACTATCTCTACAGTTGCAGGCTATCTATTTGTTCTTGTTCTAACTGGCCAAATAGACATTTTCCCCTGGGTTCATCCTGCTGCTATAGAGGGCAGCAGGAATTCTAGAAAAAAATTACAGATATTGTTAAAATATTGCCAACAACTGTTACATGAATGCTTCTGCACACTTCAAAACACATTTCCCCCTTCAAAACTGAAGCCCTGCAGAACCCTGATATTTATGCGGAAGAAGGTGAAGGAGAGGTGGGCCCCAGGGGACACTACAGGCTTTGTTTATAGCAATAAGAATCCTTCAGTATCACTTTCTGACATCTCATCTATGAGAGACAATAGGTCTCCAAGGCATACTCTAGCCAAGTGGCCTGGAATATTGCCATGTTGATGACGTCTATGGCAGTAGATGCCTGCAAGAGAGGATGAAGGGACAAAATTGTATTGCCACATTACAAGGAAAACCACACCCATTATATCTTGTATGAGATATTATGACAGTAGTAGGAACAATAGGAATTAGTAGGACATCTAGCATCGTGGTGTCCTGATGTACATTTCATCATGTTGGCATCAATGTGGTTGGAAATTGATCCTATGTTACAGATGAATAAGTAGTTCAGCCATAGAGATGGAGATACATTTCCCCTTTCTCGTACTCAGTCTATTTCAGTGATGGCGAACCTTTTCAGCACAAAGTGCCGAAAAGGAAACACTTCGTGCGTGCTTGTCTGGGCCGCGATCAGGAGAAGAGTTGCCCAGGGGGCATGCGCGCCCCCAAAAATTAACTTCCAGTTTCCAGCATGCATGCAAATCTTCCAGTTACTGCCACACGTGCACATGCACCTATCAGCTGGACAAGGCATTTGCTCACATTGGAAAATGGAACATCAACTCTTCCGGTTTCCAGCACTGATGCACACACAAAAGCCAGCTGATTGGCACATGCGCATCAGAAATCTGGAAGTGGAATGGCCAACCCTTGTATGTGTCAGGCACAATGGCTTTGTGCGCCACTTCAGGCACATATGTCATAGGTTTGCTCTCATGGGTCTATATTCACTACCAAAATGACATTTGTCCTGTTATTAAGGCTGTGTTTGATCTAGCTAATGTAAACTATTTTGAAATCTCTGCAACTATGATGTTACTATACAGTGCAGCACCTGGCCAAGTATGGAATATTGAAAATTGATGGGGTGATTGGTGATTCAACATGGTAAAATCAGAGCATGGGTGTCTGCAGGGAGCCATGATTTCATCATAATGATGAAACATGTGTTGTGATGCTACAATGCAAGATCCAGTCCTTGGATACCTACAGAGGATAAGGTAAAGGTTCACCTCACACATGCATGCTAGTCATTCCTGACTCTACGGGGCGGTGCTCATCTCCGTTTCAAAACCGAAGAGCCAGCGCTGTCCAGAGATGTCTCCATGATCATGTGGCCAGCATGTCTAAACACCAAAGACTCACAGAATGCTGTTACCTTCCCACCAAAGGTGGTCCCTATTTTCCTACTTGCATTTTTTACTTGCTTTCGAACTGCTAGGTTGGCAGAAGCTAGGACAAGTAACGGGAGCTCACTCCGTTATGTGGCACTAGGAATTTGAACCGCTGAACTGCTGACCTTCTGATCAACAAGCTTAGTGTCTGAGCCATTGAGCCACTATGTCCCTTAAATGTTAAATACAAAGTGGTTGGGATTAGTATCATGAAGTTATGGCGCACATTTTGTCATCCCCTTTTCCCCTCCACCCCAAACAACCATGGTCCAGGTTGAATTAACTTAAGCAAACCTTTCATTACAGCCTTTTTGAGCCACGAGGGAATCATGCCTAGCTTCATCCAGAACTACTTCAACCAGCTAGGAAGGGCAAAGATCAAGAGCACTTGTGATAGGTTTCACTTCTCCAAGATTCTCTTTATATCACTGGGAAAGTATATCTCATTTCTGAACAAGCAAACTTATAGATATAATCACTGGACCTATGCCACCTTGGATGGCACGAACAATTTTATTTGATGGCGCATAATCAGTCAACATTGTATTGCCTATATTGTTAGGTTGAATAGACTGCATCTTCACCCCACAAAATTTGAATGCTTTGAGCACATCTCTGTGCACAGGCAGAGAGATAGAGAAGAACAATTTTCTCACTGCCATTGAGATATAGGCAAGGAGAATGATAGAAAGTGAGCTTCTTTTGTTGCTCTGCTTACCATCGTCAGAATGTTTAGTAGCTGCTTTTAAGGATCCAATACTAGTTCAGAAGACCTTTCCATCTGTGAGGTAATGAAACTGTTCTGCATCTAAAATGTCTATGAACTGCAGCCTGTGATGAATGAAAAAAAAAAGAGCATAGCATTCATTGGAAGACTTCTCTTTTGCCTGTGCATTTTGGGAAACTGGATTTAAAACTAGCATTTGTAATAGCTTTCCTACTTGTATTCAAGTGTCAGCCAGCAGATGATTTGTAATTCTCCTTTTTTGTAATTCTGTCCTTTGCATAATAACTGGGGTATAGAAATATTTCAGAGCTTTTCTAAATGCTAACTCACTCTACTAGGATAGATGTTTTGGCATATTGTGGGTTTCTTCTACGGAATGTACTTCTGTATGAAAGACTATCAAGATTCTAGGTGTAGAATATGGCGTGGGTTGTTATATACTGTACACACAGAGAGAGTGTGGGAGAAATGGGCACTTGCATAGAATAAGAAAATCTCAGCCAAGGAATAATATACATGCCAGAGTTCCAAATAGCATCGAAAAGTAAATCAGATTCTGATGCAAAGGATTACTCAAAGTTCCTATTTATTAAGAGAGCCATGTTGGAACATCTGGGAAAACCCGAATCTGAAAGCTTCCTGGTTTTCCCACCCAGTTGAAAGTTCAAAATCTTGCCCCCATACCCACAAGTCCATCACATGGTCCAATCTTCCACTGCCATGCTGGCAGTTCCACTCATCCAGTTCCGGCAAGGTACAGAGTCAAAGGATGACCTTGGCTTTCTAGAAATAATTTTGTTATGGCTACATATCATCCAACTCCATATAACCCCCCCTCCCATTTTCCCACAATAGAAAATGCATAGTAGAATAATAGAAAGTGTGGCAGGCCTGAGATCCCAAAGAAAAAATGGCTGCAGGCCTGACAATACATTTATGAAATGAAGCATGAGCTTCTGTGATGACCATGTATGAATCATCTCATTTTATTTAATTGAATTTCAGTCAGTGAAGTTATCTTTAAGATGCAAAGTGTTCCAATTAATCTCACAGTGGAATAAATACTATTGGCTATTTATTTTGTCCATCAACTTGGTCATTAGCGGTGCAATCCTATGCATCTGTAGCAATGGTGGGATTCAAATAATTTAGCAACCGGTTCTCTGCCCTAATAATTGGGTGTGTATGTGTGGCCATGGTGTGCGTCACCAGGTAGCACTTGGCCTCCTGCAGCCTCCTGGGAACAAAAACAGGCTGGGAGGGGGGGGAATCTGCTGCCTCCTCGGCCCATTTTGGGTCTAGTAAGCTTCCCTGCACTTACCTGGGAGCCAAAATGGGGTTTGTGGGTACTCCTGGAAGGGACAGGGCTGGAAGGGTGGGGTCAGCCAGCAATTTAACAACCGGTTCACCCAAACCAGTCCAAGCCGGCTGAATCCCACCACTGATCTGTAGGTACATTGCACAGTTCTAAATGAAGTTTATTCTTAGGTGTAGGATTTTATGTCCTGAACTGTTTTTTTAAAAGATCTTTATAATGTGTAACACTGTAAATAAAAATCAGAATAAATTTGAGTAGAATACTTAAGAGCCCTGGGGCAAAATTAAACGGCTATTACATATTTCACTTCTCCAATCTGCAATACGTAGATGTCTGCCCAGCTCTGAGATCTGTTAAATTGTAGACTTCCTTCTGTATAAAATTTTCTCTGACCTTTCTAAGTGACAAGACTCAAGAGATCTTATCTACAACATCTCCACTGCATTATTTCTTAATGCACTGTGGGATGTCATGTCACAAATGAGGAGAAATTCAGATTAAAGGTTGGTTCTAAATTCACCAGTTGGTCTGAGAAAACTGGCAATATAAATGCACAATGTTGAATTTCCATTCCACCCTTCACATTGTTGTTTTTATACTGGTTAACACTAACAACTTCAGGCCAATGATTTTCATTTCTTGATGCAGAGTATATATTATATTCAAAACCACACCAAACAATTTTGTAAAAAATAATAATAATATAGAAACTTCCAAGAAATATTTGATTTTTTTAAAAAATTTGGATAAATAATAGTGCTCCTTTGAAAGGTTGAAAGCGCTATAGCTATTAATTTCTTAGAGCTGTCAGAAGAAGATTAAGGCTAGAGATGTTTTTGATTAATCTATTATCATCGCTTCATTTTTCCCCTCTTGATAGCACGCTCTTATTAGCAGCATTATTTACAGAGTTCATCACAAAGACTCATTAGACAGCTATTCATATTTAAATTGATTAGTCTTGATTTAAGCACTGCCTTTTCTACTGTAATGATAAAAAGTTTCAGGAGAAAGATATATCTTCTCCTGTTAACTGATTTTCTTTTGCTGAATTTGCAGCTGACAGCCCATTGACTCTCCTGATTTTCATTTTAAAAAAACCTGAAAAAATGTCTGTCATATACTTGTAGAAAATATACGGAGAAAACAGTATGTCCCTTTTCTATTTATAAACGCCACCTGAAGAAAACTGAATATTCCCTTATTCTAGATCAGATGTTTTTTTTTTCCTATTTAGTCCTCTAATGCAACTGGGGGCAGGATTTTGAGTTGTGATTTTCTCCTATCACCGCGTGTCAATCTTGGTTTAATTGAGGGTGGCCCGCATCAGGGTTGTGTTTGACCTTGGGGGCCGTTTGGGCATGGCCAGGGTGGGTGTGGCCAGCTTGACGTCACTCATGTAAGGGGCGGCCCAAGTGCTCTACCAACGAAAATGAGTTCCGTTTTCACTGGCAGACACTACAGGCCGGTCCTTTGCTGTTTCTAGGGTGATCCCTGGGCCTTGAGTTTGACACCCCTGACCTATTACCTTTTTAAAAAGAAGTAGAACGCTAAATGTAGAACTTGGTAAAGATAAAAATGGTAAAGGTTACCCCTGTCCAGTAATGTTCAACCCTTGGGGGTATTGCTCATCTCCATTTCCTAGCCGACAGAGCCAGCATTGTCAGAAGATGCTTCTGTGGTCATATGGCCAGCATGACTATATGCCAAGGGGCATGGAACACGGTTACTTTCCCATCAAAGTGATACCTATTTATCTAATTGCACTTGCATGCTTTAAAACTGCTAGGTTGGTAGGAGCTGGAACAAGAATGGGAGCTCATCCCATCATGCAGTATTTCGCTCTTGAATTGCTAACCTTCCAGTCAACAAACCTAACATCTTAGCTGCTAGGCCACCTCTCCTTGCTACCTCTCCTTGGTAACTTGGTACTTTCTTGCTTGAAGGAACAGCACCTTCAAGTAATGCCTACTATTATCACCTGCTTTGTGGCTCTGGTGTATTTTGTGGGAGGGGAACAGTTTGTAGGCTTTGTTTTCACAATCAGGTGGACACCTAAGACAGACACAGGTGTGATTTTAGGATGTGGT
The DNA here is from genome assembly GCF_009769535.1 of Thamnophis elegans. NCBI lineage: Eukaryota > Metazoa > Chordata > Lepidosauria > Squamata > Natricidae > Thamnophis > Thamnophis elegans. Next base: position 21,066,655 of record NC_045555.1, on the reverse strand, counting down.
CAATACAACCCCGCTTTGAAGTTCAAGCACACTGTCAGCTTGCCCTCTTGTTATTTATTTAATAAATTTTATTTAAAAGAAAAAAAAATGAATCCCTGAAATACACTAAACATAATCACATGTACACACACACACAAAATGAATCTTAAAACATAAAGAAAAAAAATTAATAGAATCTCTGTCCCCCTCCCCCCCAAAAAGAAAAGGAAAAATGGGGATAGGGCACCAAATAAACAAAAAGGGGGAAAATACTTACCGGTAGTCATTGGTTTTCTAAGAAGTATCATTTTGTGTGCATGTTTGTGCACCTTCAAGACAATCTTGACTCCTGTTGATTGCCGAGCCAGTCCCTGCAGGGTTTTTTTTTTTTTTTTTTTTGGCAAAGTTACAGAAGTAGTTTGCCGTTGCCATCTTCCTAGGGCTGAGAGAAAATGACTGGCTCAAAGTCTCCCATTTGTCTTTGTGGCTGGATTAGAACTCACAGTCTACAAGTTTCTGCCTTTATACACTATTCAACTGACTTTCAGAAGTACCATATACTACTATAACATCGTTGTTGTTGTTGTTGTCGTCGTCATCATCATCATCATCATCATCATCATCATCATCTTTTAATGACCCCATAATCGCTTGTGGAGTGGAGTCTGGGCAATTGAATGGAGCTAGCAGATTGCTTAATGGCTGGATGCCCTTCCTGTCGCCAGTGTGGAATTTTGTTCAGAAGATATATTCTCAGTGTATATTCTGTATATACGACTATAATGATTAATACCAAATATGTTGTAAAATATTACAAAATCTCTACCATAGTTGCTTCTTCCTTTGAGTAATAGAAAACATTATCTTTTCTGAAACAGATGCATCAGACGTTTCGGGAAGCCATTCCTTAACAGCTGGAATAACATTATTTTTCCAATTCTCAATATGATTCTTTTAGCCACCTCTCCCCACGCCAATGCTCAATGCCAATTCCAAATTCTAGAGCTTTGATATATAATTCAGCATCACATCAACATTTTTAACATTTAGAGATTTTCCCATAAATTTACTCATAGCTGCCATTTTGTTGAGGTTTTTTTTAAAATCATACCCTCAGAGAGGCCTACAGAGAGGAAAGATTACATTTAAGAATATCTGCAGGAGAGGAGTTTTAAAAAAAGGAGAAAATCAACTCTTGAGGGGGGCACATAACCTACCTGAGCCCTAGTCACATTTTGCACTTGAGTGAGATAATTGTTGTTGTTGTTAGTTGTGAAGTCGTGTCCGACCCATCATGACCCCAACGTTCCTCCAGACTTTCCTGTCCTCTATCATCCTCTGGAGTCCATTTAAGCTCATGCCTACTGCTCTGGAGACTCCATCCAGCCACCTCCTTCTCTGCCATCGCCTTCTTCTTTTGCCCTTAATCATTCCCAACATTAGGCTCGTCTCCAGTGAGTCTTTCCTTCTCATTAGGTGGCCAAAGTGTTTGAGTTTTGTCTTCAGGATCTGGCCTTCTAAAGAGCAGTCAGGGTTGATCTCCTCTAGGACTGACCAGTTGGGTCACCTTGCAGTCCAAGGGACTCACAGGAATCTTATCCATTACCATGTGAGATAATACTTCAAGAAAATACTCCCATGATTCTCTGGGTGAATGAAAATATTTGCACGCAGTGTTGGGATATAATGTTTAATACTGTAAATTGCTGAGAGTTACTCCATGGAAAGATTAGCATTTTAACAAAATCAGATCAAGATCTTGTGGAACTTTCGAATCCAAATAGCCAGGGATCTAGCCCACAACACATCTGACATCACCATTGTAGAAAATAAAAAGAAATCTGATTCATTGATATTGCAATACCAAGTGATGCATGAATTGAAGAGAAATAGCTAGAAAAAAAGAACAAAATATTGTGATTTGCAAATTGAAGTTGAATGATTGTGGAGGAAAAAAACCAATGGTTGTACCAATAGGAGGCCTTGGAGCAATACCCAAAGGGCTGCCTAGATACACGGAAATGTTGAACTTGTTAGACCTGAATATCTGACTTTGCAAAAAACCACCTTAGTCAGAACTGCCTATATACTGAGACCCTTTCTTAACAGCTCTTAGATCCTTGGTTAGGACTTAAACTGTTAAGTTTTTACCAGTCCTAGAATATGAATCAAACTGAAGATTAAGAACCATAACAACAACAATAACAATAATAATGTGTTAATATTTGTGAATATGAAGACTGTTGTGAAAAATGAAATCCCTCTTTTCTTCTTTCAATTTCCATTGTTGTTCAAAATCCATTAAAACTTAATGTCATTTTATTTTTGAAGCTCTGTTTTAGCAATAAGATATATTGGGGCGGTGCTTACAGAACCACATAAATAAAGTGCTTATTCATATATGAGTAAGGTGACCAGATTTTCAGATTGGAAAAGAGGGACACCCTTGACCGGGGGGGGGGGGGGCTTGATTAAAAAAAATTTTTTTGTCAAAAGGTCACCCCAGGACACTGAAACCAGCATAAATACGAATCTGTTGCCAAACAAAATTTTGATCACGTGACCATGAGGATGCTGCAACAGTCGCTAAGTGTGAAAAATGGTCGCAACGGTCGCTAAGTGTGAAAAATGGTCTCAATGGTCGCTAAGTGTGAAAAATGGTCATCAGTCACTTTTTTCAATGCCATTGTAACTTTGGTCACTAAATGTTTTCCCCCTCCTCGAGACTCCTCACTTCTTCCTTCATTCCTCTTGCTTATCTACCTTCACCTTATCTGTCTTCTGCTCTTTCCCTCTCTTCCTTCCTTCCTCCCTCCTTCCATCCTCTTCTTTCCTCACTCACTCCCTTCCTCCTTTTTTCTCTTCCTTCCTCCTTCCATTCTTTATACGATATAAAATTCAATGAGGGTGAAACACACCAAATCTGGCAAAGCTGCCTTGCACCAACCTGGCCTGCCCATAGAATAGCAGCCACTTTGAGACACATAAACCTGGTCTGAACATATTGCATCACAAAGATTTGCAAAGATCACATTTGCAAAAAGGAACATTTCTTGTAGTAAATACATTTTATAAACAATTTAAAAGTAAAAATCCCCCCAAAATAATAAAAAAGGTATTCTATAAATAAAAGAAATCCTTAAAAACCATTGTTAAGTATTACACCAGCAATAATTTATACTGTCACCATTTCAAACTATCATCAGAAATACGAATCCGTTGCCAAACATCAACATTTTGATCGCGTAACCATGAGGATGCCACAACGGTCGCTAAGTGTGAAAATGGTCGCTAAGTGTGAAAAATGGTCATCAGTCACTTTTTTCAATGCCATTGTATCTTCCTGATTATTAAAAGTGCAAATTCACTCAGTGTCAATCATGACTCCTGAGTCCATTTCAAAGTATTGTGCATAGAAATTTTAAAAATGGCTTGTTTCAATTTATTTTGGATAGAATCTTTTTTTAAATAGTCTAAGACAATTTTAAAAAAGAATCAACACAGAATACCACTATTTTAAAAAATCATATGCACAATAAATAAAATATTATTTTAAAATACATTGAGCCTATACTCCTTACAGTAAATGACTCATCTGGAAACAAGCCAATAGCATTTTTTGTGCTTTCAAATTTACAGATGTTCCAAAATCAGCTTAAAGTCCAAATATTTAAAGACCACCCCCCTCAAAGCTATCTTACCAGAGCTTTAAATATCTTCTGGGGAGGCCCTGTAATCCCATTCATGACAAAGGTAGGGCTTTCTCAGGAGGAAGGTCTCAGCTGGTGCCCATCCTTTGGAAACCTCCTCCAGAGCAGGGAGCCCTAACCTGCTGTCCATTCAGGAAGGCTGTACAAATTATTCTGTCTTCTAGAGCCATTGGGATTTAATATGGTTTTATCACTGGATTTTCTTTTTATTGTTTTTGTGGAATTGTTACAATGATTTTATAATAATATAATTTTATTTGGCATTTTTGTTGCTGTAAACTGCTGAAAGCCCCTGATAGAATACAAATTATTTAATAATAAATTTAAAAAGCTGGATACAAGATATGAAAACACTGCAAACTATTGTTCAAGATAATTTGAGAAAAGGGAATCATTCACCAAGAGTGCTAATTAGTTATATAGCAAATCAGATACTAAGGCCTAATGCCACAGAGGGGAGAGAAATTCATAAGTTTTCAAGATTTCCTGCACTGCTTCAAACATATACACTTAATACCAATGAATCCACAGCTATTATTTGATACAAGAAGAGGGGTATGGAGAACGGAAAGAAATTTAAATTAATAAAAAAGATGCCACAGAAATCATCTGTTTTAAATTATAATCCCTCTTCCTGACAGTGGATCAATAAAAAAAGATTATGCCCAATTCAAACTGGAAAAATACATTTAGCTCAAAAAAATAAGATCGTCATGGTGATGAAAGAACATGGCAAGTATCCCTAGGAATTATTTATCTCCAGGCAAATAAGGAAATACCTGTTGCTCTGGTCTTTAATGCAATTCTTGCTTAAGGCAGAGCCCTTCCCCCCCCCCCCAAAACGACGAGGCAAGCCACCTTGAAGCAAACAGCCTCCGCCACAATTTTTTTTTAAAAAAAACCATGCAGTGGCAGAAATGTCAGTTGTAGGAAAGCCGGGGAAGAATGGCTGGAGGGGGAAGTGATTTTATGAATTACCTCTCTCTCTCTCTCTCTCTCTCACACACACACACACACACTCTCTCTCTCTCTCTCTCTCTCACACACACACACACACAGATGAAAGAACATGGCAAGTATCCCTAGGAATTATTTATCTCCAGGCAAATAAGGAAATACCTGTTGCTCTGGTCTTTAATGCAATTCTTGCTTAAGGCAGAGCCCTCCCCCGAAAAAATGCTTCTGCTGGGCTGCGAGAGCCGCGGAAGCCACGTGGAAGTTGTCTGCACGGCTGAAAAACGGACTCTGTTTGCTGGGCTGGGGGGAGGAGACAGCCCCCTGCCTTCTCCCCCTTTGGCTTTGTGGAGTTCACAGCCAGCACGGGCGGCAAGTCTGGATGGAACTACGTGGAAGTTCTCTGCGTGACCGGCAGCCGCTTTTTACTCCAGAGTAAAATTTTTACTCGGGAGTAAAAAGCGGCTGCCGGTCACGCAGAGAACTTCCACGTGGTTCCATCCAGACTTGCCGCCCGTTCCAGCGCAGCACAGGGGCTGGCTGTGAACTCCGCAAAGCCAAAGGGGGAGAAGGGGGCTGTCTCCTCCCCCCAGCCCAGCGCCTCCCAATTCCCACGGTACCAAATAAGACAATAAGAATAAAATAAGTACATTATTTACAAAACATGATTTATTTTACTCACCACCAGTAAGTGCAGCTGCAACCCAACAAGAAAGACAAAATAAAATGGAGACTCGCGCATGCGTCCTCAGCTAAGGAGTCCAGCCAATCAAATCAGTGAGCGGCAGGCTGGGCTGGCTTAAATTTGTAGGTAGCATAGAACAGAACGATGAGCCAGCCCAGCAGCTGATGGGCGGGAGCTGCGAGCGCCAAAAAAAGCGTGCCTTTTAAAAAAGCGGGCGGGACGCGGGAAAATGCATCAAAAAGCGGGGGTGTCCCGCCAAAAGCGGGATGTCTGGTCACCTTATATATGAGATGTTTCAGTTTCAGTTTTATTAAACTTGTATGCCGCCCTATTCCCAAAGGGACTCAGGGCGGCTAACAAACTGATAGGGAAAGGGGGCAATACAAAAAAAACAAACAAGACAACAACAAAATACAAAAAAACCAGATTAAAAAACTCCTCAACAGTCACAACAAATTCGAGTGGGGCTGGGAACTCATCAGCCCCAGGCCTGCCGGAACAGCCAGGTCTTAACGGCTTTGCAGAAAGCCTGAAGGGTGGTGAGGGTCCGAATCTCCATGGGGAGATTGTTCCAGAGGGCCGGAGCAGCCACAGAGAAGGCCCTCTGTATGTTTACATACAATGTGTGGGAAGATGTAGAGGGACACATAGGCAAAACTGATCTTTATAAATGAGATTCAGTAACTTCTTAAGTAAAACCACATCATAGCCATTGACTGAGTTTGATTGAAAGAAGAGAAAACAAATAAAGACGCATGTAATTATAATATTATATTCATTCAGGGGCTGGAATCAAGCTGGTCTATTCATTAATGATTGTGATTTCCTGCTTACCTGATCTCTTTCTTGTGCTCCAGTTAAATTCTGTGGGACTTAATAGTTGGAATAAGACAGAAGGAAAAATTCCCTACTAAAAATAATTATTTCCTGCATTGTATATTTTTGCATAAAATCCGTCGAAATTTGTTCAAACAGCTGAGCTACTGTAAGTAGCTACCTAATTGAAATAGGTGATATTTTGGGAAAATGCAGGAACATAATTGCATAGGCAGCCTTGTTTAGTTAATTACCTGTCAGCACTTTTATTTAGCCTTGCCTGCTTCTGGCTTACATCATGTAAGAACATGAAAAGAATTTTCTGGTAAAGGATGAGAATGCCAGATTGAGTAGTATTTCCTCTTACTGGTATTCCTCACTTTTTATGCATCCTCCAATATGTAAATCAGAAATTTTGAACTTTTTTTCTAATACATGAAAAGAGTCCAAGATTCCTGTGTTTTATTGAGAAACTCTGAACTTTGTTCATCCATTGTTGGATGATTTAAAGCCCCCACTTCTTTTTTAACCACTTTAGCTTTTAAAATAATTCTCTTGCCGGCTGTTTCTAAAAATCTATGTAACTGTAACTTTCTTTTACATAATACTTTATTTGGATTTTTTTCCAGCTTATCTATGCCAATTGTAACAGACTTTATCCAACTTAAGACTTGATCCTTCCTAATTCCTTTCGAAGCTTCATTTTCTTTAAAACTTGATGTTCAGAAGAAGTAGAATTTTATCTATAACTCTCCTTCCTTCCTTCCTTCCTTCCTTCCTTCCTTCCTTCCTTCCTTCCTTCCTTCCTTCCTTCCTTCTTTCCTTCCTGTTTTCTCTCCATACATTTCCAAATTGGTAATGCTGATGAATTATTTGGGTTTTGTGGTGTAAAGCGGATTGAACTTGTCATGGCCCGCCAGCAGCCAGTGGAGCTGACAGCAGATTGAGGAGGTTGGGGAGAAACATGGGCCAGTCCTGGGGTCTGGGAAAGGCTCTGAGAAGTGCTCTGCATTGGAGGCAGTGATGGGGCCAGGGCCGTCTGGCAGTTCCAGCTGCCTTTGTAGTCAGATATCAGTGAGGGAGATGAACAGCTGGAGCCTGTTCCTAGTGTGTGCATGTGCAGAGTTACCAGACAAAGGGAACAGCTAAGGAACAGGGGTTGACTTGGGAGTAAAGCCACAGGTGGATGAATGGCCCCTCCCATAGGGAATAAAGGAGGAGCGTTGAAAGAAATGTCCTTCTGGGTTCGACTCCAAGTGGGGAAGAAGACACTGGAGACATGGAGGCTGCTTGGAAAGATGGTTTATTGTTGGACAGGGCCACATGGCTTGAGCCCTGAACAGAAAAGGTGATCACATGCTTCAATGTTGATGGAGAAGAAGAGAAGGGCTGAAGGAGGGGCTTGCTAGGCTTTTTATACCCTGTTTAGTCCGACCTCTCTGTTTCCTGTTCCTGTGTAAGAAATGAATTCTGATTGGTTGTCAGACTCCCATAGTGCCATGCAGGGGACTACTCTCTAGGCTGTTTTGAATCCAGGTGTGGATGAGTTCTCAGATGCCATGTGTTCAGTCGAGTAAAGTTCCAATATTATCATGCCTTTTTGCTGTAGCTGCTGGTGAAGTCTTTATTATGTAAAGTGACTAGCCTGGCCGTGTCAATGGCCCATTAACAAAGTGGGGATGGGCAGGAAGCTACCGGCAACTATTCTGTCTGTTAAAACATGTTTCTTTTCACATCCAGAGAAATATTCTGCCTTTTCAATATTTCCTAGGATATTTCATTTTTCTGGGAGAGGGCTGGATGATAACTTCCCGAGGGGAGTTTGCAGGAGACAAGTAGTTCATTCCTGTATTCTTGCCAAGTATTGCAGCATCTTAAAGATACCAGTCTGGCCACTCTCCAAGCCTGATAAAGGTCAGTACGGTAATTGTGAACTATCTTGAAAGACTGTGGTAGAGGAAAGACTTTGCTGGAGAAGAATTCACTGTAAATTAAATAAAAGGGGTTTATTAGGGCAAGGACTTGGCTTCGTGCTGCTGGGGAAGCCTAAGTCAGAACAGAACCAGATCAGATTAAAAGGCAGTCCATTAGATCAAGGCCTCTTTTGTTTTGTAAAAGATCCTAATCCCATAATTATACATGGCAGCTACAAGTTCTCCGTCTTCTGCTCTTTGTACTTTGCTAACTTTCTGGCCCACCACAAGTAAGTTTGATTGCTCTTTACTGGTATATACGTATTTTCAAAAGACCTCAATATAGAACTGATGGTTTCTTCAAGAGGTTGCATTCTGTGCATTATTTTCCTTATTCCAAAAAATGTTTGGAAAACTGTGGGGTCTTTGGTACTTTGTGAGCTTGTTATTTTCTTGCAGACGTTATCATTTCCAAACTAGGTAACATCGTCATTTAGCTATGACATGTTTGCAAAGGAAACAACCAAGCTCAGAAAGTACCAAGGATCCCACAGTTCAACCCTGAAGTACAAATATTCTCTTGTTATCTGTTTGGGAAGCTGTTGAAGTACAGGAAAGAATGGGAACCATGCTTCTTGAAGAATACTTAGTGAAAAGGGCAGAATTCCCATCAAAAAAATTCTGGAACTTATTCATGGCTCTGTGCTGGTACAGAAGGTAGCAAATTTTAAAAAATGATAAAATTATTAAAATTGACATCAATAAAAGATTAATTTTAGACACTTGGTTCTACATATACTTACATTCATGGATCTTCAGCTGTAAAATTACAGTTGTAAAATAGGAACCTATTCAGTGATTTTCTTTTTAATCTTTTCTCTTCACTAAAACTTCACTAAATGTTGTGCAAGTAGAGACATGGTGAAGCAGAGGTCAAAAGTGTAGAATCCATCAGGGTAATAGCAGTCGGAATATCTTTTTGTATAACGAGAGAGTACAGGAGTGTTATGATTTTTTTTTTTTAGTTTTTACTTGATGATTTATAGCAGTGATGGCAAATCTTCAAGCATATACGTCACACATGTACATGCTCATCAGGGCTGCATTCTGGAAAAGCCTAACCTCCAGGTTCTAGCGCACATGTGCGCCCAATCACATTCGCAGGACGGTTTTCAGCACTGCCATGCATGCGAAGACATCATTCTCCAGAAAAGCCAAACCTCCGGATTCTGGCGCACATGCACACCTGACAATCAGCTGGCCGGCGCACATGTGCACACTGGGTTTTGGCACTGTTGTATGCATGGAGGACAGTTGATCATTGCGCAAGAAGGCATGCCAGAAACCTGAAAGACAAACTGGCAAGGCTGTGTGTGCTGGGCAACATGGCTTCATGTGCCACTTTGGGCACGCGTACCATAGGTTCACCATCACAGATTTATAGGTAAGAAAATGAATATGGGAGAATATGCAAGCACCTACATTGACAGTTACCAAGTTTAAAGCAGCATTAGTTCAGCAATAATGCTAGCTTTTTCATTGCAAGGACTCAATATCAACCATTTCTTTACATCTCTCTCTGCAAAATATATTATTTTCTCAAATATCATCCTCCAGTTTTCAAAAGGTTTGTAGCAGGGGTGGGTTCCTACCGGTTCGCACCGGTTCTTGCGATCCGGTTCGTCAGTGAACCCGGAAGTAATTAACTTCCGGGTTCCTAGCTCCTAGCCCCTGTCGCTGGGTGCCTGCAGGGTTTTTCTTTTTAAAAAACGCCTCTCCGGAGAGGAAGCCCTGTCAAAGCGCACCTTTCCCGCCTCGGCGGCTGCAGGGACCACCCCACCGCTTTACCTTCCTCCTCCTCCTCCTCCCCTTCCGCCCGCAGCAGCAGCAATGGTAGCCGAGCCGGGAAAGGAGCGCTTTGGCAGGGCTGTCAAAGCGCACCTTTCCCGCGTCGGCGGCTGCAGGGACCATCCCGCCGCTTTATTTTCTTCCTCCTCCTCCTCCCCTTCCGCCCGCAGCAGCAGCAATGGCAGCCGAGCCGGGAAAGGAGCGCTTTGGAAGGGCTGTCAAAGCGCATCTTTCCCGCGTCGGCGGCTGCAGGGACCATCCCGCCGCTTTATTTTCTTCCTCCTCCTCCTCTCCTTCCGCCCGCAGCAGCAGCAATGGCAGCCGAGCCGGGAAAGGAGCGCTTTGGCAGGGCTGTCAAAGCGCACCTTTCCCGCGTCGGCGGCTGCAGGGACCATCCCGCCGCTTTATTTTCTTCCTCCTCCTCCTCTCCTTCCGCCCGCAGCAGCAGCAATGGTAGCCGAGCCGGGAAAGGAGCACTTTTGCAGGGCTTCCGCCGCGCCCCCAAGGACCGCTGACCTCGTGCTGCCGTTTCTTCTTCTTCCCCGGCCTTCCCAGTTAGCTTGCTTGAAGCTCCGAGGAGGCGGGAGGAGGGTCGCAGGAGTGGAAGTGGGGGGAGGTCTTCCCGGCTGGGAAGAGCTGAGAGGCTGCTGGCCCCTTTCGCAGGAAAGTTAACTTTTCTTGGCGAAATCCTGCCCCCCCCCCCCCGCGTGGGTGAGCTGTCCTCTTCCCGTAAGCCGCCCGGAGTTACCTGTGTGTGAGGTGGGCTGCCCTATGCATTTGCGTGTATGCGCTGGAAAGAGAGTGAAAAAGAGAGGGAGAAATAATTATATTAATTAGATAGATCAGTCTTTCTCCACCTTGGAGACTTGAAAGTGTGTGGACTTCAACTCCCAGAAAGGGAGTTGGGAGAAAGGGAGAAAGGAGGAGAGAATGAAAGGAAGATGGGGGAAAGAAGAAAGAGGTAAGGAGAGGAGGATGGAAAGGAGAGAAAGAGGGGGAGAGATGGTAGAAAGGGGAAGAGGAAGAGCAGGAGTAGGAGAAAGGTAAGGGAAGAAGGAAGGGGAAGGAGAGGAAGAAGGAGGAAAGTAGAGAAGGGAGGGAGAAAAGAAAGGGAAAATAAGGTGGTGTTATAACAGGAGGAAGGGATGGTAAACAAAGCAACCCAAACTGTATATTATAACCTATTAAATGAAATAATAAATGTATAAGAATGATAAATGTTAAAACACTTGTAACCAAACGACATGCTATATGTGATGATGGGTTTTTTTCTTTTTGTTTTGTTTTGTTTTTATTGTTGTGGGTATGTGTCGTCTATGTAACAAAAAAAATAAAAAAAATATTTTTATAAAAAGGTGGAGAAACACTGAGATAGATGATAATGAGGGAGGGAGAGGGAGAGAGAGAGAGAGACCATAACTAGATAGACAGATAGGCAGGCAGATAGACGGATGGATAGAGAGAAAGAGAGAGAGATAGGTAGGCAAGCAGATAGATGGATGGAGAAAGAGAGGGGGAAAGAGGGAGAGGGATACCATAACTAGATAGGCAGGCAGTTAGACAGATGGATGGATGGATAGAGAGAGAGAGGATGTATATAATTAAGGTGACCAGACGTCCCTAGCGAGGTCGCGGGCTGGCAGTAACTGCCGCGGCCTAGCTCCCCCCCCTCCGGTCAATGGTGTCCCTCTTTATCAATCTGAAAATCTGGTCACCTTACTTGTTTAGGTAATTCTGAGGTGGTTGATGGTTCTGTGAGTGCCTGTCCCTTATAATTTTCCACATTGCCTTGATGGTTTTTATTCCAGTGACTTTGTCTTTCCTGTTCTTAGGCTTAGGAAAAAAAAAAACTGGTTTCATTGGCAGTCTTTTTTTTTGGGGGGGGGGAATTTTTATTTTTTTGGTGTTTTCCTAGCACTGTCATAGTTTGTGGGTGTGGGTGGGTGTGTAATGTCCCACAGTTATCTATGCATTAATAATGATCTAGTAATATTAATAATATCTAGTAATTAGTAATATCTAGTAATAACATCGTCTTGGACACTCCCATCCGGTCACATGGGCGGCAAGCCACTCCCATCCGGTCACATGGGCGGCAAGCCACTCCCATCCGGTCACATGGGTGGCAAGCCACTCCCATCCGGTCACATGGGCGGCAAGCCACTCCCACAAAGGAGGCCACGCCCACAGAGGTGGTTCGAACAATTTTTGAAACCCACCCCTGGTTTGTAGTTATCAAACCAGAGCTATTCAAGGTGCATCAATGCTGCAGAACCATAACATTTTTTATAATGTTAAGAGTACAAAAACCAGAGTGTACAGTTGGCTGTAGGAGAAAATCTCACTTGGATATTTGGCAGGGCTTGATTTTCTTATAAAAGATATTTTTACCACTTGAAAATTCTATCAATAACCGTTATACAGTTAAAAAGATATGCTTAAAAGAACAGTAAAATAAAAATAAACCTATTTTTTTTATTCTTGTGGAGTCTACTCAAATAAAGCTTTCTCAGAAATAGATTTTGCAATTTTTGAAACAATTTTTAAAATTATGTTTAAAAAGTGTGTTTTGAAAGCAATACACTAAACCAGGAGAAACTACATTTCCCAAAGATAAATAGAAACAGACGAACAATTGAAGCATTTCATAGAAGTATGGTCCTTACATTTCATTTTCTCTCCCCCCCCCCCCCTTTTTAGGACAAGTTAGCTATTTATTAACACAAACAGTTGATCTGAATAGATGTCAAATACAAATGTGTTTGAGTATTTACTATATTTGGGCTCATATCTGAATGATATGTCATCATGCTAATTAGCGTAAATGTATTCATTGTCACTTCAGAATCTCAATGAGAACAAAAGATGAAGTTGGGATGTTTGCCATTTTGTGATAAATGTGCTACTATCATGTAATTCTGCATTTATTTCTGCATAGAAATAATAGAGCAAGTCTGTCTTCAGAGCATTATTTATGTTGTGTTGTGGATTAGTGACTCAGCTCCTCAAATATGAAAAATCCAACTGTTTTTGTAGGCCAATTGGCCAACACTTGAAAATCAGATTTACCTAATACTGTGCAACTGACATGTGAATGCATATTAGCTTCTCTGTGGAATTGGCGACAGAGGTCACTGTCATATGACCCCAACACTAAAATTTCAGAGCGAATCTGCTCAAAGCTCTTTTATTGCAAGAGTAGGAATCAATAATAGTACAGGCAGTCCTCAACTTACAACTGAAATTGAGCCTGGAATTTCATTCCTAGATTGTGGGGGTTATTTATCAAACTTTGTTGCAGAAATCACATCCAGAAAGCACACACAGATAACTGATTCAGCGGATTCATTAGCTTCTTTATATACATAATAATGGATGAATAAATGTATAATGTTAATAGTAGATTCTTTCAATGTGGTAGAAGTTACAAGTGGAACACAAGCAGGAGAGAACAGTTAGTTTCATAGCTCAGAACAGACAGAGTAGTTTCAGTTTCAATTCTCAGCACAGACTCAGATCTGTTTCAGCTCCCATTGGCTGATCTGTTGGTATGCCTATTCATTGGCTGACTTTGTTACATGTCTCTGCCAGTCATTAATATTCTGATGTTATTGAGTGGGTCACTATGTGAGCAGACCAAATTTTATACCTTTTTTGGTTGTTAAGCAGATGTTACATTCTTAAACAAACCCATTTTATTAATTGATGTTTTTGTTTGCTAGAAACTAGGCAATATCATAAGTTGACCACCAACCTGCCATTCTGTTTTCCTCTGAACTTCTGAATGGGGCCCAGAAACTCCGAATGGAGTTTCACCTCTGCTGGATGACTAAAGAACACACTAGAGCAGGGCTCTCCAACCTTGACAACTTTAAGAATCCCAGTATTGAAGTTGACATCCACAAGTCTGGGAGTTGAGACCACAAGTCTTAAAGTTGCCAAGGTTGGAGACCCCTGCACTAGAGCTTTTGGGAAAATGAGGGAAGTGAGGTTTCAAATTCCCCTCCTTCCGCTACTATGCAAATGGAATGTACATCAATGGTGGGATTAAAAAATGTTTACTACCGATTCTGTGGGTGTGGCTTGGTGGGCTTGGCTGGGTGGGCATGGAAGGGGAAGGATACTGTAAAATCTCAATTCCCACCCCACTCCAGTGGAAGGTTACTGCAAAATCCCCATTTCTTCCTGATCAGCTGGGACTTGGGAGGCAGAGAATAGATGGGGGAGGGGTCAGTCAGAGGTGATATTTACCGGTTCTCCGAACTACTCAAAATTTCCGCTACTGGTTCTTCAGAACTGGTCAGAACCTACTGAATACCACCTCTGCTGTATATGTGTGCATCCCATTCATAAATGTGCTTCTGGAAGCACCTTACATCCAAAGGGAAAACTTACTATATTTTTTGGAAATGATTGTTTTGAATCAAATGATTCACTCTATGCATAGTTAGCCAGAGATGTCATGGGATTATGGGTGTGTGTCAGAGGTTGATTCCTACCAGTTTGCACCTATTCGGTAGAACTGGTTCATCAAATCTACCAAACCGGTTAGAAGAGGTTCCACCAGTGGACCCAGAAAGCAGGCCACACTTACAGAAGAGGTTCCAAAAAATTTTTGAAACCCACCACTGGTCCTTGGATATGATTATTCTACACTATCATGCTCATATTTATAAAACACAGTGCCTCTGTGAAAGGTAAGGATGACTACTGCGTTTGTGGTACAATCAGAACATTGCGTGTGTTGAAGTTGTTTTTACGCAAACCAAGGATGCCTTTTAAAAAACAAGTTTACATCATATTCTTATGCATGCCAGTGCTGTGTGTGAGGTAATTTAAGGTGGTTCTGACAAGTGTCGTCGGCATCTTCATATCCGGTCACATGGGCGGCAAGCCACTCCCACCCAGTCACATGGGTGGTCAGCCACTCCCACAAAGGAGGCCACACCCACAGAGTAGGTTCGAACAATTTTTGAAACCCACCACTGGTGTGTGTGTACACCTGTGTGTGTATGGCAACTTCCTTTTGACTTGTATTTTGTTATGAGCGTGGTTGATCATCAGGCTCAATGGATTTATGCTTTAAAAGATTTAACATAAACATCTATATAAACTAAGAGTTTTCAAAGCTATTATTGGTTCAAATCCCCACTTTGAGATTCTTACCCCCTGTCCCAAAATGGATTTAAACCTTATACAGTAATTCACCTTTCAATGACTGTGGAAAAAACCCATTTCCTATAGACGAATGTCTTTTGGTCTTTGGTCTAACATAAATAATTGCCTGAAAAGCTGACACTGTAATCTAATATCCAGTTCTCCAGTCTGAAATATTTACAATTGCAGCAGCATAGCTGAATGCTTGATTGTATTTTTACTGTTTATTCTGTTTGTGTGTAGACATACACACACATGCATGTATGTGACACACATATGAATGCACAGACATGTATATGCTCTCCTTAAGATCTTTTAACATGACATTTTATTTTATTTGCTATTTCTGTTTTAAAATCACTCGGGTGTTTTCTCCCTACTACTACTACTACTTTCTACATCACCAATGGAATTGCATTAAGCAGAGAAAATACACAACATCTTACTAATATTTGGACCTTTGCTGAAGTAAAAATATGGTTTTACCTCTTGCAGGGAATGAACTTGCATGTCACCAGTAAAACTGCAATTTTTATGTCAAAGCCCACTTCAAAGAGGACTGATGATCTATAACAGATTGGGGTCAATTGTAGGGATGCTGAATATGTCCTACTGTTCTTTCTGCACTGGTTTTATGGTGTTTTTTTTTTTTTTTAAATATGGTTAGATGACTAAATCAATAAATTTTCTTGACTATATTGATTCTGTGAGAAAAATATAGCCATTTTAAAATTGCAAACTATAGATAGATCTATTCAGATTATAATCTACTATCTGGATACCTGTGCTTCACGATGAAATTATATGATTGGGCAACGCAGGAGAATTCCTGTTCACTCCAGTTCAATCCATTACCTCAGTGGTGGTCGGTGAGTGAAACACATAAGGGAATATCACTCCCACCACCTTGAGTCCGGAAGCTGTTCTGTAGATGGAAGACATAGACATTTTAGTAAGGTTCTGATGTTTAGTACTATAAGGGGCCCCACGCCGCTCCTGAGTGAAGCAGTGGAACGTCTGCTAGTTTGAACTGAGGTAACTGAGTGTAAGGCAACTGGCAGTTGGAACACAGTTCTTTTCAGGTTGGGAGGAGGAGTAGAATGTCTAACTCCTTAGAATCAGAGTGTGCTAATATAAGGCAACTGGCAGTTGGAACAGAGTTTTTTTTCAGGTGGGTAGAGGGAATAGAACTCCTTAGCATTGGGACATGTTAATTTCTGTATAAAAAATACTAATGATCTGATGGTCATTTCGAAAAATCCTTTCTTAGCAAGTACCTAGAAGCCAAGAGGAACATAGGTACCAAATTTCAAGTTTGTAGGCTTTAAGGTTCTGGAGATTTCGTGATGAGTGAGTGGTGTTTGGCATATATATATATATGCTTAGAACTTAACATATTTATATAATAAAAAAATCTGGTCTCTATAAACAAGATTCTATGCAATGAAAACTGTGGGATTCCATACCTATCTACCTACCTACCTACCTACCTACCTACACACACACACACACACACACAGATATATATATGTCTGTGTGTGGGTAGGTAGGTAGGTAGGTAGGTATGGAATCCCACAGTTTTTATTGCATAGAATCTTGTTTATAGAGACCAGATTTTTTTATTATATAGATATGTTAAGTTCTAAGCAAGTGGAATTGATTTTATAACCACTCTTGGTATGAGTTGTGCACTGTTTATGGATTAAATGTATATGGTTAAGTCATTTTTTTTTCCAAATAAAAAGTAACTCATCTAGTAATGTTAACAAGCCAGCCCAGAAAATTTCTCAGTGCAAAGTACTAATTTAAATGAGTGACTAAAGAAAGTAGCTGCCATTGAAATCATCTAGTGTGAAAATAATTGCCCATTTGGAAGATCTGTTGAGAAAATATCTGGAGGTATTTAGGGATTAAAGAAATTCACAAAGAAGGTTAGATTTACTGAGAAGTGGGAAGGGACAACCTCTAAATCTTCTACCAAGTTTTATTTGTACAATTATGAATTTGAGAGAGAAATAAAACCTTACACCTTCACAATTGCCAATAAATGAATTATTTAATCCAATGCCTCTACAAGGAGCTTTTAAAAAGACAGTCAGGAATGATTGATTGATGATTATAAAAATTAATATGGCTATCCAACTCAGACATGGTGACTCCAGTTACATCTCCCAATTACATCTCCCTGTGCATAATTGTCTCAATTCAGATTAGTGTCTATGTTTAGAATTAAGTATGTAATTTTAGAAGCTGGACTGAGCTGGGATATCATTTGTATATTATCTATTTTAGCTAAATCCTGCTTAACTTAATTTGAAGTCAGTCTAAAACTGCTTAGGTAAAACTTTAGTGGGAATTTTAAGTCTTAAAGCATGCAATCCTATTATTATTTGTATAATATATTAAATTATATATATGGCAGTTGTAAATTCCTCCCTGAGGGAGGAAGCAGTCTCAGTCTCTTTTAAGTTTGACCTTAAAAGATCGATCAAACCATTCCCAAAGAAACCAATCTGGACCCAGAGGATGAAAACTTGTAATAGGCAGTAGTGGGTTGCTAACCGGTTTACTACCGGTTCGCTTGTGGTCACATGCGCCTCCTGCTGCTGCCGCTACAGGTTTGGCTGAACCGGGCTGAACTGAGAGCAACCCACCTCTTGCAATAGGTATGTGACCCGTATTTCCTTCCTGGGTAAGGTTTTTCAACAGATGGTGACCCGGGTTTCTTGGACACGATTGGTTTTCTAGATCCATTTAATTCCATTTTGTTGTTCCTACTCGTCCTTTTAGTGGCTTTCCATACAATTTTCTCTGGTATCCTTCAGTGGCTGACCATGCTGGGATGTTTGGAGCACCACAATATGGTAGTTCTGCTACTACTTTGATGTCAATTTTTAGAAGGTGATTTGTGTGTGGGGGTTGCTGCAGGACAGTGCAGGAGTGGGCTGCTGGGGATTTGCAGGGGTTCAAGAGAACCTTTAGCTAAGATTCTGTGTAGTTCAGAGACCCCCCAAATCTCACTCCTGGCTGGCCCACCCACCCTCTCAGGAGTCCCTACGCGGCCCATTTTGGATGCAAGTAAGTGCAGGGCATGCATGGCTCGGGGAGGGTAAAAACGGACCTACTGGAAGTTCGGAAAGGGTGGAAACGGGCCCATTTCTGGCCTCCAGAGGGCCCTCGGAGCCTGGGGAGACTATTTTTGCCCTCCCGGAGGCTCGAAGAAAGGCTCCGGAGCCTGAGGAGGGCAAAAATGCCCCTCACTGTGGTGCAGGAGGCCGACTAGGCCATGCCCATCATGGCCATGCCCACCCAGCAACCGGCAAGAGAACCTCTTGCTAAAATTTTTGAAGCCCACCCCTGCTTAGGCATCCCTCAGGGTTCCATTTTGTTCCCTTTGTTTTTTGATATCTATATAAAGCCACTGTGTGAGATCAGTGGAACATGGGCCATTCTCTACATGCAAATGATATGCAACTCTCCTTTTCATCTAATGGGATGTGCCAGTTGGTGTTCTGAATCAGTGTTTGGGCAGGGTAATGACTGGATGAGAACCAATAAATTGAGATCATCCAGATGATGTTGGTTTTGGGTGATTAACATCTCCTAATGAGGCTCTCTAGGCGGTTGGGCGAATCTCTATAAGGGAGAGAACTTTTCCTATAATGGCACCTCATTGATGGAATTTCTTCACAGAGAGAATCAACTGGCATAATTCTAGTGTCAATCGAGGGCCACACACACAGGTGGCTCTTTTCGGAGAGGTGGAGGCTTTCCCATGGCTTGTCCGGGTGGAAGTGGGGCTGGAAAGGCGAGCCGCTCCCACGCCCATCCGCCCGCTCACTCGCTACACCCTGCCCATGCGAGTGGTAGCGGATGGGCGGGGGAACGAATGAGCGGCTCACTTGCTCCTCGCCCATCCGCTTGCTCACTCGCTACACCCAGCCCATGCGAGCGGCAGCGGATGGGCGGGGGAAGGAATGAGCGGCTCACTCGCTCCCCACCCATCCGCCCACTCACTCGCTACACCCAGCCCATGCAAGCGGAAGCGGATGGGTGGGGGAACGAATGAGCGGCTCACTCGCTCCCCGCCCATCCGCTCGCTCACTTGCTACACCCAGCCCATGCGAGCGGCAGTGGATGGGCAGGGGAACGAATGAGCGGCTCACTCGCTCCCCGCCCATCCGCCCGCCCACTCACTACAGTACCCCGCCCATGCGAGCGGCAGCAGATGGGCGGGGGAGAGAGCGAGAAGGCGCCAAAATTAAAGCGGGATATTTTGAGAACGCCCCGGGATGCGGGAAAAATTATGAAAAGGCGTGCCTGTCCCGCCCAATGTGGGACGTCTGGTCACCCTAATCATGGAAGGAGGGTTGGGATAAATAAATACCCAGGCAGCATTGGGTTATCAGCAAATTTTATTATAAATTGCCCAGAGATTTTGGGCATTTGACTGATTTTTAAAAAAACTAATAATAATAATTTCTAACTTGTTCTTTCATCCTAAAGAAGTCAGATTTATGTGTTAAAATAGCAATACAATACTGTACAGTACAGATAGCACTATAAACAGTAACCTGCAAAGATGTAAAAGATAGAGGGTGTAAGAATAAGCTCAAAATATTTAATTGTCTCCCAGAACACCAGCAGTCAAGCAGTCAAACAGATCCCTTAGTGGAGGGAATGATAGCATAAAAGAATCCCCCTGAGCTCTGCAGGGCATGGGTATTTAACAAATCTGGTTTGCTTAGGGATTTATAGATTTTATTCAGTACACTGAGCTATGCTTGAAAGCAAAGAAGCTGCCAATAAATATGGTCCCCAAAATGAGCTGATGTGAACCTTATGTTCTACCTCTCTATGAAACCCAATTGCAGCATTCTGAATGAATTGAAGATAATTAGTCTTTTTTTCAGAGGTGATGTTGATGTGAGAGGACTTGTGAGAAGTATGTATCCATAGGTGGGTTTCACTTAATTTTACCACCGATTTGCTGTGCACTGAAATTGTGAGTGTGCATGCATGTTCGCTCTCTTTGTGAGCATGTGCACCTTCTGCGCATGCGCTCTGCTCGCACGTGCGGCTTGTATGCATGTGCACGGCTTAGAAAACATGGCTAAATAGGACGGCATAGAACCGGGGAGCAGGTCGCCACTACCGGTTTGCCCGAACTGGTCTGAACTGGCTGAAAATCACCACTGTATGTATCCATGTACTCAGTCTGGAAAATTCAAGAAAGCATACTTGCTAGACATATAACTTTATATCCATGGCTCTTGGCCTGCCATTAAAACCTGAAAATCTAGAACTAAGGTTTGACTCAAAAGCATGGATCCCATCTGTAGATCTTACTTGTCAAGATGGAAGGAGCGCTCTTTCAAAACCAATTGAATATTCAAACTAGAATCCTTGCAAATGATTGGAAGAAATACTGTATTGCCCAACTGTACTCCAGCCTGCTTTTGGCCTTAAAAGTTTGGACTGAAGATGTTTACAGCTTCTTTGGAGTTATTAAACAAGAAGTGATAATGCTGAGAGGCATCTGTTGCCAAGGACATTGTAACTCAAAATGACATAAGGCTTTAACAGATTAACAGAGTTAGAAGGGACCTTGTAGGTCATCTAGTCCAACCCCTTCCCCAAGCAGGATACACTACACCATTTCTGACAGATGGCAGTTCAGTCCCTTCTTGAAAACCTCCAAAGATGAAGCTTCCACAACTACTTTTTTTTAAAAAAAAAAATAAGTTTTTATTAAATACACATTAAGAACATTGGAGACAGAGTGCTCTTCCTGGCTTTGTCATTTCCATACATATTTTGACATAACCACAAATACAATTCATTCTTTTCGTACACTGCGACTTTGATCTTATAAACATATCTCTTGTCCTCATTTTTGTGTAAATATAGTCCGATTTCAGTTCTACTAATCTTCACCATTTTCTGTTTCGGCTCCTTTTCCACATTTCCAATCATTGGTACATTTTGTTCCAACTTTCGTAATATTCTGACTCACCCTTATTTTTAAGTTCTAGTGTCAGCCTGTGCAATTTTGCACAGGCCAAAATTTTCGTTATTATTTCTTCTTTGGTGGGGATATCATTGTTTTTCCAATTTTGCGCAAAAACCAATCTTGCTGGCATTGTAACATGCAGCATTAAATATATCAATTCTTTAATATATTTCTATTTTGTAATTCCTAGTAGGATTAGTTCTGGTTTTAAGTACAATACAATACAATACAATACAATACAATACAATACAATACAATACAATAGCAGAGTTGGAAGGGACCTTGGAAGTCTTCTAGTCCAACCCCCTGCCTAGGCTATTTTTTGGTCTAGCATCTCTTCCAACCATGTCCTTAATTGATGCCAAAATTCCTTAGTCTTTGTACATAGCCACCACATATGGTAAAATGATCTTAACACTGAATTACATTTCCAACGCTGCAGTGATTCATTTTTGATAACCTTATGGGCCGGAGGTGCCACTTATAAAACATTTTGTATAAGTTTTATTTATATGCAGTGGCTAATGTTAAATTTCCTATTCCTCTCTCATGCCATTTATTCAGTTTATGTTGTAACCAAAGTTCTTGGCCCACCTTACCATAGTATCCTTCACTTGCTCTTCCGCCATTTTATATTTCAGTAGATATTGATAAGTTTTCTTTATCATCTTTTCATCCATGCCTTATAAAATTTTATCTAAAGTTGTTAATTCTTTCTTAACATCCCATTCCTTTCTCTTTCATGTAGTATGATTGAATTTGCAAGTATGCTTACCGTTCCAATTCTACTCTTCTTCTTGTAGTTCTTTTCTAGATTTTAATCCCCCTCTTTAGTTTAATATATTCTTATAACTACTTTTCCTGATTTAATAAATTTGGATGTACCAACAACTCCAGGGTAGTGAGCCAAGCAGGGGTGGGTTCTGGATCCCGTTGCAACTAGTACACTGCGACAGGGCCGGACGTCCACCTCGGGCTCGTGTGCTGTGCATGCGTGCATACGCAACCGCCCTGGGACACCCACAGCTGCTCAGCAAGGTTGCGCAGGCGTCGTACACTGTGTGCGCAGGCGCAATTGACCCGTTTCCCTCAAAAAGAGGTAAGGAACGTGGGTGGGCAAGTGGGCCCATCAAAACACTGTTCCGGTACAGTGGCCGCTGCTCCCAGCTGCCACTGGTATGCCCGTACCGGGCCGTACTTCCCCAAACCCACCACTGGAGCCAAGCCGGGATTTTTATATAATTCTGTTGTTTAACTTTAATCCAAACCTCAAGAAGGGTTCATGTAACATAGTGCCTTTGGAAGTACTGGTGAGCCCTGTGTCTACCATCCCACAAGAATGCATGCCATCCTATTTGCATATCATACCCTTTCAGTGTTAGTAGCTTCCTATTCTTTAAGCTTATCCAATCTCTCACCCACGTGAGTTCAGCAGCTTGATAATATTGTTGGAAGAAATGTCCTTCTGGGTTCAGTTCCAGTGGGGAAAAAGACACTGGAAATGTGGAGGCTGCTTGGAAAGATGGTTTAATGGTGGATAGGACCATATGGCTTGAGGTCCTAGGCAAAAACAGCTTCGAAGATGTTGAGTGAAGAAAAAGAAGCGAAGGGGCTTGTTGAGAGTTCCTGGGTTTTTTATATCCTCTGTCGGCCGCATCTCTCTGTTTCCTGTTCCTCTGTAAGAAATGTATTCTGATTGGTTGTCAAGACTCCCAGGGGCAGGGGGGGGGGGAGGTCTTAGCTAACTTTGTAGAACGTGTGTCTTTTGAGTCCCAAGCTTGGTTGTGTTTCCAGGTGCCCTGTGGTGAGATGGATAAAGGGCTAATACTATCATGCCTTAATCCCATCACCCTGGAGCTGAAGAGAGATCTTTGTTATGTAGAATAGACTGGCTCAGGCATTTTAATGGCCCATTGACAAAGGTGGGGCCTATTAAGAGTGAATCTGTTTCCTGTCTAAAAATATGTTTCTCCATTTCTTATCCACGGAAATATAATATTCTGTCTTCTTAATATTTCCCAGGATATTTCATTTTTCTAGCAGGGGGGGTGAGTTTTAACTTCCTACAATCTCTTTCCCAATCTGGCCCCTCCTCTTTCTTTGGATTCTTCTAGTAATTTTAATTTAATTCTGGGTCTCTCTCCTTGCCAAATAAATTTGGATATTGTTCTGTTCAAATTCTCAAAAAAAATCATTCTCTAATTTATAGGTATATTTTGAAATAGGAAGAGTATTGATATTCATCTTTATTGCTGCAACTCTCTCTCCCCATGAGAAAGAGTTGCAAGTTCTTCCATCTCTCCAGTTCTGTCTTAATTTGGTCAATTAGTTTATTGTAGTTATCTTATTGTTATACATCTTGCTATTAGCAGTATTCCTAGGTATTTCACTTTCTTTGCTATCTGGATGTTTATTCTCACGGTCAAATCATCTTTATGTACTTCAGACATATTTTTAATTATCATTTTGGTTTTTTCCTTATTCACTTTCAATCCAGCTTCCACAACTTCTGAAGGCAAGCTGGTCCATTGGTAGATTGCTTTCACTATCAGAAAATTTATCCTTATTTCTAGGTTGAATCTCTCCTTGACCAGTTTCCAATTTAGGATTGCATTAGGATTGCATTGGCTTTTTTGGCTGCCGCCACACACTGTTGGCTCATATTTAATTGGTTGTCTACTAAGACTCCAAGATCCCTCCCACAGTTACTGTTATTATGTCTGGTTTCACCCAGTTGATATGTGTACTTTTGGTTTTTCTTGCCCAAGTGTAAGTTTTCTCTACAATGAATTGAATTAGGCTTCTCCTAATGGTTTCATCTACCTTGGAAGAATTTTATGACCTCCACATCATAGAAAAAGGTATTGAATAAACAAATCAAAGGACCATCTTCTGAAAATATCTCCAGAAAAAGGATTGACTATACAACAGAAGCAAAGGTGGTATTCAGTTATGGTCAGTTCTGGAGAACCAGTAACGGAAATTTTGAGGAGTTCGGAGAACTGTAAATGCCACTTCTGACTGGCCTTACCCCCAACTATTCTTTGACTCCAGAGTCCCAGCTGATCAGGAGAGAAGGGGACTTTGTACTATCCTTCCCCTGAAACGCCCACCAAGCTATGCCCACCGAACCAGTAGCAAAAAAATTTGAATCCCATCACTGAACAGAACTCAGTCCAGAGAAATAAGAATATTAAGAATTCAGCAAGTCAACAGGGTGCTTCCCATTTTGTTTGTTCTTTATGAATGATGCAAGACTTTTAGATGAACAGCAAAAATTTAATGTATTTAATTAACGAAATCACTTAAATTATTTAGCATTCTTAGTCAGCTTTTCATAGAACAACTCAGCATTTAATTGTTCTTCTAGTCTTTCTCAGTTTTTCCTTGACTTTTAAAATATTAGATCTGTAAACTCCTATTCACTGATTACACTAAAACCTAATTTTCAATGAAATTCTTCAATCAAAATGGCCAAAGTCATTTTAGATTCATATTGAAGTAGAAATTAATTTCATACATAAAAAACTGGACTTAAGACATATGTTCCCCCTTCAAAGAGTACTGAAGAGTGGCTTGCACCACTTAATACAAAAATTTGTATTAGCCAATAGCTCTTTGAGAACCATTAATATCAGCAATCATCTCCATTCTACCAAGAAATACAAGCTAGAAAGAAATCATTAAAGTAGAATAAATTTGAAGTTATTATCTGGAAATACGAATATTACAGCTTTTTATTAAAAATGAATGAGGTAATTTTATTTAGATTTCACTCATAAATTGGCTGTCAGGATTCTGATGGATGCCCTAATTAAATCATGAGCCTTGAACATCAAGGGTGTGTCAAATAATAATCACATTCTCCAATGAAGCACTTTCGCAGGATGTAGAGAACACAACACACCCTTCCAGCTTTTGCAGGTAACCTGGGAAACAGCCTTGAGAAAGATATGCATGGAATGTGTTGTGGCTGCCATGCTGCTCCATCATCCCCCTCCCCCCAACTGCCTATGGCAACTCGAGAGCAGGCCAGGGATACTTTGCAAGTTGACATTGGCTATATTGTATTATACTGTACTACTGAGCAATCCTGTCTTCTTGGGGAATTCCTTCCAAGATTTGAAAATTGAAACAGTTCTATTGGAGCACATAACATAAATACACCAACATTATGGTTGAATAATCCCATTGTTGACCTCAGTATCATAGAATCACTTCGAAAATGGAATGAGTTCAATTGGACAGGTATTCAGATCCAAATCACTTTAGTTACGCAAGCAATTTTCTTTCTCTAGGGTTTAGCTAACCCTGGACCTGCCCAGATGGTTTTGGAGCCCTCCGACTGGGTTATAAAACAATAAACTACAGGGCAAGTCAAAACTATTCTCATGGCACTGAATGTCAATTATGGGTTTGACACAGAAAGACAGACAAATATACATTCTAGAATTTCACATGGAATATGTATAGTCACGGATATATGAAAAACCTTTAACATACCATATCTGAAAACGTTTATAGCTCTTAGTTATATTTTCTGTTTAATTCCAAGTCATTTTAATGCTGCAATTTATATATTGCACGAATCCTCTTACCCTGTGGATATGCTATTATTTCACAACAGTGAGATGATTAATAGCATGGGTTTAGGCTCTACAGGCAATTTTGTTATTTTCCAGAGGCAACCTTTGGAAATTAAATTTACTCAAAAACTGTTGGACATATATGACCATGTTGCTTCACTGTTTTATTTATTATATTTATATAATATGATATATTTGTCCCTTCCTTCTTGGCCCATCAATGCCTAAGATCCTAAGGCAACTTACTATTAATCATTAAATCTTCCTAGTAAGACAGGCCATTTTTCCCATTTGTTGTGGGGAAACAGGTGAATTGTAGATTGAAATAAAAATTCCCCACTTGCTAATGCTAAGTATCAGTAAGATTTAACCCTTGAGAATTGTTTTTTACATAGTTGTAGGCTTTGATGGTAGAAAATATAGAACTACAATGGGTGTCAGGGTTCTAAATAGCATCCAAAATTAAATCAGAGTCCGAGCCAATGATTCCTCAAAGTTCCAATTTATTAAGAGAGCCATGTTGGCACATCTGGGAAAACCCAAATCTGAAGGCTTCCTGGTTTTCCTACCCGGTTGAAAGTTCAAGATCTTGCCCCCACTCCCACAAGTCCATCACATGGTTCAATCTTTCACTGCCATGCTGGCAGCTTCCACCCATCCAGTTCCAGTCAGGTGCAGAGGTGCAGAGACAAAGGATGACCATGACTTTCTAGAAATAATTTTGTTATGCCTACATTTCATCTAATTTTGTACAATCCCCCCTCTCATTTTCCCATAATAGAAAATGCATAGTAGAATAAAAGAAAGTGTGGCAGGCCTGAAGTCCTCCCTCACCCCCCCCAAAAAAAGATGGTGGGCAGGCCTGAACAATGGGCATATTTGTATGTCCTAGTAAGCCATCCTCTTTCCTCTGGTGAAGGCAGCACTCTTTTGTTTCCAAAGAATTTTTTATTTTTATTCTCTTACCATTTTAAGTATACATTCACATGATTGTTATTCTTCTTTACATTGATCATTCTTATGCATTTATTATTTTATTTAATAGGTTATAATATACAGTTTGTATTGCTTTATTTACCATCCCTTCCTCCTATTGTAATACCATCTTGTTTTCCCTTTCTTTTTCTTTTTTTTCTTTTTTTTTAAATTTTTAAATATATTTTATTCAATTTTCACATTCCATTTGCAATCATTTATATACAGGGTATTTACTATAAGAAAAGAAAAAAAAGAAAAAGGGAATAAAACGAACAAGTAAAAAGGAAACACAACTCATCATTCACAACCCCACCTAACCCTTCCATCCTCCATACACCCCATCTACCCCCTCCAACTTTCCTTTCTCCCTCTAACACTCCCCTCCTACTTCCCTTTCCCCTCAAACCTTCCTTCTCCCCTTACTCCCCAGACACCCTCCTTACATTCCCCTTACTCCTTCCTTACTCCTCCCTCTTCTTTCCCTCTACCTCCCTCCTTGGTGTATGCCTTTATTCGAGTGTTGTTTGATCTGATAAAAGTAAAATGAACCAAGGGAAAAAAAAATTAAAAAAAAAAAAGAACCCCCGTATATAAATACATTCTTGTTCTTATTAAGACTATGTTAACACCCCCCCACCCCACCCCCCACAATCCCCATCCCTAATCCTCCCGACTTCCCAGGGCCCACACCTGGCACTACCTTCTGTCTAAAATATCTTGTATACATATGGATTAAAAAATAAAAGTAATATATCAAAAGAAAAAAAAAAGCAGAGAAAAAAAGGAGAAAAGAAAAGAGAAAAGAAAAAAAAAGAAAAAAAGAAAAAAAAAGAAACCACTCTTTGCGTTGATCTCAGCCCCCCATCTTTATCTATGCTTAAATAGTATAAATCATTCTATCTATATTTTATTCTCGTCTCTTACTTCTTTGCTATTTACCCCAACCTTCTGTAGATTCTCCCGTTCCTCTTCCTAAACCTCATGATCCCTTCCAATAAAATTTAAGCAACGTGGTTCATGCCATATATTCAAATATAACTTTACAGACAAGTAATCAAACTTTCCCTTCTAGTAAAATTTAAACAGCGTAAATGATCTTTCTTTACCCCCTTTTCAAACAGTAATTCAAAATAATCTAACCAAACTTCCCCTTCTTAGTAAAGTTAAGCAGCGTAGATCAGATATTACTTTACACAGGAATCAATTTCTATCTTAAGATAATTCCCACCGACTTCCTCTTCTAATAGGATTTAAATAACTTAGTTCATTCCACATGCATTTTACCCTCATCCCTCACTTGTCTGATATTTACCACTATCAAATTTATACTAGCATTTGTTTAAAATATAACTCAGAGCGATTTAAGTAGCATGGATCATTCCACATATTCAAATAATACTTTCAGCAAGAGTCAGTTAACCTTCTATTTTAAGGTAGTCCCTTCTAACAAAGTTTAAACAACATAAATCATTCCGCATTCTTTTTACACTTATCTTGAGATAATCCCAAGCGGCTTTCTGTTCTAATAAGCTTTAAACAACGTAAATTTTACCCTCATCCCTTGCTTGTCTGATGTTTACCACAAATAACGTAGTTCATTCCACATGCATTTTACCCTCATCCCTTACTTGTCTGATATTTACCACTATCAAATTTATACTAGCATTTGTTTAAAATGTAACTCAGAGCGATTTCAACCAACTTTCCCTTCAAATAAAAGTTAAATAGCATGGATCATATTCAAATAATACTTTCAGCAAGAGTCAGATAACCTTCTATTTTAAAATAGTCCCAT
Source organism: Thamnophis elegans (assembly GCF_009769535.1). Taxonomy (NCBI): domain Eukaryota; kingdom Metazoa; phylum Chordata; class Lepidosauria; order Squamata; family Natricidae; genus Thamnophis; species Thamnophis elegans. The sequence goes on along the minus strand of NC_045555.1, from coordinate 21,038,221 downwards.
CTAACAAAGTTTAAACAACATAAATCATTCCGCATTCTTTTTACATTTATCTTAAAATAATCCCAACCGGCTTTCTGTTCTAATAAGCTTTAAACAACGTAAATTTTACCCTCATCCCTTGCTTGCCTGATGTTTACCACTATCAAATTTATGCTAACGTTAATTTAGAATCTAGCTCAAAGTAGTTTCACCCAGCTTTCCCTTCTGATAAAAATTAGTCCGCTTTTTCTACCGGAGAGAGGTCTCAAACCCCCATTCAGTCCTCAACTTTAGCAAGCATTTTGAAGTGTCTAAATTCTCGATCTCCGTTTTTCTGCTTCTCCGAGGGAGGAGGGGCTACCCCCTCCATCTTGCAGCCACATGGCCAGCCGCTTGCCTTCTCCTTCCGCTTGTCTCTCCTCTCTTCCAAGCGCGTCAGGAAGTCCCGCCTTCAGAATCCTACAATAGAAATCTTGAGCCTCCGAAACAGAGTTAAGACGAAATCTTTGATTCTCAAATGTAACCGTGATACCGGCAGGGGCCTCCCATCTGTATCGAATCTGTTGACTCCTAAGCTCCTTAGTTAAAAAGGTGTAGTCCCTTCTTGCCTTCAGCATCTGAAAAGGAATATCTTTGAAAACAATCAGGTCCTGGCCGTCAACTCGGAAACTGTTATTATGAAACTTTTGCACAATCGCATTTCTAGATTCTTTTGTAGAGAAATGTATAATTATGTCCCTCGGGAGCTGTCGCTGTTCCGCTATCAATGAGTTCTGGCGATAGATTTTCCGAATCTGCCAATCAAAGTTAAGTCCCGGGCTTCCCAGCACATGGCTGAAGGCTTCAGCAAAGGTCTGTTTCAAATTCTCTTGCTCCTTTTCACGGAATCCTCTGACTCTTATTGCAAATGCCTTCCTATTAAAATTTATCATCATAAGCTGTTCTTCGTTATCTCTAATTTTTTGTTGTAAAATTTGAATATTGGTAGTCAAATTAAAATTAGCCTTCTCCAGACTTTCCAATTTGTTCTCTATTTCAGCAGAGTAATCTGACAGGGCAGACACGGCTGCAAACGTATTCGCCTTCATTTGATTAACTTTAGATTTTAGATCATCATAAAGTTCCAATACAAATTCCTTAATTTCTTGCTTAAAGGCATTAAACATTTTAAAGAGATATTCCTGTGTTAAAAATTCTCCAGTAGAGGGCGTAGGAGACAAAGGCTGTGTTTCCAGAAAAAATTCTTTAAATTCTTTAGACACATTTGTAGCAAGACGCTTCTTTGATCTGGGTGCCATAATAAATAAACAAGTAAGCAGCGCTTCGCTCCCCTCTATTTCCAAAGAAGAAGAGTTTATTTTGTTAAGGAGCGGTCTGCAGGAAGATAAACCCGGCTAAGTACATCCAGTAATCATCCACGGAGAGAAATCGCCATTTTGAGGTCTATTTAGACAAAGAAGTCTCTAAGACGAATGGTGCTGGTATTTAAGATAGTAATAAAAGCATAAATCTCACAGGGGTGGTACCCTCCCGTATCAATTCTAGCTTGAAAAAACTTTGTTTTGTCCTGGGGGGGGGCTAGCCTGTCTGGGGCTGCCAAAAAAAAAAAAAAAGGCAGCTGAGAAGAAATGGCTGGAGATAAAAGCTCCGCTTCGGCTGGATCTAATCTCTTTCCACAGCCAAAAAAAGAAAAAGGCTGTGGCTTACGAATAGACCCTAGCCTACGGAGCTATCCTCCCTGCCCCTTTCTTAGCCAAAAAGGGGTGCTATCTATGATCTTATTTAGATATACAAACCAGATCTCTGAGGAGCTCGGTGGAGCCCTCCTCGGCAACAGGCCATGCCCCAGGAAGCCCTTGTTTTCCCTTTCTTTTCTCCCTCCCTCCCTTCTCTACTTCCTTCCCTCCTCCTCTCCTTCCCCTTCCTTCTTCCCTTACCTTTCTCCTACTCCTACTCCTCCTCTTCCCCTTCCTACCCCCTCTCCTTCTCTTTTTCTCCCTTTCTCTCTTATTTCCTCCATCTTCCTTTCATTCTTTCCTCCTCTCTCCCTTTCTTTTTCTATTATTGTTGGTGTATTTTTCAAAACTCCTTTGGGATGGTATTTCTGCCAACCCAGATACAATTTAATATCATTTCTTATTCCCTTATCTTCACTAGTCTACCCTAGTTATGTCCTCTCCTTTATATGTCGCTCTTGAATATATATATTTAATATTTTCTTTTCTGTTTTCCCTTTCTTCCCCCCTTTTCTATTTAATAGTACGTCATCTGGGTACTTTATTTTCTCCCTACTTTCTTTTCTAGCTTGCTTCCTCTAGCCAATCATAAAATCTTCCCCATGTCTTGAAGTACTCTGATTCCTCTTTATCCTTTATTTTCATTGTCAACCTATTCATCTCTGCACAATTTAATATCTTTTTTATTATCTCTTCATCTGTTGGTAGCTTATTTAATTTCCAATTTTGGGCAAATACAATTCTCGCTGCTGTAGTTACATGTATAATCAAATAAGTATCCTCTTTCTTGAATTTCTCTGGGATAATACCTAATAGAAATATCTTGGGTCTAAATTCTATTTCTTGTAACATTTTCTTTAACCATACTCTTATTTTGGTTTAATATTTCCTTGCTTCTGTGCATGTCCACCACATATGATAGTAGGTTGCTTGTTGACATTTCCAACATTTTGCTGACTTGTCTTTAAACATCTTTGCTAATTTTCTCAGTGACATATGCCATCTGTAAAACATTTTATATAAGTTTTCTTTGTAAGCTGTTGACATGGTTAATTTATAATTTATTTCCCATAGTTGTTGCCACTTTTCTAGTTCAATCGTGTGGCCAAAATTCTTTGCCCAAGTTAACATTGTATCTTTAACCACTTTTACTTCTAGCATAGTTCTTAATAGGTAGCCATATACGTAGTTTTTTTATTATTCTTTCAACTCTGTTTTAGTGTCTTCCATATTGCCTGATCAGGCCTTCTGATAAGTGAAAAGAAGAATTAATACAGATTTCATTTTGATAAGGACTAACCAATTGAGTACTTTCCAAATCAATACAAAAACTAGGTTGCAATTACTCTTCTATATTCACAGTTTTCAGTTATCCAAGATTCACTGCAGTGTGCATAATTAGAAAGAAGTATACACAGAATTGTGTCCATCAGGGAAGGCACATACAAAACAGCAGTATTTTTTATAATGTGTATATAGCAAAATGTATATTTAGAGAAACATCGGTCATAAATATGTATGTTCAGAAAAATGAGCAGAAAATTGCATGTAAATTTTTATGTGGAGATTTTTTTATTGGAAGTCACAAGCTAATATGCAATTCACTTGGAATGAAGAACATGGGAAAAATAAGAAACAGAGAGAAATTGAAACTGACAAATTATTCCCTCCTTTTTACACTTCACCATACAAAACTAGTTTTACTTGACTATTTATGGCTCTATGAAGAGCAGAATATTTTCTTTCTCAAGAATTAGAAAAAGCATTGGTTTAAATTAATGCCCACCTTTTGTACAAACACAATTTTTAATAAATTTATTAAACAAATTTAATAAAAAGAGAAAGCAATGTCTGTAACCAGTTATCCAGATGGGTTTGATTAAAAGGAACAACTTTATAGAGATGCTTAATTGAGCCCAAAATGTATTGTTCAGTGAGATATTTGTTAAGTGAATTTTATATGACCTTTCTTGCCACAGTTGTTAAGTGAATCATTGCAGTTGGTAAGTTAATAACCGTGGATGACACAGCAACAGTCATAAGTACGAACCAGTTGCCAAGCATCTGAACTTTGATCACATAATCATGGCCATAACTGTGAAAAACAATGATATTTTTCAGTGCTGTTGTAACTTTGAGCAGTCATTAGACAAAGTGTTGTAAGTCGAGGACTACCTGTAAATCCTATGCATAAAAGTACTATTTCATGGAATAGGGCTTATTCTCAGAATAACACAAAGAAGGTCATTCCCTTATTTTTCATTTTATTTATCTTCACTTGCTTTATTTTAGCAGTGAGAATGCATTAGCCTTCCTCTCACAGAAGGCTACTACATGTTGCCAATATTCATAAATAGCATTAGCAAGTGTGTATTTTTCCCACCATATGCCCTTCATCAGCCTGTTATTGGAAATCTAGAACATATCAAGTAAATGATAGTAAATCTAGTAAAATGAACAGATGTGCACTGGTTCTTGTGGGGAGGCATGGTTGTTAGTAATTAGATTTACACTGATTAATATCAAGGGGATATTATAAAAAAGGTCATCTAACTTTTCTCATCTTCAAGTATTAGGTGCAATAAAACAAGGCATCTTTGTTCTAATTAATTCACAATGCCTCAATTTTAAAAATGCATCCATGTTTTGGTATTCAAGACAACTTAATGCATATTTAGGAAGATAAGTTGATACAACACGAGTCATTGCAATGCAAGGTGATTTTTTTTTTCCAATTAATACCCTGCATGGAGGAGAGAAACAAAAAAGAAGAGAGGAAAAAACAGTTAAACATTTGCTGATAGTTCTTTGCTTAGTATAGAATTGTTTTGTATAAATTGGAATGTTTTTAGACCATCTTTCATTCTTGGTTTCTCATTCATTCATTACAATTTACTTGGATTTATACAGTTTTAATGAGCAAAAAACAGAAGCCTAAACAATATTGCACTTAAAATTAGATTGAAGCTTTAGCAGTCTACTGATCATCTGGACAGCCATGGTACAAGCCAGATAATGCAGGGGAAAATGGTTTTGAAGAGTTTTTTCCCCCTATTAAAATATCAAGTAGTATGTGCACTGTTACAAATGGTAAAGTAACATTATAGGTTTTTCATGAAGACGTTCCCTGAATATCATTGGAATTTTTCCATTGATTTTAGCAAAGTGAAAGAATTATTTTAATTTCATACTGCAGAGCAGTGGTCATTCCTGCCAAACCGGTAGTGGTTTGGTGGCCTGGGTTGCTGGAAGTGGCAGCAACCCAGGCATGCTACGCCCCTGAACCAGTTCTCCAGGCGGTGCCATAGGTGCTACAATTTTGTTCTTTGCTTTTGTGCATATGCAGAGCAATTTTTATTGCACTGCACATGCACATGCAGCATGCATCAACTGCGCCGCAGCCACAAGCACACCGGCAGTAGCGACTGCCCGAACCCACCCCTGCTTCAGAGAGGAGCTTCCACAGTACAAAATATTGTGCTAAATGAATAAGCAATCAGAAGTAAAGGAAAACAAAATTCTAGCTTGTTTATTCCCTATAGCCAGGATGGTGAACCTGTGGCACGTGTGCCCAAAGGGGCATGTGGAGCCATGTCACCTGGCATGTGCGGCGTCTGCCGTTCCTCTTTCAGGTTTCTGGCGTGACAATTAGCTGGCTTTCGTGAGTGCAGCAGTGCTGGAAAATATAAGAGTTGGTCTTCCATTTTCCAGCATGCTCATGCATCCACTCTGGCCAGCTAATCGTTGGTGCTGAAAAGATTTGCCATCACTGCCTTACAGAATGTACATTAAAAAAAAAATCCATAAATTGCTATGTTGCCTAAAACATAAATGTTGCCTAAGATAAATTCCAAAGCAAATGTGGGGGTTCCTTCTGTATAAAAATGTTCCCCATCTCAATAAATAATAAACAAACAAACAAATTTTCAACCACAAAAATATAGACCAAGAGTGACAATACTAAAGGCAATGTAAACAAGCAAAGTGCTTCTTTGGGTAGCTTTACCATTATTTTTTGGGTGCCTTCAACACCTGGCGATTGCCTGGACAATTCCCTGTAGTTTTTTTGGGCAAGGTTTTTCAAAAGACGTTTACCATTGCCTCCTTCCAAGGGCTGAGAGGGAGAGACTGGCACAAGGTGGCTTTGTGCCTAAGGTAAGACTAGAACTCCTATTTCTAGTTGGATGCTATAACTGCTACACCAAATTGGCTCTCATTCCCATTGCTGGGAAGGTTCAATTAAGTTGTAACCTGCCGAAGGAACCTGGTAGCACATTTACATTTGTAATACTGATGTAAATTCATCCTCTGAACAATATCCGAAATCAATATACAGACACATTCTACTCTTCCTTTAAAAATCCCAGTTCAATATTAGGTCTATTTGTAAGTATATTCTTGGTTCTACAGTTTGTATAACAGGCTAAAGAGGGACAGGAAATGAGTTCTTAATTGGATCTGATCCATCCTCTAGTATTAATGAGCCATAGGCCAGAAGTGTCCAACCTTGGCACCTTTAAGATATACGGACTTCCCCTGCTGGCTGTGAAATTCTCAGAGGAGGTCCTTAAGTCTTAAAGTTGTCAAAATTGGATACCTTGCTATAAGCCCTCACACTTTACAACTATAGGAGAAACCCATTTGGGGTGTTTAAGAAATTATATACTGGCATTGGGGAAAAGAATCTCAACTGGAATCTGATTTTTTTTTTTAATAACGAAGAATTTAAAAATTGCCCAGGGCTGTATGCGCTCTCCGTTACTCTTTTATCTCTATACCAATGACTCCATACCAAAGGATCCCTCAGTTAAAGTTTGCAGATGATACAACAGTTATTGGTCTCATTTGAGATGACAATGAATCTGCATAAAGATGGAAAGTTGAACAACTGGCCCTGTGATGTGGCCAGAACATGCTCAAAACTGTAGAGATGGTAGTAGATTTTGGGATAAACCCTCCTATTCTACCACCTCTCGCAATACAAGACAATGCAGAATCAACAGTAGAAACCTTCACATTTCTGGGCTCTATAATCTCTCAGGACTTGAAATGGACACCTAATTTGAAAAATGTCATCAAAAAAGCACAACAAAGAATGTTCTTCTTGTGCCAACTCAGAAAGCTCAGATTGCCCAAGGAGCTGCTGATACAGTTCCACAGAGGAATTATTGAATCTGCAATTTGTACCTCTATAATTGTCTGGTTTGGCTCAGTAACCAAACAGGACAAAGACTTCAACAGATAATTAGGACTGCAGGGAAAAAAAAAAAAAAAAACAATTGCAGCTTGCTTTCCATTGAGGACCTAAATATTGCACAAGCCAAAAATATCTACAGACTTCTCACATCCCGGACATAAACTGTTTCATCTTATTTCCTCAAGACTATTGGGCAATGCATGCCAAAACAACTAGACACAAGGACAGTCTCTAACCCTCCGGCCATCCTTCTGCTAAACAACTAATTCCCACAACATTATCTTATGCCCTGGGATGTCAAACCACAAAGTAGGGCTGTAATACTATTATCCTTCTCATCTTTCCTATTACTGGTTCCTTTAGCATTGTATGACAGTTTGTATCTTATGGTTTATGTTGATTGCTTTTATTTAGTATCCTATGACTATCTTTGACTGTTGACTCTTATGATTATTATTTCATGATCATGATGTATGTATCACTTGTTGCTTGTACGTATACTGAGAGCTTATGCACTTGAGACAAATTCCTTATATGTCTAAATGGCCAATAAAGAATTCTATTCTATTCTATTCTATTCTATTCTATTCTATTCTATTCTATTCTATTCTATTCTATTCTATTCTATTCTATTCCATTCCATTCCATTCCATTCCATTCCAATTATTTATTTTTCCATTTTGCTATTTACTTCTAAGATACAGTCTAGTTGTTAATAATCTAAGATCACTGAATTTTAAAAATGACTGGTAAATATTTTCTGATTTCTTTTCCCCTTGTCCAGGTTCATTCCCATTCCATTCAATTTTTTCAAAGAAAAAAAGTACTTTTAAAAGTACTTATAGGAAGTAGAAAAGTTAACAAAATTAACAAAATGTTTAACAAAGTTAGGGCTTAAAAAGTTAAGTGTTTTTTTTTAAGTTGACCTACTTGATGTTTGTATAAATTGAAGTAGACAAAACAGGTAGGAGAAAGCTTACTGAAGTGCTTTAGCTACCATCAAGTTTTCTGGAGATGAGATAATTTATTTCTGAAAAGTTGTATTATAGTTTCTCCTTTGTAATTGCACAAATTCTGGCAATGAATGAAGTTTGGTTAGCTACTGATTGAGTCATAATTGTCTCACTCTGTATTACTGTATTCAGCTTGATATTGGGAAGAAGCCCTACCCAGATGGCCTTCACCCAGAAAGGTGAATGATGATGATGTGATAAGGATGATGATGATGATAAAACATTTTGTGGATGTTCAATATGTATTAAAATTATCCATGAGATTACCAAAAAAATGTAAGACTCCTTAATAAGTACCTGAGCTCCTGATCTCTAAAAGTTCAAAACCAAAAATGGCCTGAAAACAGCCTGAAAAATGGTGTGAAAACAGCCTGAAAAATGGCTTGAAAACAGCCCAAAATGGCCTGAAAGCAGCCTGAAAAATGGCCTGAAAACAGCCCCAAAATGGCCTAAAAACAGCTGAAAAGGGCCCCAAAAACGGCCTGAAAATGTTCCAAAAATAGTGAAGACGGGCTGAAAAATGGGTGGGGGTGTGGCCAGCCAGTGGTGGGATTAGGCCGCTGAATCCTACTACCTCTGCCTTTCAGGCGAGTGGCTGGGAGGTGGGGCTGGGTATGAGTGACATCACCTACCCAGTCACATGACCAACCGGCCACACCAACCCACCTAGAGAACCTGTTATTAAGTTATTCAAGTCCCAGCACTGCATATATTTCATTGGTTCTCTTATCTGCTAGCAACTGCTGTGCTTTCTATTATAGATGGCTTAAGCGAACCAGGAAAAAGTGGAGAAGTTCATGCATTTTTGAGAGAGTTGAGTAGTCTATAAATTAAATTTCTTTAGCCAAGACTAAACAAGCACATTCTTCATCCCCATGTTTCATTCTACTTGTCCCCACCCCCATTTTTTTTGAAAATTTGCTTTTGCTTTCTATTTTTTTTCCAGATGTTTATCAGTGGAAATATAAATGGAAAAACAAAATGTAAATTGAGTGTGAATATAAGAGTTAAGCCAATGTTACCATTTCTAATAAATGGAATAGATTACAAATCAGTTTGGCCATGATTACATAGATGGATGTAGAAACAACAAGGGTTAAAATAATGGAACGTCACCCAAATTTCCACTGTTACTCATATGATTCCAACAATATAATCCTGGATTGTTAAAAACAACTTGAAAGGTAATAGAGGAAATGTAGGTGGAACAGCCAAATTGGCATAGGCTTTTTACATACTGGTCCTAAATTTTCAGTTAAAAATTTAAAAATGCATACACTCCTGTAGAATTCATGTACATTATCTACTTTGAGCTAGCCAGCTGATTTGTGTAGATAATGTAGCTCAGGGCTCACCAAAGAAAACCCGGATTTCCATTACATCCAGTGGTGGGATTCAAATTTTTTTACTACCGGTTCTGTGGCCGTACCTTGATGGGTGTGGTCTGGCTTGGTGGATATGGCTTGGTGGGCGTGGCAGGGGAAGGATACTGCAAAATCTCCATTCCCTCCCCACTCCAGGAGAAGGTTATTGCATTTCCTCCCGATCAGCTGGGACTTGGGAGGCAGAGAATAGATGGGGGCGGGGCGAGTCAGAGGTGGCATTTACCAGTTCTCTGAACTACTCAAAATTTTGCTACCGGTTCTCCAGAACTTGTAGCGGAAACTTTGAGTAGTTCAGAGAACTACTGGTCAGAACCTGCTGAATATCACCTCTGATTACATCACATTGAAAAGTTAACAAGTAAAGGTATCCTGCTGATGGTACAGCTTATTTAAAGCATAGACACATAGCTTGCCTTGGCTTTTTTGGCAGCTGCAGCACACTGCTAGCTGATACTTGGTTACTTGCTAGGACTCCTAGATCCTCTCAGTTATTACTATTCAACTAAATATCATCTCTTTTGCCTTTTTAAGAGTCCCAATTTTTCCACAACTATCCTCCCAATAGGTCATACATTTTGGCTCTACTTACTGCAAACAGGATTATGTGGTTTACATGCAGCTGCCCGAGGTTTCTGGACACAACTTGCTAAAAAATGGCAGTTCCATTATGAATTAGTTTGAGAACGATGATCTATTGATTATTTGCCACTGAAGAATCCTGTTTATGTTTATCTTGTGAATGTTTTCTTCATAAACATGTTAGCATCACTTGGTGATATATTTCTCTTTGGTTAAATTTGGATGCAATCTACATAATTAATGAAACTTTTTGCAGTGTGATCTTCTTCAGATTGCTTATAATCATGAACAGAAATAATTAGAATTGTAGTCCAAAATATCTGCAGGGTATCAGTTTTTTGAAGGATGAAAAGAAGTAATAAATGGGGATGGTATCACAAATGAGTTTAAGAATAATGAATGTATTAACAAGACTTTGTAGTGATGCACATTAACAGAAATCTTGTTAACAGATTGGATGGCCAGTATTTGGCGAGGTTCATTTTGAATTTCTGTTCTATTCTTTTCTTTACTATTCTATTGTGACACTGAATTTTCCAGTAAGTGACAAATGGAAAAGCCATTAGAAAGAGGCGATTGTTTACTTCATCGTATTCAAAAAGATCTGCATTTTCCCTTTTGATTTTCTTTATCTTTTCAACCTTTTTGCCTAAATATGAACCTGCATTTAATGTGTTTCGTTGAATTACTGTATATACTCGAGTATAAGCCTAGTTTTTCAGCCCACTTTTTGGGCTGAAAAAAGCCGCCTCGGCTTATACTCGAGTCAGTGAAAAATTTGCCCGAAATGGAGGAGAAAAAGGGGCGGGGCCATGCCGCTGGGTGACACTCGTGAATGGCCCAGTGCCCCTGTGAGTTTCCCCTCCCTCTGTGTCAGTTTGCCGCGCAGCGCGCACCGCACCATCCCCCCTCCTCACGTTCTAATGTAATGCAGGGCTGTCTTACGATTCCCCTTCCTCCCCCTCCTGCCGCTCTGCAACGATGTCCCACCTCCTCCTTGTTATGGCAAGCAGCCACATAGCGATGTCCCACCTCCTCTGGTACAGTGATCCAATGATAGGAATCACTGTGCCGTGTGTCATAGGAGGCGGGACATCGCTCCCGCGGCTGCACGGGACATCATCATCACAGCGGGACATCAGCATCATGAGGTGAGTGAAGTATTTCATTGAATACACCGCTAGTTTACTGTTTTTCTTTGAAATAAATATTCAAAAACATTATTGGTATCTATTTTTATTTTTGAAATTTACCGGTAGCTGCTGCATTTCCCACCCTAGGCTTATACTCGAGTCAATAACTTTTCCAGTTTTTTGTGGTAAAATTAGGTGCCTCGGCTTATATTCGGGTCGGCCTATACTCGAGTATATACGGTATTATACACAAATAGCTGCTAAACTACTCTCGGCTTTACATATGAATTATGTGCTGATTGTTCAGGGATGTATTGTCAGGCATTCAGGAAGACAAATGTAACATAATGCTTTTTTGGTTTTGTTTTGTTTTATTTTATATCAACATTTGATTTGATTTGATTTGATTTTATTAATATTTGTAGGCCGCCCTTTTCCCTGAGGGGACTCAGGGCGGCTCACATAAAATCAGGGAGGGGGAATACAGACATTGACATAGTGACATATAATAAAATAGTAAGCAACATACACTCATCATTCGGGAGGGGCGGCTATCCTTATCCCCAGGCCTGACGGGCTAGCCAGTTCTTAAGGGCTGTGCGGAAGGCCTGGACGGTGGAGAGGGTACGAATCTCCACGGGGAGCTCGTTCCAAAGGGTCGGGGCTACTACTGAGAAGGCCCTCCTCCTTGTAGTTGCCAGCCGGCACTGGCTGGCCGATGGAATACGGAGGAGGCCTAATCTATGTGATCTTATTGGTCGCAGGGAGGTAATTGGCAGGAGGCGGTCTCTCAAGTATCCGGATCCACTACCATGTAGGGCTTTATGGGTGACTAATAACACCTTGAAGCGCATCCGGAGACCGACAGGCAGCCAGCGCAGCTCGCGGAGGATAGGTGTTATGTGGGTGAACCGAGGTGCACCCACAATCACTCGCGCGGCCGCGTTCTGTACTAGCTGAAGTCGCCGGATGCTCTTCAAGGGCAGCCCCATGTAGAGCACATTGCAGTATTCCAGCCTAGAGGTCACAAGGGCCCGGGTGACTGTTGTGAGAGCCTCCCGATTCAGGTAGGGCCGCAACTGGCGCACCAGGCGAACCTGGGCGAATGCCCCCCTGGTCACAGCCGTCAAGTGGTGGTCAAACGATAGCTGTGGGTCCAGGAGGACTCCCAAGTTGCGAACCCTCTCTGAGGGGTATAGAATTTGACCCCCCAGCCTGAGAGATGGAATATTGGTGGAATCTTTGGGAGGGAAACACAACAGCCACTCGGTCTTTTCTGGGTTGAGCACAAGCTTGTTAACCCTCATCCAGTCCATAACGGCTTCAAGGCCTCGGTTCATCACGTCTGCCGCTTCATTGAGTTGGCACGGGGCGGACAGATACAGTTGAGTATCGTCCGCATATTGATGGTATCTGATCCCGTGCCTGCGGATGATCTCTCCCAGCGGTTTCATGTAGATGTTGAATAGTAGGGGGGATAAGACCGAGCCCTGAGGCACCCCATAAGTTAGGGGCCTAGGGGACGATCTCTGCCCCCCCACTAACACCGACTGCGACCTGTCCGAGAGGTAGGAGGAGAACCACCGCAACACGGTGCCTCCCACTCCCACCTCCCGCAGTCGTCGCAGAAGGATACCATGGTCGATGGTATCGAAAGCCGCTGAGAGGTCAAGGAGGACCAGGATGGAGGAATGTCCTCCATCTCTGGCCCTCCAGAGATCATCGGTCAATGCGACCAAAGCGGTTTCAGTGCTGTGATGACTACTTCTCAAAGAAAATGATGACTACTTCTCAAAGAAAATGTTTATGAATTGTGAGGGCAAAAGTATGCCTCTCTATACTATTGTGACTTGATAAAGATAGAATTCCTCATCTGATGTAAAATAATCTAGCTATACAAATAGTCCTGCCAAATATTTCAAAAGGGGGTATATTTAATGGAAAACACCTTGATTTTTTAAAAAACACAATTATGTGCAAAACGTAAGTTATTTCATTTTCCAAACTGTATAATAATTAAATGTGAATCCAATCAATCAGAATAGAGCTAGAGGGGGGGACCTTCGAGGTCTTCTAGTCCAGCCCTCTGTTCAAGCAGGACACCCTACATTGTTTTAGACAAGTGGCTTTCCAGTCTCTTCTTAAAAACCTCTAACGATGAAGCACCCACAACTTCTGATAGCAAACTGTTCCACTGGTTAATTGTCCTCACTCATAGGAAGTGTCTCCTTAATTCCAGGTTGCTTCTCTCCTTGATTAGCTTCCATCCATTGTTTCTTGTCTTGCCTTCTGGTGCTTTGGAAAATAAGTTGCCCCCCTCTTCTTTGTGGCAGCCCCCCAAATACTGGAATACTGCTATCATGCCCCCCTAGTCCTTCTTTTCTCTAGACCAGTGATGGCGAACCTATGACACGCGTGTCAGTGCTGACACGTGTAGCCATTTGGGGTGACACGCACAGGATTTCATGCGATTCATCCTCGGCTCCTGCACGGCCGCCGAGGATGAAAGAATCTGTGCTGGAGGAATGGGGGGGGGCGGGACGTGTGATCTCCCCCGCCCACACTCACTCACTGTATCGCCGCCGCCCCTTTCTGAGCGCAGGGGCTGCTGGTAAGGCGTGCGTGCTGTGCGCACAGACGTCATCAGCGCGGCGAGGGAGGACCCGCAGGAGAGGAGCACGGGAACAGTGCGTGCCTCTCTCCAGTCAGGCCGGCACAGAGAGTCTACTCCTGGGACTGTCGGTTATGACTGCACCACAGCAGGGAACAGCGGAGTGCCAACGGGAACTGTGAGCGCCATTAGCAGCAACTATAAATTGCGCAAAATTATGTTTTTGTCGAAGTGACACACAACGCGAGTTATGCTCGATTTTTTGCCGATTTTTGACACACCACGCCAAAAAGGTTGCCCATCACTGCTCTAGACTGTCCATAACCAAACCCTACAACTTTTTTTCATATGTTTTAGCCTTCAGGCCTTTAATCATCTTAGTTGCACTTTTCCCAAAGTCTCAACATCGTTTTGGTAATGTAGTGACTAAAACTGGATGCATTATTCCAGGTGTGGCCTTACTAAGGATTTATAAAGTGGTACTAATACTTCATGTGATTATGGATGAAAACTATAACAATTGACTTGAATAATTTACACATTTATTTTCTGCACTTTTCAATGCAAATTTAAAAAAAAATCCTGTGGAACCTTGGCACCATAAACATTACATTAAAAATGAATAGTTTTATGGCATTAAATTTAAAATTAGTTTGATACTGTTTTGTTAGGAAGAGGTAACAAAAACTTCTTGTACATAGGGTGTTGGACCCTTCTATGGCATAGAAACCTAGATATCCCAGACAATTACTGTGAATAATGAGAATAAAATTGAAAATATTTCTTTTAGCATGAAAACCTTTAATACATCTTCAGTGGTAATTAGATAAATGGAGGACTATTGCACTTTTCAAGAGAGTCTAGTGGTTTGTTTATTATTTGTTGGTCTTTTTGCAGAAGAATACTGAGGTAAAGTTTACCTCACAAAGACAACTTTTTTCTAATTCTAACTTGTGTTGACCACTGCTTTCGCTTGGCTTTGGATTCTTTCTGCTTGTCACTTCACCATTACTAACCACCCACTATTTCTTGGGTGCAGGAATGGGCAACGTTGTCTCCCACCCAAATGTGCTTCAAAAGTACAACTTTCCAACCCTAGCAGACTTAAACCATTCTAATTGGTTGGTTTGCTGCACTGAGGGCCTCCGATGGCTCTGCAGTTAAAGAGACTGAACTTGATAGCCCAGGTTTGAGACCTGACTGTCATACAACAAGATGAGCTCCTGTTCCTGCCCCAGCTCCTGCTCATCTAGCAGTTTGAAAGCATGCAAATCAGGGGTGAAATCCAGCAGGTTCTGACAGGTTCTGGAGAACCGGTAGCAAAAATTTTGAGTAGTTCAGAGAACCGGCAAATGCCACCTCTGGCTGGCCCCAGAGTGGGGTGAGAATGGAGATTTTGCAGTATCCTTCCCCTGCCATGCCCACCAAGCCATGTCCAGCAAGTCACACCACACCCACCAAGCAATGGCCACAGAACCGGAAGTTTTTAAAAAATGAATTTCACCACTGATGCAAATGTGAGTAGATTAATAAGTACCACTTTGATGGAAAGGTAACAACATTCTGTATGCCTTTGGCATATAGCCATTCTGGCTTCAGCATGGGTACATCCATAGAAAATGTCTTAACACAACACTGGCTTCTTCGGCTAAGAAATGGGGAAGCGCCGCATATCCTAGAGTCAGGTATGACTGGACAGGGAAACCTTTATCTTTACTTTTACCTGCTGCACTTCATTCCAATGTAGTGTCCTTCCCCACTGCCACTGGCTACACCACACAGCATGTCACCTCCCCTGTAGTGTCTGATTTGTAGTCCATAAAGACCACAGAGACAAGTGAAATCTCCTGGGCCTGTGACGGCAGGCAGAGCTCTCTCTGGGGGCACGCCAGCTGTTGCTGCAGCCCATCTCCACCACACATGGGCACATGCCTCCCACTGGCCAGCTGGTCTTTGGGTCTCTGTCACGCATGTGCGGAGGTGGAGTGTATGTAGAGGCTGCACACATGTAATGCGTGGGAGGCAGGACACATGCATGGGGGTGCTCACTTTGCATTTTGGGGCCTAGCGCAGTGCCCCCACAGTTCGTTTTGGCTTCCAAGTTGATGCAGAAGGCTTTCCAGGCCCAAAATGGGGCATGGCCCCCCTGGGCCATTTTGGGCCTGAAAAGCCTTTTGCACCAACCTGGAAGCCAAAAATGGGCGAGGAGGGGTGGGGCACATGCACAGGGGGCAAGGGGTGTGTGGGGGGTCACGTGCATGCATGGGTTGTTCTACACACATATACAGTGGTGGGGTTCACCCAGGGGTGCATGCACATTGCATTATGGCTGCAGGCACATGCATGTGCACATATGCATCACACATGCATGCACACATCCGCTTTCGGCTTGCGATGACAAAAAAGTTAGCCATCACTGTCATAGGCACAACTTCTACTTCTCCTGCCCAGGGATTTCCATTCCCCCCTTTTGATTTTCTTTTTGTTCCAGGCAAGATTGGGTGACACTTGCTCTTCCTTCTTTCTCATCCTATTGCACTGCACTGGCTCCATTTTTTGGATTTTTAAAAAATATTTTTAACTATTAAAACTTTTTATCCCTGTATTCAATGTTTCCCTTCCCCTTTTACTTATTTTTAAAAGTTTTACTTTGTAGTAGAAGAATGTTTGACTAAAGATGTATAGTTTCAACTTACGTTACTCCTTTGCTTCTGCCAACTAAGCCATCAGTTCTTAATTGCTGGTATCTATGAACCTAATGGAATGGAAGAATAATGGGCTCCATTTGCTTTAATAGTGGTAGAACCGAAACAGCACTGATGAAAAGTAGGTGGGAGGGTTTGCATTATTCTCAAAACAACAACAAAAAAAGATACTTGGGAAAGACATGGGAAGAAAGCAAAGAGCAGGGATTAGAAATGATATAACAATCTCTATAAATAGAAGGCAAGCACTGATAGACCCTGCTACCGTGACCCGACAAAAGCACGCATGACAAAAGCGCGCCGACAAAAGCACGACATCATCAACGCGGCGACAACAGCGCATAGACAACAGTGCATCGACAGAAGGGCGATTTACAACAGCGCGTCGACAGAAGGGCGATTTAAGTTAAGGTAAGGGTTAGGCTTAGGTTTAGGGTTAGGGTTAGGGTTAGGGTTAGGGTTAGGTTAGGTTTAAGTTTATAGCGCGCCAACAAAAGCACGACATCAACGTGCCGACAACAGCGCGTCGACAGAAGGGTGATTTACAACAGCACGTCGACAGAAGGGCAATTTAAGTTAAGGTAAGGGTTAGGTTTAGGGTTAGGGTTAGGGTTAGGTTTAGGTTTAGGGTTAGGGTTAGGTTTTGGGTTAGGTTTAGGGTTGGGGTTAGGTTTAGGGTTATGTTTAGGGTTAGGGTTACGGTTAGGGTTAGGGTTAGGGTTAGGTTAGGTTTAAGTTTATAGCACCCTTCTGTCGGCGCGCTGTTGGCGCGATTCAGCGCTCATTCGTCGGCGGGGTTCAGAACTCGCGGTTTTGTCATAGTGGTTTAGTCGGGCGCGCTTTTGTCGGTCACCCTTTTGTCGGTGAACCCCCTGCTACAGTCAGCAAAACCGACCTTCTCTGTGTGAATGAGAAAGACGGGAAGTAGGGAATGACCAGTTTGAGCCTGCAGTGGCTATGGTAGAGCACATCAGCATACTTCCTTTTCAGAGTGGTATTCAGCTGGTTCGGACTGGTTCACCTGAACCGGTAGGAGAAATCACGGGTGGGGCTGCCCCCGCCCTGGCTCTATGCTGTCCTATTTAGGCATGTTTTTGAGGCCAGGTGCATGTGAGGAAGGCATGCATGTGAGCAAAGCACATGCACAGAAGGCTGGGCACATACATGGAAGGGGTGCATGCACCTGCGAAGCAAGCGGGCGTGCACGGGCGAACCGGTGGTAACAAAATGTGAAACCCACTGCTGTATCCTGTTGATAAGCTACTGAATTTCAGAATTTTAGACTGAAATTGTTTGAATTAGCTTTAAAACAACAACAACTAAAATACCAGAAAGAGCATGAGGGAGGAGGAGGTTAGGCTACTGTGTAGAAGTGGGCTTTCAGACTTACAGAGATTTCTGAAAACATTTATCTATATATTTATACTTTATGGGAGATCAGAGCAACTCACATCAGTAGCTCTGATCACTAGCTCAGCCAGTCTCTAAATCTGAGCAACATGATAGCACTTTATGTTTCCAAATGGAACTTTGAAAGCAGTGAACATTCACTTTCATCTTTAAATAGAGACTGATCCTTTTCTGAACTCTAGTATCAAAGGACCATGGCTATACGCAGTTTCTTACTCATTATGAATAATATTAGAAGACATAAACAGAGAATCATGGGGCTGAAATGGACCTGGGAGGTGTTTAAGTCCAATGTTAAACATTATTAAAGATATTCCATATTTAGTTGAAATGTCAGATTTATATTACATTTCATAGCAGTCTTATTATTCTTGTTCACAAAATAATGTAATTATTGTCATGTTTTATTCTAAGGCAGTCAGACTCAGGCTTTCTACTCCTGGGATTAATTAAGACTGAAGTTTACCAAGTTCAGCCATTCATAAAATGTTGATAGATGTGAGTAGAATCAGCACAGAACATGTATCACTAGATTATAACGTGGGCTTTTATTTAAACAGGAGTTGTTAACTTCTAGTGCTATTACTGCTTTAGTCTTTCAATTTCTACATAATTCCTTCAAAACAGTCTCAGGTCATTTCCTGCAGATTTTGTCACATCATCTGACATAGGGCAAACAGCACAGTGGTGAGATACCATCAAGTTAAAAAGCACTAGAGTGTGAACTGCTATCATATATGGCTATGTAAATGATTTATTTCAGTGAGCTTACTTCTGAATTAATGTCAGAGGATTGCAAGATTTGGAGAGAATTGATTCTACAAATATTTGCTTTAATTTCATGAGCTTGTTGACTATGTTACTTCTTTAAGCATGAGTACACATGTGAATATACACACATACATATACACACATACACACACTTACATCACAATACACATTCAAAAGAGTTATCTGTATTCTAGCCAAACTCTTCCAATTTTGCTATCCCTAAATAACAAACTGCCATTCCATATCATTCCTCATGTGGTAGGGCCAATGGTCAGTGATGACCTTAGTGAGAAATTGTTACCCCTTAGCTAATGCCACAAAGGACTTTCAGATTTATTACATACTAGTCAATAACCCGGCGCTGCCTAGGTATTTATTTATAGGGGGGAAATGTCCAGACCAAACATAATTTCTAATGTATTTTCCCCCTTACCAGAGGGAGCCCCCTTGTGGAGTATGGTGAAGCCGTTACCAGGGCAACTCCACTGCGCTGTACAGTAGAAGCCAGTATGGTAGTACAGCACAACAGGCTGTATCTTAACAGAATACATACACCAAGGGGTGTTAGGGTGTCTTACCCCCACAGTATTTTTCTCCAGAGAGTAAGTCATCTGTGTACCAAGTTTGGTTGAAATTGCTCAAGGCGTTAAAGAGTTATGCTGGAACATACACACACACAGCACATATATAGAAGATTCTTTCTGCTATATTGATATTCGGACTGTTATTGTCATGTACATTGGGTGTTGTTACTTTAAAACTGTGTTGCAGAATTTTTAAATGCCTTGCTGACTTTAGATCGAATGCAGTGACATGTAGACTAAAAGTCAGTTCTGTGTCAGAAAGAAATGTGAAATAAGTTCAGCATACTAGTTTTAATACTCAGCAGCAGTTGCTAAAGTCTGGTATCCTGCATAAATCCAGAATAATGGGGGCTGCATTCTGCACACTAATTTGACAAGACAATAGAGACTCTGAGGATTTCTTTGAATAGGACTAGAATAAGTAGCTTTCTTAGTCATTAAGTTTACAAGGCTTTGCCAATCAATAGACAAGTCTGTTTGAAAACAAATGACTGTCTTTAAAAAACAAAATGGAAAGTTATCTAGGCAGTGTCTAAGACCATGATGGTGAACCTATGGGAGCCATTTCTGAGGGTACGTGAGGCGTTGCCCTGTCAGCTCCAGCGTGCATGCATGGGCTGACCAACTGATTTTTGGCCTTGATTTTCAGACATTTTTTGCCCTCCGGGAGGCTTCCCTAAAAGGGAAGGGTGGAAAATGGACCTACCAGGCTCACCAGAAGTCGGAAAACAGGCCAGGGCTTTCAATTATTGGAGTGGGCATGCGAGTGCGCCCAATCACTTTTGGCACCCGAGGCGAAAAAGGTTCGCCATCACTGGTCTAAGTTAACTAGAAAATCATACACCAGCATGTTTATATGCAGATTTCTCTAATTTACTTCCCATGACCCTTTTATCAGCCCAGAATACTCTCTTTGGACTAGCAAAATTATTGGGGTCCACACTCTCCTTGAAGTGTGTCATTTTCGGACACATTTATGCAGCTGGAAAACAAGTTCCAGTGTTTACCTTATATGTAAAACAGGGCTTCTGGTTATCTGAGTTCCCAGGTGACAATTGCCTCTTTTTTCCCCTCATTTCTTGTGGTTGTGGTTGATGCAATGTCTGAAACCCAGCTGAGCATATCTCCCATGACTGATGTCTTTCCCATAATCTAAACAAGGATGAGGATAGCCAACTGATGTTCGGAAACATCAGTTGGAGTTCTGGCCAATTGAAAGCACTTCTACCTAATTCTCTAGATTAGATCAAGAGCCTAGAAACAAGGTTGGCTTGAATTTTTCAATCTCCAAAAGAGTTTGATCCATCTTCTCATCTCATCTCCTCCTGCCGAATCAACACTTCAGTGTTGACTAGTCTTTACCCTTTCAATTCCTCGTCTATTCCCTAGTCTCTTGGAAATAGGTAACTTATCTTCTACTCCTCCCTGCTCTAAACTCACAGCATATGGTTGTTTTGATGTTAACTCCTTTTTATTACAACCCCTAAACTAATCACCGTCATCCTATCTACTGCATCTATTTACATTGCCCTTTAAGCACTTTTGCTCACTCCCAGACTCTGCTTTCACCTGTAGTTGATCAGGTCAACTTCAAAAAAGTCTTAGGGGGAAACATGCCACTGCCTTCCCCCCACATCTTAGTCAAAGGATGATCTTTCACCCCAATTGAATGTCACCCTCCAATTCTCTTCACAGGTTGATTCACTCCAATGATTCTGGTGTCACTGTGAAAAATGAAGAAACAACCAAGTGTAGATTAATCTATTCATTCTCTGTAGGATGCAGAAACATTCTTGAAGGGAAGGCTGGCAGCATGACCCAGAGACTCTTTAGAACAAACCCCACATGGGAGTATGGAGGGGTAGATTGGACAATGTCTCAGACCTGATGCTTGAGGGCACATCTGGATTTTTCAAAGCCTAATGAGCAGAAGCTTTTCATTGAGAAGTCCAATGTGTAGATTTTGACAATAGCTTTCTTAAACTACTGTATTTTTCACACTATAAGGTACATTAGAACATAAGTTGCACATTAGCTTCAGAGAAGGAAAACAAGAAAAACAAATCTGCCTCTGCCTCCCAGCATCCATCCAGTATTCATCTGGCTAGCATCCTTTCAGCAAACAGCCTGGTCAGCTTCAGCATGTTATTGGAGCCCCAGCATGTGGCTCATTGAGGCTCTGCTCTGTTGCGCCCACCATCGATCAACTGAGCTGAGCTGCTGCCACTGCCTGGGAATGCTGGAGCCTTCGCTGCCGAGCAGCTGATCAGCAATTGGATTGACCTCTCGGAATACCGCTCATCAGTTGCTCTAGACCGCCTATTGCTGCCAATCGCTGCCACTGCAATTTGCTGCAGTTGGCAGCGGCAAATGGTGGTGGCAATCCCCATTGCCTAGAACAGCTGATTGGTGGTATTCTGGGAGGCAGATCCAACCGCCAATCAGCTGCTCAGCAGCAAAGGCTCCAGCATTCCCCGGCGGCAGTGAACAGCAGCAGTTGTGATAGGCGGTGATAGGCCGCACCAATCCCCCTCCCATCTGTTGCAATACTTGCTCTATAAGATGCACAGACATTTCCACCCACTTTTTGGGGGGAGGGGGAAGTGTGTCTTATAGTGTAAAAAAATCAGTACCTTGATTAAAAGTGGCTCTTTAGGATCAAAATTAAATGGGTAAGAATCGAGAATCTAGCATCCACAGAAACTAAACTCATCTCCAAAAATAGGATGGTATCATTCATAGAGTTTGGGATTACCTCTAATACACTTATTTTCAACTACTTCAAGAGTATTGAAGTTTGTGAAGAAAGCTGAGGGACAGTCTTGGCTAAGAAAGTCTTACAGGCTGCCTGGATATAACTAGCTCCCCTTCAATTAAAAACAAAATCACATAATAGTTCATTTCATTTTCATTTTCCCTTTATTTGTATGCCGCCCTTTTCCCTGGGGGGATTCAGGGCGGCTCACAGTTTAAAAAAAAAAAGGGGGGGGGGGAAGGACAAACAGTTTCCAACATACAGACAATACAACATATTAAAAAAAAAAACACACAACAGCCACACAATTCGAGTGGGGTTAGAGTCTTAACCCCAGGCCAGCCGGGACAGCCAGATCTTTAGGGCGGCGCGGAAGGACTGGAGGGTGGTGAGGGTCCGAATCTCCACGGGGAGTTCGTTCCAGAGGGTCGGAGCAGCCACTGAGAAGGCTCTCCTCCGGGTAGTTGCCAGTCTACACTGGCTAGATGATGGAATTCGGAGGAGGCCTAATCTATGTGATCGTAGTTGTAGAGCTACACTGAGTAATCCTAGTTTGGTAAGAAAGTTGCATGCTCCAAGATGAAGACGGAATAGAACAGCACTCCCAAGTATTTGTAGGTGGTACTTGCTCAATTGAAATCCCATAAATTTGCTTTTTTATGATACTGTCAAGCAAATGCTAGAACTTTGGTTTTCTGATAATTTATTAATAATCTTTCTTCTAAAATAAAAAAGGCAATGCCCTTAGTGCCCTTTTTATTCTCTCCTAGGAAATGAAAATTGACATTATAACTATGTCACCTGCATATAAAATTGCTGAGATCATTCAAACTGCTCGGACTGACAGTAGGCATGAATTATTGATTTATATAGTGATCAAAAAGTGAGGGGCTTTGTACACCGTACCTTATTCCTCTGTAAGTTGGAACAGCTTCAAAAAGATTCCCCAATGGGAAACATCTACTCCTCAGAGAGATGTTAGAACAGAGAGTCTGGATAAGAAGAAAAAGCATTTGTTAATGGTAGTCTCTCCCACAGTCTTTTCCTTGGAATTGCATCAAAAGCTGATTAAACATCAAGAAAAGGAGACACATGTTTTCTTGTATTGTTCTGTTTATAAAGACTTCCATCTTCTATTAAAAAAACTTTAAGTAACTACCTAGATAAATTATATTCATTTTGGATAACTCTCCTTTTCTGATTCAAACATACACACACACATACACACCCAAACTTGATACACAGATTACTTGCTCTCTGGAAATAAATACTGTGGGGGGTAAAACACTCCTAACACCCCTTGGGTTGTGTGTTCTGTTAAGATCCTGTTGTGCCTTAAAAGGGCTTCTACCATACTATCTTAAAATGGCTTATATCGTACTGCCTTAAAATGGCGTCTACTGTACAGCGCTGTGGAGTGGCCATGGTAAAAGCTTCACAGTACTCCACAAGGGGGCTCCCTCTGGTAAGGGGGGAAATCCAACATTAGAAATTGCGACGATGTTCATGGAAGGAGGGTTGGGATAAATAAATACCCAGGCAGCGCTGGGTTATCAGCTAGTTGTAAATCAAGTGGTGAAGTGTATTTCTGGAACCATGATTTATAAGGAAAAAAATAACATCACTAGCAATATGAAAGTTGTTTCATGAGTTTGTCCAATTCTAATTCTGAATTTTAAATCTAATTATTTCTCTATTCATTTTGCTTAAGTGTTGCTTTTGTATTGTTTTCTTCTTACATTTGTGGTCTTGGACCAAAATAAACTGCATTGATCTATGCAGACTCAGGCAGGAGAGATATAATGTTTCACCTGAACTATCCCTTCCTTTGCACCTCTGAAATTGTCCTGATGTAGACTCCATTAAAAGCTGAAGAGAAAGAAGGGAAAACTTTTCTGTGTCAGCTTTTAAGACCTTGCTGTCTTATTAGTCTCTTGTGTCAGCTCTTAAGACCTTGCTGTCTTATTACTCTTTTGGGTCCTATTATAATCTCCTCTTTTTTTCCCCTGGAAATGTGTCGGAATAAGTGGCGGAGAAATTACTTTAAGTAACAAAAACCTAGCAGGCATTAAGGCTTGGTATCTCTATGTGTATCTTGGTCATATGTGGATTTTTTTTACATGGTCCTTGTATCCACTTGGAACAACCAGTCATCCAAACAACCTACCGTGTTTCCCCGAAAATAAGACAGGGTCTTATTTTCTTTTGGCCCCCAAAATAAGTACTTGGCCTTATTTTCAGGGAGGTCTTATTATTTTTGAGGTGCAGGAGGCAGCGAGCTTGGTCACCTCATGGCTGTTGCTGTGTTGCAATATTTTCAGGGGAGGGCTTATTTTAGCGCATGCACTCAATAGCCCGATTGGGCTTATTATCCAGGGAGGTCTTATTTTTGGGGAAACAGGGTAGGCAGTGTGTGACTGACACATGCAGGACAAACTGGGCCACAGGATATGAATGTTACCTGGTCTTTCAGTTGAAGAAGGCCTAGATCCTTCTACAGACTATTCTGGACAACTTTTTTTGAAGCCACTGTTCAGCTGAAGGGGTGCGGAAATGGCTAAAGTAGAGTAGTGGTAGAGTAACCCATCACCATCTGCAGATAGACAAGCTATAATTGAATAGTGACTTCGGTAGCTGCAACTTTCCCTTTTGATTTGGTCAGGACTACCCTGAAGGTCATGACCTAAAGTTTGAGAGCTGCTTTGGGGAAGGATGACCTAATTTGCTGAAGCAACTTCTGCTGCTTGTTTTGAGGTTGAAGAACAAGTCACTTTAATTAGGACGATTAATTCAAAATACAAGATAATAATATTTATGTCTGTATTGTTCAGCAGTTTGGTCTGAAGTTCTAATTGTGCATACTAAGATTAGGAAGATTTGGAAATGTTGGTTGTAGGGAGCAAGAATTAGTCCTTATTACCATTAGTACCAAAAATATGGGCTTGTAATGGTATGCGGGAAAGACCCTGGGAGACAGAGCCAAGAAAAGCTGTCTAAGCCAGCCTCCCCCCCCCCCCCCCAAGTATCTCCTGGAAGCATTTGCCATTAGCAATGAAACCACTCGGAAATTAACCACCAGCCAAGCTCCTTTTGCTTAAACTCATAAATATTTACAAATGCCCTTTCTTGCTATCATATTTAAACAGTGCTGAATAGCAATAACAACAATGCTGTTTGAAAATATTATTTGTTCTTTCTGTAAGATGCCTATACTGAATATTCTGTCTGGCTCGCAATTATTGTCCAAGAAAATTTAAGGTGCTGGAGTTGACTTTTAATGATTGAAATGGCATAGGACTTGCTTATCTATAGAGAAGCCTCTTCTACTATGAAACCCCATCCCCAGATCTATCTATCTATCTGCCTGCCCGCCCATTCCATCCATCCATCCAGCCACCCACCCACCCACCCACCCACCCATCCATCCATCCATCCATCCATCCATCCATCCATCCATCCATCCATCCCCCTCTCTTTTTTTCTATCATCTATATCTGCCTGCCTGCCTGCCTGCCTGCCTGCCTGCCTGCCTGCCTGCCTGCCTGCCTGCCTGCCTGCCTGCCTGCCTACCTACCTACCTACCTACCTACCTACCTACCTACCTACCTATCATTTATCTTAACTTCTTGATCCAAAACATTCATAATTCTGTACATTCAGAATTGACATGAAATTTAGTAGCAGGTCTATTTTCTCAATAGTTATGTTCCAACCACATAATTTTTTAGGTATGATTTGTTATTCACCTTTCTTGGCTTACACTGTTTCAGTTCTTCTTGGAGTTTTAGATTTTAGAAATAGAACCAAGCAAGGGCTCAATCAATTACGACACACCTTAGTTTAGCCATATAATACTATCACAACAAGAGTTGCACTACTTGGCTTCTGGCTGCTGGTCATCATTTTAAAGTCCTTCCTGGCTCAGAACCTAGTTAATTTTGGGACTTATTCCTAGTAGTACTCACCATCCAGTAAGATATGATGAAACAACTTCCCTTGGGGAATGACATCTTTAGGAATAATAAATCCAATAGAGGAGTTGGGATGCTGGATTTTTTTTCAAGTACTGGATAGTCCCAGTTACATATATTTACTGTTGGTACATGCTATGTTTTATTCTGCATTGTATATTTTAACCCAATTTACATGTTGGGTAGCATGCTCAGAATCATTCATGACTGATTCATATTCCATGAGAATTGTACATTTTTTAAAACAATAAATCAACACAGTCTGAAGTCTTCCTTAAAATAGGCCCTGGGCATCCATTCATATTTTTGCCTTTACTTGTCTTTAAATTTTATAATAAGATCCCAATAGCAGTTAGAGACCTGGATGTGGCATGGGTAATTTTAGTTGACATGGGCACCAACAATTTTAGAAGGATAAATATAAGATTATTCTTTCCTATATTCTTTTAGCAACTTTTGAAGTACTGAATGGTGTGATATTGCAATGCAAGAAAATAGACTTCTTTACATCAAAGATAAGCACTTTGGATTATAATTCTCATAAACTACCAATCAAGTCAGCACTCAAATGACAATGGGAGCTAGTGTCCTAGGCTTTTATTGGTATCAGATTGTCTGTTCATACTACATAGACCAGGGCAGGGATGAAATGTGCTGAAGTCTGCTACCGTTTTGCTTCGCACATGTAGGTGGTAAGAAGCCTTTTCTGATTCTGCAAAGGTAAGTAGAAAAGCAAGAGGAGGAACAGCTATGCTGCACGATTTAGATTCGTTAGAAAACAGGATTTCTAGTGAATATAAATTGCATGGCACAGCTGATTGTCACACAGCTGATTGTCAGAACTTTTTAAAAAACCTTTTAAAGCATTTTTTACTACTGGTTCGGGGGAACCAGCCCGAACTGGTAGCATTTCACCCCTGGACCAGGGGTGTCAAACTGGATTTTTTCGAGGGCCAGATCAGCATTGTAGTTCTCTGTGGGCCAGCTGGAGGGAGGGGGGAAAGGGCCTAGATGGCCTCCTGAATCACTTTGCTAGCCAAAATGGGGTGAGTGTGGGCCATGTGCAGCCCCCCATGCCCCGTTTTAGCCGGCAAAATGCAGGGGGTCGTCCAGGCCAAAAACAGGTCCTGCAGGGCTGCACGTGGCCTCCCCATACTCCGTTTTGACTGCCAGAGGCACTGCAGGCCGGTCCTTTGCTGGTCCCGTGGGCCAGATTTAAGCATCCTTGAGTTTGACACCCCTGACATAGACTACTAGTAAGAACCATTGCCGATATTGCTGTTGCACTTTTATAGAAGTCTATGGAGATTCTCAATTACTGAAGAAGTTTCTTGGATGAGAAGTGAAACGTTTTCAAAGGAAAAAACCTCAAGAAAGTCCAGTTGCTTTTTGGAAAAAGCACCCTTGGGAACTACATAAAAGGTTTTACAAATATAGTTAAACTATAAAGGATGAATTTGGTGATTATATTTTTGCAAACAAATATCAGACAGCTTATTCATGAGTGAGTTTGTGGATAGCTACCCTTCTAGAGTACCTATTTTCAACAGCAGCCTATTGCTTTGGGGTAAAGTGCAAGGCTATTTTAACAAAAGTTACAAAATCTTCTTAGACACGTCTTCTTCAAATTGGAGTCAAAATGTTTTGCCTTTGTATTTTTCAAAAGAAGTATAGCTGTGGGCTAAAACTTTTCTGTATAAATGGAATAGATTTGAGATTCTCAAGGTTCTTTCTGTCTATCACAGGATGTGATGAGTAGCTTTTAGTTATTGTTTCTTCTTAAATGAGTAACAGTGTGCGGAATTTATTCAGTATTGCCCTGTATCAATCATTTTGTGGTTCTTTAAAGGTAATGGTAAAAGTTCCCCTTGCACATATGTGCTAGTTATTCCCTACTCTAGGAAGCGGTGCTCATCTCCGTTTCAAAGCCGAAGAGCCAGCTCTGTCCGAAGACCTCTCCATGGTCATATGGCCGTCATGACTAAACACTGAAGGCGCACGGAACACTATTATCGTCCCACCAAAGTGGTCTCTATTTTTCAACTTGCATTTTTACGTGCTTTTGAACTGCTAGGTTGGCAGAAGCTGGGACAAGGAATGGGAGCTCACTCTGTTACGCGGCGCTAGGGGTTTGAACCACCGAATTGCCAACCTTTCTGATTGACAAGTTCAGAGTCTTAGCCACTGAGCCACCACAACCCTTATAATTGTGGCTCTTTATTCTGCTTATATTACTCCTGTTTATATTTTAAAGAGTTCAGAATTAAATTAAATGGTATTATTGGAAATATATACCAACAGTAAAATATACTTGCCTTGGTTTATTAAGTGACTGTGTCTCAAGAGTAAAACTATTTCATTTTGATTTTTATTACCTCCCTTTCCCTATGGTGAGTTTTTATTTATTGTTGATATTAATTAATGCAGACTGCAGACTCTTTCCAGTCGGGACAGTGGCATTCTTAGTGAAGTTGTATTTAGGAAATGGTAGTCTTTGTGGAAAGGTCCTTAAGATGTTCAGTATCCCTATCTTTTATCTGCTCTTCATTGGGAGGAAATGAATAAAAAGGCAACAGGGCCAAGTAGACAGATCCCCCTTTAGAAGTTAAAGGGCAGCAGGGAGCCAGCACCAGATCAGTGTGTTCTGACTGAGGCTTCCCAAGAGCATGAAACAAAGTCCTTGTCCCGACAAAACCCCCTTTTATTAATTTACTGTGTATTCTGCACATTCACATCCAGCAAAGTCTTTCAAGTGAGGATTTACAGTCACAGACCTTATCTGGCTTGGAGAGCTGCCAGGCCAATATCTGCAAAACTTGGCAAGGAGTCTTGGAGAGTCACGAACCAATTAAGTAAAGTAATTGTCTCCTGCAAACTCCACTCCCCTTTCGCTCCTCTTTTATTTCCTCTGGGAGGGGCCATTCATCGTCTACCTGGGGCCTTACTCCCAAGCTGACCCCTGTTCTTTAGCTGTTCCCTTCGTCTGGCAACACTGGAAACAGACTCCAGCTGTTCGTCTGCCTCACTGATGTCTGACTCTGAAGGCAGCTGATAAGTGGCATATGGCCCTGGCCCCATCTTTGCCTCTGACACAGAGCCCTTGACAGAGGCTTCCCAGACTCCAGGACTGGCCCATGTTCCTCCCCAACCTCCTCACTGTCCGAATCTGCTGCCAGCTTTGCTGGCTGCTGGCTGGCAACAACAGAGTGGTCAGGGGCACAAGAGATGATAGACGCCAGCCCTATAAGATAGACCACTTCAGGAAACCAACTCTACAAAAGTCTTCTATTTTATTGAGATAGTAGTAACGTGTTTTGCAAATATCTCTGGATGTTTGCAACCCAGTTCTTGCAATTGGTAGATAATATTAGTGACTCCTCCTAAACTATGTTTGTTTGTTTTATTTATTTATTTATTTATTTATTTATTTATTTATTTATTTATTTATTTATTTATTTATTAGACTTATATACCGCTTCATAGAGCTTTCAGCCCTCTCTAAGCTGTTTACAGACTTTTAGCAAATTGAGTCAGCAAATTGCCCCCACAGTCTGGATCCTCATTTCACCCACCTCGGAAGGATGGAAGGCTGAGTCAACCTTGAGCCGGTGAGATTTGAACCGCTGAACTGCAGATAACAGTCAGCTGAAGTGGCCTGCAGTACTGCACCCTAACCACTGTGCCACCTCGGCTCCTGACAAACATATTAGTTTATGTTTGGGTCTGGAAAAGTTTTATGGTATTTTCCATGTCGTTTTTTAAAAAAAAGCATAATATGAAGTCTCTTGGAGTTCATAAATGTATAGGTGCAGAGCTGGTAAATCCTGATATGCTGGAGATAACAATTGTATGGACATCTATATGGTAGGATTTTCCCCCCTCAATGAGATAATCTAAATATTATGAAACATATTCAAATCTATTCACAACTTCCAAGTTTCAAGAAAGACTTATTTTTGTACTGGAAGAAAGAATTATTGTCTCAATTCTGTTTAGATTTGCAGTTTGTACACATTGACTGTTATTGCTCTGAGTAATGACAGCCATTTAAAAAAAATCAAGTGAAAACATCTGTTGCAAATGCAAGGCACTAATACAGATCTGTGCTCATATCCTCAGCCAGATTTCAAGCTCTGTCTCTCAACTCTTCCAGAAGCATAATCATTGTTTTATATCACATCTTGGGTATGTACAGAAAAAAAAAAGCACAATGCTTTTTTTTTTTTGTAGATTTAATTTCTCCCTATGAATCTGTAGTCAATATAATAACTGATGTATCTGGCTTTATACTGCAACAAAAACTCACAAGAATGTATGGATAATGTTGCTTTATTAGAACACGGTCCATCTTAATCCATTTTTTTTGTTTCTCATAATTTTATTTATTTATTTTATTTATTGGAATTTGTCAAACAAAAACGAGAACAAGAATAAGATAATAAAAATACAATGATAGGGATGATAGGGATGTTAGTGCATTTATGCAGGCCCCCTCTACTGACCACGTATGTATGAAGTAAGGTGTACGGAAGTCAATTTGTGACAAACTGTGAAAATTTGTCGCTGAGACAACAGAATCAGATAGGGCATTCCAGACTTTGACAACTCTATTACAGAAGTCATATTTTTTACAGTCAAGTGTACAAAGATTTACATTGATTTTAAATGGTTGTTCGCGCCGCGAGCGTATTATTATGATTAAAACAGAAAAAGTCATTTAAAGGTAAAACATTACTATGTATAATTGTGTATGCAATACCTAGGTCTGACCGCAAGCGATACAGTTCTAAATTATCCAAACTGAGAATTTCGAGCCTAGTAGCATAGGGAATTCTATTGTTTACAGAAGAGCGCAAGACTTTTCTCGTGAAGTACTTCTGAACCTGCTCGATTGTACTGATGTTAGATATATGGTGGGGATTCCAAACAGTTGAACAATACTCTAAAATTGGTATAGTGTGGATTGGATTTTTTCCCCCTTGAATGAACTCTGTGGGGCAAGGGGCATTATAGTCGGCAAGTCTTTATTTAGCCTTTGGAAAAGCTGGCCACAACATCTTCCTTCAACATCTCTAGAAGCAGAACACACACAAGAGATTAATGAAGTGAAGTTGGTTCCAACTGCCATTCAAGATGGCTGCGCACATGGATGAAGCCTGTGTGGCAAGGGGCATCTATAGTCGGCAAGCCTTGTTACAAATTGGATTGAAATGTGAAAAGACTATGACAGATGATTTTATACGTTGTCATAAAATATCGGAGGAGGCAGCTAGGCCCCTGGGGGAGTTAGATTACTATCCCTGCAGGAAAGAGAAGGAGGCAGAGAAAACGGAGGGACAGGAAGAGAAAGAAAGAATGTTGCGCAGGCGTTCTTTTCAAGCTGAGAGGAATTGAAGATATATGTGGAACATCATCCTTGCAGAAATAATAGGGTTCCTGTAAAATATTCCTAGTTATTTTAAAAAGGGCCAGCAACAGTCATGCTGCGCCCTGATTGGCTGGGGCGCAGCATAGGCTGTTGCTAGCCAGATAATGTTCATTGATTGGCCGAGGTACTGCGTCAGCAGTTGCTGAACAGTACTCGGCCCCTGATTGGTTGTAATATAGTTACATTGCTAGTATAAATACCTTGGCGCGATCTTCGCTGTTTTGAATCGCTGTCAGCTCCTGTTCTGCTTGCAATAAATCTGTTCTTGTTGAAGTCCTGGCTCTCGCGTAATTCCTGCCTCGATCCTCTAAACTGGCGACGAAGGTGGGATCCAGCGATTCCCGCAGAGCCTAGGACAACGAGCGAGGGAAGAACATTAGCCAGCCGCACAAGCCGCGATCTCCCGCTGGCACGCGAACGCAGGGGAAGAATTTTTTTTTCTTTTCTCTCTCTCTCTCCACTCCGTTGCTATATTCATCAACACACGGGCCACCATGGCATCTGCGCTGCCTCCATTTGCACCCTTCGGATCGGCTGGGGAAACCTGGGAAGGGTTCATGGAGCGATTCGAGTGCTACCTAATCGCTGCTAAGAACCATGGCCAGCCGGAGGAGGAAAAGTGCAGTTTTTTTCTTAGCTGTTGTGGCCCCGCGATGTTCGCGTCGGCCAGAGCCTTGGCCGCACCAAGGCCCGCTTACAAACTGGGATGGGACAATTTGATGGCCAAACTCAAGAGCCACTACGGCCCAACACCATCCAGAATCGC
Source organism: Thamnophis elegans (assembly GCF_009769535.1). Classification (NCBI taxonomy): domain Eukaryota; kingdom Metazoa; phylum Chordata; class Lepidosauria; order Squamata; family Natricidae; genus Thamnophis; species Thamnophis elegans. The sequence goes on along the minus strand of NC_045555.1, from coordinate 21,006,198 downwards.
CCGCCGTTTTGCTTTCCACTGCCGTGTCCAGAAGCCAAACGAGACTATTAGCCAGTTTCTGGAGTCACTCCGCGTCACAGCGGCTCAGTGCGACTTCCAGAATCTGGATGAAAACCTGGTGGAGCAGTTCGTGTGCGGCGTGAGGGACGTCAACCTGCGGAGCCGAATGTTCAGGCACCATGACATTACCTTGCTGCAAGCCGTGGAGACTGCCAGAGCAGCTGAGCTCTCTGAGCAGTCCACGGCTGACATTGAACGCCTGCAACTGGCTTCACCCATGCCTGCCCAGGTGCCAGGATGCCCTCCTCCAGCTTCTCAAGCTTGCCTGGTGGATGAGCTGCTACCACCTGAGGCCCCTCCAACGAGGTAGTGGGGCAACTTAGGGCGCAGCCTAGGCACACCCCACCACCACCTCCAGCAGCGTCTCCTGCCTTCGGGTGTGTTGGCTGTGGCGGCCGCCATGCCCGCACAGCCTGCCCATTCAGGAACACCACCTGCCGCCGCTGCAATAAGAAGGGGCACATCGCCCAGGTGTGCCGGGCCTCTCTGCCTGCTCCTTCTTTCCTGCAACCGACCGCACCGTCCCAAGCGCAGCCGCGCCACCAGCCGCTGCGGCCCGCTCGGCGGGCTGAAGACTGCCATACCGTCTACCTGCCTGACACCGCCGAGGGCACCGTGAGCCAGGCGTCCGCCGGAGCCCGGAAAGTTGCTGCCTCGGTCCAGCTGGAAGGTCATCCCTGCTGGATGGAGGTGGACTCCGGCTCTTCTTGCTCCCTGATTTCCTGGGCTGCCTTCTCCCGTCTCTGCCCCCAGGTCTCCCGTGCCCAACTCCTGCCTGCGGACATGACCTTACGGGACTACCAGGGGACCCTTATTCCCACCCTGGGGTCCTTTCCCATCTCTGTAGACTATGGGACCTTCCATGGGAAACTGCCCATCCTAGTGGTTAAAGATTCCCTCCCTGCATTGCTTGGCCTTGACTGGTTTGCTGCCTTGGGTCGGTCTATCGGGGGGGTGCATAGGGTGGCTCCCTCCTCCCTTGAGGACGTCCTGTTAGAATTTGTGGACGTTTTTGATGGTTAATTGGGCTCCTACAAGGGCACCCCCATCTCCCTCAACCTCGATCCCCAGGTTGCTCCTATTCGGCTCAAGGCCCGCAGGGTGCCTTTTGCCTTAAGGGCTAAGTTGACGCCGAGCTTGACAAGCTCCTGGCGCAGGGCGTTCTCGAACCCATAGATCATTCTCGCTGGGAGACCCCAATCGTCCTCCCGGTCAAACCTGACGGGTCGGTGCGGATCTGCGCCGACTACAAGTCGACGATCAACCTTGCCCTTCAGGCAAACCCCTATCCAGTCCCTGTGGTGCAACACCTGCTCCATTCCTTGGGGCAGGGTTGCACATTTGCAAAACTGGATATGGCGCAGGCCTATCAACAGCTCCCGGTGGATGACGATGCGGCGGCTGCCCAAACCATCATCACCCATCGTGGGGCTTTTCGTTGCCGCCGCCTTCAATTCGGCGTTTCCGAGGCCCCGGGGATCTTCCAGAGCCTCATGGAGCAATTGCTCCATGGGCTCCCAGGCGTGGTTCCGTATTTCGATGATGTTCTGATCGCTGCGGCCAGCCGCTCAGAACTCATCGAGATGCTACGGAAGGTCCTCTTACGTTTCAGGGGCGCGGGCTTAAAACTAAAACGCAGCAAATGCTCATTTGCTGTCCCTAGGGTGGAATTCTTGGGCTTCTTGATTGACGCCCAAGGCATCCACCCCACACCTTCTAAGGTGTCAGCCATTAGAAATGCCCCTGCACCCACCTCCAAGGCGGAGCTGCAAGCGTTTCTAGGGCTTTTGGACTTTTATGCGCCATTTGTACCGCACAAGGCGTCACTAGTCGAGCCGCTGCATCGGTTGCTCGACCGATCAGCGGCCTGGCGCTGGGGGAGCCACGAAGCGCATGCGTTCGCGGCTGTCAAAGAGACGCTGACGTCATCGGCTGTCCTGGTTCAGTACAATGACAGGCTGACGTTGACGTTGGCGTGTGACGCCTCCCCCTATGGTCTAGGGGCTGTCCTGAGCCATGTCCTCCCAAATGGCTCAGAAGCCTCTGTGGCTTTTTACTCCTGGACACTCTCCTCCGCGGAGCGCAACTACAGCCAGATTGACAAGGAGGCTCTGGCTGCAGTGTCCGGGGTTAAAAAGTTTCACGACTATATCTATGGTCGGCACTTTACCCTTGTCACTGACCATAAGCCTCTCCTTGGGCTTTTGGCAGGTGACAAGCCGACCCCCCCCATCCTCTCCCCCCGGATGACACGCTGGACGGAGTTCCTCGCAGCGTATTCATATACGCTGCTCTACCATCCGGGCAAGCAGCTAGGGCACGCTGACGCCCTCAGCCGCTGCCCCCTGCCGGAGACCGACCCCTCCCCCGTGCCAGCCCTGTCAGTCCTCTCGATAGCGTCTTCCGGCCTGCCCATTTCGGCCGCGGATGTCACGGCCTACACTAAGGCCGATCCAATTCTTGCCCAGGTCTGCTCCTGGGTTCTGAGGGGATGGCCTACGGACAAGGTGGCTGATGGCTTCCGGCCCTTTAAGGCCCGGCAAGCGGAGCTCTCCCTTCACGGGGGGTGTCTCATTTGGGGGGATTGGGTCGTGATCCCTGCTGCACTTCGGTCCCAAGTCCTGCCCCTGCTCCACAAGGACCACCCAGGCATAGGCGCATGAAGGCATTGGCCCGCAGCTATGTCTGGTGGCCTTTGCTGGACACAGAGATAGCGGCCTATGTAGGCCGCTGTACCACCTGCCAGCTCTCCAGGCCAAACCCCCCAGCCGGGCCTGCTCGAGAGTGGGAGGCTCCGAGAGGCCCGTGGTCACGCCTCCACGTGGATTTCGCCGGCCCCTTCCACGGCTAAACCTTCTTGATCGTGGTGGATGCCTACTCTTGGTGGGTGGAACTAGTAATCATGACCTCCACCACAGCCGAGAGTACGGTCAGGGCCCTCCGCCGGCTGTTCGCAACCCACGGGTTGCCGGACGTCCTCGTCTCCGACAACGGGCCGCAATTCACCTCCACCACATTCCAGGAGTTCTTGGCCGAACAAGGGATCCGGCATGCGCCCACAGCCCCGTACCACCCGGCCTGCAATGGCCGGGCGGAGCGGGCAGTCCGCTCAGCAAAGGAGGCGCTGGGGCGCATGGACCGGGGCGACTGGCAGTCGAGGGTGGCGGCTTACTTGCTAAGCCAACAGTCCACTCCCTGTCCAACAACCAACAAAAGCCCCGCAGTGCTCTTGATGGGCTGGTGCCTGCGGACCCCCCCTGGATAGGCTTCATCCGCTCTATTCAGGGGACCAGCCGTGCAACCTGGGGGTCCTCCCTTCCCGCTCTTTCAATCCGGGGGACTTAGTCTGGGCCCGATCATTTGCAGGGGAGACAAATGGGTACCAGCCGTGATAAACTCCCTGACCGGCCCGTGTTCTTACAGGGTCGGACTGGCCGATGGATCCGAGTGGAGGCGCCACTTGAATCAGTTAAGGAGGTGCCTCCCTACGGAGCCCAGCGAGCCTGGGGAACCGGGACCGGACAACACGGCCGCTCTTCAGCCAGAGTCGACGTCTCAGACCTTCCCAAATCCAGGCCTGGCCTACCCAGCATTAACAAACAGTTACGCTCCAGTTGAGCCTCCTCAATCCGACCCGTTGCGTCAATGGGCCTTCCCCAAGTCAGGCCCAGCCTACCCGAGCTCCCCCTGTTGGGAAGCGCCCCAGTCATCTCAAGCCGCCGCAGAATGCTCGCCAAGTTACACTCTTCCCTCTGTTTACAAACCCCAGCTACCCTACACTCCAGCTACGGCCGCGCCACCCCTGCCCGGCCTACCTCTGTTGGTGAGCCCGCCTTCTGGGCCGTCTCAAGATGGCGTCACTCGGAGCTACACTCCCTTCGGGGAGGAGCTACCACGAGCAGGTCCTACCCCTCCGACGACTGAAGGCGAACTGAGGAGATCTGGGCGGGTCCGACATCGCCCTGCCTATTTGGATGACTACGCATCTCCGCCGGGGGAGCATGCGCAGAACTGGGGGGAAGGGGTGTAAAATATTCCTAGTTATTTTAAAAAGGGACAGCAACAGCCATGCTGCGCCCTGATTGCCTGTGGCACAGCATAGGCTGTTGCTAGCCAGATAATGTTCATTGATTGGCCAAGGTACTGCGTCAGCGGTTGCTGAACAGTACTTGGCCCCTGATTGGTTGTAATATAGTTACATTGCTAGTATAAATACCTTGGCGCGATCTTCGCTGTTTTGAATCGCTGTCAGCTCCTGTTCTGCTTGCAATAAATCTGTTCTTGTTGAAGTCCTGGCTCTCGCGTCGTTCCTGCCTCGATCCTCTAAAGTTCCCCCCCCTCCCCAACATTCTTTCAAAAAGCATGAAGACATGGTTTTGCCAGCAGGCCAGAGACCCCAGGGTAGTACGGAGCCCACCAAGTGGTCAGTCCAATTGTTGTCATCAGGGGTATCATTATGCTTTGTCAACCATGAAAGACAGGGAAGGGCATTTGATTATACAGGTAGTCCACACTTAATGAGGTTTTTTCAGCAACCATTCAAAGTTACAATAGTGCTCAGCAAGACTTATGAAGTTGTGGCTATTGCAGTGTCCCAACAATCACAGGATCATGATTGGGGCACTTGGCTACCAGCACACAATTACAATGGTCACAGCTTCCCACAGTCACATCATCCCCACTTGTGATCTTCATTACCAGCTTCCAATAAGTCAAGTCAGTGAGGAAACCAGCCACGATCTGATGTTGTGCTTAATGGCTGCAAACGATTCCTTAACAACCACAACCTGAACTGTCATTGTACACTCAAGATCACATTTAATTTCATTGTACAAGGTGCAATGATAGTAAACTAAAATAAACTAGCATAAGATGTATAAGCATTATATTCAAACATAGGATGCTTTCAAAGAGGAGATGGGCCTCTTAGGGGCGTCTTCAAAAAAGTCAATTCCTTATTTGTTAAGGGATGGAGTTTTGATTGTTAAGCATATAATTAATATATGCAAAATAAAATCTGGAATGAACAAAAGTTCAGGCAATCTTGGACTCAGGAGACTAATAATTAAATGTCTCTTGAGGCTTGAAACTGAGGCTAAACATAATGCAGGATGTATGTGGGTTGTCCCACATTTCTGAGATGGTCTAATTTTACTCTAAAGAGGGGCGGATTTAAAACTAGGAAAACAGTAGGACCAGTGCAAATTATGTCATGGCTAACAGCTGGTGCCCAGAAAGTCGGATAAAGAAGTCCCTTGCAGTCAGTTCTTGAACAATGGCAGTGTCTGAGTTCAGTTTTTGACCTTGTTTTGTAGCTTGAATTCCCGTTGATTCACTACAACTCTACCCATGGGGCCTTCTTTACATTTTCATCTCCTGATGTTCACCTGAAATCTGTGTGTGAACTCTTGGCCTACGCTTTGTTTTCAGTTGCCTGTTGTGTTTGCTGTTTTGTCATCCTTGACTTTGTCGGCAGGTTGGAATGCCTTGCTGTCTTAATATCCCTGAGAAAAGACAAACAATGATGCTTTCTGATTGTCTGTTTTGTTGCTATCTACAAAGGAAGGAAGCCTCACCTTTGCCCCCCTTGCAGAGAGAGAAGGCAGAGGTCTGTGAGATGGAATTATTTCAATCCTCTTTTCCCTTTGAGTTGGCTCTGCACATTGCTTTTTAGGGGCAAAGATGATAAACTGAGAATGCAATCTTGCGTATAGTTCTTCAGGGTATGTTTCTTATGAAATTTAATTCCACACAAGAAATTATGTTAAAAGACTTTTTAAATGCATAGGCTTTCTTTCCCTAATCTGAAGTGGGGGAAGGCTGGAAGTTAACAGTCAAAATCTTTCAGTAGTTGCCATTTTCGGTCCCCTGGTTTTAATGCAATTTAGGTTTTATCGCAACGCATATATGTCCTTGGTAAATATTTTTTTTTTAATTTTGCTAACATTAGGATGAATGCTTATATAAATTTATTTATAGCTTTATTGTTCTTCTCATGTAATGAAGGAGCAGGTTGAATCAAAGACGATAGGATAATAATTTGATTACAATATTTAAAGGAATACATGACAAAGCTGGTTTGGCATGCCTCCTTTGGCATGCCATACGAAAAGAAAAACAGTTTGTAAAGAAATTGTCAGATACTATTTTCATACTTTTCAGCACGTTCACATGAACATCATGAGTGGGAACCTTTTATAGGAGCTGTTTTAAATTAGCACTGAATCTGGCTGTGGAGTTTTTGGTATGAATATGAATGGTACACCAGAGGTGGCATTCTGCCTGTTTGCCCCAGTTTGGGCGAGCTGGTAGTGGCGGCGGTGAGAGGCTCTGCCCACCTACCCACACATCATCACGGACGCTCTGCGCATACACAGAAGGTTCTGTGCATGTGCAGAAGTGCCGCACGTGCGCTGCTGGTTCCAAACCGGTAGCAAAGGTAAGAGGATTTCATGCCTGTGGTACACATACAGGTAGTCATATTGCTTTTATGTTTGTACATTTTGCTTTTATGTTTGTACATTTTTATTTATTTATTTTGGTAAGCTACCCAGAGTCACTGAGTGTGGGTGACTATATCACTTTTCTAAACTAGCTAACTAACTAACTAACTAACTAACTAACTAACTAACTAACTAACTTAGCCATTAGGATTGAATGCCAGGACAAATGTTAAATGATCAGCCTCAAGTGCACTTGTTAAATGAATATGTGGGTTAAGTGGAGCATGGGGTGCCTCAGGGGTAGGGGAGATCCTGAAGGTCGAAGCTTGCAGAGACAAACTGACCTGACTTGGGCCTCCCAAGGCATCTCCCACCCCCTGAGATACCGCCATGTTCTGCTTCCTGCCCCTTTCTGCCCCTACATGTTCCTCCCCACCTCCGTCTTCATTTATCTTTTACTGTAGGACCACTTCCACTTCCTGGAAACGCCATCTCTCAGTGTCCCTGGATTGTAGGCCTGCGGCCCAGAAACCCTTTTCAGAGTGGCCATAATGAATTGTGGGTCCTTCAAAATGAAGCCTCCAGAAATTATAGATTGACAATGTCAGTAGCATATAAAGAAAATTTGTACAAAATGTTCTATAGGTGGCATCTACCGCCAGCAAGATTGGCAAAAATATTCCCAAAGAGGTCACCAGAATGTTTGAAATGGAAACAGACACAGGGAACATATTATCACACGTTATTCTTCACATGTTTTAGACTTCAGGCCACTAATCAACTTTGTCGCTCTTCTCTGCACTCTTTCCAAAGTCTCAACATCCTTTTTATAATGTGGTGATCAAAACTGGAATGCAGTATTCCAGGGGTGGTTTTACTAAGGCTTTATAAGTGGTACAATTCTGCAACTTCATTGCTGTTTTTAAACCCCCCTATTATTTTTGTTTTATTTTTAATTAACAGAAAGGTGAGGACATTTGAGTTCTTTTGATCTTGATCTTGACCCTAAATCACTGGTTATGGTGATGATGGTGAGAACAAAATGATGGTTGCAATAAAACCCAGGAAACTTTTCCTTGTTGCATTATTCTGTGACCGGGAACCCTGCTTGATATTCTTAAATACAGCAGAGCCTTCTTCACAAGTATTGCATATGTGAATGAAGGATGCGGGTAGTGATAAACCTGCACACTTACTTGTTAATGAAGAAACTTATCCCAGGAAAATCCTGGCAAAGACACATAGACACATTGAGTGACGCGGTGACCGAGTGGCTAAGACACTAAGCTTGTCGATCAGAAAAGTCGGCATTTTGGCAGTTTGAATCCCTAGCACCGTGTAACGGAGTGAGCTCCTGTTACTTGTCCCAGCTTCTGCCAACCCAGCAGTTTGAAAGCATGTAAAAATGCAAGTAGAAAAATAGGAGCCACCTTTGGTGGGAAGGTAACAGCATTCTGTTAGCCTTCGACATTTAGTCATGCCAGCCACATGACTATGGAGACGTCTTCGGACCACGCTGGCTTTTTGGCTTTGAAACGGAGATGAGCACCACGCCCTAGCGTCGGGAACGACTAGCACATATGTGCGAGGAGAATCTTTATATTTACCATCCTAGAACTGAGAAGAAGTGACTGGCCCAAAGTCACCCAGCTGACTTTGTGCCTAAGGCAGGACTGGAACTCACAGTCTCCCAGTTTCTAGCCTGATGCTAGACCAAACTCCATTATAAGATGTGATTTAATTTATTGTATTTTTTTGATCTTGTTGTAGTACAAGTTACATTAGTCTTTCCTCCTTTATGCCACCTGTTTATCTTATTTGCATTTCCATGGTATGCAATTTTGAAACATTTGTGGAGTAGATTATCATAGAAACAAACACTACTGCAATTTGAGGACCACTTCCCCCAAATAAAAATTGCTCTAGTGAACAGTAAATTGCTATTGATGTGATTCCAATTCTTTGCTTTCAGTTTGAGAGTGTTTCTTAACCCTTTAGTTTATAGATTTTGGTTCATTTACAATCTTATACATTCATTTCTCTCTGTATTTGCATATACTACTTGTGTTTTATTAGGTGTTTGCAGATTGGAGGGCTACACAGCTACTGTTCCTTCCAATAATCCGAAACAGCATCCTTTCTGTTTTAATCAGAATTTGCCACTAGTGACTTATAGCATTGAGAATTGTCTACCCAATGTTGTGCATAAACAAGGACATATTTTACATTGCCTCAATGATGGTTGAGAAATATTCCAAGGCAAAATAAATAAATAAATAAATAAATAAATAAATAAATAATGGTAGCAGTTTTCCAGCACTCGAGAGACTGTCACAAAGAAGAGGGGGAGGGGTGTCAATCTGTTCTCCAAAGTACATGAGGACAAGACAAGAAGTAACATGGAATATCATTGAAGAGATCCAACTTAGAATTAAGGAAAAATTTCCTGATAGTGAGGTCAACTATTCAATGGATTGGCTTACTTCTGGAAGTTATGGGTGCTCCATCACTGGAGGTTTTCAAGAAGAGACTGGATAATCATTTTGCCCAGAAGGCTTGAGCAAGGGTTTGGACTAGAAGACCTAAAATGTTCCTTCCAACCGTATTATTATTGTTATTGTTATGGTTATAGATTTAATCTTCAGTTCAATTCACAATCTGGGACTGGTAAAAATTGAACAGTTGAAGTCCTTACGAAGGACCTAAGAGCTGTTAAGATAACGTCTGAGAGTGTGTGTGTGTGTGTGTGTATGTATGTATGTACACACACATTTATGTATGTATGTATTTATGTATGTATGTATTTATGTATGCAATTCTGAGTAAAGCGTTTCAGAATTTTCAGATGTTGTTGTTATTCTGGCTTCTAAGTAATAACTAAGGAAAGTGTCTGTATCTCCCTTGAGTATTTTCTTTGCACATTTTGCACTTCGTATCATGATTCTTAGGCATTTCTTTGTTGCTTGAAAAATTTGAATCATCTTTGAAAGACATTAAATGGCAAATTCACATAATGATTGAAGTAACCTTCCTACCCCACCCCTTTCTTCAAAATGTTGGTGATGGTATGAGAAAGACAGGATGCCCTGTGATAAATAGTTTTTCTCTCTTTCTGAAGCCAATAAATCAATGTTTAATGTTCTGAAGCATTTCAAAATTCTCTAAGTCAACATTGAAACAAAAATAAACTTACATGTCAATTAAAGTTGAGCAGTTGAGAGTGGCTAATTATAATTATTGCTGTTTCTGTTGAAAGAAGATTGCCATTTTTTCAATGTCTGAACTATTTATTATCAAAACTCTGTGAAACAAATAATTATTTAAATAGATATCTCTAGACTAGAAGGGTCTTTTGTGTGTTATTTCAGCTTTCTTAATGATTTTGACTCTCCACTTAATGTGTATGTTTCTTTAATGTAGAAAAGAAAGAAAAATGAAGTCCCATTTCTCAATACGTGCATTTATCTTTCACGGTGTTTTAGAAATGTTTAAGCAAAGCTACTTGTCTCATTAGGGACTCATTTTGGCTGCCAAGAGCAAGTGGTAAAGGAATGAAGCAGAAGAAGCCAGCTTGGAAATGCAAAGCATTAGCACAAGGCTGTCTAGACACCATTTTTTGTTTTCTAGTTTTATTTTCATACTGCTTATCTCTACTTCACTAAAGAACAAAAATTAAGAATATATGATAGATTTGAAGACTCTTATTAATGCCATTGGGTAGCTCCAGAACTCCTGCTGAAAATAAATTAATTAATGAATTAGTAACTGACTGACCAACCGCACTCAATGTGTAGTCCTCAATGGAATTACATCTACATCAGTGGAGGGTTCCTACCGATTTGGACCGGTTTGGCGGAACTGATAGTGGTATGATGGCCAGGGTCGCTGGAACCAGCAGAAACCCAGGCCTGCCACACCCATGAACTGGTTCCCTGGGCAGTTCCATTGGAAGTGCCATCTTGTTTTTCAGTTCTGCGCATGTACAAAACAATTGTAATTGCACTGTGCATGCGTGCACAGCATGCATAGCGCACATCAAGTTCGTGTGCATTAGCAAAACGACCGTAGTGCCTGCCAGAAACCACCCCTCATCTACATGGAGGGAAGTATACAGTGGGGTACCCCAAGGTACTGTTTTAGATCTAGTTCTCTTCAACATCTTTATAATTGACCTAGATGAAGGGATAGAAAAGGAACCCATCAAATTTGCAGATAACAGAAAGCTGGGGTAAATAGCCAACACTTGAGAGGATAGGATCTAGATCTAGAAGGATTTTAAGAGACTTCAACATTGGGCCCTATCCAATAAAATGCAATTCAGTGATGAAAAGATTAAGATTTTACACATAGACAAGGAAAATCAAAGGCATTGTTATAGAATAGGAGCTGCCTGGCTCAACAACAGTAACTGTGACGGGAATCTAGCAGTCCTTAAATATCAGCCAGCAGTGTACTGCAGCTACCAAAAAAGCTAATCCAGTCCTAAACTGCATTAACAGAGGAATAGTATCAAAATCATGTGAAGTGTTAGTACTGCTTTATACTGCTTTGGTAAGACCGTATTTGCATGTCTAGTCTAATGAAGAAAAGGACTAGGGGTGATATGATAGTAATCTTCCAATATTTGAAGGACTATCACCGAGAAGAGAGGGTCAACCTATTGTCCAAAGCACCTGAGAGGAGAACAAGAAGTAACAGATAGAAACATATCAAGGAGAGGTCTAGAACTAAGAACAGTACAATTAATCAGTAGAGTGGCTTGCCTTAGAAATTGTGGGTGCTCTATCACTGGAGGTTTTTAAGAAGAGATTGGGACAGCCATTTGCCCAAAATGATATAGAATCTCCGGGTTGAGTAGGGGTTGGAGTAGAAGACCCCCAAGGTCCCTTCCAACTCTTTTACTCTCTTATTTAACAGTGACTTGGTTATCACATGAGATGTCATTAACACTGAGAGATTAAGTTTGTGGTGCAAAGTGTTGATTTACTGAGTTTTATGCATTTTTGGCATACAACTTTCCCAAAATATTATTTTTAGTTAAACTGGCTGCTTGGATATGCTTAAAAATATGTGCTTTTTATATATTTTAGCAATAATTTTAGACTTAAAATAGGTTTAGAATTGATTTCCATTTTCCAACCGGAACTGTATTAGTTAGTTGGAGGAAATGACTAAGAAAATGGCATACTCTACACAATAAACTCTACCTTACACCCAATTGTGTTTCTACCTGGAACACTGACATACAAACTAGCAAGTACCCTGCAGAGGAAACTCAGACACCTGGTCGACAACTCAACCCACTCAATAAACTCCCCAGAATAATTTCTCTAGTGCATCAAACACACCAAAATCAACAAGGAAGAAATTATGGTCTCCAATGTCACTGCTCTCTTCACCTTGATTGATATTGAACTGGATAAGCAAACCATACACCACCTACTCACTAAACACCATAACCATAAAGATGGGTACAGAATATCCTTGCCCACAGAAACCACCATGAAATTCCTGGATCAATGCCTCCACACATACTTCAATGGGAAAATCTATAAGAAAATGCAAGGTCCTCCGATTTGATCAACCTTATCAGGCCTAATAGCAGAAGCAGTCATGCAACAACTCAAATCCATAGCTCTACCCACCATGCAAACAAAATTCTGGACATGTTACATCGATGACACCTCTGTTTTCATCAAAAGCTCCCAAATTAAAGAAATACACCACCTCGGATCAAATTCACACGCGAAGAGGAAGCAGAGAACAGGCTCCCATTGCTTGATGTTGACATAAGGAGACTAGACAACAGAGAACTAGAAACCCGTGTCTACCACAAACCCACGCACATGGACCAGATCCTTAGCTTTGAAAGCAACTACCCCATTTCACACAAAAGAAGCTCTGTCCAGACTCTGTTCAGAAGGACCAGAACACACTGCAGCACCACAGCACTAAGAAAAGTGGAAGAGAAAAGACTGCTTGATGTCTTTCTCCATAATGGGTATCCCAAAAACTTCATATTCTGACACACAGCACTCAAACCACAAGACACCATACAGCCAACCACCACCACAAAAACTACTGTACACCCGCCATGCTTGTGAGTTCATTGAAGCCTGGCAGTCCAAAAGCAATTCCATCAACAGACACATTGACCTACAATTAGCCTACAAACCCCGCAGAATCCAAATCAACCGCACAGTCAACCAGGGACAGCACCAACCCTCAACCAACCCATGTAACCCATCCCACCAGCAGTTCACCTCCCAATGACCCTGGCCTGATGTAATTTCCTTATCACAAGACCCATCACAGTCACTGATGACTCACAGCTGACCCATCACAAGACCCTCACTTGACATGCCCACACCTGAAGCTCTTATAAACAGAAGAACACTGACATCCCCTAAACTCCCCTGAAGATGTTATCTAGCCTGGTAACGAAATGTCCAGAAACCAACCCACAAGCTCGAAGAATGAACCCTCTACCTCAAACTCTACCTTCATTGATTCCATCCTTATATGAAAGAGGTAGCTCAATAGGCACTGCAAGATAGATAAAGAACAGAATGATGAACAGACTCAAAAGAACTGTTCTTATTTCTGAGAATGAAGAGGGAAAGAATATTCCAGAGCAGGGCTGTCAAACTCGCTGCCCACGGGTTGGATGCATCATGTGCTGGCCACACCCACGCCTGGTTTAGCAAATGGGGAAAAATCATGATACATCACGTGATAACGCTGTGACAATGCAAGTTTGACACCCCTGTTCTAGAGGACCAGTGAAGAAAATGTCTGCTTTTTAAATTATCCTTAAGTGTTGCTAATATTTTATGTTGTTACTAAGAAAAAAGGATTATTGTCAGTCAGGAAGAGAAAGGAGTACAGGTAGCCCTCAACGTATGACCTTTCATACAGCAACTGTTTGAAATCATGTCTGGTCTGAGCCAAGGGACTTATGATCTGTACCAGTGGTGGGATTCACTTAACTTCGCTACCAGTTTGCAAATGTGCGCTCCCACATGCGCAGAAGGTCACGCATTATGTCAGGGTGGGTAGGTGGAGCCTCCAGCAGCTGCCACTACCAGTTCACCTGAACCAGTAAGAACCAGCAGAATACTACCACTGATCTGTACCCAAAGTTACAGCCACTGAAGCACACAAAAAGTCACAGGAATAAAATACATGTGTTTGACAACCACCACAGTTTATGACCATCATTCCGGTCATACATTGAGGACTATCTGCATAAAAATAACATGGAGCTACAGATTCAGCTGCTTTTGAGGAGGGTGTATGGAAATTGACTTGAATTGAATATTGATTGGTAAAGTATGGAAGGAATTGGTGCCTCAGATGTGACTGCAGCATTAGGTTGCATGAAAAATGCCTAGAGAACGCAAGAGTATTTGTCAGTTGATTTACAGCATTTGTGATGGTTTTGAATCGGTTGAAAAGCCAATATTAATGCCCATTGTATCTTCAGAAACCATAGGCTAGTTGTGATTTTTATGAAGAATGGGGATTTAAAAGACATTGCACTAATCTTGTAAAATTCCAGGACTCATTAAATTTTTGAAATGGTAATTCTTATTGACTATCTGAGGAAAATTAAGTTTTAAAGCCAGCAAATGAAGATGTCAGACTTCAGCAAACAGCCTGAATGAACAAGAGTGGTTAGTCATGGGATTTGACAGCTTATGTCATTGTTCTTTATCGGTTGCTTTTGCTTTTACATGACAAGTGACTCCTTCCTTGGACTGTACTGTTCTCTTTATTCAGCACCATTTCTGCTCATCTTTTGTGTATGTCTATCCGTGTCTCCCTTCGGGGAAGCATATACTGATTACACTGATCCTTTAATGCAGCTTTCCCTAAATTGACGCCCTCCAGAACCCATAATTTTCACCTAACATGTCCTTTGGGAAGTTAAAATCTTACAGTTCTGGAGAGCTCCTGACTGAGGAAAGCAGGTTTAAAAAATTCCCCACACATTCATTCCTTCAGAAACTCAGATAAGGAGAGGTACCGTTGCTTCCATATTGCTTTCATTATGGATATTTTCACACTATTAAGTGCTAATGTGCTCAAGCTGACTTCATATGCTGACACATCTTGGAAATTTACTAGACCGTGTAATCGGGTGCAGAAGTGTAAACCATAAAAGAGCTAGATAAAATTTAATTTCATTAAATAGTAAAGGATGAATTTCCTCTATAAATTCAAATCATTAAGACCAAACAGTGTTAAATGTAATACTTTTGGTTAAGTTAAAGTGTGGCCAATACCTTTTTGTTTGGTCTAGCATCTTAGCAGAGGTGCTTTCCGCTGCTTGATTGTCCCAGCATCACTGAAGCACTTTGTGTGGTCCTCATTTACTGTAGATGGGTTGTCCAGTTTTCTGTTCTCTTAAACTATTTTCATCAAGGCCACATCATACAGAGTAGCATACACTGGTTATCCTGTAGTATTGTGTGTGTGTGTGTGTGTGTGTGTGCGCGCTCGCACACACACGTACATTTCTGCAGTTCTATAGACATTCCAAATGTCAAGTTGTAAATGTTCAGCAACACAATCTCTGCTTATGATTATATTTAAGCTACTCCATTTATATTACCTCAAAACCTTATTTTGTGTTCTCATTCTTCAGGCATTTAATTCATATTCATCATTTTTTCATATTGAAGTCCCCATTCTAGTCTAGATTCTGCGGAAGCTCAGAATTTGTTCTCCCCCGCTCTCTCTCCCTCCCTCCCACTCCCTCCCTCTCTCTCCTTCTCTCCCCACAAAAGATTGCAATGTGGTCTTTGTATCTATGATTAAAACAGTAGAAGCAAAATTCCGTGCTTAATTAGTCAAAACACATGAGAGTCAAAAAATACCTCCTTACTTCCTGAGATCCAAGTTACATACTGTAAGCTTTCATTTCATTATGTATTGTTTATGTGGATAATGTTCAATATGTGATAAAAGCATGGGAAGAAGATGGAGAAATAAAGAAATATGATAATACTGTAAATTTAGTTACATGGTGCATAATGCTTGTACATGGAACACTGTTTGTGTATGCCATGAAAACCAGCTACAAATTAATATGCTTTATATATTATTTTACTTGTATTATATATTACTTACTTATATTATATTACCAGTGGTGGGCGCAATCCTATCCTATAGCGCTGTGGTTTTGCTGTTGCATGAATGTGTGAAAGGCGCATGCGAGCGAATTGCCGTATTTTTTTGATGCTGTATCAGAGGTGGGTCCCTATCAGTTAGGACTGGTTCAGTGTTTTGCTGGCCTGGGTCGCCAGAACCGGCAGCGACCCAGGCCTGCCACACCTCCAAACCGGTTCCCCAGTCGGTGCAGCATGTTTTTTTTCCCAATTTTTTAATGTTTTGCATATGCACAGACCTATTTATGGGCAACTGCAAAATTGCACACACACCGAATCAGCAGTAATGCCAGGAGCAACCCACCCCTGTGCTGTATGCTTGTGCGGAAGGCGTGTGCGAGCAAATTGCCGTGTGTTTTGATTCCGCATGCATGTTTGGAAGGTGCATGAGCGAGTGAAGTGAGCACGCACACTCACCTTTCAGGTGCTGGCTGAACCGGTTGCTATAGTCTGTGACACCCACCTCTGTATATTACCCCCTCCCTCATTTAATGTAGAGAATAGCTCACAGGATAAAATAAACCTTTTTTGTGTGGTGGGGTGATGTAAGAGTGATTTAATCAGGCACTTTTGACATCAGAAACAAATCAGGTTACTCAAACTATTCAAAAGTGTAATTAATAGTTTAACTTTAAAAGAGTTCTGAGGCAGTATGAGATATGTTATATATCCCAATTTTATTTGTCTTCCAAATGAGCTTTACTTTTTTCTTCCAGGCTGACAAGAAGGAAAGAGGGAATGCCTTGAATGCAGCAATAGATAATATGTGCAAGAAAACAAGAGATCTCCGCAGACAGGTAATCTCCCCAGGGAGAAAGAGGGTGTTACATTTATGCAATTAGGTAGAATTAACTCCATGGATGAGGATATTAAACAAGTACTCGCAATATTGAAAAAAGAATAGTGATATTTAAGTAAAAGAGCTACAAATTTAGATATCATTTCTGCAGCTTGTCAGGTGGACTAAGAACAAAGGACAATCCCCAGGTATTAATTATTAACTTGGGTTGTTCATTCTTAAATATGAAATTGGAAAATAGGTTACTACCACATGCTGCACAACAATATTTCTTTTGAAAGAATGGAAAACATTTATTACACTTTTTAAAAAATGCTTTTAATTCCTTATATATTAGACCTCTTAAAATTCTTGAACAATTAGTTTTCTTTAATCAGCTGAAATAGATTTGAAATGTTAGATGTGTTCTACATCTAATATGATAAGATAATATATTAGCATCCCATGGTGAGCACCCTGACAGCAAGACACTAGGTATGAGAGGCACCCTCAGAAAGCCAAATACTTGGCTTTTGCTATATGCAGGAAATTAAAGATGCATTCTGACTCATGGAATATCCTTTGAGAGTATCTTTTCCCTTTAACATCATTTTGAAAGCATTTTGTTGTTTCCTTTTAGTGTATTAGCATTTTCATATCTGCTGCTAAGAAGCAGGAAATAAATATTTCACAGTGAATAATTTCACCCAATTGCATTAGTAATAGCTTTATTTAAAGGCCGTTTTTTCCTGATGCAACCACTCCACGGAGGTTGCTTGCACCTTTTCCCATAGGTTGGATGTTGTCAATTATTACCTTGTCACTCACCAAACAGATCACCGCCTTTCAACCTAGCAGCAGCAAAACATACCACGAGATGATTTATGTGATTCCCAGCAGTGGATTCACTTGCTGGATTAACTTTCCAGCTGGTTTGATACAAAACAATGTCCAAATACCAAAACCTTTCTGTTGGGTTGATTTTCATTATCAAGAACTGGGTAAACAGGGAATTGTTTGATTGTGCTAGTATATTGCTTTGGGCTGGCCTGGTATCAAATAGTGATTTGCACAATATTTAGCATCTGTGAGTGCATGTTCATACATATGGATGGAGAAACTCAACAATTAGATTTGAACAAAATTCCCTACCAAAATTGCTGAATAATTCTGCCCTATCTCTAATAAACCTTCCCATTTATGAGTGTCCATGGGATATCATAGTGAGTGGAATGGGGGAACATATATTATGTCCATAAGCAGGATGTGGTGGGAATGATGCGGTGACCTATAGGTGGAGCTCTCGCCTCACGATCAGGAGGCTGTGAGTTCGATCCTAGGTGATAATATATCTGCTGAACAAATCTCCGCATTGGTGTCAGGGAAGGGCATCCAGCCAGTAAACACTCTGCTAGCTCCATTCAGTTGCCCAGACTGCACCCCACAAGTGATTATGGGGTTGTTAAATGAAGATGATAAGCAGGATGTTTGGTGGTGGGTTGTCCCTTCCACCTCAATTGAGGTTCCTACATCTTTCCTGGCATTTTTCTGGGCAACCTCCCACAATCTGGAGGGAGATTGGTGGCAGTCTGATTACTGCCACCATCATTTTATTTAGAGAGAATTTTCTTTAGCATCTTTATTTCATAGGAAGCTAATGGGTCTGTTTTATCCTTCTGAAGGTGACAGAGAGGAAAAGGATGGGTGGCAAACTAAACAAACTAAATTCCATGTTCAAAATGAGACTATAGATTTCAAAGGAGACTTAAGTGCTGTATTGTGTAGATGAAGATTTAGCAAGCCCATTGAGAATAGAAGACAAAAAAGGAAAAGAGCCATGGTGGCACAGTGGTTAGTGTGCAGGACTGCAGGCTACTTCTGCTGCCTGCGGCCTGCCTGCAATTTGGCAGCTCAAATCTCACCAGGGTCAAGGTTGACTCAGCCTTCCATCCTTCCGAGGTGGGTAAAATGAGGACCCAGATTGTTGGGGGCAATATGCTGACTCTGTAAACCGCTTAGAGAGGGCTGTAAAACCCTGTACAGTGGTACATACCGTACGTCTAAGGGCTATTGCTATTGTTAAAAGGAAATGCCATTTTTTAGGTTATCTCCTCTGGCATAAACATACATACTGACATAAGCACAATGCAAATAGAACAAATTAGTACTAATGATACAAAAAGACAAAAAAAATGTGGGTCTGTCTGTTTCTGATCTTAATCTATCTCCGCATCTGTGTAGATGGCCATTCCCTTTTTGCTTTCCTGATTTTCTTCTCAGGATTAAGGTGAATTTTTTACCTAATAAGAGATTTCTTACCTGGAGAGATGCTATTTAACCAAGATGGGAAGCGAATAGAAATGATTTTTTCCCCTTTAGGAAAGTTTTCCTTCCCACTTCCTCCTGGGAAGAAAAGGCTCACATAGGAACAAATACAGATCCTGACTTCTTATTACACTAAGAAATCTGAATCTGTTAACCAACTTCTAACCCTGGCATATGAGAGGGAGACAATCGGAGTCCTCGTTTGGATATCAGTCTAATTTTTTTCCACCTAATAAATGTCTGATTACTTTAAACTGTTATTGACTGCAGCAGTTGAAAAACAGTTAAGTAGCATACACTAGTAAGATGATCATTTTTCATCTGATAATGGAGTTACCTCTCTGGAAGGGGGGGAGGGGGGATATAAAAGAGAAGTTTGAGGACTGTAAACAGGTAATCTTCAACTTGCAACAGTTCGTTTAGTGACTGCTCGAAGTTACAACAGCACCAAAAAAGTGACTTAAGACCAGTTTTCATACTTCTGACCGTTTTCGACATCCCCATGTTCACATGATCAAAATTCAGCCACTTGGCAACTGACTCATATTTATGACAGTTGCAGTATCCCAAGATCATGTGATCACTTTTGGCGATTCTCTGACAAGCAAAGTCAATGGGGAAGCCAGATTCACTTAACAACTATGCTACTTACTTAACAACTGCAGTGATTTCATTTAACAATGGTGGCAAGAAAGGTTGTAAAATGGAGCAATGCACTACCTGTATGACTTGGGTTGTAGATTACTCCTCCCTGACCTAAAACTGTTTGACAATAATTTGTAGACTTTAGCTGAAAATACTAAAGTTCCATACATAAAGATTGTTTTTATTGATAATGGTTGGTTTTTTTTTTTTGCAGCTTCGCAAAGCAATAATTGATCATATCTCGGACTCCTTCATGGACACGACTGTGCCACTTCTAGTGCTCACGGAAGCTGCTAAAAGTGGGCATGAAAAAGAAATCAAAGAATATGCTGCAATATTTACTGAGCATGCCCAGAGACTTATTGAGGTGAGGCTGATAAAAATACTCTATAATATACAGCATACAATGGATTAGGGTTTAAACATATAATATATTTGTTTTTTCTTAGCAGGATTTATTGGTTTATGTGTTTTGGTATCAACTGATTTCAAATCATCCAGAAGTTGTTATAGTTTTAGCATTCTACTACTTTTGTTGTTGCTCTCATTTGAACCATGTACTGTAGTTAAGTTGTCATTATAAGTTATTTACTACCATGTTTTCCCAAAAATAAGACTAGGTCTTATATTAATTTTTGATCCAAAAGATGCAGCAGGGCTTATTTTCTGGTTAGGTCTTATTTTGGGGAAAATAAGGTACTAAATGCATCCATCTGGCTGACAATCTTAACTGGGGCTTATTTGTGGGGGTTGGGCTTCTATTACGACCATCCTAGGACTTATTTTCCGGTTAGGTCCTATTTTCAGGAACACAGGGTACCTAAAGGCTGTCTAATTACCATAGTTGATTCATAAATCCTTTTCCTCAAGGGGATTGGCCAGAATTAGACAGATTCCAAAAATTCAGCATCTATATTGTTTCTTGATGGAATCCTAATATCTATCTCAGATACAAAGGAAGCCTACAAAACAAATATGGGCCACTACTGATGCCTGAGACTGATCTCCATCTGGGAAGGGAAATTCATTGTAATGTTTTGAATCAGTTGTCCAACTACATGTAGCTACTATTTTAACACCAGTGCCCTGATGCACCATTAACTCCGGGCAATGTGAGAATATAAATAAATACAAGCCACAATTATCCAAATATAGGAGGGCCCAAACTGAAAGTAGGACTCCCATGAAAAATCATTTTTTCAAGACTTCTTAATTCAATTCAAATTAATTACAGTAAATTTATTGCTTGATCCCTAATAGTCTATTCCATTCAATACTGGTCAAAAAGAAAGCACTGTTGAACCTTTCAATACACTTCACCAGGAAGTTTCTTTACAGTGGTAGCCAAAGCATATCTGACAAAATTCTTTGGTACCGAAAGCACTTCTTCTGAGCAATTAGGAGACCTGATTGTTCCTTTTCCCATTCCACTCTGAAGTTCAAAAACTGATTTGCATTTATGGAATTATTTATGGCTGGGTGGAAAATATACCAAAATATAAAATTTCATTTAAGGCATACATCTGGTTTTGCTTAGGAAATGCAAGTGTCAAATTACACTGGAAAGATCTTTGCAATGCTATTTTACTTTAATATTAATTATTGTATATAGAGGGATGCGGTGGCTCAGTAGCTAAGATGCTGAGCTTGTCGATCAGAAAGGTCGGCAGTTCGGCAGTTCAAATCCATAGTGCTGCGTAACGGTGTGAACTCCCTAGCCCTAGCTTCTGCCAACCTAGCAGTTCGAAAGCATGTAAAAATGAAAGTAGAAAAATAGGAACCATCTTTGGTGGGAAGGTAACAGTATTCTGTGCACCTTTGGCATTTAGTCATGACCGCAGAGACAGCGCTGGCACTTTGGCTTTGAAACAGAAATGAGCACCTCCCCCTAGAGTCGGGGAGGACTAGCACATATGTCCAAGGGAAACCTTTACCTTTACCTATTGTATATAGTTTTTCTGTTGTTCGCATGATCAGTATAGTGTACTTCAGTGGTGGGATTCAAATAATTTAACAACCGGTTCTCTGCCCTGATACCCAGCTGGGTAGGTGTGGCTCAGTGGTCATGTGACCATGTGGACGTGGCCAACCCAATGTCACTCAGGTCAATGTGCGCTTCGCCTTAGCTGTTACAATGTAATAAGGGCTAACCGGAGAGGCAGGTTCTGTAAGCAGGGCAATAAAGATTAGGCTAGAAACAACACCAGAATCTTTCCTTTACAGATTAGCCCTGTAAAGTGGGGAAAAAACAAAATGAGATTTCTTCCAACAACTGGTTCTCCGAACTGCTTAGAAAGTTAACAACCAGTTTTCCCGAATAGGAGTGAACTGGCTGAATCCCACCACTGGTGTACTTGTTTAAGGAGTTGAAGAGTATGATGTTACAAAGTGATATTTTAATGTTCACGTGTATGTGTATGTACCTGTGTGTGCAGAAAAATAATTCAAATGATCTTGATTTTAATTCAAGAAAATACTTTTCTTCTGGTATTCATCAGCTCTTTATTAGCATCCATGTCTTTATTTTTTACTGTACATGCTGCTTTATGTTAATTATCTTTTCAATAGTACGATATCTGGATATCTGAGTGATTTTGGAATATGTAACACTGCATTAAACAGGGAACTTGACTTAAAATAAATGGCATTATTATAGAGATGATGTCTATGCATGTAAATGAAGAATTGTGCTTTTGAAATATGGTTGATAATCATTAAATACTTTCTCTCTGTGAGGGGAAAACCTGCAAACAGGGTGTTGTATAAACAGAACCTTTTTGGAGGGTTTTATTTTTTTCAAACTAGTTCCTCAAGGACAGTTGGTTAGGAATTCTTACCAATAGAAAAGAATATACATAGTGCAATTCTTATCACTTCCTGGTAGCATTGAATTATGGTGGTTAGTCCAAACTATCAGGAGGATAATAGTTTATATCATGACATAGATAAGCGTTTTTCCAATTTAGCAACTTTTAAGAGATGTGGACTTCAGCTCCCAAAATCTGGGAAATTCTAGGAGTCGAACTCCATAGATCTTAAAATTGCCAAATTAGAAAAACACTGATTTACTTCCATTATATTTTAATCATTCTTGGAATTAAAGGGAAATTAAAGAGAAATTAAAGAGAAATTAAAAGATGCTTGCTCCTGGGGAGGAAAGCTATGCCAAATCTAGGCAACATACTAAAAAGCAGAGACATCACCCTGCCAACAAAAGTGCATATAGTCAAGGCTGTGGTTTTCCCAGTTGCAATGTATGGCTGTGAAATTTGGACCACAAGGGAGGCTGAGTGCCAAAGAATGGAGGCCTTTGAACTCTGGTGCTGGAGAAGACTCCCGCGAGTCCCTTGGACTGCAAGGTGATCAAACCGGTCAGTCCTAGAGGAGATGAACCCTGACTGCTCTTTAAAATGCCAGATCCTGAAGATGAAACTCAAAAAGTTTGGCCACGTGAAGAGAAGGAAGGACTCACCGGAGAAGAGCCTAATTCTGGGAAGGATTGAGGACAAAAGAAGAATGGGTTGACAGAGAATGAGGTGGCCAGATGGAATCACCAAAGCAGTAGGTGTGAGCTTGAATGGACTCCAGAGGATGGTAGCGGACCAGAAGGTCTGGAGGAATGTTGTCCATGGGGTCGGGATGGGTCGGACACAACTTTGCAACTAAAAACAAATCATTCTTGGGTTGCAGCATTTGGAATGGCCACTAGAAGGCAGTAAATAGTATTTTAAAATGTCTTTGTTGCTATCTCCTGGCTGCCTAGATTTTTGCAGTTGTAATTTTGATGGTATGTTTTTTAATGATGAAATTCTCAGTCACATTCTGGTTGAATTATATGGCTGCAGATGCTGCCAAGCTGCCACTTGAAATAGCATGAGTTATTTAAAAAAAAAAAAACCAAAAAAAACCCATAGATGCATTACCCTTGGCCACATCATATTCAAAATGAGGCTTTTAAAGTCTGGGAAATCGCTCAAAATTGATGCACTACTTCAGATCCTGTATTTGTTAATGTGTGTGCTGGTTTTCAGCCTGTTAATTTATCCACAAAAAAAAAATCACAGCCAATTATGAAAATGCTTTACTAAACAGCAAGCAAAGTGATTTAATCTGAGTAAATAGAGGTGAAAACAAGAGTGGACCAACCAGAGATAACAAATCAAAGGATTTGTAACAAACTAAGATAGAGGGCAAGTATAGGATACATTTTTTGTTGCTACCTAAATCTGGAATAAATAGAGCCGTGATGGCACAGGTGGCACACAAATCCCTCTCTCTGGTCCTGCAAGTCCTCATCCTATACTAGCTCCACTGCGCATGCGCACACACCTCCCAGGTCTCTGCCATGTGTGTGCAAGGGGTCATGCGGGCATGCATGGGGGGGCGGGGTGGAGAACGGTGTGTGTGGCAGGCTAACCTTGGAGGAAGCTAACTATCTTGACCCCTTCCAGTCCGGCTTCAGGCCCGGTTACAGCACAGAAACCGCTTTGGTCGCATTGACCGATGATCTCTGGAGAGCCAGAGATGGAGGCCATGCGTCCATCCTGGTTCTCCTTGACCTCTCAGCGGCTTTCGATACCATCGACCATGGTATCCTTCTGCGACGACTGTGGGAGGTGGGGGTGGGCGGCACTGTTTTGCAGTGGTTCTCCTCCTACCTCTCGGACAGGTCGCAGTCGGTGTTGGTGGGGGGGCAGAGATCGTCCCCGAGGCCCCTAACTTATGGGGTGCCGCAGGGTTCGGTCTTATCCCCCCTACTATTCAACATATACATGAAACCGCTGGGCGAGATCATTCGGAGGCACGGGATAAAATACCATCAATACGCGGACGATACACAGTTGTATCTGTCCGCCCCGTGCCAACTCAATGAAGCGGTGGACGTGATGAACCGGGGCCTTGAGGCTGTTAAAGACTGGATGAGAGCTAACAAACTGGTACTCAACCCGGAAAAGACCGAGTGGCTGTTGTGTTTTCCTCCCAACAATTTGGCTAATGTTCCATCAATCAGGCTGGGGGGGCAAAATTTATACCCCTCAGACAGGGTCTGCAACTTGGGAGTCCTCCTGGACCCACAGCTGAGTTTTGACCATCACTTGTCAGCTGTGACCAGGGGGGCATTTGCCCAGGTTCGCCTGGTGCGCCAGTTGCGGCCCTACCTGAACCGGGAGGCCCTCACAACAGTCACTCGAGCCCTTGTGATCTCTAGGCTGGAATATTGCAATGTGCTCTACATGGGGCTGCCCTTGAAGAGCATCCGGCGACTTCAGCTAGTCCAGAATGCGGCCGCGTGAGTGATCGTGGGCGCACCACAGTTCGCCCACATAACACCGATCCTCCGTGAGCTGCGCTGGCTACCTGTTGATCTCCGGGTGCACCTCAGGGTCCTACTTACCACCCACAAAGCGCTCCATGGTAGTGGATCTGGCTATTTGAGAGACCGCCTTCTGCCAATTACCTCCCTGCGTCCCATCAGATCGCACAGGGTAGGCCTCCTCCGAATTCCATCCGCCAGTCAGTGCCGACTGGCGACTACGCGGAGGAGAGCCTTCTCAGTTGCAGCTCCGACACTATGGAACAATCTCCCCGTGGAGATCAGCACCCTCACCACCGTCCAGGCCTTCCGCACGGCCCTCAAGATCTGGCTATCCCGTCAGGCCTGGGGATAGGACTTTATTCTCTCCGCGCCCGAATGCTGAGTGAATGTTGTGTTTTTATTGTTAATTATTTTTTATTCACATTTTTTTAATGTCTTGTCTTGCACTCCCCTCCCTCATTATTGTAAGCCACCCTGAGTCCCCTCAGGGAAAAGGGCGGCCTATAAGTGTTCAATAAAACTCTAAAAAAAAAACCTCTAAACTCTCCCCACCACCCATTTTTGGCCCCAAGAGACTTCATGCATTATGGGTGTGGGCACACGGACATACTTTCGGCATACAACGACAAAAAGATTGACCATCACTGGAATAGAGAATGAGATTAATCTCATTTATATTTAGGAACTCTGCCCAATTCCATTTGTGTCCTAGTATTGTCTTGTGAGTAAAGAAAAAGAAAGAAATTTCAACTCATGGGAAATACAAATGAAAGAGGAAAAATCATAAAAAATTAGATTATTCAGTACTAATGGTGATCTTTGTAAACTCTCTTCCATAGAGTCCCTGAAACAGCCAAGACAGCTTTTGATAAGAAGGCCTGAAACATTTGATTTTACCGTTTTCAGTTCAAGTAGAACTGTATCAGGGATGGCATTCACTTACCTTCCCTTGAAAAGTTGGTTTTAAATTATGCGTCCCAAAAATGAACTTTACTGCAATACCATGTGAATAAAAATAGTATTAGAAACATTATAAACGTCAACCAAGCATAAACAGCTGTATCCCATATTTTCTTTGAAATTTTTGAAGTTTTTTCTTCTTTTTGATGAAAATACTTTTGCATGCATTTTCATTTTCTTTAACGGTAAGTTATAAATAGGAAGTTAGCACTTTAGCAAACTTTACCACCCATATATCTTCTTGCACATCTGCATTTTCTGATTTCTGGTTGAGTGCACATTTATTTGTTCATTTTATCAATTTATATGTTCACTTAATCTTTTATTTCTGTTTTACTCCTTCAACTACAATTAGGAAGGCATTATAACTGCTGCTGCTACTACAATTACTGACTTACCTAATGCTGTTGCATACATTATAAAATTGTAAATAATACTCATCTGCATTTATTGGACAAAGATGCTTACTGTTAGTTTTCTTATAAAACACCTTTCTGTAACTTTTCCATATGCACCAAAGACAAATTCCTTGTGTGTCCAATCACACTTGGCCAATAAAGAATTCTATTCTGTTCTGATCTGTTCTATTCTATGTAGAAAATGGGCAAATGCATACTGTGAATACATTTGTCCTCTTTCATGATTAGTAAATATTATTCAGGATCTATGGGAGGAAGCAAAAATCCTTAATAATAAAGACATTGGGAACATCATAATTGATTTAGTGCCTTTCTTTAAGCAAGTCTACTACAAGAAGTAGCTAATTCAGGAATTTTCAACCTGGGGACCTGCTTTCCAGGTAGGTAGATTAAATTGAGATAGGTTAGAGGCAGGTGCAGTAGAGTAAGAGACAGCAAGGGAAAAAAATATCTTAGTGAAAGTTTGGGAAGGAGGATTTAGTAGAATTTGCAGACAAGCTGTACTTTGTGAAATCAAACTCTGAACAGAGGCCAAGGGGTTATTTTTCACCAATAATAAAAGAATAATTCATAATGATCATTAAAAGGAGAAGAAAAGGAACGAAGGATAGGTCAGCGATGCTGTGATAGTCTGAAGGAGAAGAGGTCAGAGTTTTCTTCTTAATGCACTTAGTTTGCTTCCTATTTTGTTAAATCCAATTCTTAAAAGTTGTACATGTGAAATCTCATCAATGTGATCCAAGGGAAGAGGGGGTTGGGACCATTAAAAAAACAACAACAACAGATAATGGAAACAGGGGCCTATTTTTTATTTGTTAGAAAGGTTTGGGGAACAAGGGTTCAGATAAAAGGATGCCTAAGGCACAACATGTATTATCTTCACCATTACCCCTTTAGCTTCCTTCTGCTCTGCTAGGCAAGACTGCAAAGATATTCCAAGTGAGGAACATGCCACAGAGGAAAGCAATTAAATAATCTGTTCATCCAAAGGTCAGCAACTATGCCCTCTTTATGACCTATGGACCTCAACTCCATCTTAATTGATGTCCTCGGGTCATAAATAGGCCGTAGTTGCCCCCCCCCGGGTGAAATTCAGCAGATTCTGACAGGTTCTAGCGGACATTTTGAATAGTTCGGAGAACCGGCAAATACCACCTCTGGCTGGTCCCAGATTGGGGTGGGAATGGAGATTTTGCAGTATCCTTCCCCTGCCATGCCCACCAAGCCACACCAACAGAACCAGTAGTAAAAAAATAATAATTTCATCACTGCTCCCCCCTCCCTTCAACTCACGCACAGTAGCCGGGTATTTTCTGGCCTATGGAGGTAAGAAACTTGACATCCTTATTTTATTTTTGCAAAGAGAATGGCAAGGGTTCCTAAGCCAATCATTAAACCAGCCACAGATACATATTTTTTAGATTATATAAAGTTGTAACTGAATTATTCTGATTATCCAAGACATATGGATTTTATTTAGGAATCTCTCATTGGTATTGAGTAATGGTTATATATGTGATAGATGGGCTTTCTCTTAAAGATAATTGCTGCCTTCATTTTAATCAAATAAAAAGGTAGCTGAGGGCTATTCCAGTCCTGCTACTGCTGGTTCAGAGAAATTCTCATATTCCTCTAAGAATTCTGCTGTTTTATTTTTAGTAATTAGAGTGATTATAATTTACCCGACCAATATGTGTTATTGCTATTTTCTTATGTAGCTATAAGAAAGTTTTATTTAAAAGTTTGATGATCTGGCTCACTGTTTATATGTATTTCTGAGCCACTGTGTGATTAATGATATTGAGGGCATTTTCAGTAAATAAGAGTGCTTGGCTTGCCAGGGAATTAATTAGATAGCAGTTCCATGGCATCTAATCAGTTAGGAGTACATCACTTGTAAAATACTCCCAACTAAGCAGTCACACAAGAAGTTCTTTGACATACAAATTATAAAATGTATTGATATAAAGAAAGAATCCAAATGGTTGTTGGCATAATTAAAAGGAAAATGGAAGAGGAGAATACAGATGAATGAAAATAATTCATATGAAGAAGCAATTTTAGTTTGGATGACATCTTTCTATAAACACATTGAAAGCTAACATTAAAATTTTATTTTATTTTATTTTTATTTAGATTTAGAAGGCTTATTGACTCCCAAATGTTTCTGGGTAGCTTATCTAGTTAAAGGAAAGGAAAACAATTAGAGCTAATAAATCTTTCTACTATACCTTTTCTGGGATATAATTATTATGCAAAAAACTGCAACAACAACAACAACAACAACAACACTAATAATAACTTAGTTGATTCATGGCATGCTGGCAGCAACCTGTATCAACCACCAGAGCCAGACAATGGTATTTGTGACACATCTTTAAATGTTCAGTTGACTGAGTTTCATGTTTGATGAATAAAAGTATTAATGTAGCAGCAGCCAGTAGCTTTTACCACATATCAATTATAAGAATGGGGCATGAGACCACGAAGGTAAAAGAGATACAGGTTTATTGATGCATCGAGTTCAGAGTGCTAACACACCAAGATCTGAACTGCCTGGGCTCCGCCCAGGACTTTAGTTTTATACCGTGCTCCAAACTGAGCTTTCTCAAGGCGTTTCCATACAAGAGACAAACATGACATTTCAAAAAGAAGATGTTCATTTTGGAATGTTACAAAAAGAGAGGTACATAGGAAAACTACAAAAAGAGAAGTTCCTATAATGTCTTAAGCTATCGGCAGTTTCACCTCTGTTCTATCTTACACCCACGCTTGGCTTCTTGCCTAAGGTGACCAGACATCCCGCTTTCAGCGGGACAGTCCCTCTTTTGAACAATTTGTCCTGCGTCCCGGTTTTTTAAAAAAAGTCCCAATTTTTTTTAAGTTACGAAAAAGCCTCCAGCCGCCTTGAGGCTCTCCTAGCAACTGGGAGCGTATATTCTTCTTCGAGCTGAGTGCATTCCCGCCCGCGTGTCCTTGGGAGCTGTTGCCAATGGCTGAGGGAGGAGAAGACTTTACTCCATGTGGAGACCGCGGGCTTCCCTCACAGATTTTTTCTTCTTCTGTTGCTTTGAGCAGCGCCTCCCTCCTCCTCTCTCTCTCTTTCTCTCTCTCTCTCAGAGCTGGTGGGCTGCCTCCGAGGCTGTCCAAGCTCAGCCCCTCCCCCTCCCCCCCGGACTGCTGCTTCGCCTCGGCTGCTCAGGGCTTCTAAATTGGCATTTTGTGTTGTTTGGAGAGGGGATTACTGTGCCATAGAAACACAGCGTATGTCTCACGTGGCTGATAACCTGGTCTCTATACAGAAGAGGTAATTTTAAAAACTTTGGAGCGCATCCAGAAAGATGGGAGAAAGAGGGTGAAGGAGTGTGTGCACAGGAGGGGGGATTTTATACACATCCCAGTGAATCCAGAGGAAGGGGGAGAGAGAGAGAGAGAGAAAGAGGGTGAAGGAGTGTGTGCACAGGAGGGGGGGATTTTATACACATCCCAGTGAATCCAGAGGAGGGGGGGAGAGAGAGAGAGAGAGAAAGAGGCTAAAGCAGTGTGTGCATAGGAGGGGGGGTCTTTATACACGTCCCAGTGAATCCAGAGGAGGGGAGAGAGAGGGGGGGCTGAAGGAATGTGTGCATAGGAGGGGGGATTTTATAAACGTCCCAGTGAATCCAGAGGAGGAGTGTGTGTGTGTGTGTGTGTGTGTGTGTGTGTGTGTGTGTTTGTGTGTGTGTGTGTGTGTGTGTGAGAGAGAGAGAGAGAGAGAGAGAGAGAGACTATCACTAAGTGTTGTAGCTTATGATTCTTGATGAATGTATTCTATTTTATTTTTCTTTATGTACACTGAGAGCATATTCACTAAAGACAAATTCCTTGTATGTCCAATCACACTTGGCTAATAAACTATTCTACTCTACTCTACTCTACTCTACTCTACTCTACTCTACTCTACTCTACTCTACTCTACTCATTTCTATTTCAATTCTGATAAGGAGTTTAGCTTCTCTCTCTTGAAAATGTAAGCTAGCATAAAGCATTATAATGCAAGCTAGCTTTAGCTTTCAAACAGTTCATTTAGTGACCAAAGTTACAATGGCATTGAAAAAAAGTGACAATTTTTCACACTTAGCGACCATTTTTCACACTTAGCGACCGTTGCAGCATCCTCATGGTTACGTGATCAAAATTTTGATGTTTGGCAACAGATTCGTATTTATGATGGTTTCAGTGTCCTGGGGTCACGTAATCGCCTTGTGTGACCTTTTGACAAAATATAAAATTTTTAATCAAGCCTCCCCCCCCTCCCCCGGTCAATGGTGTCCCTCTTTACCAATCTGAAACTCTGGTCACCTTATTCTTGCCCCTCCTTTACAGCCACACTGTTCCAGTAATATACGTTAACACAAACTGAGTAAATAAAATCATACTTAATAAAAATATAGATTGAGTATGTATTAATGCTCAGAAGCTAGTAAGAATTTATTGCCTGGGGGTTCATATACCCAGGTGATATTTTGGTTCATCTTCTCCCACCTGCCTCATTAACAACAACAACAACAACAACAACAACTTTATTGATATCACTGTACCAGGAGATGTCAGAGTCAAAGAAAAAGAACTAGAAAAAAATCATGAAATATTGTGACCTGGCCATCGAAACTACATGGCTATGGATGAAACATGTAACAGTGATACCCATTGACATTGGGGCACTTGGTACCATGTCCAAGAATTTTACAAAACACATAAATAAATTGCAGCTTCCTGCAATAACACCAGCAGAACTGCAAAAAACCTGTGCTACTAGGAACATCATATATTTTAAGAAGATACTTGGTTGATACCTAGGACACTAGCAGCAACCCATATCAACCATTAGCACCAGTCAACGGTATTTGTGACACATCTTTACATGTTCACTTGACTGAGTTTCATGTTCAATGAATAAAAGAAATAATAATAAAATTTAAAATTTAATCTTCAGTTGGATTCACAGTCTGGGACTGATAAAAACTTAACAGCTTAAGTCCTAACCAAAGACCTAAGAGCTGTTAAGGTAACGTCTGCGTCTGATATCAATTAAGTCCTTTAGCTATCACTCTGAAGGTTCCAATCATTATTGGTACAATAACAGATTTTTCTCCATAAGCATTTAACTTCAATCTTCAAGTTCTGATATTTTGCATTTTTTTCCAAATCATTTCCCTCAATCCTGCATCACCTATTATAGCAACATCAATGAACCAAGTTTTCCCCCCTTTTCAATAGCTGTTGTATCAGGAATGTTATGCACAGCATGCCTCTTTGTTTGGATCTTAAAGTTTCATAAGATCTTAACCCACATAAGATCCAAAATTTTCTCTACATGATGGTCCCAGTAGTTTTTACTACATTCAGATTCAGACCTCTGTAAAGTTTCCAACAAATAATGCCGGCAACTCAGTCATATCCTGCTTGTAGTCAATTTGTACAATTTTGCTGCAGCCTTTGATCCAATGATCAATTGTTTCATTCTTTCCCCTAGAAGGGCACCATTTGCTATTGTTTGTTTCATGTTGAATGTTCACCTTCACTCAGTTATTTGGCAAAGCTGCTTCTTCAGCCACTAAAACAAAGTCTTCAATTTCTTTCTTTAACATCCCTGATCTTAACCAACTCCATGTGGGATTTTTTTCAACTTTTCTTTCGGTATCCTTTGGCTTTCAATCATTTCTTTTTTATATTCAGCTTTCATCTTGTTCTTTTCAAAAACCATCCTAGTATAGCCTTTATTGTCATTGTACATCATGTATACAATGAAATTGGTTTTAAGCCTCACTGGTGAAATCCATGACAAAAAATACAAACAACATGAATAGTATAAAGAATAATCCGTATGCAAGTAATTAGGGGAAAAAAAAATAAAGATACCATATTTTTCAGAGCATAAGAAGCACCAGAGTATAAGACTCACCAAGATTTTGAAGAGGCAAATTAAAAAAAAAGTTTTTGCACTCTGCAGACCTCCCCAAAATGGCCCATTTTTTTTGTGAAAATGGGCCTATTTTTTTTCTTCAAAAAAAGGGCATGAATAGCCTTTAGGAGGCTTGTAGAGTGCTCTGGGGGGTGAGGTGGGGCCAAAAACAAGCAAAAACCAGCCCATTTCCCACTCATTTTTTACCTCCCCAGCCCCCAGGAGCACTCTGAAACCCTAAAGCCCATGCAAGGCCATTTTGGTGAAGGGGGCAGGATTTCGGGAGGCAAAAAAATGTGGTATTAAGTGTATAAAACTCACCCAGATTTTCAGCCTCTTTTTTGAGGGAAAAAGGTGTGTCTTATACTCCGTAGTATAATGCATGTGCATGGAGTGATTGTGGTTGTGCCTAAGAGTCTGACAGCCGAAGGATAGAAACTATTTTTAAGCCTTTTTGTTCGGCTGGCTATGCTTCGATTTCTTCTGCCTGATGGTAGAAGTTGGAAGAGACACTGACCAGGGTGTGAATCATCTCTGCTAAAGCAGCAAGACCTGGCGATGTCATCCTGTGGTGTCAGAGGGCAACCAATGGTTTCTTGTACCGAATTGATTTCTCTCTGTAGTGCCTTCCTGTCTGAGTTGTTAAACCAGCATACCATACTGTAATGGAGTATGTGAGGACACTTTCTATCATGGACTGATAGAAAGAAGTCATCAGCGGTTGTTCCCCCTGATTTTTTTGCAGAACTCTAAGGAAATGAAGTCTCTGTTTGTCCTTGCCAATCTCCAGGGACATGTTGTTTTTCCAGGTGAGATCTTGATAATAAGCACTCCCAAGAATTTAAAAGGGGAAACCCTCTTCACATAGCCCCCCTTGACATACAATGGGGTAGGTTTCTTTGTGCTTCCAGAAATCTAGCACCATCTCCTTTGTTTGATGTCTTCAGCAGAGATTCTTGGCTTTACTTAATGTAGTCATTCAGGCCATGAATGAAGAAAACCTCCTCCACAGTTTGTTTCACCTGTAAGGAGTCCTCTACCCTCTTTAGTTCCTGGCAAATACAACGAATCAATATTACTTTTTGGGCCCAAAGCATAGTGCATTGTCATTAATTTCCTTGCCTACCAATCCAAGTTATTGAGTTCCATCTGGTCCAATCTACAGAAAAGTGTCTAGGGAAATGAAAACATTATGCAATGTTGTCTGTAATAAAATTTAGAAATATTTGCTTCATTCCCCAGTGATGCAATGCTTCCCAGCCAAAAGGGTGCTGATTTGTGTTCCTGGGGATCAAATGCTTATATTAAATTCATAGTTGATAAAAACTTCAAACTACTGTTAATAGTATTTTTTGCTACAAGGAAATCTGTGAGGGGAGCCAAGTGAAAACATCTGTGAAAATACAATCTGGTCTTAGTAATTACTGCAAATGCAATAATATCTCTCTTGTGTTGCCTTCTCATTTTGATCAGAGAAAGAAATGAGCTTTCTTTAAAAGTCAAATTTTGTAATGGTGCCCACGAGAAAGGCAGCTATGAATGAATCATGTATGTTGGGAAACTATGCAGATGTTTATATGTATTTTTGTGCAAGGAATTTTTAATTCTGTCCTCATCTGGTGTTGCTTGATTTTTATTATCCCCTGCTTCCATAAAAATATTTGATCAGGTCCATGTCATTATTATTATTTTAAAACAAACTCCCTGTAAATATTCTGTGTACATTTATTAGGATGTACATTATTCCCACATTTATTAGTGTTGGATGTTTTCCTTGAATGGTTTTATTTTTCTGTGACTAATAATTTATGCAAAGGATGAAATAGCTTCTGCAGCTTTTAAACCATGTGATCATCTCATAAGATTAAAAGGCCATTTTAATACCGAATTTAATGAAATACTGACTAACTAGGATTTGAAAAGGTAATGTAATAATACAATTACACTAGGAATGAGAAAGAAAATTTCAATGTTAAAAATGGCTATCATATTGGGCTTTGTGGGTTCTTTGATCAGGAATCCAATAATTTATGTAGAAACTTCATTTACCCACATCCCTCTGATGTAATTATCATATAAATATGAATATGGTACTATTTTACTATTTTTGCATTATAGTCAAAGTGGCCTCGGTGGCAAAAATAGACAATGATAAATGTGGATATGGTGATTATGCAATTAAAATCTTATCTAAAGACAGAATATATTTTGTTCCAAATATATTGCATAATAATACTGAACAAACACATACAGAGAGAGAGAGAAAGAGAGAGATGTATGTACGTACGTACGTACGTACATACATACATACATACATACATATATGTGTGTGACATACATACATACATATATGTGTGTGTGCGTATATATATATATATCATCTATATGTAGGTCTCTAGTTATTCGGGTTTTCTCCCGCGTAAAATTGGAGATGTCTTGGCAACGTTTCGACGAAGTCTCATTCGTCATCTTCAGGCTTCTTCAGGCTTGGTGCTTCCAGGAGCAATGTATATATCTATATATAATATAAATAAATAAATAAATGCTGGTCTTGTTGTATTTGGGTCTTTTCCCGTGTAAGATTGAGATTGTCTGGGCAATGTTTCAGCGAGGTCTCACTCGCCATCTTCAGGCTGGGTTTTGGCCTTAAACTTTAATCTCAATCTTACACAGGAAAAGACCTGAATGCAATAAGACCAGCATACCTACACCCGTGAAAATCTATGAAAACACACACACACACACCATATTTTTCGGAGTATAAGACACACCTTTTTCCCCAAAAAAAGAGGGTGAAAATCTGGGTGCGTCTTATACATTGAATACAGCATTTTTGGCCTCCTGAAACCTCACCCGTCCATCCCATTTTTCACAAAAATGGATATGCAGAGGGTTTGGGAGACCTGCAAAGTGCTCTGGGGAGGGCAAAAATGAGTGAAAAATGGGCCCATTTTTCACAAAATGGGGGTGTTTTTGCCCTCTCAGGAGCACTCTGCAGGCCTTCCAAATTCTCTGCACGCCCCATTTTTTGCCAAAAAAAAAAAAAAGGGTTCGTTTTTTTTTTTGAAAAACAGGGCTTTTTTTGCTTGTTTTTGCCCTCCCCGGCCCCCAGGAACCCTCTACAGGCCTCCCAAACCCTCTGCACGCCCTGTTTTTAACCTCCCAATCCCACCACTGATTGTGTTTTTCCCCTCCCCGGCCCCCAGGAACACTTTGTAGACTGCCCAAACTCTCTGCATGCCCCATTTTTTCACAAAAAACGGGGTGTGCAGAGGGTTTGGGAGGCCTGCAGAGTGCTCCTGGGGGCCGGGGAGGGGAAAATGTTTTTTTTTAATTTACCTCTTCAAAATCTTATACTCCGGTGCATCTTATAGTTCGAAAAATACGGGAAGTGTGGTTACCAGTGTTCTGGACATGGAAACTTCTGCATCATTTCTAAAGGAGAGATGTCTACGTAAATTTGAGTCAAGAATTCTTTCCTTGAAAAATGGAGGTTGCATTTGGGGTTGCATTTCAAGGTGCCATCCGTGCCATCCACAACCAGCTGTGTGTGGCTGAGGAGGTGTTGCCAGCAAATGTGCTTGCACTTTAGAAAAGCATCACCATAATCTTCTTTCGGGCATCTAGGAGCTGCCCAAATTGGTTGTAGTTCACTGCAGGATTCAAAAGCTGTGTGATTCCCCACAGAAATTCATGATCCATAGCCGAAGATATCTATGGCCCACCCTGTGGATCCTGAAATGAGTCTTGGCAAGGGGAGTATTTTCTTCAAGATGTGTCTCCTCTATTTGGACTATCCAATGCTGAATTATTCTCTGCAATTAAAAGATGCAGTTTTGTTTAAAGATTTTGTATAGGTTATAGTCCAGACACTGTATTGAGTCATGCAGTGCTGTTTCTAGTTTGGAAATGTTAACATGTTGAGCAATAAACCAGGGGTGAAATCAACCTTCCTTTGCTACTGGCTCGCAAATTTGAGCGCATGTGCAGAGCATCAAAAATGGATGTGATGACTTCTGGGCTGGTGGGCGGAGCCTTCTACCAAACGCACCTGCAAAAGTAAGAACAGCGAGGGGGGAAATCAACTGTGCCACACGATTTAGATTAGCTAATATAAATCACACATCACAGCTGATCATCAGAAATACTGGTTTGTGTGAACCGATAGCAGTTTTAAACTACTGGTTCAGGTGAACCGGTAGCATTTCACCCCTGCAATAAACTATATTTCTTTATTCTTTTGTTAGACGTGCATCCTGCTTTTCTTCCAGAAATAAAGAGCAGCATATATATACAACACTCCTTCTGACATTATTTTAATTATTACAAATAAAACATACACCCCCCCCCAATTCTATTGGGTTAAACAAAATTAAACAGAATTAAAATAATAACTCATACTGCTTTTATTCCACCAGGTATGGTAAAATCCTGTCCTCAAGACATTATCAACACAATCTGGATCCGCATAACATGCTAAAATGGAATAGAATTGGTTTGGCTTTGATTTTGTCTATTGTTTAAACCTTGACATTTTGGTTTTTGCACTACTGTTGATATGGCTTAGTTGATGTATGGAATCCCTCAAATATGATTAATCCACAAACCTGCGTTGACAAAATAATGGCTTAGTACTTGTGTAATATGTGAACCCAGACCAGAGATTTGAAAATTATAAACTTTCCCTTGGCCACACTTCCAACCTTTAGAAATGTAGGCAATGCAACAGACATAAAGCAACTGAGTGTTCAGACTGTGGTATAGAATAGAAAAGCCTGCAGTGGTGAATACTGAAGTAATTGAACAGATTTCACTGAGTGCTAAATTTACATTACAACCCACTCTAGACTAACAAGAAATGGAATAATTCAGAATTGAATAATCAGCGCAGCCTAGTTTCTTTAGCTGGAATAGGGCCCAGTTCAATTAGCGGCTTCAACTAATTCAAGGAAAATCTAGCCCACATATAAAGCAAAAGCTTTAAAATGATTCTTGGGGAAATCAAGCAGATGAACTCCTTACATCAGAATTCCTGGCTGAAGAAGAACCCAAAATAAAACACAAGAAAAACAAACTGGAGACCTTTATTGACCTTTTGATAGCGCATTTTAAAAAAGTGATTGATTAGTGAGCTGAACTTTTGAGACGCTTTCACTGCCTTGTACATGAAGAAATACTACAGTTGTGATATCCTGAATGAAAACATCATTAGTGGCTGCCTTATAGCAGCATTTTATAATAATAAACCGATGTAATTACTGGACTTTGAATTAAAACTTCAAAGAGCCATTACGCACACTCATTTAGGTTGATCAAATAACAGCAAAAGGAAATTAAAAATTCTCTCAAGCTGAATATACAGCATATATCATTCTGGCTATAGGAAGAAGAAACCCAAGTGAGCCTGACTTATCACAAGGTCAAAGAATAGTTTCAGCAAGAGCTACCAAAAAGAAATAGACATAACATGGACTCCTTCTGAAAGAATAAGCATCTTGTGTTAGCCATATGCCATCAGACATCTCATGACACACTTGAAGATAAAAATGTAAAATGCGGCGAGGTGTGCAGAGATTTTTGCAATTTAAGCTGTAACATCAGTTTTACAAAATTAGGATGTATATTGATTTCACTCAGCTGACATAATCCACCTATGGAAAAAGTCAAGTAGTTAAGGCATCAAATTAGAAGCTAGGGGACCGTGACTTCTAGTTCCACCTGAGCAGAGGTGGGCTGCTGCCGGTTCGCACTGGTTCAAGTGAACCAGTAGTTAAGATTCTGTGCAGTTCAGCGAACCGGCAAATCCCACCACGAGCTGATCCTGCCCCTGCTTATTTTTCGGCCTGTTTTCTGGCACATGTTGGGCTGCTTGAGGGCAAAAACTGCCATGAAAATGGCTTGAATATAGCCCAGACAATAGGCCTGAAAACGGCCCAAAGGGCCTGAAAATGGCCCAAACAAAGGCTTGAAAATGGCCCAAAAGGTGCCCTGAAAACAGCCCAAAAGTGGCCCAAAACACCCTGATTTTTCACCATTTTGGGGCCATTTTTGGCCATTTGGGGGGCATTTTGGGGCCATTTTTATGTGAGTGACTGGGAGGCGGGGTGATGAGTGATGTCACCCATCCAATCATGACCCAACCGGCCACGCCTACCCAGCCAGAGAACCGGTTAAGTTATTCAAGTCCCAGCACTGCACTTTAGATATGAAAAATGGCTGGGTGACCTTGAACCAGTCACTCTGTCTCAGCCTCACTCATCTTCCAGGGTTGTTGTTGTTGTTGGGAAAATAGAAAGAGGAAGGAATATTAGGTATGTTTGCCACTTTGAATTATGTAAAGGCAATAACTAAATAACTAAATATTGATTCTTCCTTTCAGTGTATAGTTTGCTACAAGGATCCACAGTCTCGACATCAAAATTGGATGCTCAGAATAGACAGGAAAGAACTGTTTATTTCTATGTCATTTTCCATGTTCAAAACACACCTCAATCTGTGATTTAAAAACAAAGCAGTTTGTATTATTTTTGAGTACTTTTTACTCAAGATATATATATATTAGTAATTTTGTGAAACTAGAAGCAGAAAATATGAAAAATGATGGAGAAATTATCACTGGTTTTAATTTGACTATTTGTCCAGAAAATCAGATCAGTTTGTATAAAACTGCAGACTTGAGCCAATATTCTGACCTAGGAGAGGCCTCCAGCTGATTGATCTGAAGAATGGTCACCGATCTTTATCACCACATTTGAGAAAATCACATTTCCAACATTCCCCCTACCCCCTATTATCAAATTTGTAATATGAAGAATGATCTAATCTTTCCAGGTTTAATCAAGAAATTTAATCAAAGTGACAGACATAGAATAGAATTCTTTACTGGCCAAGGGTGATTGGACACACAAGGAATTTGTCTTTGGTGAATAAACTCTCAATGTACATAAAAAGAAAAAAAAAACCACTTTCATCAAGAATCATAAGATACAACACTTAATGATAGTCATAGGGTACAAATAAGCAATCAGGAAACTATCAGTATCAATATACATAAATCGTAAGGATACAACAAAGTTATATTCATGAAGTCATGAGTGGGAGGAGATGGGTGATAGGAATGATGAGAAGACTAACAGTAATAATAATGCAGCCTTAGTGATGGTTTGACTGTGGTGAAGGAATTATTTGTTTAGCAGAGTGATGGCATTTAGGAAAAAAACTGTTCTTGTGTCTAGTTGGTGTGCAGTGCTTTATGGTGTCGTTTTGAGGGTAGAAGTTGAAACAATTTATGTCCAGGATGTTAGGGGTTTGCAAATAGTTTCATGGCCCTCTTTTTGTCTCATGTAGTGTACAGGTCCTCAATGGAAGGCAGGTTGGTAATAATTGTTTTTTCTGCAGTTCTAATTATCCTCTGAAGTCTGTGTCTGTCTTGTTGGGTTGCAGAACCAAACCAGACACTTATAGAGGTGCAGGTGAGAGACTTAATAATTCCTCTGTAGAACTGTATCAGTAGCTCCTTGGGCAGTTTGAGCTTCCTGAGTTGGCTCAGAAAGAACATTCTTTATTGTGCTTTTTTCCCAACGCAATTAATGTTCCCCTTTTTTCCTGTCAGCCCCGGAGGCCATCTTTTTCTTCGGATCTTCAGGGCTGCCACACTTAGTGCTGTGGGAAACTCGGAGGGGGGATTTCATGGAGTGGTAAAGATATCTAACCATAACAACGTTCTTTTCTCTGGGAGTCAAGGATGTTCAGCCTGCAACTGGAGGCATCTCCAGTTGGATGTTGGATTGATTGGACCATGTGATGAACATGTGGGTGCAGGTGAAGGGACTTTGATTTTCTTTTGGGTGGGGAAAATTTGGAAGCTTTCAGATTTGGGTTTTCCCAAATATGACATCTCTAATAAAGTGGAACTTTGAGGAACTTCTAGCCTCAGAGTCTTCTTTCGTTGGGTGTGGAATCTTGACTCCCTTCCCCCCATTGTTGTAAGCCGCCCTGAGTCCCCTCAGGGAAAAGGGCGGCATATAAATGCTCATTAAAATCTAAATCTAAAATCTAAATCTTGACATTTACTGCTGGGTCTTTGATTATGCAGCTGCAGCCTCCATCTTGATGTGACTCTTCTGATCACTTGTAGGTGTTCCAGATCACCTTTCCACTAATCCTATTTAAAATTTTAGAATTATAAGAGTAACAACATGAAAAAATTTCCACAGTTTGAAAATTCCACAAAAGCAGACCTCCTGGTAGAATTATGTGCATTAAAACCACCTAGGCCAGGGGTCAGCAACCTTAAACACCCAAAGAGCCACAAAGGTCCTAACCGGAAGCCCCATGTTCAATTTTGGAGCTGACCAGATGTCCGGTTCCCCCACCATAGAGTCTCCTCCTAGCACAGCGTCATTTTTCCTCTACCTGTCCTAACCGAACGCCCCCTCAATTGTGGATCCGACTGGCAACAGGGAGCTGCAGCAGAGGGATGAAAGAGCCACATGTGGCTCCAGAGCCACAGTTTGCTGATTCCTGACCTAGGCAACTGAACCAGCCTCAACTTACTTAACAAATATGTATTCAAAATTATGATGCTGCCAGTCACCAGACACCTTTACTGGAACATATTTCATCCATTTGAATTTGGAAAAAGTGTTTACTAAGTTGTGATTGATTTGGGCAGATTGTTTCTTGAGAAAACAGAAATAGCTAACATAACAGACTTGTTTCCCTTGACATCTTTGTTCTGGGCAAGCAGAGCAGAGTTATTGGATATTTCAAATTAAATGATTTCTAAACATCTGGGGGCTTGCTTCAAAGAATGCAAATGTTTGAAAAATATGGCACTTTCAGCTATTTCCTACTTGCTCCCGATCTCAGAAAACAATGAATTATAATAGTACAGGTTGTTTTGGGGTCTCTCAGGACTTCACAGACTCCACAAATCCGTTTTCCATGTGCTGTTGGGTATTTTATTTTTCATTTCTCTCTACTAAAGGTTCTTGGGTTGGGAATGAGCCACCATTCTGCATTAAAATGAATTTGTT
Source organism: Thamnophis elegans (assembly GCF_009769535.1). Lineage (NCBI taxonomy): Eukaryota > Metazoa > Chordata > Lepidosauria > Squamata > Natricidae > Thamnophis > Thamnophis elegans. The sequence continues at coordinate 20,965,096 of NC_045555.1, read as the reverse complement.
GAGCTAGTCTGTTAAAGGTTTCCTTTCTGTGCCAACAATAACTGCACCAGACAGCATTGGAACTGAAAAAGGTTGGAACTGATTAAAGTTGATGTCCTAGCAGATTAACAGAGGATGCAGAGAATTCCTCAAAGGGATGCTTTTCAGGTAGCCCTTGACTTACAACCGGTTGCTTAATTATCGTTTGAAGTTGCCTAGGGGTATTTACAATCCAGATTTGAAACTCCAATAGCCACTCCCCCCTGCACTTAAGTGACTGTAGGTAGGACTGTATCTGTGGCTGTTGGTAGTGACCTGCAGTCACGTGTCTGCTGTTTATGACATTTTTGCACGTAACTGGCATTTATTTCTGGTTTTCAGCAAAACTGGGCCCAGGGTGAACCATTGATTCACTTAATGACCATGGCATTCACTTAATGACTACATATTTACTGAATGACCACAGTGATTGTGTTAAAATATTAATGACTGGGAGAGACATGGGAACAAGGTCAGCCAATAAATAGGCATAGTAACTAAGTCAGCCAATGGGAGCTTAAACAGATCTGAGTCTGTGCAGAGAATTGAAACAGAAACTTAAGCTGTCTGCTGCTCTGAGAAATAAACTTAAGCAGTAAATTTAAGTCTGTGCTTGTCTGCTGAAATGAAGCTAACTGCTTCTGTTTGCCTGTAACTCTCCTGCCTTGTGTTTACTTGGAAGAATCACCTGCTGGTATTGTACATTTATTCATCTATTATTATGTATATAAAGAAGTTAATGAACCTATCTATTTCAGTTATCTGCGTGCGCTTTCTGGATTTGATTATTCTGCAACAAACTCTGACAGACTTGATCAGCAACCATTGTAAAAAAGTCCTAAATTCAGGTTGGTCACATGGGTGACCCAATTTATAACCATCACAGGTTATGACCATGATGGACAGGTTCCATTATGGTCATAGCTCAAGGACTACCTATATTTATTTCAGAAAACATAAGAGTTAATTTTGCAACCACCTCTTGATGTGCTTGCATATATTTGGCCTGAACAGAACATATTTCTCCTTTACCATGGATGGAGTTTTCTTTCTCTTCACTTTGTATTCTTATCTCTTTTTCTCTCCTATTTCCTTATTTCTCTCCCCCCCCCCTCATTATTTTCTTACTCTTTGGGTTTTTTTTCCTCAAAACCCAAGCCCTTCTGCTTCTGTTACAGTGCAAAGGAAAATTCATTCTTTATTTCCTCATTTGACTTATGTGATGTGCCATCTTCAGTTTAATTTTCTGAATTGTTGTTGTTGTTAGTTGCAAATTCATGTCCGACCCATTGTGACCCCATGGGCAACGTTCCTCCAGGCCTTCCTGTCCTCTATCATTCCCCGGAGTCCATTTAAGCTCACAGCAACTGCTTCAGTGACTCCATCCGGCCACCTCATTCTCTGTTGTCCCCTTATTCTTTTGCCCTCCATCATTCCCAGCATGAGGCTCTTCTCCAGTGAGTCCTACCTTCTCATTAGGTGGCCAAATTATTTGAGTCTCATCTTTAGGATGTGGCCTTCTAAAGAGCAGTCAGGGTTGATCTCCTCTAGGACCGACTGGTTTGATCGCCATGCAATCCAAGGGATTTGCAGAAGTCTTCTCCAGCACCATAGTTCAAAGGCTTCAATTCTTTGGCACTCAGCCTTTCTTATGATCCAACTTTCACAGCAATACATTGCAACTGGGAAAACCATGGCGTTGACTATACACACTTTTGTTGGCAGGGTGATGTCTCTGCTTTTTAGCATGCTGACTAGATTTGCCGTAGCTTTCCTCCCCAGGAGCAAGCATCTTTTAATTTCTTGGCTGCAGTCCCTATCTGCAGTGATCTTGGAGTCCAGGAAAGTAAAATATGCCACTACCTCCATTTCTTCCTCATCTATTTGCCAGGAATTGAGAGGGCCGGGTGCCATGATCTTAATTTTCTTTCTTATTTAAACAATTTTTATTTGTTTTTTAAACAAAGACAAACAAGCATAAAAATAAAAATAAAAATACCCATCTTCCATTACAAATTGTAGAAAGTATGTCAGTTGATTACAGTATTTCCATGCATCTCTTCCATTTTCACCACCTGCTTTTCATATCAAATCACATATTTTAAATTCACCTATATTCATGTATATCACAATTATTATATCTCAACCTTAATTTGACTATAATTGTTTTTACATCTTTTTATATATAATATTCAAAATCTAGAATAGAATTATATGATAACATTCCATTAAATCATCCTAAAATCATCCGATCACAATACATCTTTATAACATATTCTAAATAAAGCTTTTAAACGTCCTCTCATAATCTCCATATATTGTTTATATACAATTTCATATTATCAAACTGATATATCTATATGTATTGTTATCATTATTAATCATTATTTAACTATAGCTATTGTCGCTTCATTTTATACATACTACTAATAAACTACATTTAGCTTAATTTTTATTATACATTTTCATTGCATCAACCTGTATCACTCCAGCAACAGTATGGTCTTATATTTCTTGCCATTTGTGGCATTAATGTTCTAGTTACTTTCTTAATAAATCTTGTATAAACCTCCCTTGGCAACATGCTGTTCCTTTCGTATCTCACAAAAGCTTGAAACACAACATCTGCTCTCTCCATCAGCTTATCGTTGGTTATCACTAGTGCTTCTATCAAGATTTTTCTCCTTATCTCCATCAATTTTTCTCTCTTTTCTTCTTCTGTGCTTTGAAGTCTGGGGTAGAGTTCCAATCCATCCATCTCCCCTTTCCATATTCCGCTCTTGCCATTGCCAACCACACTCACTTTGTTGACAGACTCCACAGTTTTCTTATCTCTGCTCATTTTTTTCTTCCATCTTTTGAACTCTGTCTTCCACTTTCTTCATTTGGTAAACATCCCCAGTTTCTCCATCAGATTTTTCTATTTTGTATTCCATATTCTCCAATCTCTCTTCAATTCTCTCTGTCACAACTAATAGATTTCAAATTTCAAACATAATCATTTGCAATGTTACAGTTTCTTTTTCCTGCTGGGCCATTCTTTCAATTAAAGCAGATACTGTTACTATGGGGTTCAAGGCTATTTTAATAAACAGGTTCATTTATTATCTTTCAAGTCAAAATGTTGTCTTCTCTCCAATAGCTAGTGATAGAACTTCCAAAAGGCACTTGTATAAACAACTTGTGCACTTCCTACTATCACTGTCAGTCAACAAGCTGAAAGAACCTTGAATCTCAAGTGATCAAAGAGAAAGAAGAAGGGAAGGATCCAATGTCACGACGATACAGACTTGCAGACTTGAGACCTCAGACAATATTTTTGCCACTGGGTGGTCCAATTGGACCTAAACCTTCCCGCAGAGATGGTGAACAGGAAGAATATGTCTTGCTGATCTCAGGGACATCACAAAGTCCCTGATCGATGCAAGAGAAGTTGTTCAAGCCGGTGACAAAAAATCCAGCCAAGGCTGACGAAGTCGGGGCAGCTCCAAAATGGAAGGATATGGAAAGAGAAAGTGTTTCCAGCTGGTGAGGAATTTTTACCGTTTTAAAAGAGACTGCCTATAAAAAACTTAACATTAATTTATATTGGAGAATAGAAGAAATAAGTGGCAGAATAATCTTTGGAATGGTTTTGGACAGTAGGTTATCTTACTTTTTAAATGCTATGTTCATGGATGGAATTTATGCAAGCCTTTTAAAATGAATGTATTGAGTTTTCTTCTATTTTTTTTCTTTTATTATTCTTTGTAACCTATGGACTAAAATTCTCCTCTTTCATTACTGTGGGTGTTTTTCTAATTCAAGAATCAGACTTTTTTTTTTAACTTGAAATACAAAAAAGATACAAAAAGAAACAAAGAAAATTGCAACAATAACACTGCTACTCGAAGGCTGGGGGGTTGTGTATTGGAAACGAAACACTTACTTTTCTTACTGATTATCCTAACTTGGCACTCCAAGGTCTCACTGCCGTTTATAGAGAGTGATAAAGCATACAGATGTCCCTTTGAAGTATATCTTTAACCAGAGAAAAGTGAAAATAAAATTTTATTGTGAATCTATGCTTAATCTTGTAAAAACCTTCCAAGCTAGAGCAGCAGTGTTTGTTAACTGGAAATAATGTCACAACTTCAACAGCAGAAAGAAACTTTAAGCCTGCAAAAGATATTGTTAGAAATTCAAAAATTATCAAACACATTTGAGAGGATGGAGAAAAAGTTGGAAGACTTAGAGCATCTAACAGTAAAATATGATGAAGTTGGAGATGTTTATCAAGTGGAAAAAGTGGAGGTTAGAATCCTAAAAACTGAAGAGGAAAATGACCATAAAGAAATTAAATCTGCTGATATTTATGGTGATTTGTTTGTTTCTGGAAATGGAAAGAGTGGAATACTGAAAGAGAAATTAAATGGAGGGGAACTTAACCCCAGGTGGCAAGACACAGAAGAAGAAAAAACAAAAGAATTTATGGATTTAAAGAGAGAAATTTTATTAGTAACATCATTGATAACACTACTGACAATTAAAGATAAGCTGATTAAGGAAACAGAAGAAGGGCATTGAAATTACGTGAGAGATTTTATAAGCAAGGAGTTGCTAAGAGGGGTCCATGCAAATTTGATTAAGGAGATGATTAGAGGAATGACACCACAAATGGCAGAAGACATGAGACTGTTTTGCTACTGGAAAGATACGGGTTGATAGATGGAAGTGTATAATTTAAAACTAGTTAAACCTATTGAAATTTAGTGACAATAGATATAGTTAAATAATTGATAATGATAATAATGTATACAATGTGTAGTGTTATGATAAGTAATAATTGGATATGAATATTGAATGGTACCCATGAAAGGAAGATTAGAAATCCTTTTAGATTATATATAAAGGTTAATAAAAAAGAACTAAGTTAGATTCAGTTAAGTCTGGATTATTAGGGGGGAAATGTTATGATACATGATATAGTTAAATAAAGGAGGGATAATGATGACAACACACACACACACACAAACACACACGTGTGTGTGTGTGTGTGTGTGTGTGCGTGTGTATGTTTGGGTACAACATAAGGAAACTGGATGTAAATTGTAAACAGTGATTTGGAAAGGAGGATTAGAAAATGTTGTTACTAAATATTATGGATGTTTAGCTAGAATAGGACATAAGGATTCAGTGTTATTGGAGGATTTTAGAAATAGTAAATGAAATGCCAGTATGTGGTTATGTATTAAATCTTGGTATATTTTGTGATGAAAGACATTTAAATAATTATAGTCAAATGAAAAGGGAGGTATGATTATGGTAACATGTATAAATATCTGAGTTAAAATGCTTGAGTTAATATGAATTATGCTTGATGACTGTGGAAGAGATGCATGAAAGTCTTTTGTAAGCAACTGATATACTTTCTACAATATGTTAAGAAGGAAAATTTTTGTGTTGTGTTTGTTTTGAAAATAAAAAAAATAAAAAAATTATAAAAAAGAGAAAGAAGAAAAAACAATGTATCCAGCCTCCAGCCTCTAAGTGGCAGTGTAACTGCTTTTCCTCCTGTTGTTACAACCCTCTTTATAATCCTTCTTATTTTCTTCTTTATATTCTAAGCTTAAGAAAGAAAGAAAAAACCCTTAAATAGAGATCAAAAACAATCCAATCAATCAAATCAAGCATTATAAAAAAGGAGAATTTTAATCCATAGGTATAAGCAAAAGTGAAAAAAGAAGAAGAAAGATTAATCCATTCAGTTTAAAAAAACAGGGAGCCCATGCAAAAGTTCCACCCGTTAAAAAAAAAAATACAAACTGGATAACACACTAAATTCAATGCAGATCAATCTCGCCGCCTACAGTCTTTTGTCTTCAATCATAACAACTTATTTTTTTTTTCCTTGGGTAGTCTCTTCCTCTAATAATAAAATTTCCTCACCAATTCGACACACTTTCTCTTTCTGCTTTCTTCCTGTTTCGGAGCTGTCCCAACTTCAGCAGCTTCATTCGCTGCATTTGTCGCCGGAAAAAAAGGCTATTCCTGGATTTTTCAGGAACTTTACGGTGTCCCTGAGATCAGCAGGATGTGCCCTTCTCAATCACCATCTCTGTGGGACGTTTTAGGTCCAAATGGACCATCCAGTGGCAGGAATTCAACTGCAATCTCGGACCACCAAGATCGCACGTGGTGCCATCGTGACGTCAGCTCTCTTCTCCGATCTTAATTTTCTTAATGTTGAGTTTCAAGCCAACTTTTGCACTCTCCTTCTTTACCCGCATCAAGAGGCTGTTTAGTTCCTCTTCACTTTCTGTCATTAGAGTGGTATCATCTGCATGTTGATATTTCTCCTGGCAATCTTAGTTCCCACTTTTGATTCATCTAGCCCCGGTAATTTCTGAATTATTAACACATTAAAGCAGAGGTGATCTTTCCTCTCAATGGTATTTATTTAATAATAGTTAAAACTTGTGAGATTCTGAAGGGGGCAGTTTGTCTCTGAAAGATTCACATAATAAATGCCTTTTGTGTATGCAATGTGTATTTTACAAAGTATAATTGACATATTTTTGTCTCTTCCATAAGTAGGTTACATAATTTTCATATTTATGACAGATGGGAAATATTGGGTTTTCATTGCTATTATTGAAAATATGTCGCCTTTATGAAAATGTTGTCAACAAAATTCCAAATGTGTGTTTGATGGCAGGTTCAGAATCAATAAAAAGTAGTTCTTTACATAACTCCTACTATGCTTACTGAAAGAAAGACTATTTTTTTCTCCTCTCCATCTTACTTATTTTTAAAATGTATGTGTTGCCTTAGTCTGAGATTATATTAATAGACATTAAGAACTGTTTTTCTTTCTAATCATCCTTTGGGGGAAGAGATAATATTATTCTGGTTTATTCAGATAATCTTATATTTTGGTAAATACTGCAAGGAACATGATACTGCTGGAAATAGCAAACTTGAATATAGGCAGTCTTTACTAGGTGATCCTCACATGACTAAAAGGTAAATGTAAAAGTTCACCTCGCACATATGTGCTAGTCGTTCCCGACTCTAGGGGGAGATGCTCATCTCCATTTCAAAGCTGAAGAGCCAGCGCTTCCAGTCATGCGGCCGGCATGACTAAACGTCGAAGGCTCATGGAACGCTGTTACCTTTCCAGCAAAGGTGGTTCCTATTTTTCTACTTGCATTTTTACATGCTTTCAAACTGCTAGGTTGGCAGAAGCTGGGATAAGTAATGGGAGCTCACTCCGTTACACGGCGCTAGGGATTCGAACTGCCGAACTGCCGACTTTTCTGATGAACAAGCTTAATGTCTTAGCCACTGAGCCACCGTGTCACCTCCTCACATGACTAAGATGGACTAATAATGTTACTTCCCATTCAGTCATTATGTGAGTCACTGTGGGTTGTTAAGCAAGGCATCATATCATGTGACTGTGACTTGCAATTTCACTACCAAATTTTCCATTCATTCTGCTTGTTGGAAGCTGATTGTGAAGTATGAAAATGGAAATTGTGTGAATGAAAGACATTGTGATGGTTATAAGTGTGTCCACTGGTCATAATGTTCCTTTTTAGCACTTTGAACAGTCACAATAAAGGCAATAATTGAGGTCTAGTTCTGTGATAGTGAACTTACGGCACTCAGAGGTGGCACTCAGAGGTGGCACTTTGTGAGCACGTGTACTGTCACCAGCTGGTTTTTTGATTTCCGGAGGATGCATGTGTGCCGGCCAGCTGGCACTCCAGTATGCACAAAGGCCAGCTGGCCGGCATACGCATGTGTATCGGCCACCTGGTCTTTGGGTTTCTGGTGCTCTGGCAAGTGCACACATGCACACATGAATATTCCAGTTTGGACACTTGGTGCCGAAAATGTTTGCCATCACTGGTCTATTGTATAAGTTTAGACTAATGTAAGGAGGACAAGACTAGAGGGAGAGAAAGAATCAGTTTGGTGTAGTGATTAAGGCAAGGAGTCTAGAAACTGCGCACCAGGAGTTCTAGTCCTGCCTTAGACATGAAAAACTTTGTCCCAGCCCAAGCTACCTCGTACGCAGAGGTAGTATTCAGCCGGTTTGGACCGGTTCTTCCAAACCGGTAGCGCAAATCACAGGTGGGCCTCCCCACCGGCCCCGGCTCTATTGCATCCTATTTAGGCACATTTTTGAGGCTGGTTGCATGTGTGGAAGGTGTGCATGTATGCAAACACATGCACAGAAGGACAAGTGTATGTGCGGAAGGGGCCCGTGTGCCCAGGAGGTGAGCGGGCGCGCACGTAGCAAACCAGTGATAACAAAATGTGAAACCCACTGCTGCTGGTAGGGTTGTTGTTGTTGGGAAAATAGGAGGAAGAAGGAGTGTTAGTATGCTTATCACCTTGAGTTGTATTTTTAAAGAAAAGGCAGATTTTTTTAAAAAAAGAGACTATCAATGGCTACCAGTCACAATGATAATATAACTCATGACTTTCTTTTCCTGCTTTGCTAATGAAATGTTTATTTGTGCACACATACAGAGATTTTCTTACCATTACAGAACTGCTGACTGCTAAATATTATACTTTTGAATAACAGTTATATATTTTTCATCTGTACGTGTGATACAGTTAAAACATTGCACAAAAAATGGGTGTTCACTTCTATTGATTGATTTAGAAGATTTATTGCCACTTAGTGTTATCAAATAGTAATACCAATAGCACTTAGACTCATATACCGCTTCACAGTGCTTTTTCAGCCATCTCTAAGCGGTTTACAGAATCAGCCTATTGCCCCCAACAATCTGGCTCCTCATTTTACCGACCTCAGAAGGATGGAAGGCTGAGTCCACCTTGAGCCTGGTGAGATTTGAACTACCAAATTGCAGTCAGCCCGCAGTCAGCAGAAGTAGCCTGCAGTACTGCACTCTAACCACTGCGCCACCACAGCTCGTATAGAATTATATACGTATACAGCTGAATACAATTATTATTCATAATGCATTATTGTGGAATAATTGTATATCTCAAATACAATGTTCAGGGAATTGGAGTACCAATACCAAGGCAAAGGTATTCCTTTCATACAGATATATGTCCAGCAGGAAGTGGGCAAAAAAGGGGAATAAATACTTCAACCACAAGGACAGCTCTTCTCACATAATTTTTATTTTCTTTTGAACATGCAAGTTCCACTTAAATGCAAATAATAGCACTTTAGAAAAAGAATGCATTCATCTAAGTTTGCTTCGGCTGTGAAATGTTAATTGTTTGAAGCCAAGCTACCTTCTGTAAATTGACCTAAATGGGAGGATGATGTAAAGAACATGCACCGTTTTACAGGCTGATGATTTCCTAATTCAGTTAAGAGATTGAAACACTCATGAGCACTACGCTTGTGGATTGAAGTTCAAAAGCCATGCTATTTCATTACCTGAAAATAGTTTTCAGAAGCCTATTTAAATATTAACAGGAACCAATCTTCTCTGAATCTGCATTAAAGATTATGGGGAAAGAGTTTGGTGAGTAAACCAAAAAGAAATTTATTTTATTTGGGCTTTCGCTAACCTGATCCCAAGCCTTGTCAGAGTAAGTGTAAACAGCATATATCATTTCCCATTGTGCTTCGTTTTTTAATTATAGCCCTGTAGAGGAAAAAAATAGATTGAAAGTACAATGTGGATTTTCAGCATTTTATTAGCTACTAGTTGATAACCCGGCATTGTTTGGGTATTTATTTATAGGGGGAAAATGTCTGGACCAAACGTAACTTCTAATGTTAGTTTTCCCCCCCTTACCAGAGGGAGCCCCCTTGTGGAGTACTGTGAAGCTGTTACCAAGGCAATTCACTGTACAGTAGAAGCCATTTAAGGTACAACATGTTGCATCTTAACAGAACACACACCCTGAGGGTTGTTAGGGGTGTCTTATCCCCACAGTATTTGGTGGTGATGGGATTGTGCGTTTAAGTAGCGGTTGGTGTGGTTTTTTTCCAGTAGATGGTGAGTCCTAGGGAACCATTGGGTTTTTTGTAGATTAGGATGTCCAGAAAGGCATGTTGGTTGTTTGCTTCTATTTCCATAGTGAATTGTATTTTGGGGTGTAGGCTGTTGAGATGTGTGAGGAAGTTGTCCAGTTTTTCTTTCTCGTGTGGCCAAATCATGAAAGTGTCATCAACATATCTAAGCCAGAGCTTGGGTTTGTGTTCAGATTTATCTAAGGCATTAGTTTCAAAATGTTCCATGTATACACACACACACACACACACACGCACGCACGCACACACACACACACGCCCATCCTCTCTCTGCATGTGGGTGTGTTTCAGCGTAACTCTGGAACGCCTTGATTATTTACTCTCTGGAGAAAAATTCTGTGGGGGTAAAACATCCCTAAAACCCCTCGGGGTGGGTGTTCTGTTAATATGCAGCCTGTTGTGCCTTTAAATGACTTCCACTGTACTGCCATAAAATGGCTTCTACTGTACAGCACAACAAAGTTGCCATGGTAATGTCTTCACAGTACTCCACAAGGGGGCTCCCTCTGGTAAGGGGGAAAATCCAACATTAGAAATTACGTTTGGTTTGGACATTTCCCCCCTATAAATAAATACCCGGGCAATGCTGGACTATCAGCTAGTAAATAATAATATACAGCATTTTTAGAGACAAGTAACTTTTTCTGCCTCTTGCAATGTTAGGTATTATTCAGGCATTATGAAAGCTTGTACCCAATGAAAACAATGATGTGCCATGATTTTTCTAGGACTTTTGTAACCAACCACAAGGCTGCCCTTGTGGTTGGACCATTCACCTTTTGAATCAACACCACACAAATCCAATTATAATTGCAATACATACTGAAAAAAATTAACAAAGCTTGACAAATGAAGAAAAAAAAACAAGCTAGTGATCCTCTGGAGAACCTCCGTGATATGAAAGATGACCTGAAAATTCATACTGTAATTGATAAAAGTCTTCTCCTATTGGCAAGTTGGACTCACTTTCTGACATTTCAATAAGTCTGTAAAAAACATTCTATAAAGAGAAGGACTTTCTGCATCTCCATCTGAAAACTATAAAGCAACCATAGCCACTTAGCACGGGCATTCTTGTGAACTGTCTTCTTGAAAAGGAAGCCCAACTTTCAATTAGCTTAACTGCTTTGAGGCTTTCAGGCCGCTGAGGATCCCATGGACAACATTTCTCCAGGCCTTCCTGTTCTCTACCATCCTCTGGAGTCTATTTAAATTCACACTGACTGCTTCAGTGACTCCATCCAGCCACCTCATTCTCTGTCATCCCCTTCTTTTGCCCTCAATCTTTCCAGCATCATGCTCTTCTCCAGTGAGTCCTCCCTTTTCATTAGGTGGCCAAAGTATTTGAGTCTCAACTTCAGGATCTGGCCTTCTTAAAACTAGTAAGGGTTGATCTCCTTTAGGATTGACCGGTTTGATTGCCTTGCAGACCAAGGGACTCGCAGGAGTCTTCTGCAGCACCCTAGTTCAAACACCTCAATTCTTTGCCGCTCAGCCTTCCTTATGGTCCAACTTTCACAGCCATACATTGCAACTGGGAAAACCATAGTCTTGATTATATGCACTTACCTTTGAAATAAGGATCCAATGAACTCCAATTGACTAATCATTATGTGAAAGAGCTGGAATTCAGTTTCACTTGCTTCAGCTTTCTGTCCTCTATAAATTTATTGGCCACTAGGGACAGTCATTGTAAAGATAGTTAATAGTTAAAAAGTCTCCTTCCCTTCTCTTAAATACTTACTTTGCATGTAACATCTTTTCTATTGCTTAATATAATATTCTCAGGGCTTTTACCACTCCCCTCTAATTTATAGAAAAGAGTTAAGGGGACTTCTTGCAATCAGATTATTTCCTAAATAAAACTCATCTTTATTTTCTTGTATGCCAGCACCAGCATCAAGAACATTTTTAAAAAAAGCTGTACTCCCATCTTGAGTGTTTATTTTTCCATGCAATTTTTCTCACTGCCTAAAACCATCTGCTAGCTAGCAACTTATTCTTAACCATTGGTTGTGAAAGATTTGTCTAAATATTGGCTGTTGCTAATATTATTTTCTCAGGAAAAGTGCTTCAGAACATGGCCATCTAGGCACTCTTGTGACGCTAATTAAGATGGCCATTGTTGGAGACATCTAGAACACAAGGTCAAAGCAGCCCTAAGGCAGCCCTATAGCCAAGAATATCCACATATTAGAAGAAATAACTCCTGTTTAAAAGGCCTGAAGCTTGGACAAGATAATCAAATTTTGCCTGGCCCCTTGGTAAAGGCTCTATTTATTCATGCCTGCATGCCCTCCTCTTCCCCGTTTAATGTGTGTTCAGATTATTATAGTCATGAAGCCAAGAATGCCTCTGGAATTGCACTTTCCACTGGACCATCTCATATTATGAAAATAATTAGATTATAATTTCAGTTCTCCACATAATTCATTCAGCCATATCTTGGTTTTAGTAAACTGAGCTTCAAGCTACATATGCTTATATTCTGATTACTTGGTTTAATTACAGTTATATAAGATGATAAGATGAGAACTATTCCTGTTTCAGGGTGTCTAAGAAAGATATTTCAATAACATGTAAAAATGTCAATCAACTTCCAGTTAACAGGCATAGCAGATGGACAGGCATGGCAGATGGTTGCACTGTGCATACAAGAAACTTTAAAAAGTTGTATTGACCTATAAAATACTGTATTAACATTATAATATTGCTGTCTTTAATGAGGATGTAAAGCACAGATTTTTACATCCTTGTGTAAAAGTAAAAAATTTGTGAATGCTTTAACCAATAAAAACTTATTAGAACAACTGGATGATTCATGTAACAGCAGAGAATCAGTATGTCATATCATGTCAACAAATTTATCATAAGTAATAGACAACATGTTTCTGGATTGGCTTTTTTTGGAATATACTCAGTGACTTAGGCTATGTTAATGCATTTGAGTTGTCTTTGGTTTATCAAGTTTTGCGATTTTCTGTTTGGACATTTTTTTTTAAAAAAAATCATTTTTGCTTTCATCAGCTTGTTATCACAGATGCTTCCCTACTCAGTCCTAACTGTAGATTATTTATACAAGTTAAAAAGTACAAACCTCAACTTCAGACCCTGAGAGACCCCACTTGCACATCTCACCGGTGTGACATTTGCTCATTTATTCCTTCTGACAGTCAGTGACGTGCGGTGAGTTTTATGGCTGGTGAGGCAGCTTTTTAGACTTGTGGACTTCAACTCCCAGAATTCCACAGCCAGGCATGCTCAGTTCCGATTTAAAGCGACAGCATTTTCCCCCCTTGCAAAATAAGTTTTCCCATTATTTTTCTTCTCCCTCCCCCTCCTTCCTCCCTCTCTCCCTCCCTCCCCACTCTCTCAAACAGACACATGCACACAGAGAACTTGGATCCCTCTCTCTCTCACTCACTCACTCTCAAACAAACACAAACACAGAAGTTGGATTGGATATATTTTCCAAAGGCTTGAAAGCAGCTCCTCTGCCATACCCCCCCCCTTCCCCTGCTGCCTTCCGATTGGAGCCTTTGATTGCAGGTGAATCACGTTGCCTTTTCAGTGAAGCTGGGCTTATATACTTTTATCCAGCTGTGTGTGTGTGTATGTGTGTGTGTGTGTGTGTGTGTGTGTGTGTGTGTGTTTGAAAAGGCAACGTGGGTTCTGCATGCAATCAAACTTTTTGAATTCCTCCCCCCTCCCACACACGCACCTTTTCCAGCTGTTTCAGAAAGGATTTCAACTCTGCCCTCATGAAAGGCCAGAGCTCTGAGTCAGACTGAGCTAGTTGCTCCCAGAGAACTCTAAAAAGCCTCTAAAAATGCCCTCTACAGGAGGTGAGAGAACACGTGTCTCATTTGCATAAGAAATTCTTTGCTTTTTAACCCTTGGTTAACTCTTAAAAGCTTCTATTCCCCCCCTCTGCTCCAGAGAAGCCGGCCGCGGGCAAGTCTCCGCAGCCCTGGTTCTGTCTCCAAGCAGCCCGGGAGGAAACGGGCCAGCACCACTTCCCTCCCAGGACTTTCCGGAAGCAGAGGACCCATATTCCGCTTCCAAGCCCCGAGTGGTCAGCCTTTCGCCTCACTCCAGCCTCGTCTGGGCTCCTCCTTGGCGGGCCTGCCGGAGCTCTGAGAGAAAACAGCGGGAGCCGAGGAGGAGGGGGCGATAGAAGCAGAGCTGAGCCTCTTGCCACTGGGGGCCTGGCTTGCGGAGGGCAAAAAGGGAAGGGGACCTCTTGGAACACCCTCCACCACTCTTTGCCTTTCACCTCCATGGCTCTCGCTCCAGCCTGGGCAGGAACCGGTGCTCTTCTGCTGAGGGCGGGACATACTCCTGGTGGACTGCGGCTCCGGTGCCTGCAAGGTGGAAGTGTTTGCCCTGCGGGGCGGGCAAAAGCCAAAAGAAAGCGCCCCACCGCTTCTGTCTGACATAGAGGCGCCCCGCACCCCGCACCTGGGTCGGACATAGCTGCGGGGCGTGGGGCGCCTCTATTTCGGACATTGCTGTGGGGGGGGGCACTTTCTTTCTTTTTGCCTCACCAGCCATCATAAGCTTCACCGTACGTCACTGCTATCTATCTATCTATCTATCTATCTATCTATCTATCTATCTATCTATCTATCTATCTATCTATCTATCTATCTATCTATCTATCTATCTATCTATCTATCTAAGCCATGTACCACTCATTCATCACAAAATCTCCAGAACCGTAAAGCCTACAAACTTGAAATTTGGCACATATGTTCCTCTTGGCCTTTAGGGGCTTGCTAAGAAAGGATTTTTCAAAATGACCATCAGATCATTAGTATTTCTTATACAGTAATTAACACACTCTGATATTAAGGAGTTCTACTACCCCTCCCCACCTGAAAAGAACTCTGTTCAAACTGCTAGTTACCTCATATTCTGTTACCTCATATTCTGTTACCTCAATTCAAACTGGCAGACATTCCACTCCTTCACTCAGGAGCGGTCTGGGGCTCCTTACAGTCTATGTCTATGCCTTCCATCTATGGAACTGTTTCCAGACTCAAGGCAGTGGGAGTGATATTCTCTGATGTGTTTCAATCACCGACTACCACTGAAGCAATGGATTGTCAACAGAATTTCTCTTGCATAGCCCAATCACATAGTTTTGTCACGAAGCACAGGTATCTGGCTAGTGCTTTTATATTTATGCCTTTGTGCCATTGTTAATCACTATGGGTAATGAGCTAGGCAGCATATAAATCTAATACATTTAACTAAAATAAAATAAATAAATACTTGGGAAAGACCAATCTATGAATAGATATCACCCATTCCAGCATAACTGTCTGTATAGTTATTCATCAAGTGAGGATTGGAGAGTTTCACATAGGAAATTACAACAATCAAATAAAGGAAAAAGCCCTTTGAATTTCTGCAGTTTCAAGAATCATCTTCAATTCTATTGATTTCAGTGAAACTAAACTTAGGATGGATCCAAGCCATTGATTGTGAGCTATTTCTCTCTGGGTCTTGAAGCCAAACAAATTAACTCCATGTAATTATTTACACCGTGAAAAACTACACTTAATAAAATACTATATTCTGTTGGAATTTGAGCTCAGTATCAATTTTTTTATGATGTGTATTAATGTTTTCAATATGTTCCTTTATGGTACTTCATTTTAATATCTTTTATAGAACAGCATTTTTACTCTAAATAACAAGAAATCCTCAAAAATAGGGTTTTAAACTGAATTTTAAACATTTTAAATTGAAGTAAGGCCAAATAATGAATTCTGAGGGCTAAAAAACTAGTTTTAAATAAATTTGAGGTTGCTATTTTAAAATCATCTATGTGGGGCAAATTATAAAATGTTAGGAACTAGAACCGTGGTGGCGAACCTATGGCACACGTGCTGGAAGCGGCACGCAGAGCCATTCCATGTGAGATGCGCGGCCTCAATGGCTCCTCTGCACACTAGTCAGCTAGTCTTTATTTTTTTGAATAAAAAGTTTTTATTTTCCATTTTCATAACATATAATCACATGTATACTATTACACAATCAACATCATGTTGTGTTATTAAGTAATTGTATCAATTCATCTTGCCATTAAAAAACCCAATTATTGGCTCTTCTGCTCTCCATACACCATATTTATACCTTATCCAACACTTTCTTCCACCTCACTCCTCCCCCTCTCTACCTCCTTTCTTCCCTCCATCATCCTTTTCTACTCTACTTCCCCTTCCTTTCTCCTTCTCCTCTCTCCCCTTACCACTCCTCTTTATACACCTCATCTTCCCCCCTTACCCTCTCTCCTATCCCTCTCTTCCTATCTTTCTTCTCTCCTCTGCTTCCCACTCTTCCTCTCATTCACTTGGTGTATTTCAGCTTCTGAGCAAACTCCATTTTGTGTTGATGGTATTTATAATTCCATTTCAATATACATAACATATCTTTGTTTTAAAATAAGAAAGAAAAAATAAGGCATAGCGGTATACATATACAATCATATTACCTTAAAATCCAACACCCCTCCTCCAACCTAGTATATTTTAGCAATAGCAATAGCAATAGCAGTTAGACTTATATACTGCTTCATTGGGCTTTCAGCCCTCTCTAAGCGGTTTACAGAGTCAGCATATTGCCCCCAACAACAATCCGGATCCTCATTTTACCCACCTCGGAAGGATGGAAGGCTGAGTCAACCCTGTGCCGGTGAGATTTGAACAGCCGAACTGCAGAACTGCAGTCAGCTGAAGTAGTTTGCAGTGCTGCATTTAACCACTGCGCCACTTCGGCTCTTACTTTCCTCCCTCCCCCCTCCCCCACCCCCCTACCTTCCCCCCCACGACTTCCCAGAACCAATACAAGATATAAGTCTTTAACAAAAACAGTTTAAAATATCCTTAAAGAGAAAGTAGAAAATTAATAACGTCTTTAAATTGAGCTTAGCTCCTCCTTGCTAGGCTAACTATAAACAATTTGTATCATTCCTGATCTTAATCATAAGCTATCTGAAATTTCCTAGACCCATATTTATTTTGAATATAGTCAATCCATTTTTTCCAGGCTCGTTTATATCTCTTGTTTGAATAGTCTTTAAGATATGCAGATATTTTAGCCGTCTCTGCTAAGTTTGTGACTTTCAGTGTCCATTCTTGGATAGTAGGTAAATCTTCCTTCTTCCAATACTGCGCCACCAACAATCTAGCTGCAGTTATCAAGTGCAAAATCAAATTAATCTCTACAGCTGTACAGTCAGTAATTATACCTAACAAAAATAGCTGAGGGGTAAACCTTATCCTTTTTTAAAGAACATTTTGCATAATCCACCATATTTTTATCCAGAATGCCTTAAACTTTTTGCAGGTCCACCATATATGAAAATATGTAGCATCCATACAATCGCATCTCCAGCATTTAGGTTGTAAGTTCAAATACATAGAAGCCATTTTTTTAGGATCTAGATGCAATCTGTAAAGCATCTTATAAAAATTTTCTCTCAGGTTTTGGGCCTGTGTAAATTTTACATTTCTCACCCATATCTTTTCCCATGTATCCAACACTATTTGGATATTACTCAACTAGTCTTCACACACGTGGGAGCACCAAAACCCGGAAGAGCAGCATTCTGGCGTTCATGCACATGCTGGCACCCAAACCTCTGGGTTTCCGGTATGCACATATCCGGTGTGTGCCCATTCTGGAAACCAGAGTTTGGGTGTCAGCACACACATTTGCACTGGAACGCAACTCTTCTGGGTTTTGGGTCCCACATGCACGTGAAGGCCAGCGAGGCCACACAGTCCAGGTGGGAAGGTCAGCACATGGTGACAGAAAAGGTTAGCCATCACTGAACTACAACTTCCAGGTTCCATTCAGCATTTCCACAGTAATTCCACAACCTCATCAATCTTGTCCTTGGATTGTTGCACACTGTACCAAGAGAGTAAGAAGCTGCAAATACCAGAAAAACCTGCATCTACCTTTTATGGGAAGGATAGAATGTAAATGCAGAAAATAATTTTATGCTAATGGAATAACCCATAGATGAGTTACTTATCATAAGGATAAATATTTTATAACAACGAATTTGCTCTGGGTAGCCAAGCTTGTGTGAGTATTTTGTAAACCTGGCAGTTTTATTTGGAGATTGGCTCACCCAGGAAAGGATGTTTGTCCATTGGTGATAACAGAGTTAATGTTGCTAGTAATGAATTTTGAAATGGTTTTGTAATCACAGTTACGTTATATTCAAAGGTTTTCCATTTTTATTGTGTATGCATGTGAATATTAGTATGTATATATTACGCATGCACATATTTATTATTACAATTCTATTTATTATTAAAGGTTTCTTCTAGTCTGCTTGTATATGATAGGGAGGTATAGTCATATAAGTAAGTACAGTGTGGCCTTCAGATTGAATTCAAATATTTTTATCGATGTATGAATATCTTTGCATATCCACATCAGTGGTGGGTTGCAGGCGGTAAGCCCCGGTATGGCCGTACTGGAGCCTGCCCGGAGCACCGGGTACTGGTACGGTGCTCCAGAGGGCCCACCCGTCCGCCCAAATTCCTTACTTGTCTTTAAGCCTTTTGGCGCTTCCACGCACGCGCACGTCACATGGTGCATACGGCACCTGCACAATACTCTGCCGAGCAGCTGGAGCATCGCGGAAGCTTGTGGAGGTGTTGTAGGCAGGTACAATACATGCGCATGCCATGTGTGTGCATGCGCACGCTGCGCGCATCCATGTGGGCAACACTGGGCCCGTTCCAACCGGTATGGGATCCGGAACCCACCATTGATCCATATCCATATGCACGCGCACAAGCACACACACACACACACACACACACACACACACACAAATATACATGTTCTGATCCAGCCTTAGCAGAAGCCAGAAACAGACTTCTTGTGATGAAAAACCCCTCTTTATTCACGTCTTGTGAATTAATTGCATTCATTCACTGAAAAGGCCGTAGTCTTTCAAGGAGTTAACTGAAGTACAGACCTTATCAGTTCCATGCGATAATTGCCAGGCTGTGAGCTCCCAAATGAAAGGCTGCAAATTAAGTTCTGGCAAGTAGTCTCTGTGGCACAAAACACAATGAGCAAAATCTTCAGAAATACTAACTGTTGTCTCTTATGACAACCATTCCCCCTTCTTTCTATTTATTCCCCAGCCAGGGAGGGGCCATTCAGTGTCCACATGTGCTTTGCTTCCTGAGTTGACTCCTTGTCCTCCATTGCTCACCTCTTCTAACTGCTCTGAGCATACATGCATCTGGAACAGGCCCCAGCTGTTCTTCGTTCACTCACATCAGCCTCCAAAGGCAGCTGCCTCTCCGGTGGCTGGGAAATATTGGACGGCCATGGCTCTGCTTCCGATGCAGAGCATCCATCAGAGACTTCCCCAGACTCCAGCACTAGCCAAAGTTCCTCCCCATCCTCCTCATTGTCCAAGATGCTGGCGGACCACAACAATAGTACATATATGTGGAATTTAATTTGTTGTGAAGGAACAGCAGAAATCATGAAACCTGATGAGCCTGGCTCTGAGTGGAGATCAGCATCATGTGCTTTGGTCTTACCTTGAGTTGTGAGGATGGCAGAAAAGATCATTGGTAGTTCACTTCCTTCTACCCAGGACTTAGCACATCAGTGATGCAGCATTGCCTGGGATGCTGCACATCCTCTTGATGAACTGTTTTCCTTGCTACCTTCTTGGAGGAGGCTTCATGGTATCCAAAGCAGAACATCTAGATTCAATCATAGTTTTGTTCCATATAGCCTCAACCTTGTGAACTCTCAAGTTTCTTCTTTCCACTATGTATTCAAAATGGACAGTGATTTGCGCGCACACAGACACAGACACCACTCTATAGCAGGGGTTTCAAACTTGATTTCATTGAGGGTTGCATGAGGGTTGTGTTTGACCTAGGGGAAACGGGGTGGGCATAGCCAGGGTGGGTGTGGCCAGCTTGATGTCACTCGTGTCAGGGGCACCTATGGTGGCCCGAGCATTCTGCCAGTAAAAATAGGCTCTGTTTTCAGCTGCGACGGCCTCCTGCAACCCTTTGCCAGTGAAAACAGAGCTTGCAAGGGCTGCGGACAGGCCTCCTGAGCTCCATTTTCACTGGCAGAGGGCTGCAGGAGGCCATTGCGGCCAAAAATAGAGCTCAAGAGGGTTGCACAGAGGCACTGTGGACCGGTCCTTTGCTGCTTCCAGGGCAGCCCTGTCTAAGCACCCTGCGGGCTGGATATGGCCCCTGGGCCTTGAGTGTTACACCCCTGCACTATAGCATGTATATAGCATGTATATACCTGCATATGATGTTGTCTATGTGTTTGGATATATATATATATATGAGAGCTAAATAGCTTGAAATAGATCTATACTAGTCTCCCTTTATTTATTTATCAGCACAAATAAACACACACACACACACACACACACACATATATATGTGTGTGTGTGTATGTGTTTAGTGTCACAACCCCTGGTATGTGTTTGGATATATATGTGTGTGTGTGTGTGTGTGTGTGTGTGTGTGTGTTTAGTGTCACAACCCCTGGTATGCCCAAATATGGGAGGAAGCATTCCATTCTCTGTCTATCGGCTCGTCACAAGAGACCATCACGACAGAAACCCAATATTTTTACTGTTGCCTTTATTTATTTATCAGCACAAATACAATGTATGTATGTATGTATGTATGTATGTATGTATGTATGTATGTATTTAGTGTCACAACCCCTGGTATGCACAAATATGGGAGGAAGTCTACTGTATGTATGTATGTATGTATGTATGTCTGTGTCTGTGTCTGTGTCTGTGTCTGTTTCTGTGTCTGTGTCTGTGTCTGTGTCTGTGTCTCTGTATGTATGTATGTATGTATGTATGTATGTATGTATGTATGTATGTATGTATGGATTGATATGGATGTGGATATGGATATGGATATGGATACGGAATAATATATTATACTTTCTCTTGAGAGCAGGCAACAGAATTTCATTTTTAATATGGACCAGTGTGCTCACAGTAAAAAAAAATACAATAAAGTCTCCTTCTTCTCCTTCTCCTCCTTTTTCTTCTCCTTCTCATTATTATTATTATTATTATTATTCAATTGTATCACAGCGGCCAGTTGTTTCGCCGGATTTGGCATTGGTTACTAGTCGGGCCCCACCCAGGGGCCTAGGACGTCGTAACGTATTTTCGTAATATGCGTGCAGATCCAAGCAGTGCGGCTTTTTGCATTTGACTGATGGTGATTTTGTCAATTTTTAACTGTTTCAAATGTAATTCCAGTGCTTTTGGAATAGCACCCAGTGTGCCAATTACCACTGGAATTACCACTGCTGGTTTGTGCCATAGTCGTTGAATTTCGATTTTTAAGTCCTGGTATTTTGCGATTTTTTCATGTTCCTTCTCGGCGAACATGCTATCACCTGGCATTGCGATGTCTATGATTGTGACCTTATTTTTCTCAACCAGTGTGATGTCTGGTGTATTATGCGCCAGTATTTTGTCCGTTTGTATACGGAAATCCCACAAGATCTTGACCCTCTGATTTTCGGTGACTTTTTCAGGCTGATGTTCCCACCAGTTTGTTGCTGTTTTAATATTATAATTTTTGCACAAATTCCAATGGATCATTTGTGCTACTGAATTGTGCTGCAATTTATAATCAGTCTGCGTGGTTTTTTTACAGCAGCTGAGTATGTGATCAACAGTTTCATCAGCTTCTTTGCAAAGTCTGTATTTGGCATCATCAGAGGATTTTTTCGATTTTGGCCTTAATGGCATTTGTGCGGATAGCTTGTTCTTGCGCAGCCAGGATTAGTGACTCTGTTTCTTTCTTTAATGTACCTGTTGTTAACCATAACCAAGTTTGTTCACTGTCCACTTTATCTTTTCTTTTTTCCAGAAATTGGCCATGCAGTGCTTTGTTCTGCCAACTCTCCATTCTTGATTTTATCACATCTTTCCTGTATTCTTGTTTCGTCTGTTGGGCCTTCAGTAGATTTTTGTTCTTTACTTCGATTAATAGATGTTCTTGACTTTCTTTTAAATAATCAGCCAGTGCATGTTTTTCTTCTTCAACTGTTTGCTTCACTTGTAATAATCCTCTGCCACCTGATTTTCGGGGCAGGTATAATCTAACAGTATCACCACGTGGATGTAAACTGTAGTGCATTGTCATTAGTTTCCTGGTTTTTCGGTCCAAAATGTCCAAATCAGCTTGTGTCCAGTTAACTATACCAGCTGTGTATGAATCTCAGCCAACTGAACATTCAAAAATGCATTACAAATACCAGTGTCTGGCGCTAATGGTTGATTCGGTTTGCTGCCAGTGTCAAGGTATCAACCAAGTACCTTCTTAAAATATAAGATGTTCTGAGTAGTGCAGTGTTTTGTAGTTCCGCTGGTGTTATTGCAGGAAGCTGCAATTTGTTGATCTATCTTGTAAAATTCTTGGACATGGTGCCAAGTGCTCTGATGACAATGGGTATCACTGTTACATGCTTCATCCCTAGCCATTTTGTTGTTGTTGTTGTTGTTGTTGTTATTGTTGTTATATTGAGCAGATTCTTCAATTTGTGGCAAAATGATTTTGTGGGAAAAAAATCAGTTTTCATAGGAACAATTGATTGGTGTCAATGTGTTTGACTATCAGTAAAAGAAATGAAATAAAATCCTAACATGCAAGTCAAAAGCTGATTACACATGAGCAAGTTGACATAATTATATGAAGCACTGCATACCAGGAATCTTTGGCTGGTTTCACACTTTGAGCTTAGCCATATTGTGGTTTGCTTTAGGAGTGCCTTGTTTGTAAACCCCGTCATTGTGGTTCCTAAGCAATCATCCTTTATATGTTTATTTATTTTAAAGATTTATTTGGTTGCCCATCTTGTAAAACATAACGGGGCAGCTAAGACTAGCAGTGAAAACACAATACAACAAAAACAGCATAGCAAATTTGGAGCTCAGGAGGCTGTATGGATAAAGTTATTGAATTGGGTGGCTGATTTTTGTTGTGTTTATTATGGCTAGCTGATGAGAGCTAAATAGCTTGAAATATATCTATACTAGTCTCCCTTTATTTCTTTGTCGGTAATTATACTTTTACACAACCTTATGTCCTCAGTTTTTCTGTTATGGCAATCAAAATGAAGGTTATATTACCATGAAGGACAAGCCAATCTACATATGAAAAGTAAACCTGGATGTATTAAGGCTGTAATTAACCATTTTATGTAAATAAATACAGTCCAATTCCCCTAGATTTTTTTCCCCTTAAGAGCTTTACAATCAAACCATGACATGCCTGGCAATGATTTCATATTTGTAAAAGATTATCTAATGCATAAAGGAGAGATATGATTTGCTTTTTCAGCTCTTTAATTTAAGTAGGGATAATTGGCACTTTGAATAATTGTATATGAAAAGCAATCTATTCTCACTGCTGTATAATAGGTGATCTCCACTTTCTGAGGAGGCCACATCTGTCTGAATTTTCTTATAATGGACAGAAACAGCCCTCTTACATTTCCAAAGAAGAGAAATAAAAGATTTGCCTCTGGCAAATGATTAATACTAAAGTGCAATGGTTGTATAATCTCTTGTCTTTTTAAAACCTCTACCCCAGTTTTTTTTTATTGGCAGTTTTTTATTTTTCTGAGTAATGGATTCATTAGACCGTATGAAACCTTGTTGAAATATATGTGATGTTTGAAATGAAGCTTTTAAACAATTTAACACTAGGATTATACTTGGACCCCAAAAATGATGCAAGGTGGAGTAAAAAAACACACACACAAAAAAAACTTGTGAATGTCCCTGTTCCATAGGCATGGCCCTTCACAAAGATATGTCACATTTGTAAGTGCATTTATTGCTAGGTGATATTTGAAATGCTTATCTTTTATGTCAAAACTTTGAATGGACTAGAGAAATTTCCTCTAAATAAACACTTTGCTCAGAAGGGTGGGCTTCAAAAGTTCCAGCAACGGGTTTGCTGCCCCGTTGCTGGGTGGGCATGGGAAATGGCCTAATTGGTTTGCTACAGCACTGCAAGGGGGGGGGGCTTTCCTCGAACCTTTGGGAGGGCGAAAACAGCCTCCGCTGGGCCCCAGAGGTCAGAAACAGCCCGTTTCTGGACTTCCGGAACTTCAGGTAGGCCAATTTTTCACCCTCCCCAAGCCTCTGCACGGGCCCTGCACTTACCTTGCATGATGAAAGGGCCGCATAGAGACTCCTGGAAGGGGTGGGATGGGGTGGGGTGGGAGTGGTGGGGCAGGGTGGGCGGAGCCAGCCAGGGGTGGCATTTGGGGGTTCGCTGAACCGGGCAGAATCCTAGGTAGAGAATCGGTCGGACCCATGCGAACCCCCAGCAGCCCACCCGTGCCCCTCAGAGATATTGGTCTTGGAAATATCCCCAAACCCATTAGCACTGAAAGCCTCATATACCTGCTTGCCAGGGCACAGACAATTGAGAGTCTTGATCCAGCCCATTTTTAAATGTACAGTTCATCTTTTCTTTTGCAAGCTCTTTCCTCTGTTCTGTTTAGTTTTGGGTGAATTATCCTGCTGTTTGGACAAGATCCACAAGCCCCTTTATGAACTCTTTCCCAACACTTTCTTTCAGAAACAATGAGTTTGATAACCTTATTCATATATGTATATGTATGATAACTATATTCATTCTAGGTACATACTATGTGGTCCAGATAAAGTTGTTTCTGAAATTCTCCAGTGATTAAGGGTTCTGGGAGAAGTTACTTACATCTTCTAAGACAGCAATGCTTTTTATCTAAAGTTGAAATAAGTTGAGGAAATTGATAATATTTATGTTGCTGTTGATATAATGAGCTTGAACGTTAATTGATTTTGGTAAATTGATGGAGGCTTTCACTAAACCATTTTAAATTAGTTTTGTATGATCTTAAAGTAAGATTAATGGAAGAAAATGCTTTGCTTCATATTTAATGGAGGCCTCAAATAACAAGAGCTGACTGCAACTATTCTATAGTTGGAGAAATAATAAAGGAATTGAAACATTAACATCAGGTTGGAAACAACCAGAAGTCTACATTCTTCCTCATTCTGGAAGAATGGATTTAGTGGCACAGATTTTTCACTGTCTCTTCACCTACTGCAGGGCGTAAGGAATAGATAGAAGATGAA
The DNA here is from genome assembly GCF_009769535.1 of Thamnophis elegans. Lineage (NCBI taxonomy): Eukaryota > Metazoa > Chordata > Lepidosauria > Squamata > Natricidae > Thamnophis > Thamnophis elegans. The sequence goes on along the minus strand of NC_045555.1, from coordinate 20,939,861 downwards.
ATATATGTTCCCTATACCTTCTCAATGATGAGCAGAGGGAGGTGCTACCAGTGGGCTATCATCAATCCTTATTGGTCCATAGACTGAGAGAAATTAGTTGCAGCCACGCCTCTACTCCTTCTGCCCAGTTTCCTCTCAGTCTATGGTCCAACTAGGCTGGGTTTCTTCATAGCTCTTGCTATTTTCTCTGGGTTTACTGTTTTTTCTAGAGATTTACATTATTTGAGGAGAATTTGGCTAATTCGGTCTATTCCTTATCTAAATTCCTTCAAACTTCGAAGATCGTGATTCAGTGAGTGGGGGAGGTGTTGGACTCGTAGCCTCCTCACATGGTGCCGGATCGCATTCTGCTGGATCCGGTAGCGTTTAAAGTTACAGCTCCACGGCAGACGAGGTAAGAAGTGGCTTAAAAGTAAAAGTATAGCTGGCTCCCATGCCTGTGGCTCCGGGTGTCAGGAAAAGCCGTGGCTCGGTTTTAAAAAGTTTTTTCTGACAGCCCTTCTCCTTCCCTTGCAGCAAGACAGCAGCCACCGAAGGAAGCGCTTTTCAGGAGTCGGCAGTTGCACTAGCAGGATTCTTGCAAGCTGCCTAAGTACGGTATTTGTTATCGCTGTGTAATCCAGCATTTCCTGAGACACCTGCCTTTTCTACCAAAGTGGGCGGCTGTTAATTGAAGGTGGTGGCCATTTTCTGTTGCAAGGAATAAGTGGTGGCTATTTTGATTTAAAAAAAAAAGACTAGTGGCAGCCTTCAGTATAGAGAGTTGGAAAGGACTGTAAAGGTCATTACTTGTTGGAGCCGTAAGGCAATTAAGGGAAGGAGGACCCATTGAGTGGCTTTTCCACAGGGTTGCCAGTGGAGCAAGTGAAGATTACTGCAGGCTTGTCTTCCAGACAAGAGGGCACAGCTGGGTCTCAGGATTCTGAGGAGAGAGTGACTGGGGCGAAACCTAGGTCTTCAGTTGCGAAAATACAGCGGCACAATGACCGTTCAGGGCCACTTTGCGCGATGAACAACGAAGTTGGACTTGGACTTGGACTTAATCTTCGTAAATGTCAACGTCCATAAGGCAGTGACCGTTGCATTGTGAAGGCCAGGGGCAGGACGTCACGGATTACAGCACGCCATTGATTCCGATTTAGGGCGGCTTGTTGGGCATCGGTTATCGAGAAATGGAGTGGTTGAAGATCGTGAGCCACTTGGGATATCCACGTTTTCTTTGGGGCATTTCGTGCGATTTTCCACCCATCCGGTCGCAGCGAGTTAATCGATCGGTAAGGTAATCGGTTATTGTCCATACGGCAAACGTGTCCAAACCATCTAAGTCGTTGTCTTCTTAGGTAAAGTTCGATTGTAGTTTGGTTTTTACACAGCTGCAATACCGTTTCGTTTTTCCATCGGTCCCATAGAGTTATGTGCAGAATGTTGCACAGGCATCTTAGCTAGAATCGTTCTAATAGGTTCAGGTCGCTTTTAAGTAAAGTCCACGATTCCGAGCCGTACAGTAAGATTGTGCGGATGGAAGCATTAAATATCCTCATTTTGGTCGCAATCGTCACGTCATTTTGGCTCCACAGGCACTTCCTTAAAGAGGCGAATGCGGCTGTAGCATTGCCAATGCGGCTTTTGATGTCATTTGTAGCCACTACACGTTGGCTGTCGATGATCGACCCCAAATATTTAAACGTGTCTACTCTTTCGATAGGGTTGCCTTCGAGGTGCAGTTGAGCTGGTTGAGTGCCCGTGAAAATGAATTTGGTTTTTGCACCATTTATCACCAGGCCGAGCTTGTTAGCATTTGCTTGTAATGCATCCAGGGTATTTTGGGCGGTTTGGGCTGTTTCAGCAAAGAAGACGATGTCATCAGCATACCCCAAGTCCGTGAGAGACAGCTGAGCCCCGATTTGAACGCCTGGTGTGTCTTTAAAAGTTTGTCTGATGATCCAATCCATGGTTATATTGAAGAGCATTGGTGAAATAATACAGCCTTGTTTGTATTATTGTATTATTGTAACAACGAAGTTAGAGGGCCCTGGAGAAACATGTGGCCCGGGCAGAGCATTTTCTGGATCAACAGAGCCTGGCGAGCAGGTCTCCCTCCAAAGTTTCTAGTCCTGCTTCATCCTTAGCCCCATCTCCCACTAGAGAGGATAGAGGTGCTTGAATGGATGTCCCCCCTTCCCCCTCTGTCTCCCCTAGGGCCATCAGGGGTGTGATAGAGATCATTTGGAAGGCTCTTCTAGCGATTTCCTCATCCCTCGCCCCCTCAACCCCTCCGGTGGTACATAGATTCCCCATATGGGACATACCTTTGGTTCTACAGGCTATGACTGAAACACCTTTTGAACCGATTCGCTTGGTATCCCTTCAATTCCTAACTCTGAAATTGACTTTTTTGATTGCTATAACATCGGCTAGACACATCTCGAGATTGGGGCTGTCCTCACGTAACAATCTATGCATTTTCCACCAGGATAGGGTGACATTGCGGTTAGATCCAAAATGATATAGGACAGGGGTGAGTAACCCACGGTTCTGGAGCCACGTGTGGCTCTTTCATGCCTCTGCTGAGGCTCCCTGTCACTCAAAATATGTGTCACAACTGCCAATGTGCAACACCTGCCAGCACGCAATTTATTGAGCTTTTCGACCCCCAGTAAGCTAATCATGGATAAATCCAAGAAAAGAAAAGTTTCAGAAGAAAACATAAGCTTTAATTCAAATTAAAGGTTAATTCAGGCACGGAAAGGGTGTTTTCTTTGCTGTGGGAAATGGGTTCAAATGGCTCTTTGAGTGTTTAAGGTTGCCAATCCCTGGTATAGGATCTACTGCTTGGGCATGGGGTTGACTAAAAGACCTACCTTATTTTGTAAGTCTGTATTCTTTCTGTTCAGGCTCTTGGACTGTCCTCCTAGTAAAATACACCTAGCTAAGTGCTATCCCTGTAATGTATTTCCTTTAAATAAATTGTCTTTTTATTATAGTTATAAAACCTACTTCATTTAAATTGCTGAGGTTGTGTTCTTACAAGATGAATCCCACACAAACATATGGAATGCCTCCACTTTCATCACAAGCAGATAAATGATGCTGGCATGCAGATGATATAAAGCATACTGAAGGAGAACATAACAGATCTTCTGTTGATTTTTATATAGGCAAGTGGTAAAGCTGTGGCATGGAGCTTCTTTTGTGTGTGTGTATGGGATTTGTGGCAGAGGTGGGTTTCTGCTGGTTTGTTCCTGATCGGGTGGACCGGTAGTGGTGGTGACGGGTTGGTGGAGCCTCTTGCAGAACTGTTGTGTGAGCAAACCAATAGTAAAATAAATTGAAACCCACCACTGGTTTGTAGGTATGTCCTTTTACAAAAAGTCTTAGAAAATTATTAGTTATCATACTGCAGGCATGGAATAGTAACAACCTCACCTTTTTTAAAAAATAGCAACAAAGATTTGCTTAATAGTAGAATATGACTTTCATTTTTTTCTTGAAAACACTACAGATAGTCCCTGAGTTACAACTATTGAGCTTGGCAATTACAATTGTAAGTTGTGATGGTCATAAAGGAGGTCACTACAGGTCTGGACCCAATTTTACAACCTTTTTCATGGTGATCATTAAACAACCATGAAGTTATTTTTGCCAGAAATTGGACGTAAGTACTGGTTTCCAACAAAACTGTAGTAATTCAATTACATGATCCCGGGGCATTGCAGGCCGATTGCCCAGGACCCCAAATGCAGTCATGTGATCTTGGGGCAGGGGTGGGTTAACTCTGGAACTTTGAAACTGAATTGTAAGTAACTTTTGGGTGCTCCATCATAACTTTGAGTAGTCACTCAGCAACTGTTTATAAATTGATGACTACTTGTACAGGAATCCCACATTGTCAGTTTAAATCGGGAGTAAAGAAAGTCTTGGTCCTCCAGATATTGCTGAATTATAATTTCCAGCTCCCTTGCCCCTTCTAAATAAATCATTGAATTGTTGAAACTATTAGAAAGCCTTAATGATCAAGACCAATTCAGAATACTCGGTCAAAGACAAGCAGGCATCTCATTTATGGTTATATGTTTAAAAACCAAAAATAGAATGGAAAAGAATTCCTGAATTCAATTTTAACACATAATTCTTGGATCCCAACATTTTTAGCATGCCAATTTGCTTAGTGGTGGAATTAATTAGAATAACCGTGCGGCATTCATAATATTTCATTCTGTTTCACAAATCAGAGGATATAAATGAGATGAGAACAGGGACCACAACTTCCTGGGAGAAACAGCATTATGCATACATTTATTCTTCATCAGCATATACCAGGTTCATATAGCAGGCAATATTTGTATACCTAGTGGTATAAATCCTATTACAGAAAGTTTATCTATCTATATAAAAATGTGTGTATGTTGTGTGTGTGCATGTTCCAGCATAACTCTGGAACACCTCGAACAATTTCAAACAAACCTGGTACACATATGACTTACTCTCTGGAAAGAATTAATGTGGGGGTAAGACATCCCTAAAACCCCTTGGGGTGTGTGTTCTGTTAAGATACAGCCTATTGTGCCTTAAAATGGCTTCTACTGTACTGCTGTAAAATGGCTTATACTGTGCACACTGGAGTTGCCATGGTAGTAGCTTCACAGTACTCCCTAAGGGGGCTCCCTCTGGGAGGGGGAAAATCCAACATTAGAAATTACGTTTGGTCCGGACATTTCCCCCCTATAAATAAATACTCAGACAACGCTGGTTTATCGGCTAGTTAAAAATAAAATATAGAATACATATCATCATTTAAGTTTTAGAATGCTCTTGTCAGCTTGGAAAATGGCCTGTAAATACTCATTGAAATTAAAGAAAGTGAAGTTAAAATTGCTAAAAAAGAAAAACCCTTGAACAAATGATAGGCAGTAGTCCAATTGTAGCTTGTACTTCTAGCTTGTTCAAGGAAGAACGTCTATGTACATGAATCTTAGTTATCTACATAAATTATTTCTAGCAAGGAATTTGTGTTCAGGGTACATTTTTGAAGGCATGAATGTCCGTGTAAGCTAATGGGATGAAATAATGGAGACATGAATTTTAGCTAATGCAATAATTAAAGCTAAATTAATCAAGTTTATTTTAGTTATTGTGGTGACTCAAAATTAACAGAAACAAATTGGATTTCATTAGAGGTTGGCTTCACAGCTGCTTGGTGTCAGGCAGAGATACATACCAACAGCATGGAAGGGTGAATGGAAGATATTAATGGCATCCTTGATGGTCAATAGATTCTATAAATATTGGATGCACACATTTCCCCACTCTTGCTTGCTGAGCAATGTTTCTATTCCAAAGCTACTCATTTGTATATGTTATGAATTGTACTGTTTTTCCCAATGGTAATCCTTCTCAGGAGGAAGAACAGTTGGTTCAAATAGGCTATTTTATAAGGAAAAAAATATGAATGCATCTATATATATAAAAGCGAAAACCACTCATGCTGCGAACACGAAATCTCCAGAACTGCAAAGCCTTACAAATTTGAAATGTGGTACGTATGTTCCTCTTGGCTTCTAGGTGCTCGCTAAGGAAGGATTTTTTGAAAACTCCATCAGATCATTAGTATTTCTTACATTATTATTAACACACTCTGATGCTAAGGAGTTAGATGTTCTACTCCCCCTCCGAACCTGAAAAAACTCTGTTGCAATTGCCACTTGGACGAGAGAAGGGGATAGAGTAGGGGAGGATTCTGTGGGGATTTTTCGAAACGACCTTTAGAGCATTAGCATTTTTTATTATTAACATGCTCTGATGCTAAGCAGTTCTACTCCCCCTCCCCACCTGAATAGATATTTGTTCCAACTGCCACTTGGGCGTCACCAGTGCATGACTCATCTGGCTGTGGGATGGGAGTTTGGAGAGGATCAATGGGGCCATCCTAAGGAAGAGAAGGGGATAAGATAGGGGAGGCATCTGTGGGGCAAGGCTGAGGGAGAGAAGGGGATAGGAGAGGAGAGGCTTCTGGGGGACAAGCCTGAGAGAGAGAAACTCCCCCGCCCCACCTGAAAAGAACTCTGTTCCAATTGCCAGTTGGGTGTGGGTGTGGCCAGTGCATGACTCATCCGGTCCGCAGGCTGGAAGTTTAGATATTCTACTCGCCCTCCCCACCTGAAAAATTCACTGATGCTAAGGAGTTAGCCTGAGGGAAAGAAGGGGGTAAGATAGGAGAGGCCTCTGTGGGGCAAGCCTAAGGGAGAGAAGGAGATAGGATAGGGGAGGATTCTGTGGGGCAAGCCTGAGGGATAGAAGGGGGTAGGAGAGGAGAGGATTCTGTGGGGCAAGCCTGCGGGAGAGAAGGGGAAAGGATAGGGGAGGATTCTGTGGGGCAAGCCTGAGGGAGAGAAGGGGAGAGGAGAGGCCGATCAAAACTACTCATTAATTTTCAAGCTGTGTCGATTTATCAAGCCCGATCACATAGTTTCACAGCAGAGCACGGGTATTCAGCTAGTATAATACAAAACTCTAAATCGAGAATGCATTGTAACAGATAGGAAAAAATCAGGGGCAGCAAAACGAATGGCAGTAAATATAGCTGACTTTGTGGTAAAGTCAAAATAAAATATGCAAGTTCTAAAAGGTCAAGAAACATTTTAAATGAGTGGCACAATCAAAGACTTTCTGAGTCTAAAAATATAGGTGCTGCTCTCTGAAGGATCTTGGGTCCTGGTAGATAACATTATTTCAGACAGCTCAGTCTGAGATTTAATTCTCTAATTTTACTTTGATACATAATACAGGTTTTCCCCTACTTATTTTCCTCTGTGTACATCCCTTGTCTCTTCTAATACCTTGTCTAAAATTGATATTGTGTAATACTTTATATTAAATAATGCTAAATTTAGATTGTTGTGGTTTTTACAACTCTATTCTGTTTTCAGGTTCTGGCTATGTGCTTGATATCCCATCCCTGTTTTCTGTAATTCCACAATTCCTGTAACCACAAATGAATGACTTGTCCCATTCACTGTAATTTGTTCTTTTCAAGGTCATGTTGTAATATTTGGAAAATCAAATAACTGCTCTTACAGCATTATTGCTGTGCTTCTTCCATCGTGGCCTGCTGATTACTGCTCTCATGGTCTGCTCTGGCTATTCTATGATGTCTCAGGGCAACTATGGCGCCTTTATGAAATCAACTCCCAGAAATCCTGAGCCAGCATGATTGTCCACTCTGTCTTAGTGTGCCTTGGCAGAGGTAAGGGGAAGTATCTTTGAGTACTGATGTCCAATTTGACAAGTTTTGGAGGAGCCATATCTGCAGTGAGTTTAGAAATTTCATATTCGTAGAATAAACAGGGTTGTCTGGTATATTTTCCCCTAAAAATAGGCATATAAGCCTGACACATATATCCTGTTTTAATTAATTTCTTACTTCAAAATGGTGGGAAATCAAGCTGTACAGTGTTACATGGTTATGGTTGGATAGTGCTCTAAGGGCCACAGAAATGAGCCATAAGGGCACCTTGCAATGCTGAGACCTCAGGTTGAGCATCAGTGGGCAGAAGACCAGCCTTGTGCCTGCCATTCTTCTGTGACTTGTCAATGGATCCCTTCAAGAGTCTCAGATAATTATTGTTTCATGATTTCACACTACTATTTCTCGTACAGAATGAGAGTCTATACCAGAGGTGGGTTGCTGCCAGTTCGGCCCAGATCAGACAAACCAGTAGTAGTGGTGGCGGGAGGCTCCGCCCACCCACCCACCAGGATGCTTCTGTGCATGTGCAGAAGTTTCACATGCGCGTGGGAGCGCGCCCAAACCAGAAGCAAAGAAAATTAGCAACCCACCTCTATACCTGTATAGACCTACATGATCCTATAAACCAGTGGTTCTCAACCTTCCTAATGCTGCGACCGTTTAATACAGTTCCTCATGTTGTGGTGACCCCCAACCATAAAATTATTTTCATTGCTACTATGTAACTGTAATTTTGCTACTGTTATGAATCGCAATGTAAATATCTGATATGCAGGATGTATTTTTATTGTTATAAATTGAACATAATTAAAGCATAGTGATTAATCACAAAACAATATGTAATTATATATTGTGAAATATTTATTTCTAATTACAAATAAATGAAATTTTGTCTTGAAGCATGGTGTAGCACAGGGGTCCGCAATCTTAAACACTCAAAGAGCCATTTGGATCAGTTTCCCACGGAAAAGAAAACACTGGAAACCACAAAACCTGGGTGGGTGTGGCCAACTGAACATCACTCCCACTCAGTCACATGACATCCCCCCCACAAGACATGCCTACCAAGGTTTCATGGCTCAGTGTTTTCTATGGAAATAGGGTCTCTCTCTCTTCTCTTCCCCTCCCTCTCATTTTTGTTTTTCTCTATTTTTCCTCTCCCTTTCTCTTCTTCCTTCCTTTCTTTCCTTCCCCTTCCCTCTTTCTTTTTCTTTCTTTCTCATTGAATACGATAGCAAATCCAAAATAAAGTTATTAATTGTAGGAAATTGCTTCTCTGTAATCTTTTCATAGTGAACTCTAAGTTGATAGAAACTGGCAAAATTGTACTAATAGCAATAGGATGTATATTTTGATTTCTTTTAAGTTTGACAATATAATACGTTATCCAAAATTATAAATAATCTTATTTTCAGATGCATTTTTTGCCATCTCTGTTATTTTCTTTTTAAAAAATCAGACTTGCTTCCAATTTGTGCCTTCTGGCAAACTGCAGTTTTCTTGGCAAGACATCTAGCTTGCCATTGCTTTTGTCATCGGTCTGAGCAAGTTTCTTTCTTTCTTTTCTCTTCCTTTATTTTCCCCTGATTTGTTTCCCTCTCTTTTCCCTCTATCTCATTCTCTCCCTTCAGCTGTCTTTCATTTCTTTCTCCCCCTCCCTCTTCTCCCTCTAATTTGTTTCCCTCTATTTTCCCTCTCTCCCATTCTCTCCTTCCAGCTCTCTTTCATTTCTCTCTCTCTCTCCCTCCCCCCTTTTTTTCTCTTTCATATCTTTCTTGTGCGTGCAAGCAAAACACCCACCTTGGCCGGGATCACGGCAGCAGGGACAGTGACTCCTTCCGCTGCCACCACTGGGGAGTGGGCTGGCTGTGCTGCGCAGGAGAGCCACGCTGCACAGGAGACTCCTCAGCGCCAGACTCAGGTCAGTGGCAGCCACGGTCCCCTTTGTGTTGGCTCAGGAAAGTGCTAGAGCAGCTGTCTCTGGATGCAGAGAGGGAAGAGTTCCAGAGCCTTGCACAAGGAGAACCCTGTGCAGCACAGGAGAACTGGAGCTCTTCCCCCCCTGCACCCAACCAGCTGCTCTTGCTCCCCATTCTCCTCCTTCCTGAGCCAACACGAAGGGGACCATGGCTCGTGCTGACCTGAATCTGGCGCTGAGGAGTCTCCTGCGCAACATGGCTCCCCTGCGCTCGGCCACCTTCGTTGAGAGTAGCAGCAGAAGCCCCTCCCCTACTGGCACAAGGTTTTGTTCTTTCCTCCTCTGGCTGCGTGCACGGTGATCCCACCTAGCAGACTTGCAACCAGTAACCCCACATCCCCAGTCCAGTCTCCCTTCCCTTCTTCTCTGTTTGGTTTCCCGCTAATGGTCTCCCCCCCCCCCAGATCCCGGCAGAACTAAGTAGAGCTGGCTCAGCGGAGCCAGGCCTGTGCCAGGGGGAGGGGGGAAAACAATGTCAGGTGGAGACTCGGTGGCCGCCGCTGCCTCTCCTCAGCAGTTGCCCTTCTCGACGCCAAGCCTCCCCCTTTGATACAGCTCAACCCCGGCGAAGGCGCGCAGGACACTCCCAGGCAGGAACAGAGGCTGAAAAATGCCCACATGGGAGGCCGGCTGGACAGGCCTGCTGGGAAGCCCGTCAGTCTTCTGGCACCTCTCCTTCCACCATGTGGGGAACCCGAGCTGCTCCTTCCCTTCGGGCTGGCTTCTCACTAGCCTCTCCGCGGAAGGCTCCTCGGCGACCTCTGTGAAAAGTCATTTGACCCCCAAAGGGGTCGCAATCCACAGGTTGAGAACCGCTCAAATTCAAACTCAAATTATGTGGCCGATACCGGGCCCGCCACTGCATGGCAGGCCCATTTCCAGGGCGGCTCTGTGGGCCAGATCTAAGTACCTCATGGGCCGGATCTGGCCTCTGGGCCTTGAGTTTGACACCCCTGAGGTAAAAGTTTCACACCCTAAAATATTTAGTCTGATTGAATGTCTTGTTTTCTATTGCAGTTCTAGAAATCTAAATATAGTTTCGTTGCTGAAAACAAAAAAGAGAGGCACGTGAGGCAAACAATTTTAGCATTGTTAAAGATATGGTATAACAGCCATTATAAAAAAAAACATTCCTGGAAGATTCTTGCTAGAGGTGAGATCCAATTCAGAGCTTATTCAGAGTTAGTGCATGACACCAAAAATACAAATTAGGAGCTATTGCATAAAACTGGGAACACTAAATCTGCCCATGGCTTAATAATTAAAAGGTTAGGAGAATTAAGAGCTTTTGGATCCTTGAAGGAAGAAACAAAAGAGGAAGAGAACCTCCATCAGTGAGTAAACTATTCTTCTGTTTCTACCTATTGTTTCTGATAGTAAAGATGTTTTAACATCTTTCAGTAGGCTCTTGATGCTAAGGCGAAAGATAAATTCCTTCACTTAGACTTGGTGAGCTCCGATCATAGACAATTGAACCAGTAGTGAAATTCAATTTTTTTTTTACTACTGGTTTTGCGGCTGTGGCTTGGTGGGTGTGGCAAGGGAAGGATACTGCAAAATCCCCATTTCCTCCCCAATCTGGGGCCAGCCAGAGGTGCATAAGCGAACCAGCGTGCCTAACACCCCTATCCTACTGTTCCCATTTATTTGTATTCATTTCTTTCATGCATATCCATGTTTATATTTATACCTGCTATCTTGTACATGTTTGACAAACTAATAAATACATATACAAATGTTCTGTCTTCCTCAGTCCTCATGCCCTCGCTCTACCTGAAAGAGATTTATTCACTAGTAAATTACATAAAATAATCCAAATTCATTACTTGCCAATTGGAAATCATGCATATGATACATACAAATGACTTCTAGGTGTTAAGAATAGCTATGGCACTAGATAGGTGTGTGTGTGTGTGTGTGTGTGTGTGTGTTGGTGGGAACATTGGTGATCTGTGAGATCCTTTCTCAATACTCCGCTGTATAATTCTGCAATGAGATTGCCCCAGGACATTTTCTGGAAAATACTTTTAGGAAAAGGATTGTATCATAAAATTTACTTTCCTTAATGTTAATTGAGGACATGTTTGAAATCATTTGTACAAAGTGAGGGTATAGTTTTCAGTTTGCCTTGGCTGTTTCAATGATATATCTTACCTTATCTGGTAATATGAGCATTAATATTTACAGTCAATATACTTTGCAATAAAATGACAAACCAAATGAGATTTTAGTTTAATAGCTCTGTATTTATTTGATGACATCTCTTTCTTGAACAGTTCTCATGGATAAGCTGAAAATGGGAAGTAAAGTACAATCCTGATACTTAAAAAATTTCAGGCATATTACATTAAAATTCCTTGTCTTTGTAGCATTTATTAGGTCTCATACGAAGATTACTGTATCAATTGTAAGTTTAATTTGATACACATATTATTGTAAAGCAATTAATATAGGCTTATACAGTATCTAAATATAGATATATAAAAAGAATATACTGATTGTATGTATATGTGTGTTTGTATATCCAGTGTTAAAAAATTATACATGTATGAATACATATGGAAGCACAAACAAATGTTCAATTTTTAAATCATCAAATAGAATACCAGACAACATTGATTACTTCAGAAATATGTGGCTTATTATTTAAACATGACCAATTTGTTATACCATCTAACGAAACAGAATTTGTTTAAAATTAAACTGTGATAGCTTCTAGAGGGACGTGGTGACTCAGTGGTTAAGAGATGTTGAGCTTGCCAATCAGAAAGGTCAGCAGTTCAGCGGTTCGAATCCCTAGCGCCTTGTAACAGAGTGAGTTTCCGTTACTTGTCCCAGCTTCTGCCAACCTAGCAGTTTGAAAGCATGTAAAACTGCAAGTAGAAAAATAGAGATCACTTTGGTGGGAAGGTAACAGCGCTCTGTGTGCCTTTGGGGATTAGTCATGCCGGCCACATGACCACAGAGACATCTTCAGACAGCGTTGGCTCTTCGGCTTTGAAACCGACATAAGCACTGCCCCCTAGTGCCGGGAACAACTAGCACATATGTGCGAGTGGAATCTTTACCTTTTCGTTATAGCTTCTATCGTCTTTATATGGTAAAAAACGAAGTGGTAGTCATTGTAGTTTTTGTAGAAATATACATTCAATATATTCAAAATTTGAAATGTAACCACTTTTCTTGCAGTAATTGACATTGGATTATGGGCAAATATTAAAGTGAAGAATTTTGCAACAAGTTGTTCGAATCATTCTTATAACTAAGATTTGAGAATGTGGGAAAGTTTGCCTACACCCTGAACTTCTCAGTCTGTTCATTTACATTATGTAATATAAATCACACAGCAAGGCCCACGGCTGGGTTTAAATGTAATTCTTTGATCAGAATCTGTGAATCAGGCTAAAATTATTTTTGAGCGGCATGGAATCTGTCACCTACTCAGCATTAATCTCTAAACTGCATCTGCCTTTTTCGTGCAATTCTATCTACTCGTTGCTCTCTGAGCAGGAATCAGAAAATGTTAACAGGATTAGGATTGTCGTTTTTTTTTTTCTTTTGGAAAACTTTTATTGTTAAAATAATAAAAAAATAGTTGGACATAGTGAAACCATCTTGGCAATCTCTCTTCCATACGGAGTATAACACAGATCTCTTGTGTATTCAATACCCATTACTACTTACCAGAGGTGGGTTCCTACCGGTCGGACCTGTTCAGATGAGTAGGTAGTAACTCACCGGACACGTGCCCGAACTGGTTCTATCAGCCCCACCATAGGCACTGTCATCTTGTTTTTTGTTTCTGCGTATGCATTCATAGCGCCCAACAAGTGCGTCCCTGAGCAAACCGGCAGTAAAAGAAGCCGGAACCCACCCCTGCTACTTACTATTTATATATACATTTATATATACATACTTAACCTCTTCTACACACTTGCCATTACAGTTACAATTACATACTATATTACCTATATTGCCTCTTATTTCAATCTATGCTTATTCGTTCCGACTTCCCTTCCTTAAATCCAACCACTGATAAAATCTATCCCAAATCTCATAGTACTTTGCCTCTCCTTTATTCTTCAGTTCTAGCATCAGTCTATCACATTCTGCACAGTCAAGTATTTTCTTTGTAATTCCTCTTTCTTTAGGTATGTTGCCACTCTTCCATTGCTGGGCATAAACTATTCTTGCAGCTGTTGTGATATGTAGTGTTAAATATGTTAACCCTTTGCTTAAATCCTCTTGATATTTCCTAATAGGAATATTTCTAGCTTAAATTCCAATCTCTGTCTGGTAATTTCTTCCAACCACCTTCAAATCTTTTGCCAATAGTCTTTTGCTTTGCTACATGACCACCATATGTGATAGTAAGTGCCTTGTGTTTGATCACATTTCCAGCATTTAGGTGATACATTTTTATACATTTTGGCTAGCCTGGCTGGAGGTAGGTGCCACCTATAGAACATTTTATAGAGGTTCTCTTTGTACGATGTGGCCGTAGTTAGTTTCCTGTTCTTATTACAATTGGCCTTTTGATCATGCGTTTAGAATGTTATATGAAGTCTCAAGCACAAATAAAGGAGAAATACATGTGATCTGACAACTATGATGTCAGAACTGCATCATCGTCATCGTTATCATCATTTTAGCCATTGTCTATCCACTGCAGGATGAAAGCCTCTTCCTCATATTTCCAACCAATACTGAGCTTTCTTTTGCCAATTGGACCTACAATACTTGCTGATGTCATTGATCCATCTTGTTTTAGGTCCCTTTCATGTGCACTTTTTATCAAGTAGGATCCATTCTATGACTGCCTTGGTCCAGCTGCCATCTGTTCTTGCTATGTTACCAGCCCACTTCCATTTCAATTCTTTTACTCTCTTGATGATCTCGAATACTTTCGTTTGTTCTCTAATCCATGTGTCTTTTTATCTTGTTTTGTAATGCTGAGCACATATCTTTTCAGGATCTCATATGAATGTAATGAAAACAGAGAAGCATATAATGATTTGTAGCAAGCATCAATTGGGTCAATGAAAAAGAGATGTTTTATATACGATGGCATTGATGCAACCTGTGAATACTATGACTTTCAAGTTAATTATCAGGTCACCTGGTTTTGCACCATAGTATGAATTGTACAGGGGAGCTGTATTCAATTCTAGACCAAAACTTTAGAAAATTTGCAGCATTCGTAAGAAAAGCACCGACTGTGTCATGTAAAACTGCTATAATTTTAATTTTGGGGGTGGAGGTACTTTCTGATTCAGTGTTAACTGCCTGGACTAATCCCTGCAGTTTTCTTGGCAAGGTTGCAAAAGAGGTTTGCCATTGCCTTCTTCCTAGGGCTGGAGAGAGAGACTGGCCCAAGTTGGCTTTGTTTCCAATTTCTAGCCCATTATACCAAACTGGCTCTCTTACTTTGAATATAGACCGTGCCAATTAGTTGGATTTTGATATTTCCCAACAAATCAGAATTCTTTGTCATGACAGTAATCATCACGATGGCCAATATTCCCCAAAGAATCTCTGCTGTACTCCTGCCCTTTAGCACCACATTAATATGCAAAAATTAATATAATATACAGTACATCATGTGGAATCTCTGGAAAGAAAATTAATGTAATGAATGGCCAATATGTCCTTTTGCATTATTTATTTGTTTATTGAAATAGTCATGTTTCATCTTCAACCTTTAAAAGGATCCCTGGGGTAATTCCAAATTAAAAATTAGTGCAGACCACCGTACACATAGAAAAATAATAGAAATCAAACATAGCGACTGAAAAAAGGACTGTATTTATCCAAAAACTAAATTAATTCTAAGTTTGGTCAAATGAAAAAATCTTAGTGAAATGGGTACTTGGGGCAAGGAAATCCATATGTGGATGGATGGAACACCATAGTCATTGAAAGTAAAAGGCAACAAACTGTGTTTTCAGTTATCCAAATCCCAATTAATAGATACACAATACATGTAATAACAGCATTTGTATTATGTCCAGACTGGTCATCAGTATTGGCTGAATAGCATTAGAACTATATTTTGGTTATATATTTACATGAACTGATGCCTAACACTTTCTCAATATTTGTTTGTTTGTTTGTTTATTTATTCAAACATGTACAAGATAATAGGTATAAGTCAGTGTTTTTCAACCTTTTTTGTGCAAAGGCACACTTTTTCATGAAAAAAATCACGAGGCACACCACCATTAGAAAATGTTAAAAAATTTTAACTCTGTGCCTATATTGACTATATATAAAGTAATTTTCCCACGGCACACCTTACACTATGTCACGGCACACTAGTGTGCCGCGGCACAGTGGTTGAAAAACACTGGTATAAGTATATACATGGACATGAACACAGGAAATGGGTATGAATAAATAGGGACAATAGGACAGGGGTGGTAGGCACGCTGGTGCGCTTATGCATCAGGGGTGGGTTGCTGCCGGCGTTACTGCCGGTTCAGTGAGAACATGCTCCACACGTGTGCGCAGTTGCCTGTAAATAGGTTTGCGTACGCGCAGAACATTTAAAAATGCCAGAAAAACATGCTGTGGTGACCAGGGAACTGGTTCGGAGGCGTGGCCGAACCAGGCTGAACCGGTAGCAACCCACCTCTGTTATGCACGCCCCCTTACAGACCTCTTAGGAAAGGGGTGAGGTCTACGCTAAACAGTTTAAGGTTAAAGTTATGGGGGTTTGATGATGTAACAACAGTCGGGCAGTGCATTCCAGGCATTGATCACTCTGTTGCTGAAGTCCATATTTTCTGCAATTTAGTTTGGAGTGGTTTACCTTGAGTTTGTACCTATTGTTTGCTCGTGTATTATTGCTGTTGAAGCTGAAGTAGTCATTGACAGGTAGGACATTGTAGCAGACAATTTTTTGTACTATGCTTAGGCCAGACCTTAATCGGCGTAGTTCTAGGTTCTCCAAGCCCAAAATTTCAAGCTTCGTGGCATAGGATATTCTATTGTGAGCAGAGGAGTAGAGTACTCTTCTTGTGAAATACCTCTGGACTCACTCAATTGTATTAATGTCCGATAAACAGTGTGGATTCCAGGCAAACAAGCTGTATTCAAGAATTGGTCTGGTAAAAGTTTTGTATGCAGATGTTACCGAAGAAGAAGCTTTGCAAAATTAGGTTAACAACTCTTAATGCCTTTTTGGCAATGCTGTTACAATGATCTCTGGGGCTTAGATCTGGGGTTTGAGATGATTACTCCTAGGTCTTTGACTGAGTGAGGGTCGTCTACGAGATTGTATCTGCCCAGCTTGTATTTGGTGTTCTGAGTTTTGTTGCCAATGTGTAAGACAGAGCATTTTTTGATTGAGATTTGGAGTTGCCAATTGTTTGACCATTCTGATATGTAATCAAGGTCACTTTGTAGGACAGAAGCATGCTCAGTGGTGTTAAATAATTTTACGTCATCAGCGAAATTATCCTATCTAAGCAGCAATAAATCTAATGAGCAGGAATACAGTTTAGATGAGATTGAGGGTTGTGTTATAGTGGCCAGATCTTCCTTTTTAGGAAGGAATTTAACTAACCTTGACTGCCCTCTGAGTATACAATTAGAATATTAATCAAAATGAAAATAGTGGATAAGACATGTGGATGGTAATAAGGCTCTGCTGGCCACAACCGAGTCCAGATAATGCAATATTTTTCTAAGAATTTAAAGACCTGACATTAGCCCTTAGCAGTTGTCAAGAATAGTCATCAATGGCTGCTGTGAATTGGCTGAAAGGACACCAGAGAACATTTTTCCAGTCTTATACCCTTCCCCATCTAAAAGAACTGCCAAGACTGGCGGTATCTCAAATCATAGATGGGTTTCTTATAGACCAATATCATCATTGTCTTTTCAGGAATGCTGCTCAATTTGTTATTCTACATCTGTTTTCTTATGTTTGGTTTCATCTTACGATTGGAGGGAAGATGAAAATACTTCTTGATGTAAGTGAAGCTAAAAGGATTACACACTGTTCTTCCAGTGAAATGGTTCTTAGTCTTCTCACATTTGTTGTAATTCCTTGCTATGAAGGTACAATTCCTTGCTGAATTCATCGCTGTAACTGCTGCTAGCTTTAATGCTACCCGCAGAGATAAGGGAGAAATGTCTATTGATTTCCTGGCTGTTCACATCTCAAGAACTGCCTTTTTGTGATTTAGAAAAAAACAAAAGAAAAATCTTGTAGCATTCCTCAAATAAATGGACATGGAAACAGCCCTGATTAAACTTTTGGCAGGGAAATGGATTTTTGGAGCAAAATGTATGAGTGAAAGATATTCTAGATTTATTAAAATAAAGATGACAGCAGAACATCATTTACAAAATTCATCTCAGGTTATCAGTAGATTTAAAATGAACTTATGTATACTATATGTGATAGGACCAGAATTTTGCTCATAGTTATGAAAACTTTGAAAAGATTATGAAGATCTTAGCTAGATCAAACCAAGAGAGGAAGATGTTTCTGGAAAGTTCCTTAGAGGACTTGGAAGAAATAGATCTCGTCAATAACTAGAAATAAATGACATGAGACTCTGGTTGTGAACTAGTACAATGTTAATTTATTAACCACTGATTTGCTCATTGCCAATTAAATTTAGGATGCCTATTTGGTGGCCATATGAAAAATGACTTTTTTTCATTTATTTTGAATATTCCAGTTACATTTTTAAAAATAATCAGCCTTATTATGGAAGCCAAATACTTTGATAATTTTTATCAAATAAATAATAACAATAGCACTTAGACTCATATACCGCTTCACAGTGGTTTACAGCCCTCTCTAAGCAGTTTACAGTCAGCTTATTGCCCCCAACAATCTGGCTCCTCATTTTACCAACCTCGGAGGGATGGAAGACTGAGTCAACCTTGAGCCTGTTGAGATTCGATCTGCCAAACTGCAGGCAGCCAATGATTAGCAGAAGTAGCCTGCAGTACTGCATTCTAACCTTTGCGTCACTGTTTATAATGTTTCAGTTTCCATTATTTTCTTCCTTAAAATGGATTATTTCAAGAATACATGTCTACATATACCTTAAATAAATAATAAAAATAAAATAAGTAAAGCCTTACAGAATAAATATGCTTGAAAAATGAATAATGCTGTGCCCAACATTTGACAGAAGAAGGAACAGAAGCCTTGGGATAAAAGTGAGAGTGAAAAGCCTGCTATTCACATTTTTAATGCAACTTTTATTTTAGTTTTATACTGCAATAATAAACAAGGAACAGTTAAGTATACAGTTTTGTTTGTAGTTTTTCCCCCCCAATGATCCATTTGTTTGTTTTCTTGGTTATTCATGGTTTTCTCAGGAGTCTTCTCCAGCACCAAAAGTTCAGAAGTGTCAATACTCCTTCACACTTGCTTCTTCAGAGTACAATTTTGCTTCCATAGAACGTCATGGGAAAAATTATTGCCTGCACAATTCTTTGTAGGTATAGACACATATCCTAACATCTGCATATATTTTCCAAGGTCTTCATGTCTACTCTGTCAAATATTAGTCTGTGATGTATTTCTTGGCTGCTGATTCCTTTACTATTGACAGTTGATCCTAAAAGCAAACTATCAGTGACTTCAACATCTTCATTGTGAGTTCTAAAGCTGATGATCTATTATTATTTCGGCCCATCTTTTTTCACTGTGCTTCTTGAATTTAATTACTGAAGCTTGCAGATGATTTGCATTTTTAAAATATATTTGAATTCTTGACAAAAGAAGTAAGATATGTATTTCTTAATTCAGATTACTTACCTGGACCAGATTAAAGTCAATATTTCTCCAAAGGACTATATGTGAGCCAATCCATTAAGGCTGAGTTAAACTCCAAATAGCTCAGTCTTTGCCCTAATATTAGGTAAAATGAGATAGCAGCCACTTTAAGCCCTGAACTTACTATCATTTTTAATTGCTAGCCCAGACCTTGAATAGGAGTCATTTGTCTTCTTTTTAAAATGAGTCTTTGAGGAGATAGTAAATTTTCTTGGCATATACGTGAATCAAGTTTTCAAATCTCCAAACCCCTCATTGTTATCTTAACAAAAGCACATTTTACAAATTGTGCACAGTTCATACACAGGACATATTTCTCAAATTTTATATGACATGCAATTTATTTCCCATGCTGAGGAAAGTGATCATAATTAGGCTAATTAGGTCCAATTTCTCTTCGACTCTGCTGCTCCCCATCAATTTTCTAGTTTACCAATCAGAAATGCAAGTTGAAAACCGTGGACTGAATTTTTTGCCACTTTTTCTTTCATTTGATCAAGGCAGCTTTCAGCAACCGAATTTCAGTCTCCTGCAGCCGTCATAGTACAAGCTTTTACCATTGTTCTCTAGCTTTTTTTTTTTTAAAAAAATCTAAATATCTTTTGCTAATACCTATCAAAACTGCAGTTATGAGATGCATTTTCTTCATTGTATTAAATTGGCTTTCTAGATACATTCAGGAACATCTTGAACTTTTACATACAGTATATAACAAAGTTTTCATACTCCACATTTTGTTAGGTAAGTTATTGCCTGCATTCTCTGTGCTCCCTGATCCCAGTGCTGAATGTGTACAATTGCACTGTAATCATTTCTAGCCTCTCCATATAAATAAGAGTGTTCCAAAATGCACAAACTATTGAAAATGTGCCTTAGGGCAGGACTGTAAAATAGATGGGTTGCAGAATGGTAGAATCCAGTTTTATCAGTCTAATGCAATAAATGATCAGAAAATATATATTCACAATAAATATTAATTCTGAAGTGACACACACATATTTAATTAAATAATACACACCGAGAACTGTTTGTTTACTTACGTGTCCTATTGTAAAGTAATAGAAATCGGGATTTTCTTTTTTAAAAAGAGTTGTGGAATATAATTTTCTTAATGCTGCCAGTTGCATTCTGTCTCTGAGAAACGGTAAAAACATTTTACTCAGCTCAGCACTGTTGCATTTGAAAGCCCTAAATGAAATACATCCTTCTTTCAGTTTGTAGTTCATTTCTTGATAACCAACTTCAGAAGAAAAATAAAACTACTATTTATAAGGGGAAGTGTCTATTATACCTTAAAACATGTTTTTTTTTTACCTCAGGAGTAATAATATATGCTTCTAAAACATCATTGCATATTCTCGTTTTTATCCCTTCTAGAAACATCATCAGTTTTGGTATCTATAAAAAATTCTTATTTACATTAACATGACAAAATAAGATCTTACAGAATCTATGCAGTAGGAAGAAAATTTAATAAAATTGATAATCCTTATCTAGACATAGGCAACTGAAGTGTTTTTCTTCATTTGTTCCTCATATTTTATTTGGAAGGATGAGCTTCAGGTGTTTTTTTCCCCCACTCTGAACATCTTCCAAATATGAAGTTCTGTAATTTTTCAGGATTGGCTTAACTGTGATGCTGGAGATCTGAATCAGAAAGGAAATCTAGAGCTGCCTATAGTGAAACAAGTGGAAATGTGCTGATGATAGCCATAGGGTGACTATTTCATTAAACTTCTGAAAGATGTTTTGATCTCTTTTTTCATCACATGAAAGGGAATGGTGGGGGAGGTGATGAATCACTCTGTTTGTGGATAAAACTGCAAAGAATCCAACATCGGGGGAGGGGAATGAAAATTAGAGTTTATTGCTGTTGTTTATTCTGAACTGCATCTGAAGAGAAGTAGACAATATTTATAATCCAAATTATTACAAACAGAACATCAATGAAGCAGGCAGGCAGGACCAGGGGAAATGTGATAGCAGTCTTCCAATACTTGAGGGGCTGCCACAGAGAGGAGGGGGTTCAATCTATTTTTCAAGGCACCTGAAGGCCAGACAAGGAATAATGGGTGGAAACTGAACAAAGAGAGATTCAACCTGGAAATAAGGAGAAATTTTCTGATAGTAAGAACAATCAATCAATGGAACATCTTGCTTTCGGAAATTGTGGGAGCTTCATCATTGGAGGCTTTTGAGAAGAGATTGGACTGCCATTTATCAGAAATGGTGTAAGGTCTCCTGCTTGGGTAAGGGTTTGGACTAGATGACCTACAAGGTTCCTTCCAACTCTTTTAATCTGTAATCAGTATATTACACAATTCTATCAGTTTATTGCTATGCTTTGTAAAAAGCATAGTGAGATTTATTTTTTTCCTATTACTTGTAATTCTGCTTAAACAAATCCAGGAAGATTCATGAACATCAGTTATTCTATTGTTGAGATTTGATTTCCTTTATCATATACATTATATTAGCAACCATTAATCTTAGCATCCATATTTCCAGCTGATCTCCTTATCAGCTAGGAAAAGAACACCAGTTGTGAAACAGATGCTTCATTGGCATCATGTAAACACCAGGGTCACCAGCATTGTTATAATCCCACTGCAATTTAATGAAATTCTTCTTCTTTCATCTGGCACAGGGCAAAAATTGTACACTTACCAAACCTGGCAGTGTTCCTTCTATTCTCAGAGGAATTCTGCCTGGGAATAGCTCCAGGTTTTCAAACGAATGTCCCTAACTGTTAACTCAGCCTTTCCCAAGATGCTACATTATCTGCAAATGAGATAAAATATAACCTAAAGTTGCCTATTACTCCTTTTTTAAAGTATGTAGTATACACTCAGTCAAAGTGGATAGATGGTGGGTTTTTTGCTTTCTAGATCGGAGTGATATCAAAGGACAGCAGACACCTTGAATAGGAATGAGCAATGTTTTATTTATTTATTTATTTGTTTGTTTGTTTGTTTGTTTATTTATTTTGTCAAATATGTCTGAGATAACAGGTATAAGTATAAACATGAGCCTGAACAGAGAAAATGGGTAGGAATAAATGGGAACAATAGGACAGGGACAGTAGGCACGCTGTTGTGCTTATGCTTGCCCCCTTACAGACCGCTTAGGAATGGGGTGAGGTCAACAGTAGACAGTTTGAGGTTGAAGCTGTGAGGGTTTGAGGCTGTAACAACGGAGCCAAGTAGAGCATTCCAGGCGTTGACCACTCTGTTGCTGAAGTCGTATTTTCTGCAATCGAGTTTGCAGTGGTTTACCTTGAGGTTGTATCTATTGTTTGCCTGTGTATTATCGAGGTTGAAGCTGAAGTAGTCTTTGATAGGACGTAGCTGGCAATTTTGTGTACTATGCTTATGTCAGACCATAAGCAGCATAGTTCTAGGTTCTTCAAACCCAAAATTTCGAGTCTGGTGGCATAAGGGATTCTATTGTGAGTAGAGGAGTGGAGTTCTGGCAGTATAACTGGAACTTAGTCCCAGAGTTGTGGAGATGGCCTTGAGGCAAATACCAGAAGCTGTTGCACAAACAAAATGTGCAGAAACGTTCCTTAAGCCTTGGGAAAGGGATAGTGTTGGGAAGAGAATCAGGGTGGCTCTTAATCTTCTTATGTAAGTATTTGTGTATCTCTTTTATTGTTTTCTGTATAGTAATTGGTATATCTTCCTTTTGAATTTCATCCCTGATCTACTTGCTTTCCTCAACCTGGTGCTTTCCCATTTGTTATTAAACTACATGTCCCAGCATCCTCGTAACCTCAGGGTTAACAGGAGTTTCTCTGTGCCTAATAAAGTAGACAAGATCTGACAGCTGAATAGTTTGTTTTCCTGTTAGATAATACTCTTATATGTGATTAATATTTATATGTATATACATATACATATTATATAAATAGAGAAATTAGGGAATTATGTTTCCAAGGCAGGGGTGGGTTCCGGTTTTTGTTATTGCTGGTTCGCTCAGGGACACGCTGCACATGCATGCTTAATAAACACAAGCTTTTATTACTCATTTCCCTTCTTGGAGTATATATAACTGAGGCAGGCCTTTTTATAGTTTCAGTGTAGGAAAATCTACCTAGCAACTTGTAACAAAAAAAAAAATCCAATTGCTCTCATGAATGAGTGTCCAGTTACTGAGCTAGTCCTTGACATGGTAACTACAGTAATTTAAAGTTTACCTCTGGGTTGAAAGACTGGACAGATAATAGAAAAGTATAGAAAAATGAAATGCTATAGGTAAAAGACACAAGATCTATATTTCTTTTTTCTCTATCCAGAGTTTGTTGTAACTTCTGTCATTAGAGGATAAATTATTTTGTTCATATAACCTCTCTGACCCTTCAGATTGCTCTTTCTTCATGATATTCTGATGTTGTAACCAAGATTGCTAATAATTTAATTGCTGCTTTTCTCATTATTTTTAAACTATTGTTTCTGCTCAGTGTTTGGGCCATCCAAGATGTGACAAGAAAGGTCATTGACTTTGTTTTTCTCTAGTTGACGTCCCATATTTTTTTCTTATATAAGACGCTACTTTTTTTAAAAAAAAATTTTTGAGTGTTATAATGTTTTTATTTTCCATTTTTCATTTTCATACAGTCACATATATACTGTGCATAACCTGGGCCATACAACATTAAACAATAATCACAGCAGTTCCTCTTGTCAGCAATACCCCCAGAAATATAAATAAAATAAAACTCAAACTCAAATAGAAACCCAATATACCTCTTCCGCTCTCCAAACACCTCTTTCTTCCGCCCCCCTCCAACTTACTATCTTCCCTCCATCATTCCCCTCTACCCTACTTCCCCTCCCCCTCTACCACTCCTCTCTCCCAGTCCATTCCCTCCCTTCCTTCTCACCCTCCCTCCAATCCTCTCTCCCGCCCTCTCTACCCCTCTTCCTTCTATCCCACTCCTCCTCCCCTTGGTGTATTTCTACTATATGTCAATGTATTCAGCTTGTCCTATTTTTACGGAGAAATTAAAGAGAAACAGTATACATGTGAAATTGCATTATGTTGAAATCTAACTCATAGTATTTGTACCCCCCTCCCCTACCCTCCCCCCTAACACCCCACCTCCTTCCTCCCCCCGACTTCCCAGAGCCCGTACATGGTATAGATTTTTAACAAACACAGTCTAAAATATATTGAGACAAAAGAAGAGACACTACTTTTTCTTAAAAACATTTACTTGAAAATGGAGGGGCATCTTATACACAGAAGAAGCACATACTGGATGAGCCTCTATCCTATAGTGCCGCTCTATCGTTCCTCTCTATTGTAGTTATTTCCTATATCACATTGCCACTGTAGGTTTCATCTCTTTTGTTCCTGTGATGTATTTCCTGTTCCTGTTGTATTATTCACTCTGAACAGTGATTGCTTCTAGTGTCTTCTAGTTTCTTTTACAAGAAACTACCTGAAACATGGAGACATCTTAGAGATTGAAAAATATGGTATATATATTTTTGCCAGTGATGGGAAAAAAGAAAATTGACAAGTGTTGGAATGGGCTGACAAGTTTCGTGTACCAGATAAATGTGCTAAACTTTAATTTGTAAGATATTCAGAGGTGAGGAACCAATTTTAGTTTATAAAGAGCTTGGGTTAGTTTATAGCCTTGTTTATGTGCATGTGTGTTTTTGTGTGGATGTTTGCAAGATAGGTGGGTAGGTAGATAAGATAGATAGATAATGATAGATAGATAATGATAGATAGTCATAGGTAGTCATAGATAGATAATGATAGATAGTCATAGATAGTCATAGGTAGTCATAGATAGATAATGATAGATAGTCATAGATAGTCATAGGTAGTCATAGATAATCAAAGATAGTCATAGATAGATAGATAGATAGATAGATAGATAGATAGATAGATAGTCATAGATAGAGAGGTAGAGATATTGTGCTAGCTGCCATAAAATCATTAATGAATTCATAATAGATACATAGGAACCTTGGATTTCTAGTGGACGATTACTTAAACATGAGCCAGCTGGTAACAGCCAAATATATATATATATATATATATATATATATATATATATATATATATATATATATATATATATATATATATATATATATACACACACACACACACACACACACACACACACACACACACACACACATACATACAATCTTTGGTTGTATAAACAAAGGCATAGAATCAAAATCATGTGATGCATTAGTACCACTTTATAAAGCCTTCATAAGACCACATCTGGAATACTGCAACCAGTTTTGAATAGCTTGAATAGCATCCGCATTACAAAATGGATGTTGAGACTTTGGAAAAAGTGCAAAGAAGAGCAACTAAGATGATTAATGACCTGGAGATAAAAGCATATGAAAAATGGTTTGCAGGAATTGGGTATGGCCAGTCTAGAGAAAAGAAAGACTAGGGGTGACATAATAGCAATATTCCAGTATTTGAAGAACTGCCACAAAGAAGAGAGGGTCATCTTATTCTCCAAAGCACCTGAGCGCAGGACAAGAAACAATGGATGGAAGGATGTGTTGTGTTTGTTTTGAAAATTAAAAATTAAAAAAAGAAAAGAAACAATGGATGGAAACAAATCAAGGAAAGAAGCAACCTGAAATGAAGGAGAAACTTTCTAACAGTGAGAACAATTAACCAGTGGAACAGCTTGCCTTCAGTAGTCCTAGGTACTTCATCACTGGAGGTTTTTAAGAAAAGATTTGACAGCCGCCTGTCTATAATTATATACAGTCTCCTGCTTGAGCAGGGGGTTGGACTAGAAGACATCCAGGGCCACTTCAAACTCTATTCTGATTAACTGAAAAAAGATCTCATTTGAGATAGATTTTTCCAAAATCTTTAAAGCCCTATTTTTTTTCTCCCCAATGCTTGTGGGCATATTGTTCTATCCTCACTAAAGTCAATTCTTCCTTCCTTTGTCTTGCAAATTCAACTACTTAAATATCATTCAGGTAAGCCCACTTTTTACCTCATTTTAGTGAAATCTATGGAAATATACAACTTGCTTTGGTCATTTCAATGAAATATATAAGAATAAAAATAACCTCAACACTCATGGAAGTCAAGAAAATTTCACTTGCTTTCAGCAGGATTTAATTTGAGAATCTATTAGTGTAGCAAGAATTTTGAAGTGTTGAAGACAATTGGGGAGAAGAAAATGGTAAGATATATAAGACTGTATTACAGAGGCCCATTATAGCCCCATGGGGCTTCTGGCCCCATTCAAAGTGCTGACTGGAGTTATAAAACTCTACTTAGCTCAGGACCTGATTAAACATCTCTTCCTGTTTTTATCTACCTATGATTTATATTTTGTACAGAGGCACTTTCTAAATGCTTCAGTGGAAAAAATACTGTGATAAAGAGGGACTCTTTCCCATGTAACCAACATGTGTAATGGTGAACTACAGCTAGAGGTAGATATTGATCAACATCAAAATCATCTCCTCCCACAACACAAAAAACAAGGACAAATAATTGCTTCATTGACTAGTGTTTTTTGGAAATTTGATTTTGACCCAGGAATCTAGAAATTGTTCAAGTAACACCCTAAAATTATGAAGAAGATTTACTATGCATATGGCACTTAATTACTTATCTTTGATGTATTATAAGAAAATGATTTCAGTTGCTTGAATTTCTCTTTCCTTTGCCTCATATTTTAAAACATTCTCTAAGCTATTCTAAAGTTATTTTATAAAGAAAAGTGGTAAAAATTGCAAATGCAATTCTAGCATATCTAAAACATCAGCATAAAAATAATATAATAATGACGTTTTGGAATGTCTGTGGCAAGTTAAGAGGATATTTTCATATAAATGAGATTTCTAATTTTTAAGTTATTAAAGCTACAAAATTTTGACCTTCCCAATTTGTGTAAGATCAAGCCATCTTATTCTGCCAGAGCCACTGCCTTTATGCAGTCCACCATTGTTTACTATTAACTGGCAGTGGCTTGTCAAAATCATTATTGAAGGCTTCAAATCCCCTATCCCTTAAAAAAAACATAAATACCCAATACTTTTTGTTCCCAAAGACCTCTATTTGGGCAAGTTGATTTTCTGGTATATGATATGTTCTTTAAATTTTGGGGAGATAATAGCTTGTTCTTTCTCAGCATATTAAGTTGTATAATTTTGTTTAGTCCTTTCTTCTTCCATATTTGTGTGTGTATGTGTGTGTGTGTGTGTGTGTGTGTGTGTGTGTGTGTGTGAGAGAGAGAGAGAGAGAGAGAGAGAGAGAGAGAGAGGGAGAGAGAGAGACAGACAGACAGACAGACAGACAGACAGACAGACAGACAGAGATCAGTCCTGTGTCATCTGCAGAGAGGGATCACATTTGGGTCACATTTTTCTTTATGAGGGAAAAGTATCTGACCAAGACAATGTACATACCACTACTTTATTTACATCTACTGTCTAATTGTTACTATTTGCTCCTCCTCAGTATCATCCGACAATTTACACTGACTCCTATTCACATCCTTATCACTTCCCTGATATTTACTTCTAAAATATTTTTCATACAAATTCATTCCATTCATTTGAAGAAGTGAATGGAATACTGAAATTGTATGTGTTAATAAAATTGTATGTGATAATTTTATTATCACATGCAATTTCATTATTCCATTCATTCCAAAAGTATGACTTTTGTTACACTTTGCCTTCATAGTACAGCGGATGATAGATCTAAGTCCCAACAATTCTTTACGCACGTTTACTCACTTTTGCTATAACAGCATTCCAAGTACCAGTTCTATGAAAAGCAATTGAATGAGATGCAAGCTATATATATTCTTAGATGCTAATAATTGACTAGAAGAATCATTTGGATGTCTGCATGTTCCTTTCAGAGAATCAGTTTAGGTTTGTAACCAAGTTAAAAGAAAACTCCTGTATATTTTGTAATTTTTTAAAAGGAAATCTTCCAGAACAAGAAGTGGTTCATGATATTCCAAGGATATTTTAGGGGAAAAATAGAATGTTCTGCATTTCTATATTGTTGTTGTTAGTTGCAAAGTCATGTTTGCCCCATCGCGATCCCATGGACAACATTTCTCCAAGCCTTCCTGTCCTCTACCATCCTCTGGAGTTCATTTAAGCTCACGCCAACTGCTTTAGGGACTCTATCCAGCCACCTCATTCTCTGTTGTCCCCTTTTTCTTTTGCCCTCAATCTTTCCCAGCATTAGGCTCTTCTCCTAATTACTGGCCTTCTAAAGAGCAGTCAGGATTGATCTGCTCTAGGACTGACTGGTTTGATTGCCTTGCAGTCCAAAGGACTTTCTATATGATTTCTCTATAATATTCCATATTTGAAATATTTTACACATCCTCATGCTTGATTATATGCCCTTACTTTATATGAGCCACATTGGCACAGTGGTTAGAGTGCAGTTCTGCAGACTACTTCTGCTGCCTGCTGGCTGCCTGCAATTTGGCAGTTCAAATCTTATCAGGGTCAAGGTTGACTTAGCCTTCCATCCTTCTGAGGTAGGTAAAATGAGGACCCAGGTTGTTGGGGCCAAGAGGCTGACTCTGTAAACCACTTAGAGAGGGCTGTAGAGCACTGTAAAGCAGTATATAAGTGCTATTGCTATTGTTTCTTGTTTCTTTTTATCTATAAAATATATTCTTTGCTTCCCATTTAAATAATCTTGATGGCACTTGTATTTGCTTAGTTGTATTGAACTAATACCATTTCACTGATAATATTTCAGATATTTTCCAATTAGAATAAATAATATTTTCAATGGTTAACATTTTTAAATGAGTCAATGATCTCACAATACATTTTAGATTTATATGTTCTAAATGTTGCATATGCAAGTAATTGAGCATTTTACTTTTGATTGTGATTCTAATAGTATCATTGGTGACAGAGGGGAATGGGTATGCATGCAGTATTGAATCCTATTATAACAATAAGAGAAGATGCTACCAATGTGAAACTGCAAATGTTTTGAAGCTATAATTACCTTTGGCAGTTCCTATTCACTGTTACTATTTCTTTCTTTACCTTTTCAGCAAATTATCTTAAACTGAAAGGATTTTGTTCAATAGATGTTGACAGTCTTATTGAGACAAAGGTTTTTTTTCAACCTAAGGAAAGTTCAATACAGTACTGGAAGAATATAACATAATTCTTTGCTAGTCTTTGAGTGCAACACTTCTCACTCTGGCAGTACAGCTGATAACCTGTACAGGTACAACATTCTACAGTGTTTACACCTGCCAGCATAAATAAGAATTGAAAGGCAACAAAAAGCATAAAAGGTTTTGGGGGTCTACTGAATCATCAATCCAGATTTACAGATTAGAAATCCTGTGATGTGATTTCACTATTAGACTGCAGTAAACTTTGTTCATGATAACAAGTTCTTCTGTGACAACTTGAGTGGATTCTTAATTAAAAAGTGGCTTGTGGTTTTTCTTACAGGAACTGTCTTTTGAAATTACCCGTAACATTCCCAATTAATACTGCTATATTTAAGTCCCCACTTAAATATGATTATAAGTCCAAGGATCAGTTACAATTTTTTTTTTTCCAATGCTGTTGTAACTTTGAATGGCACTAACCAAGGCAGTCATTAAATGATAACTATCTCTATATAAGTGTGTGTGTGTGTGTGTTCCAGCATAATTCTGAACGCCTCGAGCAATTTCAACCAAACTTGGTACACTGATGAAACTTACTCTCTGGAAATACTGTGGGGGTAACACACCTCTTTGGGGAGTGGGCGGTGTTCTGTTAAGATACAACTTGTTTTGCCTTAAAATGGCTTCTACCGTATTGCCTTAAAATGGCTTCTATTGTACTGTGCTGTGGAGTTGCCATGGTAAAGGCTTCACAGTACTCCACAAGAAAGCTCCCTCTGGTAAGGGGAAAATCCAACATTAGAAATTGCGGCGACTCATCAGACATCGGGCTCATATTACCACAAGTGGCGGACTTGTATTGAAGCCAAAAGATACTGGACTAAAATTCACATGTGGTTAGAGAAAATGATACATAAACACATGGATCTTAAACCAGAGATTTTTTTTATTGGGAATTATACCAGAAATCTATAACAAAGACTTAAAATATTTGATTGTAAACGTTTTAACAGCAGCTAGAATCGTATTTGCAAAAAACTGGAAAAATGAAACAATACCAAAACAGGAAGAAGTTATTCGAAAAATAATGGAGTGTGCTGAAATGAGTAAATTGACATTTGAAATTAAAGAACAAGAAGACGAGCAATTTTATAAGATACGGGATTTGTTTTATCAGTGGCTGGGGAAAAAAACTGGAAATGAAAAATGTTTTACTTATGTTTTAATTGAAGGAGTTAAGTGATAATACAATAATACAATTGTTGTGAAATAGATTAATAATGATACAATGAAAGACTGATATATATGAATTGAATAATTTAGAACTTTTTGTTTTAAAATGGATAAGAATAACAATGAATTTATGTATACTTGATAGAGGATTGGTGATATAATGTATAACTCTAAGTATATATTATAAAGATATTCTGCTGTTGATAAATAATTTTAATAAGGAAGTAATCAAAAATTGGTATATATATATGAAGTGAGTATTTAGAATACCTTGTTGAAAAATGAAGGAATAACATCTTTGTTTGAATGTTTGATGTACAAGGATAATAATGAACATAAACATACTCGATAGATGATTGGTGGGATTATACATAATTGAAAATAGTGATATACAAATATAAATAGTTGGTAAAAAAAATTATATTGTAAAAATATTCAGAATGGGATAAGTGATTATGTAAAGGTATATTGTTATTAAACAGACAATCAAGAATGTAAGGGAATTAGGTTTATTGAAAAGAAAGAAATATTAATTGTAATTGAATATATGTTGTACAATGAAAGTGAGGTATTTAGTTATATTAGATGGAAAATCTGTGATTGTATATGTAATTGAGAATATGGATGCAAAAACACTTGTAACCAAACGACAAGCTGTATGTAATGGATGAGAATTTTTTTATGTTGGTTTTTTTATGTTTAAAAATAAAAAAAATGCAAAAAAAGAAAAAAGACATTCATGGAAGGATGGTTGGGATAAATAAATACCTGGGCAGTGCCAGGTTACCATCTGTTCCTAATAAAATGCATCTCACCAAATCAGTTGGATGTCAAGGGGCTTGATTATAACCCAAGCAATCGGAGGACAAAAGATTAAGGTTTTCTGCGATTGTATCAAAATTTACTAATAATGTTTTTCCTCATCCTTTTTCAGGTGGCTAATCTTGCTTGCTCGGTATCCACAAATGAAGAAGGAATTAACATTGTCCAAACAGCAGCCAATCACTTGGAGACCTTATGCCCTCAGGTATGATTTCTCTCTTTTTCCTACATGTAAATACATAAACACATAGAATTATTTTTCATTCACACAATGAATGCTATTTGCAATTTGAGAATAAGATTCATAATGCATCCTTGCATGATGTGTGATATTTTCCCCCATTATCTCTCTCATCTTTTTTTTCTTAAACTAAGAAAGGTTTAGTCTGCCTTAGATCATCTTTCAGCCTCTCCTGTTCATTTAAGCTGCAATCTTTGCCTCATTGATCAGAATATATACGTATATTCCCTTTAAACAAAAATCTTGACGGTATAATTTATTAGCACTTAAATAAACCTCTCAGACTTTCCCTTGCTGTAGCTTCATTATTCAGGGCTGAAATTGCTTTTTGTAGATAAAATGTAGGAGAGGATCAGGATCTCTTCACTGGCTCCATCCTTGAGTTCCATCAAGCTAATCAGTAGCTTACTGTTGTGGCCCGCCAGCAGCCAGCAAAGCTGGCGGCAGACTCAGACAGTGAGGAAGTTGGGGAGGAACATGGGCTAGTCCTGGAGTCTGGGGAAGGCTCTAATGAGCACTCTGTGTTGGAGACAGAGATGGGGCCCGGGCTGTCTAACAGTTATCAGCTGCCTTCGGAGTTGGATATCTGGGGCAGAAGAACAGCTGGAGCCTGTTCCCAATGTGCGCATGCACAGAGCTGCCAGGAGAAGGGAACAGTTAAGGAACAATGGTAAACTCAGGAATAAAGGCATAGGTGGATGGTGAATTGCCCCTCCCATTGGGAATAAAAAGGAAAGAAAGGGAAGTAGAGTTTGCAGGAGATAATTAGTTCAATTCATTAAGGTGAAGATCTGTTCCTGACTTCTTAATTGCTGCTACAGAGTGGCATTTGGAAGATATCGGCCTGGCAGCTCTCCAAACTCGATAAAGGTCTGTAGTTGTGAAATCTCAGGAAAGACAGTTTGCTGAGACTTTGCTGGAGAGGAATTCCCTTTAATCTAAATAAAAGAGGTTTTATCGGGACGAGGAGTCTGCTTCATGATCTTGGGAAGCTTAGGTCAGAACAATTTCATGCATACAATTGTGCATATAATCCAGAGGCACTTTGCCTTTCTATATTATGTGTTATTCTGGGTGTCAAGGGGTACTGACTATAACCTCTCATGCTCTACAAGGCATGATCTCCCTTAGTTCTCCTGTGCATCCCACAGGACGGAGGACACTTGCACATTCCACTCCAGCCCCCTTTTTGCAAATACTGTCATCTTGTGTGCCTTTGAAAGCATACCTTTCCCATTGTAGCCCCTCCCCTATGGACACCCTCACCCCTAGGGTCCTATAGGTCCCTGTCCTTTCATCCTTCAGACAGCACTTAAAACCTTGGTCTTCCCCCAGACCAGGTTGGAATGGGAGGTAAGAGTGCAAGCTGGCCGCCGCACCAGGTTTTTTGATTTTATTTTTTATTGCTATTGGTTTTTATACCATTTTATATTGTTTTAGGCCATTTTATTGGTTATTTGCCATCCAGAGTTTTTTTTAAAAAACATGTGCAGTGTCAGCGTTCCAATTAATGCAGCCATTTCAAAGCAGAACTCCGAGACAGGTTGATTCCTCAAAAAACAGCTTTATTAGGAAGTATCATCTTGATACAACTGGTGAAAAGCCAACTCTAAATGTTCCCATACTTTTCACCGCATTAAAAAGTAAATGTTTCCTGTTTTCCAAAACAATAAATCACATTGTCCAATCTGGATACTAGTTGGTTGCCAGGTTACTTCTCTCCTCCTCCACTGGCCAGCCACCTGTTGGAATGTCTCTGACTCACCAAAGAGCTATTCTGTTTTTCAACATAGCCCCTCTTTCACTACAACACCCCCACCCCCCCCCTTAGCTGTGTCAGCCGGAAGCCCTGAGAAAAGAAATGGCCACTTCCAGTTCGGCTTTTTTAATATAAAATTATGTTTTTTTTAATATAAATGATTTATGTAAACAGCAAGGCTGGCTCCCACTGTATGGCCTAGAAAGGCATACCTGGGCTACACAATTTGAATGATTATTAGATGACGTCATAGGGACGCGGTGGCTCAATGACTAAGACACTGAGTTTGTTGATCAGAAATGTCAGCAGTTCAGTGGTTTGAATCCCTAGTGCCACATAATGGAGAGAGCTCCTGTTATTTGTCCCAGCTTCTGCCAACCTAGCAGTTTGAAAGCATGTAAAAATGCAAGTAGAAAAATAGGAACCACCTTTGGCGGGAAGGCAACAGTGTTCCGTGCATTTTCAGCATTTAATCATGCCAGTGACATGACTATGGAGACGTCTTCAGACAGCACTGACTCTTCAGCTTTGAAACGGAGATGAGGTCCGCCCCCTCGAGTCAAAAATGACTAGCATATATGTGCAAGGGGAACCTTTACCTTTACCTAGATGGCGCCAGACAGTTGGAATTGGATGTATCTTTGCTGACATGTAAAGTCCATTTGGAATTTTGTCTAGATATGAAACTTTTAATATTAGAAATTGTTATCCACAGCAGCCCTGTGCATATTTATATGAACAAAAATGATACAAAGCTTACTCCCACATAAAACTGGTATAGGAATGTGGCTTTAGTGCCACAATTAATAAACACATGCAAGTTACCATAGATAATCACGGATAAGCTGACCTTTGAAATTTCAACCAAGATATTATGAAAAAATGTTTCGCCCAGTGATAAGCAATCATTGAATCGCAGGCAGGAAACTGCAAATGGTTATATCCTCATTTATAAAGTTGTGTGATACTAATATCATGACAGGCTTTAAAAATCTGAGCTTTGTTTGCAGAAAAGTCAAACCCAAATTTGGTGTGCATTTTAGAACTTAAAATTCTTGGTTTATCAGTGAGTATATGTAATATCTGTTATCAAACTATCTTCTCAGCTAGCATTAATATAATAATACAGAGCTGCCAAGACTCCTGGTACACAGCATGCCTCATGGGGTGGACCAATTTGAAAAGAACATTCAAACATTTAAATAAATTTGGAAGCATTGTCATCATTCAATGGGAAATTTCTGATTTCTCTATCATCTCTTTGCCCTAGATCTGTGATGGCGAACCTATGGCACATGTGCCACAGGTGGCACGTAGAGTCTTCTCTGCGGACCTTCCAGCACACACACGCATGCACAAGGGGTGGGGTTCATGTGTGGAAGGCGCTCATTGCATTTTGGGGGTTAGTGTGCATATGCATGCACCCACGCCCCATTTTGGGCCTGGAAGGCCTCCTGTACCAACTTGGAAGCCAAAAATAGGTGGGGCGCTCACGCATGCATGTGGGATGTGCGCGGGGGGCAGGGCCCACGCATGGGGGCACTTGCATTGCATTTGGGGGTGCGCATGCTTTGGGCACAGCACAAAAATGGTTTGCTATTACTGCCCTAGATTGATTAAATCAAATAATGCTTCTCTTTTTTAATCACCATAGTGGCTATTGTTGTTAGTGCGTCCTCATATCCATATTTTAAGGCCTGAGAACTCCACTTTTTTGTTTCTTTGGTCTGTGAATAATCACATGCAATGGTTAATGGGAAGGCTGCTCATTCAAACGTGGTTGTGGAGGATATAATTGGTTACAAACCACCATAGAGATATCAGTATGGAAATATGTGGCTCAAAGTCCCCATTGATTTATACCCACGCAAGGAGATATACTGTATGTTGATGATGGGGAAATCATCCTAATAGGAAGGCAAAAATTAATGCATCCAGCCTGGCCAGGGTGAAAGCTCTATGGAATTTCATGGTGGTGATAGATAAATGGCAGGAAGCTGATATGTTTCTGTTGGAAAAGACTCCAATTGCGACAAGGTGAGATTTAGATCAGTTCAAAAATCAGTGTCCCAAATATATTGTTTTAAGAATCATTGGCTTTATTGTTGTGTTTTCCCAAAAATAAGACAGGGTCTTATTTTCTTTGACTCCCCAAAATAAGCAGTTGACCTTATTTTCAGGGAGTCTTATTATTTATGAGGTGCAGGAGGCAGCGAGGGTGGTCACTGCATGGGTGCTTATGTGTTGCAATATTTTCGAGGGGGTTATTTTCAGGGGCGGCCTTACTTTAGCGCATGCACTCAAAAGCCCAATTGGTCTTATTAAGAGGTCTTATTTTCAGGGAAACAAGGTACATACTAATGGGGAAAGATTATTATAGGCTGCTTCTGATAGCCTGTTTATGTCCCCATTCAGAGTGCCTAGTTTGTGACTCTCACGTTGTTCTTTTGATTTCAGTGTGTATGTCTTGTTCTTGATTTTGTCATTAATTGTCTTCTACTATGATGTCAATGGAGATTCTCAGTCATCCAGGTGATGGTTGTCCCAAAGGTGCTTTTTCAAGAGGCAGCAGGACTTTCTTATTTTTCTTTGAAGACATTTCACTTCTCATCCAAGAAGCTTCTTCAACTCTGACTGGATGGCGGGAAATGGAAGTATTTATATCCTTGCAGACGGCTCGTCTTTTGAATTCTTTTAGAAAATTGTTGAGTCACTTGGAGGTTTGTCTGTGTTCTCAGGGTCACCTGAGTAGTGCAGCAGGGTGTGGAGCCTTCTTGGAACTGCTGAAAGGACTGTTGTGAAGTTGTGTTTTCTGCCCTGTGCCCCTTCACTGTTGAATGCAGGTGTGAGCTGATGGTGATGAGTCTGTGTTTGTCTCCATCTCTACAAACTGCAAACTACAAGAACCATTTGCACAACACAGACTCATCCCCAACAGCTTGTGCAGGGCAGAGAACATCCTGCAGGGGGCACATTTGAAAAGGTGTAATGGACATTTAATTGATTCCTAATTAAATTGCCAATTGGCCACCATCTGTGTCTAAGCAGGTATCTGTAACCTAGGACTTTCACTTCCCCTACAGTTTTAAGACCTCCAGGTGGTATTTCGTTTGAAAATACAGGTATTTATGGGAGTTTCAATTTTTATCCCAGCTTATATCAAGAATGGTGTTATAATGTTGGCAGATTGTTGCAGCTATCTGTTTTTATCCTTATATCCATTGTTGCTTTACGGAAGCACAAATAAGAGACATATTCCTCTATAGCAATATTTTTCTCAACTGCCTCAATGCAGATGAGCTCTATATGTTATAATTATATTTTAACACTAATCTAATATTATATGACAATTAAAAACATCAATCACAATACTTTTCAGAAGCATACTTTGCCTTTTTAGATTATGAAAGCAACTTGGCAAAGATAACCTCTGTATGAATAGAACTATATTTATTGTTCCAAAAAGCTCATTAAAAAGTTGTACAGTAGCCAATAAATGTGAAAATGCTGAAAGTATGTGTGGGATAGTTGGAACTTTTTCATCGAGCACATTTACCATAATCCAAATGTAACTTTACACATAGGTAATGCCATTTTATTACCAATTTGCATGCTGTTGTTGTTGTTGTTTATTGGTTTTGTATGCTATTCACTCTCCGTTTGGTTTTTGAAAACTAAAAAGTTATCTGGGATTATTTATGAGTGTCCTTGTAGATCAAGTTGAGAATAGGATGACCAATTTACTTATATATAGAAATTCCTATCTTCTCTAGATATCTATCATTCATTTTAATACGTACCAGAGTGTTTGCAAGGTTAGATTAAAAAAAGTCAAGATGGCTGCCAGTATGGTGCACATGACACACATTGTCAGACTAAGCCCTACAATGATATGGAACAGTTCAGCCAAAGTTCAGTTCTTTATTTGCTATCACATAACAGACAGAATCTTGCCAGACTAAGCCCATATTACCCACAGCCTAATGGATATACTCTGAGAGATAGTATGTTGTGACCCAGGCTTCCTTAAAAAGCAAGAAGCAAAGTCTTGGTCCCTGCAAAACCTCTTTTATTTACATAACTGTGAATACTCAGCAAGGCTTAGTAAACAGTCTTGTTCTTGTTTTCTGGCAGCTCTGCGCATGTACACACTGGGAACAGGCTCCAGCTGTTCTTCTGCCTCATTGCTGTCTAACTCCCTCTCTGCCTCTGACTCAGAGCCCTCATCTGAGCTTTCCTCAACACCCCAGGACTAGTCCATGTTCCTCCACAAATTCTTCACTGTCCGACTCTGCTGCTAGTTCTGCTGTCCACAGCATAGCCCTGGAGTGGCTATCCAAATTCTCCTTCTCTGACCCCTATCCATCTCCATGCTGTGCTGCCTATTGTCTCCCCTACACCCTTTTCTGGAATGTGCTTCCTTCTTCCTGGGAAGCTGCCGCCTCACTTTAGTCCTTCACACCAGCTTCTCCTCTGTGGCCTTCATTTCTCACACACATAAAAATCAAGGAGAGCTTCAATCACACCATCACAGCTAGCATCTTGACTTTTTTTTTTACCCACACCCAGCAGACACCTCAGGTACTTACCTATATCAACATGAGCTGATTCAGTTGGGGCAGAAAGTGGGTAGCAGTAAACAGAATTTTCTGCATAAAAATATATTCAAAAGGGGATATATGAAGAAAGACGCATGGTGTGGGGGCGGGATAATTCCTTTGGAAGTGACTGAAGACAACAAATTGTTTGTTCCTGGAAAAAATATTGAAACTTCATGTTAGTGTTATATTTTTAAAACCATAAAATGTATAATGAGTTGCTAAAAATACAGTAAGAAAAACTGTACACAAAACTACTTACGTTAAGGGAATAATATAAGTACAACTTTCCACCTTGTAGCTTATTCTATATGATAGAATTAAAGAATGAAATAATACATGAAAAGTGCATACTTTGGTATTGTCCATTTTTAATAGATTAACCCAGAGGTGGTATTCTACCAGTTCGGACTGGATTGCCCAAACTGGTAGTGGAAATCGCAGGTGGCTCCGCCCACCTGCGTCCGACTCTATGGCATTCCATTTAGACCCTTTTTCTACCAAAAGTGTATGCGCAGAAGGATTTGCGCATGTGCGGAGATGGTGTGTGCGCTCACATTTGCAAACCGGTAGGGAAGGTAAGTGTATACCACCCCTGGGATTAACCCATAACAAGTTTGCATAGGTAATTATTGTTTGTTCTGTTTACTCTAATTAAGGCAAAACCACAGAGAAAACTCTTAAGGTTCTAAGGCTAATTTTGACACTAGAGAAGTAATGAGTCTTTTCAAACCGAAATTTGTTCTGCTATGGATAGCAGTTGAAAACACTTCAATTTTTCCCTATATATTATTTGCTTTCTTTCCACAGATGCCTGGGATAGACTTGGATTTTTTCTCTCTCTAACTGATCCCCTTAAAAATATCGTAAATATTATTCAGAAATTAATTGAAATGTTTACTAGTTCAGTCCATCTTGAATCTATTAGCACAAAGACTATATGTTATACACAAAGAACCACTGCTTTTCCGGCTTAACAGTATTTTCTACAGATACTGAACATTGAACAAGGGCAGAGAAATTAGGTAAAAGAAGGAGTCAATGAGATGCTAGCCATCTGCCTTCAACCTGGCAAAGCAGATGTTATTTTTCTAACAATGTCAACATTTTCTTAAGTGCCATTTCCAGCCATCCAATAAGGGCATTAATTAAAGGTACATATCATTATCTTGAGATTGGTGTTGTTAAAATGATAATGACATTTTGAAAAAGCAGGGGGAAATGCTCTAATGCTATTTTTATTGTGGTTGCTGCAGTCTTACACCCATAGAATGGAAGTCAGTGTAAATTCCTTCCGGGGAAGCATATTTAGGAGTGAAATATCCATTTTAGTAAGGCCTGTCTTGATTAGAATTATTGCCATTCATACTAGAGAGATTTAATACACGTCTCTAAATCTCAATGTTTAATTTCCTTTCCTGCTGGCCACATGACCATGGAGATGTCTTCGGACAGCGCTGACTCTTCGGCTTTGAAACGGAGATGAACACCGTCCCCTAGAGTTTGGAAAAACTAGCACATATGTGCAAGGGGAACCTTTACCTTAATGTTATATTAAAATGCACAGTTCCTGGAGCATGATTTGTTCATGGAACCAGAAGGTAACAGTAATAATATTACAGAATTCTAAGGCATTTTAGATGTCTTCTAATCCAATGATGACCCACAACTTCTGAAGACAAACTGCTCCACTGAATACAGGTAGTCCTCAACTTACAACAGTTCATTTAGTGACCATCTGAAGTTTCAATAAGACTGAAAAAAGTGACTTAAGACCATTTTTCACACTTCAGACTGTTACAGGATCCCCATGGTCATGTAATCAAAATTCAACCAATTCATATTTATGATGGTTGCAGTAAAATTACAGTTAACAAAAATATACATATTTTTTTTACTGATGAAGACCGTGACTCAGTGGCAGGTTCCTACTGGTTTGGACTGGTTCAGCTGGACCGGTAGTGGTTTAGAGTCTGTGTCGCGGGAACTGGCAACGATCCAGGCCTGCGATGCCCCTGAACCAGTTTTCTGGTGGTGCTGTAGGCACTGCCATCTTGTTTTTTGCTTCTGAGCATGCTCGGAGCAATTTTTATTGCTCTGTGCATACGCACATGAAGTGCAGGTGTGAGGCGTATCCATGAGCAAACTGGCAGTTGAGACTGCCGGAAACCACCCCTGCTGTGACTATGATCTGTGACTATGATCAGTGTTGCTGGCAACACTGAGCACCTATTTCTCTTCCTGTGGTTCTGGATCTTTACATGGATTTTGACCTGAGCAACTTTACATTCAGGATTTGGGTTCAAGGTCCTATTTTTCAGCCTATTTCTTACCAGAATTTATTGCTCATTTTTCTACATATTCAGGACTCAGTACAGAATTATTTTAACTCTAGCTTTTAGAGATAAAGGATTAAAAATCAGCACAAAATTTGGAAGAGACTTGAAGTTCGTGGCAGACGAAGAAATAACTGAATGTAGATAGAGTAATATTTTGTATTTTTCCTTCAGGTGGCCACTGGGTTGGTATTATATACCAAACTTACTCGTTTTGTTGCTTCAAAGTTATGAAAAATGATGAGAGCAGGGGCAAGATTATTTTGGCCTTAATATTTTTCTGCTGTTAGACAAAGTGAATTTCCATAGAACGCAGTAAGAAAAAAAACTTCCTCCCTTTTCCAGCACTTTAAAGCTACACGACATGATATTAATTTTGAAGGAACCAAATTACTCTCCAAAACTGAACACTTCAACAAGAGAATGGAAGCTATTGAAATAGAGAAACACCCCCACAACATGAATAAACGTGACAATACCTCCCATCTACCAGACATCTGAAAACCAGCCCTAGTCAACAAACGAGCCCCACTTACCACCCAGGTTGTTACAACACGAAACAACAACGGACACACAGCCAGCACCAATCAGCACCAATCTATCAACCATGATACAACCACACAGCCAATCAATCCACTTACTGAAACAAAGCCAGTACTCCACACACACACACACACACACACACACACACACAGACGCACACACCAAGATTTATAGAAAGACAGCAGCTATGATCACGCTTTAAGCCGAAAACTCCAGCCTGAAGATGGCAAGTGACACCTCGCCAAAACGTTGCCTAGACAATCTCAATCTTACACGGGAAAAGACCTGAATACAACAAGACCAGCATGTATCTCTCTCTCCCTCCTTCCCTCCCTCCCCCTCCCTCCCTCTCTCCTTCCCTCCCTATACATACATACATACATACATACATACATACATACATACATACATACATAGTATAAGATGCTCTGAAGTGTAAGACATCCCTAGTTTTTGGGGAGGAAAATAAGGGAAATTTTTTTTTGCCTCTGCCTCCAAACAATTTGCCTCCTTTTAGGGGTGGAAAGGGTGTGTCTTTTACTCCAAAAAATATGGTAGATAGAGTTGGAAGGGACCTTGGGGTTCTTCTAATCCAACTCCCTGCCCTACTGCTGTTCCCTGTACCAGACCTAAACCATTCCTGACAAATGGCTGTCCAAACTTTTCTTAAAAACCTCTAGGGATGGAGCACTCACAATTTCTGGAGGCAAGCCATTTAAACATTTCTTATACTAGACTGTAATTCTAGGAAGAGTCCTTCTCCATTCCCCTTGTAGAGGAGAAACATTGGAAAAGAGCCATAGATGAGGAATGCAAGTTTAAGAATGTTCATTTGGGAAAATATATAATCAAAGTTACAACAGAAGGACAGAAAACACACTCAAATGAAATCAAATGATGGGAGAAACTCCTCTGGATCTCAGCAAGTCTTTCTTTTCTTTTAATGGAATTAACTGCATGAACGAATCGTGGAGAGCAGCCACCCAGGAGCAGGGGGCAGCCGGCGTTGCCGCCTCCTCCTCTTCGTCGCCGTTGGAGAGTCCGGAGAAGGGGCAGAAACCATGGAAAGGCAAAGGGGGGGGCAGCAGAAGAGGCCCTCCGCAGGAGGAAAGCGGGCCAGGTTGTGTTCATTGTGCTGTAAGGAGTTGGCCCACGGGGCTGCCCGGAATAATCTTCACAACGCTTGGCGAAAATAATAGAAATGGCGCCGCCACGCTGAAGGCGCCATTTTCGGCATTTTATGGGCCTAGTCCTGTTTTCCTTGT
The DNA here is from genome assembly GCF_009769535.1 of Thamnophis elegans. Lineage (NCBI taxonomy): Eukaryota > Metazoa > Chordata > Lepidosauria > Squamata > Natricidae > Thamnophis > Thamnophis elegans. The sequence goes on along the minus strand of NC_045555.1, from coordinate 20,897,903 downwards.
TGACTGGGAGGAGCCCTGGTGTTCATCGGACTGCTGGAGGACTATTGTTATCAAAGAGGAGGTGGGTGATTCGAACGACGTTGGACGAGACAAGGCAGCTGGCCTATTCCCCACTGCTGCAGTCTCTTTAGGCACCCCCCTCCCTCTGCTTCGACGGTTTACGTTGCTTGGTGTTCCTGACATTCTGGCCATTCCTTGACTTCTTTGCTCTCATTTTTTGGAATCTTTTGGACTCTGCTGGCCGGCTTCAGAGAGGGGGTAGTCGGCTTGATATGGTGCTGTATAAGACCAGGCAGCTGGCCTTGCGGCCGCTGCCACAGCTCCTTAGACTCCCTCCCTCCTCCATCTCACTCGATTTGACCTTTCCCTGCGGTGCGGCCTCTCCTTCTCTGTTGGCCCTCTGTTTGCCCTCACCCATACGGGGCTTTTTGTCATCTGGCTTCCCTGCTCACGGCTGCTGGATGTTGGATTTGCGACCTGGTCCCAGTTGGTATGATCACTGCCGCCCGTTGACACTAAGGGACGCTATCTCAGCCCCCTCTGATCTTTTTTGGACCCCTCCATTTCTACACCATCTATCGCACAAGGAAGAGAGAAGACGAATTTTCCTTCCTCCCTCTATACCTCCGTTAACTTCCATCAGACTGGACTTTTGCGAACCCACCTACAAACTTTACACGAACTTGCACATTTTCTAACAGCTGCACAACTCTTTCTTGTATGGGGAGTTTATGTGGTATGTATGTGTTTGATTGAATGATCCCACACTTTTAATTTAATGCATTTTTATTAGTATTTATTGTATCATTGTATTTTAATATTAGTGGGGTATGCATGTGGAGAATGCCTGGCTGGTATGTGTGGGGGGATTGAGAGTGCGGCCCGGAGCACCCTCCACTGAGTGCAGAAGCAGAAGTGGATGGGGGCCGGGATCCGCCTCTCGTCCCAGAGTGAATGCCATGAATGGCCTGCCGGGGAGAACGGGGACCGTGGGATGGGAGGAGGGGTCTACGGTGATGGGGATGGGCCGGAGCATCCCGGTTACGTTTGGGAGACGCAGGTATGATGGGAGTTACAGGGCTAGCCATTACCGGGGAAGGAGGGTTCTCTACGTCACAGTGATCCCTCCTTCCGGCCCTGATAGCTCAACTCAAGAACCAGGTGGCAAGAGATGTCAGGGCCCTGGTCTCAGGTTGCTGTTGCTAAATGCCAGGTCTGTGATTCATAAAGCTCCCCTCGTCCGGGACTTAATATTAGACGAGGGGGCAGACCTGGCATGTATTACTGAAACCTGGCTGGGCCACGAGGGAGGAGTCCCCCTCTCAGAAATGTACCCAGAAGGGTTTCAGGTGCTCCATCAACCACGACACCAGAGAAGGGGTGGAGGAGTGGCAGCCATCATCCGAGAGTCATTAGTTCCTCGTGGGATCCCTGCTCCGGAGATTGTCGGGTGTGAGTCCCTTTTGGTGAAGTTGGACCTAGGGCGTCAAGTGGGCTTGTTTCTAACATACCTACCTCCCAGCTGCGTTACACAGCCCTGCCTGCGCTCCTTGAGTCAGTAGCCGGATTGGCGGTTGAGTTCCCCAGACTGATAGTACTGGGGGATTTCAACCTGCCATCTCTTGGCGAATGCTTGGATGGAGCACAGGAGTTCATGGCTTCCATGACAACCATGGACTTGACCCAGGTAATTCAGGGTCTGACTCATACAGCGGGTCACACGCTCGACCTCATGTTTCTCTCGGGGCAGTGGAGACGTGATCTGGAACTGAAGGGCATAGAGATCTCGCCCTTGTCATGGTCAGATCACTTCCTACTGAGGCTTGACTTTCGGAAACTACTCCCCCACTTCAGGGAGGGGGAGCCGATTAAGTGGTTCCACCCCAGGCGCCTGATGGACCCTTTGGGATTTCAGACGGCACTTGGAGAGATACCTGACTCCCTTGCACACAACCCGGCAGAGTCCTTGGTCGTGGCTTGGAATATAGCGGTGGCTGAGGCATTGGACCAGATTGTGCCTTTGCGGCCTCTCCGCGGCAGTGGATCCAGGCGGGCTCCTTGGTTCACCGAGGAACTCCGGGAGATGAAGCACCAAAAGAGACGCCTACAGCGATGTTGAAGGGCTAGTAACTCCGAATCTGACCGAACACAACTAAGAGCCTTTATTAGGACTTATTTAGTGGCGATACGGGTGGCAAAATGTGCTCATTTTTCTGCTCTTATTGTGTCCACAGAATCTCGCCCAGCCGCCCGGTTTAGGATAACGCACTACCTCCTGAAAGGGAGGGATGCGGGAGAACCCTTACAGGGTAGAGCCAAGGAATTTGTTCAGTTTCTGTCGGACAAAGTCGCTCGGATTCGGACGGACCTGGACTCTACTTGGACAGTTCCTGCAGAGATGCTGGGGGAGGGCCTTGATCGGACTTTGTGGAGCGATTTTGAACTTGTTGCTCCTGAGGAAGTGGACAAGGCCATGGGAGCGGTGAGTGCCTCCACCTGCCTACTGGACCCATGTCCCTCCTGGCTGGTCTTGATCAGCAGGGAGGTAACACGAGGCTGGCTCCAGATGATTGTTAACACTTCTCTATGGGAAGGATCTTTCCCGCACCCACTGAAGGATGCGGTGGTGAGACCCCTCCTTAAGAAGCCTTCTCTGGACCCAGCTATCCTTAACAACTATCGTCCAGTCTCCAACCTCCCTTTTGTAGGGAAGGTTGTTGAGAAGGTGGTGGCCTTTCAACTCCGATGGTCCTTGGATGAAACAGATTATCTAGACCCTTTTCAGTCGGGTTTCAGGCCTGATTACGGCACCGAAACTGCTTTGGTCGCGCTGATCGATGATCTCTGGCGGGCCAGGGATAGAGGACATTCCTCTATTCTGGTGCTTCTTGACCTCTCAGTGGCCTTCGATACCATTGACCATGGTATCCTTCTGCGGCAGTTGCGGGAGGTGGGAGTGGGAGGCACCATTTTACGGTGGTTTTCCTCCTACCTCTCGGACAGGTCGCAGTCGGTGTTGGTCGGAGGACAGAGGTCGACCCCTAGGCCCCTTAAATATGGGGTGCCGCAGGGCTCAGTCCTGTTCCCCCCTCCTATTTAAGATCTACATGAAGCCGCTGGGTGAGATCATACGCCGGCACGGGATCAAATACCATCAGTATGCGGACGATACTCAATTGTATCTGTCCGCCCCGTGCCAACTCGGCGAAGTGGTGGAAGTGATGTGCCAGTGCCTGGAGGCTGTCAGGGTCTGGATGGGAGCGACCAAGCTTGCACTCAATACCGACAAGACTCAGTGGCTATTGATGCTCCCTCCCAAGGATGGTCCAGATATTCCATCCCTTAGCCTGGGGTGTGAAATTCTACACCCCTCAGAGAGGGTCCGCAACTTGGGTGTCCTCCTGGATTCACAGCTGACATTAGAACATCACTTGTCGGCTGTGACCATGGGGGCCTTTGCCCAGGTTTGCCTGGTGCTTGATTACTGTAATGCGCTTTACATGGGGCTGCCCTTGAAAAGTGTTCGGAGACTACAGTTAGTCCAGAACGCAGCCGTGCGAGCGATTATGGGTGTACCTAGATACACCCATATTACACCTATCCTCCGCGAGCTGCACTGGCTTCTGATCGGTCTCCGCACACACTTCAAGGTGCTGGTCATCACCTTTAAAGCCCTACATGGCCTAGGACCTGGATATCTGGGAGACCACCTCCTGCCACATACCTCCCAACGGCCGATAAGAACTCACAGACTGGGCCTTCTCCGGGTGCTGCCGACCGGACAATGCTGACTGGCGGCTCCTCAGAGGAGGGCCTTCTCTGTAGCTGCTCCGGCCCTGTGGAACGACCTACCCATAGAGATCCAGACCCTCCCCACTCTCTTGGCCTTCCGAAAAGCCACTAAAACCTGGCTATTCCGGCAGGCCTGGGGCTGATGACTTCAGGAATGAGGTCCAGCCCCACCCAGATTGAGTGTATGGTGCATTGTTTTATATTGTTTCTTTTTAATTGTTCTTTATTTTAATTTCTTATATTAACTTTTTCTGTAAGCCGCCTGGAGTCCTACGGGATTTGGCAGCATATAAATCTATTGAAAGTTAAAAGTTAAAGTTCTTCCTTGGAAATTTTGGATTATTCATATTAAAAAGTTTGAATGCCTTTTGTTCATTGAGGTTTGTTTCCTTTTTAATCTTTCCTTTTTACGTAGTCATCTGCATGCTAACATTTCTTTCATGTAATTGACAAAAGATAATGCAATCATACAAAGCTTAACTAGAAAATGAATTGGGATAACACTCCTTTATTGGTAAAGTAGTTGTTTAATGAAGTAGCTGATTCTGTAGGATTTTGTCAGCAGGATCCTGACAACTTTTATCCAATGCAATTTAAGGAGGCCTCTTCCAATTCTCCAAAAAGGGGAGCTCTAAGGAACAGTTCCTCCCCTTTCCCTTGAAGAAAAAAAAAACCCACCTCTAGTTGTGAACAGACAAAATTGCTTTAGTGTACTATTTGTATTCGGAAACCAACAAGCGTAAAAATATGCAGGCAGCAATACATAATACACAGGAACAAAGATATCTTCAAAGCACAGTGAGCCTTAAATCACAGTGAGCCTGAATTTCAGTGTGCTGAGATGTCAAACACATCAATCAAACTAACTTTCTCTCATTCAGCAATCTAAATAGCCTCCTTAAAGGGACATAACGTTTCAAAGCCTGGCACATCACCACTCACCACAGCTGCTTTTGCACAAGTCTTTAGTAGCAATTCATCTCACTTTCTCCTCAACATTTTTCTTGGACCAGTTTGTTCTTCCTTGTGCCTTGCTTCCTTTGCATCCTCTATGCCACGGGTGTCAAACTCAAGGCCTGGGGGCTGGATCCGGCCTGCAGGGTGCTTAGATCTGGCCAGTGGAGCTGCCCTTGAAACAGTGAAGGACTGGCCTGCAGTGCTTCTGCCAATGAAAATGGGCTCCTGAGCTCAATTTTCAGCTGCCATGGCCTCTTGCAACCCTTTGCCAGTGAAAACATAGCTCGGGAGGGCCGCGCTCCATTTTTGTTGGCAGAGGGTTGCAGGAAGCTGTCGCAGTCAAAAATGGAGCTCTAGAACTTGTTTTTGCTGGCAGAGCACTCAGGCCACCACAGTGACGTCGAGCTGGCCACACCCACCCTGGCCACACCCACTCCTTCCCCTCGAGAGTCAAACACAGCCCTGATGCAGCCTTCAGTGAAATAGAGTTTGGCACCCCTTTTCTATGCATATCTACATCTTGCTAGCAATCCTCCCTGGACGACACACACCAAGCATATCCTATTGATGAAACATGCCAACCTCTTTTCCATGATGGCAACTGTACCAAGCAATTCAAGTCCTTTTGCATCCCCCAGCAGTTCCTTTGTAGCTGAAGGAAATATGCTGGTCTGAGTGCATGGAAGAAAAACCTTAGTGTTTTCCCCCTTTTAATTCTTTTTCACAAGACGTCCTTCTGTCTTTTCTTTGCTTTAAAGCTTTATCTCTTATTCTCTATCTCCTTAAGCTGCCTCTAAGCAAACAATTTTCTTTTCCTTCTTCTTTTCTTAGCTATTGCCTTCAGGCTTCTGCATCTTTTTCCCCACTGAGTATCTATTTGTCTCTGGCTCAAGTAAAGTCCTTTGCATCCGCAGTTCTTTATGTCTTTCCTATACTCTGGGTTTAAGTGCTTCCCACTGTCATTTTTAGGAGAACATCTCTTTCCCTTCTTGAGTTCTCTGTTCTTTTTTCTCACAGATTCCTCATTGTCCACCATTTCTATTTATTAAATTTCCTTTGTTTCCTTTAACAAGTCAATGTATTTGCTTCTTGTGGCAATCCCAGTTTGTATTAGGTTTTATATATTTCCCAACAATTTCCCAGGTCTGTAACCTTGATTTTTAGATTTGGACGATCTGTTTTTGTCAGACACTACAGATTGAGAGAAGACTATTAGGACACTTTCACCAACTTGGGAATGTCCATTTTGCAGCTGTGTTAAAAAATAAATAAAACCCAGATCTTGTTAATACTGTGATAGTGCTGGAGAGTTGATTTATGTCTGCCTCAACAGTGATGTAGCTGAAAATGTAATATTTTTTAAAAAAAATATTATGACCCATGGAGCTTGTGGATGAAGGATACCTTGTTTCACCCAGCTTCCTATTCCCTAAGGAGTCCCTGCAGATTTTACTCCTCTAATTGTTTCCAGATGTAGGTGGAGGTGCTCATCTCCATTTCACTGTCCAAAGACATTTTTATGGTCATGTGGCCAGCATGACGTGATGGAATGCTGTTATCTCCCTGCTGAAGTGGGTACCTATTAATCTGCTAGTCCCTAGCCCGGTGATGGCGAACCTATGGCACGTGTGCCACAGGTGGCACACAATACCCTCTCTGTGGGGACACAAGCTGTCACCCCATTTAATTTCTGCCATGCATGCATGGCCGCCTCCCGCCAGCCAGCTGGTCGTCAGATCTCTGCTGTGCATGGGGGTCTGCTTGCACATGTGTGGGGTGGGGAACATGCGGGGGCTGTGCGCACATGCACAGGGGGCACGGGCAGTGTGCACATGTGCAGGGGTGGGGCACATGCATGGGGATGTGCATGCATTGCATTTTGGTGGTTCGGGCATGCACACATTCACACATGTGCACATGCGCTTTGGGCACTCGCCCTGGAAAAGATTAGCCATCACTGCCTTAGCCTCTGAGATTTTCTCGAATAGGGAATGGTACCTTGACAGTCTTGTGGCTGAACTGCTAAGACATTATTGTAGAAGCAAACAAATACACTCAACGTGAAAGAAGGGCATGGTGGCAGTGGGGCATATATTGCATTTTCATTTTTCTATTCCATGACATAGAGGATAAGGGGCAGAATAAATTTATCTGGCATTATTGGCTGCTTGTTCCTAGATTTCTGAACACAGCAGAAGGAAGGATGAATGTGGTTTGAACTTGTTTTTAAGGATCTGGGTATTAAAAACTAAAAAGTATGACAAATCAGCAAAAAACTATCTCAGAATTATACTCTCTTTTTCTCTAAAAGTAGCAACAGCAGTTTCTCTCTTATCCTGAGCTAAAGACCTTATGCACTTAGCATACTTCAATGACTTCAGAGTCCAATGAACAAAACGTCACAATTTCCTGTACTTTGTGGCTCATTTCAAGAAATTCCTAAATATTCTGAACTCTTTGCAAAGTACTAAATGCTTATTGGTCAAAGGCAGTTGGAACCGAAACTGTGGCATCACCTACAGGGTAGTTATTAAAATTTATAAACAATTAAAGAGTAGGAAACAAAACTCAATCTGATAACATCTCCCCCCCCCTCCTTTTATATAGCCCCAAATTAAGATTATAATAAGCAATTAAGTAGCTATTGAGTAAACATCACCAATTATGCTCAGAGTATTTCAGGTACAACTTTATTATTATAGTGCACACTTCTGGTTTTTTTATTGATTTTTAATTATTTTGATATTTCAATATACTGGATTCTAGTGCTCTAATAGATAGGCATACAGCAACATGCCTTTGTATTTACTTAACAGTTAAGGTTTTCTTGCAATCTTCAAAAACTCTAATAAAGAATTTGATTTTGATTTGAAATCCAAAGATTGAAAAATGGGACGTGCTGTAAATAGAACAACGTCAGGTGGCCTTGAGACCATCTCTATCATACTTGTTGATCAGCTTCATCAGATAGTCAAAGGAGGCGCATCATACCAAAAGATGGGACTGGTGATGAATTCATTTGAATTGGATTGTAAACTTTTGGGAGACAATGTCCAATCATAGAACTAGAAAAATATTTGAATTGGGCAATTATAAAACTGGAGAAGATATGAACTTGAGAAGACATGGATAGAACTGGAAAAGATTTATTCTGTAATTATGTATGACATGAGGAATCCTTCCTGCTTTCTACTATTTTGCAGTCATTGGGGTTAATTTCTGGAATGCCCTTTATTGACTTTAAATTTCTAGGCTACATGATGGTCAATCACAGCTCCTGAAAGGGAGCTACACTCCAGATGTATTTTCAGAAGAGATCAATAAACATTGGATAACACTGTTGTAAAGGAATAATTCAGGTTCCCAGGCTTAGGAGTGGCTAAAAACATAACTGAGGATATAGCCTCTGTTAACCTTTACTGAGTTTGAAGAAGTAATAGTTTTTAATTATTTATATCTGGAATTTCATCATTCAGAATGAACTGTTCTGACCTAAGCTTCCTGAGAAAGCATAAACCACAATCTTAATCCCCAAAACCCTCTTTTATTTAAACGGCTGTGAATTATGGCCATAATGTTTCACAAACAGTCTGTAAAGAGTCCGACAGATGTCTGCTCTAGTTGCCAAAGTCTTTCAGGGTAGATAAGCACCCACCTTTATCTCCCTTGAAAGGCTGCCAGAGACCTAATTGCCAATTAGTTTTATAAAGCCAAACCTAGCACAAACAGGACTTCTCAGAGTTTAAACTGACTAGATGAACTAATTGCTTTCCGCAAAGGCTCCTCTTTTATGTCTTATGGGAGGGGCCAATCATCTCCAAGCCTTACTTCCAAGTTTCCCTTTTTGTCTTAACTGTTCTTGTCTTCTGGAAGCTCTGCGCATGTGCACGCTGAGAACAGGCTCAGACTGTTCTGCCTCGCTGATGTCAGACTCTGTAGGCAGCACATAACTACCAGATGGCCCTGGTCCCCTATCTGCCTCTGGTGCAGAGCCCTCGTCCGAGCCTTCCCCACATTCAAAGACTGGCCCATGTTCCTCCCCAACCTCCTCACTGTCAGACTCTGCTGCCAGCTCCCAGTGGACCACAACATGAACGTTCTGTGCTCCTGCAAATTAGGCAAATAAATCACAGTGGAGAAATGCGTACATGTTGGAGATTTTGAAATAATTTTATATTTTTCTATTTCCGTAGCTGATATTATTTAATGCCTTTTCATCACCTTTTCCTTCAATATGAAAACCATTTTCCTACATGTTTTTGGAGACAACAAAAAATCCTTGTATATATAGAACAGATGACTCTCTCATTATAAGAACACAAAGCCTCTGGCTATTTTTTTTTCACATACTCATTTGCTCTGTATACATGTTTATAGCCATTCTGCTACTCACTGAAATAATTTCTTTCATGCATTTTATTTATTCAGAGTTTTTCCATTTCCCCCCTTTTCAGTTAATATTAAACAAATGACTCCATACTCCTTAAAGAAAACTGCTCTTAATGCAGACAGGCATCCACATTTGAAAAAAAATCTCAGGCAAATTCCATGGCATGAACAACAAATATCAGCCACCTTTTCCTGGTAAAATTTATGACAATTAGAGTTGGGATTGCTACTTTTATCTCCGTGTGTTTGTGCTTGCTGAATAAAATAACTTCAAAAATTTTCTAAAAGAAAAGTTAACATATTATGAAAGTAGCTCTATAGTTTTTATTGCTCCCTTTCAAGATATTTGACAGTCTTTAAGTGCATCAAGATTAGCTTATTAAAGTCTATCTAAAAAAATGTCAGTAAAATGACAATATTCACTTACTACATTCAGGGAGAAGTTATTACAGCCAGAAATATAAATTCAGATTTCTTAATATACAGAATATACAAAATATATATTCATGATAAATAATTGGGTTTAAGAACTTGGACTCAGTTAAGGTGATAAGATGTAAGACGTATAATTGTAAGACAGATACAGGACTATGTCTAACAAGTTCTCGGAGCTATTTTTGGATTGCAAATATTTCATTAATAAACACCATCTATATGGAAGAGATCGGCAAGTGAAGTATGTTGATTGGCATCAGTTGTATATGTGTTCTCTCGCTGTTTCTCTCTCTCTTGCTCTCTTTGTCTGTGTGTGTTTGTCTCTCTGTCTCTCTTTGTCTCAGTCTCTCATATATACATATATCTACATACATACATACATACATACATACATACATACATATATATATATATATATATATACATACATACACATACATATATGTATGTACATATATATATATGTCTGTATGTTTGTTATGTTCACTATGAACCATTGTTCAGTTGGAATGCCAATCTTCTAGAGCAGGTGTGTCAAACTCACGTTGGCATGACGGTGTCACGTGATGTATTGGGATTCCCTTCCCCCCCCCTATGCTAACCTGGCATGGGCATGTCCAACGCATGACACATCTGGCCCGCAAGCTGGGAGTTTGACAGTCCTGTTCTAGAGTGCCAGTATTATTTGTTTCATCTAAAACTTGTACTATTTCCCAGTTGAAAGTTATGTTCTAGATTGTCTTTATAGAGGGAGATTAGTGATTTTATTTCCATATCATTTGATTAATAATTGGTGCTCCTACAGCATTCTGCTAATCATTTTACCTGTTAGTCCTATAATGTTGATACTCTAAATTATTTTGACTCCTGATTTATCATATTTAGCACTAGATATTTAGGTTTGAATAGAATTCTTAATATGGACTTGGTTGGCTGGCATGTTAAAATGATTAGAATTGTCAAAATAATCTGTTGATGGACTCAAAGGTGCCTCTGATGTAAAAGAGGGCTATTTTTTTGTTAGATTGTGATATTTGTGTTATATTCCCTGAGATGGCTATGCAGGTTTTGATGAAGTTGTATGTACTGAAGGATATTTTATTGGCAGTTTATTTGTAAAATTACTGGTGTGATTCAGTGCATTGTGGGTTCTCTGAATAGGATTTTTATGTCATTCTTTTTCTGTGATGTGGTGCTGTTAGTGCTGTAGTTAAGGATTTTGGCTGTGTGGGTTGCTTTCCTGAAAACTTAGGTTCGCTGTATATTTGCTATTTTCTCTGCTAAGGATTATCCAAGAAAGGTAGGTTGTGGTAACTCTCTCCTTCTTGTGCGAACTTTGTTGTTGTTAGTTGCGAAGTCGTGTCCGGCCCATTGTGACCCCATGGGCAACGTTCCTCCAGGCCTTATTGTCCTCCACCATCCCCCGGAGTCCATTTAAGCTCACACTGACTGCTTCAGTGACTCCATCCAGCCACCTCATTTTCTGTCGTCTCATTCTTCTTTTGCCCTCAATTGTTTCCAGCATTAGGTTCTTCTCCAGTGAGTTCTTCCCTCTCATTAGGTGGCCAAAGTATTTGAGTTTTGGAGGTTCTCTGTATTATATCTTCAGGAATGAGACAGAGGCTCGTGTCCGGTAACTCTGTAACCAATTTATTTTAACACAACTTGTAACAGTAACAGGTAACAACCAGGCAGGGTGCTGGTTTAACAATGTAGCAACAGAAGGATGATCTGTGTAGAGAGAGAGGCAGAGAAGCAGCTCCAGCTGGACTGGAGTGTTCGTCTGCTCTGGTGCTGAACAACTGACAGTTTGAACGAGTCTGCCTTTTATAGTTCCTCAGACTCGCCCGGCAACTGACAGGCGCGTCTGATTGGCTAAGACGCGCCTGGCTGCTGCCGAGCTGTCATTCGTAACAGTGAGGACTAACTTTTACTATACAACACTTCTTCCCCCCCAGCTGTGCGCATGCGTGATGTTTGCGCACGCGTAGTCTTGTAAGTATACAGGAGAACGGCGGACACGCCCCGAACGCCGCAATTGCATTGCAGGCGGATCATCGCATTGATGTCCCTGTCTGAGCTCCTCCCCTCGGGGAGTGAAGCTCCAGGTGACGTCTGATGGCAGAGGAACCCTGAATGGATGACTCCCACTGAATGGTAAGCTGGGCGAAGGGGGCGCGGCCGAGGATGTTGACGGCTTATGACTAGGCCGGTAGGCGGCCTCTGGAAGGGGAAGGCTAGGTCTATGTTGGCCTAAACGTAATGGGTTGGGGTTTTCAACTCCGGATTGAGAAGCACTGCTGGGCTGTGATACTGAGCTAGGCTGGCCTGGATTGGAGAAGGCTGGAGAGTTGTGGTTATTTAACTGCGGTTGCGGGTTCAGGTCTGGCTGAGAAACGGTTAAGCCAGGACCTTGCGTGTCGGCTTGAGAATCATTTTCTGATGACCGTCGTTGTCTCAATTGATCCAGGTGTCTTCTCCAGGTTGATCCATCTGAAACTCGAATCCTGTAGGAAACGGGCCCTGTTATTTCGGTTATAATTGCAGGCACCCATCTCGTCTCTCCTCCATAGTTTCTAGCCCAAACCAGGTCCCCAGGCTTAAAAGTGCGGGAGGGGGTTGGAGGCCCCAGGTTGCCAGACTGAATTCCTGAATAGATGGGATGCAATCTATCCAGGGTGGTCCGCAGGCACCTGCCCATCAACATCTCCGCGGGGCTTTTCTGTGTCAGGGGGCAAGGTGTGGAGTGCTGTGCCAATAAGTAAGCATCCACCCTTGCCTGCCAGTCTCCACGGTTTAGACGGCCCAAAGCCTCCTTGGCAGATCTAACCGCCCTTTCCGCTTGGCCATTGCTGGCCGGGTGGTAAGGGGCAACCAGCGCGTGGCGGACCCCTTGCTCGGCCAGGTATGTTTGGAACGTTGTAGACGTGAATTGCGGGCCGTTGTCGGACACTACTGTGTCCGGCAACCCGTGGGTTGCGAACAATCGTCGCAAGGCTCGCACAGTACTGTCAGATGTGGTGGAGTGCATGAGCAATACTTCCACCCATCGAGAGTACGCGTCCACAACTATAAGGAAAGTCTGGCCGTGAAAGGGGCCAGCGAAATCTATATGTATTCTAGACCAGGGACCCCGAGGCATCTCCCATTCCCGGGAGGGAGAGGAAGGAGGAGATGGTCGGGACTGCTGGCAGGTTTCGCATTTGGCGACCCAGGCTTCGATCTCTGCATCTAACCCTGGCCACCAAACGAAACTGCGAGCAAGGGCCTTCATTCTGCTTACTCCGGGGTGACTTTCATGGAGACGTTGCAGAATCTGTTGTCGGAGGACCGTTGGGATGACCACACGGTCGCCCCACAGTAGGCAGTCTGAATGTATAGAAAGCTCCCACTGTCTGTTCTTGAAGTGCTTGAACTGAGGTGGTAACTCACCCGCAGGCCAGCCTCTCAGGACCCAGTTCAATAGCTGTGACAGTGTGGGGTCAGACCGAGAGTAGGCGGCCACATCGGTAGAAGTCAATGGCAATTCTAACTGAGCAATTGCCAGAACAGAATGGCAAGGAACCGCTTGATCTTCCGTGTCCGGAAGAGGGCAGCGACTAAGGGCATCTGCATGCCCTATTTGCTTGCCCGGACGGTAGCACAGGGCGTAAGAATACGCCGCTAAGAACTCCGTCCAGCGGGTCATCCTTGGGGACAGGATAGGAGGGGTCGGTCTATCACCAGCCAGTAGCCCAAGGAGTGGCTTATGGTCTGTGAATAGGGTGAAGTGCCGCCCGTATAGGTAGTCGTGAAACTTTTTGATTCCAGACACTGCAGCCAGAGCCTCCTTGTCAATCTGGCTGTAGTTCCTCTCAGCCGAGGACAGTGTTCTGGAATAAAAAGCTATGGGGGCTTCTGAGCCGTTGGGCAGGACGTGACTCAGAACAGCTCCCAAACCGACGGGGGAGGCATCACATGCTAGAGTCAGGGGCATCTTGTCGCTATATTGCACTAAGACTGCCTCTGACGTCAGCAGGGATTTGACAGCCGCGAATGCATGCGCTTCGCGGCTGCCCCATTGCCAAGGCGCGGATCGGTCGAGCAACCGATGTAGCGGCTCGGCTAGTGATGCCTTGTGAGGAATGAAAGGCGCATAGAAATTTAGAAGCCCCAGGAACGATTGGAGCTGCACCTTTGTAGTAGGAGTGGGAGCCTTCCTGATAGCTGCCAATTTAGAAGGGGTAGGATGAATTCCCTGGGCATCAATTGTGAAGCCCAGGAAATCCACTTGGGGCACAGCAAAGAAACATTTGCTGCGTTTAAATTTAAGACCCGCGCCCCTGAAACGGTCGAGGACTTTCCTCAGTACTTTGATGAGGTCTGAGCGGCTGTCAGCAGCGATCAGGACGTCATCAAAGTAAGGTACCACTCCAGGGAGCCCATGGAGCAGACGTTCCATGAGGCTCTGGAAAATCCCCGGGGCAACGGAAACGCCGAATTGAAGGCGGCGACAACGGAAAGCCCCCCGGTGGGTGACGATGGTTTGGGCAGCCGCCGCATCGTCATCCACAGGGAGTTGCTGGTAGGCCTGCGCCATATCCAGTTTAGCGAAAATACGGCCCTGCCCCAAGGAATGGAGCAGGTGCTGTACAACAGGGACTGGATAGGGGTTTGCCTGAAGGCCAAGGTTGATGGTCGACTTATAGTCGGCGCAGATCCTAATGGAGCCGTCGGCCTTCACCGCAATCACAATGGGGGTCTCCCAAGGTGAGTGGTCGACGGGCTCCAGTATGCCCTGCGCCACGAGCTTATCGAGCTCAGCTTCAACCTTTGGCCTTAATGCAAAGGGCACCCTGCGGGCCTTCAGTCTGATTGGTGCAACCTGGGGGTCCAAGCTAAGGGATATGGGGCTGCCTTTGTAATGGCCTAGCTGGCCATCAAAGATATCAGCATAGTCTGACAAGACTGCTGCTATGTCTGGGGGCGTGTCTGCAGTAGAATGAATCCCCTGAAGGGAGATACCCAAGGGAGAAAACCATTCTAACCCCAGAATTGCTGGTAAAGGTTTCTGAACAATTAAAGCAGGTAAAACAGCGCAAAACTTGCCATAAGAAACCCTCAAGGCATATGAACCTAGGATAGAGATATGGGAGCCTTGATAGTCTGTTAAAATTGCGTTAAGGGGTGACAAGTGACAACGTTTCACGTGGGGGCACAACATAGAAAAAGTGTCCCAAGAAAGAAGGGATTTTGATGAGCCGGAGTCCACTTCCATCTGACACGGCTTCCCTTCAATCAGTATTTTAATATTGATTTTGTCCGTACCCTGTGAGGATGAGTTGATGGAGGTGTCATGCAGGGACGAAGAAGCTTGATTGATGTTAAAGCATTCGTCTTGACGCTGAGCAGGTTTCCGCTGCTGCGAGCTCTTTGGCGGGGGTGGAGGAGGACCATATGGAGGAGGTGGCTCGATTGCTGCAGAAGGAGTAGGAAGTGAAGCCTTGCAGACATGGGCTAAATGTCCTTTCTTCCCGCAGCGGCGGCAAACCGCTGCCTTGAAGGGGCAATTAGCCCGGGCGTGCGCTCCGCCACAGCCAATGCAAGCAGAGGAGTTTGAAGGGAAACGGCTGATGGCTTGACTCTGTCGAGGCTGCTGACGGCGGGGTTGTGCTCCAAGTCTATCTACCTGAAGTTGTTGTAGATAGTCAAGCAGGGGGGCTAGCTCATCAATTAGATTTGTAATGTACGTTGGCTGCTGGAGTGGAGGAGGAGTTGGAACGGTTGAGGCTTGAGTGGCAGGTAACCCTCCAGCAACCGTCATCTGCGCAAGGTAGCGTTCTATTTCGTTGGAGGATGAATCTGCCAACTCCGCAGCGCGAGCCTCGTCTATGGCATAAGCTAATGTGACCTTAGGCTTGCCCAAAAGTCTACGCCTGAGAAAAATATCCTTTAGGCCACAGACGAATTGCTCTGCGAGATTTGCCTCAAGATCTGGGAACTCACACTGCGCTGCAGCAACTCTCAAGGCTTGCAAAAATTGATTTACCGTTTCTGCAGGCTTTTGGACTCGCCTGCGGTAAGCGAAGCGTCTGGCTATTTGAGATGGAGTAGGTGCGTAGTATGCCTGCAATCCGTCTGTTAGTTCTTGCCAGGTGAGGTCGTACACCGCTCTAGGGGCGGCAAAGGACCTTGCGGTGGCAAACATTTCTGGGACACAAGCCGTAAGGAAGAACCCACATTTCCTCGCTTGAGACTGACCTTGACGGTTGTTAGCGATTAAAAAGCATTCAAACCGTTCAAGAAATGCCTCCCAGGTTTCACCTCCAACTCCAAAAGGGGCAAACATTGGCATTCCGGCCATAGCAGTTGGTTGGAGAAGTGGCAGTTGGTTCCTTTTTCTTCTGGTTACAGGTCCCCAGTCCTCGTCGCCAGTATTATATCTTCAGGAATGAGACAGAGGCTCGTGTCCGGTAACTCTGTAACCAATTTATTTTAACACAACTTGTAACAGTAACAGGTAACAACCAGGCAGGGTGCTGGTTTAACAATGTAGCAACAGAAGGATGATCTGTGTAGAGAGAGAGGCAGAGAAGCAGCTCCAGCTGGACTGGAGTGTTCGTCTGCTCTGGTGCTGAACAACTGACAGTTTGAACGAGTCTGCCTTTTATAGTTCCTCAGACTCGCCCGGCAACTGACAGGCACGTCTGATTGGCTAAGACGCGCCTGGCTGCTGCCGAGCTGTCATTCGTAACAGCGAGGACTTTTACTATACAACACTCTGAACCGGCCATAACCTTAGCTATGAGTTCTCCTGAACCTGGGCGAACCCATAGCAGCCCACACCTCCATTTAGAGCTTCTGCCTGTTCCCAAAACTTCCCTATAGTTAGGGTTAACTTCTTGAGGCAGACGGCAGATTCTCTTTTTGCATACAAACCTTCCCAGTACAGTAGTCTTAGAGCAGGTGTCCCCAAACTTGGCAACTTTAAGACTTGTGGATTTCAACTCCTAGAATTCTCCAACCAGCAGAGCTGGAGCAGAGCTGGCTGGAGAATTCTGGGAGTTGAAGTCCACAAGCCTTAAAGTTGCCAAGTTTGAAGACCTCTATCTTTGAGTGTGAATCAGGGGTGAAATCCAGCAGGTTCTGACAAGTTCTGGAGAACCGGTAGTGGAAATTTTGATTAGTTTGGAGAACCAGTAGCGGAAATTTTGAGTAGTTCAAAGAACCGGCAAATGCCCTCTCTAGCTGGCTCCAGAGTGGGGTGGGAATGGAAATTTTGCAGTATCCTTCCCCTGCCCACCAAGCCACACCACGCCCACCAAGCTATGCCCACAGAACCAGTAGTAAAAAAAAAATTGAATTTCACCACTGGTGTGAACTATATGGTCCATTCTTTGCAGCCCTCCTGCTTAACTCACACCAAATATGGGGGAGATGCTTGAAGTGCTTGAAGCACTAAGGTTGAGTGAGGCTTCTCCCCAAGACCTGTTGCTCTCCAGTGGAACATATGTGTCTCCCTATTTACCCTGTCTTGGAGGGGAAGCTATAAAAATGATCTCTAAAAACTCTTTGGGGAATAATAAAGAAGTAGGTCACAAACAAATTTTATATATAGCAGCATTGTTAAGATAAATTGTTTCCTGTAAGTAAGGAGAATCCTTTTCTGAAGTGGGAGTCTCAGACTCTATTGTTCTCAAATCAATAGCTTGTTGATTACATCTTAACAGGCTACCTAGAGACTTAATTATTCCTCTTCTGCCCAACCAGCAGTCTTTATGGAGCAAATTAAATTCAGTTTGCAAAGAGACCTGATTAGACTGGAACACACTAGCCTGAGAGGGGAGGCAGCAATACCAGCTAATGGTTACCGGATTTGTGTGAAAGATAAAGAGTGATGCTTCCTTAGCTTCTCTTGTTTATTAGCATGATTTATTTTTTCTCCCCTTAGCTAGGAGGGTCATTTATATTATGACTGGCTGGGGAATTCTGGGAGTTGACATCCATATATCTTAAAGTCGCCAAGGTTGAGAAACACTGTGTGGTAATGATCAGCATTGTTAAATGTCTGGAGCAACACCTTGATGAAACTGTTATACTACGGTTTATGAGTCTTTCGAACTAACTATTATTTTAAGCAAGGTTGCCTCAGAATATGAACCTAATCTAGTACTGAGGCACTGTTTTATAATGACATAGGATCCTAGGAACAATTCCAGATTGATAAAATTGCTGGTACCTTCTTCAGAAAATTTTTAAATGTTACTAGAGGAGAGAAATACATAGTTTCAGACTTGATGGCTTACGATTTTACAGTATCCATCCCCTGGAGTGGGGTGGGAGTGAAGATTTTGCAGTATCCTTCCCCGGCCATGCCCACCAAGCCACGCCCACATTACCGGTAGTAAAGAAAATTGAATCCCACCACTGAGTGAAGGTGAGGGTGAATAGTTTATGGTGCCCATAAATTGGTCAATTTTCTGGTATTTAGCACATTTTCCAAATTCTTTCTTAAGAGTTAAACAATGTCATTTCTTCTTGTGTGTATCCATCAAGCTTCTCATTTCAATAGTAACTGGTGAAAAAAGACTCATGTTATCTCTTCTTTTTCCAAGTTCCAATGGTACCTTAGAATGATGTTCAGGTTAGATAAAGGTTGGCAATCTACCATCCTAGATTTTCTGCAAATTGTCCAATGCTCGTTAAAAGGATTGCTATTTTAGTACCATCTTGCAGTAATAAAGTCTGCACATGATCAACCTATTTTTTTTTAATAAAATTTTTATTTTCAGCAAACACAAAGACACAACACATATAACATAAAAGCCTCTTCAACTCCCCACAGTGTGTCGATTGGTTACAAGATCTTTCTGTGTCCTTTCCATAGTCATCACTTGAATTTTATCAAAATTCACATATTGACAATCAAAATATCTTTGTATACATTGTTATTATGCTTCCTCCTATTCTAAAGTCATTCAATCATTTTAGCATTGATAACATTCTCTAATAATTTTCAATTCCATGTTTTTCCCCATTATTAGTATTATCAATCTAATATATATATATGTATAGAAATTGTTATAATTATTAAACATCCATTAATCCTGGCTATTATTACATCCTTTCAACATAAGGCATATTAAATTTGAAGTACATTTATATTATGACATTTTATTACATCATCCTGAATTCATCCAATGCTATTACATCTTTATATTCTATTCTATATAGAATTGTTTATCTTTTACAAAAAAGGCTTTTCAACATCATCTCCATGATCCTCATTTACAGTTTGTATAAGATTTCATATTATTATCTATCTAGTATATATAAATGCTTTGTTATCATTATTAATCATTTATTTAAGTATAGCTATTATTATGTTGTACATAGCACTCAAAATTTAACTACATTTAACTGAAATTTATTGTGGCATTTCATTTCATCCTGTATCCTTCCAGGATAGTGTAGTCCAATATCTCTTGCCATTTGTAAAGTCTGTATTCTAAGTGTTTTCTTGATAAGTCTTATGTGGACTTCTCTTAAGAACTTGTTCATTGCATGTCTTATAAGATTCAGAATCCTCTATCTGCTCTTTTTATCAGCTTAACTTTTGTTATCATTAGTGCTTCTGCCAAGATTACTCTCATTATTTCTGCCAAATTTTCTCTCCATCTATTTTCTGACATCTGAAATAAAGTTCCAGTTCATCGATTTCTCCTTTCCGTATTTCACACTTGTCATTTCCCTCTACTCTCAGTTTGCTGTCAGTGTCAACAATTTTCTTATCACTTTCATATGTCTCTGTTATTTTTTCAGCTCTTTCCTCAAACTTCATCACTGTCCCTGTACTTTCTGTATTTCGATTTATAATTTCAAGTCTCTTTTCAATTCTCTCTGTAATTATTAAAACTTTTTGAATTTCTAAGAACATTCTTTGCAAAGTTAGTACCTTTTCTTGTTCATGTTGTGCCATTTTCCAGGTTATAAACACTGCCAAAATATCCGAGACTTTTTAGGTCAAACAAATTTCAGTGGAGTTTTTTAAATCAAAGCTTTCTCTTTCCTTCAAAGGAATACCTGTATCAACAAAACGTTTTCCACTGAGCCTTTCAGTAAACAAAGCTTATAACTTTAACAGATATTGTCAAGCCTCTAGCCATTAGATGGCAGTGTTACCTTTTTTCCATCTGTTTCTGCCTCTCTCTGTAAACACCAAGTTTTGAGAGAGGTAAAAAAAAGTTTAAAAATGACACTTTGTCCAAGCTTTACGAGAGAAGAATCTTTTAATCCACGAATATAAACAATGTAAAAAATATAGAGGAAGAAGGAAAAAAAGAGACCAGTCCAGTTTAAAAGTAAGAGGCATTTGTAAAAAGTCCATCCATAGAAAAAAAAAAGTTAAGGTAGAAAACATAACATGATGGTCTTAAACGAGGGTTAATTCACTGATTATTTTCTTCTGTCTTCAATTTTATTTTAAATTCCAATTCTTTTGGGTTTTCCCTTCTCTAATAATAAAAAAATTTCTCACCATTTCGACACCACTACTGTACTGCTTCTGTTTCAGATGCTTGTCCCAACCTTCTACAGCCATTTTGGCTGCTTCTCTTGTAGCTGACAAAAAGAGCTTTATTCTGAATCAATCAGGGGCTTTGCAATGCCCCTGAGATCAGCAGGACATGCTCTTCTCTATCACTGTTCCAGTTTAGGTCCAAAAGGACCGTCCAGGAACAGAGATATCAACAGCAATCCTGGAGCCCCAAGATTGCATGTTCATGTCATTGCGATGTCAAGACCCACCCTCCACGATCAACCCATTTCTGAGTCTTGCAAAATTCTCACTGTGTAATAAATTGGACTGGGCTCTGTTTTTTTTTCTTTCCAGTTGCTCAGGAAGACTCTGAGAACAAAAGCCTCCAGTAGATGCCTTCCTTGTACTTAATCTCAAGAAAAGTTATTCAACTTACTACAGATAAAGATAACCAATCCACTGTGGACTGGAGCACTGAAAGACTTATTATAATGTTCTATATTATATGCATTATTATATTTGTATCCATTTATGCACTATATCTAAGGGACACGGTGGCTCAGTGCCTAAGATGTTGAGTTTGTGGATCAGAAAGGCTAGCAGTTTGGCGGTTCGAATCCCTAACACTATGAAACAGTATATAAGTCTGTGCTATTGCTATCATGATAAGAATCTGTGCTAGTTGTTCCCAACTTTAGGGGATGGTGCTCATCTCCATTTCAAATCGAAGAGCCAGCACTGTCCGAAGAAGTCTCCGTGGTCATGTGGGCGGCATGACTAAATGTCGAAGGCACACGGAACACTGTTACCTTCCCACCAAAGGTGGTCCCTATTTTTCTACTTGCATTTTTACATGCTTTTGCACTGCTAGGTTGGCATAAGCTGGGACAAATAATGGGATCTCACTCCGTCACGCGGCGCTAGGGATTTGAACCGCTGAACTGCTGGCCTTTCTGATCGACAAACTCAGCATCTTAGCCACTGCTTAGTGGCTAAGACGCTGAGCTTAATTACCAGTCTTAATGTGCGCCAAATATCTGCTGGGGGCAGGGAGCTCCCTTGTCTTTAAAAACATGTTTCATCCTTTTCTGATCCAGGAAAATATAATATTCTACCTTTTTAGTATTTCCTAAAATATTTCATTCTTCTAACAGGGGTGGGTGCTTTCTTCAATTATCATGCTTTCTTTTTCATTGAAGACTGGGTGGATCATTGGATTCTGGTTCTGTACTTGCTTTGATATTCAGCAATATTGAGGGGTTCGGGGTTCGGGGGGGGGGTCAGTGTGCAGAGGGAAAGGAGAAATGAAACTCTGCATTGCTTATGCAGAACTCCAGGCCCAATCTGGATATATTTATATAAAATGCAAGGACTCTTTGATCCATGGAAAGGAAAAGGATTTGTATAGACTGTAAACATTCCTGGATCATTCTTGCTTTTTTAACCTATAAATCTAAACATTTTTGTCACCTTTAATTCATTGAGATGATACTGCTTCCAATGTGGCTTTTGGCAATAATAACACATGTCCTCTGAATATCATGGCTCAAAAGGAATGCATGGGTAATTGTGTTGTGTAACTATCTGAGTCCTCTTAAATTCCCCATAGTGACATTAGGTCACATTACTGAATTCTGCTTTCAGCCAATATTCCACAGTAATTTCAATAGCTGTTAATTCACACTTAGTAATTTCTGCAGCTGAATAACAAGGTGGTTATTATCATCTATAAAAAGGGATGATAATTGTGTGTGACACAGTATAATACACTATACACTGGACCACTGCAATATTTTGCCCCAATTCACAGAAAATCCCATTAACAAATTAGGATCCCACTGGTAATTGCAATTTACATAATCATTTACAAAATCCCCTTCCTATTCTTCCTGTACTTTAGACTGCTGCACATCACACAATAGTGCCCCTGTGGGATTGTTCTTCAAAAGTGTGAAGCACCACAGTTGCTCAAAGAGTTACTGTTGCCGCTTGATGGCCTCATGAGGACTTGAGTGCACTCACATCTGTTTGGACAGAACACGTTTCCTCTAGGACAGTTGGTTTTGTAGACATTACAGGCATAGATTTGTATGAAGAATCATGTAAGGGCTGTGAAGAATTAGATCTAATGTGGCACATTCCTATGAGAAGCATCACCGTGTCACTTCCATCTCCCAGAGTCTTCGCGATGCCCAAGTCGACGCTTGGGGCTCAGGACCCTGGACTGCACCCCAGATTTCAGTGGAGCTGGTAGAGTTTTAAAGGGATTTGGGTTAATGTCAGGGTTCCAAGTAACACCCCCCAATGAAAGAAGTCTCTGAAGCTTGAGTTTCCTCAAAGTTCCATTTTATTTGGGATGACATATTGGCACATTTGGAAAAACCCAAATCTGAAAGTTTCCAGGTTTCCCCCACCCAAATGAAAGTTCAAGGCCCTACCTCACTACCACTCACGTGTCCATCACATGATCCAATCAGGCACCATTCAAACTGGAGATGCCTCCCAGTCACACCAATGCAGCTGCAGGGCAAGATGTCCTTGACTCTGTGAGAAAGGAATGTTATTTAGACTATATCTCACCCATACTCTGTATAATCCGCCCTCCCATTTTCCCAAAGCAGAAAATGTGGCAGGCCTGAGGCCCAACATAAAAGATGGCTTCCAGGTCTGACACTCTGTTTGTCTATTATCTGTCTATCTATCTGTTTGTTTGTCTATCTCCCAAACATTTAGACAAACACCTATACATATTGTATAAAGATTACTCCTAGTTGATCAATTAAATTAGAAATCATGTATAGATGAAAGCTTTCTTCTTAGAGTTAATCATGACCTAAGGGACTAAATGCCAATCCAAAATAGCCAGTGGTTGTGAAATAACAAGGGTACATCTAGTCATCAATTTCCTTTTGTCATAGGCAGAACCGGAATCGTTACTTTTTTTTTATATATACATTTTATTTATTTCATTTTCATTTTCATTTTATACAATCACTTATATACTGTGCGTAACAAAAAACAAAAAAAGGAAAAAATCCACCATAAAAAAAAAAACCCAACATGACACTTCAATCCCCCATACACCCTTTCTTCTCCCCCTCCAACTTTCATTTCTCCCCTCCAGCATTCCCCTCTTCTACTTCCCTTCCCCCTCAGACATCTCCCCCTCCCTCCATCTCACCCTCCTTACATTCCCCTCTTGCTCCCTCTTTACTTCTCCCTCTTCTTTCCCTCTTCTCCTCACTTTGGTGTATCCCTACAATTAATCTATTCAGTTTATTTTTTAGAAAATAAAAGAGAAAAAGAAAAAAAAGGAAAACGAGCCGCAGTATACAAGTGAATTCTTATTGTTCTAACAATTGAAACTGTAATTCCCCCCTCCCCCCTCCCCCCTATAATCCCCCCTCCCTAACCCCCTTACGGCTTCCCAGGTCCCATACCCGGCATAGTTCTTTAACAAGCACTTGAGTATAATAAAGCCAGCTAACTTTAAAGTTAAAAAAAATAAAAGAAAAACAAAAAAAAGGGAAATAGTAAAAAATAGAAAAGAAAAAAACACACACAAAAAAAGGAAAAACAAGAAAGATCAATAAACCCACTACATTAACACAGCTTCCCATCATCTGTAAATCTTAAACAATATGGCTCATTCCAAATTTCGGTTATTTTATTACTTGCAGGGTTTCAAACTATGTTGGAACCAGGTAAGTTAATCAATTGGGGTTCCCCAGCTAAAGGTCTCATTGCTTTATCTATCTATTCAAACCTTTAATTTATCTCTTTTTTATCCAAATATCCAAACCTTTCTATAAAACCATAAAACTCAAGTACTTCTTTCATTTTTCATTTCCAACACCTCCCATTCTATCCTTACCCACATCCACGTGTAAATTTTTTACCTTCCACCCTGCCTTTGCCCATGTCCACATATATATTTTATCCGCGTCCATTGCTCCTCACATATTTACTCCACCTTCCTGGAGACTCTCTGACTAATCTTTCTTAACCTTATATTGAAATAGCAACTCATACAAACATCAGCTTGCATTCTAGCCCCAAGTAGTCTAGTTAAGCTTTCGCTACCCTTCCCTCTCCCACGCGCCTCCCAACTCCGTTCGTCCCAAACCACAACTCAAAAAGATCGCGATCTCCGCTCTCCTCGCCTAGGAAAATAATTCATGCGCAGTTTGAGTTAGAGTTCAAACAAATCTTATATACAATATGTGTCCACAATCAGCAACGCTTCTTTCAGTCTCCATGTCTCATCATCGATATACAACTTTTCCATTTTATCCCAGGCAGAAATCATAAAGTTTTAGGAACATCGCTAAGTCTTTATTCTTTACTCTTCTGCCCTTCCGGAAGAGGAAAGCAACGTGTCTCGCTGCTTGTCTTCTCCTTCTCCTTGTCTCTCTCCAGGTCCGGATGAATCAGGAAGTCCCGCCTTCAGGGTCTTGTAATAAAATTCTCGGGCTTCACAGACAGAATGAATGCGGTGTTTTTGATTGCCAAATGTAACTGTAATGCCAGCTGGGACTTCCCATTTGTATGGAATCTGAGAATTTCTGAGTTCTTCAGTTAAGAAAATGTAGTCTCTCCTTGCTTTTAATATTTGAGATGGTATCTCTTTAAAAACAATCAAGTCCTGTCCATCAATTCTCAACCTCTTGTTGTAAAGCCTCTGTATTATCACATTTCTGGATTCCCTTGTGGTAAAGTATATAATTATGTCCCTCGGAAGCTGTCGCTGTTTTGCTACCCATGAATTCTGGCGGTAAATTTTTTGAATCTGCCAATCAAAGTTAAGTCCCGGACTTCCCACCGAGCGGCTAAGAGCCTCAAAGAAGATCTGTTTCAAATTCTCCTGTTCGTTTTCACGCAGTCCTCTAACTCTTATTGCGAAGGCAGTCTTATTATAATTTATCATGACAAGTTGTTTTTGAGCATTTTCAATTTCCTGTTGTAACGTTTGAATTTTAGATGTCAAATTAAAGTTAGTTTCTTCCAAAAGTTCCAATTTATCCTCCGTTTCAGCAATATAATCTGTCATGACTGTCATTACTCCGATCATGTCCTCCTTTGCTTGAGCAATTTTAGCATCAAATTGATCATATAAATCCGATATCAGTTGATTAATTTCCTGTCTGAAATTATTAAGCGTTTTGAGAAGAAATTCTTGTGTTAACAAATCTCCAGTGGAGGGTGTAGGAGGCAAGGGTAGCGGCTTCATAGCAGTTTTTTGAGATATGTTATTAAGGAAGTGCTTCTGCTTAGATTTGGGAGCCATTCCAGAATAAAAATAAAAGACAAGCAATCAAGCAAGCCAAGAATCAGAGTCTCTGCTCCCCTCAGTTAATCTTTTAACAGTTAATACGGAGAAGCCTTCAGGAGAATAGGACTGACTAAGTACGTCACATCAAACACAAAAGCTATAAGATCGCCATTTTGTGACGCAGCTAGAAAAGGGAGCCTTTTGCAAAGTTGAAGCTGGTATTTTAGATAGTAATAGAAGAAATTCCTCAGGAATGGTCCCCGCCCGGATTGATTTTTAAATAGCTTAGCTTTGTCCTGGGGGGGGGGGCAATCTGCCTAGGGCTGCAAAAAAGGCAGCTGCGGAGAACTGGCTGGAGTAAAAGCTCAGCTAATGTTGAACCTCTTCTCCATTCACAGCAAAAAGAGCTATGAATTACAAAGAGATCCTAACGACTGACCTTCTCCCTGCCCCTTTCTGCCAGAAAGGGGAGATATCTATAGATCTTATAAGATATACAGACCAGAACCCTGAGAGGAGCTCCGTTGAGCTCCCGACGGCGGCAGGCTCCTCCCCCCGAAGCCCCCGGAATCGTTACTTTTAAAGCCCTACATGGTTTAGGACCTGGCTACCTGAGAGACTGCCTCCTGCCATTTACCTCCCAAAGACCGATTAGATCACACAGATTGGGCCTCCTCCAGGTACCATCGGCGGGTCAATGTCGGCTGGTGACCCCCCGGGGAGGGCCTTCTCTGTTGCTGCCCCGGCCCTATGGAATGATCTCCCCGTAGAAATCCGAACCCTCACTACTCTTCCGGCCTTCCGTAAAGCCACTAAGACCTGGCTGTTCCGGCAGACCTGGGGCTGTTGATCAGCATCCAGCCCCATTTTAAGTGCTTATACGTTGTGTATTTTTAAAATGATTATATTTCTATTTTTAATTCCCTTGTTCGTCTGTAAGCCACCCAGAGTCCCCTGGGAGTGGGCAGCATACAAATACCAATAAACTGGAAACTGGAAACTTCTTCCCTACTCCTCTGGGTCCAAATGTTTGAAAGTTGCTATGTGTAATTTCCAATTTAGTTTGTACCCAGCAGACTCTTGAGACAGTTCTCACATCCTGATCAAAGCAAGCAGGTACATCAGTCTACTTTCAGCTATCAAAAATTAAGTTTGATGTTTATTTATTGGACATCAGCAAACACCAAGAACAGAATTGGCAAAACAGGACAAAAGGCAGGGAGAAAGAGAAATGAACAACAGCAAGAGACAGAAGGGCAGAAGAATTAATATCAGCAGTCTACGTGATGTGTGTGTGTGTCTGTGTGTGTATGCACGAAGCCGAAGGCATCAGCCTGAAGATGGCTAGTGGGATCTTGTTGAAACATCACTAAGATACTCTCAATCTTACACGGGAAAAGACCCGAATACGCCAAGACCTGCATACCTGTACTCATGAAAAATCTACACACACACACACACACACACACACACACACACACACACACACACACACATATGTGTGTGTGTGTGTACATTTGTGTTGTATTTGTGCTGATAAATAATAATAAATTTAAATAACTTTAAATACATACCTATTCCCTGGCTCAGCTGATAAGGAGAAGAACTCTGTGGCTTAGTGGTTAATACATCTGCCTAAGATGCAATACAGCACAGGTTCTAATCCCAGTAAGGGTATGGCTAGCTGATGAGAGCTAAATAGCTTGAAATAGTTCTATACTAGTCTTCCTTTATTTATTTATCAGCACAAATACAACACAAATGTAACAAAGGCAACAGTAAAAATATTGGGTTTCTGTCTGGATGGTCTCTTGTGACGAGCCGATGGACAGAGAATGGAAGCAGTGGACTTCGTCCCATATTTGGGCATACCAGGGGTTGTAACTTTAAATACATACATACATACATACATACATACATTTCCCGTGTTAGATTGGGATTGTCTTGGCAACGTTTCGGCAAGATGGGGAAACGTTCGGCAACGTTTCCCCATCTTCAGGCTGGTGTTTTCGGCTTCGTGCTTGTGCGAACAAAACATGATTGGAGCTGTCGTCTTTCTATAAATCTTGGTGGGGTGTGTGTGGAGTGCTGGCTTTGTTGCTGTAAGTGGGTTGATTGGCTGTGTAGTTGCATCATGATTGGTAAATGGAGCTGATGTTTGTGGATTGGTCGGCTATTTCGTATCATCCTGTGTGGCTGAGATGCGCCGTTGTTCTTTTTTGTTGTAATGACCTGGGTGGTGGGTGGGGTTCGTTTGTTGACGAGGCCTGGTTTCCAGATGTCTGGTAGGCAGGAAGTATCATCACGTTTATTCATGTTGTGGGGGTGTTTCTTTATTTTGATGGCTTCCATAATTATTCTCTTGTTGAAGTGTTCTGTTTTGGAGATTAATTTGGTTTCTTCAAAATCAATATCATGTCCTGTTGCTTTAAGGTGCTGGAAAAGAGAGGATTTTTTTTTCTTTTTTTCTGACTGCATTCTTGTGTTCTGCAATGCATGCATTTGTTCTCCTATTAGTTTGTCCAATGTATGTGGCAGGGCAGATTTTGCATGGTATTTCGTAGACTCCTTGGTTTTCTAGCTGGATCTTGTCTTTGGTTTTCTTAAGATGTTGCCTATTTTTTGATCAGTGCTGAAGGCTGTCTTGATATTGTGCTTGTGGAGAATTTTGCTGATTTTATCTGTGGTGCCTTTAATGTAAGGGAAGAGGGCAATGCGGTTGTCCTGTTCTGTATGTATCTGTGTGTGTGTGTGTGTGTGTGTGTGTATGTTCCATAATTATAATTATGATTATGTGCTGGCTCAGTAGCTAACATGCTCAGTTTGTCAATCAGAAAGGTTGGCAGTTCGGTGGTTTGAATCCCTAGTGCCGTGTATCAGAGTGAACTCCCATTATTTGTCCTGGCTTATGCCAACCTAGCAGTGCAAAATCATGTAAAAATGCAAGTAGAAAAATAGGAACCACCTTTGGTGGGAAGGTAACAATGTACTGTGCACCTTCAGCGTTTAGTTATGCTGACCACATGACCACAGAGACATCTTCGGAGACCGCTGACTCTTTGGCTTTGAAACGGAGATGAGCACCACCCCCTAGAGTCAGGAACGACTAGCACGTGTGTGAGGGGAACCTTTACCTTTTAATCATAATTACTAGCTATTTACTGTCATCTATGTTATAATGTGCAGAAATATTTATGAGAGGTTACAGAACATCCATTTACAATTGGAATATTTTTAATAAAACAGATATCTTATTCTTTTTTTAGCGTGTCTGTCTGCATCTGAAAGTTGTTTGTTCCTGTTTGCAGCCATGGAGCTCTGCATTTCTTTTCCTGCTAATAACTGGGGACAGATGTCTTACCTGGAGCTAATATCTATATTTAGCCAAACAGTCAATCATATCACTGATGTTATGAACAAATTATGCCTCTGACACTTGCTTATTCAAAGTGATGCATATCATTAGGATACCTCTTTTGTGTCATGAGTTTTTAATTTGTTTTGCAAATATAATATTTAAACATAAACAAAGGAGAGGCAGCAAGAACAGAAAGAGAATGAAACAGTCTCATTAATCCCACAATCTCATGATTTGGAAAGATGGATGGATGGCTCAGTTCTGTCCCTCTGAAAGGAGGAAGAGGTCTCCAAATTGTTTCCAGTTACTGGAGAAATCTCTGCATTAGTATCTTCTTGCTGCAGGTGTCGGGGTTCCAAATAGCATCCAAAATTAAATCAAATTCCAAGGCAAAGCATTCTTCCAAGTTCCAATTTAATAAGAGAGCCATGTTGGCACCTCTGGGAAAACCCGAATCTGAAAGCTTTCTGGTTTCCCCAACCCAGTTGAAAGTTCAAGATCTTGCCCCCACACCCACAAGTCCATCACATGGTCCAATCTTCCACTGCCATGCTGGCAGTTTCCCCCATCCAGTTCCCGTCAGGTGCAGAGGTGGAGAGACAAAGGATGACCTTGGCTTTCTAGAAAGAATTATGTTATGCCTACATATCATCTAACTGGGTACAACCCCGCCTCCCATTTTCCCGCAATAGAAAATGCATAGTAAAATAATAGAAAGTGTGGCAGGCCAAAAATTTCAAAGAAAAGATGGCTGCAGGCCTGACAGGAGGAAGCTGTTGGGTTGTGCTCCAGAAGAGCAAAAAATCTGAGCAAAGACTCCCGAAGCAGTTTTTTGTATCTTTAATAGACAAAAGACTTATGACAGCAAATGTATGGGTGGGTAAGCAAAGCCTAGCTCCTAGCTACCATCTTAACAGTTACAGAGCAAGCAGGCAGCAAGGAAAGCCTCTGAGATTAGCAATTGCTCTGACAAAGAGCAGGCAGAGTGAAAAAATAATGAAGAAATTCCTGCTGCCCTATGTAGACATCACTGTGCCTTGTGGGCTCTAAGTTGTGAGGGCCTGTAGTAGTCAAGCAAACAAAGTCACACATCTAGCCCTTCTCCAACATTGGATTTAGATATCCTCAAAACAATCAAAAGGGTGGCCACAAGAATGTGGTTATAGCTCCATTCATTTTTTGTGTGTTGTATGCGCTTCAGTCAACCTGAGATGGCCACTCATTTGGTTATGGTTATGGTTTATTAAACTTGTATGCCGCCCTATTCCCAGAAGGGACTCAGGGCGGCTAGAAGGGATTCAGGGCGACTTTGAATCTTATCCTGTACCCCTAAAAGGTGTCATTTTTTCCCATAGGGAATTGACATGGCTGTGTGCACATTGTGGACAGCTTCTAGAGTCCTCCCTTATATTGGGAGGAAGTTTCCATTCTTGACTTCTAGGTCCTATGAAACTGCCCACCCCAAAGCCTGGAATTTTACGGACTTCGTTCGTTTCGTTTCGTTTAATTTATTTGTATGCCGCCCTTTTCCCTGAGGGGACTCAGGGCGGCTCACAACTCAAAAGGGAGGGGAAATACAAACAGAGTAACAAAACATTAGCTAGACTTGCTAGCTAATAACCCAGCATTGTTCGGGTATTTATTTATAGGGGGAAAATGTCTGGACAAAACGTAATTTCTAATGTTGTATTTTCCCTCTTACAAGAGGGAGCCCCCTTGTGGAGTACTATGAAGCTGTTACCATAGCAACTCCACTACGCTGTGCAGTAGAAGCCATTTTATGACAGGCCAGTAGAAGTCATTTGAAGGCACAGCAGGTTGTATTGTGACAGAACACATGCCTTGAGAGGTGTTAGGAGTATCTTACCCCCCACAGAATTTGTTTTCAGAGAGTAAGTCATCTGTGTACCAAGTTTGATTGAAATTGCTTGAGGCATTCTAGAGTTATGCTGGAACATACACACAGACACACCCACCCACATACATACATACATACATACATACATACATACATACATACATATACAAATTCAAATTACAGACCAAGTCTAAGCCTATATATTGATATGTAGGCAATATATAATACATAGATTTTGCTTTGATATGCAGTTGAGATATATGAACATTTATATGATATGACTCCTTTCAGAGGTGTGTAGTAGAATTATCAAGGGAAAAAACCCTCAGGAATGGTAAAAGCAAGTACAATGGATATATTGATAAATGAACAAATAAAGATATTAGTTGATCATTTGTTGGATTCTGTAGAAAAATAATGTCATTTCAAATATGGCAAGTAATAAGAGAGCAGGTCATAAAATATTTCTATAGGCATAGGATTAAACCAGGAATGACAAATCAGTGTGGTTCTGTAGCATTGTACCACATCCAATCTATGCCACTTATCCTGTAGCAGTTATTTTGTCAGAAGCTTATTAGGAAGGGGGAAAAAAATACAGTCCTATTTTACATTTAGGAGTAAAAGAGTTAAGATATTCTCTTTTACTAGATTTCACTAGATTAAATATTTTAGTAACTATTTTTCTTTGCTCTTTTATTTGTATGTTTGACATTATATTGGTTCTGTCTTTAAATTTTTATTATCCATCTTGACTAATTGGCAGAGTAGAAGGGCTGGGAATCAATCCATCAGTTAAAGGAAAAAGATGTGTACTATATACCCTGAGCAGGGGAAATGATTTTTTTATTTTTATTATCCATTGACATGGAACATGAATTGCCTCCTGTTAAGAGTTCTCTATTCATTTCATACAATAAATTGGAACATAAATGTAACCTTTTCAGCTGGACTATTTTTGAGAATGCATTTTCGAATGTCTGCTAAACATATGTTTGAAATAGCCTGTTTTACAGGTTGCAGGAATAGTGAGGGGCCTATTGGAGAAGTGGGAGAAGCAGGGTGGGCTGCTATGGGTTTGCTCGGGTTTGAGAGAACCCGTAACTAACGTTATGGCCAGTTCAGAGAACCTCAAAATCCCACCCCTTCCTTCCCAGTAGTCTCCATGTGGTGTGTTTTGGATGCAAGGTATGTGCAGGGCCTGCGCAAAGGCTCAGGGAAGGAGAAAATAGGTCTCCCAGAAGTTCTGGAGGGCCTCCGGACCCCGAGGAAAGCCGTTTTCGCCCTCCCAGAGGCTCGAAGAAAGCCTCTGGAGCCTGGGGAAGTCGGAAATCCACCCCCAATGGTACAGGAGGCCAACTAGGCCACACCCACTATGGCCACACCCACCCAGCAACCGGGCAGAGACCCCGTTGCTGAAATTTTTGAAGCCCACCCCTGCGGAGAAGTCATCAGAGTTGAAGTGGAGGAGAATGTCAAAGACTGTGTCTCTGCTCAGCTACCTTTTCATGTCATTGGCAGCAAGATATGCCTTTTTACTAAGTGTGGCTTATGCTGAGCTGAGGGAGATCAGAAAGGCTGGCAAGGAGAAGCTAGGAATCTGAAAGCTGCCCCTCTGCATTTCTTCTTCTCTGCTTGGAAGTAGGGAAATTCTAGACAGAACCCTGTGCCTGGGAAGATAAAACAAGACAAATCTTAAAAGAGCCTTGCTGGCAGGTGATCAGTAACTCACTGGCTGTGGTCTATGGGGCAGCCCATTATCTAAAGGCCCACTTGATGTAGCATGACCTACCAGCTCTGCTTTGTCTGAGAGGACAATCATAGAAGAATCCAGCAAAATCAAATGTCCATTTATCTGGAAATGAAATTACACCAAGGTCAGCAGTCTGGTATGCACTGAGATGGGAGTAAACTCATTGGAAACAGTAAGCAGCCTGTAAAGACACTGGAGGTAAAACTGTTAGCTACAACCCCCATAGTCTACCTCTCTTTGATGCTCACACAGACATACAGTGGCAAAGTCAAAATCCAGCAGCCGCTTTTCTCCTGATATCCCTCGATATTTGTTTTTTGCCCTTTGCTCCAGTTGCTTTCCTGGGATCACTCGGGTCCCTGGAAAATTCATTGTGCTCTATTTTTTCTAGAGCCTTCACCAATGAGTCCCCTTTTCTTGGCATCTGGCAGATATAAGGAGAGGGAAGTTGTCTCTTCATACAGTTAAAAAAACTGGTTCTGATGGGTCCTGGTTTAAACTGAGTGGAGCACAGGAGTGGTATTCTATGACAGGGCTGCTAGATCTAGTTTTCTATACCCAAGTTTAGCGCTTGATATTTATAAGGATAAATTGTAGTAAGTAGTAATACCAAAGTACAAAAGTTTACAAGTTCTTCAGAAAGTTCAAATCAGGCAATTGTACAGATATACACCTCGCTGGACGCCCAGATGTCCATTGTTCCCTGCAAACTCAAGACAAAATAGGCAAAAGGGCAGGATCCCATTTGTATGTCTACAATTGTCTAAAGCAGTGTTGGTGAACCTTTTTGGCACTGAGTGCCGCATATGCACCACCCACTTTGTCTTTGCGTTTCTGGTGCACATGCGTGCACGAAGACCAGCATGCACATGCTGGAAGTGGAAGAGTGTCATTGAAGTGCCCCCCCCAGCCCACCACCGAGAACAAGCCAGCGCAGGCTCCCACCTCCCACCACTTCTGCCAAGGGAACGTGACCGCTTCCTGGCCAGTGCGCCTCTTACCCTGGCAGATGTTCCTCCCACTTGGACTCAGCTCCTGCGTGGCTCTGCTGACACAGAAGAGCAGCAGCAGTCGCAGGGCGAGGGGAAGGAGCACTGGCCAGACACCTCATCTGTTCCCCCGCTGGTGAGCCAGGCCTTCGGCGGCGTCTCCATGCATGAGGAGCTGCACTCTCCTCCAGCCCTCCTGGGGCAGCTTGCCTCCTTGACCACGGCTCCTCCTCCAGCATCCTGACCAGAAGTGGCAGTGTGAGAACCACTGTCACCCTCTTACCCCCGGCAGCAGCAGGAGCAGCGAGCAGGGGGCAGGAGCGGTTCTCAGGCTGCTGCTTCCAGCTGGGATGCTGGAGGAGCAGGAATCACCATCAGGAAGGTGAGCTGCCCCAGGATGGCCACAGGAGAGTGGAGCTCATCAGACATGGAGATGCCGCTGAGTGTCCAGCTTGGTGGCAGGGGAACGGATGTGGGGGCCAGCTGGTCGCTCCTACCCCTCATTAGTGCCATGGGCTGGAGGGCTGGGGCCATGGAAGAAGCCCACTCGGGCAGGGAGGGAGGGAAGCCCGGCTCATCCATCCTGGCTGACAGCTCTGCTCCCCTAGGAAGTGACTGATGAGATCCCCTCTCTGCATCTTTCGGCACGCGAGCCATTACCTGTTTCTCTTCCAGTTTCCGGCATGCACATGTGTACCAGCCAGCTGGTCTTTCCGTGCACAGGCACACCAGAAATTGGAAGACCAGGTGGCTGGTGCTCATGCACATGCCGGAACCTGGAACATTGTCTTCCCGGTGCATGCATGTGCATCAGGTAGCTGCTCTTCTGGTTTCTAGCACTCCTGCGCACATGCAGACTAGCTGACCAGCGCGCCAGAACGTGGAAGAGCAACAATGTGACCGTTCCATGTGCCCAGAGAGATGGCTCTTGTGCCATTTCTGGCACATATTCCCTAGGTTTGCCATCACGGGTCTAAAGCATCCACCGGTTGGGCAGATCCCAGCCCCAAATGATCAGCCCCAACTGATATTAGGTTTGCTTTGCGGTAGAAATCATGTTGGGGTAAGTGGGAAATTGTTACTTAAACATAGTGGCTCAATTACTGTATGAACTGCATTAAAACAGTTACCAGGCTATGTTTGTGCTACCGTTTGGGGGACCCTTGGCAGTTCTAAAATGTAGCAGTATATTTAAAGGGTAATTGCACTCAAATTTAATTAGCCTCTGCACATTTATAAGGTCACATTTTCTTTCATGTTTGTCAGAAGCTTTGGGAAAGAAAGACTTCTGTATTCATTTCCTCTTCCTTAAAGTCCATCTATCATGTAACTTCATGCTATTAGGATCATAGTGCTTTTCTTTAAATTAAAAAAAATAGCTTATGATTGGCTGTTTTTATTCCACTTCTAAACAGTCATATTAACATGGAAATCTTTGTATAATTGGTGGCATTAAGAGCTTAGATTTAATCATAGTGAATGGTAATGCAAGGGTTGTTCTTTTGCTCTTATTAACAAGCCTATTTCAACTTCTAATCTGAGTGGTATAACTGAATTCAGTAAATCTATATTTAATTAAAGCAAAATAATGATGGCCAGAACTGTAAGTTTATTTCAGAAAAGTTTTTAATTAGCAAATTTATTTCTAAGTTAGATTAATTGGCTAATCGTTTGTTTTCCAATATTGATTTCTTATTACTGCTATGGCTGGTTTGCAGAAAATGGAACATCAAGTAAATGGTCTCACTCATCATAATGTAAAACCAAAACTCTGCAGCTTATACAACAAGACACGAGGTTTGGGAAGTGTGTTGTTGTTGTTGTTTTTACATTGTTTTGGTGAACTCAGCCTATTCTGTTATTCTGTTTTCCTCTTATTCATGAAGGGTACTCTATGTTCTTCAATGTGGCATTCTTGGAATTTCTTGTTCTGACCTACTCTTCCCCAAACCTTGAAGCAGACTCCTTGTCCTGACAAAAAAACCTTTTTATTAAAAGGAGTATCAGCGTTCCAAATATCATCCAAAATTAAATCAGACTCCAAGGCAGAACTTTCCTCATACTTCCAATTTATTAAGAGAGACATATTGGCACATCTGTGGAAACCCGAATCTGAAAGCTTCCTGGGTTTCCCACAAAGTTGAAAGTTGATGATCTTGTCCCCACAGCCACAAGTCCATCATATGGTCCAATCTTCCGCTGCCATGCTGGCAGTTCCACCCATCCACTTCCGGTCAGGTACAGAGGTGCAGAGACAAAGAATGACCTTGGGCTTCTAGAAAGGAAAGATCCTGGGCCACCTATAGTTGTCCTTAGCAAATACGTTTAGATTAAAAAGTAAAACAAACCTAATTCAAAGGAAAGGGTCAGGAATTTGTACTGAAATTCCATTTGAATAATAGTTTAAAAGTGACACAATATCACAGTTTCACAAGGTAACATTGAATAGTATAAAATGTACAACTGAGGCAAGCTATAGTAATAATTAACAAAGACAAGAGGATAGAGGTTATAAATCGCCATAGTTTTGCTTGCATTTCCTGAGTCTGTTTTGAACGGCAGAATAATACATGACAATAAACCAGCTGACGTGTGGTAATGGTTATCCTTTTCACAATAGCCATCAAACAATTCCAGATGGGAAAATTTAGCATATAAATTAAAATGCAATATGTATTTGACATTGCCACATTCTTGCAAGAACACTTATTACTCCTCCTTGGAATGTCTAATTTGCCAACTGCTGATAGCAAACAGATTTGCAGCAGAAATAATTAACCAACAAGATGCGCTAAATCTGTATCATGCCTGTTGCTGCAGCACAAACCTGGTATTCCATAGATAGAAGAAGTTGGCTTACCAGCTTTGAATCTGTCTTGGGTCATTTTTTTTTCCATTGGAAGGCAAAATCCCACCATTCTGCATCGACACCCAAATATTTCAGCTATCTTGCACATTGTTCTGACCTAAGAGCATGCAGCAAACTTCTGGTCCCAACAAAAACCCCTTTTATTAATTTACTGTGAATTCTGCTCATTCACATCCAGCAAAGTCTTTCAAGGGAGGATTTACATTCACAGATTTTATCTGGCTGGGAGAGCTGCCAGGCCGATATCTGCAAAACTTGGCAAGGAGTCTTTGAGAGTTATGAACCAGTTAAGTGAACTAATTATCTCCTGCAAACTCCACTCCCCTTTCGCTCCTCTTTTATTGCCTCTCAGAGGAGCCATTCATCATCCACCTGTGGGCTTACCCCCAAGTCGACTCCTGTTCTTTAGCTGTTCCCTTTGTCTGGCAACTCTGAAAAAAACACACACTGGGAGCAGGTTCCAGTTGTTCATCTGCCTCACTGATGTCGGACTCCGAAGGCAGCTGATAACTGGCATATAGCTCTGGTCCCCTCTCTGCCTCCGACACAGAGCCCTCATCAGAGTCTTCCCCAGACTCCAGGACTGGCCCATGTTCCTCCCCAACCTCCTCACTGTCCGAATCTGCTGCCAGCTCTCCTGGCCACTGCCGAGCCACAACACACATACCTGCATACTCTTCAACTCAGAAATCTGAGCCAAAATATAGGTTCCCTACTGGGAACTCTAGGGATCACAAATACAGGTTTTGCACAACTGGACAATGCAGTGTGCCAAGTCAAGCATGCTGGCTGACCAGTGGAAGGTTGGAAGGAAACATACAGGGGCTTGGGACTCCATCTATTTGTCTGTTGATAGATGATAAATTAAACACAATGAGGTGAAAGACACCAGCAAGAAAAAGACTGAGATTGAATAATGCGCTACAGGAGGCCAAGGGCTGTGAAGTAAAACATGGAAGAAAAAGAAAATCTTCACTTCATGGTAAGGCTGTTGGGAAGCAGCTTAATTCTACTAATAGCAATAGGTAAAGTACTTAGACTTATAGACCACTTTACACTGCTTTACAGCCCTCTCTAATTGGTTTACAGAGTCGGCATATGGCCCTCAACAATTTGGGTCCTCATTTTACCCACCTCGGAAGGATGGAAGACTGAGCTTGGTGGGATTTGAACTGTCAAATTGTAGGCAGCCGGTAGTCAGCAGAAGTAGCCTGCAGTACTGCACTCTAACCACTGCACCATCGAAACTCTAATCATAATGCCTTCTTTCTAAACTCGGCTAAAGAGCCGAGGTGGCGCAGTGGTTAGAGTGCTGTACTGCAGCCACTTCAGCTGACTGTGATCTGCAGTTCGGCTGTTCAAATCTCACCAGCTCATGGTTGACTCAGCCTTCCATCCTTCCGAGGTGGGTAAAATGAGGACCCGGATTGTTGGGGGTGATATGCTGACTCTGTAAACCGCTTAGAGAGGGCTGAAAGCCCTATGAAGCGGTATATAAGTCTAACTGCTATTGCTATTGCTATTGCTAAACCCTCAGTCTAGTGTAGAGTATATGCAGCTCACCTTGTATTTGCCAATAGGTAGTCCTCATTTAACAGCCACAATTGGGACCAGCAACTCAGTTGATAAGCAAAGCATTTGCTAAGCAAAATTGTGACTACACTTATTTCAGCTTTCCTTTGTTTTATGGAGCTACAAAGGTCATAAATGGAAGAATTGAGGATATTTTTTATCACTGCTATAACAGCTAAAAGAGGTCTACTTGTACATAAAAGCACAGAGAGATGCAATGCAAGGGGTGAATGGAAACATACACACATCCAGTGCATATTTGTCACAATTAAATCATCACAAGTAAACATATAGGTACCCTCATACATGCCCACATAGAGAGGCAACATGTATGCACACATTGTGATTAGTTCCTAGGGAGAAAGTGTACAGACAAAAGATACTGTAGGAAGTATCTAGAAGAATGAAATATTTTAAAAAGGCAGCATATTATATTTCCCTGGATGAGAAAAAGAGAAACATGCTCTTGGGAAGCAGCCCCCACTTTTGTTAATAGCCCCAGAGAGGCTGGGCCATCCTATCTATAAGACAAAAGGCTTTCAGCTCCAAGGTGATAGGATTAGCTCTCACCCAAGATCCAAAACAGGACAAAGCCATTAAGCCATAATAGGAATTGCCCAAAGCCCCTTTGTTACATCACCCAGCAAGATTCAACCACTGGGACTCAAGACAATCTACAAAGTTACCCCTGCATGGCCCCATGGGAATCCGGCAACCAATCAGAATACATGCCCTTGCCACAGGAACAGGAAGCTCCAAGGCATGACCCAAGAGGGGGTATAAATCTCTCTCTCTCTCACCCATGTGCTCAATTGTCCAGGACCTCAAACCATGTGTTCCTGTCCACCATTAAACCATCCTTCCAAACAGCCTCCATGTTTCCAATATCTTTTTCCCCACTTGGAACTGAACCCAGATGGACATT
Organism: Thamnophis elegans; assembly: GCF_009769535.1. Classification (NCBI taxonomy): domain Eukaryota; kingdom Metazoa; phylum Chordata; class Lepidosauria; order Squamata; family Natricidae; genus Thamnophis; species Thamnophis elegans. Next base: position 20,859,218 of record NC_045555.1, on the reverse strand, counting down.
TCTTCCAAAAGCACTTTAGTAATGAAAATATGTTATAAAATTCTGTAGCTAAAATGGATTGACCAATCAGGTTACTGGTCCAAAATAATGTTGGATTCATCATAAATCCATTCCATTCCATTACTGCAATTTCTTTCAAAGATTTGCAATCCATGTAAAATTATGTTTTTTATCATTTCCAAAGTTTAGCACAAAAATGTCCAATGTTTTCTAACATGTTCATATATGTATAGAATGGAAAATATGTACAAATTAGTTTAACTTTAGTTAAAATGTAGACTAAATTAAAATTTCTTTCATTTCTTTTTAAATTTTTGACCACTGCTTCAGCAGTTAGGACGTAACATAGAATGCTATCCAACTTTTGCTCAGTTGTTTTCTGAACTGCAGTAATTTCTATTCAGATGGGCGCCTTTTCTGTAATGATGAAATTTAACCTGGGTCCTTAGCATGCAATGAGAGCACATTTGGTGTAGTGATTTAATACACCCAGCCAGAAAGTAGCAAAACATAAATTCTAGTCCCTCCTTAATGCAGCACATTCATTTTTTTACACTGAAGAAACCATGGATGGCTCCCATGGCTACTACTGATAAAGTGGTTGGAAAAATTTTAGGAGCTGTGCTTTTTCTGCTTTGTGTGATAGGAAAAACTCCTCTTCATTCCATTGTATGTACAGTTTGGTTTTGAGTGCTATAGCATTAGCGTCTTCAGAAGCTTTTAAGGTCAACTCCTTTTCCATTAAATATGTACTCTTATGTTTTAAAATAACTGGTAAGTATATTTACACTTTTAGGGCCTTTTTTCTTCTTCTGGAGTGTTTTCACAGCTAAGGCGCTACTTTTGCAAGCTCTGCATTGTCTGTGACACAGACTATTTACATTGAAGATGTGTTTTGAAAATATGCAAAGCACATCAGTAAGATAATCTTGTCTGATAGCCTCCTTTAGGATTTTTGTTTGTGGAAGATCATATTGTTGAGAATAGCACTCATTGCTAAGTTTCACCAAGCAAATCACATGATCAGTTGATCTATCTTGGGGCACCGTTTGGTAATGAGCACACTGTTCTTTTGGAATTGTGAATTCACAATCTGAGACAAAGGCTTTGAAGTGCACATCTTTCAATGCAATGCTTGTGTAGTGCTTTTGCTGAGTAATCAGACTCTCGTGATTGCTGGAGCTATCCATGGATAGCCCTAGGTTCCTTCTCAGATTCTTTGAAAATGGCAGTATCAATGTCTATCAATCAATATTAAGGCTGAAAGGTAAAGGTTCCCCTCGCACATATCCTTCCCCGAAAATAAAACAAGAATCTTATTTTCTTTTGACCCCCCCAAATAAGCACTTGGCCTTATTTTCACGGAGGTCTTATTATTTTTTGAAGTGCAGGAGGTACGAGCGTGGTCACCTCATAGCTGCTGCTGTGTTGCAATATGTTCAGGGAGGGCTTATTTTAGCGCATGCGCTCAAAAGCCCCGATTGGGCTTATTATCCAGGGAGGTCTTATTTTCAAGGAAACAAGGTATGTGCTAGTCGTTCCTGACTCTGGGGGGCGGTGCCCATCTCTGTTTCTAAGCCGAAGATCCAGCACTGTCCAAATATGTCTCCGTGTTCATATGGCCGGCATGACTAAATGCCAAAGGCACACAGAACACTGTTACCTTCCCACCAAAAGTGGTTCCTATTTTTCGACTTGCATTTCTACATGCTTTTGAACTGCTAGGTTGGCAGAAGCTGGGACAAGGAATGGGAGCTCACTGATCGACAAGCTCAGCGTCTTAGCCACTGAGCCACAGCGTCCCAATAATATAATGTATATACTCTCTGTTACGTGGCGCTAGGGATATGAACAACTGAACTGCCAACATTTCTGATTGACAAGCTCCGCATCTTAGCCACTGAGCCACTGTGTCCCTGTAATTAAAGCTTAGGGATTGTTTAAGGTGATTAGGGGTGACATGATAGCTGTCTACCAGTGCTTGTGGGGTAGTCACAGAGTGGATGGTGTTGACTTATTTTCCAAAACACCTGAGGGCAGGACAAGAAGAGTAGAAGTCTGTTAAAGAAAGATCCAACCTGGAACTAAGGAGAAATTTCTTGACAGTGAGAACAATTAATCAACGGAACAGCTTGCCTCTTGAAATTGTCGGTGCTGTATTGCTGGAGATTTTCAAGAAAATACTGGGCAACCATTTGTCTGGGATGGAATAAGGTCTTTTGCCTTGGACAAGGGGTTGGACTAGAAGACCTCCAAAGTCCCCTCCAACCCTATGATTCTGTGCACCACACAGAAACTGTCTTGTGATTCTATAAAGATTTAATTTATGCGTAGGTTCACTTTATACTTTAGGACTCTTGCTGAGGTCCTAAACTCTCCACTTTTCAAGACTTGAAGTCGATTGCTTCAAGTTTGGATTGCCCATAAAGGTTCTACATTTGAAAAGGAAATGGTAAAATCTTACATTTGTCCTTCTGCATTTAGATGAGAGGCTACTTTCTTATTTCCACCCTCTATCTCCATATTGAAGCTATTGGTACCAACAAGTATCCCCAGAAGCACAAGGTCTATTATGATTTCCCTGTTATCATATATGGTTTCTAGACTGGAGATTTAGCACACATCATTGCTGGGAATACTGGGAAATCAGAGCAGAAATATATTCATTTAATCCATTTAATTTCCCACCTTTGCAATTATAAAAAGGATTTCCAACATGGGTTCAGTTTGGTTTAGTTTACTTCATTGATTAGCCCTTCAGCCATATCAAAGTGCTGAGTTCCCGAAACAAATTATTACTAAAATCTGATAAAAACAATTTAAAATGGAATTGGATAAAATATAATTTAAAATGAAAGTGGAATAAAATACTGTTTAAAACAAAATAGGAATGAAATACAATAATTTAATATGCAGATAAATAAAATATGATAAAATTATATTTCATTGTCAACCCCTACAATCTATCCCAATCAGTCGCACATATGCCGGCCTCAACCGAACCATTTTGTTTAAGTCCTGTGCTGTGTTATTTTCATTTTCTGGCCACACATAAGGTAAGTTGTATATACCAAACAAATGACTCCAATGGGTCATTAGTTTGGTATATAGACCAAGGTGTTGATTGTTTATATGTAACTAACACACTGTTGAAGTTAAGTGATTTCTTTATGGGTTTTTTTTCTGACCATACAATATAGTTTTGTTTATATATCCTGTTTTATGCACTACTGATTTAATTTTCTTTTTTCAATGGATTCCTATATATTGAAAACAAGGTAATGTGGCATAAATAAGTAATAAACTACACATGGGCCAATTAAAAAAATATCCAAGGATTAAATTCAAGATTTTACATTATTTTAAAAGAGATGGGAGGAATAGTGGTTCTGCATCTTAAAGTATATTATCATGCTTCCTTTACATTATATCTTCTTATGGCCTATTTAGTTCTGTGGTTCTATGGATGTCCTGCAGAAATAATCCTGGGTTAATGCAAACAGAAATAAACAATCTATAAAAATAATGCAATAATAAGCAATACTTTGATGCCTGGAACAAATATAGGAAAATAATTAGTCCATAAGTTTTTTCTCACTTCATTATTAAACTTATATAATGAGGAAAGTACTAAGAAATTTGAAATAACTTAATTGGATTGCAATATTTAATTATTACTAAAATGGAAATAACATTTTTTTTGAAATGCAGTCTATCCATTTAAGTGTATGTTGAGGAGTCCGGTACACTTAAAATACAAATTTAGTTTCAAATCTGTTGGTGCCATTTTAATGTTTTTTTTTTTAGAACTTTGCCCTATTGATATGATTGATGTGGCATTATTGGAGACCCAATTCTTTAGTCTGTGATTGATAAATCCCACTGGTAATTGAGTTTTAGAAATGTTATTTAACTTTTGATAAATCTATGTGATGGGTTCAATCGCCATCATAATACCCATTAAATGAGAAATTGCAAAGCATGTGGCCCCCATGGATTTATCAAAAGATACATCAGTTGAAACTACGGCTACTCTTCTGCACTAGGTTGAAGCTAGAAAATTCAGGTTGAAGCTAGAAAAAATATTTAAAATAATAGTTTTGTAATAATTGATTTAAAGTTATTATCCTGGCTTCTCCCTATACTTTCCAATACAATATTTTTCAGCTCTTTGTAACTTAGAATTCTTCCAAAAAGTTAGACCTCTAATCTCACCAACTTTGTGGCTGCTAGCCATTTTTGCATACTAACTGATGATCTTCTTTCATCTTGTGAATTAAAAGGATTCTTTTGCTTCAGGAGGTTTTACCTTGCTTATTTTCAGATCTCTCCTTGCCTTTCCCTTTAACTGTTTCTGCAGTTCTGCATTGGACACCAAAACTGTCAGATCCAACTTCTACTTTTTAGCCTGTTCTCAACTCCCAAAGCTACCTGAAGCAGCTCATCTGCCTCTTATGTAAGCTGATGAAAGGATTTTTATATGGATATATCTGCTTCATTCCTTCCATCTTTTGGAAACCTTGAGCTGTTTCTGGGAAATTATTTATATATTTATTTATGTATCGAATTTATATGGCTATGTGTCATCTCATGAGAAGTGACAATTAAATAAAAAATAAATAAATACGTAAAATCATCATCATTAAAATATAAAACAGTCATTCTTAAAATATTAAAAAAAACACAAAGCACAAGAGAGAATGAATATTTAACCACGATGGTGGAGCCATCTTAGAATTTCCCTGGAATTCTGAAGCTAACCTCACCATAAAGTGAGTGTTATGGCAGAGAAGACCCTCCTTATGGCACCTGTCAATTGTAAGTTCCTAGCCAATGAGACCTGCAACATGCCTTCTCTGCCAGATATGGGAGAGACAGGCTGATATAATCAGAGAGGGGCCCCTGAGATAACCTGGTCCCATTCTATGAAGGGCCTTAAAAGTTAAAACCAGCACCTTGAATTGGACCCAGGTATAAACTGGTAACAACTGCCTGGAGCAGTAGTGGGACTCAAATAATTTAACAACCAGTTCTCTCCCTAATGATCAGCTTGGTAGGCATGGATTGGTGGCCAGGTGACTGGGTGGGCGTGGCCAAGTCAATGTCACTCGTGTCAATGGGCACTTTGCCTTAGCTGCTACAATGTAATAAGGATTAACCAGAGAGGCAAGGCAATAAAAATTAGAATGTTCCCTTCCTGCCTTCCTTACAGGATTAGCCATATAAGTGGAAAAAAACAAAACAAAATGAGATTTCTTCCAACAACCGGTTCTCCGAACTGCTTAGAAAGTTAACAACCGGTTCTCCTGGGTAGGTGCGAACTGGCTGAATCCCATCACTGGCCTGGAATTTAGTAAACCATATCAGTTTCTCGGCAGATTGCTGGAAATATAATCTGTTGCAGCCTCTTGATATATGTTTTGTGTCCAAAAGTCTTCCTTAACTTTTCCCTTTGGGCTTTATACTTGTTCTGTCCTTCAACTGTGTTTTAGGTGTTATTTTATCCACTTCAACCTTGAATCAGGTTCTGGCTATTTTTGTCATAGATCCCACAGCTGCATTTGTCTTGTGTGGCTGGTTAAACTGTATTTTTCTGCTTTCAGACAGAATGTCAATGACAATTATTTACTTTATTGGAACTATCCTAGTAGTTCTAATGCTGAAGGACAGAAACGTGACATTGCTATATAGAACCAGGAAGTTTTTTTACATGCTGATTTTATCTAGTTAAATAGCAAATGTTTAAATGTTTGTTCAGTGCATTACTATAAATCTTATGCAGGTGTGATTGTAATGTCCTGCTCAAAACTCTATATTGTTTAAAAAAGTTCTACAAACAAGTGGTAAATTATAACAAGTTAAGTGAAAATTTAAATCCAAAGTTTACATGAACAGAACAAGGGGAAAATAGGAGTCAAGATACGGATATAAAACTATTTAAACAGTCCTGTGCCAGTGACATTCAAACATCAAATATAGTTGAATTTCAGCAACTGAATTTTGAGATATATTCATATAGCTGAATATATGCTTTTTTTTTTGCTCATCCTCTATGCCAGCTTCTATTTCATGAAATTTAAAAGGTATAATTTTTCATCTCTTTCTCAAAGTTGAATTCTTAAGCTCAGCCTCTGATTGTCATGAATGATGATGACGCTATCCATTCGATTGTGTCTGACTCTCTGTGATTCTATGAACCAGCTCTCTCCACATTTTCTGATCTTTTACAGCTTCTTTCACTTGTTTTATGCTCTGATTGGTGTCAGCTTTGATGTAGCCTAACTACTATGTTTTGGGCAGCTTCATTTCCTTTTACCACCAACCATTCTAAGCATAACTGCCTTTTCTAGTAAGTTTGATTGCACAACATGGCCAAAAATAAGTGAAGCGGAATGTTGTGATTTTGCCTTCTAGCGATATGTCTGGTGTTATACACTCCGGCACTTGGTCCAGTCATCATAGATACATCTGCATTTTTGTGGTACTTAATAGCATTCCATCTTATTGCAACTCCAAATCATGCCATGTTCTTGGCTTAGATAACAGTTCTTGCATTTCCTCCTTTGAATCAATCACATTTTAGCCAGAAGAGAAAATTACTCTCCTATCATTATCTTCTCTTGGAAACAGTGTCTCTTCTTTTCATGCTAATCACTTGAATCAGGTAGACTCGTGGCAAGAAGCTACTTTCTCAGTTTTCACTTTTTATTTTTTTATTTTATTTTGATTCAAACATCATTTTCCATTAAAGAGTGGGTATCTGGGTACATATATTTTGTACAAATATTTATACAATAACAATTACAATTTACAGCCATATTTATTATTTTATCTATTCTTAACTTAATACTAATACTAATATATACCATACCTAATACTATAACAATCCTCTTCTTAACTTATTTAACTTTGTTAAAATATTTTCTCTATTTCACGCCTCTGCTTTTTTCCACTTTTTATATTTATTCTCTAGCCATTGATAACATAATTCATATATGTTATAATAATCAGATTGTTCCTTCTCTTTAATTTCAAATATTAACCTATTAATTTCTGCACATTCTAATATTTTCCTGATCATCTTCTCCATAGGGATGTCTTCATTTTTCCAATTTTGTGGAAATGCAATCCTAGCTGCAGTTATTAAGTGAATTATAAAATATACATTTTCTTTACTGTAAGTTTCTGGTAAAATCCCCAACAAAAATAATTCAGGTTTTAGATCAATATGCTGTTGTATCATCTCCTCCAATCATATACCTATTTTTATCCAATGTTTTTTGGCTTTTACATGTCAGCCGCATATGATAATACGACCCCAGTGTCTGGTGGCATTTCCAACATTTCACTGATTTATCTTTAAACATCTTTGCCAACCTTGCCAGTGGAAAATGCCATCTGTAAAACATCTTGTACAAATTCTCTTTATATGCAGTTGACTTCTTCACTTCTTGAGTTCCAAAAAAAAAAATCATTTCTCTGTTTAGCCACCATTAGCCACCATTAGGGCTTTTTATACTTAATCACAATTTTTAATATATACCGCCCCCCCAATCATGGCAGCTTCCTCATGTTTTATTACTTCTAGAAGCCTGTTTAGTTCTTTTGACTTTCAGTATCTTTGTTATCTCACCTTTGCATCTGGTCTCCACAAATATTTCTTTTCTACTATTAAATGCTACATTACCTTAAAGGTCATAGGTTAATGGAAGTTGATCCAAAATTCTTGTATTAACTTGCACACAAATACCTTACTTTGCCTAAGGTTCATGAAGGCTGATGAAATTTTCAGGCTGATGAAATTTTATTGTCTACTTAATTTTTAGTCATAGGGTCTATTGAAAAAGTCAACTCTTCATGGCTTTCCTAAGTATGGCAAAATTGGGTCAGGAATTATGTTATTTGGGTAGATGTCACTGGGACCTAAAAAGAGGGAAAATGCCCCTATTAGACCTTTTGGTGAAATGATTCACTGACCATAGTCTCCTTCAATAGTTTATGTTGCCGGTTCTGTACTGCAATTATTTCTCTGCTACTTGACTAGGCAGCAAATTTAAATCTATCTATATAAAAATGGCTGTGGATGTATGTTCCAGCATAACTCTGAAACGCCTCAAATAATTTCAACCAAACTTGGTACACAGATGACTTACTCTCTGGAAACAAATACTGTGGGGGTAACACACCCCTGACACTCCTTGTGTGTGTTCTGTTAAGATACAGCCTGTTGTGCCGTAAAATGACTTCTACTGTACAGCACAGTGGAATTGCCATTATAATGGCTTCACAGTACTCCACAAGAGGCCTCCCTCTGGTAAGAGGGAAAATCCAACATTAGAAATTTTGTTTGGTCTGGATACTTCCCCCTTATAAATAAATTCCCGGGAAACTCCAGGTTATCGGCTATAATATATATATAAAAAGTCCAGTGGACTCAAACCATTGGCTGGAACATACAAGATAACACCACCACCACCAACAAGAGATAAAATCTCAAACTACACAGGCCAGATAAAATGACCAAAAAATAACATATATCAAACCAGCCTGACAGCAACTTCCATTTGAGTAATCTACTAATGGTCCTTAATTGATCAAACATTGTCACCTGAAACTCATCAACTGTTGTTACAAGTCATCTCCTTTTTCTTGACCATACAAATCAGCTCTTTCCATTTTTGCACTTCTTTGGCCTGCACACTAGAGTGGACACTCACAGCAACAGAGTCCACTTGCATTTGCCAATGAATTTCAATTGAAGTAACTCCTGACAATCAAAAATTCAATCACAGTGTATTGCTTAAAGCATAATGACAAGTATTCACTGCAGGTTTTCATTTCAAGAACAATGGCAACATAACCTTTTCCTCCCAACAAGGTCCTACTAAATGAAGTGAAAGAACAAATGCTAAAATGTACACGAGAACATCTAGTACATCAGCACTGCCACCTTATGGTGACTTACAACAGTGGGTCATTACTTTTCATTCAGCCCTTGTATTGACTAGCATAATTATTTATTAATAACGAAAACTAATTGTTTTGCTTAACTGTTAATAAAAAAGGAGGTACAGGAATTGAATTACAAATAGCAATATTTATTAAGATGTGATTGCTTAAAAGGGAGTGTAGATTGAGGCTGTGTCTTCATGAGAAGTTATAGTTTTCTCCGTGGGCTGGTTTGTCCAAATTAAAGTGACCAGAATATTGTAGGCTTGGAAATCAGAGACTAGTTATTGTCAGAGTATATTCATGAACTGGAATAGGGCTTAGTAACAAGGTCAGCCAATGGGAGCTGAAACACTTTGGAGCCTGGGCATGGCTTAGCTCTGTAGCTCTGAATCTGTGCTAAAAGCTAAAACTAGTCTGAGCTGCTGGAACTGAAACTTTTCTCTTCTCTCTACCACGTTGGAAGAACACTCCTGGTATTGTATATATGTCTCATGTGTTATTATGTATATAAAGAAGTTATTGAAAACTGCTGAATCAGTTACCTATGTGTGTTTTCTGCATTTGATTGCTGCAACAAACTCTGACAGTGATCTTAGAAAAAATGAGTTAAGTAGTATTGAATTATAGTATTGTTACATAAAATTATTTTCTACTCCAAAAATCAGGGCTAGAATGTATGGTTCAAAATTGCAAGAAGCAGATTTGGGCTATTAAAAGTAGATTTTTAATTTTAAGATTTGTTTGACTGTGAAACCAAATGCCTTAAGGCATGGGTGTCAAACTCGCCATGTCATGTTGCCATCGCGTGACATTTCACAACATTTTTCCCATTCACGGAGCTGGGGCAGGTGTGGTTAGTTTGACAGCCCTGCCTTAAGGGGATAGAGGGTTCTCTTTCACTGAAGGTAGCTAAGAATAGGCTGGACCCTCATATATTACATCCTGCATGTACAATAGTCCTCAACTTACAGCCACAGTTGAGTCCAAAATTTATGTTGCTTAATGAGAAATTTGTTAAGTGAGTTTTGCCCCATTTTATGACTTTTTTTGTCACATTTGTTAAGCGAAACACTGCAGTTGTTAAATTAGTAACACAGTTGTTAAGTGACACTGGTTTCCCCATTGACTTTTCTTGTCAGTGTTCTGACTTAGGCTTTCTGATACAGTAAAAAGCACATGATTAGGTCCAAAAACCCTCTTTTTATTTCAAAGGCTATGAATTATATTCATTCACAGCCCATAATGACTCCCAAATAGTTATAAAGAGTCCTACAGTAGGCTGCCAAAGTCCTTCGGGATAAGGCTGGTAAGCACCCATCTTTATCTTCTTTGAAAACGCTGCCATAGACTTAATTGGCAATTAGTTTGGCAAGGCCACACGGAGCAAAGAATCAAAACGAAGCTTCAGAAGGTAAACTGACCAGCATGAACCAAGTTGCTTCCTGCAAACATGTGCCTTTGCTCCTCCTTTATGTCCTATGGGAGGGGCCACCTCCAAGCCTTACTCCCAAGTCGTTCCTTCTGTCTTAACTGTTCTTGCCTTCTGGCCTTCTGGCAGCTCTGCACATGCGGCGCACTGGGAACAGGGGGATCCTGTTCCTCTGCCTCGCTGCTGTCCAAATCTTGAGGCTCCGGAGGCAGCACATAACTCCCAGATGGCCCTAGCTCCCTCTCTGTCTCCAACGCAGAACCCACGTTTGAACCTTCCTTATACTCCAGGACTGGCCCATGTTCCTCCCCACCTCCTCGCTGTCTGACTCTGCTGCCAGCTCCGCAGGCTGCTGGTGGACCACAACAGCCAGAAGGTTGCAAAAGCAGATCACATGACCCCAGGACCTTGTAACTGTCATAAATGTGAGTCAGTTGTCAAGCATCCAAATGTAACTCATGTGATCATGGGGATGCTGCAACAGTCAAAAGTGTGAAAAATGGTCATGTCATTTTTTCAATGATGTAACTTTGAATGGTCACTAAGCAAACTGTTGTATGTCGAGGACTGCCTGTAGCTAGAAACCTGAAATATGGATTTTCAGTTGAGCAAGAAATTGGCCTGGTGGTGTTTAGGTTCTTTTAACTGTACGTTTCTATGGCTCTTTTAAGTCTCTGTCCATATATTAGAGAATAAACTTCACAAAACACAAGGAAAATTATGTTCAAATATTAGAACCAAGTTGTTAAGCAAGAGAAAACAGTCCAGGTACGGATGATACAGCTGATACAGGATGCAACCTGACTTAAAGGTCAACAGCTGTTGGAGCATAATAAAAAATCCCTGTACTGTCCTAGTCAGCTCTTGACTAACAGCTCTGCCTTTATCTTTGATCCACGTGGGTCCCTTGGTGGAATATTATATGGGGTGAACCAACCTTGCTCCAGGCAAATAGGTGCTGAATTCTTCACTTAGGGAGAACTATAATGTTTAGAAATGAATCTTTGTGACCGACACAAAAGGTTGGCAGTCCAAAGTTAAGTCAATAAAGAATTGTTAAAGCTACATCAGGGATAGTGGGTGCAATTGTTTTCTGTTAGAAAACCTAATGATATCTTTTAATTGCAACTATTGTCCAGATGATTTGTAGAAATTTGTAGAAATTAATTTCACTGATGGATGATGTGCCATCAAATAAGAGTTGACTCGTTATAGCGGAAATAGACTTACTCCACAATGATTTGTCCAGAGGTGGGTTTCAAATCCCAGCGCTACCAGTTCACTCATGTATGCGCAGAAGTGCCTGGGCGGGTAGGCGGAGCCTCCCACCCCCGCCATTACCAGTTTGGCTGATCCAGGAGCAACCCACCTCTGGATTTGTCTCCAAACTCAACCTTCAGGTTTATGCAACTACCTTGTTACTGTTCCTCCTCTTCTTCATTGGTCTTCTACCTTTTCTAAGATTATGGTGTCAGTGTTCCAAATAGCATCCAAAATTAAATCAGAGTTCAAGGGAAAGTATTGCTCAAAGTTCCAATTTATTAAGAGAGCCATGTTGGCACATCTGGGGAAACCCGAATCTGAGCTTCCTGGTTTTTCCCCACCCAGTTGAAAGTTCAAGCTCTTGCCGCCACACCCACAAGCTCATCACATGGTCCAATCTTCCACTGCCATGCTGGCAGTTCTACCCATCCAGTTCCAGTCTGGGGCAGAGTTGGATTTGATGGTAAAGGAGCGGATAGGTGCACTCACCATTGAGTCATCTTCAGTATTATCCTCCTCCTCCTCCAAGGTGATAGGGGCTTCCCCAATGGTAGGACTTTCCATCTCCTTTGGTTGGAATATGGCTGCACACCTGACAAGTAGCTGGATTTTTTCTCTAATGTGTGCAACATGTAAAAAACTGAGCCTTGTCATTTGTGCTTCAAGTGAAAAGTGTGGACTGATTTGTTCGATGATTCATTTATTTGTTCTCTTGGCTGTCCATTGTATTCCCAGGAGTGTTTACGAATACTAAAGTTCAAAACTGTCAATATTCTCTCTCTATTCTGCTTCTTCAAAGTCCAACTTTTATTTCTATAGAATGTCACAGGGAATATCATTATTGCACTCTTCTATTTTTTATTTTTTTTTAGGTACAGATATATCCTCCCACCTGCATATCTTCTCCAAGGTCTTACTACTCTATCAATCAGGCTCAAATTATCTCTCTAGCTCTCTGGAGGTTGGGAAAAACATACTGTACTTCGTAGGGAAATGGAAATGTATATATAACAAGGAAAAGAAAAGGATGGGAAGAAGGAGAAGTGGAGAGATGAAGGGAGAGAGGGAAGTGGGGTGGGGTGGAGTTGGGTGGAGGAGAGGAGGGGAGAAAAGCTGAGGGAAGAAGAGAAGGTAGGAGACAGAAGAAGAGGGAAGGAGAGAGGGGGAAGAAGAGTGGGAAATAGATTGGAGGAGAGGAGTAGGAGAAAGGGAAGGAGAGGGAAGTGGAGAAGAGGAGAGGGGGAGGAGAAGAGGAAAGGGAGGAAAGAAGGGTGGAGAGGGAAAGAGAGAGGGAAGCAGAGGGGAGAAGGCAAGGGAAAGGAAGGAAGGAGAAGGAAAGAGATGGACTGTCATTGTAAAACTGAAAATGTAGCAATAGCAATAGCAGTAGACTTAGATACCGCTTCATAGGGCTTTCAGCCCTCTCTAAGTGGTTTACAGAGTCAGCCTATTGTCCCCAACAATCTGGGTCCTCATTTTACCCACCTCGGAAGGATGGAAGGCTGAGTCAACCCTGAGCCGGTGAGATTTGAACCGCTGAACTGCTGATCTAGCAGTAGCCTGCAGTGCTGCATTTAACCACTGCGCCACCTCGGCTCTAATGTAATGTATTATAAAGGAAAATGCATATTAAAAACATTTTTTTTTTAAAAAAAAGGTTGGGAAAAATGGAAGAAAAGAGAAAATGAGGATGATCAAGCAGCAAGAGTTGGTTATACTAGCAATGGATACAGTGTTAGAACATTTGTAGAATCAGGCTAGGGCCAGATCACGCTGGAGAAAAATCTATCTATTATGGTCACTAAGAACTGATTTGGTACACAATCTGTCAATCCATCCATCAATCAATGGTCAAGATAGAGTGTGATTCTGCGTTCCTTTTCTAAATACAATATTCACATATTGTCTCAAGCACATTTCTGACAGAGGGATAAACTACAGCCACTTCCAATATGTAGTAACATTTTAAACTTTCTGATCTATTTTTTCTTTTTGATGAAAATCACTAATGTTGCTTTTGCTACTGGGTGTTGGAAACTATTGTGTTTTTCATATATCCATCTAGAGTAAAATACCTTAGTGATAATGGAAAAGTTTTGAACATTAATAAAGGTTGAAATTCTGAAGAGCAAAAAAAATATATGGAATTATTCTAATTGAAATGTGCCTAAATTGACTTATTTAAGTTTCAAGTGTTCTATAATAATATCAGTCACAGTTTTACTTATAACCGCTTACATCTGCAATGTACCTCTAACACCAACAAGCGAATTCTGCCTATCCAGCCCTTCACATCTGGCTGACTATGCAACCAGCAATAATTTTAATATTATTTAATAATATCTGCCTATCCATGTCCTGGGTAGGAACTAGGTAGTAGACAAAAATGCCAAATCCAGTCTAAACATTGACTGACTATGTGACCAACCATATTTAACAAAAGGCCACACTACATGGATCTGCACATATCCTATACTCATGATGGTGAACATATGGAACGCATGCCACTGGTGGCACATGGAGCCATTTGTTAGGGCACGTGAGGCATTGCCCTGTCAGCTCCAGCACACATGTGCATGCTGCCCAGCTGACTTCTCCCTTCTTTTTCGGCCGTTTTTTGCCCTCCGGAGGCAACCCAACGTGAAATCTGGAAGAATGGACTTCCACTTCACGTGCATACCCACACCAATAATTTAATCACACTCCCTGCGCCATGCCCCCTGCTTATGCGCACATGACACACACCCCACTGCCCTGCACATATGCGCATGGCTTTTTAGGAGCCTCGGAATGGCTTACTGGAGGCTGGAGGCCACAAACGGCCGGTTTCCCGACTTCAGGTGGGCCCATTTCTTGCCCTCTCCAGGCTCCAGAAGCTTTCTTGGAGCCTGGGGAGGGCAAAAACTGCCCCCCCTCCCCCAGAAGCCAGAATCAGCCTGTTTACCAACTTCCAGTGGTCCAGGTAGGTCCGTATTTTGCCCTCCCTGTGCTACAAGATAGCTTTTGAAGCCTGGGGAGGGTGAAAAATGGGCCCACTGGAAGTTGGGAAACGGCCTCCCCCGTCCCTCCGGAGGCCTTCCAGAGGCTGAAAATGCCTTCCCAGAGCCTCTGCGTGAGCCCTGTACTTAACTGGCATGCTTGGAGACTCCTGGGTAGGGAAGGGCAGTGTGGATGGGCCAACAGAAAATCAGTAGTCCAGCGTACACAACAGCTCGCGTGCCTGCTGATATGGCTCTGTGTGCCATAGGTTCGCCATCACGGTTCTTTATAGTATTTTTAATACAGCTATCCTCCAGCTAAACCTGGCGTACTCGTCAATCCCCTTACAGTTGCTTTATTATCCAATAAGGCTTCATTCTCACAGTCTTGTTAATTAAATTTCTTGAAAGGCAAAAAGAGTTTAGATTATAGAATCTTAGAAACTGGCTATGTGTAATGCATACTTGTGTGCTATTTAACCTTTCATTCTACTTTTCATTGGGATATTTAAATCTTGCTTCCATATCGTTTATGCATTGAGAAATTTAGCATTGCAATGTGTGAAGGACAAAAGACCTCAAATCAAACCTATAAAAGTACTGTGGTACCTTAGTACTTGTCAATATTTCATTCCAGAAGATGTGAAAAACACTAAAACTGATGGGTATCAAAAAAACCCACATGATTTATCACAAGACCTACTATTTTGGTCATAAGAAACAGTGAATCATGAGGCCTCTGGCATCAGCAAGTTCTTCCTTGCGCATCAACTACCAGGAGAAAGATGAGTGCCGAGATAAGATTCCTGCTTCAAAACATGCCGAATACTGAATTTGATGAGTTTTGAAGCAGCTGAGTAGCCAGATATGACTGTATTGCTTCCAAATACAATTCTTTTATTTTTTTAATCTATGATCAAGTTATATAAAGAACTAGACAATCCGTGCCCTGTTGGGTCATCATTTCAGAGATATTTCCTTGCCTAAACAGAGAAACAGAATGACCACAGATGGGAAAAATAAACCAGTAGGAGCAGGAACAACTACTGACTTCCTGCTGGCTTCTCCAGTTTCCTTGTGAGAAGCTGGCTGAGAGCATCAGAAACACTTCCTTCCTCCCTCCCTCCCGCCTTCCCTCCCTTCTTTTCAGCGGGCAGGTAAGGAGGCTGCTGCTGGTTGGGTGAGGAAATGAGAGATTGTGAAACTAGATGGGAAATTGGCAGGGAACATCAAAAATGAAGCTAACCTTATTGTTGCAGTAGCCAGTAGCACTGAAGCAGATAGAAGATTCCCACATTTCATGTCCTCAAGACTTAACAGGTCCTGGATTTTGGACACATTCTGTAAGTTAGGCCATTTGAGGTCCAAAAATTATCACACTATGGTTCACCATTTTGCCCAGTTAAAGGTCATGACAACAAGAGAGTTTGAAGTAATATACATTACTTCAAACTCTTATCTATGGAGGATAAAGTATTATTTTAGTATTATAAGAGCCAGGGTGGTCCAGTGGTTAGAGTGCAGTACTGCAGGCTACTTCAGCTGACAGTTCAAATTTCACCAGGCTCAAGGTTGACTCAGCCTTCCATCCTTCCGAGGTGGGTAAAATGAGGGCCCAGTTTGTTGGGGGCAATAGGCCGAGTCTGTAAACAGCTTAGAGAGGGCTATAAAGCACTATAAAGCAGTATATAAATCTAAGTGCTAATGCTATTTTAAAGAATACATTTTCTACACTCACTATGTAGACTTAGTAGGTGAATAATCTGTGCTACATACATGCATACATACATATCACACACAGATGCATGTACAAACATACATACACATACATATGCATGCATACACACACACACACACACACACACACACACACAACTAGCCATCTACCTATTGTAGGGAGCTATCTGATATTCAAGTGTAGTGTTTACAATATCAGATTATTTACAATGCTGATTATTTAAAGAATGGGTTCTAATCGTCCATATCTGGCAGTGAATGAGAAACAGGAAGCTGTCTGTTAGATGGATACCTGCTGAGCCAGATGAGGATTATCATTAATTCCAGGCTTTGTTTGGATGCCTTCTGTCACTTGATTCCTTGCTGAGCAGGTAGTTAGTGTGTCATGTTCCGGTCATCCTTGTAATATGAAAGAAAGCTTCTTTTTCCATGAGAAAGCTATCAAATATGGTGAAGCCAGGGGGCTTCAATCCAGTATCCAGCTTGTTTGGTTCAGGAACCTTGAAATTTTCTCACTATGTCCTGCCATCCTCCATAACTCAAGTTTAAATTGCTGAGAAGGATATTATATATGATATTGTACTTTTACTTTGCATGCAAATTGAAATGCATTGTTTCTGTTTTGGGAGTTTAAAGTTGTTTCTATATATATATATATATATTTCCTTAATCAATGTGCATAATTGTGTACTTCTTCTATATGTGGTGCTTTGATCAAATCAAGTGCTATTCTGACTGATCCTAGGATCTTTTCAACATGTTAGTCTGTTTATTTTTCCATAGGTTGTCAATGCCGCCGTAGCTCTTGCAGCCAAGCCCAAAAGCCAGGTGGTAAAAAGCAACATGGAAATGTATAAAGCCACCTGGGAGAATCACATACGTGTACTCACAGAAGCTGTGGATGACATTACAAGCATTGATGACTTTCTTGGAGTATCAGGTGTGCCACTTTCAATTTCTTCTTTTCCCTTTGAAATACCTTTTTTTCCTTTAATGATTATTTGAGAGATGGCATAATTCCTTAGGAAGCTAAGATGTATCATCCACCTTCTAGAACCTAGCCAGGTGTGAAATTAGTGTGAAGGAAAGTGAGTCTGAAGACAGAAGAATGCAATTGCTTCTGGTACCCAAAGGAGCTTATGAAAGATAGCAGAAGCATTTGGCTCCTTTCACCTGTCCTCTACTAGAGGAAGCACAGCATGCCTTGAAATATCCAACATACTGTGGGATGTCTTTTAATAAAAATCAGTAGCAAGCCCAAGTAACTTTGAGATACTATATGTATCCTAAAGTGGGAGGGAGCTAATTGGTGGATCCAATTCATACTTGAATTTTAAGGTAAAACTAATTATTAATTGCACACAATTGTAAATATGTTCTGAAAGAGTTATTCAGCCATATGATACAGTAAACTTTTTTGGTACACTTCAAATTCTATCCATTAGCAGCAAAGTTCAGAAGAAACCATTAGCATTCAAGACAATCTCAGAAAGTAAAAAATGGCAATTTAGCCAACTTGGGCATTGATATTGAATTTAAGCAAGGTCTCATATATGAGGGACACTGGAACACTAATGTTAGAATGTCTCTATGTACCCATGTTGTGACTTATTTGATTGATTTTATGTATTTGGCTTATTACTGATCAGTGGGAAGAATCCAAAAATTTAAAAGCAATTAAAACATACAGGACACATACTTAATTGTATTATCTTATCTAGAAGGGGTGTCAAACTGGATTTCTTTGATGGCCGGATCAGTATTGTACTTCTCTGCAGGCCAGTCATGGAGGGGGGGGGAGATGGGACGGATGCCTCCTGTGGCACACTGCCAGCCAAAATGAAGTATGGGGGGAACACACGTCCCCCCGCGCCCCATTTTGGCTGCTTCAGCTACCACAGGGTGGTCCTTTGCTATTTCTGGTCTGGCCCCATGGGCCAGATTTAAACACCCTGCGGGCCAGATGTGGCCTGCGGTTCTTGAGTTTGACACACCTGTTCTATAGGAACAGAATCAAACTTATCTGGTTAAAACTTTTAAAAATGGTAAGAGGATTAAATGTGTTAAGGCAAGCAGTTAAATACTGTGGGCAAATTTAGATATGTCATCGAGAATTGCATTACTGTTACTGGTGGAAAAACGGGATATAAATGAAACAGAAAAAGAATTGATTTTAAATTTGATAATGGGAGCTAGATTAGTGATGGCTAAATATTGGGGACGAAATTGGGATATTCAAAGAAATGAGTAGTATAATGAAATTTGGAGTATGGCAACAAGTGATAAGTTAACAATACAAATTAAATTTTAAAAAGGGATAATCAAAGCAAATAATTGTAATGAAATATGGGGGGATTTTAAAAAATCAGTGTTGGTGGAAGGCAAAGGGAATAAACCTACTCAAGAATGTATGTTGTTTTGGAGGGGATAAGGGCATAATTGTAATATATTGTATATCCTTTAGTTGTTATAGATGAAGAAATATAAGGGGGGGAAGGGTCTCCAGTGTGTACATTCAAGATATTTGATGAAGAGGTTTCATATAACATGTATGTGATCTTTTAAATAAATAATTAACAGAATAGATCAATATATGGATGCTGTCCAATTTAAATTTCCCAATTCGTCATTTGTATTTTCCTGACTTTAAGCATATCCTCATAGTTCTCTTAACCTGCTCCTGTCCTATTCTGATATTGGTTGAATTCTAAACTGATTTAACAAAATCGTTTGACTTTGGCAATAATTTGCTGATGACAACAGGCACATCCTCCCACAGATAGCGCCCCTCCTGCTGGCCTTCTCAATTTTCCATGCCAGAAAAATAACTGCAAATAATTTTTCCTTTTCGAAGTGGCACAACAATCTTTTTTAAAAAACAAACGAACAAAATTATTTCTGTCTAGCATTTTTCCAGGTTTGATGGATAAATGTCTGTTTCTATCATTGTTGTGGGTATCTCTCAGTAGCATAGTGGTTAAAACATTTGCCTGGATATAGAATGTCATTGGCCAAAACACAGCAGATTTTTTTTAGTTACTATTTTTCTTTCCCTAAGTTATGCATTTTATTGCTTAAGTGAACAAAAAAACCCAATAGACAGGTTTATTAATGTATCATCTTTCTCTGAGATGCCAATGACTTTATGGAACATTTATTTGGCTATTTGGGGAAGGGAGGGAGGGAGGGAGGAAGGAAGTTCAATGTTTCAATGATGCACTAGGGTACTCAAAGAGCCATTTGGACCCGTTTCCCACAGAAAAGAGAACACCGGGAGCCGCAACGATCCTAACCGGAAGCCTCCTGTTCAATTCTGGAGCTGACCGGAAGTTCAGTTTCCCCACCATAGAGTCTCCTCCTAGCACGGCGTACTTTTTCCTCTACCTGTCATAATTGAAAGCCCTATCAATTATGGAAACAACTGGAAAACCCTCCCCTTGCCATAGAGTCTTCTCCTGGCGCACTGTGCTTCTCTCCCTCCCCACCGGAAACTCCTCTCAAAATTGTGGCGCCGACCGGTGACAGAGCCACAGCAGAGGGAGGAAAGAGCCACATGTGGCTCCAGAGCCGCAGTTTGCTGACCTCTGCAGTAGAGGACTTTAAAAAAAAAGCCAGCAGGGAATGGATATTTTAAGTGGATTTTTTTTTAAATGCTAAGTTTTGAACCAGTGACTTTCTGCATATAGGCAAATGCAGAAGCTGTGGATGACATTACAAGCAGGGGTGGACTGTTGGGGATTTGCAGGGGTTCAGGAGAACCTCTAGCTAAGATTCTGTGCAGTTTGGTGAACCCCCAAATCCCACTCCTGACTGGCCTTGCCTACTCTGCCCCCGCCCCTCTCAGGAATCCCCATATGGCCTTCTTTGGATGCAGATAAGTGCAAGGCATGCCCGGAGACTTAGGGAGGGTGAAAAATGAACCTATCAGACGTTCAGGAAGGCTGGAAATGGGCCTGTTTCCCACAGAGGGCTCCAGAGCCTGGGGAGGCCGTTTTTACCCTCTCGGAGGTTTGAGGAAAGCCTCCAAAACCTGTGGAGGGCAAAAACGCCCCCCCACCATGGTGCAGGAGGCCAACTAGGCCATGCCCACCATGGCCACGCCTTGCTAAAAATTCTGAAGCCCACCCCTGGCTATAACCACAGTCCTATTTTGCAGTAGTGCATGCAGTAGCTACATAGCTGCAGCAATTACTACAGAGTGGATATTGGTGACCCTCTGACCAGGATAGGGGCTCTTCCGCCACTGTGTGTGATAGCCAACCAAAGTGCAGGGCTTCTCTAAAAGAGAAGTGTGTTTCATTCTTGGCAACTGTATGGATGTTAGCTCTCAAAATTCTGGGAATTGAAATCCGCACATCTTAAAGTTGCCAAAGTTGAAAAACACTGCATTAGATCAAAGTTAAGTGCAGCAGTCAAATCAAGCAGCCATCTTTGAGTCAACTCAAACTGGAAAATGCTGTGTTGAAATTAGAGCAAGGAAACCTAGGTAGAAATTGTATTTATGGGCTAGCGGTAAGCAGAAGAGATCATTATCTTGCCTTCAAAAAATGGTTAGTACTCTAGATTTCTAATGAGGCAACTGACAGTGCAAATATGCCTTCAATTTCAGTTTTTCTTCTTGATCAGATTGCATTTCTAATAAGATGTCAGAATTGCAAAGTAGGAAATAAAACATGGATAAATATCTAGAAAATTGAATTCAGATGAAACAAGATAAAGAATTTGGGAATAAAAGCTCTATTTTTTTCCTTCTAGGCTTAGGAAACTCTGTAAATCTGATATGTGCCAATGCCCTTTTGCTCATATGTCATCTTTTCAATTTGTTTGCAGCGAGTTTAGAAAAAAAACTGCCAAGGATATCAGTGGTGGGATTCAACTTTTTTTCCTACCAGTTCTGTAGACGTGACTTGGTGGGCGTGGCTTGGTGGGCGTGTCAGGGGAAGGATATTGTAAAATTTCCATTCCCTCCCACTCCAGGGAAGGTTACTGCAAAGTCCCCATTCCCTCCTGATCAGCTGGGACTCAGGAGGCAGAGAATAGATGGAGGCAGGGCCAGTCAGAGATGGTATTTACCGGTTCTCTGAACTACTCAAAATTTCCGCTACCGGTTCTCCAGAACTGGTCAGAACCTGCTTCATACCACCTCTGAAGGATATGTTTTTGCCACAGATAAATATTTGTGCCTTCATTTTCTCATGATTTAATCTAACTTGCCTAGAAGAATGAAGGAATTGTTTTGGGTAGGATGCAAACTTCATTCTGTTAAGAGTTAAGCTCACTAAAAGTAAAATAGCTAATTTTAGTCAATTGATTTTAATCTTCTTCTTGTGCCATATCTGTCATCGGATGTTGGCAAGCATGTTGGCGATCCTATTTTTATCAATAGCTGCACAAAAAAGTGTTGTTGAGCTTTGTCCAAACCAGTCAGTCCCTTAGATTTTGAAGCCATAATGTTCTTCTTCTGCCTGGACCTCGTTTGCCTTCAATCTTTCCTTGGAAAATTAAGTGAAGTATGCCATATTTTTATTACATGTCCAAAATAGTCTAACTTCCACTTTTTTATGGTGTTGATGTTTTCCCTTGGCTTTCCCAGGCAGCTTATCACCTCCTCATTCCTGATTTTGTCAACCCAACGTATACAAAACAGCCACCTGTAAATCCACATTTCAAATGCTTCTAGTCTCTTCAAGTGGCTTTCTGTCAGAGACCAACTCTCCACTCCGTAGACCAGGATAGAAAAGATGTAGCATCTGACAAGCCTGATTTTCAATTTATTTTAATTGTTGTTAGTTGCGAAGTCGTGTCTGACCCATCGCGACCCCATGGACAAATTTCCTCCAGGTCTTCCTGTCCTCTATCATCCCCCGGAATCCATTCAAGCTCACGCCTACTGCTTCAGTGACACCTTCCAGCCACCTCATTTTCTGCCATCCCTTCTTCTTTTGCCCTCAATCTTTCCCAGCATTAGGCTCTTCTCCAGTAAATCCTTCCTTCTCATTAGGTGGCCAAAGTATTTGAGTTTCATCTTCAGGATCTGGCCTTCTAAGGAGCAATCAGGGTTGATCTCCTCTAGGACTGCCAGTTTGATCGCCTTGCAGCCCAAGGGACTTGCAGGAGTCTTCTCCAGCACCATAGTTCAATAGGCTTTTCTAATCATTTTAATTAATGATTTTAATAGACTTTTCTAATCTTGACAGCCAATACCGGGTAGTAGATTAAGTGTTGAAACAAAAGGAATGTGATCTAGGTTCTAGTCCTCCTTTAATTATAGATGTCAGCTCGATTACTTTGGGCTAATTGTAGACTAGGAAGTTGAATCACAACTGTCCACCACCTTGCACTAGATAGATATGCTAGATTGTTATCCATAACTTCCAATAGAACACCTCTTCATCCAGGAGTGGACAGATTTGGACTGATGGGTAGAAGCATCATAATCAAGAATTAACCAAGAATCATGATTGTTGGTACTTTTACCAGAAACACCAGCTATCTTTTTATCTCAAAAATTTATATATATATATATATATATATATATATATATATATATATATATATATATATATATATATATATATATATATATATATATATATATATATATATATATATATATATATAAACTTTTTAAACTGTCCAAATTTGATTGCATTCTTTGCTCCCTTTTTTACTGTGATTACTTCAATGCAGTTGAATCTTACCTAGTATAATCCAGGTGCAAATGGTCAGTCTAAGAAAATTCCTGTGTTTAGGCATGAACAATAAATAGTTACTGTAATTGAAATCATGCCTAAAAATGTGGACTGGTTGTTTGTGCATGATATCCAATCTATTTTTTTTATTTTAATATTCTATTCTACTCCAGGTCATGCCATACTATTATAATATTAGTAGACTAACCATAACAAAAAGAAACTTCCCCTGTAAGTATATTCAACATGAACAACTTAACACTGTCTCTTAAAGTACAACCAGATTTTGCTTTCATTCCATATTTTACCTCATTTTCTACAAACTCATTTCTAAATCCTCTGCTCAATTTATTAGTCAAGAAAGATTCAGTAAAAGTTATCAAAATTAATTAACAAATATATATCTCCACTTCTATTTAAAACCTAATCCCCCAATGACTTTCTATAATAATAAAAATCCAATCTCAATTATAATTGAACATTGCAAAATTAAAAATTGTTAAACATTACCAGAAATAATAATTATTTCTTATTTGTATATCAAAGGTACTAACATAAATTTTAAAAACCAATCCATTACACCCAATTAAACATTTCCAAAGCAAAAATTATCCAATGAAAATAGGCATTAAACATCACCAAATTCATTGACCCATTATTATAATAGCCCATTACTGTATATACCAAAAGTAACAGCATAGATACTAAAAACTAAACCTTTACAATCACTCAAAATATTAAACAATACCACAAATGACACCCTTTTATTTAACTATAATCAAACAAACCATTTTTACATTTTTTCATTCTACCAGCAATATTTAAATCCCATATATAGTATCCTGCTTTCTTGTATCTTTATCTCTTCTCTCAAAGTTTTTGTCATCTTGATCAAAGTCCATTGATAGATTCAATCTAGCCTTCTCAGTAAATCTCTTATATTTCAATTTAAATAAATAATACGCATCATTATTTTGATATCTTAGTAGTAATCTCTGTTGTTTTTTTAAAGTAGTCTTTCAGATCCATGTTTAAATCCAACGTTTCCATCTATTAATTGTAGATTATAAATTTAGGATCCTTAATAATATCATTTTCAATTTTATTCAAAGAGGCTTGATCTATCCAGTTCTTTTTGGTTGCAATGTAGAGTTAAGTACTTCACACCATTCTTCAGTCTACAGATTGTAAATTTTCTGTAATAGCCACCTGGTGCTTTCTCGTAGTTAAGCTTCAAAGCCTTATTATCAGCAACTATAAACACAGAAATTCATTTCCACAGGAGGGGTATTTTTAGTTAACTTCCACATCTTTCTTCAAATCAATTTCATCTAAATTCTTCACATTTAAAAACTTTCCAAATACAACATATAATCATTATTTTGCTGCATATTGCAATAAATAAATAAATAAATTACAAAACTGGAAACACATATTTCTCTTTCTTTGTAACTAGAGTAAAAAGGGCAAATAAAAAAGTTTGCCAGACCGAAGGCTTTTCAATCTTAAAAAGAGATAATAAAAAGGAAATCCAACTCAGGGTGATTAAAAAAGTGAGGCTTGGTTGAACTTTGAGTCTTTAGAAAAAGCTACATTAATGGGTCAAGGCAGGATGAAACCTGCAATTCCCAACTGATCAGAAGCATTTTGGAAAAACTCAGCCTCTGTGGTTGGTCAACTGACAAAAATACCCAGCTGTTCAGAATACATGAGGGTGATCTCAAGATCTCTCTTTACACCAGGAAGAATTATTCAAAAAATTGTGGGAGCATGCCCTGGAGGCTTCAAGAAGAGACTGGACTGCCATCTATCACAATTGGTATAGGATCTCCTCCTTGGGCAAGTGTGTGTGTGTGTGTGTGTGTGTGTGTGTGTGTGTGTTGGACTAGATGACCTACAAGGTTCCCTTCCAACTCCGTTAATCTGTATCAGGAATATGGATCTCACATCCAGCTACCTTTCAGCGTACCATCTCTTGTGTAATTATTTAGAAAGGATAGAACAGGTCAGGCTGTAGGTAAGGTAAGGTAAGATAAAATAATCTTTAGTGTCATTACCTGTATGCACAATGGCAAACATTAAACCGAAATTCTGATGCCCCGTTCTCAAAAGAAGAAACACCACGCATCAAACAATGTCCATAGTGTGTCTGCAGGTGGTTGGGTAAGGCCTATGCGGGCACAGAATGTTCTGCCACATGTTAGACAGATGTGTGGGCACCATTGTTGCAGCATTTGCAGCTCTGGATTTGCAGAGTGCTTGCTTCTCTTGTGCTGTGGTTGTCCTTCTGACTTCAAATATCTGGCAGCCTTGGTGGCTCAACGTGCGCCGTGTCGATCGGTCTTGTGCCAGGGTTTCCCAGGAGGTGGTGTCAATTTCCAGGGACTTGAAGGAGGCTTTCAATGTCTCTTTGTATCACTTCCTTCCTGTCCCCCGTGCGATCGCTTTCCTTGAGACAACTCACCATAGAGGAGCTGTTTAGGGACGCAGTGGTCTGGCATCTTTGCAACATGACCTGCCCAGCAGGTCTGGGCTTTCATCAGCAGGATGTGAACTGATGGCAGGCCTGCTCTGGAGAGGACCTCTGTCTCTGGCACCTTGTCCTGCCATTGGATCCTCAGAAGTCTCCAAAGGAAGGTCCTGTGGAAGTGGTTCAATTGCCTAGTGTGCCCCCTGTATACAGTCCAAGTCTCACTGGTATACATCAGGGTATAACAATAATAATATAATAACAACACCAACACCAAAAATGTCAAGTCAAAGAAAAAAGACACCAAAGCCTATATCAATCATGATCCATAGTGAATAAGATAAAGGTAAAGGTTCCCTTTGCACATATGTGCTAGTCATTCCCGACTCAAGGGGGCGGTGCTCATCTCCGTTTCAAAGCCGAAGAGCCAGCGCCATCCGAAGATGTCTCCGTGGTCATGTGGCCGGCATGACTAAATGCCACAGGTGCAGGTAACACTATTACTTTCCCACCAAAGGTGGTTCCTATTTTTTCTACTTGCATTTTTACATGATTCAAACTGCTAGGTTGGCAGAAGCTGGGACAAGTAATGGGAGCTACTAGGGATTCAAACTGCCAAACTACTGACTTTTCTGATTGACAAGTTCAGCATCTTACCCACTGAGCCACCTCGTCCATAGTGTTTTTTCCATAGGGGAAAAACAGTCAGCTGTTACAGAATATAGTTGCTCAGCTTCAGATACCACAAAACCTCCTTCCGAAACCTTCGAGATAAATATGGGAAACAGTATTTAAAATATTTGTCTTGAAGTAGCATTATATTTATATAGCTAAATGGATCAAAAATTAACTTTAATGCCCATTCTTTAAATACAATTCAGATACAATTCAGAAGCAGCAAAAAGGCCTTACTTACCAAACCTGGTTTTAAAGTTTGTCTAAGGTTACGTAGTCTTAAACTGAATCCAGATGAACATTAAGTAAATGTATATTCAGATAAAGTTCCAGAGGTTTGTATAGATGTGTCTATAATTGTGCTTTGATGACTTGGTTTATTTATTTTTGAAGTGCTCCCTAATATCAATATTTTTAACTGAGTCTCAGAGAGATAATATGTAATCATGGAACATGAACAGTGGAACAGTATTCAGTAACGATGATAAAACATTTAAATTCACGGTATTGTCTGCAGTAGAACGTTTTCTGTGAGATTTTTGCTCTGCATTTAAATAGGAAATGTCAGTTTGCTCCGTATTTCTTATGTAAAATCTGTTTGCTTCTGTCTTGACTTTTAAAAAAAAATTCATGTGTGCCAATTGTGCCCTGTCTTGAACCAAGAGACTCTGTTGTCTGTGTCTCATGCCCTACTTACTTCCTGAATGGGTTACTGTAATGCACTCTACAGAAGAGCATTCAGAAGCTTCAGCTAATGCAAAATGAGGTGGTATGATTGGTTATGTGCATTCTTAGAGCAGGGCACAAATTCAGTGGTGGGATTCAAAATTGTTTACTATCGTTTCTCTGGGTGTGGCTTGATGGGTGTGGCTTGGTGGGTGTGGCAGAGGAAGGATACTGCAAAATCACCATTCCTTCCACACCGCACCAACCTGCTTTCCAGCTCCATTCTCCTTTACACTGCAACAAAAGAAGACCCAGCCAGTCAGCTGGGACTCAGGAAGCATTGAATAGATTGGGGGCAGGGCCAGCCAGAAGTGGTATTTGCCACATCTCTGAACTACTCAAAGTTTCTGCTATCAGTTCGCCAGAACCAGTCAGAACCAATTGAATACCCCCTCTGGGCACAATACATCTTTGCTCTGTGAACTGAGTTGGCTACTAATGTGCTTCTAAGTGAAATTCAAGGTGGAGCTCTGCTGCTCTGATGTTCACCCTTTGGTTTTGTCATTGTGTCTTTTCTGAGTTAATCCCTGAGATAACTGAAATATTCAACCCCAAAAATATTGACGATTATCTGCTTTGAACAAAACAACTGTCTTAGGAGCCTGTGCAATTCCTGATCCAACAAATAGTTGATGGTCTTAGTTTCTATGGTTTCTGGTTGAGTTGAACTGTCAATTCTTGTACAAGTCATATACAACCTTTCAACGGGGGGTAACAGGTACTGAATGTACTTGGTTGGAAGAATGATACTGTAGGAAATCGAATACATTGTAGGAGTCTGCTTGCTAATTATCCAGAAGTCAGGATGAAAGACATGTGCTTTAGGTGTGAAAATGCAACCATACCTTTGACACTGTAGGGTGTTTTACAAGTCAACTGAAAGCAGAAAATATGCTTTATTCTCTTGTTTCCATTGGCAGTATAGAAAATGGCCTCTGAATTTTTTTTGCTTGCAGAGATTTGAAAAAAAAATCAACATTCAGTATATTTTCTATAGCACTAATAATAAAATTTGCCCTATGTCCTTTACTCACTGAAACACTTTGTGCTTGCATATTGTTATGGCATCATGTCCCAAGACTGGTGCACAACTATCCTAGTTAAAGAGTTATTCTATTTCTGGATTGATTTTCATTTAAAAATAGAAAAATGTTATATGTGCTGGAAATATGAATAATTGTGTCACTTGAGACCTTTAACTGTTTCAATTGAGTGTTACATTTTTCTCAAGATTATTCAATCCTGTCCTTGTCCAGAATTTGGTTTTTTTTTTATAAAAAAAATTGGTTATTATAGATATTTTTTTCCCTCATCTTAATGCAAAACAGGAAACTTAGAACTAGTTTTAGCTTAGTTTTAAATACTCTCTACTGTGAAAATCTTCAAATTTTGAAGAAGCCCCTTTTCCAATACTTTGGACTGCTTTCATTTCTGTGCATCTTCTTTGCACTTAAAAAAAAAAGAACGTTAGGGATTTGGCTTACATTATTTAATAAAATGCTGTCATCATGTTCTATTAAAACAATTGCTTTGACTTCTTCCAGTAAAGATCTTGCAAATATATTGTTGCATGCTTCATTTCCAACAATATATTTACAAAATAATCTTCAGATCTTCATTTACAAGCTGAAGGTATTTGTTTAATGCCCTTTGAAAGTAGGTAGGATATCAGTTGTTTGAATGTATTATGGCTCTTTTTGGCTGGGTAGGGGCAGCACGAAACAATTTTGCAAGAGAAAATGAGGGGAAAGGGACTTTTTTATTGTTGTTGTTGTTGTTGCTTTCTCGCAAGAATAAACTTTATGATGACTCAAGGGGCATGTTATCAATTTTGAAGACTAAAGCTGCTTTCCAGGTCTTTGTCATTGCATACAGTTGGAAATAAACAGATATCAGAGTAATGAATTCTACTACTTTTTCCCCCCTTACATGAGGATTGGGTTTATAAAATAGGTGTCCTTGAAATATATTTACTTATTTTATTCATTTATTTAGTTTGTCACTCTTGTACAAAATAACAGGAATAAGAATAAACATGAATAAAAACACAGGAAATGGGGACAAATAAATGGGGACAGTAGGACAGGGATATTAGGCATGCTGGTGCATTTATGCACACCTCTACTGACCTCTTAGGAATTGGGTGAGGTCAACAGTAGACAGTTTAAGATTAAATTAATGGGGGTTTGAGGATGTAACAAAAGAGTCAGGTAGTGCATTCCAGGCATTGACCACTCTGTTGCTGAAGCCGTATTTTCTGCAATCGAGTTTGGAGTGGTTTGCCTTGAGTTTGTATCTATTGTGTGCTCATGTATTATTGCAGTTGAAGCTGAAGTAGTCATTGACAGGTAGGACCTTGTAGCAGATAATTTTGTGCACTATGCTTAGGTCAGACCATAGACGGTGTAGTTCTAGGTTGTCCAAGTCCAAAATTTGAAGATATTCTATTGTGAGCAGAAGAGCGGAGTACTCTTCTCGTGAAATACCTCTGGACTTGCTCAATTGTGTTAATGTCCGATATACAGTGCAGATTCCAGACAGACTTTTATCAACTTTCTAACTACCCAGAATTGTTATAAGCTTTACACATGCATATTTCGTATGAATAAGCATTCTTTGTTCTTGCCAGACAGACTCCACAATTACAGGCTTCCTCATTTACTTTCAAGTGTGTGCCATGGCTTTGCTTTACTTTAGCAGACCTCCCATCAGAGGCTTTTGAAATACAGGTTAACAAGATTCTACACATTTAAACATTGATTAAGAAGAAACACTTTAGAACTTGCATATGCACAGCCTCCGTTTCTCATTAAAATTGCCCAATATTTTAAGGCTTCCTTGAAGCAAGGGCATCTTTGTTTTTCAGGCTTGGATAAAGACCTGGGGGGTGGGGGGAGGCTACATTAATGAAGAGCCAAAAAGGGCTGTGTTGTCACTCATATGAAGCCAAAACACTTCCCCTCAATTAGTATCACAGTATGCCTTACCCTAGCTTTCCTTTTCACATGCTTCCTTTGATATATTTGGGTAAATTGTTTCTTAAATCCACTGATTTACTAAACCTCTACCCTACTCCCAAATAAAAACAATATACAGGCAGTCTTGGCTTATAACCATAATGGACCCTGTTCCTGCAAGTCTTGACAGCTTTTTTTAGTATTTTTTTTCATTTTCATAACATATGTATACTATTACATAGTTAGCATTGTTTTGTATTATTAAATGTTTACATCAATTCATCTTACCATCAATTCCCAAAACACAATTATTAGCTCTTCTGCTTTCCATACACCATATTTGTCCTTATCCACCACTTTTTTCTCCCTCTCTCCTCCCCCTCCCTACCTCCTTTCTTCCCTTTGTCATCCTTCCCTACTCTACTTCCACTTCCTCTCTCCTTCTCCTCTCCCCTCTTTCTCCCCCCCCCCCATTTCTCTCCTCCTCTTCCCCTCTCCTTGCCCCCTCTCCTATTCCTCTCTTCTTCCCTTACCTCTCTCCTTATCCGGACTTTCATCTCTTCCACTCCCCTCCTGTTCCATTTGCTTTGACAAAAAGCCAGCATCTTGTCAGCCATGTTGAAGGCTGCTGCCCTGACTCCGGGGGATGATAGAGGACAGGAAGACCTGGAGGAAATTTGTCCATGGGGTCGCGATGGGTCAGACACGACTTCGCAACTAACAACTATTAAAATAAATTGAAAATCAGGCTTGTCAGATGCTACATCTTTTCTATCCTGCTCTATGGAGTGGAGAGTTGGTCTCTGACAGAAAGCCACTTGAAGAGACTAGAAGCATTTGAAATGTGGATTTACAGGTGGCTGTTTTGTATACTTTGGGTTGACAAAATCAGGAATGAGGAGGTGATAAGCTGCCTGGGAAAGCCAAGGGAAACCATTAAAACCATAAGAAAGTGGAAGTTAGACTATTTTGGACATGTAATGCTACACCCAGAAAAATATGGCATAATTCACTTAATTTTCCAAGGAAAGATTGAAGGCAAACGAGGTCCAGGCAGAAGAAGAACATTATGGCTTCAAAATCTAAGGGACTGGTTTGGACAAAGCTCAACAACACTTTTTTGTGCAGCTATTGATAAAAATAGGATCGCCAACATGCTTGCCAACATCCGATGACAGATATGACACAAGAAGAAGATTAAAATCAATTGACTAAAATTATTGCAAGCCCAAGGCCTACAAGAACCGGGGGGGGGGGGGGGCTGTGTAGCATGGGGGTTGAGGAAGCCCTGAGAGGCCCATGTCAGCTGAGGATGTGTTTCAGTTCGGGTATGGGCCTGCACTAGGCCTCTCTTCTGACCGAGGCTTCCCAAGAGCATGAAGCAAACTTCTTGTCCTGACAAAACCCCCTTTTATTAATTTACTGTGAATTCTACTCATTCACGTCTCACAAAGTCTTTCAAGGGAGGATTTACAGTCACAGAACTTATCTGGATTGGAGAGCTGACAGGCCGATATCTGCAGAACTTGGCAAGGAGTCTCAGAGAGTCATGAACCAATTAAGCAAACTAATTGTCTCCTGCAAACTCCACTCCGCTTTCATGCCTCTTTTATTTCCTCTAGGAGGGGCCGTTCATCATCCACCTTACTCCTAAGTCAACCCTTGTTCTTTAGCTGTTCCCTTCGTCTGGTAACTCTGCGCATGCACACACTGGGAATAGGCTCCAGCTGTTCGTCTCTCTCACTGATGTCTAACACTGAAGGCAGCTGATAACTGGCATACGGCTCTGGCCCCCTCTCTGTCTCCGACACAGAGCCCTCATCAGAGCCTTCCCCAGACTTCAGGACTGGCCCATGTTTCTCCCCACCTCCTCATTGTCTGAATTTGCTGCCAGTTTTGGATCAGAACCCCCACGGGAGACAGGGGAGAAGAAGAGCAGTGTCTCATCAGACCCGGAGGAAAGCAACAGATCCCTCGCAGGTCAGAGATTTGCTAGAATAGGCTGCGGAGGTGGTGGTGAATGGGACATGCCAAACGGATAACGGCAAACAGGCCATGCCAAATGGACAGCAGCAATTGGGTTGCAGCAAACAGGTGGCAGTGAATGGGGCGTGCCAAACGAGTGGTGGCAAATGGATGGCAGTGGCAGCAAATGGGCCACAGCAAACAGGCCAGATGAATACCAGGTGGATGCTGAGAGGCAGAGGCAGATTTTTTCCCCTTGTTTTCCTCCCCAAAAGCTAGGTGCATCTTATAGTCTGAAGCGTCTTATAGTCCGAAAAATATGGTATATTAGGAAAGGAATCAAAATGTTGAACTTTTGGCACAGAATTAAAATGTGCTTTCACAAGAAAGGACATTCTTCAGCTGATATAAGATTCCGATCTGACATGCTGTGACAAGAATTCTAAATTATAGCGAAACATTTATTCTTTGAGTATTGTCTTAATGTTGGTGTGTGATTTCCCAGGTAGAAGCCACAGTCTCTGTATGAAAATGCTTTTAGATAGCCTTGAATGAAAACGGAATCATTTGTGAATATTTCCCTCATGAAGGCTGAAGGCAGAATGGAAACAAAACTATTTTTTTTCTCATTATCCTTTAGTTGTTGAAAAACCTTCCATCCAAAATAGGATGATTCAAAAACCGTTTTACCTCAATGGTTACATATTGCTCCTTTCTTTCACCAAATAAGTGAATAAATCTGACATTTATATTACTGTTGTCTAAAAAACAGTCTGCAGGTGAGTGCTCATAGTTGCTAAAACAAGTCTTCAAAATGGCTGCTGTTGAGATCAATTGAGCAATTGTATTGTTTTCTAGCCTAAAATGTACTCTGAAATCTTTCAGTGAGACAGATTCATTCATTAATTTTATTATATACTGCAGGAACTCTTTAAAGTCATTTGTGTTAACTGAGATAACTATTTTATATCAGTATTCAAGATGACACATTGGGAATCATTTTGGAAGATAACATTCCATCAAACAAGTAAAAATTAAAAAAAATTAAAAAAAATCAAACAGAAACAAATAAAATTGTCTACTTGATGGTACAGCAAGACTGATGTTTCAGCATTGCTTTAGTCCAGAATGGCATTTTTTTAAAAAGTACCAATCTATTTTATTAGAAGATGTGGTAGAACTAATGAAAGTAAGATGGTTAATAACAGCTGATCGGTGAAAATTCTCAAAAAGAAAAATTCTCAAAAGGACAAACTACAAATTATAAATAATCTATATAATGTATATATCAGTGGTGGGATTCAATATTTTTACTACCAGTTCTGTGGGTGTGGCTTTGTGGGCATGGCGTGGCTTTGTGGACGCGTATTTGTGGGCATAGCAGAGGAAGGATACTGCAAAATCCTCATTCTTTCCCCACTCCTGGGGATGGTTACTGCAAAATCCCCATTCCCTTTCCACCCCATTAACCTGCTTTCCAGCTCTGTTCTCCTGTTCACGGCAACAAAAGATCAGCTGGAAGGCAGTGGGGGCAGGGTTAGCCTACTTGCCAGTTCTCCAAACTATTCAAAATTTCCGCTACTGGTTCTCCAGAACCTGTAAACCTCTGGTCTATATATATAACTTTAGGGATTGTATATTTTGTGTTTAAATCATAATCAGTGGAGCAGGTTATAATAATTATAGCAGTTTCAGAGATTTGGTTTCTCAGGTAGCTATGCTGACAATGAAAAATTGCCTTGTACAATTCCTCATCCTGATAGCCTCCAAGTTGCTCAATTTGAAATTCCATCTTCCTCAGCCAACCCAGCTTCTATTGATGTTTTCTGGGAAATTTGGAGATAAAATCTAAATGATTTGTAAGACATCAGATTGGGCAAAGCTCCCCAATGGAAATCAGATTAATATTTCCATTTTTCAGTTTAAATCCTATTCAAGTTGCACACAAGATATATCCATTTGTACATGCTGTCCTTTCTAAGGCTTGGGACACTGATTAAAATTATCATTCACTGCTTCTTTGGGGTTTTTGCTGTTTGGGTCTGATGATTTGTTGAAAGTAAATTGTTGATGAAAAGCTGAGCCGTTAAGTAAAACACTTCGGTAGACATAGATGAAACAAGTGCCGTAGCTGTACTAGAAGGCCCCTGTGGGTAGGAGTACACAGTCAACATAACTGAGCATAACACATTGCCGCGGTGCCCATGCTGCAATCCTCAACACAAGTGCAAATTCAACCTTATCCTCTATGAAAATGGCTAATGCCAAGAAGTGGGTTGGGATGTTCTGAAAGATTGTGATTTGATGTGACATGATATGATGGGTTTGCTATTTGAAAGGAAATGCCAGAAACTCAAATTTGAGAGGTTGGGATTAGGTAGAGGGAAAGTTTCAATCCCTAGCAAAAATGGAATCTAAACTATTTAGGATCTCATTTAAGTTTATAGAATTATGTTTAGAAGGGCAATCAGTCCCTTTTTAACAACCCTGTATCAGGGGGTGAAATTAATTTACCTTCACTACTGGTTCACAAATGTGAGTGCGTGCGTGCCCACTTTGCTCATACGCCACCTCTGAGCATGCACAGGAACTTCTGCACAGGAACTTCTGCGGATGTGCAGAGTGTCAAAAAACGGGACATGAGGATGTCCGGGTGGGTGGGCGCAGCCCCCCGCCACCACCACTACCAGTTCACCCAAACCGGATAGAATTGGTTGAATAGTACTACTGCCCTGTAACCCCTGGAATAGAGTCGAGGCGACTAGACATATGTTTACTGGCCAGCCGCCCTACCTGATGCCATCTGGAATTTACATATTATTATTGCATGGTTAATCTTTGGTGAGATTCACAGCCTTTGGGGTTGGTTGGTATCTCAACAGCTCGAGTCCTAACCAAGAACCTAGGAACTGTTAAGGTAACGTCAGAGGATATAAGCTGTTCTAAGTAGTGGTTTTTTGTAGAATCAGAAAGTTCAAGTCTGATAAATTTAAAATTTCCAAAAAGCGAGGTAGCCCTTTGGGTATTGCTCCAAGGGCTCCAATTACAATTGGGACAACAAACAATTTCTTTTTCCACAGTCGCTCAACTTCAATTTGCAAGTCCCAGTACTTTGTGATTTTTTCTTGCTGTTTATCTTCAATTCGTGCATCTCCAGGTATTTCAATGTCAATGAACCATACTTTTTTCTTTTCAACTATTGTTATGTCAGGTGTGTTGTGAGCCGTGTCTGTCAGTCTGGATTCTGAAGTCCCACAAGTTCTTGACTTTCTCATTCTCTAAACTGCCAAGTGCAAAATTTTCAGTCCTTTCTTTACAAGTTTGTATCCATAGTTCATCTTCTTCAAAATGATTGTCAGTGGTAGCATTGAGAGTATAAAAAGTAGGGATGAAAGGGAATCGCCCTGGAAAATGCCTCGTTTAATTTCAACTTCACCCAGTTCTTCTTCATTAGCTATAAGCTTCGTTTTCCAGAGATTCATTGAAGTTTCTATGGATTTTTGTATGTTGCTGCTGATGCCAAAGATTTTCAGGCATTTCTTAATCCAGCTATGGGGAACTGAATCAAACACTTTCTCATAGTCTATCCAAGCCATGAACAGGTTGGTTCGTCTTTTCTTTGAATTGTTTAGGATTAGCTTGTCAATCAGCAGTTGGTCCTTTGTTCCTCTTAAATTTTTGCAGCATCCTTTCTGTTCTACAGGAAGCAAGTTATTTCTTTCCAAGTATCCATAAATTTGGTTTACGATGATACCAGTAAAGAGCTTGTATGTTGTTGGCAAACAGGTGATTGGCCTATAGTTTCCAGGTTCCTTTCCTGTTTCTTTATCTTTTTGGATCAAAAATGTCCTTTCAGTTGTCATCCATTCATCATTTTCAGGTGTTTTTAAGATCTGGTTCATTTGGGCTGCCAATCTTTTGTGCACACTTATAAGTTCCTTTAACCAGAAGCCATGTAACTCATCTGGTCCAGGTGCACTCTAGTTCTTCACTTTTTTTGACTGTCTTCGCACCATTTCTTTTGTTATTTTCACATCTTCCATTTTATGCACTTTAATAGAATCCTCAATCTGTTTGATCCATTTTGCATTTCTGTTGTGGTTCTTGTTGTTTTCCCACAAATTCTTCCAGAATTTCAGAGCTTTCTCTTTATCAGACTTTTCATTTGTTGTTACTCCATCTCCACTTTCTAAGCTTTTATAAAACTGGTGCTGATTTGCTCTGAACTGTGAGTTTTCCTTGAACTGAATTACTTGGTTTTCATACCTTTTAATCTTTTCAGCAATGGCAACAACCCTCTGCTTCAGCTCTTCAATTACTATCACAATATCTTTATTCTCCAAATCGTATCTTGCTTCCAGGCTGCTTTTGACCTGCTTGTTCTTTAGCTGACCTTGCCTTAGGTTCTTCAAGTTGCTCAAGTCTCCACGAAATTTTTTGATCTTCAATTCCAACCAAATTTTTCATTTAGGCTTCCTCTTCTTGCCTCTTTGGTTCTTTTGTATTTTCAAACCCAATTCTTTGGTGGTTATGAAGGCTGCTGCATACATCAGCTGGTTTGTTTCAGCTAATGTAGTGGTTTGAATGGTTTGCACAGCCTCATTGACCTCTTTTAGTACCTTTCTCAATTCTTTCCGGTTCACTTGGTTCAGCTTTGGCAAACGTGTTCTTTCAGCACCTTCCATTTGATGCTTTATTTTCTCAGCTAATTGAGCAATATCTGTTGGTGTTTGTTCTTCAGTGTTTCTTGATGTTACTCTTCTTTGTTGGTATACTCGGACCATTAGTTGCTTTCTCTTCGATTCCTATTAATTCTGCTGTAGTGAAAAATTTGTGGCTTAGAATTACACGTCGTTGGTCCATTAGCCTTTCTTCACTGTTATCATAATCCATGTGGTTCACCTTCCAAATCTGATACATTCGTTTTTGAAATCCACGTTTTGCTGGCTCAGACTGATAGTAAGCTTTGATAATAGAGATGTTTTCTTCCCTAGTCCAGATTTTTTCACTTTTTCTTATTTATTTTATTATTTTATTATTTATATTATTATTATTACTACTACTACCACTACTATATTATTATTATACAATTGTATCAGTGGCCAGTTGTTTCGCCGGATTTGGCATTGGTTACTAGTCGGGCCCCACCCAGGGGCCTAGGACGTCATAACGTATTTTCGTAATATGCGTGCAGATCCAAGCAGTGCGGCTTTTTGCATTTGACTGATGGTGATTTTGTCAATTTTTAACTGTTTTAAATGTAATTCCAGTGCTTTTGGAATAGCACCCAGTGTGCCAATTACCACTGGAATTATCACTGCTGGTTTGTGCCATAGTCGTTGAATTTCGATTTTTAAGTCCTGGTACCTTGCGATTTTTTCATGTTCCTTCTCGGCGACCCTGCTGTCACCTGGTATTGCGATGTCTATGATTGTGACCTTATTTTTCTCAACCAGTGTGATGTCTGGTGTATTATGCGCCAGTATTTTGTCGGTTTGTATACGGAAATCCCACAAGATCTTGACCATCTGATTTTCGGTGACTTTTTCAGGCTGATGTTCCCACCAGTTTGTTGCTGTTTTAATATTATAATTTTTGCACAAATTCCAATGGATCATTTGTGCTACTGAATTGTGCCGCAATTTATAATCAGTCTGCGTGATTTTTTTACAGCAGCTGAGTATGTGATCAACAGTTTCATCAGCTTCTTTGCAAAGTCTGCATTTGGCATCATCAGAGGATTTTTCGATTTTGGCCTTAATGGCATTTGTGCGGATAGCTTGTTCTTGCGCAGCCAGGATTAGTGACTCTGTTTCTTTCTTTAATGTACCTGTTGTTAACCATAACCAAGTTTGTGCACTGTCCACTTTATCTTTTATTTTTTCCAGAAATTGGCCATGCCGTGCTTTGTTCTGCCAACTCTCCATTCTTGATTTTATCACATCTTTTCTGTATTCTTGTTTCGTCTGTTGGGCCTTCAGTAGATTTTTGTTCTTTACTTCGATTAATAGATGTTCTTGACTTTCTTTTAAATAATCAGCCAGTCCATGTTTTTCTTCTTCAACTGTTTGCTTCACTTGTAATAATCCTCTGCCACCTGATTTTCGGGGCAGATATAGTCTATCAGTATCACCACGTGGATGTAAACTGTAGTGCATTGTCATTAGTTTCCTGGTTTTTCGGTCCAAAAGGTCCAAATCAGCTTGTGTCCAGTTAACTATACCAGCTGTGTATCTTATAACTGGTATTGCCCAGGTATTTATGGCCTTGATTGTATTTCCACCATTCAATTTAGATTTTAAAATTTTCCTAACTCTGTTGGTGTACTCTCGCCTGACAATAGTTTTTACTTCTCCATGCTTGATGTTATCCAACTGCAGAATGCCTAAGTATTTGTAGGCTTCATTTTCTTTGCATTTAATTAATTGGCCATTGGGCATTTCAATTCCCTCACATGCAGTGATTTTGCCCCTTTTTATGGATACAGTGGCACATTTTTCCATGCCCAACTGCATTGAAATATCGGTGCTGAATTATTATTATTATTATTATTATTATTATTATTATTATTATTATTATTTGCGTCTTAGGGGAAAAAAGTCTATCTAGGACTGTTAGTGGGAGGCTAGCGTCTTCACCCCTAGGCTGCTCTGTTTAGAAGGGCAATCACTACAGATGCTTAACCACTAATTCATTATGCTGTACACTGGGCATTAGGAATGTGCGTTTTGTGCTATAAAATGAGATATACCGTAGCCATTTTACGTCTAAATCATTCTGCTTTTTTAAAATATGATTTCTTGAGATTTAGCTGAATAGAGCTAATGATAACCACTCAGTCACACAAGGTACACTGTGATTAATCATAAAGCATTTTGCCTCTTCTTATAACATAGCGGGTCCAATATGCCAATATTCCAGTATTTGCAAACATAGCCAGAATGTTGACATCAAATAGGAATTATGCAGGGAAGGCAATGATACATGCTTGGATGAGGAGATTCATCCTGCCTACATTGAAGGAGAAATATGGTGATTGTAGAGAAGAGGAGAAGAAGCAAATCAGCATTCACATTGATAATATGGCCAACTGGCTAATGACAGGTATTGAGCTTGAGTCTTTATTGATTAGCCCTTGGGCCATATCAAAGTGCAAAGTTCCAGAAACAAATTATTACTAAAAATTGATAGAAGCAATTTAAAATGGAATTGGAATAAAATCAGTCTAAAATGAAATTGGAATAGAATACAATAATTTAAGTTACCGTATTTTTCGGAATATAAGACACATCTTTTACCACCCTAAAAGAGGGTGAAAATTTGGGTGCATCTTATACACTGAATGTAACCCCACCTACCCACTGGCCCCCACTCTTTGGCCTCTTCCTCCCAGCAATTTACCTCCTTGCAGCAAACGGGGAAAATGGGGCTTGCATAGGTGGCAATACGCTATGGCAATCCCTGCAGCCTGAAACTGCTGATGATAGGGAGGACCATGCTGAAATTGAAAGTGAAACTTGCTGTTTGCTGCAAGGAGGTAAGTCAATAACCCTAAATGCCTATAGAATGTTCAAATTATTAGACTTATTTTTTAAAGACTGCTTTATTGTTGTTCTAGACAACTTAACAAAATGAAGAAGCTTTTTAAAATAAATGCTTCATCTGAAGAGGCCCAGTGCTATTGTATCGTTTTTTAAATATTAGAAAATAACGTATACTTCCAAAAAGCCACATCAATTTTAACAGCTTCTGTACAAGTATAGTGTAAAATGTAACAGTGTCCTGTTGTCTAATTAGACCCCTGACTTAGTCATGTTTGGAGTGGATCTATTTAAAAATTTGGGAGGAGTTATGTGACTACATTTAAGAAAACTTTCTGGCATTAATATACTGCTATAATGTACATTTCTCCAATTCTTTGCTATTTCTATGAGTCAGGCACACATGCACAGAAATACACCACGGTGTATATTGTCTGTACCGTTTGTTGCAAGAAGGCAAATTGCTGGGATCAGAGGCAGATTTTCCCCTTGTTTTCCTCTCCAAAAGCTAGGTGTGTCTTATACTTTGGAGTGTTTTATAGGCCTAAAAATACAGTATATATAAAATATGATAAAATTTTATTTTGGTGTCACCCCTACAATCTACTCCAATCAGTCCCACATATGCAGATCTCAACTGAACCATTTTGTTTAAGTCCTGTGCTGTGTTAAATGTAATTTTCAGGTAAGTTGTTTTGATATGGGTCATTTGTTTGGTATATAAACCAAAGTCCCTGTCTCTTACCCACTTATACAAGCAACAGTCAAATAGGATGTGAGCCAAGTCATTCCGCAAATGCAGAGATGCTCATTGTAGGGTACAGAATGGAATCTCCCATATCTGACCATTGTGTCAAGCTGTTCGACTCTCAACTCAGATAGTTTAGACTGACAGCCAGATTTAGAAAAAAGAATGCTTTTGCCTGGTCACTTATATCAAAATGGAATTATTTTCTCATCCAGGGAAAAGCAAGCCTGTTAATCCATTTTTTGGGAATGACCAAAACTTGTATGACTTATCATTAAAAATTCTCCATCACAGTGGAAGCAATTGGTCAATGAAGTGGCGAAGACAGCTGTCATCATAGGAGAAGGCATCAAAACAGCTCTATCCCACCCCAAAAATGTTAAAGCACAGCCAAGGATGGTGAGGAGAGTCAAATAATTATTAGGCTACAGTTGACGGGAACTCACAAGGCATTTGCTGTCGATATAAAAGGATACATTTCAGAGATGGAAGAGCTATTCTCTCGATTCATGTGCATCCACTGGAAAAGGTTGGAGTTAAGACAAAACTCCAATAATGAAGGAAATGAATCAGAATCTCTTCTGAGGAGAAAAAAAAATGGTAAAGCTTCAGTTGAACTGTCAAAACTAAACCAACAGAGCTTTTGGTCTGGTGACTTGAAGGGAACATTGGAGTTGGAATTTTTAAACGCCATTAAGGGATCAAAATCGCAGCGTCAGAGGCGACGAGGGATTTTTGGGTAGAATATAAGTGATGGAAAAAGCGAATAGTCAAAAAATTTCAAACTACTTGAAATGTTACAGAAGTTAATATTAACAGCACAGTTTGTTAAAGACAGTTAAGATTGGAAAGTGCTACTAAATCTTAGGAATTTCTTCAGAGGAGAGGAGGTAAAAAAAATCAAGTTGGGGTTTTGGTAATATAGCTATGACTATTTTGACATTTTTGCAAATGCCTCTGAGACTTCCCTTTAAATTTTTCTTCTGTATAAAAGTTTGTTCTATTTTTTCCCCTTGTAATTAAAATGGCTCCTTACCAACTATGCAATTTTGGTAGATTTGGGTAACCTTTTTTTCTAAATGCACTAATCCAGCCCTGAGTTTTGAAAAAAAAATGCATTTATTTATTTATTTATTTATTTATTTATTTATTTATTTATTTATTTATTTATTTATTTATTAATTATTCTAATATATATCACCCTCCATCTCATTTGTATGCCTCTGCAGTTATAGAAAATTAAAACAAATCTGCAATCAATAAAATTTAAAAAAAAAAAAAACACTATAAAAACCCTCCAAAATCCTCAGCGCATCCCGT
The DNA here is from genome assembly GCF_009769535.1 of Thamnophis elegans. Taxonomy (NCBI): domain Eukaryota; kingdom Metazoa; phylum Chordata; class Lepidosauria; order Squamata; family Natricidae; genus Thamnophis; species Thamnophis elegans. Next base: position 20,817,765 of record NC_045555.1, on the reverse strand, counting down.
TTTAGCCAAAAATGGGCCTGTTTTTGGTGTCCTGAACCCCCCGGGTGTTCATTTTTCCCTCCCCCGCCCTTCTAAATAAAGTTACTTTGAGTGAGATTATTGAGCTATGGGGGCACAGTGGTTAGAATGCAGACTACTTCGGCTGCCTTTCATTCTTCTGAGGTTGGTAAAATGAGGACCCAGATTGTTGGGGGCAATATGCTGACTCTGTAAACTGCTTAGAGAGGACTGAAAGCACTGTGAAGTGGTATATAAGTCTAATGCTATTGCTATTATTTGGTGAGTTTATGTATATTTTTATGTACATCCATGGATTGGTTCAATATGAATGCCTAGTTCTTGGTAACTTCAGCATTAAATAGTACATTGAGTTGTTTTAATTTATTATTAATAATTATAATTATGGTATATGACCTATGACCTATTTCTTGCTGTTTATATAGCTACACTGTGAGCTTATGCACTGGAGACAAATTTCTTGTGTGTCCAATCACACTTGGCTAATAAAGAATTCTATTCTATTCTATTCTATTATGACATAGCTGGACATGTAATTCAAAATCACAGCTGTCTCCTTTTCCTGTCTCCTATGCCAATGCAAAGATCTTTTCACTTTGTATTTTTCTGTCATCTGATCTATCAGTCCTCTCTGGCATCATTTTTGCTTCATTAAAAATCTGTCTTATTTTAGTTCTATTTGATAATTCCTTTCCATGAATAAGCTGTTTCTCAGTATGTGCGTATATGTGTGTGTGGTATTAATATCCTGATTCATTACTTTTTACTTATCTGTATTTTTCCATTATGCTTATCTATATTTTCCATTATTGAGATATCTACTAGAATATTTAAAGATTTCTTAATGCCACCAGCTCTGGTAAATATGGGAAAAATCTATTTTAGATAACGGGAATCATCTAGCTCAGAATAAATCAGTTAAATGTTCTACTCAATATGTTTGAATACAAATAAGTGATGAAGTTGGCCTATTATTGCTCACTAACTTTAATTTTTTCTTTCATTAAGAATAACTTCTTAGAAAAGATGCTCTTTTCATGTGATGGGAGATCCTTGATTAGCATACCTCTTGACTACATAGAGGCTATGAATTTGCCTATGCGAGTGCCTTGCTTCCACAGACACTCCTGTATGTATCAACACACCTCTTTAAAATCAAAATACAAAGCATTCAACATGCCTGATAGTTGTGTGAGGTAGGGGCAATGGCATCATGCTCATTATGATATCATCACAGAGCTTATTTATGCAACAATTTGATGTATGCCATGTCATTCCAATGTCCTCAGGCTTTTAACAAACACTTGTGATCTCACTTTAGCTGAAGCCTCATTGAATAAGAATGTAACTATACATACACAAATTTATAAATATATATATCAGTATATTGAGAACCATCTTCACTCACTAGTAAGTTATTCATAATATTATACAGATTTTGAACTTAAGATTTCGTGTTAATGTCAAACCCGTTCATTTATATATTTTTAGTCCGGAGGAGTGACTTCCGGTTTGTCTGTTGGGTCGTTTTTCATCCCCCAGAGACTTCAGGGAAGCTTCCCTGAAGTCTCTGGAATGCCCCAGAAGGCTTAAACTGGCCCTACAAGCAAACCGGAAGTCTGTTCCCAAACGTCTGGTTTGCCTGTAGGGCTAGTTTTTTGCACTCCAGAGGCTTCAGGGAAGCTCCTAAAGCTTCTGGAGTGCCTCCAGGTGGGGGGCAGGGGCGGGGAGGCTGTATTTGCCCTCCCCAGGCTCCTATAAAGCCTCTGGAGCCCGGGAAGGGTGAAAAATGGCTTTAAAAAAAGCTTAACACATCTGGCCAGTGTGCACATGTACGCTGTCCAGCTGACAGGGCAATGCCTTGCGTGCCCTGACAAATGGCTTTGTGTGCCACCTGTGGCATGCGTGCCATAGGTTCACCATCCCAGGCCTAAGGAGATACACCTGGTGGGACCCAGAAGAAGGGACTTCTCGATGGTGGCTCTGTCTCTATGGAACATCATTCCCCCAGGGATTAAAATGACCCCCCCACTCTAATACTCTTCCCGAAGGTGCTAAAGACCTGGTTCTGCCAGAAGGCTTGGGGAACCCAGAGTGAGATGGAGCCCATTAAATAGCTTGTGTGATCTGTTGTCACCGGGGCAGGGGGTGGGTGGTGATTTATTATGTTGTACTATATTAATTTATTTGATTCATTTTGTTAGTTTTTATAATTTTAAATGTGGTTTTATATTCTGTAAGCCGCCTTGAGTCACCATGGGCAAATACGTGACAGTATAAATTCAATAAATAAATAAATAAATAAAATATCCAAAATCTTGTTTTCTTACTTAAATTCATTCAACTAAGTTCTGGCTGCTACATCTCACATTTATGAATGCATTTTGACATTTTTACAGCCTCTGGCAATTTTCAGTTTTGAGCTATACATAATCTTACTGCCTCTTAATGAGCTTACTATCAGTTTTTCTGGGATGAGAAATATAACTAACCTCAATTTAGTAGAATTAAGTTGGAGTTCACAAGGCATGTGTAATGTTATTACCACTTTGATCAGAAATTGCCTTGAAAAGAATAATGCGTAAGAAAGATGCTACCCATCATTCCACTTTCATGTCTGTGTATGTCAGTGGTGGGTTGCAGGCGGTACGCCCCGGTACGGGTGTACTGGAGCCAGCCTGGAGCACTGGATACCTTTCCGGTACGGTGCTCCGGAGGGTCCACCCGCCCGCCCGAGCTCCTTACCGGAGTTTAAAGGCTTCTGCGCTTCTGCACAGGCGCATAGCACATACAGCACCTGCGCAATGCTCCATGGAGCAGTTGAAGCGTCGTGGAGGTGCTTGAACGCATGTGCGCACTGTGCACATCCATGAGGACGCTGCTGGCCCCGTTCCAACCAATTTGCAACCCACCACTGGTGTATGTGTATGGTGTGTACATGCCCTATATTTATAAGATGTTACATTATATTGGCATCCTTCAGACTCAAAAGATTATAGTATCGTACTCTGGAAAGAGGTCCTAACGCAGCATCTGGTGTGGCTAAAAGGTCCAATTCGTGAGTGACAATCTCTTCCACACTTAGGGCAGATACATTCTGTCCCCTGCCCAGCTCCCAGATTTCGCTGGTTCTGGGACTGCCTCTTTGTCTCAGCCTGCCAAAAAGTGTTTCTTCGAATTGGAGAAGGCCATGCTGCGTCTTTAGCCTCCAAGCTGAACGATCAGAGGTCAAGGTTTCCCAGCTGTTAATGTCCACCCCCAAGGCCTTTAAATCCCTCTTGCAGATATCCTTACATCACAGCTGTGGTCTCTCTTTGGGGCGCTTTCCCTGCACTAATTCTCCATACAGGAGATCTTTTGGAATCCGACCATCAGCCATTCTCACAACATGCCCAAGCCAGCGTAAATGTCACTGTTTCAATAGTGTTTATAAGATATATAAACTTCAATAATATCTACCCATAGTATCTACCCAGACAGTTCCTATGTGTACAACACAGACCACCAAAATCTATGGGTAGATACTATGGACGTTTATAAGATGTATAAACTTCAATAGTATCTACCCATATATTTTGATGGTCTGTGTTGCACAAACAGGAACGTTCTGCCCATTTATCCTTTATATCCTGAGAGCCTTCCATGAATTTTCATACATCGTGTTTTCTGTTGTTTTACCTCGATGTGGATTCTCCAGAGAAGTACAAATGCTGCTGTGTTGACCCCCATTGCCCTTGAGAGGCAGACGGTCAAAGAGGTCTTTTATACTAACACAAAGCTGCAGAGTGTTAGTGGAGAAGAATAAACCCATATACAGGTCATGCTCTCTTCCCTTGGCTTCTCCATACCTTCTGCGGTCCTTTTGCCCACTGATAAAGTTAGAGGCAGTCTACTTGTGAAGGCCTAATCTGGGAGATGCCCAAATAGGAAGAAGTAGCTAAGATAGTTGTGTCTTGTTCAAATGACAAGAACCATCACAAGGCACATCACTAGGACAAACATATAGTACATGATTGCTGCTGAGTGGCTTCAGGGTGAGGTTTAAACACAATCATGTGTACATAGCAATCATATTAGATTTTAAAAATAAATATCACATGTCAGGAGGGAAGGTGGTAATCACATCTCATGAGAGGTTGTAATTCCTTATGCTGATTTCCTTGTGAGTGAAGAGAGTTTTATCTGAAATCATAGTCAGCATGAAGGTTTAAATTCCTTTGTAGGATTCCAGTGATTAGTGTGCTTGCACGTGCGCATGTGCGCATGCACGCACACACACACGAGATAGTATTCAGCCAGTTTGGATCGGTTCGGGCAAACCAGTAGTGGAAATTTTGAGTAGTTCAGAGAACAGGCAAATACCACCTCTGGTTGGGCCCATCCTCACACCCCCGCTGTTCCCTATCCTATATTCCATTTTTTAAGCTCAGCTAATTCACGCAGCAGAGTGGATTGCCGTGCCTCAGCTGAGCTAACAAACAACTCAGCTCACCAGCACTGACACTGGGGGTGGTCTTTGAGGGCTGCACATGAAGTGCGAGTGCGCACACGAAGCACGAGCACATACGCAAAGCACTCTCTCATAGAACCAGTAGGAAAAGATTTGGAATCCCAGCACACACATACAAACACACACACACACACACACACACACACACACACACACACCTCTACCTTTGCTAATTTAAAGAAGATTCTATAGAGTAGTGGTATAATTGTTAATCCTTGATGAGCTCCCTCATCCTGGCATGAGGGAAACCAGTATGGTTCTGTGCTTTTCTTTAGCTTTACTATTAACTTCCTCGTTTACATTCTGTTTTAGGGGTTTTATAATAGCTTCAAACAGCACAATTAAAAGTGATACATTATTAACCACTATGAGCCATCAACTCTGCTTCTGCAGAAGCTCGTGTTAAACTAGAGCTGGGGCTTTCTGGATGGATGTTCTTTGATAATGTAGCTCCTGCTGCGTTGTATTGAAGAGTGTAACCGATGTGGATTGAAAAGGATAGCTTTTCCTGTAATTGAAAATGTTCTCCTAAGGCATGTCATTGGCAGTCTTCAACTTAACATAATGTATGAAAACTAAAACAACAAGAAAAATCATTTTCAATTTATCTTTTCTTGATTACGGTGCACATAGTGATAAGAGATTTGGTACACTATTGACAAGGGACTTAAATGGATGGTTTCCTTATTCAGTTCTCTGCCACTTTAAAAACAATGTTTGAAAGCTGTAGCCTTTCTTCCTTCACAATTTTGTAGCAGAGGAAGAAGGTGGAAGTGTAACATATGTAAGCCAGTAATTTTCAAATCACATTCCTGCCAATGTCTTGGTTCCTCAGAAGATTGGGGAAAGGATCAGTAATATTAACACAGCCTTTGCTTAGAGACAACATGGCTACTTTTGAAGTCAGAAATGTGTGATATGTTCCAAGTTGGCTTTAAATTAACTATGAAATGTGACATTTTTTTTAAAGAAAGAATTTGGCTCAGATTGTGACTCCTTCAATCTGAGAGCTCAGAAATTGCTTTCCCATCCCTCATAAACTCCCAGGCTTTTTTCTAGCAGTCCCCACAGGCAATTTTCATTTTTCTTACTTTTTGAACCAAGAATAACTGTGACAAACAACCGAAAGCCAACTGGCTGAACTTAAATCAGAGAGAACAAAGTTCATGTCTCAGTTTGACCAGGGATATCTCCAAGTGGTTTTGAACCACTTATTTCCCTTATTCATAGGTTTAGGGGCTCAAATGGGGAAACCCCTCCCTTAAGAAAAGGGGAACATAAAGTAAATAAAGGTGACAATGACATTAGATCATCCCACACACACACACGTGTCATAGTGAAACTTTAGGCAGGAACAGAGGGGGTATTCCGCTGGTTTGCACCAGTTTGCCCAAACTGGTGGTGGAAATCATAGGTGGGCCTACTCACCCACCCCGGCTCTATGTCGTCCTATTTAGGTATATTTGCAAGCCGTGCGTGCAAGCCGCATGTACATCAAAGCACATGCAGAGAAGGTTGAAAGCATACATGGATGGGCGCGAACTCACATATGCGAACCGGTAGGGAAAGTAAGTGAATACCATTCCTGGGCAGGAAACTTACTTGAGAAATTGTAGTATTTTTAATTACTAGAGCAAATCTGAGGCAAGCCACTGTGAAACTGAATGAGCTAAAATGCTCATTATATGACCGGCTTCATAGAACTGGAAGGAACTATTCGGAAGAGCTGTGTAGCAATCTGAACTGGAGAGAGAATAAGTTATTCTCAGCACATTGGGTGCTCACTTAGCACCTGTTGGCACCTCCTTATACCAAGTACACGTCTTTCTGGGATTGCATAAACTCAGCTGCAGGAGGCCAGGAAAATAAATGACTTCTTCAAGGAGAATGCTGCTATGCTTTGAATCATCTTTTCCCCTTAGAATCCAGATCACTTTAAGAGCTGCACTAATTAAACCAACAAATCCCGCCCTTTTATCAGTGCAGAAATCCAGATGAAAGGATCCTTAACAGAAACTGCCTGGCCTCTACCTGAACACATCCTGTGAAGGGAAGTATACAACTTTCTAGGTTGCTTAATAATTTGTGAGATTTTATAGGCTGCCCCTATCTGTTATGACTCTAGTTTTCTATGGAATTGCTCTTACTGTTAGGTACTTCCTTTCGGTGTGTCATATATTCAGGGGTGGGCTTCAAAAATTTTAGCAAGGGGTTCTCTGCTCATTTGCTGGGTGGGTGTGGCCATTGTGGGCATATCCTAGTCAGCCTCTGTACCATGGCCAGGGAGGGGCATTTCTGTCCTCCCCGGGCTCCAGAAGCTTTCCTTGAGCCTCCTGGAGCCTCCAGGAGGTGAAAACTGCCTCCCCAGCCTCTGGAGGCCGGAAACATGCCCATTTCCGGCCTTCCTGAACTTCCAGTAGGCTTGTCCTTTGCCCCCTCCAAGCCTCTGTGGGTGCCCTGCACTTACCTGCATCCAAAATGGGCCACGTGGGGACTCCTTGGAGGGACAAGGCGGGGTGGGCGGGGCCAGCCAGGAGTGGGATTTGGGGGTTTTCCGTACTGCACGAATCTTAGCTAGAGGTTTTCCCAAACCCTTGCAAGCCCCCACCACCTCTGCATTTATCGATCAAGGCAGGGGTGAAACTCAGCAGGTTCTGACAGGTTCTGGAGAACCGATAGTGGAAATTTTGAGTAGTTTGGAGAACCAGCACTCTGGCTGGCCCCAGAGTGAGGTGGGAATGGAGATTTTGCAATATCCTTTCCCCAGGAGTGGGGAGGGAATGGGGATTTTGTAATATCCTTCCCCTGCCATGCCCAAGAAGCCACACCCACAGAACCGGTGGTAAAAATATTTGAATTTCACAACTGCATCATGCTCATCTTTACTGTCTACATCTGGATAAACTTCAAATGCCGGATGAAGAGGGTCTGAAGAGTAAATGGCTTTTTAAAATTATTCATGGCACAGTTGGAAGTTTAGATTAGATTTGACTTTTTTTTAAAAAATGCACTTTTCAAACCCTTCCCAAGGAGTTAGGATGGGCAGATGTTGTTTGATGGCATTGTAGAGGATGTAAGGAAAGCTCCGAGTAAAGCTGCCTTTTGCAATTGATGGATGGTGATTTTGTCAATGCTGATGGTGTCCCAGTTGTTTTGGGATAGCACCCAACATGCCTATTATTATTGGTACATTCTCTGTTTTGTTTTGCCATAACAGCAAAATACAGGAGAAACCCATACGAAACCCAATACTGCCCCTGTGATATGGATACCAAGGAAAACACAGCCTTCTGCATTGCCAGGTCTACAGGGACATTCACCAGGAGTTGATGTTTCTTTTATTTAAATTTCCAGGGCATTCTGATAGTTTTTATCTGCACCATCTGTTAAATAATCAAGATAAATGTATTATTCTAAAAGTAGCAACATTTTGTACATTGTGTGCAATATCTGCTGTCTCCAGGTACTGCCACATCCGCTATGTAGATTTTTTTGTCTTTCTTATTGACAGTTGTTAAGTCTGAGGTCTTAAGAACAGATGCTGGTCTGTTTGAATTCTAAAATCCCAGAGCCCTTTAGCATCTTAATTTTCAATTACTTTGTCTATTTTGTGCCCCACAGGTTCTTGCTTACAGGCAAATGGTATTTCTTGCAGATTTTCCATTGCACCATTGTTTGTCACAACATTGTTTGTAATCAGTGTGTGCAATCTTCTTGCAGCAGGTAACTATGTAATCCACTGTTTCTTCAGCTTCTTTGCAGCGGCGGCATTTATTGCTATCTGTTGCTGTCTTCCCAATTCTGGCTTTGTATATATTTGTTCCTAAGGTGTGTCTTATGCAGCTAGAATTAGCCCCTCAGTCTCTTTATTTAGCTTTTCTGCTCTTAGCCATTGCAAGGTCTTGTTATCTGTTTGGACTGGTTTTTGTTTTTTCCTTTTTACTGTACTGTCCATGCAATAGTGAGTTCCATTCCATGAAATTCTGTTAGCAACAGAATGAACAGGTTGGAATGTCTCCAGGTATGATTTAAAAAGTCAAGATGTTACCTACAATGCAGAGGTAGGTTTCACATAACTTTACCACCGGTTCGCCGTACCCCTAAAATGTGAGCGTGTGTGGCCTTACATGTATGCACTTTGCTGGTGCGCGTGGATTGCACATGGCTTGGAAAACGTGGCTAAATAGGAAGTCATAGCGCTGGGGCGGGTGGGCAGGCCCACCTGCAGGTTGACACTACCGGTTTGCCAGAACCGGTCCAAACCAGCTAAATACCACCACTACTGCAATGGTACAATCAGAGATCCATTTTTTATGTGATGCACATAAAAAAGCAGGTGCAGCTAAATTCACAATGATGCAGTTGTTGTGGAAGTGTCATCTATCTGATTTCCAACCAGCCTCATCTTGCTTAGTTTCTATGCTCAGAGAAGGCCACTGCAATTATTGAACATCTGTTTGTGTATTTATGTATATGTGTATATACATGTATGTATGCATATATAAATATACAGTATATACATACATTAATGTATTTATGTATATTTTTATTAAAAAATTTAAACAAGAAGATAAAAACTAATAAAAAATAAAGAAGAAAGTAAGGAAGAAAAAAGAAATCAAAGGAAAAACTGCAAGTTTCACATAATTTTACCACCAGTTCGCCGTGCACAGAATATTTGGGCACGAACAGCTTCCGCGCATATGCTTTGCTGGCACGTGCGGTTGAGAAAATGTGGCTAAATAGGACCCACAGGGCGCCACTATCGGTTTGCCTGAACCGGTCCGAACCGGCTGAATACCATCAATGCTGTAATGATGCAATCAGAGATCGATTTTTTGTGTGATGCACATAAAAAACAGGTGGGCCTAAGTGTGTGTGTGTGTGTGTGTATGTATGTGTGTATGTATTTATGTACATTTTTATTAAAACTTTTAAACAAGAAGGTAAAAACTAATATAAGGAAGAAAGTAAGGAAGGAAAAAAATCAAAGGAAAAGAAAAAACTGCAAGAAAAGAAAAAACTGCAAGAAAAGAAAAAAAACGAAAAATAGAAATAAAGAAAGATATAAAAAAGTAGCTTCCAATCCAATATTTTTTGCAACAGTTATAAGTAGAAATATATATTAATCTTTCTAAGGTTACATCTTGACTTTCTTGTTTCTCTAAACTATCCAATCAAATCATGAAAGCCATAAATCGCAAGTTCATTTTTCTCATTTTTACACAAAGAAATAGTCCATAAGAGGCTTTCGGGCACCAATATCCCAAACTGAATTGCTAATGCTACACTTAGGAAATTTTCCCCCAAAACATTAAATAAATAGAAAGGGGGGGGGAGCTCAGTTTGCACAATGCTGCTTAAAGTATTATCTGCCAGATCATTGTATTAAAACATTAAATTTCCTATTGCTGCATATCTACAAATAAATACATGAATAGAATTTGTGCTGGTAAAGGAGCTTTGATAACAAGATTATGTGACAATAAATTTTAGCTTATGCTCAAATTCATGTTTCAAATTAGTTTTGACCTGTTGCCAATATTAAGATCATAATTTTACAAATTCAAATAACTCAAATTAAATTGAAGGGTGTATTGTAAATAAGCAAATGGTAGAAAGATGATTGAGCTCTTATCATAGATCTGACTAACATTATATTGCTGCCATTATAATATCGCTTTTTAGATGAATGCACCACATGCTGCTAATTTTAGGTATATTTTGTGTGCAATTGTATGCAACTTGTCAGAAGTAATAATTCAGAATCCTTTATTTAAACATTAGACCCTGTAAAGCTTGTTGGTAGGACTAATAAAAATGTAATACTGGTGTAGTTAATCCATAAATATTAGCAGAATTCAATCTGATCCCACTGCAATACAGCATATATTCCAAAAATAATGCCATATACATGAAAACCAGCAATAAGATCACGAGTTACCACAAAAGTTGCTGAAAAGAGGATCAGATCGGACCTTTAAAGAGAAGCTATTTCAAACTCTCAATCTTTTGGTAGTGTAATGTGCTTTTTATCTCTAGAAGGGCCCTCTTCTTACAAATCTTTCTTTCAGAGATTTATAATTTTAGGCAATCATTAAAGGCACATTGTCAAACTATAACCTTGATGTTTTGCAATCCTAACTCCAGGTGTAAACTTCCACTGGATAGCCTATGTTGGAAGAAATGTCCATCTGGGTTCAGTTCCAAGTGGGAAGAAGACATATTGATTGATGATAGACAGGACCACATGGTTTGAGATCCTGGGGGAAAAGGGAAGAGATGCTGAGAGTGCCCTGGTTTTATGCCTTCTTGTATTCTGATTGGTTGTCAGACTTCCATGGAGCCATGCAGGGGCAACTCTGTAGGCTGTCCTGAGTCCCAGGCTTGGTTGACTCTTGCTGGATGATAATGGCTTTGGGCAATTCCTACTATGGTTCTGCCTGAAGGAAGTAGATCTTTGTTATGTAGAATAGACTGGCTCAGGCCTTAATGCCCCATTGACAAAAGGGGGGGGGAGCTGAGTTTTTGCCTCCCTTTTAGGGGAAATATTCTGCCCCTTTAATATTTCCTAAAATATCTTATTTTCCTAGGAGACAGGTGGGTGCTAATTTCCTACACCTACATATAATGGATGGCATAATTGTTAAAACTTAGATCTTCTCTAATGAATTGTGATCCTTATAAATACAGAGCTAGCACCATTGAGTTCTGGCTTTATCACTAAATAACCTTAGAGTTGCTGAGAAATGCTATCTCCCTGTGGTTCCATAAAATCTAAGAATAGCAACACTGGGGCCTCTAAGCACTCTGTTACATTTTTCAAATATTCCGTGAACGAGGTCCCTGGAAAACAGACCACAAATATTTCAAAAGTTTCATCTGTTGTGTATGATTATTGTTCAAATTTCATTTGTAAATTTAGAGTGCTAGGTGAAGAGTAACAGCTTCTACTACTGGTTCATTGTGCACACGGACCTTCCGTGCATGTGTCCAGCCTTCTCTGCATGCTCTTTGCTTGTGAGCGCGCCTTCCTCAAATGCTCCCAGCCTCAAAAATGTGGCTAAATAGGATGGCATAGAGCCAGGGCGGGTGGGCTCGTTCACCCACAATCTCCACTACTGGTTCGCCCGAACCGGTCCGAACCAGCTGAATACCACCTCTGACAGCTTTGCCTTGGATAATTAATGACTTGTAGGAAATGGTGGCTGGAAGGATTCCCTCAAAGGTTCCTCAAAAAGCTGTCAGATCATCCCCATTCAGGAACGTGGAAATGTGCATATTGGCTAATTGACTGGATGCTAAGAATGCATGTAATCTTTTGAAATTTATTGATTTTCAAGAGTAACACAAACAGCATTTAGCATGTACATTATGTGGAGGGAATATTCACCTGAAATGTTCACTTTCCTTGCAATGGGAACATGTGCAAAATGGAAGAAAAGGAAAAGCAAACAAGGTGGAAAGTACTTGGGGCAGCATTTTTTGTTCTACTTTAAAATATTTGTGAAGAAAGAAAAGATGATAAAGGAAACAAAGAAATGTGTTGTAGTAATTTTATTTCAAAAATGAAGAATTGAAGCAAACAGGTTTTGAATAATACCTGAGCGTGAAGTAACCCTGCCCCAAGACCCATTCAAGAAAAGGAAGAATTGGTTGTGATCAAACAATATGAAATATCTTTGATCAGGAATTTGGAGAGTTAAAGATTTTCAGTATGTTTAGCAACCACACTTAGAACTGACAATTCAGTTTTTGAGTGAAATGGTCACTAAGTGAAACTGCAACTGTGGTTAAAGTCTTCTTTCAGCTTTCCTTTGCTGTATGGACATGTAAATGTGACTAAAAGTAAAGGTGACTAAAAGTGCATAACGCCAGACATCAAAAATGTCATCAAAAAAGCACAATAAAGAATGTTCTTTCTGTGCCAACTCAGAAAGCTCAAACTGCCCAAGGAGCTACTGATTCAGTTCTACAGAGGAATGATTGAGTCTGTCATCTGCACCTTTATAACTGTCTGGTTTGGCTCTGCAACCAAACAAGACAGTCACAGATTTCAATAGATAATTATAATTGCAGAAAAAAATAGTTGCTACCAACCTGCCTTCCATTGAGGACTTGTATACTGCACGAGTCAAAAAGAGGGCTGTGAAAATATCTACAGACTCCTCACATTCTGGACATAAATTGTTTCAACTCCTACCCTCAAAATGACGCTACAGAGCACTGCACACCAGAACAACTAGACACAAAGATAGTTTTTACCTGAGCGCCATCACTCTGCTTAACAACTAATTCTCACAACAATCTCAAATAATTTACTAAGACTGTGTTACTATTACCGTATTTTCACCCATATAACCCGCCCACGCAGATAACCCGCACACGCATATAACCCGCGGGTTTTCTGGATCGTGTAAAATGTTTCCCGTATACCCCGCCCACGCATATAACCCGCCCACGCAGATAACCCGCACACGCAGATAACCCGCACACGCATATAACCCGCGGCGAGTAAAAGAGAAGGGAAACAGCTGAGATGGGGGGGGGAAGAAACGGAGAAAGAAAGAAGCCTGCGCACGCTGGGGAAGAGGAAAGGAACGAAGGAGAAGGAAACAGCTGAGATCGGGGTGGGGGAAGAAACGGAGAAAGAACCCTGCGCACGCTGGGGAAGAGGAAAGGAACGGAGGAGAAGGAAACAGCTGAGATCGGGGTGGGGGAAGAAACGGAGAAAGAAGCAAGCCTCCGATCGTGTAAGCCTCCGATCGTGTAAAATATTTTCTGTATACCCCGCCCACGCATATAACCCGCAGGGGGCGCTGTGCATGTAAAAACCGCATATAACCCGCGGGTTATATGGGTGAAAATACGGTATTCTTCCTTCCTAGTCTATCTCTTCCCACTTATGACCATAACCATGTTGCTTGTATCTTTCAATTTATATTGTTTTATTTGTTTATTAGTATGTTTGATAACTTATTAGTAACCTTGACTATCACTAAGTGTTGTATCTTTTATTCTTGATAAACATATTTTATTCTCCTTATGCAATCTGAGAGCATGTGCACCAAAGACAGATTCCATGTGTGTCCAATCACACTTGGCCAATAAAGAATTCTAAATGTCACTGGAAGCCAAATAGACAAAATTGTGTCTCACTTATTTTGGCCATGTCATGTGGGGGAATTCACTGGAGAAAGCAAATATGTTTGCAAGAGTTAAAAGGAAACCAGGCCATCAAACTGATACCAGCCAAAGCATAGAAAAACTTAAAGAAATAATCCAAGATAGGAAGATGTGGAGAGACCTGGCTGGTAGACTCACCCAGAGTCAGGCACAATGGATTGCATAACATTATCATCATTATCATCATAAACTTTACTAGAGAAAACAATTCTTCACTTGTAAAAAAAGATGAGGGCTCCTATCACCACTAGCTCTCACTAGACAGACAGAAGTGCAACAATTTTTTGAATGGCCCAAACCCCTGCTTGCAAAACTCAAGCTAATAACACTGGGACATATATTTTAATCACATTTGTAAGCTGCACAGAAAGTTGGCCATCACTGGAGCAGAGATTCTCCTGCAATTTTCTTTGCCTTGTGGAGCTTTAAAAGTGAATGGTCATGGATCAAGTAATAACAATCTTTCTGGAGATGCTGTTAAAGAAGCATAATGAGTGAGCATATCTCTGTAGGAGAGCAATCAGTTTCCCGTGAAACACTGCCCCACATTTATCTCCAAAGTAGTTCCTCTATTTTCTCCTTCCACCTCTGCACCTCTTTGATTTAAATAAGACAGATCATATGATTTTAAAAAGAATAGAATAAATGGTGTCACAACTCTTAAATGGCAAGATATAGTTTGCCAACTTCAGTGGGTTACAGGACAATAGTAATTGGATACCAGCGTGACCTTGTAACAGTATTTCCGGTCATATAAATAATCATGTCTACTTTGAAATCACTACTGGGAATATTATAGATACAGATTAACAGAGTTGGAAGGGACCTTGTAGGTCATCTAGTCCAACCTCAGCCAAGCAGACCCTAAACCATTTCTGTCAGATGGCAGTCCAGTCTCTTCTTGAAAGTTTCCAATGATGAAGCTTCCACAACTTCTGAAGGCAAGCTGTCCCATTGGTTGATTGCTCTCACTGTCAGGCAAATTATCCTTATTTCCAGGTTGAATCTCTCCTTGTTCAGTTTCCATCCATTATTCTATGTTTGCCCTTCAGGTGCTTTGGAAAATAGTTTTACCCCCTCCTCTCTGTGGCAGCCCCTAAAATATTGGAAGACTGCTATCGTGTCTCCCCTAGTCCTTCTCTTCACTAGACTAGCCATGCCCAGTTCCTGCAACCATTCATCATATGTTTTAGCCTCCAGTCCCCTAATCATCTTGCTTGCCCTTCTCTGCATACTTTCTAGAGTCTCAACATCTTTTTTTATAGTATGGTGACCAAAACTGGATGCAGTATTCTGGAGTTGGTCTTACTAAGGCACTCCTTAATATATACAGAGGATTCATGTTTGAAGACATATTGAATTTAAGGCAGTTGAAAACTGTTATTGCTTAAATCATAATAAACATTTTCATTCAATATTTTAGAAAACACGAGGTATTACAAATTTAAGAAAGATATAAATGCAACTTTCCTTGCTAGTTCAAATGGTAAAACATTTAGTAGTGTATGTCAATCCTTTGGTTATCTGGATATGATCTTTTTCTTGATCTTTACGAGGATTAAGGAACAAATTAAGTGTACATGCAATAGTTATTTTATCATATTCTTCTTAGGAGGCACTATCTTTGGAGGATTTAAAAGGTTATGGCCAATATCTAGGTCTTATATTCCCATAGAGTCTTGGAGCTACTCCCAAAGAGACCAGACAGTGTGTTTAGTTCAATACGAAACTGCCCAACTGAGTCACAGATGGGATTCTTGACAACTTGACTGTAAATTCTCCATTTATATTTCTGGTTGGCTTTTGAAAAGTTGCATGGTAGTCTTTCCTAACTAGCTGTCCTTTTTCTGTTAGATTAACACAGCTTGACTTTGGAAGGCCTACATTTATACTGAATAAGCATAACCTTCAGAGGTGTTATTCAGCCAGTTTGGACCAGCTCAGGCGAACTGGTAGTTGTGACCTGCGGGTTGGCCTGCCCACCCGCCCCGGTTCTATGCCGTCCTATTTAGCCATATTTTCCAAGCCACGTGCATGTGTGCAAGCTGCATGCACGAGCAAAGCACATGCACAGAAGGCATGTGCACTCACGAAGTGTGCATGCGTGGGGTGAACCAATGGTAAACTTATGTGAAACTCTCCTCGAATAATCTTATAGTAAGCAACATTGAATGCTGATATCTGAAGTTTAGTCTGACATCCCTCAGGCCATTTAAGCATTATCCTTAAGGCTATGTACAGAGTCACACAATTCTTTGATTTTACGGAGTGTAATTCTTGTTGAATAGAAAGGATAGTGAAAACATGGCAATCTGGACTCAAAGTAGTTGAGTCTAGATTGACATTTTTCCGCTATTCTTGAGATAATAAATTTCAATTCAACGAGAATTGAATCCCTTAAAAATAGATTCTCAAAAATTAATCTTAAATTCTGAAAGAGATTTTGCTCTGTTGTTCAATATCCCTCTCCAGTCCTGCTTTCTTCTTCAATAATTTTAAAGGAACCATCTGGATATGTTTGATTTTTGCCTCTCTGTAGCATGCGTGTGCACACAATTGGTACAAGTTAATCATTGACTAAGAGATACTTTTATTAAACTCCCTGCAGCTGAGCATAATAACAAACACAGAGGACATTAATGAGGTTCCTTGCTTATTCTAGCTAGCAAGAAAATGCTAGTGTATAATTGCTCTGGGGTGATTTAAGATCTCCAGGGGGATTGTGAGCAAATAATGATAGATCAGAAGTTCTTGTCCCATTCTGAGTGTTCATCATGTATGTTGGAAGTTTTAGTCTGCAAAAAGTAAAATGAAAAAAAAAAAACTCTTAAGTATTGTTCGTTGGTGTCTGTATTTGGTCCTTTTCTCAAAGTAAGCAAAGAATCAAAAAAACTAGACCAGGGGTCAACAACCTTAAACACTCAAAGAGCCACAAAGGTCCTAACCAGATGTTCCCTGTTCAACTTTGGAGCCAACCGGAAGTCCTGTTCTCCCGCCATAGAGTCCTCCGAGCACAGCATCCTTTTTCCTCTACCTGTCCTAACCGAAAGTCCTATCAATTGTGGAGCTGACTGGTGACAGGGAGCCGCAGCAGAGGGATGAAAGAGCCACATGCGGCTCTAGAGCTACAGGTTGCTGACCCCTGAGCTAGACAAAATATATGTAAATAATAAACTTTTATGTTTGCTTCTAAAGATAAAAAGAATTAAACCATGCTTCTATATGTCTAGATACAGACTTTGAAGCAATTGACTATTGTAATGCTTCTAAGTAGGTATGCATAGAATTACGATCATAGTAGAATTTGTCTTAATACCTTTTGCCTTCATAAATATTCTTGTGATGCATGGTTTTTACAGATAGGGTTTTGTTGCTGTTTGCTTTTCGTTTAGTGAAAAGCTGCAGGCCATAGACAATTCCTTGCACTTGGACATATGTTACTATTTTACTAATGCAATGAGATTAACGAAGGAAAAAGTGCATAGCATTTTTATCAGTTTTGTGTCAGTCTGAATGCCAGGAACGCTGTTCCACACAATTTTAAATAAATGATTTAGGTGAGAGAGAAATATTGAACTATATGCCAGTCTGAAAGCTAGTTGGCATATTCTCATTTTGGGATAATAAAAGTGGCAATAAACTGGATCTTGGATGAAAAGTATATTAATCATCCAGGATTGGTCCTAATACTATACGTACACACAATGAAGGTTTGTTCTGTAATCATATTATGTACTGTTAAAATTGTTTTTTTAATTCAAAAAGATTGAGCAATATAACGTATGTAGGAATAGTGATAGGTAACGTCTGCAGGTGTTGTAAATATGCTAATATATGAATTACAATATTTTAATCAAGGAAATCATTTGTTTGAATTTCATAATCATTATGATGAATTCAATAGGTAGTCTTCAACAATTTCTGAGTTCTCTATCCATCCTTTTAAACAAAAAACACATAGTAGCTATCATGAGTGTGTCACTAACTAGGGCACTGCTGCCCGGGTCATATCTAGCAAATATGATCCCACTCCCCAGCCTATCAATTTTGTTAGCTATGTGAGGGAATATTTATGCCAAAAATGTCTTAAGCATTCTGAATTTTCAAGCACTGTATAAATACTTAGCAATAAAATAATTAAAAAGTCAAAACTATGAACAAGACACGAAAAGTCCTGCAATTTAATCTCTATCTTCTTTTTTTAAAAAAAAACTGGAATAAGAATGCAGTATTTTTATATTCTGAATGATGATAGATAAAATGATTGCTCTTTATATTACATCTGATTTATAGGAGTAATACTGAATGCATCCAATTTAATTCTATTGACTTTCCCTAAATTAATCAACTAATAGATGTTTTCCATCGTCAAGTTGCCCGGATAAAGCAAATTGACTTATAATCTAAAAAATAGGCAATGCAATAGGAACAGTTGGTAGCAAACCAGGAACATTATGTTCAGTCTTAGTAAAGATAACTGGCGGATGCAACAGAACAAAAACAAGCAATGTATGGAACTTAGAACAGATGTGAGACTGCTTCTCACGCTATGACATTTAAAAGCAAGGAATGTCTTCCCAGAAAATCATACTGATTTTTCTCAATAAAGTTTGATTAAATGATATGATAAACCAAGGTCCAGCAAAAGTAGGGGCTGATGTGACAGCTATTCTCTTTATTTTTTAAAAAAATATTTGTGAGCAACCTAATTCAGATTTAACAGCCCCTCCAAGAGAGGCTGAAAATTTGGATGCATCTTATACTCCGAATGTAGCTTTTTTGAAGCTTTTTTTCAACCCTAATGAAGCGCTAGCGAGTGAATGATCTTCGGTGCTTTGCCTGCTTTTCTCATTGTTTCTCTCTCCGTCAATCAGCTGTGCTTTAGAAGCTATTTTTTTATCCCCAACTAGGCGATAAAAAGCATGCATGTTCTCTTTCAAAACCAAAAAGCTTATGTGCTGAAGCTAACCGGACTAAGGACGCTAGCCAGATGAATACCTGGTAGGCAGAATTTTTTTCCCTATTTTCCTCCCCAAAAATTAAGGTGCGTCTTATACTCCAAAAATATGGTATTTCTTATTCAGATCTTAAAGCTGACCTGGCTGTGGCCCGTTTTCTTTTATGGGGTGTGTGCGTCTTTCCTATTGGGATTTCTTTCCACGTAGCTTCAGGCTGACACAGCTTGGAATTGAAGGGAGATAGAGGTAGATGTGGATTTGTAGTCAAAACAACATAGCTTTCTGATGAGTTAGGGACATTCCAATGCTGGCTGGCCAGAGGAGGAGGAGAGACATAACCAGACAACCAGCTAGTATCCAGGACAATATGATTTATTGTTTTGGGAAAAAGGAAACGTTTCCTTTTAATGTGGTAAAAAGCGCGGGAACATTTAGAGTTGGCTTTTCACCAGTTGTGCCAAGATGACACTTCCTAATAAAGCTGTTCTTTGAGGAATCAACCTGCCTTGGAGTTCTGTCTACAATGGGGGTATTAGTTGGAATGTTGATAGAGCCTTTCCTATTGTGATGCCCACCCTCTGGAACACAATGTAACAGTATTCATAATCTTAAATTTTATTTATTTATTTATTTACTTTGTCAAACATGTACGAGATAACAGGTATAAGTATAAACATGGACATGAACCAGTGGTGGGTTCTGGGAACCGTACCAGTTGGAACAGCCCTGGAGTTACCCACATGCATGTGTGCGGTGTGCACGCACACACACATGGTGCACACATGCATTCTAGCATCAAATGACGCTTCCACAAGCCTCTGCAACACTCCAGCTGCTCCACGGAGCATCATGCAGGCGCCGTACATGCCATGTGCTTGCACGGAAGCACCAAAAGCATAAAGCACAGGTAAGGAGTGCCGGCGGGCCCTCCGGAGCACCGTACCGGAACGGTACCTGGTGCTCCGGGCAGGATCCAGTACACCCCGTACTGGGGCATACCACCTGCAACCCACCACTGACATGAACACAGCAAATGGATATGAATAAATGGGGACAATAGGACAGGGAGAGTAGGCATGCTGGTGCGCTTATGCATGCCCCCTTACAAGTCTCTTAGGAAAGAGGTGAGGGCCACGCTAGACAGTTTAAGGTTAAAGTTATAGGAGTTTGAAGAGGTAACAACTGAGTCGTGTACTGCATTCCAGGCATTGACCACTCTGTTGCTGAAGTTATATTTTCTGCAATTAAGTTCAGAGCAGTTTACCTTTGAGTTTGTATCTATTATTTGCCTGTGTATTATTACGGTTGAAGTTGAAGTAGTCATTGACAGATAGGATGTCATAGCAGACAAATTTGTGTACTATGCTTAGGTGAGACCTTAATCAGCGTAGTTCCAGATTGACCAAGCCCAACATTTCTAGCCTGGTGGCATAAGGGATTCTATTGTGAGCAGAGGAGTACAGTACTCTTCTCATGAAATACCTCTGGACTCGCTCAATTGTATTAATGTCCGATATACAATGTGGATTCCAGGCAGACGAGCTATATTCGAGAATTGGTCTGGCATGAACGATGTAGAAGTTCTTTTTCTTAATATGGTTCTCAATTATGCAATACCACAACTCCTTTTTTTGCTCTTCTCTGCATTCTGAGATCTCAGTTCTAAGCTGTCCCATTTTGGGCCTAATTAGTAGTATCCTCTACTTGCTACAGTTCTTTTAAATTGTATAATAATGAAATCTACATGTCATAGAGTGGATTATTATAATACCAAAATAATTAGGTACCCCTTGCCCATTGCTTCTCTGCTTCTATCTCCTCCCCCCCCCCACACACACATACACACCTTACAGACATTTTCAAGGAAAAGACAAGGCCATGCAGATTAAGTGCAAGTCTGCTGTGTAAGTGATTTGCAAATTGCAACTTAAATAATCAGTTTCCAGCTGGTATCTCAGAAAGACACACAGTGGAGGACATATTTCAGTGCCATGGAACAGACATTCCATTTGATAAAGCAGGATTTGGTTAAGCAGATATATAGCAGATATAATAGAATATTTCCCCAAAACAATGTCTTCACCTGAGCAATTATGTAGGAACAGCAGATGGCCATTACCTTCTGACAATATTTTATTGGCATTTCTGAAATGGATAGCACTTAGTTGTGCATAATCTAATGTAATAGTCACTCTATATTCACTTTGCACAAAGAATAAAACATTGCAGACATGTCTGCACTCATATAATATTAAGAGAGCAAGGAGAATAAATATAAAATATTAGAGCTCTTTCTTTTTTTCTCTCCCTACCAAGTCTAGTCTTTAAAAAATATAGAATTAACTAAAAAATTTCAGTTGTTGATTGAAAGGTTATATCAATACTATCAAAATTAGTGGAAAACTTATTTCATAATTTCCAGGCTTTGTTTCAGGAAAACAACCATGGGGAAAAGCAGTTTAGCATCTATGTTATGCTGTTTTTTGAGTGGCAGATTCATGTAATATTTAACGTCTGATTTAGCAGCTTACAATTTGAACATCTTCTAGAAATGACTCCAATTAAAGCAATTCCTTATTACTGCCTCTTTTCCCCTTGATTAGGCCTCAAGAAGACACATTTTTTTTTTATTATTCAAATCATTCACTTGAGATATTATTTGGAACATTAATGACTTTAAAAAAAAACAAGCAAAATTTAGCACTCCTTGTTTTTAGTAATACAATTGATAGCCTTAAGGTAAAGGTAAAGGTTCCCCTCGCACATATGTGCTAGTCGTTCCTGACTCTAGGAGGTGGTGCTTATTTCTGTTTCAAAGCTGAAGACCCAGTGCTGTCTGAAGATGTCTCCGTGGTCATGTGGCCAGCATGACTAAATGCTGAAGACACACGGAATGCTGTTACCTTCTCACCAAAAGTGGTTCCTATTTTTCTACTTTCGTTTTACCTGCTTTCAAACTGCCAGGTTGGCAGAAGCAGAAGCTGGGACAAGTAATGGGAGCTCACATAATGACGCAGCGCTAGGGATTGGAACTGCTGAATTTTTGGTAGACTTATCCAGACCCTATTATACAAATATGATAATTAGTCTCACTTCATGTTCTTTGCTTCTCCATCTAGGAGAAGGATGGTATTCCCCCCCATATTTTGTATGTAAAATTCACCTGGCCTGAATCTTCAGATAATAATTGAAGGTCAGATATAAGTATACTAATAATTAAAACTATGCAGCTTGAGTCAGCATGTGCCATATTAGGTTTGCTTTGACAGATTATATATTCCTGTGAAGGGTATCAACATATCACTTGTTCGCTTTTCATTTCCCTCTATGTCAACAGAAATGATTGAATAAACAATTACTTGTTTTAGAAAATGTACATTTTGAGGTGGTCTTAAAATTAAACCACATAAGTGAATAATTAAAACAATGGGAAGAGTAGTGTGCAAAGAGTGGAACACTTTAAATGCTCAAAACTGTAGATTAAAAATCATAGGGCAGTGAAGAATTAATTGAGGACTTAATTCTCAAAGGAAGGTGAGTGAATTTCAACAATCCCACTCAGCAGAAAACACAATAATCCAGAAATGCTCCTGGTGAAATGGGCAGCTATGTGAAATTGATAAATTAATCAATAACACAGTCAGGACACACCAATATACACTCCGTCTTGTGGCGCGAGATATCCCTAACATGGAAAGAAGCAGGGAAAATTTCAAAACTTTTCTGGAGACTAATAGGATCTGGGCAAGTCTAATCTTGGAGGGAGATAATGCCACATTCCAGAATAATGTCCCATTATTGGAGAACTGTATGACAGATTGAATGGTAGTTATGACTGATCCTTGAAGTTGTGACCATTGCTGCACCTCTGTGATCATGTGATCAAAATCTGGAAGCTGGGCATCCTGCTGGTACTTATGACTGCAAGGTGCTCTTCAACTCAGCTTTACTTATCTACTCCTCCCCCCCCCCTCTCTTACCATTTGGCCTGCTGCATGTCAAGGGCAAGCTACTTTTTCCATTCTATCGTGTTAATGAACTATTTCCTTACTAGGAAGTGCTAGAATGTCAAGTTGCCAGCATTCCCCTAGACAGCACCTATTGTGAGGTTTTTTTTTTTTTACATCATTTGCATCACCTTTGTGAGGACATCATGACCATTACTGGTCTCCATGATACAAGAAAGGTGCTGTAACCCTAGAAACGGTGCAGAGAAGAGCACAAAGATAAGACATCTGGAGGCTAAACCATCTGATGAATGATTGAGGGAGCTAGGTATGTCTAGCCTATCGAAGAGAAGGACTAGGGATAATATGACAGCTTTCTTTCAGTACCTTGAGTGGGTGTCATAGAGAATTGGGAGTCAATTTATTCTCCAAAGCACTGAGGGCAAGACAAAAAGTAATGGGTGGAAGATCATTAAAGAGAGATTCAACATAGAAGTAAGGAGAAATTTCCTGACAGTGAGTACAATTAATCAATGGAAGGGCTTGTGTCTGAAAGTTATGGGTACTTCATCACTGGAGGTTTTCAAGAAGAGGCTAGACAGCCATTTGTCTGGAATGGTATAGAGCAGGGGTCAGCAGTCCACAGCTCTGGAGCTGCATGTGGCTCTTTCATCCCTCTGCTGCAGCTCCCTGTCACTCAAAATATGTGCCACAACCACCAATGTGGAACACCTGCCAGCACATGATTTATTGAGTTTTCCAACCCCCAGTAGGCCAACCATGTGAAAATCCAAGAAAAGAAAAGTTTCAGAAGAAAAACGAACCTTTAATTCAAATTCATATATTAGTTCCATGGGTGCTCAGGAAATAGTCAGGCATTGGAAGGGTTTTATGGCTCCCAGTATGGGAAATGGGTTCAAATGGCTCTTTGAGTGTTTAAGGTTGTCTACCCCTGGTATAGGGTCTCCTGCTTGAGAAGGGAGTTGGATTAGAAGACCTCCAAGATCCTTTCTGACTCCATTATCTTATAGTCTGTCTTCTGTCTTGCAAGCACTGTGGTGTTTCTGTGAGGAAGCTCTTTATCAAATCTGGCTTTTGTACGGAATTCTCTAAAAATATCATTAAGGTACTTTAGAACTTTCAGATAAGTACTGCTGTGAGCTCTGTCCTTTTCTGCATTGTTCTATTACTGAACAATTGTTTTATTATCTTATTCAACATGCCTTGCTCATTTTCTTCTATTGAGGTAATATTAAAACCCAGCAGAGGTTATGATATGCATTTCTTAATTAGAACAGGGCTTATGTGCGTAAACCAACTAGGTCCCTTGGTTCTGTGAATTTCTTTGTTAATAAGTACTCACTTTAAGATATTTTTTTGTGTTAAAAATCAAAAGACGTCTTATAACATATTTTATGACTAGCCAACTTTATTAGAAAGCATAAGCATCTCCCTTCGTCAGAGGCATGAAGTAACTACCACAGTGTTTCTCAGCCTTGGAAACATTAAGACATGGGAACTTCAATTCTCAGAATTCTGGAGTTGAAGTACATATGTCTTAAAGTTGCCAAGGTTGAAAGACACTGAGCTAGAGTGATATAGGATTAGTCATTGTGTAGGAGATGACCAGGCTGAGCCCGAGGTCAATCGTGTCATAAGTCACAAGCCTAGGTTTTAATCATATCAATCTTTGTTAAACAACTTTATCTTTCTTTCCTATCTAACTTCTAATCATGTCACCTACCTAAAAAAAAGAGAGAGAGAGAAAGAGAAAAAAAGGACAAATCAGAATAACAACAAAAAATGAAATTACCCATCCATTGTCCCTTGCCTGCTTCCATACTTTAATTGCCACGCTTTAAGAAAGAGAGAAGCAAATCAAAACAACAGTAAAAAAAACCCTAACAACACCAGCTCACCTTGAATGCCTCTCTTATCTTCTCCCCCTCATTTTCCTTGACCATTAGTTGGTCAGATTTTTGTAGAGAGCTTAAGCTTGCAATAAATCTTTATACTCACTTGAACTGACTGAATCGCCTGCTTTCCCCAGCGCTTGACAGATTGTTTGTTATGAAAGACATCTCGGAACACAGCACTGATCTATATTTTACTATGTGAAGCAGAACTGTTGGCTTCATACTGCCCTGCTATGGGAGTGTGTTTTCTCCCTTGATGTTATAGATTATTTTTAACCCATTATTGTTCTGCTGCAGGGGGGTGTTACGAGAAGGGTGTTTAGGAAGTAAATGAAGAGATAAGGGCAGACATTTTCATGATCTACAGAAACATAGCCTTCTCTGGTATGGGTTTTTCTCACTCAGAGCATGAGTTATTTTTGGTTGAATCTGCTCTGCTTGCCATAGATTATGTCTGTCAACACAGAAAGTGTCTACTCATTAGAATTGAATTGAAGCTTTATCACAAGTCTGCCAATCAGATTGTCTTGTAGACTGGAATGAACATTCTTAGTTGAACACTTTTAATTACGTAGAGCAACTGAAAAGTTGTCTGTAATTCCTGTATTACAGATTAGTATGTTGGATGAAGTTTTACATTTGGTCCGAAGAGAGGCTTTTATATAGATTGAACACGAATAATGCAGGAAATTAAGGCTACAAAAAGATTATGAGCTGCTGATTAATTATTCTAATTTTAATTACCTTTGTGAAGGCTTGGTATAGATTTTCTTTCTGACTGTAGCAAGTTTTAGCCAATCTTAAAACATATAATACTAACTTGAGGATTTTACATTTACTTAGGTGCAGTGTCTATTGGGTGTTATTGGAACAGTAATTTTCCTTCCAACTACCTTCCCAGGAGTTGGAAATTGAAAATGATAGATTAGGTTGAAAATATAACAAACCAAATAAACAATTGAAGCATGTGCTCATACCATATTAAACTACTGCTTTTATTTTATTATGAAATGTAAATACCGACATATGCCTCCAAAAAACAGAAAAAGAAGAAAAACTTTGCAAAATATCCATAAGAGTTCATGGACATTTATGTATAGATCTTTAAAGAATTCCAGTACAATATATTGTTTATATTTTGCCCAGTACTTATATGAAATTTTGGCTGTAAAAGGAATGTTAAACTTAATTTAATTGAGGGCCACATCAGGTTTGTGTTTGACTTTGGGGGTGCTGGAGTGGGCAAGGCCAGGGTGGGCATGGCCAGCTTCACTCGTGTCGGGGGAGCCTGTGGGGGTCCGAGTGTTCTACCAGAGAAAATGGGCTCCCAACTCCGTTTTCAGCTGCAATGGCCTCCTGCAACTCTCTGACAGCAAAAACAGAGATCAGGAGGGCCATGTGTGGCCCTCACAAGCTCCATTTTTGGCTGCATGGGCCTTCTGCAACCTTCTAACAGCGAAACTGAGCTTGGGAGGGCTGCATACAGCCCTCGCAAGCTCCATAACGCTGGTAGAGGCACCATGGGCCAGTAGAGTCAGATCTGGCCCCCTGGGCTATAACATAAATCAATTGGTTTCATTTATTTGTCTTATTGGCAGAAAAGAAACTAATCAAGGCACTTGGTCAAAGTAAACTTCTGTGATCTCATTTTCTCATAGAAAGTCATATTCTGGAGGACGTAAACAAGTGCATTATTGCCCTAAGAGAGCAGAATGCTGATGAGCTGGACCGTGCAGCTGGTGCCATCCGTGGGAGGGCAGCAAGAGTGGTGGACATTGTCTCTGGTGAGATGGATAATTATGAGACAGGAGCCTACACTGAAGGAGTAATGAGAAATGTGCGCTATCTCTCAAATGCTGGTATGTATATATGCATTTTTTCTAGATTCTTAATTTCTGTTGTGTTTCCATGAGGAATATAACCAATTCACTAAAACTGAAATTGTAGTTGACTCGTGTATTTTATTACAAAATTTAAGGGAATCAATTTAGCAATATTTGGCTAGATTTCTATGTGCACTAGGAGACCTGTGTTTTCTATGTTTGATATGTGTCTCACATGTTCCTTGCTATATATAAAAACATGACATTATTAGGACATTAATATTTTCTTATATGAATATTTTGGCTGTGGTTGGACAATATTTGGTCATTGGATTTAGCAAGAATGTTGTATTTCTGCTTCAGAATGTATTTTGGTAGAATGAGGTCTAATGTTGCTTTTTCAAAATAGTGGCACATAGAATCAAAGTTGCATGAAAACTCTACGTTTGTTTGTTTGTTTGTTGTTTGTTTGTTTATTGGATTTATATGTATGACTACATATGTATGACTACATGAAAGTTAGGAGTGGGAAGTGGGAAGCGACTGGCTAAAAAGCTCATTTAGCAGGTGGCCATAAGAAATCCACTTCATTCTCAGATGAGATTATATCTATGAAGAAGTAATTTGAACATCTGAAATAGCTATTTAACATAAAAGAAAACAGAACAAGCATTTTCATTCATTCACCTACTTTTTTAATCCATGTATAAATAGCTCAAGGTGGAGAACTTACATAATATTCTTTCTTCCTCCTATTTTTCCCACAATAGTAACCCTGTGAAGTAAGGTGGGCTGAGAAAGAGTGATTGACCCCAAGTTACCTAGCCACTTTTTATGCCTAACTTGGGACTAGAACTCACGGTCTCCTGGTTTCTAGGGCAGCAACTTCATCACTATACCAAACTTACTACCAGTCATACAATTTTTTAAAAATATAACTCTGCTATATATTTTTATTTGGTGGGAGGTATCTCTTCAGATTCTGAAGCAGCTGATTCCCTACTACCACCTGTATCCGATCTGCTTAAATACAATACAACACAATACAATAGCAGAGTTGTAAGGGACCTTGGAGGTCTTCTAGTCCAACCACCTGCCTAGGCAGGAAACCTTATACCATTCCAAACAAATGTCTATCCAACATCTTCTTAAAAACTTCCAGTGTTAGGGCATTCACAACTTCTGGAGGCAAGATGGTCCACTGATTAATTGTTCTAACTGTCAGGAAATTTCTCCTCAGTTCTAAGTTGCTTCTCTCCTTGATTAGTGATGCCAAGGATTAAATTAGAAACATAGCTCTTCATGTCAATTGTGTAGTCTACTATTAAGCTAGAATTCCTCTGTCAAAAACAGTGATTATTACTTGGTTTGTGTTAAAATGTAGCTGCTGGAATTTTGAACAACACATTCCTCTGTCTCACTACAAATATAATATAAGAGTCAAATGGGCCGTAGAGATATTTGTTTAAATAATTTATTTCCTTTTATGTCCTGAGGGATATACAAACATTAATTTCAATGTCTCCCATTTTTCTTTTCTCTATTTTACCTCATTATGGTATCACTTCATTATTTTTTAAAAGGTTGGCATAACAATTTGTACTTATTTTCATATGCATATTTTTTCTAAAATGCATAATTTTACAATCAACTTCTCCTAGGAAGTATTGTCCCTTGTTTATATATCCCATTAAAATATTTATTTTATCCCAATAAAATAGGTCCACATCAAAGGGCAACGGAAGCAGGCCATTTGCCCTGTTCCTTTGGAATAGCAACCCCCCCCCTCCCCACGGACATTGGAATGGCCCTTTTCTTCTGACATTCAGAAAGTGTATGAAACTTCAATGTCTTCTAACTGGCCTTAGGAGTGGAATGATATGGCTTTTAATGGAAAGTATTTCAATTGTAGTGGTATCAATGGTGATTGGTGATATTCAGCAGATTCTGACCAGTTCTGGAGAACCAGTAGCAGAAATTTTGAGTAGTTCAGAGAACCGGTGAATACCACCTCTGACTGGCTCCACTCCCATCTATTCTCTGCCTCCCGAGTCCTAGCTGATCAGGAGGAAATGGGAATTTTGCAGTAACCTTCTCCTGGAGTGGGTAGGAAATGGAGATTTTACAGTATTTTGAATCCCACCACTGATGGTGATATATTTTTATATTTTATGTGGAATCATTTTGCAATTTATATATTTTGATGCACTTGGAATTTCAAAAAAAAGAAAAAAAAAGAATCATCATTACTGTCAGTATCTCCACAAACAAATATACTTTGGAATAGCTGTCTTTAGTCCATCTAGTCATAGTGATTGATTGATTAAGAATATGTTCAAAATATCAACCTTCTTTCTATCTTCTTTCTTCAAAATGTATTGTGTTGTTCTCATTAGTTTGGTGGTCTTTACATTTCATTTGACTTCCATTTTTTACTGTGCTCCTTGACTTTTCTTCCTAGAGTTTGCAGATACTTTGTATTTTCAGCTCTCAGAATGATCTCATCAATACAATTCAGGTTCCTGATATTTCTTCCTTCAGTTTCAAAACAATATTCATCTTCTTCCAATCTAGTTTTTTCTGTGACTGCTTTTCTCTAACAATTTCTTCCAGTGTCTTTATAGATACTTTGTAGTCTTGCTTGTCTCTTTGAACATTTCTCTGAAATTCTTTGCTGAGTTTCTTCCTGAGAGCTTTTATCTTTCACAGCACTGGCTTCTTTTTCTCTTCTTGGCATCTCCACTGTTTGTTCTGACATCCAGATTGCTCTCTTCTATTCCTTAATCCTTGACAATCTGTTTTCCCATTCCTCTTTAACAGTACTTATTTTAAGTTCATTCCAGAGTTCTTCTGATTTTTGATCAATGAGATTCAGGATTTCAAAGTGATTCCTGATGTTCTCCTTGAGCAGGGGGAATGTTGTTGAAACTGGTTGTTTTCCCCTGCTGCTATAGCTCAGCTTGAAACATCATGATCTGTTTTACACTCAGCCTCTGGCCATGTATTTGTTGTTATAACTAAGCTCCTCTACCTTTTTAGCAATAATGCACACAGTTTGATTTCTATGTACTCCAACTACTGATGTCAATGTAAATGGGCATCATTTTGATTGTTGACAGTCAGTGATAGCTATGAAGAAAACATTGGAGTGGTAGCAATAGATAAGTGATTCACTTGCTTCATTTTGGCTTCTCAAAGGTAAAGGTAAAGGTTCCCTTCACACATTTGTGCTAGTCATTCCCGATTTTAGGGGGTGGTGCTCATCTCTGCTTCAAAGCTGAAGAGCCAGTGCTGTCCAAAGATGTCTTCGTGGTCATGTGGCCAGCATGACTAAACGCCGAAGGCACAGGGAACACAGTTACCTTCCCACCAAAGGTGGTCCCTATTTTTCTACTTGCATTTTTACATGCTTTAACTGCTAGGTTGGCAGAAGCTGGGGCAAGTAATGGGAGCTCACTCCATTATGCAGCACTAGGGTTTCAAACCGCTGAACTGCCGACCTTCTGATTGACAAGCTCAGTGTCTTAGCCACTGAGCCATCACATCCATTTTTTGGTTTCTTAAGATATAGAATATAATTCAAGTACATTTTCCTTTTTAATATTTCCAACTTTAGAATGACAGAGACTTCAATCACAGGTAGCATATCTTACCTGCATGTTGACTTAAAACTGAACTTGATCATAAACCTCTTTATGTCGCTTCTTCTTCTATATGAGTGGTTGAAACATAAATTTTAAGGACTGTCTTACTAAAGGGTTGTCCACAAAATCTAATCAATATCATTCATTGATTCCATTGTGACCATGTACTGTCTTCCTTGTCAGCCTTCCCTGGTAGACAAGGCAGGAAACGCAACCTGACAAGCTAACTACTTCATTGTAAGGCTACATCAGATTTGCAGATGACACCAAAGTGGGGAGAATTGTTCACACATTAGAACATAGGCTCAAGATTCAGACATATCTTGAAGATTTCAGCAATATACCCTAGCCAACAAAATGCAGTTCAGTGGTGAAGAAAGTAAGGTCCTGCACTTAGTCGGGAAAAACCAAAGGCACAGGTATAAACTAGGCAGTATCTGGCTCACCAGCAGTAACTGTGGGAGAGGGATCTAGGTATCCTGGGGGACCATCACATAGGTATGAGCCAGCAGTGTGATGAAGCTGCCAAAAAAGTAATACCTAAAAAAGAAGCCTAAAAAAAAGTGATGCCTAAAAGTAATACTGGCATTCAATTGGGAGGAGGGGGTCCTTGGAGTCAATATATTAGCAGTGCCTGTGACAACTGATATTTTACAACTGGCTTCCTGGCGCCGAAATGCCTGAGATCCCACCACCTTTTTGGGAAACGTTTATGATGACCATCTGGGACATTGCACTTTACTGTGTAATGGAAGATAGCTATGGGAATGTATGTTTATTCGGCTCTCAGGGCAGTTGATAAAGGAAACATCTTCACACGTGTATTAGCTAGAATCTGCATTCTAACAAATGGGAGGGGTCTCTACTGCTTTAATTCTACTTGCATTGCCTAAGGGGATTCAGATGTTGCTTTAACTCTAATTGTTTCCATTATTCTTCATAATAGGATCCTTTTGAAATACTCCGTTTCAAGAGTCTTCACTTTCTTAAGTTAGGAGAGGAGCCATTACACACATGCAGTCCTAGGATGCATCAACAGAGGAATGGCATTAAAATCACAAGAAGTGATAGTATCTTTTTATACCACAACTAGTGGGACCACATTTGGAATTCTGGATCCAGTTCTAATCACTGAGATAGAGGCCCTAGAAAGAGCGCAATGAGAAACAGTAAAGATGATAAGCGGTCTGGAGGTTAAACATATGATGAACAGTTAAGGGAATTAGGTACACAGTGGTTCAATGGCTAAGATGCTAAGCTTGTCGATCAGAAAGGTCAGTGGTTCAAGTTCCTAGTGCCGCGTAATGGAGTGATGTCCCGTTACTTGTCCCAGCTTCTGCCAGCCTAGCAGTTTGAAAGCATGTAGAAATGCAAGTAATGGGAAGTTAACAGCGTTCCATGTGCCTCCAGCATTTAGTCATGCCGGCCAAATGACCATGGAGACGTCTTCGGACAGCACTGGCTCTTTGGCTTTGAAATGGAGATGAGCACTGCCCCTTAGAGTCGAAAATGACTAGCACTTATCTGCAAGGGGAACCTTTACCTTTAGCCTAACAAAGGGAAGGATTAAGGGTGACATGATAGTTGTCTGGTACTTGAGAGGCTCTTACAGAGAAGAGGGGGGTTGACTTATTCATCTGCCAGATAGGGAAGTGCCAGTGAATATTTAATGAGGGAATCTAAATATATACATTGGGTGCAAAATATTACATATTACATATTACATATTACATATTACATATTCTATTGCTGCTCCCCATGGGTTTTTTTTCCCAAGGGAGAAGTTGGTCTTGACATCCTTGTCACAAGACCTCTAGTAGCAGAGTACATATGTTTTTTTATTCTCTTTGAAAGTAATAAAACCATTATTCAACAACTGAAAAAAAATCTTCCTCCACCATCACTAAATCAATGTACAACAGCTAAAGAAGAAAGGCCTGGGTAAAGAGATGGAACCTCAGGTTCATGTGTTTCGTTTATGTAGAGACAGAATGTTAGAATAAAAGCAAAATAATATTTGCTAGAAAAACACTGGGAGAGATTTTTGTCAGCTTGTCCTACTCAGGCTCCCAAAAGTTATCCTTGCTACTTTGAGAAAGGGATGCTAACTAGATCAACTTTACATGTTTCCAGTAGAGTTCTTCATGTGCTTTTAATGGTAGTCCATGTTTAATATAACATGGACTATTAGGTCTTGGACTATTAGTACTAGGTCTAAGAGTAACTGTTGAACACTGCTTTTTGTAGCAGCCTTGGTTGTAGAGTATCTATTCAGAGTCCATTTCTAGCTAGTAAAGAATGCTAAGGTTAATTTGTGCCAAATCTTTGATTCCACTTTAGGCAAATTTATGCTGAAAGGCCTTTTCATGCTATAATCAGAAAACAAGTTCCCTGCGTGTATGTAAATCATTTTCTATTTTGACTGTTAGCTATATGGCATTTGTTTTGTCTGTCTGTGCCAATTATTTCATAGAAAATGACAGATTTTTAAAGAGAAAAACAGCAGCACAAAAAAGCACATTCCACAATTGTTCTTTAACATAATCTGTGACTTGAAGGGCATTCTAATAGAAGAGACTATATGTAGCCCAGGGTCAGACTATGAAGTTACTGCTCTCTGCATTTGGTTGTTTGCTTGGAGATGTTTCATTATTTGATTAAGTAATACCAGTGCTCTGGTGATGTTTTGAAGGAATTAAGTAACAGTTTATATAAGGATAATTTTCTTGTTTATGCTATAAAATAGGATATAAATTATTATAAATATTTCCTGTAAATATCTCAGATTATATTACTAGATCATCATCATCTAGGATATGTCTGTTAAAACATACTTGTATGGATCCATTCAGCATTTTATGTTAATGTGTAAACAAAAACCCAGGCACTACAATATAAAACTGCATTAAATATGAAAATGAATGTTTTGTTTTGTAGCAATGTCCTTCCTTTGGCACTTTTCCTCCTTCGGTATCCAGTTTGGTTTTGTTTCCTTTTAGAGCAGTGCCTGGAGGATAATTTATCTCGTTTTTGCTTATATGTTATTACTCCTTTGTTTGTTTGGTGTGTTCAAGCATATGTACTTTTCTTTTTCATCAAATGATTCTTGGCCTTTTGTATCAATGCCCAAAAGAACTATTGGAGTCTACTGTATTTCTTGGCACAGCCTAATCCTGCTTAAAGCAAATTAAAATTGCATTAGTTCAGGCCAAGATTAATTGATCCTACAGATTAACTATCCTATAAACCATGCCATTATATGTTTAATGGGATTCAAGAAATGTTGAATCTTCTGCTTTGTACTCCTGAAATGTAACCACAGCAGCATCTT
Organism: Thamnophis elegans; assembly: GCF_009769535.1. Lineage (NCBI taxonomy): Eukaryota > Metazoa > Chordata > Lepidosauria > Squamata > Natricidae > Thamnophis > Thamnophis elegans. Next base: position 20,784,432 of record NC_045555.1, on the reverse strand, counting down.
TTGTCATTTTTGTTTAGGTTTTGACCAATATTCATAATGTCTGGAATAAACTGGAACAAATAAATCAAGTACGAAAAAGTTTGGTATAACTGAACTCTAGTGTTTGATCAAGTATTTCTTCAGATTTGGTAAATGGAAACTGAATATATAATTTGGAGGGCAAGACCTGGAATTCCCTGTGTAACAATTTGTTCCTGAGGACATAAGGGTTGGTCTGTGGAATATTTGTTCCTGCCCTGTTCTCATTAGCTAAATCCCAGTGCAATACTAGGTATGGCTGTCATGGACAGGGAGCCAGTTAAAGGAGAGGAAAACAATCTTAAATGAAAACTTTGGTGTGGAGTTTTAATACTCTGGAGTTCCCTTATTGGTTATTCTCGGCCAACTGAGGCTTAAATTTCTCCATTTTGGGCTTTTGCAACTGCTTTATAAGTTTGCTATGATCTTATATGTGTGTACTTTGCACCTGTGTTGCTGAAATAGTACAGGACGTTTGGTTACTTATATGCCATTTAAACCTCTTGTATAAACTTTGGTTTATCTTTTAATCCTCCTGTGAAATACCCGCTTTTTGTCTTGTCCAAAGCTGCAAGTGCCAAAGTTTCACCATGACTGATCAAGAAATAAGCCATAAGGAAGGTTAATTTATTGGTTTTCAGTTCAACAATCAAGCCAGGGTGAAGGGAAAATTAAAAAAAGCAAATTGTATAATAGTAATAATCTGCTCGGCAAGGGTTTCAAGGAGTATAATACAAGAGTATAATAATATCAGAAAAGGAAATAGAAAATTAATACTTGAAATTTGATAGGATATTTCTTTTGCTTCATCTTTTTCTAGTTCTCCCATGATGCTTGCTTATTTCTCTCAATCTTTTTTTGAATCTGGAAGCTCCACTCCTTCTTTTTGGTGTACTTTCAACTCCGCTGCTGAGAAATTGGAGGTGTGCCATCTTCTCCCAGCTCTGAATCAGACACAAGTTGGCTCAAAAGTTGCCCAGTTATGTTAAGATTAGAGACATCTGTGGTCTGGGTAGCACTGGAAGTTTCCAGAGTTATAAAGTTTCATCTCTTTTAGACCACGGTATCTCCAGAGCATCCTGCTACTCTGCAACTGTAACTCTTTGATATCTGGTTCATGAACTTTCAGTATTACTAATCTGATTATTGACTTTCTTGTTCAACAACTTAGGTTCCTCCTTGTTGTTAGGAGGTAAAGGACTCTGTGTTGTTTGATCTGAGCTTGTAGCCTGAGTCATTGAATATCCATGGACCAGTTCCTAGGAAATTAACACCCAATTTTCAGATTAATATGATCAGACTCTTACATAACAGTACTAGATTACAAAATTAGAGGACATTGCAGTCTTCTGAGAAGAAATGTTATATTATTATATATTTATTTATGGTCAGTGATCACACAACATATATTCTGTCATCTAAATGCCCTGTAAACCCAACCTGAAAACAATATGATTAAAATTGGTTAGGTAGCATCAGAATTGCTCTAAAACAATGAAATGTTGATTGAACAAATGTTGCAGTCCTGAATATCATGGTTGATTTATCTGCTAAAGAATAACAAGAAGGCCTTCTTCTGAATACTCATGGAAGTTAGTTTAAGGGCCAAATTCAGTTCTAATCTGAGCCTTAAAGAAGGATATTGGCAACTGATTCAACTTGCCAAATGGACAGCTATATTTGTTGAAGAGGACTGTCATGAAATCTCCTTTCTAACAATGATGAAGGCCAGCATACTGAACCAGTGGTGGGATTCAAATGATTTAACAAGTGGTTCTCTGCCCTAATGACCAGCTGGGTAGGTGGGGCTCGGTGGTTATGTGACTGGGTGGGCATGGCCAACTCAACGTTGATGGGCGCTTCGCCTTAGCTGTTACAAAGTAATAAGGGTTAACCGGAAAAGCATTTTCTGTAAACAAGGCAATAAAGATTAGTCTAGGAACAATACCAGAATGTTTCCCTCCTGCCTTCCTTACAGGATTAGTCTATAAGTGGGAAAAAAAACAAAATGAGATTTCTTCCAAAATCCGGTTCTCCAAACTGCTTAGAAAGTTAATAACTGGTTCCCCCCAAATAGGTGCGAATTGGATGAATCCCACCACTGAACCTAGCTATAGGAAAAGTTGCTATTTGCACAAGTGTTTGTAAAATAGGTTACTGAGGAGAGTCTGTCAAATAAGTCTGACCTATATAATTTTAAGCTGGAACTTAGTGGTTTCTGTAGAACCAGAGCTATCACTCATAAATTCATTTCTGATAAGACTCTTTCAATCCCTCAGGATTTCGGATAAGTCACTTAGGAGAGATGGGCGGTGTAGAAATTTATAAATAAATATTACTCAAGTAGGTTGTGCATTTACAATACAGAGAAGAACCACGTTGCTTAATCATTTTTAGATGTGTAAATATTCCAGTTAAATTGAAACAATCTTCATAGTTATCCTACATATTTGCAGGATAAATACCCACTACACATGGAGTATATTTACAGAATTATTTGCTAGAGTCATTCCCTTTAATGAAAAACCTCACTTTAATAGATATTTGAATTGCAAATATCTGCAATCCTTGATTGGAGAGTTTATGAATCTATTGTAATAAATGGTTCCACGTTAAACTTGGGGAAAGGCTTAGTGAAACAAGTTTAAAGAGTTGTGTTCTCTAGGAAGAAAAATGCTTTCACATATAGGAAAGAGAAGCGGTTTAGCAGTTTATAGATAAGACATATGCATGTATGTATGTGGGGTGGTATTCACTTATCTTCCCTACCGGTTCGCAAATGTGAGCTTCGCTCGCATGCACCACCACAGCGCATGCGCTCAGCATTCTGCACATGAGCTTTTGGCAATAAAAGGGCCTAAATGGGATGCCATAGAGTTGGGATGGGTGGGCAGGGCCACCTGAATTTTCCGCTACCTGTTCAGGCAAACCGGTCCAAACCGGTAGGATACCACCTCTGGAATGTACGTACATACGTATGTACATATCTATCTATTTATCTATCCATCTATCTATCTATCTATCTATCTATCTATCTATCTATCTATCTATCTATCTATCTCCTTCCTCCCTTCTTTAGTGCTATTGAGTTTAGAAATTTTTTCAGTATTTTTATTTATGGATTTGAAATTCATACCGTATCATCTGTTGTATGTTTACTCAGAAATCAATGTAGATAGATCTGCATGTTAATCTCATGGCCTCTTTTCTTTCTGAATAATATTTTGCAAAAAGCCTCATTAGTTTTAGGTTTTGTATTGAGAATGTATTTAGCAGCGATAGTACCATAGCAATAAAATTCAATTACTTGCCATACTCAAAGATAAAACTTTATTAAACATATAGTAAATTCTTTAAATTCAACACTTTCAAGGGTGTCATTTATGCCAAATGAGTGGCCAGATAAACCTTTAGAAATCTATCAAATACACTTTTTAAAGAATAGAATAGAATTCTTTATTGGCCAAGTGTGATTGGACACACAGGTAATTTGTCTTTGGTGCATATGCTCTCAGTGTACATAAGGAGAATAAAATACATGCCATACCCTGGCACTAGAACCTAAATCAGCCAACATTTAGTGATAGTCAAGTTTACTAATAAGTTATCAAAACATACTAGTAAACAAATAAAACAATATAAATTGAAAGATACAAGCCATATGGTTATAGTCATAAGTGGGAAGCGATAGATACTAGGAAGGAAGAGAAGAATAATAGTAATACAGTCTTAGTAAATAGTTTGACAGTGTTGTGGGAATTAGTTGTTAAGCAGAGTGATGGCATTTGGAAAAAAACTGTCCTTGTGCCTAGTTGTTCTGGTGTGCAATGCCTATAGCATCGTTTTGAGGGTAGGAATTAAAACAATTTTTGTCCAGGCTGTGAAAGGTCTGTAGATATTTCCACAGCCCTCTTTTTGACTCATGCAGTGTACAGGTCCTCAATGGAAGGCAAGTTGATAGTAATTGTTTTTTGTGCAGTTCTAATTATCCATTGAAGTCTGTGTCTGTCTTGTTTGGTTGCAGAGCCAAACTAGACAGTTATGGAGGTGCAGATGACAGACTCAATGGTTCCTCAGTAGAACTGAATCAGCAGCTTATTGGGCAGTTTGAGCTTTCTGAGCTGGCACAGAAAGAACGTCCTTTGTTAAGCTTTTTTGATGACATTTTTGATATTAGGTGTCCATTTTAAGTCCTGAGATTCTCCTTAGTCATACAATTTCACTTAGCCATACAATTTCACTTCTCCTTACCCATACAATTATAAAGTATTCATTGCAAGATATAGTAACCCATCAGCTTCTAAATGTGATTACTGGCCTCTTTTACCTGACCTAGATTTTACTGATATGTTGTGCAAGAAGCTCATAATCTGCAAATAGAACTATTGTACTGTTTTGCATGTCCAAAAGTGTCTAGGCAAGCCAAGTGAAGGTTTAGTTTCCTGCTTAAACAGTTTAAGGTGTAGGATTCATTCATTTTGGACTGTATTAACAAAATGTCATGATTTCTTCAAAGGATCATAGAAATTAGGAGGTGGGCTGTCTAGAATTCTTCAAATATACTGCAACTTGGGCAGATTTGCCTATGTTCTATATCTTTCTCAAGTCTTGATTTCCTAATCATTCTATCTATCTATCTATCTATCTATCTATCTATCTATCTATCTATCTATCTATCTATCTATCTATCTAGATGTGTGTGTCTATATGTTCCAGCATAACTCTAGAATGCCTTGAACAATTTCAACCAAACTTGTTATACAGATGATTTGCTCTCTGGAGACAAATACTGTGGGGGTAAGACACCCTAAGTGTGTGTTCTGTTAAGATGCAACCTGTTGTGCCTTTAAATGGCTTCTACTGTACTGCCGTAAAATGGTGTCTACTATACAGTACCATGGTAGCTGCTTCACAGAACTTCACAAGTGGGCTCCATCTGGTCAGGGGGAAAATCCAGCATTATAAATTACATTTGGTCCGAACATTTCCCCCCATAAATAAATACCTGGGCAACGCCAGGTTATCGGTTAGTTACTAATAAATGCCATTTGCTATTTTATCTCAATACCTGCTTGTAAGAGGGTGATCACTTGTTAGAATTGTTCAGCTTTCTCCTCCTGACTCCAGAGCATCTAAGTGGGTAGATAAATGTCTCCCATAGGGAAATTCATTAAAAGTGGATCTGATATGCCATTATGCATATTATTATGCAGTTGATATGAAGAGCGATAAAAAGGTACGACATTGTTAATAATTCAATTTACTTTATTATATTTGCCTAAGAGATGGGGGGAGAAAAACGTTTATGAGATGTTCAGCCTCTGGTATTAAAATAGTTTACCATATTTATATTCATTAACATTGTATGAAAGAAATATATGTTTATACTAGTGTTATTTAGGCAATTTTTGAAAATGGTTTCTTTCTTTTTAAATACTTTACCTTCTTTCATTTGAGTGCCACTGCCCAAGTTTAAATCTGGTTGTAGCCTTGGTAGTGTGGGCTCCAGGTGAAGAATATATGTTTGAATATTGGTCTCATTTGAGTCCAGTTCTGGTTGCAAAGGTGAAGAACTTTTATAAGAGACTAGCTGATAACACAGCACTGCCCAGCTATTTATTTATTCCAAACCTCCTTCCCTGAATGTCACCGAAATTTCTAATGTTGGATTTCACCCCTTATCAGAAGGACCCCTCTTGTGGAGTACTGTGAAGCCATTACCATGGCAACTCCACAGCACTGTACAGTAGAAGCCATTTAAGGCAGTACAGTAGAATCCATTTTAAGGCACAATGGAATTTTAAGGCTCTTAACAGAATGCATACCCCAAGGGATGTCAGGAGTGTGTTACCCACACAGTATTTGTTTCCAGAGTGTAAGTCATCTGTGTACCAAGTTTGGTTGAAATTGCTTGAAGCTTTCCAGAGTTATGCTGGAACATACAAGCACACACACACAGAGCCATTTTTCTATAGATGGATAGACAGACAAGCACTTATCTGAGAGCTTTCATGGAGTTTAATCAGTGATTCTAGAAAATATGGAGAGAAGAGGAACAAATGTGATAAAGAATCTGGAACCAAAATTGTATGATGCATAGTTGAGGAAGTTAGCACCAGAGGTCAGGACAAGAAATAGTGGGTAGAAGCTTTTTAAAGAGCAATCCAACCCAGAAATAAGAGAAATTTCCTGTCAATGACAATGATTAATCAATAAAATAGCTTCCCTTCTGGAGTTCATAGTGCTCCATCATTGTGGGTGCTCCATCAAAAGTAGACCGGACAACCAATCATATAAGGTCTCCTACCTTGAGAAAAGGATTGGACCAGGGGTGAAATCTACTTACCTTTGCTATCGGTTCGCTAGCAATGGATGTGCGTGGGCCTTCCGTGCATGTGCAGAGCGCGCCTGCAAAGGTAAGCAAACAGCGAGGGGGGATAATCCGCTGTGCCACGCGATTTAGATTAGGGGATCCTGCTTTCTAGTTAATATAAATCATGTGTCACAGCTGATCGTAAGAAAAAACGGTTTGCCCAAACAGGTAGGATTTTTTTTACAACCAGTTCGAGCGAACGGGTAGCATTTTTGCTACCGGTTTGAGCGAACCGGTCTGAACCGGTAGCATTTCACCCCTGTATTGGACTAAAATCCTCTGATGTCCTTTCCAGCCCTATGATGCTATCTATATTCTTTGAATCTAACAAAGGCAATGACGTCGTTAGATTTGCTTTTCACTATTATTTTTATTATGTTCTTTGTATGCAGTATTTTTTTTCTAATTTATATTTTGCCATTCTTTTCAAACTGAGAACATTTATTAATAAATGCATCTTTTCAAGCAATGTTTTATAATATGCATTTTATAGTTTGTTTTCTCTAATATACATTTTTTCTGTTGATTTTTATATATATTAATTGGAAATCTGAATCCCCAAATGTGAAGAAGTGCAGCTGTGGATTTATATCTGCATGCCTTTTAATCCAGTTGTTGGTTCTGGCTATGTAAATTAGGTAACTATGCATTAAAGTGTCAAGATAGCAAATTGCTGTTCCAATCCGAATCCTGATCACTATAGCTATGCAAAGAATTTTATAAGTACAGCTATCCACACTGTGCAGTGATGTGTAGAATGAGACATATTGTAGCATTTGCAAGTAAAATCAGATGGGAAATAACTATTCCCCTCACTTGTTTTCAAAACATTTTCCACTTCCTGATCTGATTTTTCTTATTTTTGATTTATAAGGAACACAAAGTCTTAGTTGTGAACTTGGTGTGTAGTCTAAGATTCTTTGGTGCCTTGATTAGGGGAACAGTAATATGTACAGTCCTGTTAGAGATTACCAAACTAGAGCAAACAAAGGGGAATGTAAATTCTTTTGTTACAGAAACTAGATATGAAAACTGTAACAGGGCAGTTTGTGAATAGATGAAATTTAAGTGCTCAGCTCAGCTCAGCTCACCTTGATTTCTTGTTGATAGTTGTGAAGTCGTGTCCAACCCTTCGCAACCCTACGGGCAACATTCCTCCAGGCCTTCCTGTCTTCTACCATCCTCTGGAGTCAGAGGTGGGTTGCTAATTTTTTTTACTATCGGTTCAGGCGTGCTTCCGCTCCCATGCGCGACACTTATGCACATGCACAGAAGCTTCTGGGCAGATAGGCAGAGCCTCCTGCCACTGCTACTACCAGTTCGGCCAATCCAGGACGAACCAGCAGCAACCACCTCTGTCCAGAGTCCATTTAAGCTCACGCCGACTGCTTCAGTGACTCCATCCAGCCACCTCATTCCCTGTCGTCCATTTCTTTTGCCCTCAATCATTCCCAGCATTAGGCTCTTCTCCAGTAAGTCCTTCCTTCTTATTAGGTGGCTAAAGTATTTGAGTTTCATCTTCAGGATCTGGCCTTCTAAAGAGCAATCAGGGTTGATCTCCTCTAAGACTGACCGGTTGGATCACTTTGCAATCCAAGGGACTCGCAGGAGTCTTCTCCAGCACCAGAGTATAAAGGCCTCAATTCTTTGGCGCTCAGCCTTCCTTATGGTCCAACTTTCACAGCCATACGTTGCAACTGGGAAAACCATCACCTTGACTAGAAACACTTTTGTTGGCAGGGTGATGTCTCTGCCTTTTAGTATGCTATCTAGATTTGCCATCGCTTTCCTCCCCAGGAGCAGCCGTCTTTTAATTTCTTGACTGCAGTCCCCATCTTGGAGACCAGGAAAATAAAATCTCTCACTACTTCCATTTCTTCCCCAACTATTTGCCAGGAATTGAGAGGGCCGGATGCCACGCTTAGTTTTCTTAGTATCTTTAATTTTACACATTGCTTGACATAATTTTGAATGAACAACATTATAACACTTTTCAAAAAGAGATATATTCCCATTGCCAAATAGGTTAATCTGGAATTTCTAAGAAAATTAGGAATTTATTTGTTGACTGCACAGATTAGAAGATACTTTTAAAATGTCACGTTTGTTGATAGAATAAATGATTGAGTTGGATATTTAGAAACTTCAGACAAATGTGTCATCACAAATCAATGTTAATGAAAATACTTCTAGATCATTTCATGGACTGGTCTTTCTTTTGTATTATTAGCTTTCATTGTGTCAGACGTCAGGGAAAAAGGGACAAGAACATTTCAGACATCCACACATTTACAGTGGTATTTAACATATATGTACTCTATCTATCTATCTATCTATCTATCTGTCTGTCTGTCTGTCTGTCTGTCTGTCTGTCTGTCTGTCTGTCTATCTGTCTATCTGTCTATCTGTCTATCTGTCTATCTATCTACCTATCATTATCTATCTAAATATATATATATATATATATATATATATATATATATATATATATATATATATATATATATATATATATATATATATATATATATATATATATAGCTTTTCTTCTATCACAAGGAAGAGAATAGGGAATGAGACATATAATTCTTTGCGGTGAGGGCTTCATAAATCCCAGCACCTTTCTCAAGTCCCTTGACCACCAGCCCATCCTGGAAAAATTGTGGTCCTTCCCAGCAGCTACTTTGTTCAGCATATCTCTCTCTTGGGTCCTGCTCAGTTTTGATGGATCTTCAAAGGTTGATTTCTTTTCAGGTTGGCGCAATCTATATCACCACTCCACACTGTACAAAAACAATTCCCACCACTGATATATATATATCAGTGGTGGGATTCAATTTTTTTTTACTTCCAGTTCTGTAGGCATGGCTTGCTGGGCGTGGCTTGGTGGGGGTGGCAGGGGAAGGATATTGTAAAATCTCCATTCCCACCTCACTCCAGGGGAAGGATCCTGCAATATCCCCATTTCCTCCTGATGAACTGGGACTCAGGAGGCAGAGAATAGGGGCCAGTCAGGGGTGGTATTTACCAGTTCTTCGAACTACTCAAAATTTCCATTACTGGTTCTCCAGAACTGGTCAGAACCTGCTGAATACCACCTCTGGATATATATCCTTACTTCCCACAATTCAGAGACTTTCAATAAATCTGTTTGTGTGTGTGTGTGTGTGTGTGTATTTTTGTGTATTTGTGTGAGTATGTTTGTGTATGTGTGTGTGGTATCAAATGTTTCATGCAGTTTTATTTCTTTTTATTTTAAAAAATTATTTCCTCCACAACAATTTTACATATCACCCATTTTAGTAGATGATCTGCATCTTCCCCTGTATTGAAGCAAAGACAAGAAATATTAATTAAAATAATAAAAAATAGCATCAAAAGATTAATTAGACCAGCATTTTTTTATTTGTACAGATTTATATGGTGTTCAGTTGACCAACAATTCTGATAGTTAACAAACAGTGGAATAGCCAATAAGTAAGCTATTAAAACAATAAAAACACATCAATGTCAGCCCTGGAAGCCATTTTTTGTGTTGGGCCTTCAGGCCTGCCACAGTTATTACTGTGGGAAACTAGAACAGGGGATTATTAGCCCAGGGGAGAGGGTGTAAATCTCTCGCCAGGCCTTACCCATATCCACAGCAGGTCTCTAAGGTGAACAACCTCTGGCATTTTACAACAATGCAGGTAAGGGAAGTCAGTATGCTGGATCCGTCTCGCATGAGCTCGACTGCTTGGGGCTTCTGCAGCCTCTGCCGAGCCCAGGCAGGCCTCCCACTTATTCTATGCCTCTCATATCTCTTCAAAAGGCTAGTGAGGGGTGGGATTCTATCGGTTTGGACAGGTTCAGGTGAACCGGTAGCTCCAACGATCAGCTGGAAGCCAACTGGTTCACCCCAATGATCAGATGAGCCTGCCCGCCCACACTATTTTCCTACCTTTATCTTCTCAGCTGATTTGTGTGGCAGAGCAGATTGCCGCATGAATCAGCTGTGTTACTCCTCAGAAGAAATCCGGAAGCGAAGATTTCTTCAAACTGCGCACACACGAGCATTGTGCGATCACCGAAACGGTTATTAAACCGGGAGGATTCCACCACTCGGGCCAGACTAGAGTCATGCTCAACAAGATCTTCTTTCCCCTGTTGATTCCACCAGTGGGATTCCTCTTCCCTTAGCTGTGGTTTTGCTAGATAAAGAGAGCTGTTATTTGGAACCCTGACACTCGATATGTACAGATGAATTCTGTAAACCAGATGAACCCTAACACCAGGTTGGGCTTACATTACAACCTGCCCCAATCCCAAGGTAATATCCAGATTTTCAGGAGTTTATGAAAAGCCAGCAAAATCAGAGCCATCTGAATGACCGGGGTTATGCGTTTCAGAGGGCAGGCACTTAACAGAGTGGGAACATTTCCTGGATCTTCTTAGATGGCGTTGATGATAAGATCAGATCAATAAACTGTCCCTTTCCAGCCACTACAGTGCCTTCAGGATTTCGCATTATAATCAACTTAGTCTAATATTTTTTTAATAGGGAATGTTCCATTTTTTCAGATAACTAGAGATAATATGTCTCTCATGCTGTAAAATATTACTGGGTCAAATATTTTTTTTTGATGAACCCATTCTTGCATTAGATTTACACAGATAAAACCATACTTGCAAATATCTGGATTATCTCTGTGGAATTTTCTTTTGCAAACAGCCTCCACATTCTTGAGGTCTACTATCTAAAAATCAAATAATAAATTTACAACTGCATTTAACAGAATTTAACAGAATCACAGAGTTGGAAGGGACCTTGGAGGTCTTCTAGTCCAACCCCCTGCATAATCAGAAGACCCTACACCATTCTGGACAAATAGCTGTCCAATCTCTTCTTAAAAATAAGTTTTTAAAAAGGTTTTTTTTTCCTTGCATAGTTTCTTCTGATCTACTTTGGAAGCTGTCCATTTATTTATTTTCCTTAAGAATAAAGTAAGAAATGTGCAACCCTATATTTTACAGCCTTTTCTGACTTTGATATTTATTGATACTTGGGTCAAAGTTAGCATAGGGAATATAGATTACTTTCTGTCAAAGGAGCTGTTGGCTAGTTTTCATGTTGTTTATGTTTACAACCAAATGCTTTTTCTTTTTCAGTATTTGATTTGCTAATATTCTTGTCCAAATTAAATTGTACTGGTATTGATTTCTCTGTCACAGTAGAATCAGTGTGAATGTAAGAATCACTTGGTGGGAGGCAGGTAGAAGTTCATAACAAGAATTCTCTTATGCACCTGTCCATAAAAGCATAAAGTGCAGCGTCTAACTATTTCCCACTTGTTAAGAGTTGACAATGTTGTTCCAACTTGTTGCACATAAAATATTTATGTTCCTAACAAACCCTTACATTCTGATTTTTATTTCTTATTTGCCTAATTTGAACTCTTTGTAAGGTAAAGGTAAAGGTTCCCCTTGCACATATGTGCTAGCTGTTCCCGACTCTAGCGGGCGGTGCTCATCTCTGTTTCAAAGCCGAAGAGCCAGCGCTATCCAAAGACGTCTCCAAGGTCATATGGCTGGCATGACTAAATGCCGAAAGTGCATGAAACGCTGTTACCTTCCTGCCAAAGGTGGTTTCTATTTGCATTTTTACATGCTTTCGAACTGCTAGGTTGGCAGAAGCTGGAACAAGTAACAGGAGCTCACTCCATTACGCAGCACTAGGGATTCGAACCACCGAACTGCCAACATTTCTGATTGACAACTTCAGCATCTTAGCCGCTAAGTCACCATGTCCCTTTTTGGGAACTCTTTGTATGAGATATTAATTATACTGTATTACAGAATGAGGGGGGGGGAGGACGGTGGTTAAAGGTGCCGAGCTTTGGAGGAGGAGCCAATGTCGTGACGGTATGGATGTGTGTTCTCGATGCTCCGAGACCGCAGCGGATACTTTTGCTACTGGGTGATCCAATTGGACCTAAACTGTCCTGGTGAACAGGAAGAATACGTCTTGCTGATCTCAGGGACATCACAAAGTCCCTGATCAATGCAAGAGAAGTCCTTCAAGCCGGCGACAAAAAATCCAGCCATGGCTGATGAAGTTGGGCCAGCTCCAAAACAGAAAGATACAGAAAGAGAAAGTGTTTCCAGCTGGTGAGGAATTTTTACCGTTTTAAAAAGAGGCTGCCTATAAAAAACTTAAAATTAATTTAAATTGGAGAACAGAAGAAATAAGCGGCGGAATTAAATTTTGAATGGTTTTGGACAGTGGGTTATCTTACTTTTTAAATGCTATCTTCATGGATGGAATTTATGCAAGCCTTTTAAAACGAATGGATTAAGTTTTCTTCTATTTTTTTATTTTATTATTCTTTGTAACCTATGGACTAAAATTCTCCTCTTTCATTACTGTGAGTGTTCTTCTAACTCATTCAAGAATCGGACTGTTTTTAAACTTGAAATACAAAAATACAAAAAGAAACAAAGAAAATTGCAACAATAACACTGCTACTCGGAGGCTGGAAGGTTTGTGTATTGGAAACGAAACACTCTAGTTTTTCTCACTGATTATCTTGGCTTGGCACTCCAAGGTCTTGCTGCTTGTTTATAGAGAGTGATAAGAAGAAAAGCATACAGATGTCCCTTTGAAGTGCATCTTTAACCAGAGAAAAGTGAAAATAAAACTTTATTGTGAATCTATGCTTAATCTTATTAACTTTCCAAGCTGGAGCAGCAGTGTTTGTTACCTGGAGATAATGGCACAATTTCAACAACAGAGAGATACTTTAAGTTGGCAAAATATATTCTCAGAAATACAGAAATTATCAAATACATATGAGAGAATAGAGAAGAAGCTGGAAGACTTAGATCATCTAACTGCAAAATATGATGAAGAAGTTGAGGATGTTTATCAAGTGGTAAAAGTGGTGGTTAAAACCCTAAAAATCGAAGATGAAAATGAATATAAAGAAGAAATTAAATTTGCTGATATTTATGGTAATTGGTTTGTCTCTGAAAATGGAAAGAGTGGAATACTGAAAGAGGAACTAAATGGAGGGGAAATCTACCCCAAACACCAAGATATAGAAGAAGAAAAAACAAAAGAATTGATGGATTTAAAGAGAGAAATTTTATTAGCAATATCATTGATAACACTACTGACAATCAAAGATAAGCTGATTAAGAAACAGAAGAAGGCATCAAAATTACATGGGTGATTTTATAAGCAAGGAGTTGCTAAGAGGAGTCCATACAAAGTTGATTAAGGAGATGATGTGTGTTCTTACCTGTGTTTCCTCAAAAATAAGACCCCTGAAATAAGCGCTTGGCCTTATTTTCGGGGAGGTCTTATTATTTTTGAGGTGCAGGAAGTGGCGAGCATGGTCACCACATGCTGCTGCTGTGTTGCAATATTTTCAGGGAGAGCTTATTTGGGGAGCAGGGCCTATTTTTAGGGAAACAATTCACATAGTATCTTACATAGTTTACATCTGTAAGCAATTTGTTCATAAATTGCAGGTGACATCAACTTCTCAATCAGTTGAGTTAATGAACCTATACATTCAAGTTTCTGTTTTGAAGAATTAGCTTTCTAGCATCAAGAAGGGACCAGGAAATACAATTCCATTGTCTAACTTCCAACTTCCATGTTAAGAACGTTAAGTCAGAAGAATATGGACATTTAAAAATATTAAAACTAGTCTCAGTCAAATTAATATGTGGAATATTAGTTTTCCCATGATAGAATAATTTTAGGTCAAAGTTTATCGCAGAAGTGAGTATACTCCCTCACATTTTGTAAATATTTAAGTATATCTTGTCAGAAGTTTAGACATTAATAGCTGTGTGTTGTGTTATTTTGAGGAGACAGCACATTTACACTATTATACAAGCAGTATACTCTCTACTTTATATTGTAGCCAAGTGTCATTTCTTCAGAATTGTCACATGAAAAGATATACATAAATATTTACAAAATATGTGTGTGTGTGGGGGGGGGTATACTTACTTCTGTGATATATTAGTGTCACTGCATAGCTAACAACACAATGCTTTACTAATACATGTTCTATGCAAATGCAAAGGGATCCAATAAGACCAAGGTATAATTTTGTGTTTAATAAGCCACAGTTTAAGATCTATTGGAGTTTTGAAAGTAGAGATTAAGACAGTTTCCTTTATCTGATGCAATATCCTCTTATATATGTAGTTAAACTTCACACTGAATTAAAATTATAGATTTTTTTTTGCTTTACATTTCCTTTCATTGCTCTCTGTTGGACAATAAAAATCTCCACATGATAATGAGATCATTAACTTCAGCATCACACGGATGAATATTTTTTTATTACGGCCACTGATCGGAATTGCAAAGGAAAACACATAACAAATAAAAATAAAGTAAAAATAAAACATGTTAAAATATTACAATTGGTGGTGAGTTCATCAGTGAGTAATGAAAGTCTGCCTAATTTTACAGGCAGTGTAGCAAAATAGATTTTGTGGCGGCTTCAGTATACAAATTTCAATTAATCTGTGTTCAAACATCATACAGTTAAACTCAATGGAGCGCTATGCAATATCTGTGCTGCTAAAATTTAATAATCCTCTATTATTATTAGTCAATGTCTATCTTCCATCTTCTCAAAATAGGTCCCAATTTAACAGCTTATGGACCAAGTTCAAAGCATGCATAAGTACCCTAGTATTTAATAACTGTTTATGTAATAGTTTCTGGTGATTTGAACACAAGGGTGGTTTCAAAGGATTAAGCATTTTTATTCAGTTTTATTTATTTATGAGCCATGGGGCAGTGGTTAGAATGCAGTATGGTAGGCTACTCCTGTTGACTGCCAGCAATTTGGCAGTTCAAGTCTCACCGGCTCAAGGTTGACTCAACCTTCCATCCTTCTCAGGTTGGTAAAATGAAGATCCAGATTGTTGGGGACAACAGGCTGACACTGTAAACTGCTGTTTAGAGAGGGCTGTAAAGCACTATGAAGTGGTATAGAAGTCTAAATGCTAGTGCTATTTGTTGAATTTATATGCTGCCCAACACTTCCATTAGGTGACTCTTTGTTCAGTTCCTCCAATACCATCCACCAATAGTTACAATCCCAATTCTATCAACTCAGCAATATAAATAATTCAAAAGTGGATTACAAATGGCTGAATTTATTACAAATGATTAACAAACTACATTTATATCTATTGAATAACTTTGATGATTTCCCTGGTGAATTCTCCCATTGGGTTGGATTAAAACCTTCCTTTGATTAAATCTTATGTAATTTAATTTAAGCGTAATTTAATTACTCTTGTGCAAAAATGTTATCTATTCTAGACAATAGATCTGATAGTGACCATCTTCCAGGCATCACAATTATAAAAGCATTCAACAGTTGCTACAGAACCTACTCTAGTTTTGGAAATGGACTCAAAGCTATCGCTGCTCTGTGCCAGATGACTCAGTAACTCAATGAGCATTTCTCAGGTGCTTCTGTCTACAGCAGCATTGCACTTTCAGTCTACTATACAGTAGTAGTATAAAGAGAAGTCTGGGAATTAATATAAAAATGAGAGAAAATAAAATGTATTGTGTATATTTAAATGCATTTCTGAACTTGAACACCTTTATTGTGGTCAAAGACCAATACCTAATAAAACTCAGTAATGTGAAACCGATTGCTTTTATGTGCATAAGTACAAATCATAAATTTAATTGGCTGTATTGGTCAATTGATTACAAATTTTACATATAATAAAACAGAATTTAGCTACACTTAGCATGACAGAAACATATATAATATCTCTGAGTAAAAATCTATGTACTACTAAAATTCTTGTGTCTGTTTAATAAATTGTAATCTTCAAATTTGCAAAACACTGCATCGTAGGGCAACATTTTTGTCAACAATGGTACATCAGTTGGCCAGAATAGTGGGAGCCATTATTCCCAAGGAAATGCAATTTGGGAAGCTTTTGCTGCTTCAGTTCTGCTCAGAGGTGGTATTCAGCTGGTTCTGATCGGTTCTGGAGAACCGGTAGCAGAAATTTTGAGTAGTCCAGAGAATTGGCAAATACCACCTCTGGCCCCGCCCTCATTTATTCACTGCCTCCCAAGTCCCAGCTGATCGGCCTCCCAGCTGATTGTCTGGGTCTTCTTTTGTTCCCCTGCACTGGAGAACGGAGGTGGAAAGCAGGTTAGTGGGGTGGGAAGTGAATGGGGATTTTACAGTATCCTTCCCCCAGGAGTGGGGTGGAAATGGAGATTTTACAGTATCCTTCCCCGAGGAGTGGGGAGAGAATGGGGATTTTGCAGTATCGTTCCACACCAAGCCACACCCACCAAGCCGTGCCCACAGAACTGGTATTTAAAAAATCACTGGTTCTGCTGCACTGCTGCTGTTGACTGCTGCCACTGTAGGGAGCTGCAGTCACATGATCCAGATTTTCAACATTCCTTGAAAGGTGTAATTGCTGATGCTCCTTGCCACTTTCCCCATAACAAAGGCTTTGCTTGTGGAAAGCTTGCAGGCAGAAAGTCAAAGGAGAAAGAGTGCAATCTCTGTGCATGTGCGCACTCCTTTGCTCCCCTCCTCCACCTGACAACAGCCATTTACCTGCCTGCTGGGAAGGAAAGGGAAGGAGGTAGAGGGAGGAAGGAAGAAAGAAAGGGTGGGAGGAATGAAGAAAGAGGGAGGAGAGGAGAGGAGAGGAAAGAGGGTAGGAAGGACGGAAGAAAGAGTTCCAATGCTCACTGTCAGTTTCCCATAAGGAAACTCCATTGCAACTTTGAGAGGAAAACAATTTTTGAAGAAATGGTGGGCTCCATAAATTGGTTTGAAAATATAAACTCACATAATTTCACATTAAAATATAAACAAATTAAGTTTGTATTTCACTCCACTTACTATAGTCACCACCTCATTCAGTGTTTTGCTATGTTCCTCCCAATAAAATCAGTGTGATGATTTGTACAGAATATAGAATAACATAATTGGAAGGGACCTTGGAGATCTTTTAGTCCAACCCCCTGCTCAAGCAGAAGATCCTATACTATTCTGGATAAATAAAGCCTTCAGTGACGAAGCATCCAGGGCAGTCTTAACAGCATTATGGACCCCGGTCAAAGCAGTGTACTGGGGCCCATACGACAACTGCTCCCAGGAATAAAAATGTAAATGGTTGATAAAATTAAACATATATTTGCATGTTAGTATTAATAAAAAGTGCAGTAAAATGTAATAAATATGTTTCTGTATTTATATGATACAAGGTGCATTGGAGGGTTAGCATACAGAGATTAGTACAGGGCCCCTATATTTGTGGGACCCATGGGCAAGTGCCTATCAGGCCCATGCGTTAAGACAGCCCTGGAAGCACCCACAATTTCTGTAGGCAAGCAGTCCAGTCTCTTCTGGAAAGCTTCCAATGATGAAGCTTCCACAACTTCTGAAGGCAAGCTGTCCCATTGGTTGATTGCTCTCACTGTCAGAAAAATTCTCCTTATTTCCAGGTTGAATCTCTCCTTGTTCAGTTTCTATCCATTATTCTATGTCTGGCCTTCTACTGCTTTGGAAAACAGGTTGACCCCCTCCTCTGTGACAGCCCCTCAAATATTGGATGACTGCTATCATGTCACCCCCTAGTCTTTCTCTTTGCTTGACTAGACATACCCAGTGTCAGGGTTCCATGTAATGCACCCATTGAAAGCAGGACTCCGAGGCAGGTAGATTCCTTAAAGTACAAGTTGATTGGATACATCATATCAGCACAGCCGGTGAAAATTAACTCTAACAGTTCCCATGGTTTTCACCTTAATAAAAGAGTAGAATCCCCCCTCTCAGTTGTCACATTGTCCAATGGAGATAGATAGCAGGCTCCTCTCCTCCTTCAACAGCCACCTGTTTCACTGACCTTGGTTCCCACAAGAAAACTTTTTGTTTTGACTGTAGCTAGGGTATCTACTCCCCCCCCTTCCCCCTCTCCGGCTTCGTGGCAAGTATGAGGCAGCACAAGATGGCTTCATCCAGGTTCGCTTCAGAGTTGACACCCAGTTCCTGCAACTGTTCATCATATGTGCTAGCCTGAAGCCCTGTAATCATCTTTGTTGCTCTTCTCTGCACTCTTTCTAGAGCTCATCATCTTTTTTTTGTATCCTGGTGACCAAAACTGGATGCAGTATTTCGAGTGTGGTTTTACCAAGCAGTATAAACTGATACTGACACTTCATGTGACTCTCTATTGATGCTGCCTATGACCGTATTGACTTTTATGGCAGCTGCAGGACACTGTTGACTCATATTTAAGTGGTTGCCCATTAGCACTCTAGATTCTTAGGCTTTGCATACCTTTTAATTTACAAATAGTTTTTTTTTCATTTGTACTTATTATACAATTGTAAGGCAGCTATGTTTGCTACTGATTTGTTAACAAATTTGTGAAATGATGACTGCCAGATGATTTACACTGCTAAATGTTGTTTACAAATAGTTCAGATCCTTTTTTCAGTCAGAGCCATTGTGGTGCAAGTGGTTAGAATGCGGTATTTGCAGGCTAACTCTGCTCACAGCCAGGAGTTTGATCCTGACCAGCTCAATGTTGACTCAGCCTTTCATCCTTCCAAGGTCAGTAAAATGAGGACCCAGATTGTTGAGGACAATATGCTGACTCTGTAAACTGCTTAGAGAAGGCTGTTAAAGCACTGTGAAGCAGTATATAAATATAAGTGCTACTGCTATTATTATTTCTCCTATTGGCTCCTGAAATCCAGACAGTCTGTTTATATTTATATCTCCCAAGTTCCAAATATCTTCAATAAGCAGAGCTTTGTGAGTGATCCTTTTTCTGGTGTTGTTTTGTTTAACTTAAACAAAATATCTATGTTCCTTTGTCTCCATATCAACTGTTCCTCTCTTCTGATGGTATCCAAGAATTTCTGGGATTAGTTGCGAATGAAAACATTAAAAAAATCACTTTTTTTTTTCTGTTTTAAGTTTTAAAGTTATAATTCCTAGTTTCATTTTGTAAGGACACCCTTTTGATTCTGGGGTAGAAACTACAGGATGGTGTTTAGTTACATTTGAATATAGAGATGTAGGGATTAAGTCAGGGGTGAAATCCAGCAGGTTCTGACAGGTTCTGGAGAACTGGTAGCGGAAATTTTGAGTAGTTTGGAGAACTGGCAAATGCCACCTCTGGCTGGCCCCAGAATGGGGCGGGAATGGAGATTTTGCAGTATCCTTCCCCTGCCATGCCCACCAAGCCACACTACGTTCACCAAACCACAGCCACAGAACTGGTAGTAAAAAAAATGATTAAGTGTCGTCAAGCTTCATTGCACTTTTCTCTTTATTTATTTATTTATTTATTTATTTGTTTGTCACACATGTACAAATGTCAGGGTTCCAAGTAACACTCTAACAAAAGAAAACTCTGAGGCTTGAGTTTCCCCAAAGTTCCATTTTATTAGAGATGTCATATTGGCACATCTGAGAAAACCCGAATCTGAGAGTTTTCAGCTTTTCCCCACCCAAAAGAGAATTCAAGTCCCTGCCCATCATCCACATGTCCATCACATGGACCAATCAGGTACCACCCAAGCCAGGAGTTACCTTCCACTCATCACAGCTCAGGACCAGTCGACTTTGACTTTCTGAGAAAGAATATTATTCTGGCTACATATCACCCACACTCTGTATAATTCCCCCCTTACAGTTTCCCACAGTAGAATGTTAGGAATATAATCTAACGGTATATAAATCATGTAACAATGCTATACCTGTTTCTTTAAATCATACTGTAAAATGTGATTGGTTGCTGTTTTCCTCAAGAGGGAGCCAGAATGACTGTTAGCTCTCTGTTTGTTAGATGCTGGGCTGATCTGATCTGAGTGTTTTGGAAGCTGGCTGTTAGAAAGTGCCGTGAGTTATTGTAGGTTTTGCAACTGCTAGCAAACTTTGAGTACCAGACTGTTTGTATAATTATGGACTATGTTATTTGGATTATTTCTTAACTGAAAGACATTGACTGACTGTCTTATCCATGTATGACTTGAACTGTTTGATGGACTCTGATACCTCTATTTCCACGAAAGTAAAAGCCTATTTAAACTGCAGTGTCTCTGTATGCTGGTTTGTGTGTTCTCCAACAACACTCTCACAACGCTTCTCTGAACGTACTCGCTCTCCCAACGGGGAGCTTACCTAACAGAAAATGTGGCAGACCAGAAGCCCTAAAGTTAAAAGACAGGTTTTGGGCCTCACACAAGATAGCAGGTATAGATATAAACATAAACAAAGGAAGTTAAGTACAGATAAATGGGGCAGTAAGACAGGGATGGTAGGCACGCTGGTGGGCTTATGCACGCCCCCTTTACAGACCTCTTAGGGATGGGGTAAGATCCACATAGGCAGTTTAAGGTTGAAGCTGTGAGGATTTGAGGATATAACAATGGAGTCGGGTAGAACATTCCAATTTGTTGCTGAAGTCGTATTTTCTGCAATCAAGTTTGGAGCAGTTTCCCTTGAGTTTGTTTGCCCGTGTATTATTATGGTTGAAGCTGAAGAAGTTGTTGACAGTCTCTTCATACTAATGGATTTGCAGTATGACTAAGGTTTGAAGATATCCTTTGGGATAGAAGTAACAACAGTTGACTGATGATCAGTGCCAATTAAAATATACAAAGCCATGCAGTTACTACATCCATATGTGAAATAGCTGCAAAATGCTAGAGCACACCCCATCAACGTTTTCAAGTTTCGTTTTTCAAGAAATTAGAAGGTTTTGTTAAGCTCTAGGGATAAAGCAAAAAGCTTTCGCTAAGCACACAGCAATCATCTGGTGGCACTATAAATTGCAGAATCTGCAACATTTTGCAATGCTGTCTATAAATTTGATGCTTTGCAATGCCTGGTGAGAAATTCACTCAATCTACCATTCCCATAAGTGTAAATTGTAAGCTCATTAGGGTCATGGGGAATAATTGGGGGATTTTTATTTCTTATCTCTGAGGACCATGCTTTCATACTCTTTACCAATGCTGTGTGGGATTCTAATGAAAGGATTGCATAAGGATGGACTTTCCTTTTGAACCAATATGGCTGTCCTTATTTTCCCAAGCTGTGTGTCAAAAATTGTAAAAAATGAAATACATAGTCTGATGCATGGTATAAGCCATACCCCTGCTGAAGATGGGCGTGATGCTGATATCCCCCATCCCACCCAAGAAGATGTTAGAATAAAATAACAGAGTTGGAAGGTACCTTGGAGGTCTTCTAATCCAACCATCTGCTTAGGCAGGAAACCCTACACTACTACAGACAAATGGATATCCAACATTTTCTTTAAAATGTCCAGTGTTTGAACATTCACAACTTCTGGAGGCAAGTTGTTCCATCGATTAATTGTTCTGTCAGGAAATTTCTCCTTACTTCTAAGTTGCTTCTCTCCCTGATTGGTTTCCATCCATTGTTTCTTGTTCTACCCTCTGGTGCCTTGGAGAATAGTTTGACTCCATCTTCTTTGTGGCAGCCCCTGAGATATTGGAATACTGCTATCATGTCTCCCCTAGTCCTTCTTTTCATTAAACTAGACATACCCAGTTCCTGCAACCGTTCTTCATGTGTTTTAGCCTCCAGTCCCCTAATCATCTGGGTTACCCTTCTCTGCACTCTTTCTAGAGTCTCAACTTCTTTTTTACATTGTGGCGACCAAAACTGGATGCAGTATTCAAGTGTGGCCTTACCAAGACATTATAAAATGGCATTAACACTTCACATGATCTTGATTTTATCCTTCTGTTTATGTTGCTGCATTGGAAACACAATAGTACTTGACAGTTAGGACAATTAATCAGTGGAACAACTTGCCTCCAGAAGTTGTGGATGCTCCAACACTGGAAGTTTTTAAGAAGTTGGATAACCATTTGTCTGTAGTGGCGTAGGGTTTCCTGCCTAAGCAGGGGGTTGGACTAGAAGACCTTCAAGGTCCCTGCAAATTCTATTCTATAGCAGAAGTACATATTTATAGAAACAAAAATATATAGGCTTATTATTATTATTGATCTTCGCATAGTCCACCAGATGTTCAGACTGGGTTTGGCATTTTTTCCTACCTATCGAATCCTTAGCAAGGACCTGGGATAGGGAAATCTGGATGTTTGATGGTGTTACAGATATCGTCGCAGGATGGAAGCAGTTCCAAGTAAGCCGCCTTCTGCAATTGACTGATGGCAAATTTGTCAATGCTAGTGGTGTTCAAGTGGTGCTCCAATTGTTTTGGGATTGCATCCAAGGCTCCTGTTACTATTGGTACTACCCTTGCTTGTGTTTGCCACAGTCATTCTATTTCTATTTGTAAATCTTTGTCTTATGTTATATTTTTCAGTTCTTTTTCTTCTTTTTTGCCATTTATACATCAGTTTTTATGCCACACAGTCTTCCTCTATATTTGCCAGTAAAGAGCTATTATCACTTGAATTGCTTCTTCTCCTGCCCTTCAGGAAGTATTTCATCTACAACTTGTGCTTTTGTATTTGATTACTGTTGTACCTCACTTTCTAATCAAGTTTTATCCTGAATATATTCACTTTCTATGAGTGTTCTATCATTTTGTCGTCCCATTTATCAAGGTGGCTCGTCCCATTTATCAAGGTGGCTGTCTAATCTCTCTATATTCCTTTGGCCTCAATCGCTTCTTGTAACTGGGGTTTGGTTTCTTTTGGGTGGGGGGGAAGTGCTGTAAATTGTCCTGTGATTTATCTGATCTTCTTAAAAACAACTCTTTTTTTCCTATTGACTTTCCTCTATTTGTTGACATTCTCAATAGGGGTATTTCCTTATTCTTTCCTTCTTGATGTTGAAAGATTTGGTTCAGATTGCTCAACATTCTTATTACTACCCAAGGCTTTCTTGCTCCATCTTTCCCTGGCTGTCATGACAACGTTCTGAAAGCTTTTCCTTTGCTATTTTAGGATTATTTATGTATTTATTTGTGCTTCTTGTTCCACAGGGTCTTCTCTCCTTCTGTAACTTCTTTGTTTCTCATTTGTATAAGTATACTGAATCTATTCCTTATGTTTATCTTATATTCTAACTGTATGTTCTCCAGGTTAAATTCTACTTGAATATCTATTTTTTAAATATTTAACAAATATATTTTACATAAATAATTTTCTATCTCACAATTTGCATTTGCAGCTAATTGGATTGAAAACAGCAACTTTTCTGTTTTTTATTTCTATTTTATGTAGAGAATAGAATAGAGTAGAATTCTTTATTGGCCAAGTGTGATTGGACACACAAGGAATTTGTCTTTGGTGAATATGCTTTCAGGGTACATAAAAGGGAAAAAAAAACATTCATCAAAAATCATAACATACAACACTTAGTGATAGACATAGGTTACTAATAAGCAAACAATTCATGCTAGGAAATAAATAAAACAATATCAATCATAAATATACATTTAACATGGTTATGGTCATAAGTGGCAGGAGATAGGTACTAGGAAGGATGAGAAGAATAATAGTAATACAGTCTTAGTGAATAGTTTGAAAGTGTTGTGGGAATTAGTTGTTTAGCAGAGTGATGATATTCAGGAAAAACTGTCCTTGTGTCTAGTTATTCTGGTGTGCAGTGCACTGTAGTGTCATTTTGAGGGCAGAAGTTGAAATAATTTCTGTCTAGGATGTCAGGGGTCTGTAAATATTTTGTCTTTTTGACTCGTGCAATATACAAGTCCTCAATGGAAGGCAGGTTGGTAGCAATTGTTTTTTCTGCAGTTTTAATTATCCGTTGAAGTCTGTGTCTGTCTTGTTTGGCTGCAGAGCCAAGCCAGACAGTGATGGAGGCGCAGATGACAGACTCAATAATTCCTCTGTAGAACTGAATCAACAGCTCTTTGGCAGTTTGATTCAATGTCCTTTAAAATAAGTCTTGACATTTAAGACAGGTCTCCTCCCTATCTCCTGCTCTATGTATTTGCCTAATTCAATTTCTAGTTCCTCATTCCTGCAATGTTTGTGTTCTAATTACTAGCACAACTTCCCTTCTAGATGTTGCATTTAATGACCATAGAATTCCTCAGTGTCTTTCACCATTCCCTGTGAAGTATGTGCAGGCATTTACAAAATAAAAATGTTCATTGGATATTTACTAATATAAATTATTCTGCCTTTAATTCAGTTGTAGCTGGTGCATCTTACTGATATCCTTTTGGAATTTTTTACAATTACAATAGCAGAGTTGGAAGGGACTTTGGAGTGCTTCTAGTCCAACCCCCTGCCTAGGCAGGAAACCCTACACCACCTCAGACAAATGGCTATCCAACATCTTCTTAAAGACTTCCAGTGTTGGAGCATTCATAATTTCTGGAGGCAAGTTGTTCCACTGATTAATTGTTCTAACTGTTAGGAAATTTCTCCTTACTTCTAAGTTGCTTCTCTCCCTGATTGGTTTCCATCCATTGCTTCTTGTCCTACCCTCAGGTGCTTTGGAGAATAGTTTGACACCCTCTTCTTTTGGCAACACTGCTCTCATGTCTCCCCTAGTCCTTCTTTTCATTAAACTAGACATGCCCAGTTCCTGCAACCGTTCTTCATATTTTAGTCTCCAGTCCCCTAATCATCTTTGTTGCTATTCTCTGCATTCTTTCAAGAGTCTGAACTTCTTTTTTACATCGTGGCAACCAAAACTGGATGCAGTAATTCAAGTGTGGCCTTACCAAGGCACTATAAAGTGGTATTAACACTTCACATGATCTTGATTCTATCACTCTGCTTATGCAGCCTAGAACTGTGTTGGCTTTTTTGGCAGCTGCTGCACACTGCTGGCTCATATTTAAATGGTTGTCCACTAAGATTCCAAGATCCCTCTCACAGTTACTACTATTAAGCAAGGTACCATCTATACTGTACCTGTGCATTTCATTTTTCTTGCCTAAATGTAGAATCTTACTTTTTTCACCATGAATTTCATTTTGTTTGATAGTGCCCATTATTCAAGTTTGTCAAGATCTTTCTGTTTCTTGAGCCTATCTTCTGGAATGTTGGCTATTCCTGTCAGCTTGGTGTCATCTGTAAATTTGATGAGTTCCCCATTAATCCCCTCATTAAAATCATTGGTGAAGATGTTGAAGAGTACTGGGTCTAAAACAGACTCTTGGGGTACTCCACTGCATACTTCCCTCCATGAAGATACAGTTCCATTGAGAACTATATGTTGAGTGTGGTTGGTCAGCCAGTTATGAAACCATCTGTTGCTGTCTAACCCACATTCCTCTATTTTATCTAGTAGTAGGAACTAGTATTAGATTATTGCTTTTGTGTAGTCTCATGCCTTGAATGTACTCATTCGATTTAAACTGGCCATGCCTATTCACCTAAGTATTTATTTGATAAAATGTCCAGCTTAGTATCCTTCATTTATGTTTTGATAATTTCAAGTTTTGCCTTGGGCACGTTTCTCACATTCCATAGTCCAATTGTATATTTTCTGTGCATTCGACAGACTTCACTATGCTTTAATCTGGTTGCATTGTTATGTCCAGAGAATCTCTAAATTGTAGATTTGGAAGAGGCCACAATAATCATCTGACCCAACCATTTGCAATGGTCAAGAAAACCAAATTTATTGTCCGTGACGGATGACTGTTTAGCCTCCTCAGACAAAAACCTCCTGAGAGGGAGATATCATACTTTCTATAGGTAAATTATTTCACTGTTTTATAGATATGACTGTCAGGAAACTTTTCCTTATAGTTAAATGAAATCTGCAGTTTTTATGGTGTTAGTTTCTTTGACTATGGAAAATAAAATAATTCTCGACCATATTCCCTGCAGGTTCCCCAAATGTACTATGTACTTGAAAACAGCCATCATGTTCCCCCTTGGTCTTAACACAATAACTGAGTTGTAAGGGACCTTGGAGGTCCTTGTCCAACCCCTTGCTCAAGCAGGATACTATATACCAGTGATGGCTAACCTTTGGTTCCTCAACTTCTGGTTTGCGTGTTGGGCTGTTTTCGCCCACTGGAGACTTCCCTGAAGTGAAAAATGGCCCAATGCACAAACCGGAAGTTGGTTTCTGAACTTCCAGTTTGCACGTTGGGTTGTTTTTCACCCTCTTGAGGGTTCTCTGAAACCTCTGGAAAGTGAAAAACGGCCGAAAATTAAGGCCAAAATCAGCTGGCCAGCACACACATGCACATTGGAGTTGACAGGGCAATGCTTTGTGTGCCCTCAGAAATTGCTCTGTGTGCCACCTGTGGCACACATGCCATAGGTTTGCCATCACAGCTCTACCATTCTAGACAAATGGCTGTCCAATCTTCTTTTATCCAGATCAGACATCCCAAGTTCAAACATCAATCTGTACCCCTAGATTTAGTTTCCTATGTCATCAACTTTGCCCTCCTCTGAATTCTTCCTTAGTAGATATCTTTCTAGAAATGTGGTATTCAGAATCATAAACTATACTTCATGTGTATATTTAGTTCTATATCTAATGCCTGAAACTGTGTTAGCTCTTGTAGTAATTGTCACACTACTGACTCATGTTCAGTTGATTGCCAATAACCATATTCTATTCTTTCTGGGATGCAGGTTTCCAACTCCATGTATCTTTCATGTGGTTCTAATATTTTTCTCCATTACATCATATTTAAACATCTCCCTGTTAAGAGATGTCTTGTTCATCACAGTCCATCTTCTACACACTAGATAGATTTCAATTTAATCTCTGTGCTTGCCAGACCTCCTAATTTTATATCATCTGCAAATTTGATAAACAAGTCCTGTTATCCAGATGACTAATAAAAATATTGAATAATACTGTCCCTGAGATTAATCCCTATAAAGGACTTGGTTATTGCCCTTCAATTTGATACAAAACCACTAATTGTAGGTACAGTTAGCCTGCCAGTTTTGAGTTCCCCTTACTGTTCTTCCAATGAAACAATGCTTGTTAGGTTGGTAATGAGAATCCAATAGTAGAGAATATCTGTAGCTCTAGGTTGAGCTGTAGGTTCCTGTTCTCTAAGCTTGGTTGTTTGCTTTCAGATGTTTCATTACCCAACTAGGTAACATCATCAATGGGAGTGGGAGTAAGTGTGGGGCTTACAGTGTGGGGCTTACAGTGGCCTTGCCATTATTGATCAGCATGTAGTTTTTTCCTTGATAGTTCCTTGAGGAGCATATTATTTTTTCCTTGATTGCTTGTCTAGTTTTAACTCTGGCTTATCTGCATATTAGTTTCTGGAGAGGATGTGTTCTGGCCAGTGGTGAAATTCAATTTTTTTTTACTACCCGTTCAGGCTTGGTGGGTGTGGTGTGGTTTGGTGGGCATGGCTTGGTGGGCATGGCAGGGGAAGGATACTGTAAAATCTCCATTCCCTCCCCACTCTGGGGCCAGCCAGAGGTGGCATTTGCCGGTTCTCCGAACTACTCAAAATTTCCACTATCAGTTCTCCAGAACCTGTCAAAACCTGCTGGATTTCACCCCTGGTTCTGGCCTTTTATTTCCTTCTTAACTTTTCATTGTCTCTTGGAAAATGAGAATGTTGTATGGAAGCTGGTCAAAAGCTGTGCTGCAATCAGAAAAATTATATCTACCACTTTGCCCACTAGATTAGTTACCCTGTCAAAGAAGAAAGCAACAAGTCTCATATGATCTATTTTTGGAAAAAATGAGAGCTGCTTGTGAAAATTCAACGTTGTTTCCCAATAATTAAGAAGAATGTTTTCTGATTAGGGAGGATCTCATCATCCAATATCAAACTGGTTTACAGATTACAACAACCTAGAAACAAATTAATATTTTCCTGGTCACAACCATGTTGAAAAGACTAATGATAAAGGATATTGTATTTTGGGCTATAAAAAGATTTCTGCTTCAGGCAGCTAAAACTTTGGGAAAGGACTTTTCTACTGAATTAATGCTTCCATCCCCCCATTTATTATAATTTTTGCTTTTATAATTATAAATTATATAGTACTGAAAGTAATCTGCTCTGGAATGAATTCTGTGTTCTATGTCTGATTCTTCAACACTACCTAAACCAGGGGTCACAACCTTAAACACTCAAAGAGCCATTTGGACCCGTTTCCCACCAAAAAGAAAACATCGGGAGCCACAAAACTCTTCCCGTGCCTGACTTTTTCCTGAGCAGCCACAAAACTAGCATATGTATTTTAATTAAAGGTTCTGTTTTCTTCTGAAACTTTTCTATTGTTGAATTTATCTATGATTGGCCTACTGAGGGTTGAAAAGCTCAATAAACCGCATGCTGGTGGGTGTCCCACATTTGGCGTTTTTGACAGATATTTTGAGCAACAGTGAGCCGCAGAGAGGGATGAAAGACCCACATGTGGCACCAGAGCCATGGGTTGCTAACCCCTGGGTTAGGTTATTTGTGGGATCACCTCCTCCCCAATCTTGTCTACCTGTCCCATCAAATCTGCAGGAGAGGCATATGTGGGTCCCGTTAATTAAACTGTGCCACTTGCAAGGAACCAAGAAGAAAGCCTCTTCTGTCACTGGGCCTGCCTTGTGGAACAATCTCCTTAGACATCAGATTATCTTGACCTACTAGCTCAGGGTTCTCGAGGCTCTGAAGACATAGCTGCATTCCCAGGCTTCGATGTTGATTAGTTTCACTGAAATATTTGTATTGTATTTGTATTGATGGTTTGTTGTTGCTTATTTCAGTTGCTGGGTGTCTGTTTTGTAACATTTTTTTTTTTTTTTCCAACTGGACTTTTTATTGCTGTTATTGCTGTTAGACATAGATAGAGTGATAAAAATTCTTCTTAGGTTAGAAAACATGATATCTGCAATTTCCACCTTATTTATATTCTATAGTAGCTAGACCTGTGTTTCACAGCACCTTGGAAACAAGTTTTCTTAATTAGAAACTGAAAACATGCTGCTCCCGAATTCCCCAAAGTCTAGCTTGTATAAGAGAAACAATTAACCATCCAAATTGCAAATTAGGATACTGTTGCAGGTAATAAGAAAGAAAGAAAGAAAGAAAGAAAGAAAGAAAGAAAGAAAGAAAGAAAGAAAGAAAGAAAGAAAGAAAGAAAGAAAGAAAAAGAAAATTGTAGCTAGCATATGCTTCTGACAAATTGACATCCTGAATTTTTATTTTCTAGACTCAATCAATTTTATTTATGGACAAAAGGCCAAAAAGCAAATTACAAGTGTAATCTAAACTTGGCATTAAATAAAAAAAAGTTTAACAAATAAAATATTGAATAAATACAATAATAGAATTAAAACTCAAACTCATTTTTAAGAAAATCCCAATATTTTTATTTTTAAAAATCATAAAAGTTGGTTTTCTGTGAAGACTGAGTAACCTGAATGGATTAACCACGAAAACCAAACCACTGCCAAAAAAAAGAAAAAGAAGAAGGAGGAGGAGGAGGAGGAGGAGGAGGAGGAGGAGGAGGAGGAGGAGGTGGTGGTGGTGGTGGAGGTGGAGGAGGAGGAAGGGAGTGAGGCAGGAAGGAAGGAGAAAACTAATGCTAGCTAATATATGCCTTTTGAAATGCACACATCAGCTGAATCCAAACATTAGCAAAGGCAATGAGATGATGCAAAGACTGCTTTAGAAGGTAGCTTCTGCCATAAACTTAAAAAGGGGTCTTCAGATGTTCCTTGGAAATTGTACAGGGGGAAAATACACTTGCCAACATTGTTTTCTAAGTTGTACTTTGTCTGCAAATGATGATAAAACTTAAAATGCGTTCCTCACTCCATTTAATTGCAATTTTAATGTTTAATGTTTTAAACATTAGAGCAGACTTTTAAAGAATTTGTCCATTTAGTTACAAATCGAACAAGAAAGCCTTAAAGTAGCATAAATAAACCACAATTTGAACCAACTATATACATCCTATTTTGTATCATTTGCTTTTGGTAATGAGACAAGAAAATTCACAACATGAAAAAAATTGGGTAATTTATTGTGGTAGCCTAGGTATGATTCTTAGTGTGGTGATCTCTAGTTATACTGGATTCTATCCTTATCATGGGATGTGGTGGCTCAGTGGCTAAGACGCTGAGCTTGTCGATCAGAAAGGTCAGCAGTTTGGCGATTCGAATCCCTAGTGCCGCGTATCGGGGTGAGCGCCCGTTCCTTGTCCCAGCTTCTGCCAACCTAGCAGTTCGAAAGCATGTAAAAATGCAAGTAGAAAAATAGGGACCACCTTTGGTAGGAAGGTAACAGTGTTCCATGCGCCTTTGGAGTTTAGTCATGCTGGCCACATGACCATGGAGACGTCTTCGGATAGTGCTGGCTCTTCAGCTTTGAAACTGAGATGAGCACCACCCCCTAGAGTCGGGAACGACTAGCACATATGTGCGAGGGGAACCTTTACCTTTAACCTTATCATTTCAAACCATCATGTCATTCAATCAGTGACTAGAAATTGTATATGCTATATTCCAATATACCCTAAAGGGTAAATAGTTTAAGATCTCAATCCTCCCAGAAATGCTATGGATGCTCACATCCTAACTCTATTTTCTCCCTTGATGTAGCAAATTGGTACTTTTCACTGCCGCTGTCTATCTTCCTGAGGGATGCCTTTGTTCAACTTCTTCCATCAGATTCACAAAAGAGATAGGACTTCTACTCCTTATGCAGGCAGAAGGAGGGAAATACAATAAAAAGGAAATTGCTGCTATCACACCACCTCCTGGCCCTGCCTGTTTAGGCATGTGACTAAGAAAATTGATAGCTCCCTTTGTTTGAGAGATACTGTAGATCACTCTTACAAGGTTTATGTTGAATCAACGTTCATTTAAAAAAGGGAGAAGAGAGAAGATTCCTTTTTAAGTATTTATATACAAACATTAAGGGATAGAGGAGATTAAAAAAACAGAAAAGTTAAAACTTATAGACAGAGTCTTAAAAGAAGCTCTAACAACAATAACAAAAAAATATTAAAAATATAAAGTTCTGATATCCAAATGATATCCACATCCCCTTTTCCTAGGTTCAAAGTCAACTCTGATGTAGAACAATCTGAAATTGCATAAACCCACACATTGATAGAATCAGTGAAAAATTAACTAGCAGACACAAACAAAATTAAATAATGGACTTGTTGAAGACCTTTTCCCTAATAAATGACCTGAGAATAGATGATACTTCTATGCCACAGAAACTGGCAGAAACTTCTGGAAAACCCTTTTTAAAAACCCTCTGCTTGTTTCCATTTCTCTCTTACTCAGAAAGGGTGAAATGGAGGGATTTGCTTGTAGCACATGTGCCAAAAAGCCTTGTGATTCTCCTGGAGATTTAGAAGATGTGCATTCCCGGTTTGAGAAGCAGCTGTCAATTTTATGAATGCTCTTAACATATGTTGAATGTTTTCAGAAGGAGGAGAGAAAAGAACACATTAATATTTTTCAGAACTAATAACATTTAGTTCTAACCTACATTCTTGTTTTTTCTTATTTTAATACTAGTTGATAACCCGGCGCTCTCCTGGTATTTATTTATCCCAACCCTCCTTCCATGAACATCATGCAATTTCTAATGTTGGATTTTCTCCTTACCAGAAGGAGCCCCCGAAAATGGTGTAATCTTTAAGGCTCAGCAGTGTGGCTGTAAATTGATCAATGCCTTTATTTATTTATACTTAGTGTGGTAGAACTTTTATTTAAAAGAACTAAAAATACTGCTTATAGGACCAGATTAAGATTTGCAGATCCCTTTATTAATGTTGCAGAAGAATTCCTCCAAAATGGTTAACATGCAGATGGATTCTTGCAAGTAGAGAAGATGGTTTGTTTTACAACAAATATTCCTTTGCAGTAACTTTTCCGTGCCATTTCATAAAACCCTGTTTAGGACAATGATCTGGCATTATGATCTATCTTCTCAAGTTCTGTTAGTCTATGGGTGGACCAGTACTGTACACCCTAACATTTGTTTGATCAAGTTCATCCTTTCTCTTCTGCCAGCGGTGCTCCAGATATTTCTTCATCCATTTTTGTCCCTCGCGGTTCCTCTGTATTCCCTTGAGGACAGAAGGGCTTATGGCAGGGGAGAAATACACTTACCTTTGCTCCTGGTTTAATAGCAATGTGAGTACACACAGTAATCATGGTATTTGCTTCACTGTCACAAATTGACATGGGTTTTGACGTTTCTGTTAATGATTGTGATACACTGTCTTGTGATTTCCAAAGTCTCCAGTCTTGATGGCTATATTTTCATTGTGCAAATTCTCACAGCTTTTACTTAGATCAGGGGTCTCCAACCTTGACAACTTTAAGACTTGTGGACTTCAACTCCACAATTTTGGGACTTCGGATTTAGATTTTCAATGAAAGAAGGCACCAAAGAAGGCACCATTAAAAACTCATTTTAAAATTCTAGATTTTGATTAGCAATTAGTGAACACACAGACACACATACAGACACACAGACACAGACACACAGACACACAGACACAGACACAGACACACACACACACACACACACACACACACACACACACACACACACAAACCACCTATTGTAATATAAGGATGGATTTGCCATGCAAGAATAGAGTGGAACACGGGAAAATATGCAGTTTCTCTTTTGAGGTGAGAGTTCTGTGTATATAATGCTTGCACCCGCACTTATTTTAAGCCTAGTGATTATTTTTTTATGATTTGCCATGTTCCTCCATTCCATGATTACCTGGTCTCCTTTTATGTGAAAAATGTCAGAGATTTAATCTGCAACTTTCTTCATGAAAACCTTGTTCCTATCAGAAAGCCAGACTATTTTTAGACAAGAATATTTTTATCACTTTTATCACTGCTTTATTTTCTTAGGTTTCAGTGACAGCCTCCAACTGTTAGTTCCTCTTATAGTTTAAGCAAAATCAATTACTCAATTTCAAAAATATATAGCAAAAAAAATAGTTAAAATTAAACACTTCCATAATACAAATAACACTCATATAAAAAGGTAAAAAAAACACATTAAGTTTGAAGGTGGCTATATTTTCTGAATCTCCCCTCTCTCCTGAAATCTCATGTCATGCTCACATGTAGTTGTTGAAATGATTTATGAGCCGCTCATATCCCTGCTGTGATTCTCTGCACTGTACAAAGATTAAAACCATCACAACAATGTATCAGCCAGGATGCCATAACACCCCAACCAAAAAAAACCCATCACCAACAGAGCTCACCTAATTCCTGGTTGAAATATCTGAAGGGACAACCAGGTATACTATACCTTATGAATGGTTAACAAGAATATATTATGCTGTAAAATATTGGTTTTTCTGAAAAATTGTGATGGGGCAAACATGATGAAACAACTAATCTTATTGGGAATTAGGTGATGATATGTTAAATAGCTTTTAGGGGTGCTCCCATCAGTGGAGACTGGATAGCCACTTGAATAGTATAGGGCTGGGATGGCGAACCTAGGCCATATGTGCTGGAAGTGACACACAGAACCTTCTCTCCAGGCATGTGAGCCATTGCTCATTACTCTTCCCGGTTCCGGTGTGCTGGCCAGCTAGTCTTCACATGTGTGGGAGCACTGGGAACCTGAAGAGCAGCTGCCTGGTGCGTATGCGCATGCTGGGAAGATGATCTTTCGGTTTCCAGCGTGCACATGCGCACTGGCCACTTGGTCTTCTGGTTTCTGACATGCATGCACACACAAAGACCAGCAGGCTTGTGCACATGCACACGCCAGAAACCGGAAGATCATCTTCCCAGCACATGTATGTGCACTGGGTGGCTGTTCTTCCGGTTTCTGGTACGCACATGCCCACTGGCCAGCTGGTCTTCACGCATGCATGTGCACCAGAAACCAGTAGACCAGGTGGCCAGTGCGCATGCACGTGCTGGAAACTGGAAGAGCAGTTGCTTGGTGCGTGCATGCACGCAAGGCAGCTGCTCTTCTGGTTTCTGGCGCATGCACATGCACTCTCCAGTTATGGCACTCGGTGCTCAAAAGGTTCACCAAAAGTTGCATAGGGTCTCCTGCTTGAGCAGGGACTTGGACTAGAAGACCTCCAAAGTCCCTTCCAACTCTATTATTCTGTTATTCTATTACTAAAACCTTATGAAAATACCAGGAGAAAGGGAAACTTCAAGGTAAGGTTGAAGGTCACCACTTGACTTCATTGCAGTCATACTGTTTGCTCTGCTTATACCTTCTAATCCATTGTTATCTTTTAAAAACTCAAGCACTAGACAATCTGAAAACTACATCAGATAAAATGCATACTTCAAATTGGTCATGGCTGAAAGATACTGCAGCAGGTAGCCTCTTTTATCTCGATTAATTTGCAACGAGTAAGAGATAATCTTTAATCAAACGGAGAGAACAATTTTATTAATTGCACACATGGCTAAATTAAAGCCACATTCCTGTTTTAAATTGTATTAGTTGCAGGCATTATCTGTGTTTACTGTTTAAGCTGCTCCTGTCCTGGGCTCTTGCCTGCTTGACTAAGCTGATTTAAGGAAATCTTGTCAGAACTCATAGAATTTTGGCAGCCGTTTCAGGACTTCTGTGACTGAGATAGAACACAGCACTGTCTTCCACATTTGCATGTGGGTGTATATTCAGGGTTTGGGACATTGTTCAATTTCACTTCCCTTTTTTAAAAAAAATATTGTTTCCTCTTAATACCTGAACTAGACTTAATTAGGGCTTTCCAGAACTCAGTTTATGTACAAATTTCAGGTGTAGAACAAGACAAAGAAGAACACAAAGCACTTTCCTTTTATGAGAAATCACCGTCAGTATCCATTATATCTAAGGATCTCAGTTTATTTCAAAGCAAATCTGAATCCAACAGTTTGCCACCAAAGCAGTACCTGAAAGAAAAGCATCAGTGTGAGATAGGAAAGAGTAGAATATACCAAACACAGCAACTTCTGCTAGTCAGACTCTGACATCTGTTTCCTGCTTCTCCCTAGAAAATACAGAGAGAAGAAAAAAGACAATCCATTGGTTCCTAGTTGATGCCAAAAAAAGGTGCCACTTTTGTCAATCACAAAAGGGGGAGATGCTCAAATCAAATCAAGTTTATTACAGTCAAAGACCAGAGACCAGAACAAATAAAAACACTCTGAATATCCAGTTAAAATTCTAGAATAAAATAATAAATAACAGATAAAATCTATATTAAAATCACAATTTGGCAACCAGCCTGTCAGTTACACATGGCCTAACTATAATATAACATCAATCCCTCAACTGGGATGATTAAATGCTAAAATGCACACACAAAAAAAAAAGTAATGCGAAAAAGGTTTGCTACATTAGTTGTATAAAATAGCTGTGGTGGAATAATTATGTGTTTACAACAAGTCCCCAGTGCTGCTGCGCAGAATCTAGACACCTGCACTGTATTCACAGTCTGTGGAGCTGCACAAGTGCAGGAAGGGTGAGGAAAGTATGTGCACCGAGTTGGGCTTCACATAATTTAACAACCAGTCCGCCTAGTGCAGAACCGAAAATGTGAGCTTGCTTTAGCTCACGCACCTTCCACGCTTGCACATGGCTTCAAACACATGCCGATTTCATGTGCATGACTTCCAGCACATCTTCTTGGGCAGCCGCAGTGAGTAGAGTGGAAATCATCTGGGCTGCATTGGCAGGGCGAGCGAGCCAGAGAGTGTGATATATAGGATGTGATAGTACCAGGGCAGGTGGGTGGGCCCAGCAGGTGGTCAGAACTACTAGTATGGGCGAACCGATCTCAACTGGCAGCAGCCCACCTCTGTATGTATGATATGTGTTAGGAAAAAAGAATGTGGTTCTGCAAGCAAAGATATGCTGGGCTGGTGGGAGGGACTTTCCCAAGTGACTTGTGACATTCCATGCTGACTTCCCCATTGACTGCTCATGGGAAGCCTGCAGGGAAGGTCCGAAATGGCAATCACATGACTTCGGGACACTGCAATCAGTCATAGGCATAAATTGGTTGCCAAGCGCCCAAATTTTGTCCATGTGACAGTAGGGGTGCTGCAATGGCCAGAACTTAAAGGTTTGGTCATAAGCAGTGGTGGGATTCAGCCAGTTCGCACCTATTTGGAAAAACCAGTTGTTAACTTTCTAAGCAGTTTGGAGAACTGGTTGTTGGAAGAAATCTCATTTTGTTTTTTCCCACTTTACAGGGCTAATCGTGTAAGGAAGGCAGGAAGGAAACATTCTGGTATTGTTTCTAGCCTAATATTTATTGCCCTGCTTACAAAAACTGCCTCTCTGGTTAATCCTTATTACATTGTAACAGCTAAGGAGAAGCGCCCATCGATGTGAATGACATTGAGTTGGCCATGCCCACCCAGTCACATGATCACCGAGCCACACCTACCCAGCTGATCATTAGGGCAGAGAACCGCTTGTTAAATTATTTGAGTTTCAAGTTTCAAGTTTAATTTTATTTATAGGCCGCCCAATCCCGGAGGACTCTGGGCGGCTTACAGAGAGGGGAAAAAAGAAAACAAAAGAAAATAAAAATAAAATAGACAAATTAAAAAACAACACAGATACATTCATTTCAGTCAGGGCTGGACCTCAACGATGAAGTCAACAGTCCCAGGCCTGCCGGAATAGCCAGGTCTTGACAGGATTTAAATCCCACCACTGATCATAAGTCTCCGAAAAGTCACCAAACAAATGGGCGTTAAGTGAGAACCGTCTGTATATAGAATGCAAATTTAGCAAGGTTAATGAGAGATCATTGTTAACCAAGGGATACTTTTACTTGAGGTACATACAGAAGAATCCATAATAAAGTGCTGTTAATTTAGAGAAAAGAACTAGCTTTGTAATGAGTGTTTCTTGTACTGACACTTGATGAAAAGTGGAAATAGTTGTGATTTTCTCTTTGAATTTAATTAATTTCAGAATTGCCTTTGAAGTAAACAGGTGAATTGTGGTATCATCAAATCAGTTTATTCATATTAAACCTCCCCACCCCCCGCTGCCCAGTTCTATAGTGCTTGGAATGAGCCAAGTTATTATTCTAGTCAAAGAAGTAACAGAGTGACGACACTACATAGCAGAGAGACTGGTGAGGCCAGGGAGAAGAGTTAAATGGGGAATTAATGTGGAATCCCTACAATGGATAAAACAAGGTGAAGTGTGACATTCTGCACATGCATACACACGCACACACACACACACACGCACACACACACACCTTGAATGCCATTGAATCTTGTCTAGTCTCACCAATGTGCAAACTGTTAGTCTCAGAAGTTACTTGTATATAGACTTGAGCAGTAAACAGCTAGTTGAATACTTCAAGAGTGGGTCTTTTGTTTGTGGCTGACATGCCAAGTTTTTATAATGCAAACATTGCCTAAAGAATCTATCTTATATTTGATTTCACCTCCCTTTTAGCTTGTTTAGAGGATAAAAGCTTTCTTTTGTTGTTGTTTTACTACAATATCAAGAAGGAATAAAAATGGTTCATTCAAAGCAAGTCATTCATTCAAGATAGAGGGATTCTTTTAGATACAGATGAAAAAGTTCTACCGGAAACAATAATGTTAAGGTCTTACATTACTCTAGTATAATAGAGATTTAATTATTTGTGAGACATCTTTGTTATCCACATACTTACACTTACTAAGAGAAATGGAAAGTGCAGAATAATGTACAGGTGCCATTTGGTTTTGAATAAGAAAAGTATCTACTTAAACTCAAACCAATCAAAAGATCAGGAAGAAATGTACATTTAAAATCAAATGAACCATTTCAATAAGACATAACATAATGATAGTATAAAACACATAGCATTTATAGCCACTTCGCTTCAAAGTCTCAAAAGCTCATGGGAATAGAATTTTAAATCTAAATACAGTGAACCATTTATCATAAAATTTCCTTTCCCCTTTGGAAGTAGTCTATTGTGGATCACAGGAATAAGCCATCTTCCATTTAAAATTGTATTGCCAGATTTTAAATATTTCCTAGATTTTTGGGGGTGGGTTAGGGTTAGGGTTAGGGGTGGGAGTGAACCGATTTGCTCCCATGAGCAAGTGGGCCCGCCCCCTGTCTCGCCCCCCACCCCAGTGCTTTATCTACCTTTATCTTCTCAGCTGAGTCGCATGGCAGAGTGGATTGCTGCGCCTCAGCTGTTTTCCTTCCCTAACAGCAGTCCAGAAGGTAAGTATTCTCTGAACTGTGCATGCACGCGCAGTGTATGCCCTGGGGCATGCGCAAGCAAAGCGAGTGTGTGTGCGCAAAGCACATGCTCAGTGAACCGGTTATTAAACCGGTAGAATCCCACCTCTGGTAGGGAGGTATCGCCATCAAATTAGTCTAGATTTATCACCTTGGGTGGCCACAGCCCTTGCATTTTTAATTTTGGTTTAAAGTTTGAAGAAATTGAAAAACTCAACTATGCTTGGCAAATAGTTTCTCCTGATATTTTCTCAGATTTAAAATATTGTAAATATGACAAAATGTCCCACATTTCAAAGTTAAGCCTTGAATATGAAATAAAACCCTCCACACCCCATTTCTTGCTTGCTTCAACATCAGGGTCTATCAACTTGCTTCTAACACTCTGGCATCTTTCAATTGGTTTGTTATAGGCTTTTATAAAATTCATAGCGCCATGATGCTATGTTACCTAATAAAATAGCAAGCATCATTTTATCACCAGTGTCACTGAAGATGAGCAAGGATGATGGCGAGTCAGTTAAGGACAAAGCTATTATGCTTTAAGAAAAACACTGTTATCAGCTTGGTAGGGAAGGTGCTTTAAATTCCTTGCTACAGTTACAGTTTATGCGTTTTAATGTAAGGCCGTCCCTATGTGTTGCGCTTTCTTGAATTACGTTTACTTGGCCTCTTTGTTGAGAGATGTTTCTTTTGGGTAAGACTGATAAAAGGTATACTATGCACAAAATTAATGAGGACATATGATGCTGCTTTATATTGTTCATGGACCATATTATCACGATGAGTCTACCACTGTTGCTTCTGTTGTGTTCACTTTGTCAAGGCAGATCAGGTTATAGAGGATCCTTAAATGTTGTTTTATTGTTGCTAGGAGAATTTAAAATTGCTTATGGCTTTCTTTAACCATTTTGTATATCTTTTGTGGGCTAAATAATAATATTCTACATGTGCTTTTTGTAGTTGGTTTAGTACTAAACCAGCAGTGTCAAACACAAGGCCTGCGGGCCGGATCCGGCCCACAGGATGTTTAAATCTGGCCTGCAGGAAATATCAAAGGACCGGCTCATGGTGCCTCTGCTGGCCAAAATGGGCCATGGAGGCACATGCGGACTCTCCATGGCCTTCATTTTGGGCTGGCAGAGTGCTGCTGGAGGCCAGGGATACCAAAAATGGGCCACGGGGGCAGGGAACATGCAGCCCCTGCACGGCCTCCGTTTTGGGTTGGTAGAGTGCTGCAAGCAGACTTTATTACAATTATATGGCCTCAAGTAATTGCCTGATCTGGATAGAAAACAAGCAACATCCTATGTTAATACTATAATTTAATGCCAGATTTTACATATTGTAGGTCCATTTAATCTACAATCCATAGCCTATAATTGACAGCCATTTCTATTTACTATTGTGGAAATTTACCTCTGCTGTTATAGCTTGTATTATCCTGTTATTTATGCTATTTAGTTGAATAATAAAAATGCAATAATATAAATAGCTTTTCTGCATGGAAAAGCAATTTACTATTAAACAATGGGGTATAAATTTAGAAATAAAAAGTTTAGTGGGGTATGAAGAATAAGTAATAAATGTTTGCCAGTAATATCTGCTAGAAGAGATAGGAAAATGACTATAGTAAAGAACTGTGGAAAGAAAGAAGAGAAGGGGAAAAATGCATCTTGAGCCTGTATCAAATACCCACCTTGGCCATGCCCACCATGCCCATGCTCATCATGCCCACTGCCCTCCGAGGTCAAACACAACCCTTATGAGGCCCTCAATGAAATTGAGTTTGATACCCCTGAACTAAACAAATAACAATGGAGGAACAAGGGTTGTTAATATTATTTGGTATGGTGGATCATTCAAAATGTTTTGAATTTTGTAGTACAGAAATAAGGAATTCTCAGAAGTTTGTCAAGTGAAGGCATTTTCCTTCAAATTCTGAACATTTTTTTAAAATCCATTTTATGTACCTTTTTAAATTTTCTTTGCCTTGGTGGTATTTTAAAGTGTGGGAAATAGCATTATCTAAAAAATAGCAAAACAGAAACAGTTTTAAAGACCCCATCAATTAATAATTATTTTACTATTATTGTTATTATTTGTATTATTCATATATATTTTTCTTTACCATTGCCTTAAAAATGGTTTTCTTGTTATCAATATAAAGTTCAGAAATTCAAAAGATATGAATACACTCTACAGGTATTTTGTTGTTATTGTTAAATTAGATTTCTATTTTTCCTAAATGATTCTATTATTAGCAATGGTAGTGGTTATCATATTGGTAAGTAGTAATAATAGTAATGGTATTTTTATTCTGGCTGAGTTCTTGAAGGCAAGGTAAGATCACAGTCAACTGATCCAACAAATAAATAGAAATACAAATTTAATATTCTGAAAGTCCTTAATGCTTAATACTAATGGTTTATCAGTATCAATAAAACAAATAATTTTGTTATGACCATGATATCTACATGCCTATTGAAAAAAAAACCTAATAATCATATTAGCAAAACTACACTGTAATTCAGAATTCTGAATATTTCAGTTTGAGACAGAGGAAGAAAGCTTTTCATTTCTGCCCTCTGCTTCTATACCTTTATTTGTTCATCTAATTTCAGTCTCTACTAATGCCTGTATGTTCATTCCACGACCTATCTTCATCTTTCTAACATTACTTCCTTCTTTTTTCCCTCACCACCCATCACCAAAATAAGAGGAGGGGTACAGGCAGTGGTGGGATTCAAATAATTTAACAACCAGTTCACTGCCCTAATGATTTCTTCCAAGAATCAGTTCACCAAACTGCTCAGAAAGTTAACAAGCGGTTCTCCCGAAGTGGTGCGAACTGGCTGAATCCCAACACTGGATATAGGGAAAGTATGGGTGGCATGCTTTTAAATTTAGCTAAGTCTGCAAGTTGCCCAGTTAGATTAGATCAGATTAATATGCATCTGATTATTGTATCTGGGCAATTTGTAGTCTTAGCTAAATTTTAAAGCATGCCACCCATACCTTCTCTATGTAGGTTCAGGAGAAAAATAGATGTATTCCTGATCCTCTCTCTGTTCAACTGAGCTGACAAAGTATTTTATTAACCCAAGGACTTGCCTGAAGCTATTATTCTTTGATGTCCTTTAGCTAAATCTCAGGAAGATAGTCCATCAAATTTATATATACATTGGCTCTTGGAAAAGTGCTATGCTCACAAATGCAGGAGAGCCAAAATACATCTTCTAAATCATTTTTGAAGAATTCAGAAGCTTCAAAATAGTATATATACTATTTGTGTTATATATGCCCTTTTAATTTACCCTCTTTTTCTACACTATTTTGCCCCTTTTTCTTAAGTTTCTGATCTAAGACTGATAAAGTTATGAATAGGGAGCCCAAGAACAGCCATTTCAGACTGATCCCACTGACAATCACAAGCTGATTGATCATATGAATCAATCAATTTACATTAAAATTCATGAACAAATTGAATATTAATGTGCTACATTGTATAACGAATATAGTACTGATACTTGTCCCTCCATTTCTCTCAAATGTGTGAAGCATTCTCGGAGTCCTTTCAGATTTTTAAAAATGCTCATAAACTTATTTTATCACCATCAAGTATAGAGGATCCAGGTACATCCTGTTTTTTCTGCTACCTGTCTGTGCACCCTTCCTAATTACAGTTTTTTTGACCATAGAAAAGCTTAAGAGGAAGAGATCATTTAAAGCAGGGGTGTCAAAATTGATTTCATTGAGGGCTGCATCGGGGTTGTATTTGATCTAGGGGTAGGGGGTGGAGAGGGGTGACCAGCTCACCATCATTCATGTGGTAGCCTGAATGCTCTGCCAGTGAAAACAGACTCCCAAGCTTCGTTTTCATCTGCAACAGCCTCCTACAACCCTTTGCCAGGAAACATGGGCTCTCGAGCTCTGTTTTCAGCTGCAACGGCCTCCTGCAATGCTCTGCCAGTGAAAACAGGATCCCAAGCTCCATTTTTGGCTGTGGCAGCCTCCTACAAACCTCTTCCAGCAAAAACAGAGTTCGGGAGGGCCACATGATGCCCCCCCCCCCCCAAGTTCCGTTTTCGTTGTCAGAAGCACCGGGGCCAGTCCTTCACCTTTTTCCAGGGTGGCCCCACGGGCCAGATCTAAGCACCCCCGCAGGCCAATCCGGCCTTGAGTTTGACACCCTTAGTTTAATGTGTCTTCCCTGGGGACTGAATTGCACCAGGGGAAGTCAGTGATCCTGCCAAGTGCCAGAGAGTGTTTTGTACAATAAAAGCAACATGTTTTTTACACAATTTAGGACATATTCTAAATAAGGAAAGTGCAGGGACATTGATAATCATTTCATGAATGTCTTTCCAGCTACATTTCATTTTCATTAAATTGAAGAATGGTTTTAAAAAGGCAAAACAAACTTGAGCATGCTAGTCGTAAGCCAGTCTCAACTCAATGCAGTTCAAAATTAAGAGAGGAGAGTTTAAAAAGTCATTCAACAACCACCTTTTAAAAATTTTATTTGACAGTGATTCCAGAATTTATCACTCAAGTCAACACTGCACTGGAAAACCTAAGCAGGAATATGATTCATCTGTTTGATGATAATCAATTTGTTGACATCTCTAAGAAGATTTACGACACAGTTCATGACATTAGATGTTCAGTTATGATGATTCGGGTAAGTGT
This sequence comes from Thamnophis elegans, assembly GCF_009769535.1. Taxonomy (NCBI): domain Eukaryota; kingdom Metazoa; phylum Chordata; class Lepidosauria; order Squamata; family Natricidae; genus Thamnophis; species Thamnophis elegans. The sequence continues at coordinate 20,741,177 of NC_045555.1, read as the reverse complement.
TTCATTCTTTCATTCATTTCTAATTAAAAGATGTGTCATTAATATTGCTATGCAACATTAATATGGGCAGAAACTAAACACAAATAATATGGAAATAGAAATTTCAGGGGTACTTTTTTAATAAATAATAAAAAGTATTAGAATGCTGCTGAATAAAACCATATTATTGCATCATGGAACTACTATTCCTACTACAGGTAAAAGAAATGCACTGTAAGTTTCTTCCCTATGTCTCAGGACTTTTCTTGTTTCTTTAAAGATATACTGTAAATAAATAATGATGGAAAATAGCACTTTAGACTAAATGTATCCTTATTTCTAAATACTCCCCACATGCAATCTCTCTGGGTACGGCAGATGCTATCCTGCCCTTATAATAAAATATAAGTCTATCACTGGGATTCAAATATCCACAGGCCTGGGCCAGAGCTGTATTCAGGTTCACTCCCCGCAGCATGGTGCTTAAATCTGAAAATTGGTGAAACTCTTCTCTGATGTCCCAAAGATGCTTTTTCAAGAAGCAACTGGACTTTCTGGGGTTTTTCTTTAAAGATATTTTGCTTCTCACCCAAGAAGCTTCTCCAGCTCTTGAAGCTTCTTCAGTTCTTCAGAGCTGAAGGAGCTTCTTGAATGTGAAGCGAAATGTCTTCAAAGAAAAACCAGAAAGTCCAGTTGCCTCTTGAAAAAGCATCTTTGGGACAATCATGAGCTGGATGACTGAGAATCTCCATGGACACTCTTCTCTGATCTACACTGAAAGACAAACTGGTGGGGCTACATTGAGGTAAACAGAATCCGAGTCCAAGAAGAGTCTGAGGTAAACAGGATCCGAATCCTTCCCATGCAGCCATTTATTTGAAAGCAGGCTCCTATTCCATCCTTCTGTTTCATTTCACAGAAAGCAAAGGCCGCGTGCAGCAAAGAAACAGCTAAACCTTAAAATGAGAAGCTTGCTGTTTTCGGGAAAACAGGGTACTTCACTTCTCATTGCTGCTCTCTTTTGTCACCTATAATCTCCCCTCATGGGTGTTCCATTTTCTATTCATGGTTCTGTCTTTTGGGTGCTATTTTCAGGTGCTCTATGTTTTCATGGTTTTTTTCCTTCTTTTTCTTGCACAAGCACATAATTTATTAGATGCCACTGCAACAACTTACCACAAATACAGAATGCCATTGTCTTGCTTCTGCCAATTTACCGATTAGTCATCCTCTGCAGCAGTGTTCCTCAACCTTGACAACTTGAAAATGTGTGGACTTCAAATCCCAGAATTTCCCAGCCAGCATGCTGGGAGTTGGAATCTATACATCTCCCAAGTTGCTCAATGGGGAAACACTTTCTACAGTTTGTTTGGGCAGCCGTGGATTAGCAAGGAAGAACAGCAGTTGGCTTTAAGGCAGAGATGCTGGATACCTGAGGAAGCCATATTTGAATCTTTGAATCCAATAGATTCAGTGCTAGAAGTGAGTCCTTTGATTTTTATATGCAAATTACTTAGAGATGATAGGCAAGTTTAGTATGTTATTCATGCTTATAAAAGCTTTTTAGAAGTTTTATAGAAAAGTAGATTCTTGCCTGTACATCAAAAAACCAAATTATTTGCTAACTGACACATTCCTTTCAAGTATTGCACCCACATGAACGTAGTCAATGCAGAGGGAACACTTTTATTATTAAAGAAGCAAATTCATCAATGCATATTTCTAAGTAATGTTGACTTTCATCTCTGGAAAGAAAAACAAATTTTCCTTCTAAGAAACACATTTTAATTTTATTAGCATACTATACAATGGCATACATACATACATACATACATACATACATACATACATACATACATACACACACACACACATATATATATATCACAATTCTTCTCAGAGAAGTTGCAAAATACTAGGCTCATGTTGTAGGGACTAAGTGACATTGGGGTTTTCAGAACCAAATTTATAAATATTAAATTTACACATGAAATGAACATTTCAAATAAGCTGTTAACAGTTTTCTAAATGTTATTATCACTGACTTTATAACCATATATTAGGTTCTTCGACCATTTTTTAAAACATTTGCATAGATGGAGTATTTAGTAAAAGAATCAATATGTAGCTATTTGTTCATATAAATGTGATGAAGCCAAAAATGTAGGAAAATTGTCTAAAATGAATTGGAACAGAGAGTGTATGAAAATGTGCCTGCTTCAATAAACACATGGAAGACCCCCCCTCTCACTCTGCCTCTCTGTCCCTCTGTGTGTCTCTGTCTCTCTATCTGTCCCTCTCTCTGTCCCTCTCTCCCCACCTTCAAATATCCCCACCTCCAAGCAAAGAGGATGCAAGAGCTTTTCTCAGATTGAAAAGAACTCTTGCTGTCACTGTCCCCAAAAAATCAGCAGATACAACCTGCCCTTCCTCCACCTAAAAGGCAATCCATTATTTCCTAATTTGCCTATGTGTAATTTGGTCATCTGAAAGTATTTGTCAACATTCGTCAGAGCAAATCGTTTTTAGGATTTACCATTTTCAGTCTAATCTGCTACAAGAACCTGTTGGAAGAAAAATCCATCTGGTTTGGAAACAGAAACTTAAACAAAGAGTATGGGCGTGGCTTAGCTCTGTGCTCAGCTCTAAAACGAAAGTAGTCTAGTCTTGTCTGTATTAAGCTCTGAACTCTGAACTGAAACCAATCTCTCCTATGCCTATGTTTTGCCTGTAACGTTAGAGACTCCACTATTGGTATTGTATATTTACTCATGCGTTATTATGTACATAAAGAAGTTAATGAATCCTGCTGAATCAGTTACCTGGGTGTGCTTTCTGGATTTGATTGCTGCAACAAACTCTGACAGTGTCTTTATAATTTCTGTAACTTTTAAGTTTGGGAATTGTGCAATATGGACTTTGTGTTGGGCAATTCCTATTGTGGCTAATGGCTTTCATCCTGTGTTGGTACTTGGGCGGGGGGCTGCTTGTTCTAATCCTACCGCACACTGCTTTTGTTAGCTGTCAAACGTTGCTGCAAGGAGATTCGAAATATCCTGTCTTCCATGGATTTCTGCCTGGAGTATTAGCTTTGCTTATGAATGAAACCATCTAGATAGTTGCCTTCCTCTTACAATAAGCGCTTTATCCCCTTAATTCTGGCATCTGCTGTGGGCTATTAAGATTATTGGGGGCTGCTTTCTGCCTCTAAAAACATGTTTCACAATTTTTCCTTTAGGAAAATATAATATTCTGCCTTTTTAAAATATTTCCCGTTCTTTTGGGTGGTGAATTTCCACAAACCCTTGTACAAATTCTATCTTCTGTGCTCCCCACCCCCACTTTAGCTTTCCAGAAGATTTTGACTGGCTATTCGCAAAATGATCTAAGCAGTTGCTCTAAAATGACTAAGGTTCCATTCTTCATTTAGCATTTACAATAATGAAACAAATTGCAGGGTGGCAGTTTTGTCCCCATGTTGTTTTTTTGCTAAACTGTCAGTAGTAGATAATGACAATGCATTTTCTAAACAAAGCCTATACACGTTTTATCCCCATTGTTGATCACGTTTCGATCACATTAGGATCACGTTTTATCCTCACTGTTCTAGTTCCACCTTTCTTTTCCAAGGAAGCGAGCTAGGACTCCTTCAAGAGTGATTATGAAAGCAGATAGATCTACTATAAATTTGCCCTTCTTCTCTTCACTTGGGCTGTTATAACAGTTGCAAGAATTTCAGAGTCAAATCAGCCCAGATCAGTGGTGGGTTTCAATTTTTTTTTTTACTGGCTTGGCGGGCATGGCAGGAGAAGGATACTGCAAAATCCCCATTTCCTCCCAGTCAGCTGGGATTCGGGAGGCAGAGAATAGATGGGGTGGGGCTAGTCAGAGGTGGTATTTGCCAATTCTCCAAACTACTCAACATTTCCACTAACAGGTACTCCAGAACTGGTCAGAAACCGTCCTGAATACTACCTCTGGCCAGATCAATTCCAGCTTCATTTTAAAATGCAAATAGCGGGCGGATCTCTCTCTCTCCTCCTCTCTCTCTCTCTCTCTCCTCTCTCTCTCTCTCCTCTCTCTCTCTCTCTCTCTCTCTCCTCTCTCTCTCCTCTCTCTCTCTCTCTCTCTCTCTCTCTCTCTCTCTCTCTCTCTCTCTCTCTCTCTCTCTCTCTCTCTCTCTCTCTCTCTCTCTCCTCTCTCTCTCTCTCTCTCTCTCTCTCCTCTCTCGGAGTCAGGAAAAAAAAATCAGAGCAGTTGCTGAGGGCATGAGTATTTGTTTAGGGACATAAATCTCTTCCAGTGAGTTGCACTATGTGTGAGATGATGCATGTCAGTATGAAGCTCAGTGACAAGGACAACTGTAGCATCCCTGTCTCTTGATAAGAGAGAAAGCAGTATGTATGGCTGCAGCATTTCCAGCAGATTAAAATAATTGGTGTTTCTTGAAAATGCTCCACACTAAGCGGGAAGCATAATAGCTTGTAGAAGTATCCGTTGAAATTATAGGTCTGGGATGGCGAACCTATGGCATGCATGCCACAGGTGGCACATGGAGCCATTTGTCAGGGCACGCGAGGCGTTGCCCTGTCAGTTGCCCAGCACGCATGCACACGCTGGCCAGCTGAGTTCAGCCTTTTTTAAAGACATTTTTCTCCTCCCCAGGCTCTATAGGCTTTATAGGAGCCTGGGGATGGGGGGGGGGGCAAAAAGAGCCTCTGGAGCGCAAACGGACTTCCGGTTTGCTCGTAGGGTCGGTATAAGCCCTCCGTAGGCTTCATGGACCTTCAGGAGGCTTCCCTGAAACCTCCGGAGGACTAAAAACCACCCTATGGTCAAACCGGAAGTCCTCAGAGGGCTTAAACTGACCCTATGAGCAAACCAGAAATGACTGAAGGTTCCTGAAGCCTCAGGAGGGCCTCCGTGGGGGAGGGGGAGGCTGTTTTCACTCTCCCCAGGCTCATATAAAGCCTCTGGAGCCTAGGGAGGACGAAAAAAGTATGGGAAAATGGGGGGGAGTGCCTCTCATGTGCGCTTGCACATGGGGGGGGGTCACGCATTGCATTATGGGTGTGGCACGCCTGCGCACTCCCCCCCTGCACTCCCCCTCTTATGGCACATGAGCCAAAAAAGTTTCGCCATCCCTCATAGCCATCACTGTTACAGGTCATCCAAAATGGCTGTATATGTTCCACTGATCCGTGCCCCAGGGGACAATTCCTAATATTCACAAACCTTCAAGTAATAAATAACCTAACCTAATCTATCATACTTTCTTTCCTTCCCCAAAATGCTATATTGTTATCTCTCTCCTTCCTCTAGCTGCTGGGGTGGGGCTGGGGCAAATGACACAACTTGGTAGGAAGATAGGTTAGGCATCAGACTCCAGAGCCTTAGTGTTAAACATGATTTATCTCTATTAGAATAGTTCTCTGAATTCTGAGAAAAAACAATGAAACATTTCTGTTTCCTAAATTTCAGCATAGTCCAGTGGTGAAATTCAAATTTTTTTACTACCGGTCCTGTGGGTGTGGCTTGGTGGGCGTGGCAGAAGAAGAATACTGCAAAATCTGCATTTCCACCCCACTCCATGGGGGAAGGATATTGCAAAATCTCCATTCCCACCCCACTCTGGGGCCAGCTAGAGGTGGCATTTGCCAGTTCTACAAACTACTCAAAATTTCTGCTACCAGTTCTCCAGAACCTGCTGAATTTCACCCATGGTCCACTGCTTACCTGAGACATTGCAGGGTTTGTTTTAATATCACAAGGCCCACTAACTACTTGCACTGACCTCATTCCCACAAAACTAGGATGGGTATTTTGACCAACAAAAAAAGGAGAAAGCATGTATTTGGAATGAAGGATGCATTTACTTAGGTACTAGACAATCAATCCTAGATTTATTTTAAGCTGTGTATTAGGCATTTCAGCATATCTGTGCATTATTTAGGCATGTAAACCTTCCACAGCAGCCAAGATGAGAAAATTAGCATGCATTATGGCCAGCTGCTGGCTGGGATACATTGATTCTCTGCCAGATGCATCAGGCTTCTGATTATGCAAGGAATCCAGTGCTAATGTGAGCAAAGATTCTTGATCAAAATGTAACTGGGAGATGCAGATGAACAACATCAATTCATGAGGCTTCCTTCCAACATGAAAGAGGCTCTCTCGATGGAAGTTTTAACCCTGTAACCACAATGAGTTGCATGTGTGCTATATAGAACTCTGTCAACTGATATTGTTCACTGCTAATAGTGATGTTCAAAATTCAAGCAATTCCTCAGAAAAAGTAAATATTTAGGAGCCAAATGAAATCTATCTATCTATCTATCTATCTATCTATCTATCTATCTATCTATCATCTATCTATCTATCTATCTATCTATCTATCTATCTATCTATCTATCTATCTATCTATCTATCATCTATCTATCTAAGACAATTACCACTCACTCATCACGAAATCTTCAGAACCATAAAGCATACAAACTTGAAATTTGGCACGTATGTTCTACTTGGCTTCTAGGTGCTTGCTAAAAAAGAATTTTTTGAAATGATCATCAGATCATTAATATTTTTTATACAGCAATTAACACACTCTAATGCTAAAGAGTTTTACTCCCCCTTCCCTTCTGAAAAGAACTCTGTTCCAACTGCCAGTTTCCTTATATTAACACGCTCTGATTCTAAGGAGTTAGACATTCTACTCTCCCTCCCCACCTGAAAAGAATTCTGTTCCAACTGCCAGTTACCTCACATTCCGTTACCTCAGTTCAAACTGGCAGACGTTTCACTCCTTCACTCAGGAGCTGTCTTGGGCTCCTTACAGTACTAAACGTCGGTATCTCACCAAAATGTCTACGTCTTCCACCTATGGAACTGTTTCCGGACTCAAGGAGGATGGAGTGATAGTCTCTTATGTATTTCAAACACTGATCACCACTGAGCCAACGTTTGTGAACCGAATTTCTCCTGTGTAGCCTGATCCCATAGTTTTGTTGCGAAACACGGGTATCCAGCTACTAGTTTAACATAAATGCATACTACATTCCTGTGGTAACAGCAGAATGTCAAATGATTGACAAGCATCTTGCTTCAGACCCTATTATTATTCTGAAAGATAATCTGTTGAAAATGACAATTAGTCCCCTGCTAGATTATTGGTTCAAAATAATTAAGCTTTCCATTCTTTCTGTGAAAGTGCCAGAGTGCTCTGATACTTTTATAATTTCTTTATTCACTATTTAGCATATTTTCTACTCCCTATTATCTTATACCTTACCTTTTTCACAGCAAATTTAGGTCCTTTCAGATCTTTGCCAATGATGACTTATAAGTAATTTAAAAGATTACTGGCAATTGCAAGAGAGATGATTGAAACAACCAATACAATTTGATCTGTTCAGGTCATAAATAAGGAATCATCAAATAGAACATAGACATATGTTTGAATTCAAATGATTTTATCTCTTATTTTCATACCCAGATACAAATAAGAACATAGGGATCACATTTCTGATATTCAGAATATAAGGAAAAGCTAAACTCCCTTTAAAAAGCGGAGGTGAGCCAAGGACAAAATTGAAATTCAGATTCATTCATGTATTTATTTGCATTATTTCCATGCCACATAATCATGTCATCTTTGGAAGTGAATATTGAAAGCCAATATATAAAAAATAACCACTCCAACCCACATTAAGATAATTAAATGTAACATTTATTACAGCATTTTTTTAAAAAAACCTGTAAATGTCAAGAATTTAAATAAAACAATTACCATACATTCTCCATGCTCACCAAAAGCTCATAGAAAAGCTTCAGTATTTAACGTCTTCTGAAGCATCAGAAATAAATAAATGTAAAGAAGCAGCTTCCAATCTTCTTTATAGCAATTATAATTTTATCCTCCCTTTTTAAACTACATCCTGATTCCTTTCTTTTCATATTTTTACCCTTTCTAATAATCAAATCCATAAATCACATTTTTTTCCATTTCCAATAAAAATTCCCCAAAGGTTTTCTGTCCCTAACAAATATAATTATTGTCTTGTCCTTAATCAAATAAGACCATTTTATTTTTTCTGCAAATATTGTCATCTTCATCAGCCATTCCACCATTGTAGGTATTTCCAAATCTTCCTAGCTTTGTGCATATAATTATCTTGCTGCAGTTACAAAACTGCACGTACAAAAAACAATCTTCCATTTTCTTTTTCTAATGGACAAGTCCACTATGATAAAAATGACCCTTCGATTTTCCATGTTTCCAACATATAAAGCTAAAGGTGCAGTGGTTAGAGTGTAGCACTGCAGGTTACTTCAGCTGACTGCTAGCTGCAGTTTAGAAATTCAAATCTCACAGGCTCAAGGTTGACTCAGCCTTCCATCTTTCCGAGATGGGTAAAATGAAGACCCAGATTGTTGGGGGCAATATGCTGACTCTGTAAACTGCTTAGAGATGGCTGTAAAAATACTATGAAGCGGTATGTAAGTCTAAGTGCTATTGCTATTGCTATACATTTAAAGTAGTTTAATATAGCCTAGATAATTTTTCTGATATTATATACCCATGATAAAAAGTTCTCTTTTAAATTATAAGGAATATTTCAGTCCTTTCAACCATGTCATCTCCCATTGATCCAACTGTATATTATAAATGAAATTCTTAGCTAATTTTATCCTACACTCTTTAACTTGTTTTTTCTCCATTTCAAATTTTAGTAAAAGCTTATGCATTTTGGCAATGACATTTTCATCATTTGTACATAATGCAGTCTCATATTCCATTTTATATAACACATTTCCAGTTGCCTTTTTGTCTAAATTAAGCCTTTCTTTTAATTGTGTACATAAGAACCATTGAAAACTAAATGCCTTTACAGTTAATTGTTCTCTTGATTTCGTTTTTAGTTCATCATGTTCCCTAATTAACATCCCTTGGTATGTTAACCATTTCTCCTTACTCTCTGATTCTGTTGTATAATATGCTTTCTGTGCTGAAACTAACTAAGGGAACCTCTAGCACTGTTTCATACTCTCAGTATGGCATTTCTAGCATAATGATTTTTAAAATCTACATTACTATTATCATACCATAAAAAGCCATGCCACCCAAATCTGAAATTATGACCCTCTAGTGTTAATATCCATTTAATTCTGAAAAGTAACCACTCTTTCATCCAAATTGAATGGCAGGCTGTAAAATATAATTTAAAATCAGGCAAGCCCATTAGTTTGAAGCAAATAAAGGTAAAGGTTCCCCTCGCACATATGTGCTAGTCATTCTCAACTCTAGGGGTCAGTGCTCATCTGTCAACATCACTTCATTCAGTAATCAGGAAAGAAAACCACTGGACTCCATTTGAATTGAAATCAAGTGTACTTTTGCTAATTATAAATGAACAGTTGCAAAGCTAAGCTGAGTCTGGTTAATTAGGCGCGAAAACTAATAATATAATGTATAATTCATTCCCCTCCCCTTGGCATCGCTGTGCACAGTCCAATAATATTTCCCCCAAATGTCAGGTGTGAGATAACTTCGAAAGGCATCACCAGGATGGAATGCTGGACCGTTGGCCTTGGCGGGAAACACCCCTCTCCACATGCGCAGTAAGGTGGTCAGGTCAGCGTCTAGAAACTTCCTCCAGCACATCAATGATTCCCCTCCCAAATACCATGCCCCTCTCCCTGTTTCAATGGCAGCCGAAGCAGCAGCAAAGCAGAGGCTGACATCATCTCTGTTTCAAAGCTGAAGAGCCAGCACTGTCTGAAGATGTGTCTGTGGTCATGTGGTTGGCATGACTAAATGCCAAAGGCGCATGGAACAGAGTACTTTTCCACCAAAGGTGGCCCCTATTTTTCTACTTGCATTTTTATGTGCTTTCAAACTGCTAGGTTGGCAGAAGCTGGGACAAGTAATGGGAGCTAACTCCGTTACGCAGCACTAGGGATTCAAATTGTCGAACTGCCAACCTTTCTGACCGACAAGCTCAGCATCTTAGCCACTGAGCCACCGTGTCCCTTTTAGAAGCAAATACATTCATATCCAAAATTCCAATGATTAAAAGAATAATTTAAATACACTATGCAGGATTTGGAGTTTAAATCTCAAAAATTTGGATTGTAGAGTCTCAAAAGATCTTGACTCTTGACAAATATACTGTGGCCCATAGAGTAGAAGACTCATCATTTTAGCTTTATATTCTACCGAACTAGGCAATTAATACCTTTTCTATTGTTAAATTGCATAGTGTATAAATACGTACGTACGTACGTACGTACATACATACATACATACATACATACAGTGGGTTTTTTTTTGTCAAAGCACATGGTGTGCCCAAATATGGGAGGGAGCATACTGCTTCTCTTTTGCCTTCCAGCCCCACTCCAGGGACCTTTCAGGCAGACAAACCATTTTTTGTGTTGTATATTTGGCACACTAGGTGCTTTGAATCATTCCCCTGGCTCATCTGACAAGGGAGGAGAGCTTGTGGCTTAGAGGTTAATACAATTGCCTATTATATAAAAACAGCCCAAGTTCAAATCCCAGCAAGGCTATGGCTAGCTGATGAGAGCTAAATAGCTTGAAATAGATCTATACTAGTCTCTCTTCATTTCTTTATCAACAAAAATGCAATATATATCTCAACTGAATTCCTGCCTTTCAATCAGAAATTCTGTAAGGCTATAGTATGTTAAGGATAGATCATTTATTGTATTGTATTCTACTTTTGAAAATGGGTCTTCAGGACTACAGGGTGAGACTAAAACAGAACCAACTCCATTGTTCCTTGTCAAGGAAAAGAATAAAATGAAATGGGAGAACAATGGCAAGTAGAAAAAACAAAAAGAGTCTTGCAGGAAAAAGAATAGCTGACAACAAAGCTACTGGTATAGTGTTTGAAAGTAACTGACAAGGGCAGCAGATACTTCTTGGAAATTGCACAGCAGGGTCGAGAATAAACCCTTTTCTTGTCCTAAAGCTCTGTTAGAAACTTTTTTAGTCTTCACAGATTCAGAACTGTTGTGTGAAACCCAGAAACCAGGAAGAACTTAGAACTCTTGGAACCAAGATAAGAATTACTGAGTTATAAATAGAAGTAGCTACTACTAGCTCAGTAGTTAGCAAAGAGAAGTTTGGAACAGGATAGTCCACATACTCTTCTTAAATAAACAGGAGATGCACCACATAAACACAGGGACTTGATAATCTCTTAAACCCATTCACAGCATGAAGTTTGAAGGGCCAGATGGTTTCCAAAAAAACTATTTGCACTTGATGAAAAGTAACATATGGATAACAGATTTCAACGTAAGGGCCATTGATAGAGAGGTGTGTGGTTTCTTTTAAAGATATTCTAGCTATGTTATGATTAAGAGGAACTAGAAATAATATTACTACAAGGATCACAGAAAGGATCACAAATACGACAAAAAAAAATTGGCTTACTGACCATCAATTTAATAATTATTTGCACAGTTGATTGAGAAAAAGGGGCAAATCTGTTGCCAATTTCTGTCAAGCATCTCTATTTTGCATTTCCTTACCTTTTTCTTTTCTCCTGCAGCTACGAAGGAGAATGAAAAAGAGAAAGATATATTTGTGTTTTACCATGAACTGGGCAAATATTCTCCCTTTAAATGTAAACTGTGATCTTAGTTTCTGATGCAAACTGTATTGCAAAGAACTAGCTAATGAAAAAGCATGCCTTTGGTCTCCTCACAAAAATAAAAATAAAAATTAGTTATGCTTTCTGCTTTGGGGTCTGATAGTATGAAGCAGTCCTGAGTGAAAGAACTTAATGATTTCTAACTCGATATTGAATAACAAGATTTCAGTAAGACTTTTACAAGGAAATAAGCATCGTAAGTACTTTCCCACAACTATCTCAGTTCAGCCCAGCAGGCAGTGGATGTCAAAACAAAAATTAAGATGGCAGCTATGACCACAGAATTCCAGTTCTGACCACTGTTTTAGGTTTATACATGTTAAAAAGGGGGCCTCACGTATGCTGTCATGGCTGCCATCTTGATTTTTTTTTTTTGACATTTCCCATTGAGGATCCTGGCTTATTCCATAACTTAGAGAAACTGTCAAATATTATTATTGACAACAGTGCTTTTTACACACACACACACACACACACACACACACACACACACACACACCAATACTTCTCCAACAGTGTCATTGCTTATGAAAAGAACCTTGGTTAGAAGTCTGTGGTGATGGTGATGATTGTCAACCAGTATTCACAATTGAAGCAGAAAATAGATAGAAACATCACGGGGGGGAAAATCTCCAAGATATTCGCTACAAATAAATGTCATAGTGTTCTCTCAATGTGCAAGGACAGCCAAGTTATTTTGCCCTTGGTCCTCCCTTCCCTTTTCTCTGAGAACAAAACCACAAAACCAAAACCTAGTGCATTTTTGTCACAACCCCTCAACCTAATTTTCCTGTGATGAAGTCCTTCTCCTGCATAATGGTAGGGTCCATTTCCCATATTCAGAATTACTATATTGGAAAGGTTAACAGTAGAGATAAGGGTACTATTGCCAAGTCTATAATCAACTCTGCATAAATGTATCTCCTAATTAGTTTATTTATTTATTAGTTTGTCAAACATGTACAAGATGGCAGGTATAATTGGACATGAACAAAGGAAATGAATACAAATAAATGGGGACAGCAGGACAGGGATGGCAGGCAAGCTGGTGCGCTTATGCACGCCCCCTTTACGGACCTATTAGGAATGAGGTGAGGTTCACGGTTGACAGTTTAAGGTTGAAGCTGTGAGGGTTTGAGGATGTAACAATGGAGTCAGGTAGAGCATTCCAGGTGTTGATCACTCTGTTGTATGTGTAGGAGAGAACATAAAAATTAATGTATATTTACTTTGGGAATTTGTGTGTGTCTGTGTATCTATGCATCTATCAGGGGTGGGTTGCTCCCGGCATTACTGCCGGTTCGATGCATGCAAAAGATTTTTTGGCATACGTGTGCATTTGCAAAAAAAAAAAAAGGTCTGTGCATGTGCAAAACATTAAAAAAAATAAAAAAAATAAATTTGTTCAGTTACAATTGTTCTGCTTATGCGCAGAACCCAAAAACAAGATGGTGGCCCTGTAGGAGAACCTGTTCGGGGGTGTGGCAGGCCTGGGTTGTTACCTGTTCCAGTTCAGTTCGGACTGAACTAGTCCAAACCGTTAGGAATCTAACGGTCTCTGGTATCTATGTATATGTATATATTAAAAATGTGTTCAATATAATGTTAGCTTTCTATTCTTGGAGAACCAAGGGTACCTCCTCATGATGGTTGTCTGGGAATTTTTTTAAATAGGATGGGAAGTCACTGAAGGTATTTTCTGTTCAAGAGAAATAGGACCGACACTCAGCGAGCACACCCAAGAGAGAGAGAGATAGGCTATCATTGGAAAGTCAGCAGGAGTTAAAGGGTAGTAAACCCATGAATAAAATACATCAATGGGCAGCATTCCAGTTGAGAAATGAAAACTTGTCTGTGACAGGTTAACTCCATGGTCTCTACACAGAAAACAATATTTAAGAAAGTGCTTGACAGTCTTTGAACAGGAAACTAAGCTTTTCCATTGCTTCCAACTGGGCAGCATCAGACCATTTGGCATCTGAATCAACCAATTCTTAGATAGGGGGGCATCAGCAGGGTGTCAAAATGGTCCACCTCTCTCTTTCTTTCAGACTGCAGCATCAGCATGAGTTCAGATTGGACAGCCTCAATGACTCTTTTCACTGAAGCAAGAAAAATTTGGACCATTGGGGTCTTTTTAAAAAAGCATGAGGGCTTTTAGTAGAAAGGTACAACATGCTGTTAGTTATAGGAATGGCTACATCTGGCTACCAAAAAAGGTAGATAAAATGGATGCAAACAGAGATTTTGGCAACATGCAAGGTGTACCTGCGCTGGATGGTTTGGGAAGAAAACTTGCAAATGACATATGGGTAAAATAATAGTGGGACACTCTGCAGATCTGCAGTGCTCCATGAAAACTTGCCAACACAAATGCCAATCATCATAATTTTTGTCTGCATTAGCCCCAATGTTTTTGTTTTTATTTAAATGTAGTTATTTCAACACATTAAGCGAACTTGACTTTAGTCAATCTTTTAACTGAAAGTAAAAGCCTTTTCTTAGTTCATAATTTAAAGAAATCATTTGCTTAATAAAACACTGTCAATAAAGCTGCCAAGAATGCTGTCTAGAAAATAATAGCAGTTTCTTAAAAGTGCATACATTGCCGTTGTAACCATTGAGTTCATTTTTATGACTCAAGCTTAGGCATCAATTGCTGCCAGCTTTTCCAGTAATTGCTAAGATTGAGACAGAGGACAGAAATCATTGTGTAGATTACGCAAAAGAGAACTGAACGAATCTTAAATCAAGATGTGTATGCATCAGTGGTGAGACCCTGCTGGGAGCACCAGGTACCGTTTCGGTACTGTGCTCTGGAGGGCCCACCCACCCGCCCGCTCTCCTTACTACTATTTGAGCCAATTGGGGTATTTGCGCACGTGCACAGAGCATACGGTGCCTGCGCGACATTCTACCGAGCAGCTGGAGCGTCACGGGAGGTGGGTATGCATGTGCATGCTGCGTGCGTGCACATGGTAGGCGCCTGGCCCTGTTACACTGTACCGGTTGCAACAGGATCTGGAACCCACCCCTGGTATGCATACACATATGCACAGATAGTCACAAATAAAGGTAAAGGAAAAAGTTCCCCTTGCACATATGTGCTAGTCGTTCCCAACTCTACAGGGCAGTGCTCATCTCCGTTTCAAAGCTGAAGAGCCAGCACTGAAGGCACACAGAATGCTGTTACTTTCCCACCAAAAGTGGTCCTTATTTTTCTACTTGCATTTTTACATACTTTCGAACTGCTTGGTTGGCAGAAGCTGGAACAAGTAACGGGAGCTCACTCTGTTACACAGCACTAGGGATTCGAACTGCCAAACTGCCAACCTTTCTGATCGACAAGTTCAACGTCTTAGCCACTGAGCCACCTACTCACACATACACACCCGTATATAGGATTTGGGGAGAGAGTGTAATATAAATTATCTGGAAAAAGGCTGGAGACATTCGGAGTCCATATTGATAAGCCATCGCAAGTGGGAGAGATATGAAAGCTTTGTTTTGCTTTATAATTCTTGCTATAGTGGCTCTTGCATTGTGCATTTGCGGGGAATACAAAGCTGCCTCAGGCTTGGAATCAGCACAGGGCACCAGCAGTCAGAGGCCTCCCCAAAGAATCACTGCCCTGCTACCAGGCTCCTGGGCAGCAGCTCAGAAGTTCAAATGGCGGCGTGAAGGCAGCTGGTCCTGAACACAACCCTCATGTTGCCACTGTCAAAGCCTGGCTGAGCACATCAAAGGCAGCCGGGTCAGTGAAGGAGCCCTCAGACAAGAGTCTGTGAAGGCTGTATGTGAGAGTTTATCTTGAGCACCAGGAGGGTAATTATTCTGTTTTTCCTCTTACCTAAATCAAGTCCAGAATATAAGAGATGCCTCTAGGCTATCACAGTCTCTTTTCAAAGACATGCAATTGAATGTGCTTAAGTATTCAGGCCAGCAGCTTTGAGGTGGGTGGGATGAAAAGGAACCAGGGATTAATTTAATATTTGAGGATGAGTGCAGGACCTCTGGAAAAGCAGAGAGATTGCTTTAGATGAAACAGGCAAAAGTTTGATTTTATTTTATATCTAAGAAGGTTTTCCCGTCTGTAGAATCCATTGAGAAAAGACACTTCATCAGCACCGACAGTTCTGGTCAGAGGCCATGTGCCCTGAAGAAAGGACAGAGAAGCGGAGCCTCTGTTTTCAGGTGCTCATTCAGTGGGGAGGAGGGAGGGGCCAGTATCTGCTGTTCATATCTCCTCACACCTTTGTGGAGTTTCCAACTCTTACTTCCAACTTCTTACCCATCCCCACTTTTGTAGGTAAATTATAGTGAATGTAGCAAAGTCCTACACTTAGGCAAGAAAACCAAAAGTGCATACATAGACTGGGTGAAACCGGGCTTAACAGCAGTGAGAGGGATCTTGGAGTCTTAGTGCACAACCAGCTAAATATTAGCTTGCGGTGTTCAGCGGCAGCCAAAAAAGCCAACACAATCCTAAATTGCATTAACAGAGGAATACTATCAAGATCAAGTGAGATGCTAATACCACGCTATAAAGCTTTAGTAACACCACACCTAGAGTCCTGCATCCAGTTTTGGTCACCACACTATACAAAAGATGTTGAGACTCTAGAACAGTGGTTCCCAACCTTTTTGTGGCCATGCCTCACCTAAACATCTCTAAAATCCTGATGCCCCCCCCTCCGCCTTGTGATATATAATTTTTACTTTACTCAAAAAGTGCACTCTATTCACACGGAGGAAGCCTAAAAGGTCATTAACTTGGTTTAAAGAAGGTTCAAATTGCCCCCCTGTGGGGTGTGGGCCCCACATTGGGAACCACTGCTCTAGAAAGAGTGCAGAGAAGAGGAACCAAGTTGATTAGGGGACAGGAGGCTAAAACACACAATGAATGGTTGCAGGAATTGGGCATGGCTAGTCTAATGAAGAGACGGACCAGGGAGACATGATAGCTGCATTGCAATATCTAACAAGTTGCCACAAAGAAGAGGGAATCAAGATATTTTCCAAAGCACCTGAAGGCCAGACAATGAATAATGGATGGAAAACTGATTAAGGAGAGATTCAACCTAGAAATAAGGAGAAATTTTCTGACAGTGAGAGCAATTAACCAATGGAGGAGAAGTTGCCTTCAGAAGTTGCCTTCAGAAGTTGTGGGAGTTTCATCACTTGAAACTTTCAAGAAGAGATTGGACTTCCATTTGTCAGAAATGGTGTAGGGTCTCTTGCTTGGGCAGGGGGATTGGACTAGATGACTTATAAGGTCCCTTCCAACTCTGTTAATCTGTCTGTTTAAATCTGTTGTGACATGCTGGCATCGTAGCTACCACATGATTTTTCTTCCCTTGTGAATAAGGATCAGGCAGTCTGCAGGGCATAGCCAAAGAAGTATTAAAATGTTATAATTTCATGGTGGCAATCAGCAATTTTTAATTGGATAGTTGGGGTGGGCTGCTGGGTGTTTGCAGGGGTTTCGGAGAACCTCTAGCTAAGATTCTGTGCAGTTTGGAGAACTCTCAAATCCCACTCCTGCCTGGCCCTGCCCACCCCACCCTTCCCAGGAGTCCCCACAGGGCCTGTTTTGGCTGCAGGTAAGTGCAGGGCGTGCGTGAAGGCTTGGGGAGGGTGAAAAACGGACCTACTGGAAGTTCAGGAAGGCCGGAAACGGGCCTCCAGAGCCTGGGGAGGCTGTTTTCACCCTCCTGGAGGCTCGGGGAAATCCCCCGAAGCCAGGGGAGGGCAAAAATGCCCCCCCCATCGTGGTGCAAGAGACCCACTAAGCCATGCCCACCCAGCAACCAGGCAGAGAACCCCTTGCTAAAAATTTTGTAGCCCACCCCTGGATAGTTTCATATAATTGTCATCTACCATGTCTTGAAAGCAACTACTCAGGATATTGAATGTCAATATATATAAATTTCACCATTCATTCATTCATTCATTCATTCATCTCCAATTCCTAAAAATAACAGATTGTTTAAATTTGTATTATAAATTGTGAGGCTATCCGTTATTTATTTCTGATTTTTTTTAAAAATAATACATATTACTGAAGCTTCACAGCGGTTAAACAACATAGCAAGATGATAAAAACTGTTAATATAATTCTGCTTTAGTAACAAGTCCACCAGAAAGCTTCAATTTAGAAATTACTGAATCAGCCTTACTGTCTTTCACCATGTCCTAGGCTTCAAAACATGCTGGCCCACTCAGTGATCTGGACAGAAGATTGTTGAATTGAAGGTTGGGGGAACACTTTTAGAAAATGCTTGAGGAGTCAGTTAAAATCAATTACGGTATTCCCCACCACTTTTTTTTTTCACTCCAAGTTTTTACAGTAAACTTTTTTCCTAGGTATTGCTTGGAGTGTCCAAGCATGGGTTAACTTCAGCTTGCTGCCCAAGTTTAAAGTCTTGTGTAGCCACGCCTCCTGCTCCCTTTGGAGGCCAGTTTGAAAAACTCAGTCGCCCTAAAAGGATGCAATTGGGGAGCTCCAGTTCTTGGACAGCAAGCTGGACTCTCCAAATTAGAATAGTGTAGCCTTTTCTTATTTTTGTTTCACTGTTGTAGCCATAGATAGCCTTAGGTTTTGTTGCTTTGTCTTGGAAAACATATCTCTTCATTTCTTGGCTTCTCTCACGCGCGGATCAGGCTGCATAGAGCGCAACAGCCTTCTGCGCCCACACGCAGTTGAGGCAACACCGGGAAGCTCGTTAGTGGCCACTGATGAGCTCAGGGGCCAGGTAGGAAGGACAGGAACCCCAGTAAGCTGTCGGAGGACTTTTTTTAGCCCCGGAGGCTCTACTGAGCTCTCCGGATTGCCGATAGTAACCCTAGTGCTGCTGCAAGCTTGCGGTGGCCATTTTGGAACAAAAACAGCGTGCACTTTAAATTCAAGCCATTTCTTCAGTGCTGCAGCCTGGTCCTCTCGCAGATCGCCGTTGGGGGGGTGGGAGGAATTAATCATGTGTCCTTGCTCTGGGTCTCCAGGCAGGCCTCCCCCTCCCCAGGAAGCTCTTAATTAGTGGCTGCAGGGAGTTTGGCTTTCTCAGGCCATTCCCTGGTTTCTCATATCATCGCGGATCTGCGGGCGCTCCTGGGACTTCCAATTTGGCACCATTTTTCATCGCTGCATCCCCTGCCTGGGCCCGTTGCCTCAAACTTCAACTCAATTCTGGTTCACCTCTTATCTGCTCCAAGCAATTTCCTTGGACAACGAGTGTTGGGGCTGGTGGTTCAACCATGACCAGCAAGTGAGTGGACAAAGCTAAAGATCAGGCAGGGCCTCCCACCAGCAAGCGCAGCAGGCCCAATGGTGACAGTGCAGCATGCCCTGCAAAAGGCAAACAGCCCAAAACAAAAATAGTGTCCAAGGCAGAAGAGAGACTGGCAGAGAGGCACCAGAGAGTCATAGAAAAAACAATTTCAGAGGTCTCAGGGCACCCAAGGGCTTGACAAGGAACTTCCTCCACCTTCTGATGTTCCTGCAGACCCCTCCATTCTAGATCCTCCACCAGAGGGATCTCCATCTGTAGGGGAGGAGGGGGATTTTGGTTTATCCCCTAATCCATCTAGGGCATCTCCCAGATCTCTAGCCTCATCCCTGGAGGAAGAATACATGGAGGAGGCTTGTTCCCTGATGGAGGAGGTACTTCCTCCTTCCAGGCCTAAATCTGGAGCATTGCCCCAGGCTCAGGAACCTGCTCCTGAGCTGTCCCCAGCAATGAAAGAGGTGGTTGCACGTGCAATATCTATGGGGATTGCGGATGGCATCCAGCAACTTGGCCTTATTTTACCTCTCCCAGGCTGAACCAGAGCTAAAGTGAGGGTTGCTGTCAGCCTCTGTTTTGCTGCTTGCTTTTCGGCTGCCATTGAAACAGGAAGGGAGGGCATGGTATTTGGGTGAGGGAAATAATCTGTATAGGAGGACTGTTAATTGGGAGTTGTTCTCACCATTCGTTTGCGCATGTGGAAGGGGGGGAGTTTCCCGTCAAGGCCAACTGTCCAGCATTCCAACCTGATGATGATTTTTGAAGATGTCTCCCACCTGACAGTTGTGGTGATATACGATTGGACTATGGGCTGGGGTACTGAGGGGAGGGTAATGAATCATGTATTGATATCTATTGCTTTCGCGCTCTTTTGCTCAGATCCAGCTTTGCTTAGCTTCTCATCGCTTATAATCAGTAAAAGTACACTTAATTCTGAAACATGGAGTTGAGTGGGTTCTTTCTTGGTTATTAAGTGAAGGAGCCGTGACATTAAACTGGATCTCACTTCGCACCCATCCCGGAGCGAACACCTTCCGAGGGGGGTGGACCCAACGCTGAGGAATGTCCCTCCATGGCAGTGATCAAGAGGAAGACATAGCCGCAAGCCCTTCGGTGACGGAGCTCTTGGCTGACCTGCAAGTAGAGGAACCATCTGTTTGACCCAGGTGGATTTGGGGAGTGGGACAGAAAGAGGGCTCTGAAGAACCGTTGACTGGGATTACTGTGAGGAGACCCAGAAAACCAGCAGCTGACTGCCGAGGCCCTGAAGAGGAAAATCTTATGATGTCCCAAGCCATGAACCTTCTCAAAGGAGCATGGGAAAGACGCCAAACTCGGGAGAGTGGAACGGAGAGAGGAATTGAGGAAGAGATAGAGAGAAGGGCCCCCGAAGGGGGAGTTGTACAAGATGACCCAGTGCCGACCCCAATCCCTGCAGCTAGAGACATTCCAAGAAGGGGGGGGGGGCTCGCAGATGCCAAATGGCTAGAGTTCCTCCTTTAAGTGTAAAATACGGGGGAGAACCAAAAGAGCTTGGCCTATTTCTTATTCAGGTGTAGAATTATATGCAGATGTATGGCCATGATCTGGTTTCTGATGAAACTAAAGTGAGAATTGTATTGATGGCTTTGGAGAAAAAAACAGCAGATTGGATGGTGGGGTTGCACAATGCTGACTCCCCACTTTTGAGAGACTTTAATGGATTTATGGCAGCTTTGAGCAAACGTTTTGATGATCCCCTCACAGAGCATAGAGCCAGAATTAAATTTACAACTCTTAGGCAGGGGAAAAGGCCAGTAGCTGAGTATGTGCAAGAATTTCAGGAGCTGTCAGCTTATATGAGGGGGTGGTCTGAAGAAGCATTGCTAGTCCGTTTCGCTGATAGATTAAACAAAGGGATTTACCAGCATTGTGTGAACAGAAGACCGCCCCCCCAGTAGATTGCAACCCTGGTATGAAGCAGCCGCTGATGTGGAAATTGACCTAGCCAGGCTGTATTACAAAGGAGAAGGTGAGGACGAAGAATCCCCCCCTGCCAACCCCCCCTCCCAAGAATGCCGAAAGGGGGGGAAGGGTGGATTTACAAGCAAACCCAAGCCTTCCGTGTGTTTCTGCTGTGAGAAGGAGGGGTATCATGCCGTGAATTGCCGAGTCAAGATGAGCCAAAGCACCCCACCCCCTCGGAAAGAGAAGAGGCTGGAGAAACCTCCCAGCAGGAGGAAGGAACTAGCCTTGAAAGGGGAGGATCCTTCTCAGCATTTCAACCCTGTGGAAGGAGAAAACGAAACCCCCAGCTCTTCGGATGAAAGTGACTCTGATGATGCGGAACGCTGGGTAAGTTCCCGTTCAGGGCCCATGACTATCCCAATTGAGCTTAGAGTGCCCTCTTCTGGCGCACGAGAGAAAATTCTAGCTCTTTTAGATTCCGGTTGTTCACACTGCATTATGAGCCCGGAAATAGTAGAGAAATTGGGATTGAGGCTAAAAACTTTGAAAATCCCAATTGCATTTTGCCAATTGGATGGCTTTATTGCGGGAGGGAGCCCTGCTCATTTTGTTACTGAATCTATTGAGATGTGGATGGGAACCCACCAAGAAACAAGTTTTATTGTGGCTCCAGGGATGGACCGACCCCTTATATTAGGATTGCCCTGGCTGCGTAAATGGAACCCACACATAAATTGGAGGAAAGGTTGGTTACGCATTTGGTCTGCTATGCCCCCTGAAGGGGAAGAAGGGGTTCCAGAACCGAATAAGGCAGACCCCAACCTAGCAGCCAGAGGGCAGGAAAAAATTGAAGGGGAGGAGAAAATCCCAAAAGAATACTGGGACCTGAAAGATGTTTTCAGTGGGAAATCTTCAGATAAGTTGCCCTCACACAGACCCACCGGTTGCAGCATTGATATTCAACCTGGAGTAAAACTCCCGAAGCCCCAAATTTATTCAATGACCCCTAGGGAAATGGACGAATTGAGAAAATTCATTGACAAAAATTTGGAAAGGGGCTTCATTGAACCAACTAGGCCCTGAGTGGCTGCTCCAGTCTTATTCAGAGAAAAGAAAGATGGCTCCTTTTGTCTCTGTGTTAATTTTAAAAACCTTAACGGAATTTGTGTCCAAAATGTCCACCCTTTACCACTGATGAAGGACATGCTAGCCCAACTGGGTAAGGGGAAAATTTTCACAAAGTTAGATCTGCGAGAGGCATACTATCGGGTCAGAATTAAGGAAGGGGATGAGTGGAAAACTGTGTTTAATTGCCCTCTTGGCTGTTTCCAATTTCGAGTTATGCCATTTGGACTGCAGGGGGCACCAGCTGTTTTCATGCAATTAATTAATGAGGTTTTATATGATCACCTTTATAAAGGTGTGATGGTCTATCTGGATGATATCCTTATTTACACGGAAAAACGTGAAGAACACGTGAAGCTTGTTCGCATAGTACTCAAAAAGCTTCATGCAGCAGAACTGTATGCTAAATTATTCTCAGGAGCAATCGGGTAGTGTCTCTCCTCCTGCCTCCTCGGCCATCAGCGAAGCATCTGACACTAAGGAGGGTGTTCAGGATGCCCCAGGCTTGTCAGGGGACAAGAATCCGGCCCTGATATCCCCGCATTCTCGGGCTTGTTCAAGTCATCTATGTTTCGAGCCATTCTTACCAAGGCTAGGTACTCATCTATTCAGATAGGACTCCCCGCACAATCTGATAAGAACTCCACAGACCAGGGTAATAAGGTAACCTTTGGATCTCAGGATCAAGGTGCATGCCTTTTCAAGGAAACCACCCCTTCTCAGGATCTGGTCCCAGCTCTTCCTGGATGTTGTCCAGCACCAATGGGCTCAACCGGGGTCAATGGCTAATCCCAGTGAGGTTGATAGAAAACTCTACTCTATGGAGGCTGGCATGGAGGACCTCCTGAAGCTCCCTCAGGTAGATGATCCCATAGTGGCCCTAACCTCAAATTTGGTTCTCCCAGCTGATCTACTCAAGGCTGAGGACAAGAGGGCAGAGAAGACCTGCCATAAGACTCATATGGCCACAGCGCAGGCCATGAAAGCCTCTTCATCCTCTTCCTACTTCAGTAGGGCAGCCCTGTTATGGCTGCATAAGTTAGTATCCAATCTCCCAGTTGGCGACACTAGATTGTGCCAGGACGTTAACAAAATAATTGCAGCGATTCAGTATTCGGCCGACGCTTCCCTTAACGCCACCAAATTCTCTGCTAGAGCCCTTGCTTCCAATGTGACCTCGCGCCGGCTGCTGTGGTTTTCGTCACTGGCAAGCAGACATGAAGGCAAAATGGAAACTAGCCTCAGCTCCCTTCAAGGGTGGCAAGCTTTTTGGGGAGGCCTTGGACTCGGTCTTAATTGAGTCCAAGGATAATCGCAAGGTCCTACCAGCTGCTACCAAGTTACCAAGATGGACTAAGTGACCGTCACCGGTCCCCTCCCATTGGGGGCCGTCTACAATTGTATGCTCTTTCACCAATTATCCGAGAGATTCAGTCGTCCAACGATAGACCTGTTTGCCACTCTGACAAACACACACCTCCACTGGTTCTTCTCGCAATTCCAGTGCCCCAGAATGGAAGGGACGGACGCACTTCAGTGCCACTGGCCTCCCGGCCTACTCTACGCCTTCCCGCCTCTCAACCTCATCCCTCAGGTAATCAAGAAGGTTCTGTTGGAGGGTGCGGAAGTACTGCTGGTCGCACCGCATTGGCCGAGGCGATGCTGATTCACCGATCTTGTCGATCTGTCAGTGACCAAACACTGGCACATTCCTCAGATCTCCCTCAGTCAGGGGGCCATTCCTCACCCAGACCCTCAGTGGGTCCAGTTGGCCATCTGGAACTTGAGGGGGACCTCCTGACAATTTCTTGGACAAGGTCATCCACACCATCCAGGCGTCCAGACATCCTTCCACGGTGCGTATCTGTGATGTGACTTGGACAGCTTTCTCATCTTGGTGTCAGTCGCATCAGATCATCGTCTCTGCAGCGACTATCCCACAAATCCTTGAATTTCTCCAGTATGGATTGGACAAGGGTCTTGTCCTCAACATGCTGTGGAGACAGACAGCTGCCTTTTTCACCATCTTGTCCAGAGATGACACTCTACCACTCAACAGACATCCCAGGGTTTACAGCTTCCTGAAAAGAGCTACCAACCTATGCCCCCCGACGGTCCACTAGTACCCAACGTGACATCTGGTGATTGTTCTGCAGACCTTGACCTCGGCCCCATTCGAACCGATTCGCTCTATCACCTTGTGACACTTATCATTTAAGACTGCCTTTCTTATCGCCATCACTTCGGCTCGCAGAATTTCTGAACTGGCGGCTTTATCAGTCAGAGAGTACCACTGCGTTGTGCATCCAGACAGGGCCATTCTTTGTCTTGATCTCTCCTTTCTCCCCAAAATTAACACCTTATTTCACAGGTTGCAGGAGGTGATTCTCCCTGATTTTTGCCTGCCTCCCAGGAACCCCAGGGAGCGTGTTTGGCACAAGCTGGACGTATGTCAGGCAGTGTGCATACACAAGAAGAGGACAGCTTCTTTTTGCAAGTCCGAATCTTCTTTGTATCTTTCCAGCCCGTGTTGATGGGCAGGAAGGTTTTCTCCTCGACTATAGGACTTTTATGCGTGCATGCATAAAGATGGCCTACAAACATCAGGCCCGACCGGTGGTTCCTCTCATTCAATAAGGAGTGCCGCGACCTCAGCTGCTTGGGCAACGCAAGTGCCCATTGAGGAAATATGCAGGGCAGCTACTTGGTCCTCATCATCTCCATTTATTCGCAACTATAAATTAGATTCCTTCGCAACCGCTGAGGCCTCCTTTGGAAGAAGGGTTTTGCAGCAGGTACTCATAGCTCCGGAACAACGAGACCATCCTTCCCACCCTGGGACTATATAGCTTGGGTATGTCCCATGCTTGGACACTCCAAGCACCGCCTAGGAGAATGACCGTTGGCTTACCTGAATGGTCATTCCCTAGGCGCTGTGGGAGTGTCCAACCTTGCCCTGGGGTGGTCTAGTGGAGCCCATGTTACCACTTCTGAGGACATATCCCACCTTCTTACAACATCCTTTTAGGTCTCATCTCCTCGTTTTTCAAACTGACCTCCAAAGGGAGCAGGAGGCGTGGTTACACAAAATACTTTAAACTCAGTCCTTGGGCAGCAAGCTAGTTAACTCATGCTTGGACAGTCCAGCATGGCGCCTAGAGAATGACCATTCAGGCAAGCCAACGGTCATTCTCAGAATATATAACACATTTTGAAAATGAGAGTCAGAATTGGTAATGTTAGGTTAGCTCCCCGTGGGGAGAGCGAGTACGTTCAGAGAAGCGTTGTGAGAGTTGTGTTGGAGAACACACAAACCAGCATACAGAGACACTGCAGTTTAAATAGGCTTTTACTTTCATGGAAATAGAGGTATCAGAATCCATCAAATAGTCCAAGTCATACACGGATAAGACAGTCAGTCATCAACGTCTTTCAGTTAAGGGATAATCCAAATAGCATAGTCCAGTAACACATAATCAGTTCAGTACTCAAAGTTTTCTAGCAGTTGCAAAAACTTACAATAGCTCACGGCACTTTCTAACAACCAGCTTCCAAAACACTGAGATCAGATCAGCCCAGCATCTAACAAACAGAGAACTAATAGTCGTTCTGGCTCCCTCTTATGGCCGATTGAGGAAAACAGCAACCAGTCACATTTTACAGTATGATTTAAAGAAACAGGTATAGCATTGTTACATGATTTATATATTGCCAACGCAACCATTAGATTATATTCCTAACAGGTTTTTCCTGCACTAAGGATGATATACCAAGTTGCTTTACATTGCCAGTTCATTGTGCAATTTGCTTCTATTTCATCTAGTTTCATTTGCAGCTTTTCAAACAGCAGGGCAGAGAGTGTTCCTTAAAAGCACTATTTCCAGTCTTTTCCAGAAAGCAATTAGATTTTTTTTTTGTTCCCTATTGAATGATGTTTGCTCAGTTCTTGTTTCAGCTGGGATATGAAATGTCAAATAGCACAGTAGGGCAATGATAAAAAAATGAATGTCACACTGTGACTTCTAACATTGTATCCTAACCTATGCAGTTTTCTTATTCTTAACAACTTCCCTCTATTTTTTTACACCAGCTGAAACTTCCCCTGTACTTCAAGTTACAAGTTCTTTTTCTTTTTCTTTGGGGGGAGGGAGAGCAGGTTTTTGAAAGTTTTTTTTTGTCATATTGGATAAATTAATGTCAGAGGAAGAGCACTTTTCTTTGAGTTGTAATTGTAGCTGTCATGATTTAGAAATATTGCACAATGTTTCTTTACGCAGGATGGAAGGCAGACTCACCTGGCGGTTTCACACTTGTTGGTCCGAAGGTCTCTAATAGCTTAGGAGTAGTTAATGAGCAATTTCTGAAAGTTATCAGAAAGAAGTCAAGGTAGCAGCAACCATGATGGTACAAAGATCGACCTGTTTTTTATGAACTTTATGTTCATGTTCACTGTGCACTGTAGTAATTGCAAATATGGAAAAAGAAATTGTGTTAATTGCCTCCCTTCCCATGAATAAAAGTAATAGCTGTCTAATGCATGCATATGGCACTAAATATTGATAGAGCCCAGAGGTGGGTTTCACATAAGTTTACAACCCGTTTGCCACGTGCCAAAACTCTGAGCGCCTGTGCATGCTCCTTCAGCAGTGTGCATGCCTTTTGTGCATGTGCATGGCCTTCCATGTATGCATTTTGCTTGTGCATGCGGCTTGCCCACCCGCAGGTTGTCACTACCGGTTCGCCTGAACCAGTCTGAACCAGCTGAATAAAACCACTGATAGAGCCAGACTAATCCTATGACTCGAATGGACTTAAAGCCACCTTTCTTCAATCAAATACCAGATGATTGGATAAAGGGGAGAATATGACCCTTATCAGAAAGCCTGCATTGTGTAAAGCTCTTGTTTTCAATTAGGAGTTAGCTTGACCATCCCCAGACATCACTCAGAGAAAGAATAGTCCTTTTATTTTTTAGCCACTAAACAACTACTTCCAAGATTATTGTGTTGGTTTTAATATTTTTTTTGTTTTTGTTTGGGTAAGCAGTTTTGTGGCCACAGACAGTAAAAGAATGCAAAAATAGTAAATCTAATCAGGGAAATCAAAGCAAGAGAAAAGCGGCACACTCTCTGGGATTTAGCATTAACGGTGAAAACTGTTGGAAGGCTACTTCTAAACGTGAGCTCTTAACTGAGTTCAAGAATTTAAAGTACTTGATTTTAAGCTACAGTTAACATTATCTAGAGATTCTGAAAGACACATATATTGAACTAAATTCTAGTATCTCTTATTTTCTAGTAGCACTTACATATTTAGAGAAGTAAAAATATTTAGATTTATATTTTATGGCTTTTTCATGGACTTTTTTTTTAAACAAAATTGTGTTTCTTCTATTAGAAACTTAACTAACCAAGTTGTTTATTTACTCAATATAGCCCCTGTTTATGTGCTCTGGGGGACATCAACAAAATTTGAAATAAAGGAGCTGGCTTGATTCCACAAGAAGGGAGAAGTCATTTGGGACCCATTGATATGTTAAACTCCCTACGTCTTCTTAACTAGTCCTCTGTAGTGGAATTGTAGAAGAAAGATGAGGAGCTACTGGAATGCACCCCTTTTGCTTCATGTGTGAATATTCCCCTGTGAATATTCAAACCTGAAGTAGTCAGCAGCAGCCTGAAGATGACGAATGTGACTTCGTCGAAACGTCGCCAAGACATCTCCAATTCTACGCGGGAGAAAACCCGAACAACTAGAGACCTACATACTAACACCCGCGAAAACCTCAGAAAACATATATATATATGTATATATATATACATATATATACACACACACATGTATATGTATATGTATACACACACACACACACTATATATATATATATATATATATATATATATATATATATATATATATATATATATATATATATATATATATATATATATATAGTGTGTGTGTGTGTGTATACACACACACACACACACATTATATTTATTTATTTTTATTTATATATATATATATATATATATATATATATATATATATATATATATATATATATATTTATTTATTCTAGAAAATAGACAATCATATTTTCCCAGAACTATAGAAATGATCTGTTAAGATGGAAAGGTATAATTTTTTAAAAATTATCCCTAAGAGATGAACTCTGTCTAAACAGAGCTCTTGAAACAGGACTGGTCCCAAGCCAGCTTCGAGATACATCTACTGTTTCTAATGGCTGAAAGAATTTAAGTTCTATTTGTCATTCATTCTACCCATCTGCCTTTGATATTTCTCATATTTTTTACATTTTCAACAAAATCTTGACGAAAGTTTATCAACTTCTGTGTTCAGTGTATCCAGTCCTTCTGATTGTTGCAAGATATTCACCAGTCTTGTAGGAGTAAAATATTCACCAGTCCTGTAGGTGTACGTACTGGCCATCAATCTAAAGCTGACTAGAGATGATTTCTTTACGACAAAGGAGTCAGAAAATATTTCATAAATGAAGTAGAGCAGAAAACCACTGCTCTACTTCATTTATGAGATCAAGATCAAATATTTGTTGGGACAACTCCATGGTTGTCATGGACGATGAGAAATCCTGAGTCATTGATGACTGAACCTCCTTCAGGGCAATCTTGCACCCTACTGGCTTGTGGGGTGGACAGTACATTTACACTCTTGTGTTGGCCTATCCATCCATATACAGCACGACTCACACAAAACTTGTGGCTTGCAGAATGGAGCAATAGTACTTAAACAATAGTAATACATACATACATACATACATACATACACACACACACATACATACACACATACATACATACATACATATATACATACATAAATACGCATATACATATACATACACACAGACACTTCAGATCTTCTAACTTCAACAGTATTGGTCTCTTTCCATAATCCTTTATCATTTTTCCAATAGTTCATTTAAACATAAGTAACATTTCCCCCCCTATATTTATTATTCGCTACTGTGATATCATTTGTTTAAAAAATTACTCATTATTCCACCATAACTTCAATGTCCCGAATGTGTAGTCCCGAATATGTAGGAATGCATTAGAATCTAAGGGAGGTTTGAGAGGGAAATTTAGAGATAGTAAGTTGAAAAGGAAGTGGCTAGCCAAATGGAATGACCCTACTGATTTGAAGCTCCCAATCTCCATCCAGAACCTGAACTTGGAACAGTTGAGGGAGAAGTTCAGGGGGGATGGAGATTCATTGGCAGGCCAGGAGTCATGAAACCCTCAGTGGTCCTGTCTACTCACCAAGGTGGTGCAGTGGTTAGAGTGCAGTAGTGCAGGTTACTTCAGGTTACTTGCAGCTCGGCAGTTCAAATCCCACCAGGCTCAAGGTTGACTCAGCCTTCCATCCTTCCGAGGTGGGTAAAATGAGGAGTCAGATTGTTGGGGGCAAGAGGCTGACTCTGTAAACTGCTTAGAGAGGGCTGTAAAAGCACTATGAAGTGGTATATAAGTCTAGTTACTATTGTTAAGTGCTACTCCTTCCCCTCCTATTCTTCAACTGGCAGCACCGATGGCTCTGGCTGTGGCCAAGGCCCCAGCATAGATAGTGGTGGCAGTGAGCTTCTTTACGCCACCTCTGTTCCAACCAGTAGCACCGGTAGCACCAGCTACTGTCGGAGCCCCAGCACAAGCAGCCACAGTTAGAATTGTAGCACTGGCACTAGTGGCAGCAGCTGGTATTCTGCCACAGGGGATTGTCCTTGTATGGGAGGAGCACCAGCTACCCTCACCCTCAATAGATGCCCAACTCTCCTAGCCCATTTCCTGGTTCAAGCCTGTCACCACATAGAACATTATGGAACAATGTACATAGACGCTGGGCCGGGTCCATGTCATCATGGTCAACCTGGAAGAGAACGCTTTGGAATGGTTGGTGTCACTGCATGATGAAAATGCCCCAGAGTTGGATGACCTCGAGACCTTCATGCAAGCCCTGTGGGAGTGGTTTGAAGACCCCCATGGTGGTTTGGTGCACGTAAGCCTGTATCTGTGCCCTTAAGCAGGGAAAGTGACCAGTAACACAGTACCAGTGGTGGGTTGCGGGAGCAGCAGGCATTGTTGCAGTACGGTACTTCGGAGGGCCCGCCCATCCACGTTCCTGAGCTGTATTTGACCCAACCGGGCCATTTGCGCACGCAGCATACGGTGCCTGCTCGACCCTCCGCCGAGCAGCTGGAGGATCGTGGGCAGTGGGTGCGAATGCGCGCGCAGTGCCCATGCACGTGGTGGACACCCGGCCCCATCACAGCAACAGGATCCGGAACCCACCATTGCAGAATACATACATTTACATAACAGTAAAGTTATACTCTTGGTAAAAAAAATGTCCCAGCAATTTCTTTTGCTATCTAACCCATTGGGACAGTTGACACCTTGTAGCACAGAATATCCTGGCAAATTAAACTCAAGGAGTGAATTTCCTCCCTTGAGGCAGCTTGGTCTCCAGGATACCACATCAGATCAAATAGATACAGGGGCCACCATCTCTGTCACCTTGACTTCTTTAATTAGGCCACAACCTGAAAGGAAGTGAGACCTGTCATTGTCCTGCACTCCTTCCCCCAAAATAGGCCTGTCACTATATCTCCTCCTGATTATTATTATTACTTCAGTGTTTGCACCAGGCCAATTTCCTTGTGATGTTTTCCCCATTTTTTTTGACATGTTTCTTAATGCCAGGCCACAGGAAATCAATTCTGATTTCTATCTCTCTCCCCTACAATTTATATAACTATATACTAAAATTACTTTTTGTGTAACCTTTAACTGGGTGAAGAGGTGCATCACAGGGCAAAACTTTTTCAGCCAAGGTACCTTAGATGGACTAATTTACAGATTGCCTTCCAAATCTGGGACTCAGGACTCCCAACGAATTAAATTGTATAAAACATTTTTAAATAGAAAAATACTTTGTGACATAATAGAAAATGTCACAAACCCTTTCCTGTGGTCATTTCCTGGTGTTTGAATGAATAACAGAGTTGGAAGGGACCTTGGAGGTCTTTTAGTCCAACCCCCTGAAGCAGGAAACCCTACACGATTTTGGACAAATTGTTGTCCAATATCTTCTTTAAAACCTCCAGTGATGGAGCACCAAAAACTTCTGGAGGCAAACTGTTTCACTGATCAATTGTTTTGTCAGGAAATTTCTCCTTAGTTCTAGGTTGCTTCTCTCCTTGATCAGTTTCCACCCATTGGTTTTTGTTCTACCCTTGGGTGCTTTGGAGAATAACTTGACTCCCTCTTCTTTGTGGCAACCCCTGAGATATTGGAACACAGCTATAATGTCTCTCCTACCCCTTCTTTTCATCAAACTAGACATACCTAGTTCCTGCAACCGTTCTTTATATGTTTTAGCCTCCAGGCCCCTAATCATCTTTGTTGCTCTTCTCTGCATTCTTTCTAGAGCAGTGTTTTTCAACCACTGTGCCGCGGCACACTAGTGTGCCGTGACATAGTGTAAGGTGTGCCGTGGGAAAATTACTTTATATATAGTCAATATAGGCACAGAGTTAAAAATTTTTAACATTTTCTAATGGTGGTGTGCCTCGTGATTTTTTTCATGAAAAAAGTGTGCCTTTGCACAAAAAAGGTTGAAAAACACTGTTCTAGAGTATCCACATCTTTTTTACATTGTGGCAACCAACATTGGATGCAGTATTCCAAGTGTGGCCTTACCAAGACATTATAAAGTGGTATTAACACTTCACCTGATCTTGATTCTATGTCTATTTGACGTGGGAAGTATAGGCATATACATCTTTGAGTATCTTGCTGAACCTATCCAGCATACTTTAACACAGTGGCTCTCTGTCTCTGTCTGTCTGTCTGTCTGTCTGTCTGTCCGTCCGTCTCTGTCTCTGTCTCTGTCTGTGTCTCTCTGTCTGTCTCTCTGTCTGTCTCTCTCTCTCTGTCTCTCTCTCTCTCTGTCTCTCTCTCTCTGTGAGCAGTGAGGATACAGAATGTGTTAGGCACATTTACTTTAATATATTTAATATGATCAAGGTATTAGAGAAAAAGCTTTCATTAAAATTATTTTGTAGTTATGCATTTCAGTTCTCTATTATAAGTTTTGAAACTTTATTTGCTGTTTTTTCATATCACTTACTATTTTTATATTTTAAGTTCCTCAGTACTTCTACTGTCTTTCATTCTTTTATTTTTCTCTTTCATTGATGCCATGTTCTTTGGAACCTTGTTTAAACCAAGTTAATGGTCTTTTAGGCTTCCTCTGCGTGAGTAGGAGTTCATTCAGGGGTAGGTGCCAGCAGCCATTATTGCCAGTTCGTTCATGGGTGTGCAGTGTGCTTGATGCAGTATGGTTCGGGAGCGTAGCAGGCCTCGGTCACTGCCGGTTCCAGCAATCTAAGCTGCCAAACCACTACCAGTTCATCTGAACCAGGTTGAACCAGTGGGAACCCACCACAGAGTTTACTTTTTGAATAGTAAGAATTATATGTCACCCGGGGGGGGGGGGGGCACCAGGGTTTTAGAGATGGGGTATGACCAAAAAATTAGGTGGGGCATGGCCAAAAAAAGGTTGCCAATCATTCCTTTAACAGTATCTGATCCAGCATACTTTAACAGTATGAAAATTGGGTAATAGCAAATTGGGTATGCAGATTACAGTAATAAATAATGAAAATTTATGAAAATGTATATTGTTTCTTTCGAGTTTCTCCTTCCCCTCTAAAATCCCAGGAGCCTTCTTATAATTTCATTCTCAAATATGAATGGTCTGTACAAAGAAATGTTGACAGCCCCAGCCAGTAGCATCTGAAAAGGCCACGGCTGCTACTAGTTGCTTTCTGTGAAATAATCATTTCCGCTCAGCGTAACTGCTCCTCATAATTCTCCAAAAACCCAGTTTCCATTCTACAAAGTAATGCATCAATTATGGGAGCAGGTGCTCACCAATGTACAAGTAGCCCTTCAACTTTGCACAGGTATTGACTGTGTCTGTGGGCGCTAATGAGCCCTATTAGGATATGATTGATGAGCCTGTTGGCCGAGGAGCGCCAAGCTATCTTGGAGGCAATAGCACAGGAGCTCAAGCTGTGAAATTATAGAGGCACAGGAGGAATTTAATGTAGCACAAATGGTTTATACCTTTTGAAAGGTCTCCAGAAGACTTGCAAGCAATGTTGGTGACATAATTTACTTCAACAACATGTAGGTTCTTTCGTTGACCTTCTATCGCAAGGTTACTGTCCTTCAGAATGACCAAAGAAGGCCTTGAACTTGGTGGAGTCTCAGGTGTTAACATTACCACACAGACAGAACGAGTCACTAGGATGCTGGCCTGGTCCACCATAAATAGTAGATGACAGGTTATTTCTCTTATGACGTATCTAATTTTGTTCCGACAGATACCAAAATAGCACAATATAGAGAAACTTATATTGTGCTGTTATGCTCTAAGTTATTATTTAGGAATCTTTTCACATCACAGAGCAGTAACACAAACAATACTCTTCAGTTTACAGCATCTTCCGTCCAACATGCCTCACCATGTTAGGATGAAGTGATGCAATAGAGATCCTGAAGTGGTGGGAGAACATTTATCCTTTTTGATATGTCCCTGCAAAGGGTATATTTTTCTTCTTCCTTTTCTTGATTGCCTCCCCAAGTCTTGTATAGTATTTTTTTCCCATTTCCTCAATCTGTGTAGAGGACATACAACCTTATACCCTGCTGCTTCTCTGGATTTGCACTTGATAATTTAAAGAATCACATTCTTTTGCACAATTTGTGGCAGGGAATGCAAGCTTCTTGCCAATCTTGCTGTGCTATTTTTAATGTTGGTTTGCTACCCTGAAAAATGAAATGGGAATCCACCAAACTACATTGAAACTTAAGTGTAATCTTCCCCCCTCCATCACTCCTTCATCCGCCTGCCCCCCCACCCCCATTATGTTTTTGGGGAAATCAAATTCATGTGATGAGTCATATTATAAATTGATTTTCATTTTCAAAAGTCTTTTGACATATGACAGATAGAGAGTTGCTTTTTATTAAACCTAGATCCAAAATCTTCTTGGCCAGGTAGAACATTTGCAGGTGTTGTGGGGGTCCTGGCAAAAGCAGGGAAATTTAAGTAGGTTTAAAACAAAGAAAGAAACTTGAATGAGAATGGCAAAAGCAGCAGTTCTCATTTTACTATTCTTAAATGAAAAATAACTGTAAAGTAGGTTTACTGGCATTCTTACTGATTTATGGATACCTTACATGTGGCACGACTTTAGATGCTCATTTGCTTCAATATAATTTACATTAAAATGAATGCGATATGAGAAGTGCCATAAATGTTTTCCCTCTTCGTGTTAAGCATTTAGTTGAAAAATAACTTCAAGGTATGTATGCTTCAATTATGATAGTTGCCATTTTTGTTTCATTAACACAAAATATTCATAAATTTTGAATGGGGATCACTGTTGAATATATTATGCCACATATAGGTGTTTTGTACATTAGCAGAAGGCTTTTGAAAATAAAAAGAAAACTAAAATGGAAATATTGCATCTAGACACATTTTCTGAAGGAATGTAACTTCACAAATCCATCTTTATATGTAAAATGAGTAATTAAATTATATCTTCTATTTTCTATAAATTGTACACTGCATCCTGAGACTCTGAAAGCTAATTAATTTAATTAAGATTACTCAAAATATGTAAATGTACATTCCAGAAGTTGCCATTTGGCATGTTCAAAAAGCAGCAAGAAAATGTATGGATGTATTAGATGCATTTTGTAGCTATACTCCAAGGCTTTCATGTCTATTTCTGGTTCATCCGTCAAATTTTTCTTTTGTGTAATTCCAAATATGATGAAAAACTCTCTTTCATTTTATCCTATTATGCAGAAAAGTTCATCTTTTTCATGGTATGAATTCGTGTCTATTCTAACAATAGTTAAAGGTATTCAAAGACATTTTGAATAATTACAGTATAAATCTAGTGTGGTTACATGAAATGATCCTGAAAATCTCTTTGCAATCAGCTTCAATGAAGTTTTATTTTCTGCATACCAAATTCATTAATATATTGAAACTATGCCAAAATATTAAAGCATTTGTGTCTGGCCTAGGCAGATAACCTGGAATGCTCAGGGATTCTCTCTCAACTAAAAAAGAATGGGAATTGCCATGTGTGACTCCCTTTGTAGAATAAAAGATGTATAGTCATCCCTAATGAATGGTGTCCAACAAAATACAGTTTAGTAGCAAGAAAAGTAAGGTTCTGCTGCACCAAGGCAAGAAAACCCAAATACACAGATATGCTATAGGTCAGCGGTGTCAAAGCCAGCAGGTCATAATGCTATCTATGGGTTCTCCCAAACCCAGGTGAACAGTAGCAGCCCACTCCAGGGGCCGTGATGTGGTTGGATCCAGCCCAAGGGGCCGTCCTGGTCTACCCGATGTAAAGAGGAAAGATCGGGCCAGCATGGCTTCAGCCCAGTATGAAGAGGAAACATGCCAGCAATTTGGCGAGTGGTGTCAAGCTGGTCATGCCCACCCAGTTGGCCACTTCCAGCCAATCAGCCACACCCACACACACACACCCAAAGTCAATCACATGATGCAGCCCACAATGAAATTGAGGTTGACACCTCTGCTATAGGTGGTACCTAGCTCAACAGTAGTAACTATGAGAGAGAACTTTGTGTTCTAGTGGACAACCACTTAAGTGTGATCCAGCAGTGTGCTGCAGCTGCCAAAAAAGTCAATGTATTCCTTGGTTGCCCTCAACAGAGATTTCTCTGCATCAAGATCATGAGAAATAATAGTGCTGGTTTGTATATACTTGAGACCATACTTGGAATACTGTACCCAGCATCAAAAAAGATGCTGAGACCCTAGAAGGGGTGCAGAGAAAAGCAACAAAAATGATATGAGGTCTAAGAGGCTTAAAAGTGTGATGAATAGTTAAGGGAACTAAGTATGTCTAGCCTATCAAACGGAATGATTAGGGTGACATGATAACCAGTACTTGAGCAACTATCACAAGGGAAGAGGGGGTTGACTTATTCTCCTAAGTACCTGAAGGCAGGACAAGAAGCAATGGGTAGAAGCTCAAGGAAGAGAAATCCAACACGGAACTAAGGAGAAATTTCTCAATAGCAGCAATAATTATTGTTAGTGGAATAGCTTCCTTCACAGCATTTTGGATCCTCCATCACTGGTGGTTTGCAAGAAAATATTGGTTATTTATTCAAAAAGGTCTGCTGCCTGGGGCAGAGGATTGGAGAAGACGACCTCCAGGATCTCTTCCAACCCTATGATTTTATGTCTACCAAGTAATGTTCATTTATTTGCATCCTTGTGGCATTTCCCCTGAATGATCTCATAGGTACTGTATTTTTTGGGAGTGTAAGATGCACCTTCCCCCCCCCCCCCAAAAAAAAGAACGTGGAAATATTGGTACATCTTATACACTGAATACAGCCATTTTTTGCCTTCCCTCAGCCCCCAGAAGCACTCTGCAGGCTTCAGCAGAGCTGGGTGAAGGCAAAAGTGCCCCCGTTTCTTTGAAAAATGGGCAAAAAACAGAGGCGTTTTTGCTTTCCAGCAGCCCTCAGAAGCACATGGTCCATTTTCCACCCATTTTTCACAAAAATGGGGGCATTTTTGCCTTCTCCCAGCTCTGCTAAAGTCTGCAGACTACTTCTGGGGACCGGGAAGGACAAAAACTTTTTTAAATTTACCTCTTTGAAATCTTGGTGCATCTTATACACAGTGTTTCTTATACTCTGAAAAATACAGTACTATAATTAATAATTAATTAATTAATTAATTAAGTTGCAGTTCAATCCTTTGCAGATTTATTAAAAAATAATTTGAATTCGGTGTTTATGGGATTTATCCCTAAATCAGTGTTTGCTGCAGTGTTGATTGCAATCTCAGCAGATCTTCACTCCTCCAAAAACTATTTTGCTCAGTCTCCTGTTTACCTGACACAAGTTTAGAACACTGTGGTCTTAATTTTATAAGATGATCACGCATGGTGTGACATGATATGACAGTCTAATATATTTTAATTAAGATTAATCTGGTTCTGGTCTGCAAGCTCCGAAGTATCTCTTTTCCTTATCTTGGGCTCAGTGGGAAACTTATATTTAACTTTCACTCATATTATGCTTTGATTGATAATTTAATGAGACAAGCAGATTAATATATAAGATTAATACTGCAAGAGTTTGGTGAATAACTGATGTATACATTTACTTAAAAATCATTTGAATTCACATTCACTATGCTGTTTCACAGATATGTTTTTCTAAAACGATTTGGGGTTGCAGTAAGCTTGCCTGCTAAGCAAAAATAAAATTAATTAGGCATAACCATTTATGATTTCATTATTCATTTGTCTATCTCATTAGCTTTAGGACAGTAACGGTAGAATAATCAGAAACTTTGTGAGTTGCCTGACCTCCAGGGAACCACCTGCCTATCAGAATGTTCTTTGGCACTTATCAAGTTCCCTGTCTTTCTCCCTGGGTTGGGATTTGCCCTGCTAGCACCCCTTTTCTGGGCTTGAAGGAGGGGACTAGCTATAGCATAGGCAAGCAGTCAGATCCTGTACTTGATCCAGAGGTGGTATTTAGCTGGTCTTGACTGATTCTGGCAAACTGGTAGCGGAAATGTTGAGTAGTTCGGAGAACAGCAAATACCACCTCTGGCTGGCCCCACCCCTGATCTATTTGCTGCCTCCAAGTCCCAGCTGATCAGCTGGGTCTTCTTTTGTTGCCCTGCACAGGAGAACGGAGCTAGAAAGCAGGTTGGTGGGGTGGGGAGGGAATGGAGATTTTGCCATATCCTTTCCCCTGGAGTGGTATGGGAATGGAGATTTTACAGTATCCTTCCCCTGGAATAGGGAGGGAATGGGGATTTTGCAGTATCCTTCCCCTGGAGTGGGGAGGAAATGGAGATTTTATAGTATCCTTCTCCTGGAGTGGGAGGGGGAGGGAATGGAGATTTTACAGTATCCTTTCCCTGGAGTGGGGATTTTACAGTATCCTTTCCCAGAGTGGGGAGGGAATAGGGATTTTGCAGTATCCTTCCCCTGCCACACCCACCAAGCCACGCCCATAGAACCGGTAGTAAAAAGAAATTGAATCCCACCACTGACTTGATCTCAGGCCAAGTTTCCCCAAACATCATCCTGAAGTCAGCAAAAATGGAAATACATGATTCCTCTTCCTCTATTTCTTGAGTTAATGGAGTTTAACAGCCAACACAAAGTCACTATTTTGAAATGATGGTGATGATTGATGATGATGATGATCCTAGCAAAACATATTTTTAAGGCTTCCTATAGCATACTGGCCTACGAGATATCTTTGTCTAAATAGTTGAAGATACTTAATATCAAGATCTTTGATACTTATATCTTCATTTTGTTTAACTTAATATTGTTACATTCCTACTGGCAGTGGCATTCTGGAGCTTCAAAGAGTGGGTTTTTTTTTTCTCTGAATCTTTTCTGTTCGATTCTATTTAATAGGTTTCAAGAAATAGAGCTAGTGCCTCTATAATTAAGGAAGGAGAACTTTGCTCCATTTTCTTAATACCATGGAAAAATAGCAAACATCTCTTGGTGTCTCTCTCCCTCCCCTCCCCCTTTGTATGTGTGTGTGTGTGTGTGTGTGTGTGTGTGTGTTTGTGTTTGTGTGTGTGTATTTGTGTGTGTGAAGAGAATATGTGAAAGAATTGTCTGCCCTTTTTTACATCAGAATGAAGCTTGTATACTGTGGATATGCATCCTCCTGTTGCAGTTGTTTAGGTCTAAAATAATTCAGCTGAAGAAAAAGATCAGAAAATTACTTGAGCAATGTTAATACTAAAGGTGGATGCATTATGTCTTGTAGAGTGTAAATGGACATTTATCCATTCTGGCAACTCATTTTTCTCCCTTGATAAAGCTGTACAGCCTAAGACGTCAAGGATATGAATTAAAAGATTTGCAGCAGCAAATTGCTGGTCTGTTTGGCACCAAGTATCTTACAGTCCAGCTTTCTGGCTCAAACAGAGAAGAGAAGGAAAATAATGCTGATGTCGTATACACAGTTGAAAGCTGTGTATTCTGCAGATTACTTGGATAGGGGATAATACAGTCATTACTTAATGTATACCGAAGATTAACTTGTGTTTGTGCTGTGTGGAATAACTACTTCACTCTCATTTCTTCCTTCAAGGAAAAAAAACCTCCTTGAATATTTAATTAGCAGTAGAAGTTTGATATCATAGCTGATATCATGATCTTAATGATTAAAGCTTAAAAATGCCTTAACAATTTCACTGCCTCTTACCAATTAGAAGGATATATATAGTCCTATGCAATTGGGTTACTTGTTCTGGAAATGATGTGAATCTTTTCATTTTTTAAGTTCCAGGATTTTTTTTTCTACTTCCGTTGTCACAGAATTTTATTTCTTCACGTGACTCCTTAGAGTTTTTTAAAAATATTTATTTATTCAGTCAGTCATTTTTGGCCATTGACTAGCAAAACAGGTCTTTGAAAAACAGTGTTACACTTAAGTTGCTTAATACCAATGAAACCTATACAGCTCAAAAATTGACTGGAATTAAACATGCTACTAAATCATATTCATTCATTCATCCATCATGGGCATACCACTCTGTTAATTACTTTGATTTTATATTCTGACTGGGGAACTTTGAGCTCAATCTTGCTGTCACTCTCTTAATAGTTCTAAGCTTACCCACTATGTATCTGAGGCCAATCATTAATTCATGGTCTGTCTTGTAATTTTCACTAGAAGCTACATTATGTTGACCATTTAACATTTACTAGTCATCAGTGAACAGAAAACAATATTCACAAAATGTTACTAATCTATTTT
This sequence comes from Thamnophis elegans, assembly GCF_009769535.1. Lineage (NCBI taxonomy): Eukaryota > Metazoa > Chordata > Lepidosauria > Squamata > Natricidae > Thamnophis > Thamnophis elegans. Next base: position 20,701,235 of record NC_045555.1, on the reverse strand, counting down.
CTGCATTACTGTATTGCCTTTATCCAATCCAAATATTCCTGTAATTCCAGCTTCTTCCTTTATTTCAAATTTTGCATTCCATTTATCTTTTTTAAGGTTGTATTTAGCAGCATTCATTAAATGAAGAATACATCAATGTCTTCCACTGTTATTTCAATAGTTGGGGCATATACATTTATAACATTAATATCCACTAACTATAATAAATAGATATACAGTCTTGCCTTATACATTGTCTCATTACTTGTCAAGGAAGACTCAACTTTAATCTAAATATCACAACAGAAGTGAACAATAATTTTTTTTAAAAAAAATACAGTATTCCTCTAAATACTCTGGCCTACAATCAGATGCAACAAACATTGTGAATAATATAATACCAATCCTTCATCAAATACACAATAGCAATATCACTTAAACTTATATACTATTTCACAGTGCCTCTATAAGCGGTTTACAGAGTCAGCGTATTGCTCCCAACAATCTGGGTCCTCATTTTACGGACCTCGGAAGGATGGAAGGCTAAGTCAACCTTGAGCTGGTAAGAATCGAACTGCTGGCAGCCAGCAGTCGCAGAAGTAGCCTATAGTACTGCATTCTAACCACTGCACCACCATGGTTCTTGATGCTCATGGAGACAAACTTATGATGTGAACCATATAACATTATCAGTAACATTTTTGATCATAGAAGAATGAATTTTCAGCATTGCTGTGAATTAAAATGTATTTTTTTCTATTTTAACCAATAATAAGTCCTAGAGGAAAGTCACAATACGCGGCAATAATGAAAATAAGAATAATAATTATAGGATCTAATTAGCATTACAACTCATATACTGCTCTAATTTATACTGAAATAAACTTAAATCTATAGTCTTTGTACAAAAAGAACATACTTCTTATTGTAAATGTTATCACAATCATATGATGAAAACATGTCAATCTTTGTTATTCTCTAAAACGTAGCTGTTATTTTCAGCTGTATGGCTTTCATATAATTAAAAATAACAGCCAAGCTTTAGATAATAACAAAGATTGACTTATGTTTATATCATTATAGCCCTGGGATTTTAATCAACCAAATAAACACACATTCAGAGATAAAGGAGAAACTTTATAGGAACTTGCTTCTGTAGGTTTGAAATGTTACATTATAAAATTTCTGTTACGCTTCAGCCAAGAACATTGAAGAAAATAGAACAATATCAGTGACTTCACAGACAATGTAAAACTTGTTATTTCTAGCTCTACATGAATGTGTCTACTGGTTCTGAATGAAATGTAAGCATTTGAAAGTTGGAAAGGGATATTAATGTTAATATTCAAGGGTATGCAATAGGTTTATCCAGTGGTGGGATTCAAATAATTTAACAATCGGTTCTCTGCCCTAAAGACCGGCTGGGTAGGCATGGCTGGATGGTCATATGACTGGGTGGGAGTGGCCAACTCAACATGACTCACATCAAGGAGCAGCTCACCTCATCTGGCCTCTATTATGAAGAGCCACTGAGCTGAGTGTATAAGCTGCTCTGCAGGGTTTTAAGGGAACCAGTTGAGCAAGGAGGGGAGGGATCGTGCCCCAGACAAGGTGGAAGTTTGGCTTGGGAAGGAACTGTCTGAGCCATGAATTAGCCACTCATGTGCAACAATGTGGCTGGGAGGGGAGGGGTGAGATAGGGATGTGGCGAGGCACACTATTCAGCCAGTTTGCTGAACTGCACAAAAAATTAATTATGGTTTCTGGTGAACCGGTGCAAACCAGCTGAATCCCACCACTGGGTTTATCTATTGTTCAGTGAGACTTTACTATAGCTTACTCAGTTTAGTTAGCTAGTTGCATGCCACTGCAAAAAAAAAGGTGTTAGATTTAAAGGAGTCTTGCCACATTCTGTAATGGAAAATTGAAAGAATCATACTACAAGTATGGATATTGAATCCTAGAATCCTCAGAAACCAGGAATGTTGAGAATGCAATTACATACAATAAAGTTTTCACGTAAGAACTATCTGGGACACAATGGTTCTTTTACCATCCTTACAGAGACAAATATTTTCCACATTCTGTTTTGGTATTTTAATTGGAGAAGAGCATGTACACTACTTCTAACATTTATTCAATTACTTAAGAGTGCAAATGGTAGCAAAGTTGAAGGGAACAATTACATGTTTATATAAAATTCTCAATAATTTCACTAGTGGTCTTGGAATACAGAAGGAAGTATGTTTCTCCACAATGCTTTTGTCAATGCTTGTGTGTGTGTGTGTGTGTCTCTGTGTGTGTATCCAGGTCTTTTCCCATGTAAGATTGAGGTTGTCTTGGCAATGTTTCGGTGAGGTCTCACTCGCCATCCTCAGGCTAGTGGTTTTGGCTTAAAGCGTGGCCGGAGCTGCCATCTTTCTATAAATCTTGGGGGGAGGGGTTGGAGTGCTGGCATTGTTTCAGTAAGTGCATTGATTGGATATGTGGCTGTATCATGATTGGTAGATTGGTGCTGATTGGTGCTGGCTGTGAGTCCATTGTTGTTTTGTGTTATAATGAACTGGGTGGTGGGTGGGGGTCGTTTGTTTACCAGGGCTGGTTTCCAGATGTCTGGTAGGCAGGAGGTATTGTCACATTTATTCATGTTGTGGGGGTGTTTCTCTATTTCGATAGCTTCCATAATTATTCTCTTGTTGAAGTGTTCAGTTTTGGAGATGAACCTGGTTCCTTCAAAATTAATTTCATGTCCTGTAGCTTTATCTGTGGTGCCTTTGATGTAAGGGAGGAGGACGATGCCATTGTCCTGTTCTGTGTCTTGGTTTTTGGAGGGAGTCTCCCTTTGGATTAGGTTGGTAATTGTTTTTCTTTGGAATCCATTGGAGATTAATATGTTTGTGAAGAGTGTGTAATTCAGTTTTCAGGTGGTCTTTGTCGACTAGGTGTTTGGTTCTGGAGATGAGGGTCTTGGCTACAGAGTTCATCTGTGCAGGGTGGTGATGGGATTGTGTGTTTAAGTAGCAGTTGGTGTGTGCTTTTTTCGGCTATTTTTTGGTTTATGCCGAAGGCTGTCTTGATATTGTGTTTGTGGACAATATTTGTTTTTGTAGATTTTCACGGGTACAAGTATGCAGGCATATTCGGGTCTTTTCCCATGTATGATTGAGAGTATTTTGTCGACGTTTCAACGAGGTCCCACTCATCATTTTCAGGCTGGTGCCTTCGGCTTTGTGCTTGTGCAAGCAAAGCATAATCGGAGCTGCCGTCTTTCTATAAATATTGGTGGGTGGGTGTGTGGAGTGCTGGGTTTGTTGCTGTAAACTGATTGGTTGGCTGTGTTGTTACATCTTGATTAGTTGATGGAGTTGACGTATGCAGATTAGTCGGCTGTTTCGTAGCATCCTGTGGGCACACAGCTAGTACCTCAGCCACACAGGATGTTAGGAAACAGCTGAATAATCTGCATACACCAACTCCATCAACTAATCAAGATGTAACAACACAGCCAACCAATCCACTTACAGCAACAAAGCCAGCACTCCAGACACCCCCACCAATATTTATAGAAAGACAGCAGCTCCGATCATGTTTTGCTCACACAGAAGCCGAAGGCACCAGACTGAAGATGGCAAGTGGGACCTTGTTGAAATGTCATCAAGGTACTCTCAATCTAACATGGGAAAAGACCCGAATACAACAAGACCTGCAGATGTGTGTGTGTGTGTGTGTGTGTGTGTGTGTGTGTTGTGGCCCAGCAGGATCCGTTTGAGCTGCTGATGGACTCAGATAACGAGGAACCCTATGAGTCTGCTATGGAAGATGTAGAGGGTTCAGACTCAGCAGGGATCAGAGAGGCTGGTTGGCCACCAGGAAGTGCCTGAGGCATGGAGCAATGGGGAAGATCAAAGGCAATTTGTCCCTGATGCCAGACAGAGAAGGGCAGAGAAACTGAAGCAGCAGCTGCGGAGACAGACTCATACTCAAGCCCAGGTGGTTGTGGCTTGGCCTTCCCAAGAGGGTATATATGTGAGAACTTGGGAGGAGTCCTGTAGCAGGACACAACTGTTCGTAACAGTCTTGGAGAACTCTTGTCTGGTTTGTTTTGTATTTCCGTTCTGTTTGGTTTGGGTTGCTGCCAACCCTTCTTGCATGAGAGTATTGTCTGGGCTTTCAGCCAACTGAGTTGTAATTCCTGTGATTAAAGAGTGGCAAATAGTCAAGCCTGTGTCTGTGTTAGTCACAGGCCGGAAGAGGGGTCAGAAAATACACACACACACGTATGTGTATGTGTAAAATCTGAGATATGATAAAGATCACAATAAATGTTACTATCATTCTTAAGGCCTTGGTAAGACCACACTTCGAGTACTGCATCCACTGTTGCTCACCACATTATAAAAAGGATGTTGAGACTCGAAAGAGTTCAGAGATGAGCAACAAAGATTATTAGGGAGCTGGAGGCTAATACATATAAAAACGGTTGCAGGAATTAGGTATGTCTAGTCTAGTGAAAAGGACAGGGGAGACATGATAGCAGTGTCCCAATGTTTGAGCGGCTGTCACAGAGAGGGGGATTGTCAACCTATTTTCCAAAAAAACAGAGGCAAGACAAGAAACAATAGGTAGAAACTAATCAAGGAGAGAACTAAGAGGAATTTTGCTGACAGTGAGTACAATTAACCAGTGGAACAGCTTGCGTTCAGAAATTATGGGTGCTGCAACACTGAAGACTTTAAAGAAAAAATTGGACAGTTAAGTGTTTGAAATTGTATAGGGTTTCCTGCTTGAGCAAAGGGTTGGTTTAGAAGACCTCCAAGCTCCCTTCCACCTCTGGTATTCTGTATTCTATTCTGTGTGTGCAATCATTGTTCACATGTACAGACATAAATTGCAGGTGTGCTCTCAGAGTGAATGGAGGCTGTGAGGGGCCTGTGAAACAAATGATTGTCTGCCTAGTTAAGAGCTTTTCTAAGGTTGCTGTGACATAATACTGGTGAAACAATTTCAACATTTGAAAGTGGCACATAAACCTGAGACTAAAAGCATTTATATGTTTTGTATATGGTGAAATAAGCGGGTAGAAGAAAATATGCAATTCGGGAAAAAAGGACAGAGTGGTTTAGAGATAGGATTGGGGTCAGTAAGAGGCTTAACTTGAAAATAAAATATTGAAAACTCAGAAGTGCAAACTTTACTAGTTGCCTACAGGATCAGTTATATTAATCTTTTTATGCACTACCAGTTGCATTTTTTTAAAAAAATGCAACCATGCAAAAATAGTTTGGAACAGTACTTTTAATTTTAATTTTATTTAAAATCTGTAAATGGGTCAAAATTCTCCTTTCTATGCATGGGAAAAATTACTAACAAAAAAGGGAGAGGAAGAATTTCAGTCATTTTTTTTTCAGTGCAAGTGGAAATTATCCCAGTAGTTTTTGTGAGTGGGGACCCAGTTTGAATAAGCATTGGCGATAACATACCTTTTTCTCTTATATGTTTTGTATTTGTAATTTTGGTTTTTTTTTGCCCCTTATAGCTTACGCAAACAGTATTAACAATAACTACATTACCAATCTATTCATCACTTAGCTTTCTCCATAATATTCCACATATAAAATCATTCTAGTGCATTGTCAGAGGAAAATGGTGGTTCTTTCCCAAAATTTGCAGTAAAAGAAAATCTGCACAGTAGTTTCTTTTTCTGGCCAAAAGATATTTTCTAAGAACAATCTTAGAAGAATCTGCTTGATAAAAATTAACTTAACTCTGAAATTTAGAAGTTTCTATTTGTAAACTTTATCCTGAAGTACAATATGCATCTTTTTGACAACTTTACATTTCAAACATGGAGCGATAGAATATTGAAAGGATAATTATATCTAGAGATGGGATTCAGCTGGTTCAGACCGGTTCAGGCGAACTAGTTTGCTCTGATGATCAGGTGGGCCTGCCAGTCCGCCCCTGTGCTATACTGACCTATATTTCCTTTGTTTGAAGCTCAGCTGATAGGCGTGGCTTCAGTAGATTGAGTAGATTGCCGTGCCTCAGCTGTTTTACTCATCAGAGTTGCAGTAGAATGTAAGTTTTTGAGCTGTTTTCAAATGCACTGCACGCGCACGGACCAAAGCGGTTTGCTGAGCGTGAAGCATGTGCTCAACGAACTGGTTGTTACACCAGTTGAATCCCCTGATTATATCTATCTGTTTATGTGATTACTAGAAGCTGAAAATTACTTCAATCAATCCATTATATTCCAATCTATATATTAGTTTAAATCAATTTGCATCAGAATTCATAAAGAAATACTGGAAGAAGGAAGATTTGTTTACTATCTAGGAATGGATATTGAATATCACAAACTTAGCAGAGATGGCTAAAATAGTTGCATATCTCAAGGATAATTCAAATGAGAGATATAAATGAGACTGGGAAAAATGGATTGACTATATTCAAAATAAATATGGGTCTAGGAAATTTCAGATAGTTTATGACTAAGATCAGAAACGATACAAATTGTTTATAGTTAGCCTAGCAAGGAGGAGCTAAGATCAATTCAAAGATGTTATTAACTTTCTACGTTTTCTCTTAAGTATATCTTAAACTGTTTTTGTTAAAGATTTATACCTTGTATTGGTTCTGGGAAGTCAGGGTGGGGGAAGGTTGGGGTGGGTGGGAGGGAGTGGAATTTACTAAGTTGGAGGAGGATGTTGGATGATTGTACATGTTTACTGCTATTTTTTCTTTTTTATGTATATTGAAATGGAATTATAAATACCATCAACACAAAAGGGATTTTGCTCAGATGCTGAAACACATCAAGTGAATTAGAGGAAGAGTGGGAAGTAGAGGAGAGAAGAAAGATAGGAAGACAGGGATAGGAGAGAGGGGGAAGGGGGAAGATGAGGTGTATAAAGAATTCATAAAGAAACAAAAACTATTTGAATTCTTCAAGGATTCCTCCTTGTATATTTTTTGCAGCAGATATACAAATTAGAGAAATAAGAAAACAAAACATTCTCAGTTGGGTTCTTAATCAAAACTGTTGCAGAATTGGAAAGAACTTTAGAAATCTTCTTTTTCAATCCCCAGTTGAGTCCAACATCTTCTAGAACATGGGTGTCAAACTCAGTCGTGTCACGTGATGTCACAAGATATGATATATCGTGACGTATTTTGCCTTTGCAGAGCCGGGGAAGGCATGGCCTGCATCCAGCCCATGGCCTACCAGTTTGACACTCTTGTTCTATAACATCTATCTTAGATGAACTATCTAGATCCAGTGAAGAAAATCTTATCACTTGTGACAACTTGTTCCAGTGATAAACAGCATAGACTCTCACATTCCTCCTGACGTCTAACCTGAACCAACTTTGTTGTAGTTTTAAACAATTGGTTTGGTCCTACCTTTGGAGCAACCCAGATTAAAGCCTTTCTCTCTCTCATATGGCAGCCCTTTAAGATATTGGAAGTGTGTTATTTACATATCTCCTTCCTCGTTACAATAAAACCCCTTGTATTTCATTTAAAGTGAATTCCTCTCCAGCAAAGTCCTGACCAACAGTGTTTCAAGAGATTTCACAACTATAGACCTTGATCAGGCTTGGAGAGCTGCCACGCCGATATCTTCCAAATGCCACTCTGTAGCAGACAACACTTGGCAAGAAGTCAGGAACAGATCTTCACCTAATGAATTGAACTAAGGGTCTCCTGCAAACTCCCCTCCCCTTTTGCTCCTCTTTATTCCCTATGGGAGGGGCTATTCACCATCCACCTGTGGCTTTACTTCTGAGTCAGCCCTTGTTCCTTAGCTGTTCCCTTCTCCTGGCAGCTCTGCGCATACACACTGGAAACAGGTTCCAGCTGTGCTTCTGCCCTACTGATATCCGACTCTGAAGGCAACTGATAACTGTCAGATGGCCCTGGCCCCATCTCTGCCTCCGACACAGAGCCCTCATCAGAGCCTTCTCCAGACTCCAGGGCTGGCCCATGTTTCTCCCCAACCTCCTCACTGTCTGAATCTGCTGCCAGATCCGCTGGCTGCTGGTGAGCCACAACAGTTATATACTCATGTATTTAATTGATCCTGATAGAACTTGGGTTTCAGATTTATCATAGTCTTGATAGCTTTCCTCTGATTTCATTTTAATTTGTTACTGTCCTTTCTTAACTGTAGTGCCAAAAACAGGATTAATTAATCCAAATGCAATCGGACTAGGACAAAGTGCAGGAAAATAATTACTTCCTATGATTCCCAAGACAAGCTTAACAAGAACTTAACCCAGATTCTTTTCACACATACTAGCTCTAAGCTACTATAGATAAGCCAGATCTCTCCCATTCTATATTTGTGTTTTATTTTACATTACATTTAAATTCCATTTTACTCATTTCAGCTCTCTGTTCAAAGTCATCTATTTGTTGAATCTATTCTCTGTCCTCTAAAATATTAATCATCCCTCAAGGCTCTGTTGATATAAGTGCTTTCAGAGGACCAAATTTTAAAATATTTTTTTTTCCACAGGAACAAAGAGACATAGCTGAAATCCAAATATATTTTGAAAGTTAAGTACATGAAGCATAGATGAATTTTCTATAGAATTTGAGTAAGGTCAAGCAAATTGCACATTCTGAAAAACCAGAATTTGGAAAAATGATGGCTGCTCTTGACTTCTGCATAGTTGAGTGATTATTTGCAATAGTTTTATATTTGTGGCATCAGGCTTAACATTGTCAACACATCCCTTTTTTACCACATAATTCAGAAGTTTAAAACATTCAAAGTTTGGAGGTATATGTAAGTCATTTGCTATGAGATGGACGGCAGATAAATTCAATAACTAAATAAATGTACCTCAATAAATGTATAGTGAGATTTGTTGGCTGTGTGAGTTTGCATGCAAATTATCTATTTATAATTTGAGTTAAAAAAATAGTTCACTGAATAGTTAATATAGGAAATAAAAAATTTAGATCGTTTGAAAGGAATAAAAATATTTTGTTAGCCTCCAGCTAAGGGATAGAATAATTTATTTACATTCTTAATGTGAATAATTTATTTATTTCTTGTATGTTGAGAGTTCAGTCAAAAATGAGGCCTGGTCATAGAATGGAAACAGCATTGTTCATAGTGGATACACTTCATTGGAATCTGAGGGATGCCATATATTCCACTTGTCTTGTTAGACCTCTCAGTAGCATTCATCTTGTTATCTCAATTCAATGGTTTATATGTGCATCAGAGGTGGGTTTCTGCCAGCATTACTGCCGGCTCTGCACGTGTGCACAGTTGCCTGGAAATAGATCTGCACATGTGCAGAACATTAAAAATGTCAAAAAAGATGTCTTGGCAACCAGGGAACTGGTTCAGTTAGTGTGACCCAATTTCTATCCCATAAATTGATGAAATTATTTATCTAAGGGTCAGAGAAATATGAGCAAACATAACAATGTACCTGTTGGAAAAAGCAAGCAAGCTTCAGCTCTGGACTCATTCCCATTTTTAATTGTGCAAATGATACCTTTCTGTTGGAGTGCCATTCATGTGTTTTTTAGCTGGATAGAAACATGATGTCATTATTATGTCAATATTTTAGTGAGATTTGAAACTGCGATCTTGTGAGAGCCTACGGTATTACTAAAAAAAAAGCCTTTTACCAAAGTTCTCGAGATCCACATGTCCATCATCTGAAACATACAAGGACTGTAATGTATGAATTTAGCAAATGGAACATAAAAATACATTAAAAAAATTCTTCTGACATTGTGTGGAAGGACAAAAGTCCTGTTTATCAAAGTGTACTAGTATTAACATCTTCTTATATGTAATTGATGGAAAGATCACTGGAATGTTTACAGACCTCCAAAGAACATTTTAATGGAGTGTCATATTTTAAATTACTTTTTCCACAAGATGAAGCACATAGATACTAACTTGAGGAGGCAAAGAAAAAAAAAGATTTTGGATGAATTAAATATATATGTAGGAAAGGACCCAGTGAGGTCTCACGCGCCATCCTCAGGCTGGTGTTTTCCGCTTAAAGTGTGATTGGAGCTGCCATCTTTCTATAAATCTTGGTGGGATGTGTGTGGAGTACTGGCGTTGTTTCAGTAAGTGGATTAAGTGGATGTGTGGCTGTATCATGATTGATAGATTGGTGCTGATTGGTGCTGGCTGTGTGTCTATTATTGTTTTGTGTTGTAATGGCCTGGGTGGTGGGTGGGGTTCGTTTGTTGACTAGGGCTGGTTTCCAGATGTCTGGTAGGTGGGAGGTATCATCACGTTTATTCATGTTGTGGGGGTGTTTCTCTATTTTGATAGCTTCCATAATTATTCTCTTGTTGAACTGTTCAATTTTGGAGATTAACCTGGTTCCTTCAAAATTAATTTCATGTCCTGTAGCTTTAAGGTGCTGGAAAAGGGAGGAAGTGTTTTCTTTTTTTCTTATTGCATTCTTGTGTTCTGTGATCTGTGCATTTATTCTCCTGTTCGTTTGTCCTATGTATGTTGCAGGGCAGATTTTGCATGTTATTTCGTAGATTCCTTGGTTTTCTAGCTGGATTTTGTCTTTGGGGTTTCTTAAGATGTTGGCTATTTTTTGGTCAGTGTTGAAGGCTGTCTTGATATTGTTTTTGTGAAGAATTTTGCTGATTTTATCTGTGGTGCCTTTGATGTAAGGGAGGAGGGTGATGCCGTTGCCCTGTTCTGTTTTCGGGCTTTTTTTTTGGGGGGGGGGTGTTCCCTTTGGATTAGGTGTGTAATTGTTTTTCTTTGGAATCCGTTGGATATTAATACGTTTATAAGAGAGTGTAATTCAGTTTTCAGGTGGTCTTTGTCGGCTAGGTGTTTGGTTCTGGAGATGAGGGTCTTGGCTACAGAGTTGATCTGCGCAGGGTGGTGATGGGATTGTGCATTTAAGTAGTGGTGAGTGTGTGGGGTTTTTTTTCCCGGTAGATGGTGTGTCCTAAGGAGCCATTGGTTTTTTTGTAGATTAGGATGTCCAGAAAGGGAAGTTGGTTGTTTGCTTCTATTTCCATAGTGAATTGTATTTTGGGGTATATATATAAAATCACGGTGCAACCTTGAAATAGTCTTTCATTTTGTCAAGATCATGTGAAGATCATATTTGTAAACAGAGATTACGGAACCCTAGAATTATCCTACTGCTATGATGAAGTTACTGATTTTTTTTTAAACCACTCCAAACCTAAATGTCTATGGAGATTTCCAATCATCCAGGTCATGGTTGTCAGAAAGGTGTTTTTCCAAAAGGCAACTGGACTTTCTTACCAAAAAAAGAATAACAATTCTAAAGCTATTATCTTTAAACTCATTATGTCCCAGATATAGCAAGAGCCCCATCTGTAGAAACAGATATCTTTATATAAAGATGGTGTCCACCCTCAAGCTGACCTGGCCAGAGATGCATGCCTCTGGTCGAGGCACATTCAAATATTTATCTTGATCTCTCTGAATAGATAGATGGAACTAGGAGTATCTGGATTAAGAGGAAGCAAAGTATTACTATGGGGCTTAAACAGAGTTTGTGGTACCTAATACATCCTAGAGCAGTGCTGGCGAACCTTAGCATGCACGGGTGGTGGGTTCCAGATCCCGTTCCAACCGTACTGACGGTGTCCATATGTACAAGTGCATCATACGTGCACATGCGCACAGCGCACACATGCGTCTTACTGCCTCAGCATGGCTCCATCATGCTCCAGCTGTTCCACGGAGCGTCGTGCAGGTGCTGTACATGCCATGTGTGCGTGGAAGCGCAGAAGCTTTAAAAGACCAGTAAGGAGCTGAGGGGGGGGGCAGGTGGGCCCCCCCGGAGCACCATACCGGAACGGTATCCGGTGTTCCGGGCAGGCTCCTGTATGCCTGTACCGGCGCATACCGCCTGCAACCCACCACTGGCATGCACGCATTGGAGCACTTCAAACCAGAAGGTGAGATAACTGGCACGCATGCGCATGCCAGGAAGCTGGGCTTCCAGTTTCCGGCCCATGCATGCGCACTGGCCACCGGGTCTTTTGGTTTCTGATGTGCATGTGTGCGTGAAAAACCAGCTGGCCACTGTGCATGCGCATACTGGAAACAAGAAGACCAGGAGTGTAGTGCGTGCATGCACGTCAGGACACTTCTCCTCCAGTTTCCGGCACTCCTGTGTGTGTGAAAACCCTCTGGCCTGCGTGCAGGCGCACACTAGAACCAGGAAGAGCAATGGGCGATGGTTCAAGTGGCTAGAGAGATGACTTCCGGAACACCTGGCCTAGGTTCGCCATCAGGGTCCTAGAGGTTGACTCATTGGTAGTGCTGAAGTGTAGCTATTGATTTGTCCCAGATGAATGGAACATCTTTGCTAAAGTGTTATTGAGACACTGGATTTCCTGCATTCCTCTCTTACAGAACTGAAAATATACTTATAGTGTGTTTAAGTGAATTTAAAAGAATTGCTCCTTCTCTTGAGAAAAATTACATTCGGAATCTCCCTTTGTACCTTTCAATTAGCTTCTACATTTGACTCAGAACAATCTCCCTACTTGCTACTTAATTTCCTTGCCTTATTTCTAAGTGTCTTTATTTTTTTATTTTTGTGGGACAACACCCATATACAACTTTTGAAAATTGTGGCATAGGAGTTTTTATTTCCCTCTTAACAGATGTTTTGATTTTAAAATGTTAAAGCATAATCCAAAATTTAACAAATACAGATGAAAAAGATCTAAAAAGAAAGGACTATGGATCATATATTTCTATTCTAGCTGAAGAGAACTAGCTCAAAATCCAAAGGCTTTTGGTCCAATACATGTGCAATGAACTGCAATACATGTGCAATGAACTGTGCAATACATAATTGCTTTTCTCACATTGTGGCACATTATACTCTCTGTAAAGGGTACTGCATAAGGCAGATCACTGTTATTTCTCTCCTCCTGGGACAAGTATAAAATGTGAATTGTAGCTTCTGAGTAAACCCAAATAACAATGACAATAATATTTGCTTGAGAGCTGGCTTTGTGGAACTGCTTGTGATGATATTAGAATAGAATAGAACAGAACAGAATAGAATAGAATTCTTTATTGGCCAAGTATGATTGCATGAACAAGGAATTTGTCTTTGGTGCATATGCTCTCAATGTATATTGTTAGGAATATAATCTAATGGTTGGGTTGGCAATATATAAATCATGTAACAATGTTGCACCTGTTTCTTTAAATCATACTGTAAAATGTGACTGGTTGCTGTTTTCCTCAATCGCCCATAAGAGGGAGCTAGAATGACTGTTAGTTCTCTGTTTCGTTAGATGCTGGGCTGATCTGATCTGAGTGCCGTGAGCTATTGTAAGTTTTGCAACTGCTAGAAAACTTTGAGTACTGACCTGATTATATGATACTGGACTATGTTATTTGGATTATCCCTTAACTGAACAACATTGATGACTTACTGTCTTATCCGTGTATGACTTGGACTGTTTGATGGACTCTGATATCTCTATTTCCATGAAAGTAAAAGCCTATTTAAACTGCAGTGTCTCTGTAGGCTGGTTTGTGTATTCTCCAACACAACACAACTCTCACAACGCTTTGCTCGCTCTCCCAACGGGGAGCTTACCTAATATATATAAAAAGATAAGATACATTTGTCAAGAATCATAAGATACAACACTTAGTGATAGTCATAGGTTACTAATAAGCAATCAAATTATACTAGGAAACAAATAAAACAATATAAATTATAAAGATACAAGCAACATGGTTATAGTCATAAGTGGGAGGGGATAGGTACTAGAAGAATAATAGTAATTCAGTCTTAATTGGTAATTCGACAGTGTTGTGAGAATTAGTTGTTTAGCAGAGTGATGGCATTCAGGAAAAAACTGTCCTTGTATGTAGTTATTCTGGTGCGCAGTGCCTTATAGTATTTTGAGGGTAGGAGTTGAAACAATTTATGTTCAGGATGTGAGAGGTCTGTAGATATTTTCACAACCCTCTTTGACTCGTGCAGTATACAAGTCCTCAATGGATAGCAGGTTGGTAACAATGGTTTTTTTTTTTTGTTTTTGGTTTTTTTTGCAGTTCTAATTATCCATTGAAGTCTGTGTCTGTCTTGTTGGGTTGCAGAGCCAAACCAGACAGTTATGGAGGTGCACGTGACAGACTCAATAATTCCTCTGTAGAACTGAATCAGCAGCTCTTTGGGCAGTTTGAGCTTTCTGAGTTGGCACAGAAAGAACATTATTTGTTGTGCTTTTTTGATGACATTATTAATAATGGGATCTTGATAATGAAACATAAATCACAAGTTTTCAGGCGTACATTTCTTTTCAAATCTCTCCTGATGTATTAATCGTTGATAATCCTTCTTAAATGGAGTTCTTAAGCAGAAAATAATTATAATATTCCCTGTGTTTATTTAGAATTGCTGATAACACAGCTGGGATATCTTCCATGCAGAACAATATTCCTGAGCTTTGGCCTTGCTTATGTCAGCTTTCCACATTTTTATAACACCCTTAGACAATATCAATAAGCAATCATGTTTTCTGAAATTTAACTGGAACAAGTGCTACCCAGCCTTAAGCAGTTTTCATGGTTGTGCTATTCAAATGCTACTAGTAAATCAAATTCTGAGGATATGAAATAAGGACTCAGCCAAGGCTGATTCATAGGTAGATGTGAATTATGTGTGTCATGACTGAACTGACTCTAGCAACTTAGAGTATAATTACACTGACCATATTTTCTTGGAAAAAATAAAGGACAAACTTAAAAAAGGAGCAAATCTGTGTCACTAGAAATAGAAGTATTAATAATCATTATAATTTAGAACTTGGTTTTACATAGGAAAATTCGCAAAATCCAGAAAACAATACAAGCATGAATATTCTAATATTCGTATGTATGTGTGTAGTATGTATGTATATGTGTGTGTGTGTATGTGTGTGTATACATATATTGATGTATTTTATATATATATATATATATATATATATATATATATATATATATATATATATATATATATATATATATATAACATCGATATATGTAATTTTATTTTTGAAATACAATTCAATTTCCCTTTCATATGAATGAAAAAGACTGCATTGTGATATTTTCATATGGTAAAAGTTAATTAACCAAAATGAAAGACAAAAGTGAGTTTTTGAAAAATAAATACATTGAAATAAATCTTTCTGAAGTGAAGAACTGATCTTTATAATCAGGGACATACGGTCATTGTAAATAACATGTGAACTAGATGAAAATATCAGTAAGCTTTAAATATAAATATTCTCATATTATGATTAGAATGTAGGGACTTCCATAGGAATAAATGATCATGCGAAGATGGCAAGCAAAGGCAAAATTACAGATATTCCCAGGGGTCTTGATTGTTTTAGCAATACCCCTGGAGGAGGCATCATTACGATTATAATAGATGACTACTAATGTGACCTCATCTAGGTAGTTGATCAGTATATCTCAACACTGTCAGGGTTCCAAGTAACACCCCCAACGAAAGAAGACTCTGAGGCTTGAGTTTCCTCAAAGTTCCATTTTATTAGAGATGTCATATTGGCACATCTGGGAAAACCCGAATCTGAAAGCTTCCAGGTTTTCCTCACCCAAGTGAAAGTTCAAGTCCTAGTCCCGGCCCAGCACCTACATGTCCATCACATGCTCCAATCAGGCACCATCCAAAACTGGAGATGCCTCCAAGTGACACCATCGCAGCTGCAGGGCAAGGTGTCATTGAGTCTCTGAGAAAGGAAAGTTATTTTGAGTATATCTGACCCATACTCCATATGTTCTGACTGGTTCTGGAGAACCGGTAGTGGAAATTCTGAGTAGTTTGGAGAACCAGCAAATACACCACTGGCTGGCCCCAGAGTGGGGTGGAAATGGGGATTTTTCCATTTCTTTCCCCTGCCACATCCACAAAGCCATGCCCACAGAACCGGTAGTAAAAAAAAAAATGAATTTCACCACTGCTTCCAAGTCTGACAAACATTTGACTACTGGAAGATGTATGGACTTCAACTCCAAGAATTCCTTCAGCAGCTCTGAGAGAGACCTAGAGACCTAGGTCCGGTTAAGTCAGTTGACTCTTATCCCGTGCCAATTCCCTTGGCTACTACAAATTTAGTTTATTATGTGTAGGTAGCACGGAAAAAAAGTATGAATTCTGTTCTGATTCCTGACTTCTTGCTCCTGACAGAAACACTGCTCTAGCCCAAATTTAATACTCATCTATTTAAAGCACTTTGGGGTAGGGTGTGCCATATTTTGCTACTAATGTCTTAGTATGGGGTATTGTTAAGAAATGCAGAAGTAGAAATTACTTAGTTCCATAGTCTCATGAATTAGGCTTCCTCGCTTTTTTTCTTAACATTGATGTGTTTGTAAATTTGCCTGAACAAGCAAAGACTTGAGAACTGAGTTTGCTCAACTTGCTAAGTTTGATTAGGGTTAGGGGGTGGGATAGCTGTTTTATTTTGGTTTGCATTTTGATTTGTAGTTTAGAGTGTAGTGTGAACTCAGCTGTATGATTACTGGTAGTTTATGATTCAAGTGCATTGTTCTATCCTAGGCAATGGACTATTCAATCATCAGATTAAGTCTGTTGTCTGACAGCATCTTCTACATCCAAAATCTTATATTGCTTGTTTGAAAGTTTATTCCACTTTACTTATGTCACTTTGATGATTTGGATAGAGATCATATTGGCAGATTGACTGAGTCTGTTTGGAAGAATCATCCCACACAAAAAGTGAGACCTGTGGGAGAAAAGGGAAAGTAGCTTTTCAGATCTATAGCTTCAGTTTCCTCCTTGGCATCTGTCTTCACAGTTGAAAGACTATTATTTTTTCTTTACTCATTTAGACTTCCTGTTTGATTTAGAATCTTGTGTGAGATTTTAAATTAAGCAGAGATGCAGCTCAGACACAGGTTTTCCATTGCATTCCTTTAGTGCCTAAAAGGTTAAAGGAACAGAATCAAAAATAACAGAGTTGGAAAGGACTTTGGAGCTCAATTAGGAGACTCAGGGGTGAAATGCTACTGGTTCGGGCCAGTTTACCCGAACTGGTAGTAAAAAATGCTACTGTTTGCTGGAACCAGTAGTAAAAAAAAATGCTAAAAAAAGTTTTTAAAAAAAGTTCCGATGATCAGATGTGCAACAGTCAGCTGTGCCTGATTGTGAGGTTTCTGCTTGTTGCAGGGACCATTTTGTGTGAAGTCCAGCTGTTTTTGCATTGTGTGTGAGTCAGTTGTGTAGTTTTTGTGTTATTTTGTGTGATCATTTGTTTTTGAGCTCTCTGTGCCTGTGTGAGGTTCCTGCTTGTTGCAGGGGCCATTTTGTGTGAAGTCCAGCTGCTTTTACATTGTGTGTGAGTCAGTTGTACAGCCATGCCCACTTGGTCACATGACCACCAAACCACACCGCCTGCTCATATGCCCATCAAGCCACGCCCACCCAGTCACATGACCACCAAGCCATGCCCACAGAACTGGAAAGGAAAATGTTTGAATTTCATCACTGAGGAGACTTTATAACTTTCCAGACAAAAGGCTGTCCACCTCTTCTTTAAAAACAAATGAAGAAGAAATAAGAAGTGAAATGGAATTAACAGCATCCTACAGATGAGTGTGAACATAACCTTGAAGAAAGAATGCAAGGGCAGTTACAGAAATATCTGCTGTAGCATTAAAGAGCTGAACTAGAGAGAAAGAAACTCAAAATTAACCCACTTTGATTTTCTTCTTTATAAGAGGAGAGAGAGAGGGAGAAGGGGAGAGGGGGTAGAGAGAGAGGGGGGAATTGTTAGGTTTTCATAATTCTGTAATTATGCTCTGCAAATAGAAAAGTAGAATTCCAACAGTGGTCATGGAGTCCATTTCTTGGATGGCCTATTCTGAAGAGCTGAAAAGTTTCTCCTCGTTCAAGTTGTTTCTTACCTCTTTACAGATTTTAATAGTCTTGCTCAACCGTACATCACTAAATATATGTCAGTGTTCCAAATAACATCCAAAAGTAAAGCAGAGTCCAAGGCAAAGTATTGCTCAAAGATCCAATTTATTAAGAGAGCCATGTTGGCACATCTGGGAAAACCCAAATCTGAAAACTTCCCAGTTTTCCCCACCCAGTTGAAAGTTCAAGATCTTGCTCCCACACCCACAAGTCCATCACATAGTGCAATCTCCCACTGCCATGCTCGCAGTTTTACCCATCCGATTCCAGTCAGGTGCAGAGACAAAGGATGACCTTGGCTTTCTAGAAAGAATTTTGTTATGGCTACATAGTATGTAACTCCTTACAATCCCCCCTCCCATTTTTCCACAATAGAAAATGCATAGGAGAATAATAGAAAGTGTGGCAGGCCAAAGATCCAAAAGAAAAGATGGCTGCAGACCTGACAATGTAACTTTTCAAAAATAGTTTTCAACAGGTGAGGAACCCGGCAGAAAAATACATTGGCCACCAAAATTCCATGTATAATTGATTCAAATTCAACTTGTAACAAATATTAATCTCATGAATTGAGCACAGAAATTAGATACACATTTCCACTCAAGTATGCTGATAGTTATAGAAAATTCCTTCATAATATATTAGTTATTTTCATTTATCTATTTATTCACCAGGATTTTCTTACATATAAGGGTGATTAATTAGCAAAATACATTTTTATAACATGATATGTTTATTTTAAGCTTAAGAATCCTATATAAAATATATTCAAATTTAAGCAATACAGCCAAAAGACAAACAGAGGTAGATGCAAGCATTTCGTATTGACTCATCAGTGCCTACATTACAGTAACATGGTTAAAACCAACCTCAAATACTTTTTGCTCCACTTGTAGCTTTTGTATCAGTTGTGAGGTTAGTGAATGAATGAATTTCAACACATTTATAGTTTGTCATATCACATATATATAAAATATTTCACTGGACTAGTATTTCAGAGATATTTTTACTGAATCCCTCAACATTTCATTGATAAGGTTTATCCCTGCCTTCTACTCTGTAAGCTATTATTTCTTGGCACCACCAGAACATGTCTACAAGTCTTGGAAGAAGAAATAAAAATATCATTATTTTGAGAAGTTCAAAATTACTTCTAAAGAAATGTGAATATTTAAAACAATTAGTCCCTTTTAATAATTTAAACCAGTGGTAGTCAACCTGGTCCCTACTGCCCACTAGTGGGCGTTCCAGCTTTCATGGTGGGCGGTAGGGGTTTGCTGTAACTCTGCTTTATACATTTTATAAAGTAAAGTTACTTCCCTACTTTATAAACCACCATTACTGTGGAACCGGTGGGCGGTTAGAAAATTTTACTACTAACAGAGATACAAAAGTGGGCAGTAGGTATAAAAAGGTTGTCTACCCCTGATTTAAACAATACATCCAAAAGACAAGAAGTAGATGCAAGCATTTCATATTAACTCATCAGTACCTACATTACAATAACATGGTTAAAACCAGTCTCAAATATAAGATCTAGCGAGAGCATTAATTAAGCCTATAATGTATGCAGGAAATCAACCAATGGCAAGCCTTACACCTACAGAAGGCATAGATTGACATAAAGCTGTTTCAGCACACATAAGGGTTGCTTCAAACAGTTAATGGCAACCCCCTCAGCACCTAATTAATTAATGCTTAATTAATTTAATTAATTAATTAATTAATTAAACAATTAGTTTGTCTATTTTACAATATTTTCAATGCGATTCTCTTTGAATTCTTTTTAAATTCTAACCTCCATTTTTGTTAGTTAACCATTGGTAAAATATATCCCATGTTAAAAAGTATTCTGTTTCTACCTTTTCTTTTAACTTAAGTATCAATCTATCCATCTCAGCACTTGCTAAAAAATTTTATTCCACTTTCACCTGTTGGGACCTCTTAATTTTTCCATTGTGCAAACGCTATTCTTGCTGCTGTGACTACATGCAACATTAAATATGCATTCCCTTTATTATACTGTTCTGGTAGTATCCCCAGCAGAAATATTTCATGCATGCTTTCCATGTATGTGTGCGGACTTCTGCACATGTGCTTTGATCACATGTGTGGTTTGTATGCATGTGCATGACTTCAAAAATGTGGTTAAATAGGACGGTAAAGATCCAGGGTGGGTTATGGTTAGTGTTAGTGTTAGGTCGCCGCTACTGGTTCACCCGAACCAGTCTGAACCGGCTGAATACCACCTCTGCCTGAACACCTCTGCTCCAAAACCTATTCATAGTCTCCGATAATACTAAGCTCTTTTCATTGTGGATTATTTAGGACTCCTGCAGAAAGTTTGCCCAAGAGACAGATAATAATAAAAGTTGCAGTTATACTAGCATATGAAAAAGCTGCTTCAGATTTAGTCATCTCATATATATTGAAAAGCAAGCAGATCAAACATGCGAATAATATTTCCATTTTGTTTTTAAAGACTCACATTGCATTCTTTATGAATGATCCATAATATGTCCACTTAAAATATATACATATTGTAAAGAATAGTTAAGTATCCTTTAAAAATATAAGTCCTATATACTTTCAAATGTAATGAAAAATAAAAAAATGTATACACGCTGTTGTTTATACCTCTTATTTCAATGAATTGATGCCATTTGAATTTCATTGCTATTGGAAGGTATTGTGGCCAACTTTTGGTAAATAAAAAATATAAGAATCACTGCATAAAACATCCCAATTTTTTTTTTAAAGTTCTTTTTTATATGTGGTAAGTAATCTTGTACTAATGTGTTTTTGAATTTCCACTAAGTGGCATATGCAAAATGTGTGAGAGCTGCATTCAAACATTGTTTAATGCTTATGAAAACAAATACATTGCTTTGTTCTTCAGCACTTAGAAAGGAAATTTACAATTGAGTAGGCACAAAATAGTGTAATCAAATTAGTTCCCTGTTAGCTCAAAATATGGCACTTCTTCATGGGTAATCTTTCCATACAAGTAAAATTATACAATTACACAATGAAACTGTTTATTGTGGCCTTTAGGGCAGAGAATAAAACAAAACTATAATAAAAATCTATACATTTGTAATTATTAATAAAGCTAAAAAATAGACTTAAAATGCAATAACACTACATAAAAATAAATTAATATAGTAATAATTTAGTATATCGTATATAATTTATAATAGTAATAACTTGGGGTAAGAGGCAAAATGGCAACGTATTAACATGACCCTGCATGAACTCTTGCTGCTTCATTTTACTGCTGTTTAAAACTTACTGTAGTGAGGTGATGGCATCTCTTATACTCTATATGTGTAACTTCCTGGGAGAGAAAAAGAGAAAGGAATTAGACCAAGAAAAGAGAGAAGAGGTAAGGAGAGAAGGGGAGAGGAGGAGAGGGGAAAGGATAGGAGGGAAGGAGAAACAAAGGGGAGGGTGATTTTCTGACTCAGAAGAATAGAAAAAAAGGAACAGAATCCCAAAGGCACCATTGGTTCACAGAATTCTTCCAAGATAGCCATACAATTAAAAAAAAATCAATTTTTCTAGTTCTGTTTTGGAAAAAAAAAAAACAGCAATAAAAATGGCAGCAGAACATGACGAGTGCTTTGAAGATTAATAATAAACCCTTATTGAGACTTGAGGACGATGCCCAATTATGAGACATCTTTTTGTTATGGGAACAGTTCCTCTCTTTCTCCAGCATCTGCAGTGGCGACCTTGATGGTCGCCAAGCTCTCACAATCTCCACATATATTCACAGCATTCTATCTCCCCCTTCCTTCCCCACAGTTCATTGGCAAGTTGAAAAGCATTAAAGTTTGAAAGAAGCGAAGCGGTTCAATCTTGACAGGATGTCTCAGGAGGTCACAAGTTTATAATCAGGGATTGTGATTGCGGAGTGGGAAAATAAGTGTGTGTCTGAAGGAAGGGGTACCCTAACATCATTCCTGGGAATCTGGATTTTGTATTGATTTTGGGTAAGACGAATTTGATGGTGATAATTGTATTTATTGTTTTCATTCTTTAGTTTTCTATAATCCTGCCTGCTTGCTGCCATCTTTCTTTCCCAGTCGCTGATACCATATCATTTAATTATTTATAGACATATTGCTTTGATGTTGCATTTTGAGATGTTTGAGATTTTGGATAACTTTATGATGAAGTATGCATTTTATTCCCTGTTGGGAAAGCTGAAGAGAGCACAGATTACCCCATCTGAAAAGAAAATCTTTTGACTTTCACAAAGGGCCTCAGAGTGTATCCTTGTGATTATTTGTAAACTAATTCCTGTGGATTGAGAAGATCTGAGAACAGTGGTGGTATTGAAGTGACTTAATTCATGCTATATCAGGCTCAGAAACCTTCAGTGTATGTTATCTTCTCCATTACTCATCTACTGATGAGAACAGGTTCAAAATCTGATGGGGACAGAGTAAAAACACTGTCTCCAGATTCTTCTCTTCATTTATTCAGACAGAAAATGGGTTGAGACCAGACCTGTCTTCATTTCCAAAAGCATGTGCAGATCTCCAATTGTATGTGCTAGGACCGCAGTCCCCAAACTTGTGGCTTGGCGGCCTGGCAGCCTGGCTGGAGAGGGGGGAGAAGGGAACTGGGTTGTGAAAGCGGTGGGCTGGTGGGTGCATGCATGCAAATCAGGTTTCTATACCCATAAATATATTGCAATACCATAATGATAAAATGTTTGATAATATCAGCATACAAACCTTGTACAATTATGAGAAATGTAACACATGTTATTATTACTGTACTGTAAATCTCTAAAATGCTGCGGAATAAAGAATATTCATGCTTCTTAGATAGTGGAAGAAGCCTAGAACAACCTCTTCAATTCCTTTTGGGACTAAATGTGATTAAGTACTAATAAAAAATGCCCCAAAGAAATAATCCACAGACGAGATATCTTCCATGCAGTGATGGGATTTGGCTGGTTCGGGAGAACCAATTGTTAAATTGCTGGCTGGCCATGCCACTTCCTTCCCCGCCCCTTCCAGGAGTCCCCACGTGCCCTGTTTTGGCTCCCAGGGAAGTGGAGAGAAGCCTATTAAGCCCAAAACAGGGCACGGGCAGGTGGTGCCCCCCCCCACGGCCCATTTTTGCTCCCAAGAGACTGCAGGGAGGCCTACTAGGCCCAAAATGGGGCACGGGGGGTGATGTGCCCCCCATGGCCTGTTTCTGCTCCTTGGGGGGTGCAGGAGGCCGACTGCTGCCTGTCACACCCCCTGGCCATGGCCATGCCCCACACAGCCAGTCATTAGGGGCAGAGAACTGGTTGTTAAATTATTTGAATCCCATCACTGCTTTCATGGCAGAATTGAATGATAATGTGATATTTCTTTTCCAGAGCCCAGAGGAGTTAGAAGATGTATCTGACCTTGAAGAAGACCATGATGCTCACAGTCGCACCAGTATTCAGACAGAAGGAAAAACTGATAGGGTAAGTATGGAAAAAAAAAAAAAAAACTAAACAGAATTCCAATATATTACTATCTTCTTCCACCAGCTTCAGCATAACATATTGTTACAGCAAAATAGATGCATAATGAACAGGAAAAGACTGAAAGTCTAAATACTAAACATTTAATTAAATTTGCCCGCTCAAAATATAGAACTGTTCTATTCCATGAGTTTTACTTTGACTAGCCTGCCTAAAAAAATGAATATTACTATTAAGGAGCTTCATATCCTGCAACAAATTTAAATGAGTTTGAAATGATTTTAATATTAGAAGTGCATATCAGTGGGAAGGAAGAAGTTTGTTTGATGTGGATTTTTAAGGAGACTGATAAATTTGCATTCTCTGAATTAACTTTTCTGCAATGCAGAAAATATGTACATCAGGAAAAGTTGCATTAATAATCAACAAATTATTATATTAAAGTTGCAACTCACATAATAGATAGATAGACAGACAGACAGACAGACAGACAGACAGACAGACAGACAGACCGACCAGAGGTGTCAAAGGCAAGGCCCATGGGTCAGATCCGTGCTCTGCCCCCAAGCTCCTTTTTTGCTGGCAGAGGAGTACAGGAGGCCATGACAACTGAAAGAGCACTCAGGCCACCACAAGCACTAGTGACATCAAGCTGGCCACCCCCACCCTCCCAAGGTCAAACACATCAAGTTTGACACCTCTGATATACGCAGACAATCAGATGCGCTTACATGCTTGGGCGCACATACACACACAATGTCATGCATAATCTCAGATTACTGAGAACAGGAAGGGTATCTTGCAGATAGCCTGAATAAGCTAGGTTTTCTATTCTTAAATGGTCTGTCTAGACCCTCTGTGGCCTGGCTATCGAACAAGTCCAACAATTGGCAGCATTATATCTATTGATGGAGGTACAGATTTCTCCTCAAGTTCAGCACTTTAGAAGCCTAGTGTTGGTCTGTTTCATATCATAAGTCTTTCCAACGTTCAGCAAATTATTTGGCTGCTGTTGTTGTTTCTTTTTTGGCAACTCAGAGCCTACCTACTGTTTCTGCTCTTCAGCTTTCCAACCGACTAATTTCTCCACAGAGTGTTATAACTAATTTCTCCCCAATTCCTCCATTCATACTCCACAATACTTACACGGAATTTATTATATGTATTTATGTACTGTGTTTCACTGAAAATAAGACAGGGCCTTATTTTCTTGTTTGCATTTGGTCATTGCTTCTGTGATTTTTCACCGTGTTAGCATCACCAAATCAATCTGATTTGGTTTGAGGAATTCACCACAGTGCATAGTGCTGGCAATTCCAGGAGAGAAAAAATCTGATATGTTCTTTATTCATTTGACTTTGATATCTAGAATAGATGGCATAGAATTGATGGGGAAAACAGGAAAGAAGTCTGTTTCAGTAAAAATTCATGCCTTATAATAAAACACAAACTACATTGAAAGAAAGGAATAAGGGCAGAATAAGACTGCATAATTTCCCTGAAGGGGAATTTCTGATCTCTTAGTGCTACAGGATAGCTGAAAATCTCTCTGTGAAATAAGAGACCCTCCTTCAGGAAAACAGTACAGTTCTTGGCCATTTGATCTCAGAGCTCAAGACAGGCAAAAAGTGAGATGATTCTTTAAAGTCTTCCTAAAGCCTTTTGATGTTTTAAAGCTTCCTGTCTTTGTTCCTGTAATATCCATGGGCAAAACTAGACATACGTAAATCCTTTCTCCAGATGCAAAGCGGAAAGGGAGAAAATGAATCTCGATCCTGATTTTTGAGGGACGGAACATGTTCAAATAAAGAATATATATTTGTTTTCGTAGATTTTCATGGGTGTAGGTATACTGGTCTTGTATTTCCTATGTAAGATTGAGATTCAATCTTGAGATTCTCAATCTTACATGGGAAAAGACCCAAATACAACAAGACCAGTGTGTGTGTGTGTGTGTGTGTGTGTGTGTGTGTGTAAAAGAGCAAAAGAAAGAACTGCTTTTTGTTCTGCAAACATGAATCTTTGTAAAGTGAATCATTTTACTTCAGACTTCCCTAACTTAGCAGGTAGAATTTCTTTGTTGGCCATAGATAAATGGGAGTCTTTTAAATAGTTTCTAAAGAAACTTCTTCCTAAAAGTTGTCCTAATTGACTTGTGACTGCGCTTGGAATTAGGCTATTCAGGCTGCAGATCAGGGGTGAAATTCAACAGATTCGGACAGGTTCTATAGAACTGGTGGTGGTGATTATGCGCAGTTTGGAGAACTGGTAAATCACGCCACTGTCTAGCCCTTCCCCTCCCCACCCCTCCAACTCACTCCTTTTTGCACCTCGCCTGCCTAGAGTCATGCTGGAGGTATAGCTGCTGCTGCTCCCTGATTCCTTTGCATGCCTCGACCATGCGGCCCAGCTGATCTCTGCCTGGTGAGTCTTTCGCTTCTCGCCTTGGTACCTCCCCCACGGTTTTTCTCCTCCACAGCAGCGGGGTCCAGACTGTCCACGGGAATCATTCCTGAATCCTGCCCTCGTGCAGTGAATTCCGGCAGGCTGGATGCAGGTATGAAGGGCCTAGTTCCACAGTGCTTCCTCATTGGCCATGCCCACTCAGTCACATGACCCCACCGCCAAGCCATGCCCACAGAACCGGTAGGGAAAAAATTTGAATTTCACTCCTGCTACAGATAGAATGAAATCATCTTCATCATTTAACTATCCCATAATCCCTTGTGGGGTGGAGTCTGGGCAATTGAATGGAGCTAGCAGAGTATTTAATGGCCGGATGCCCTTCCTGTCACCAATGTGGAGTTTTGTTCAGCAGATATATTCTCACTGCGCCCAGAGAGAAAAATATCTGCCTCTACCTAGGATCAAACTCACAGCCTCCTGTTTGTGAGGTGAGAGCTCCACCTCTAGGCCACGTCACCACTCTTGAAGATAGAATGACATACCAGAACTAAAATAAAAACATTTTAATCTGACCTGAAAGTCCTTTGACAAACAATGTAATTCAACCAGGGGTGGGATTCAGCCAGTTCGCACCGGTGAACTGGATGTTAATTTTGCATCCAGTTCACTGAACCGGTTGTTGCAAGGACCAATTGTCTGAAAATGGGCCTGTTTCCAGCCACTGGAGCTCGGGGGAGGCCGTTTTCACCTTCCCAGAGTCTCAAGGAAAGTCTCCTCAGGCTGTGTATGGCGAAAAGCCACCACCACAACTGTGGTGCAGGAAGCCACGCCCACCATGGCCACGCCCACCCAGCAACCAGGTTGCTAACATTTTTCAGTCCTTCCCCTGAATTCAACCATATGGATGTATCATCCTAATTGGCTTTATTTAGCTTCTATAATTCCTCAGTATATTTTTGATAATGAATATAAGAAAAAAATAATGGTGAAATATAGTGTGATGCAGTTTAGGTCATCCAGGATTAGTACAGAAAATTATCAGAAAACTCAGCATCAAAAAGAAAAACACAATGTTAGCACTCCTTCAACAATTATCCCTAGACATTTGGTTGATTGGTTTAATGTGTTTGCATTAGATCATGACAGAAATATTTTAAAAACCTGTATAATAATGTTGTGTCCAATATAATGCAACTACAACTCCTTAAGAAACCTACAGGGACTTTATGTTATTTATATAAACCTTTATGATCATAAATTATATCTTGTGTCCAATAGAATGCAACTGCCACAACTCTTTAAGAAATCTACAGAGATATCATGTTATTTATATAAACTCTTGGGATCACAGAATGTATCTTAGTTAATATACAACAGCTAACTGGCTTGGTGTCCTCTCAAGTACTTAATAATACTTTCTAATTTTAACCCCACATAGAATAAAACTGAAGATGGATCATAATTATTTATGAGAATTTTTCACTGCTCCAAATCATGTTCATATATTAATGGGAGAGTAAAATGCTTTCAGGCTAAAACTGTAGCTGTATTTATGGAATAAAGGCACTTAATCATGCTTATTTGTATCTTGGGGCATTTTGAATCCAAATCCAACCTCTTATACTTTGTTTTTATATATTAACACTAGCTGAGACCTTTTATAAGAAAAATGATCAGATAGCAAAAATCAGAAGACACTGCTAAGCTCTTTGGCTTTCAAACAGAAACTATATTGGCACAATCTGAAATGTTTATTGTAAAAACATTCAATCCTAACTCATTATATTAATATGAGCCACGGTGGTGCAGTGGTTAGAGTGCAGTACTGCAGCCTACTTCTGATGACTGCCAGCTGCTTGCAATTTGGCATTTCAAATCTCACCAGGCTCAAGATTAACTCAGCTTTCCATCCTTCCCAGCAGGGACGTGCAGTCACTAGAGGCAAGGGAGGCGGAGCCTCACCAGTCTCCTCAGGAAAAAGAAAGAAATTTAAATATATTTTTTTAAATAATTAAAGCCAAGATAGTTGCTACCAGATTCCAGGTCACAGTGGCTTGGTGTCTGCTTAGTGTTAACCAAAGCAGGAGGCGAGAGAACTCGGGGCCTCTTTTCCATAAGGAATTTTTCGCCTTCTAAAAGTTAATAAAGAGTTAAAAGGCAAAGAAGTTCAGATGGAAAAGAGGCACTAATTCTCCCGCCTCCTGATCTGCAAGCAGCCAATCATGTCTTCTTGAGCACGCTTACGTTGGGCGGGGCGTGCTTCAGAGGAGAGAGGAGTGGGAGAGAAGGAGGAGGCTGGCTCTTTGCTGCAGACCTGGGCGCTTGGCGGCTCCCGCGATGCAAAGTGCCCCACCATCCCCGATGCTGCCGCCCGCTGCCCCGGCCTGCTTCTCCAGGCTCCGCCGCTGGAAGTCCCGGATCGCCTCTGGGGTAAGGCTGGGTGAGAAGCGGAACGAAGCTTGTCTGTGGCCTCCCGGCGCTGCGCAGAGGCTCTCACAGGAGCATGTGTCAGCGGCTGGCGGCCTGGAGCGGCCCTGGCTGCGAGACAAGGGAGCGCTTAAAGCAGCCGCTGCCGCCGCCACCACCCCTCCTTCGCCCGGCGGGGCGGTGATGGTGGCAGCGGCAGCGGCTACTTTAAGCGCTCCCTTGTCTCACAGCCGGGCTGCTCCGGGCCACCGGCCGCTGACACGTGCTCCTGTGAGAGCATCTGTGTAGTGCCGGGAGGCCGCGGAGAAGCTTCGCTCCGTTTCTCACTCAGCCTTCCCCCAGAGGCGATCCGGGACTTCCAGCGGCAGAGCTTGGAGAAGCAGCGGATGCAGGCCGGGACAGCGGGGAGGCAGCGGGGCACTTTGCATCGCGGGAGCCACCAAGCACCTTTGCTGCAGACCCGGGCGCTTGGTTGCTCCCGCGATGCAAATTCCCCCCCCCCCCCGCCGAGGCCGACCGCTGCCCTGCTGAGCTGGTTTAGGTTTAGGTTTATTAGCATTTGTAGGCCGCCCTTTTCCCTGAGGGGACTCAGGGCGGCTCACAGAAAACCAGGGAGGGGGGAATACAACATTAAGACAACAACATATAATAAAATAGTAAACAACATACATTCATCATTCGGGCGGGGTAGCGATTCTTATCCCCAGGCCTGACGGGCGAGCCAGTTCTTCAAGGCTATGCGGAAGGCTCGGACGGTGGAGAGGGTACGAATCTCCACGGGGAGCTCGTTCCAAAGGGTCGGGGCTACTGCTGAGAAGGCCCTCCTCCTTGTAGTTGCCAGCCGACACTGGCTGGCCGATGGAATACGGAGGAGGCCTAGTCTATGGGATCTTATAGGTCGTAGGGAGGTAATTGGCAGAAGGCGGTCTCTCAAGTATCCAGATCCACTGCCATGTAGGGCTTTATGGGTGATTAATAGCACCTTGAAGCGCATCCGGAGATCGACAGGTAGCCAGCGCAGCTCGCGGAGGATGGGTGTTATGCGGGTGAATCGGGGTGCACCCGCGATCACTCGCGCGGCCGCGTTCTGCACTAGCTGAAGTCGCCGGATGCTCCTCAAGGGCAGCCCCATGTAGAGCACATTGCAGTATTCCAGCCTAGAGGTCACAAGGGCCCGAGTGACTGTTGTGAGGGCCTCCCGGTTCAGGTAGGGTCGCAACTGGCGCACCAGGCGTACCTGGGCGAATGCCCCCATGGTCACAGCCGTTAAATGGTGGTCGAATGACAGCTGTGGATCCAGGAGGACTCCCAAGTTGCGGACCCTCTCTGAGGGGTGTAAAATTTGACCCCCCAGCCTGAGAGTTGGAATATTGGCCAAATCTTTGGGAGGAAAACACAACAGCCACTCGGTCTTTTCTGGGTTGAGCACAAGCTTGTTAACCCTCATCCAGTCCATAACGGCTTCAAGACCCCGGCCCATCACGTCAACCGCTTCATTGATTTGGCACGGGGCGGACAGATACAGTTGAGTATCGTCCGCGTATTGATGGTATCTAATCCCGTGCCTGCGGATGATCTCTCCCAGCGGTTTCATGTAGATGTTGAATAGTAGGGGGGATAAGACCGAACCCTGCGGCACCCCATAATTTAGGGGCCTTGGGGACGATCTCTCCCCTCCCACTAACACCGACTGCGACCTGTCCGAGAGGTAGGAGGAGAACCACCGTAGCACGGTGCCTCCCACTCCCACCTCCCGCAGTCGTCGCAGAAGGATACCATGGTCGATGGTATCGAAAGCCGCTGAGAGGTCAAGGAGGACCAGGATGGAGGGATGTCCTTCATCTCTGGCTCTCCAAAGATCATCCATCAATGCGACCAAAGCGGTTTCTGTGCTGTAACCGGGTCTGAAGCCTGACTGGAAGGGGTCTAGATAGTTTGCTTCCTCCAAGGACCGTTGGAGCTGGAAGGCCACCACCTTCTCAACAACCTTCCCCAGGAAGGGAAGGTTGGAGACCGGGCGATAGCTGTTAAGAACAGCTGGATCCAAGGATGGTTTCTTCAGGAGGGGTCTCACCACCGCCGCTTTCAGTGCGGCGGGAAAGTTCCCCTCCCGAAGGGAGGCGGTTACAACCGCCTGGATCCAGCCTCGTGTCACCTCACTGCAGTTAACAACCAGCCATGAGGGACACGGATCCAGAACACAGGTGGAGGAACTTACAGCTCTCATGGCCTTGTCCACATCCCCGGGGGTAACGTCCTGAAACTCAACCCAGAGCTGTTCTACTTGATCCCCCTGTGCCTCGGCTGGAACTGCAGGTGTGGAGTCCAAGTCCGACCGAAACCGAGCAATTTTGTCCGCTAAGAATTGGGCATATTCTTCAGCTCTGCCCTGCAGGGGTTCCCCCGTCTCCCTTTTGTTCAGTAGGGAGTGGGTTATCCTGAACAGGGCGGCTGGACGGGACTCAGCGGATGCAACCAGGGTGGCTATGTGCGATCTTTTTGCTGCCCTAAGTGCCCTAGTATATTCCCTGGTGCAGGTGGTTACCATTGCTCGGTTCGATTCGGACTTATCGGACCTCCAACGGTGCTCTAGGCATCTCCTCCGGCGCTTCATCTCCCGGAGCTCCTCGGTAAACCAAGGGGGTCTCCGGGATCCGCCGCCTCGGAGGAGCCGCAGTGGCGCAATCCGGTCGAGGGCCTCTGACGCTGCCAAGTGCCACGCAGCAGCCAGAGTCTCCACCGGACTGTGGGCGAAAGTGTCAGGAATAACCCCAAGCTCTGTCTGGAACCTTGATGGCTCCATAAGACGCCTGGGGCGGAACCACCTGGTCGGTTCCTCCTCCCTACAGTGGGGGTTTGGCCTCCGGAAGTCGAGCCTCAGTAGGCAATGGTCTGACCACGACAGGGGTATGATGTCGTTCCCCCTCAGACCAAGATCATAAATCCACTGCTCCGAGAGAAATACGAGGTCAAGCATGTGTCCCGCTGAGTGGGTTGGGCCTCGAATTACTTGGGTCAAGCCCATGGCTGTCATGGAAGCCATGAACTCCTGCGCCCCATCAGAGTTTTCACCGAGCGATGGCAAATTAAAGTCCCCCAGGACCATCAACCTAGGGAACTCAACTGCCAGCTCGGCTACCGACTCGAGGAGCGAGGGGAGGGCTGCTGCAACGCTGTTGGGAGGCAGGTACGTTAGCAGCAAACCCACTTGACCCTTGAGGTCCAACTTTAACAGCAAAGACTCACACCCGACAATCTCCGGAGCAGGGACCCTACGAGGAACTAACGACTCCCGGATAACAGCGGCCACACCCCCACCCCTTCCCTGGGCTCTCGGCTGATGCAGCACCTGAAATCCTTCTGGGCACAGCTCTACAAGGGGGACTCCTCCCTCTGGGCCCAGCCAGGTCTCAGTAATACATGCCAGGTCTGCCCTCTCGTCTAAAATTAAGTCCCGGACGAGAGGAGCTTTATGGACAACAGACCTGGCATTTAGCGACAACAGCCTGAGACCAGGGTCCTGACTACTTACGCCATCTGGTCTTGGAGTGGGACTCCCAGGGCCGGAAGGAGGGATCTCTGTAATGTAGCTGTTTCGCAAAAGGATGCCCAGCTGAGCCTCACCAGGTATAAACCTCACCGCACGTCACTGCTTCCCAGGTGGGTAAAATGAGGACCCAGTTTGTTGGGCGCAAGAGGCTGACTCTGTAAACCGCTTAGAGAGGTCTGTAAAGCACTGTAAAGCTCTGTAAAGCGGTATTTGTCTAAATGCTATTGCTATTGGGATCGTTAAATAAGCACCTTGCAAGTCACAAACATTCATTTGGGATGCAAACTATGGCTTAGAAGACCCTTTTCATCTGGAGAACCTCAAGCGGCACCCAAAGTGGAAGGAATGTAAAAGCAAATCAAGATGTCAGTCATGATCACACAAAGTCCTGTGTGTCATATATGTGATATGTCATCCATATGATGCACATAAAAAACAGAGAATATATCTTTGTATTTAAAAAAATAAAGTTGCAAATGGGGATGGTGCATGGATTCTTTTTTCACATTGTCACCTAGAAATATTTTTAAAGTTGCTAACTCTCAGGTAGACATGGGACCTTGTCTTTTAAATGGGGTATTAGCTGTCAGCTTCAAGTGACAATACAGTCTCATGTTTGATGAGGCAATGCAGTTGCTTCCTCTTCTCCAAATACATCCACAAACTCTGAATACTTTTCTGGACTCAACACATGATGCTGGAGACAGAGATGGATAAGAGTGGGAGGCTTGCAAATGTGTCTGTTGACAGTTTGAGTTTTTTCCCCTTGCTCTCGATGAAAATCTGGATCACAAGTTTGCAGTCAATCAATGCTTAGCACAATAAGGACATCTGAGTAAGCTGTGACATACAGTATCAAGAATGTATAATTATTTATTGTCAATAGCAAGAGAATTGTGTGTCATAAAACAGAACCAATTCAAAGTGCTTGTCTCTTGATTATTTATGCTAGCATAGGCTTCTCTAACAAATGTGTATGAGGAAATTAATTTGTTGCATTGTGGCCTCATCCTTGAATTTAAAAGAGTAGAGAGTTTGTTGTGGCCTGTAAGGCCCCTCCAACAGCCAAATCAGAGGAGGTGGTGGTGTGGGAGTCAGGGACAGCATCAAGGTAACCTGAGAGCTCCAAGGGAGAGGAGAGAGGAGAGCTGGCGAAGAGAGAGAAAGAGGCAGAGCATGGGCTGTCCGTCAGCCCTCAGATGGAGAGTCAACAGCCCCCAGATCTGGAGGTGGCTGTTGAGGAAGAGGAGGAACATCTGGGTCTAGTGCCTGATGCGCCGATGCGCAGAAGGCAGAGGAGAGGAGAGCAGTGGAAATCTATGGGCTGGTCCTTGGAAAGGAAGAGCCACTGCTGCTGGTGAAGCCCCACCCTAGCTCTGGGGATAAAAGGCAGGTGGTGGAGACAAATAGATGTGGCAGACAAGAGCCGAGGTGGCGCAGTGGTTAAATGCAGCACTGCAGGCTACTTCAGCTGACTGCAGTTCTGCAGTTCGGCTGTTCAAATCTCACCGGCTCAGGGTTGACTCAGCCTTCCATCCTTCCGAGGTGGGTAAAATGAGGACGCGGATTGTTGTTGGGGGCAATATGCTGACTCTGTAAACCGCTTAGAGAGGGCTGAAAGCCCTATGAAGCGGTATATAAGTCTAACTGCTATTGCTATTGCTATTGCTATTCATCTTCCAGCCGTACAGACTTGTTAGCCTGCAGTGAGAGAGAAACTTTTTGCTTGGCCTGCCAGCACTCCTAATTAAAGGAATCTTTGACTTCACTTCTCAGGGTTTGTCGTGTTTGGGGAGCTGGGTCAGAACAGACTTATGCTTTAAAAGCTTGTTGTCTGCTGTCTGAGCTCTTCTTAATTGTCTGACGATTCTTCTGCTGAGTTGTGCAGAGGAAAACCTGGAAAATTTCTTAATGACAAGGCTTTGGAGGGGTTCAGATACTTGTTTGCCATATGTCCGCAGTCTCACAGGTGCCGCACTCTGTGGTTGAGTCAGAAATCTATACTTTAGTTGTGCCAATCTTGATTTATTGTCCCAGTGATCCACAACAGGAACATCAACTGAAGTCTGTTTCTGTTGAGGATTGGGGTCTTTGTAAATATCCTGCTTGCATGGCTTTTCCAACCTGGTGTCCAAGTAAGACACGGGGGGAGGCAGTCAGAGGTGTGCTCCTACCAGTTCAGATTGGTTCGGTCACGTAAGTAGTAACTTGGCCTGCCACGCTCCCAAACCAGTTCTATTGTCAGCGGCGCCATCTTGATTTTCCTTTCTGAGCATGTGCAGAACAATCCTCTTTGCAAAAATGTAATGTTTTCCCCTTTTCTAAGGTTGTGCGCGTGCACCGACATTTTTAGGTGCAAATGTGCATGTGCAGGGAGTGTGTGCTTGCCGTGCTCACGAGTGAAGCGAGAGCGTGCACACAAAGCCTTTTGTGTGCCGAACTGGCAGTAATGCTGGCAGCAACCCACCCCTGGAGGCAGTGCTGGAGAGTGGCTGTAAAACCTTAATATTTCTTCTGTGCCTCAACTTTTCCAATTCTCCATCAAAATTCATATATAAAGTTGGAAAGGTTCCTTCAGATTTGCTGGTGTGCCTTGTCTCTCTGACCCATTTCTCAAGTTCATCAGCAAGTCCTTCCTAAAAATCTGAGCAAGATCATTCTGTCTGGCACTTAATTGAAAATCCAATAAGTACTCATGAACTCTGTGGTTACTCTGTTTCAGCTTGCAAACCTCTCAAGCTGCTGCTGCTCCCCCAACCAAATCATTAACTGTACCTCTAAATCTTTGCATGAAGTTCTGGTAATTGTTCAGTAATGGATCACTGCCCTCAATGAAGGGCATGGCTTATTTGGCTGTTCCTTCTTTCAGCAGACTCAGAATAAAACCCATTTTGGCTTTAGAAATCCTGCTGTATGATCCCCCATGAACAGTTCACAGTGAGTAGCAAAAGTCAGCAATAGATCCTGGGTTCCTCCAAACTTTTTTTTGACAAACTCCCATGAAAAGAAAGACATATTGATTGGGATGCAGGCTGCTGAATTGTTGGCTGAAGTAGAATAGAATAGAATAACGAAGTTGGAAGGGACCTTGGAGATCTTCTAGTCCAACCCCCTACTTAAACAGGAAACCCTAAACCACTTCAGACAAATCCAATATCTTCTTAAAAACTACCAGTGCTGGAGCATTCACAACTTCTGGAGGCAAATTGTTCCACTGATTAATTGTTCTAACTGTCAGGAAATTTCTCCTTACTTCTAAGTTGTTTCTCTCCTTGATTGATTTCCACTCGTTGCTTTTTGTCCTGCCCTCAGGTGCTTTGGAGAATAGCTTGACTCCCTCTTCTTTGTGGCAACCCCTGAGACATTGGAACACTGCTATCATGTCTCCCCTAATCCTTCTTTTCATTAAACTAGACATAACCCAGTTCCTGCAACTGTTCTTTATATGTTTTAGCCTCCAGTCCCCTAATCATCTTTGTTGCTCTTCTCTGCACTCTTTCTAGAGTCTCTTTTTTTATATTGTGGCAACCAAAACTGGATGGATCAAGGCATTATAAAGTAACCCTAGTCCCAAATGCTGCTTAGCTGTAGCATGACATTTTACAGGTTATTTCTATATCCTTTTTGCTGTTAATGTTGTAACTGTACCTGAACAAGTTTTTCTGCAGGCAGAACGATGCCCTGAGGAAATGATGCCATTTCCATGAACAAAGACAAGCTCTTTTATTAAAGAGTACTGTAGTGAAGCTTTCAAAATTGGGATAAGCCATGTCAGGAAAAAACACTGTAAAAACTATTGGAAGTTTATTATTATAAAGTATAATATAACAGAATCTTGAAAGTCTGCCAAATTTGTCCACTCTTCTGTCAAAGAGAATTAAGACAGAATTGTGTTTCTTTCTCACCCTCTCTCCTTTTCCAGGGATAAACTGATGTTTGTTTAATTGCTGTTACATTCTGACTTCTCCAGAGATGGTCACAGCCACCTCATTGGTTTTTTTTAAAAAAAATCACATGGGGGTCAGTGGAGCTTAAATGGATAGTGGAGTGCTTTGAAGACCCCCCTCTCCCCTACGTTTTCCCACCTGTGATGATATTCTGGAAATGTTACATTGTAGGTAGACTTCTGATCTTTTCTGCCAGGTACTGAGGATAAACTTATTATTGCTTGCTGTTAGTTGCGAAGTCGTGTTCGACCCATTGTGACCCCATGGACAATGTTCCTCCAGGCATTTTTGTCCTCTACCATCCTCTGGAGTCCATTTAAGCTCACACCGACTGCTTCGGTGATCCCATCTAGCCACCTCATTCTCTGTCATCCTCTTCTTCTTTTGCCCTCCAACATTCCCAGCATTAGGCTCTTCTCCAGTGAGTCCTTCCTTTTCATTAGATGGCCAAAGTATTTGAGTTTTCTCTTCAGGATCTGGCCTTCTACAGGTGAAACTCAAAAAATTAGAATATCGTGCAAAAGTTCATTTATTTCAGTAATGCAACTTAAAAGGTGAAACTAATATATGAGATAGACTCATTACATGCAAAGCAAGATAGTTCAAGCCATGATTTGTCATAATTGTGATGATTATGGCTTACTGGTCATGAAAACCCCAAATCCACAATCTCAGAAAATTAGAATATTCCATGCAATCAATAAAACAAGGATTGTACATAGAACAATATTGGACCTCTGAAAAGTATAAGCATGCATATGTACTCAGTACTTGGTTTGGGCCCCTTTTGCAGTGATTACTGCCTCAATGCGGTGTGGCATGGAAACTATCAGCCTGTGGCATTGCTGAGGTGTTATGGAAGACCAGGATGCTTCAATAGTGGCCTTCTGCTCTTCTGCATTGTTCGGTCTCATGTCTCTCATCTTTCTCTCGGCAAGATCCCATAGATTCTCTATGGGGTTGAGGTCAGGCAAGTTTTCTGGCCAATCAAGCACAGTAATCCCATGGTCATTGAACCAGGTTTTGGTGCTTTTGGCAGTGTGGGCAGGTGCCAAGTCCTGCTGGAAAATGAAGTCAGCATCCCTATAAAGCTTGTCTGCAGAAAGAAGCATGAAGTGCTCCAAAATCTCCTGGTAGACGTCTGCGTTGACCCTGGACTTAATGAAGCACAGTGGACCAACACCAGCAGATGACATGGCTCCCCAAATCAACACAGACTGTGGAAACTTCACACTGCAAGCATCTTGCAGTGTGTGCCTTTCATTCTTTCTCCATACTCTGAGTCCTTGGTTTCCAAATAAGATGCAAAAGTTGCTCTCATCAAA
The DNA here is from genome assembly GCF_009769535.1 of Thamnophis elegans. Classification (NCBI taxonomy): domain Eukaryota; kingdom Metazoa; phylum Chordata; class Lepidosauria; order Squamata; family Natricidae; genus Thamnophis; species Thamnophis elegans. The sequence continues at coordinate 20,664,147 of NC_045555.1, read as the reverse complement.
AAAGAGGACTTTGGACCACTGAGCAACAGACCAGGTCTGTTTTTCTTTAGCCCAGGTAAGTCGCTTCTGATGTTGTTTGTTGTTCAGGAGTGGCTTGACAAGAGGAATATGACGTTTGAAGCCCATGTCCAGGATCTCTCTGTGTGTGGTGGCTCTTGATGCACTGACTCCAGCCTCAGTTCACTCCTTGTGAAAGTCCCCAACACTTTTGAATGGCCTTTTCCTGACAATAATCTCCAGGCTAAGGTCATCCCTGCTGCTTGTGCACCTTTTTCTTCCACATTTTCCCTTCCACATGACTTTCTATTAATGTGCTTTGATACAGCACTTTGGAAACATCCAACGTCTTTTGCAATTACCTTTTGAGGCTTTCCCTCCTTATGAAGGGTGTCAATTATGGTTTTCTGCACAACTGTCAGGTCAGCAGTTTTTCCCATGATTGTGATTCCTACTGAATCAGACAGAGAGGCCATTTAAAGGCTCAGGAATGCTTTGCAGGTGTTATGGCTTAATTAGCTGATTAGAGTGGGACACTTTGAGCCTAGAATATTGCACCTTTTCACAATATTCTAATTTTCTGAGATTATGGATTTGGGGTTTTTATGAGCTGTAAGCCATAACCATCACAATTATGACAAATCACAGCTGGAACTATCTTGCTTTGCATGTAACGAGTCTATCTCATATATTAAGTTTAACCTTTTAAGTTGTATTACTGAAATAAACGAACTTTTGCACAATATTCTAATTTTTCAAGTTTCACCTGTAAAGAGCAGTCAGTTTTGATTTCCTCTAGGACTGACCTGTTTGATCACCTTGCAGTCCAAGGGACTCAAATGAGTCTTCTCCAGCACCATAGTTCAAAGGCCTCAATTCTTTGGCGCTCAGTCTTTCTTATGGTTCAACTTTCACAGCCATACATTGCAACTAGGAATTGGGAATATTTCAATTTGGGGGACAATAATGCAAACTATTTTCCAACTATTTCACCAGATTAGAAAGAGGAGGCAGGAAATACCATTTCACTCATAAGAGAAAGATGGGATAAGGGAAGAAGAATAGAAGGCTAACCCCAAAGCTATCTTCTTTGGGGAAGGGCCAAAGGAGAGGGATATTTCCCTGAATAATTACCAAGGAAAGAGGAAATTAACATTCTCCAGCAAGGGAAGGGGGATTAGGAACATTTTTTCACATAATTCCAAAAAATTCCAATCCTTCTTTAGCCTAATCTATAGGAAGAGGTTGTGAGCAAAGCAACAAGCTTAATCTTTCATTGTGGTAGATAACACTTGTAAATACTTCTCTGTGGCTGCTCCGGCCCTCTGGAATGATCTCCCCGTGGAGATTTGGACCCTCACCACCCTTCTGGCTTTCCGCAAAGCCGTCAAAACCTGGCTGTTCCGGCAGGCCTAGGGCTGATGAGTTCCCAGCCCCACTTGAATTGCTGTGATTGTTGTGTAGCTTTTAATCTGTTTTTTGTATCTTGTTTTTGTCTTGTTTGTTTTTTGTATCTCCCCCTTCCCCATTTGTTTGTTAGCCACCCTGAGTCCCTCGGGAATAGGGCAGCATACAAGTATGCCACACGATTGAGATGAGCTAGAAAGCAGGAAATAAAGGGCAGGATAGGGCAGGGGCAACTGGGTAGAGCCAACAGTCAGAGCTACCGGTTCGCCCAAACCAGTCCAAACCGGCTAAATACCACCTCTGCAGTGGCCATTATTTTGGCCACTATTTTGGAAAGCCACTAAACCATCACGCAGAAGGGTACCTTGACCAGCAGCTGTTTCTTACAATCCACCTGGAGGAGCAACACTTCTTCTGCCCATGTGAATTAGCCTTCTCCCCATGTCATTCTGCCAACTGGTAATCAAAGCGTTTCAGCAGATCTTGTGCAAACTCTGCACAGATAATTCATGCCATGTGTGGTGTCACTGTCCAGATATGCTTAACAGAAGACAGCAAAAAGAAACTGCACTGAAAGCCGAAGAGTTTAATTGCATTTGGAATCCATCCACCCTGAAAACATACTGTGTGAAATTATTGTTTCCCATAAGGATGAGTAAAGAAAATAGCTGGCAATTAAAGTACAGCCACTCCTCTTGGGAGGCTAAATTATGCATTACTGCATTTGAAGGGTAAGACAAACAGGATTTCCTCAAAATACATTACACTAGCTGCTTCTTTAAATTTTAGCAAATATAGATGAAAGAATGGTGTATACTTTGCACAATAACTTTCTTTGAGAGATTTATTTCACTTGAAATCGTATTATCCTGAAAATCTAGATGATTTTCTTCATGAAGAAAAACCAAGTCTAAATTTCAATAATATTAAGAATAAAAATAAATAAAACTTGTCCTGCAGTTGTTTCCTAACAGGCCATTAAGTTTTCTCTTTGTAAACTGGGTTCAGGCTAAGAGAATAGAATTGAATGAACTGGAAGGGACCTTGGAGGTCTTCTCATCCAGCCCCCTGCTCAAACAGGAGAATCTATACCATTTTAGATAAGTGACTGTCTAGACTCTTCTTAAAACCATCCAGTGATGGAATGCCCATGATTTCTGAAGACAAGCTGTTCCACTGATTAATTGTCCTCACTATTAGGAAGTTTCTCCTTAAGTAATTATGTAGTTTCTTTTTTATGGCTTAGTTAGTAGGAACCCATCCAATGTGATTTCTTCAACAAACCATGATTAAGCATATTATTATTGCAATGACCATATGTTTTTTTTTTAATTTTAAAGAATTATATAATAATTACAGAATTATAGAATAACTAAATTGGAAGGAACCTTGGAGGTGTTCTAGTCCAACCCCCTGTCCCTGCTTAAAACCATACAAACATTTAGAGTTTGTTAAAACAATACAGTAATAATAACATTAAATATTATGAAATATCAGATTCTGTACATTCAGTTACATGCTTTGAAAGCATAAGGAGCAAAGATTAACTGGATTTCATTAAGCTCATACTACTTGAGTCTATTAGTATACAAACTAAACAATGTGTCTAAAATTCAAGAACAGAATTGAAATTCCTAAGCTGAATGAGGAAGCAGATGTGTGGATCAAAAGAGGAAGAAAACAGTGCTTAAATAAAATAGTATTTCAAGATTTTTCTTGTCCTTCATTCAGACTTGATCTGCCATACATGGAGATATAGGTAAAATTCACAGGCAGGCTTCTTATAAAACTTAGACTGTTTTTGCAGTGAATTCTTTATTCAATTAATTATTTAGCAAAAGATGTACGGATAATTTCATAGTTGTTTCTGCTTCTCCTTCTACCTCCCTAATGAACATCATAATAATTGTATCCTCAAATACTCCATTTGTCCTTGAATTTTAACAGCTGGTTTAAATGCCATTGGCATCTCCAGAATCTTGATTTCTTTCCAAAACAATTTGCCTAGTATCTTTGGAGCTAATCCATAGGGATTTTTTTTTTACCTTTGGTTATTTTTCTTCATCTTCATCACTTCATTTTAAAAATAAAGATTTAGATGCTCCCCTTAACCACTGCACTTCAGTATTTGAAGCAACCTTGACATAGCCAAAGACCAGCTGACCATAAGATCTAAGGATGAATCAGAAATGTGCATTAGTACTGATTCTGTGGGTCTCAGAGGACAGAATCCTAGTAATAGATTAGCCTATAGATCAGTGATAGTGAATCTTTTTCACCTCGGGTGCCAAAATCATGAGCGTGTGCACTATCGTGTGCCCACCCCATAACTTAATACCCCCATAACTGTGCTCCTGTGCATGTGCGCATGACCCCCCCACTGCCCCATGCATGGCTTTCTTGGAGCCTGGGGAGGGCAAAAACGGCCTCCCCCCCCCCCCGGAGGCCCTCCAGAGGTCAGTAATGGCCTGTTTTCCGACTTCCGGTGGGCCTGGTAGGTCCATTTTTTTGCCCTCCAGAGGCTTTCTAGGAGCTTGGAGTGGGCGAAAACAGTCTCTCCCCCCCCCCTACACCCCGAGGCCCTTTGGAGACTGGCAATGGCCTGTTTTCCATGTTGGGACATTTTTCTCCCTCTGGAGGCTTCAGGAGGCTTCCCTGAAGTCTACAGAGGGCGAAAAACAGCCCAACGTGCAAACTGGAAGTCTGTTCCCGAATGGGGGCGAAAAATGGATGAAAATGAAGACTGAAATCAGCCAGCCAGCGCACATATGCTGGAGCTGACAGGGCAACCCCTCGCGTGCCCTAAGAAATGGCTCCCCATGCTACCTGTGGCACATGTGTCATAGGCTCGCCATCACGGCCATAGATTATGCACAGGTTTCTGTGTAGAAAATTCTGTCATTATTATATAGCAGGTAGAAATAGGTAAGCATCCATTTCCATCTGGACGCTGTTTTGAATCTGAAAAATATACATGTACATTGTATATGGATTTGAGTGCATTGTACAGATTTTCTAGAATAGATAATGACATTTTGGATTTTACTTGGAAACCTATACAGCCAACTTTGTGCTTAAGGAGGGACTAGAACTTTTGTTTTGCTACTTTATAGCTGGATGTATTAAATCACTATGCCAAATGTGCTCTCATTGCATGCTAAGGATCCAGGTTAAATTTCACCATTACAGGAAAGTCGCTCATCTGAATAGAAATTACTGCAGATCAGAAAACAACTGAGCAAAAGTTGGATAGCATTCTATGTTACGTCCAAGCTGCTGAAACAGTGGTCAAAAAATTTTAGTTAGGGGAAACCATAACTTGCAGCTTGGAATGAAAGAAAAATTTAATTTAGTCTACATTTTAACTGAAGAGATCTAATTTGTACACATTTTCCATTCTGTACCTATATGAACATGTTAGAAAACATTGAAAATTTTTGTCTTAAACTTTGGAAATGATAAAAAAATAATTTTATGTGGATTGCCAATCTTTGAAAGAAATTGCAGTAATGGGATGAAACGGATTCATGACGAATGCAACATTATTTTGGGACCAGTAAACTGACTGGTCAATCCATTTTAGCTACAGAATTTTGTAACATATTTTCATTACTAAAGTACTGTTGGAAGAAATGTCCATCTGGGTTCAGTTCCAAGTGGGGGGAAAGACACTGGATTCATGGAAGAAGGAAAGAAGGTTTATTTATTCTTGGAAAGAAGATTTATAGATGATGGACAGGACCACATGATTTGAGGTTCTGGGGGAAAAGGGCAGAGATCCTGAGAGTGCCTGGGTTTTATGCCCTCTTTGGGCTTTTTAATTTGAGTTTGTGTTCTAATTGGTTGTCAGACTCCCATGGGGCCATGCAGGGGCAACTCTGTAGGCTGTCCTGAGTCCCAACCTTGATTGACTCTTGTTGGGTGATGATGAAATGAAAAGGCTTTTGGGCAATTCCTACTATGGCTCTGCCTGAAGGAGGTAGATCTTTGTTATGTAGACTAGACTGGCTCAGGCCTTAATGGTCCATAGACAAAAGGTGGGGGGGTAAGTTTCTGCCTGCCTTTTAGGGGAAATATTCTGTCCTTTTTAATATTTCCTAAAATATCTTATTTTCCTAGGAGAGGGGCGGGTACTAACTTCCTATAGTACACAAAGACAAAAACAAAAACAATATGAGGTTAGGAAATTATTTTTAGCTGAAATTTAAACCAGTCAAATGAAAACATTCTCAACTCTTTTTTTCTATGAAAAATAGTCATCACATTATCCCCTTTATGTTGAAAATTCTTTGTACCTTTGACTTACAGATCAGGGAAGATTACCAGAGTCAGTTCCTGAGTCTGATTATTATGTATGATTTATGAGCAAGAAGGCCCAGTACTATTACGTAGGTGAGAATGAATGAATGCCCTGAAGAAAGCTGCTTCTAACTGTGTTTCTTGTTAGGTTTTAAATGTACAGTTCAGTAATTGTAGAACAAAGAAAGGTCATGGACCTTTTAAATGCCCCCAATGTATAGCACATGTTTTGCAATTTATTTAGCATACTTGCCTAAAGCTAATTTGAATTCTAAAGCAGAAATTATATTATACTCCACAATTTGCATGATTTTAAATAATTAATCTATCATACATATAGTAGGCATTCAGAATTCATTGGAAAATTACCTGCATTTACCTTTTCATTCACATAAACTACCCTCATGGAGGAATAAAATGTGCAATAAGAAAAGACAGTGGTTTTCAGCAGCCTTATTTTTGCACTTTATTCTTTTCAGATTTAAAAAGTTTCCCTTATTAATGAAGAATTGGAAAGGTTACTTAGGATGTAAATGATATTAAATGAGGCCAGTTTCCATTAACAGGGTATATCAGGTTCATAGATTTGACAAATAGATATTGGCTTTTATAAATATGAACATCTGAAGGGTTCATACCAGAGGTAGCAAATGAAGTCACTCACATCATATCATGCAATTAATGTGAATATAATAGTTGGGAAACTGCCAACTAGATTGGAAGGGGGGGCTTAGCTTAGAGCAGGGGTCGGCAACCTTAAATGCTGAAAAGTCATCAACCTTAAACGCTTAAAGAGTCACAAAGGTCCTAATCGGAAGCCTCCCGTTCAATTCTGGAGCTGACCGGAAGTCCCATTCCCCCACTATAGAGTTTCCTCCTAGTGCGGCATCTTTTTTCCTCTACCTGTCCTAACCAAAAGCCCTATCAATTGTGGAGCCGCAGCAGAGGGATGAAAGAGCCACATGCGGCTCCAGAGCCGCAGGTTGCTGACCCCTGGTTTAGAGTCATTGTGCAACTGCAAAAAGCATAAGCTTGTGCACTCCTAAGATCCATGAAGGTTTATCTGGTTGTTTCCAGAGGAAGGCGAACAGTCTGAGGGGATTTCTGTACAATAAAGAACAATAAAGTTGCTAGACATTAATGACATATATAGACTATGCAAAAGAGACAATCAACCAGCAAAAAGGGAATAAAAAGATTCCAGCATCTCTCCACCAGCAATCAGCACCCAGAGATCAGGAGACAGCAACCTGCAGCTCTGGAGCCGCATGTGGCTCTTTCATCCCTCTGCTGTGGCTCCCTGTCACTCAAAATATGTGTCACAACCGCCAATTTGCAACACCCACCAGCACACAATTTATTGAGCTTTTCGACCTCCAGTAGGCCAATCATGGATAAATCCAAGAAAAGAAGAGTTTCAGAAGAAAACACAATCTTTAATTCAAATACATATGCTAGTTTTGTGGACGCTCAGGAAATAGGCACGGCAAGGGTTTTGTGGCTCCCAGTGTTTTCTCTTCTGTGGGAAACGGGTCCAAATGGCTCTTTGAGTGTTCAAGGTTGCCAATCCCTGGCATAGATGAACTCCAAGATTAACATCAGACCACCAATCAAGTAAACAATGCCCCAATCAAGAAACTGCCAAAGAAGCCAACAGTAAACAGCCCAACCAAGAAATCTCTAAGACCTTTGAAAGTGACAGGGCAAGCCAGTAGAAGAGCGATGGCAAACCTTTTTTGGTTCACGTGCCAAAAGCAGGGGGAGCACAAGGGGGAGGGTCATTTGTGGGCGTGTCACACCTATAATGCAATGTGCAACCCCAGCACATATGCATGCATAACCAGCTCTCCTCCCATTTTTTGCATGCTTTTTTCACCCTCTTTGGGCTCCAAAGGCTTTATAGGTGCCTGGGAAGAGTGAAAACAGCCTCCCCACCCCCACCCGGGAGGTCCTCTGGAGGCTTCAGGAGCTTCCCTAAAATCTCCGGAGGGCAAAAAACAACCCTACGAGCAAACCAACCTGAAGGCTCCGGAGGACTTAAAACAGCCCTACAGACAAACCGGAAGTCACTTCCAGTTTGCTCGTAGCATCGTTTTTTGCCCTCCGGAGCCTTCAGGGAAGCCTCCGGAAGGCCTCTGAAGGCTCTGGAGGGCTAAAACCGGCCCTACGAGCAAATCGGAAGTCTGTTCCCGAACTTTTGGTTTGCCCTTAGGGCCGGTTTGTTGCACTCCGGAAGCTTCAGAGAAGCCCCTGAAGCCTCCGGAGGGCCTCGGGGGGGGGGGAGGCTGTTTTCGCCCTCCCCAGGCTCCAGAAAGCCTCTGGAGCCTGGGGAGGGCGGAAAATGGCCTCAAAAAAAGGCTGACAGGGCAATGCCTGGCGTGCCCTAATAAATGGCTCCACATGCCACAGGTTCGCCATCCCGGCACTAGAACATGATCTGACAGCAAAATTCACTCCCTGGTGATGTTACCTAGTTTGAGTAATGAAACATCTGCAAGAAAACATGCAAGCTCAGGGAACATCAAGGACCCCTCATTTCATCCCTGAGATATAAATATTCTTTAAAATTGCTTGCTTCCATGCAGGGGTGGTATACACTTACCTTCCCTACCCGTTCACAAATGTGAGCCTTCCATGCATGTGCTTTTGGGGGGAAAATAGCCTAAATGGGATGCCGTAGAGCTGGGGCGGGTGAGCGGGGCCACCTGCGATTTCCGCTACTGTTTTGGGTGAACTGGTCCGAACTGGTAGAATACCACCTCTGCTTCCATGCAATAAAGTTGCTTGCTTCAGCTATTTACGAATGGCTCTGGTTGTTTGTGCCTGACAAGAACATTCATAATCTTTGAAATGACATCATGACAAACATGATGCCATCATAGCTTCTGCTGGACCCATACCCAGATGGGCTAGAGCATGCCATAAACAGAGGGGGCAACCAAGTATGCCTTCACACTCACACTTTTCTCACAATGGCAAGGATATACAATCCTTGGCCTTCTAAAATGGGGATAAGAGTAGAAGAATGAAGCAGAAGGGACCAAGATAAAAATATTTGACATCATTTTACATCAAGATTAAATAAAGCACTGTTAAAACCTCTAATTTTGAGTTGGACTTCTGACAATCTTATGATCACTGCTCCTGACAGCAATATAATTACATTCCAAATATTTAGTATTTTCCTCTTCCATTGTTTTCAGAATTACTATTTGATGGCAACTTAGGAGCAGGAGTTTGGACGTTATGCCAAAGACTTGGTTGTTAAGAGAGGAGAACACATATATTAATAGGGATGCAGGCTGTGTACTTGATGCTAGAAGCCACAAATGTTGTGTCTCTGTGTGTTTGCAGAAGTTGCTCTTGAAATTTTGATAAATTATGAATCTAGACAGCAACAATCTAAAAAGAATCAAGGTAAGATTGTGATGAGGAAGAATTCTTCTTATTGGGCTACTTGATAATCCTGAACTGATTTTTATGACCTTAATCAGGACTGGGAGACAAGAGGAAGCTTTCAAAATTTCTGTTGGAACAAGTTGGCCAATTGTTGATCATATAAAGCAACTGGTGTCAATGAAGGTTGTAAACATCAACGCTCCAGTGATATATGAATAGGATGCAAATCCCTTACCCAGGGGTCGGCAACCTTAAACACTCAGAGGGCCATTTAGACCCATTTCCCACAGAAAAGAAAACACTGGGAGCCACAAAACCCTTCCCGTGCCTGACTATTTCCTGAGCACCCACTAAACTAGCACATGTATTTGAATTAAAGCTTCTGCTTTCTTCTGAAACTTTTCTTTTCTTGGATTTATCCATGGTTGGCCTACTGGGGGTCGAAAAGCTCAACAAATCACATGCTGGCAGGTGTCCCGTTTGTGACACATATTTTGAGCGACAGGGAGCCGCAGCAGAGGGATGAAAGAGCCACATGCGGCTCCAGAGTCACGTGTTGCTGATCCCTGCCCTAGCCTATCTGCTTGGCACATGCATCATGGAGGAAGGATAGACAGCCTCACATAGGTAACTAGACTTTTTTTCAGACCGAATTGGTAATTTTTAAACCACAAGTGAGTGAGTTGCCAAATTGCCCCAATGATGCTGATACATCTTTATCCTTCTAATTGTGCCAGCCTTTGCATACCTTATAGTGCTGAAAGCCTATCAAAATAATAGCCCAATGCAGCTTATATGTAGAGTAATTAAGTAATTACAAGAGTAATTAAGGTGAATGACTCTTTCACTTATATGTCTGCTGCCACATCTAACAATTTCTTTGTCAGGATCTGAAGGATTGTGGTGTGAGAATTGGAAGGCAAGCCATTAAAGAGGTGGATTGAGCAAGCATTGCAGAAAAGATTACGCACACCCTAAATAGATGGAAACATGAGAAAGAAACACCTCACCTTAATTTTATTTGTTTGTAAAGTGGGGCAGAGAGAAACTTGGACAGGTTTTAAGATTCGGTTATCTATATCTATCTATCTATCTATCTATCTATCTATCTATCTATCTATCTATCTATCTATCTATCTTATCTATCTATCATCTATCTATCTATCTATCTATCTATCTATCTATCTATCTATCTATCTATCTATCTATCTATCTATCTATCTATCTATCTATCTATCTTATCTATCTATAAATGGATGTGTGTGTCTGTGAATGTTCCTGTATAACTCTGGAACACCTCAAGCAATTTCAGCCAAACTTGATACACAGATTATTTACCCTCTGGAAACAAATACTGTGGAGGTAAGACACGCCTAACACCCTCCGGGGTGTGTGTTCTGTTAAGAGCCTGTTGTGTCTTAAAACGGCTTCTACCATACTGCCTTAAAATGGCTTCTACTGTACAGCGCTGTGGAATTGCCATGGTAACGGCTTCACAGTACTCCACAAGGGGGCTCCCTCTGGTAAGGGGGAAAATCCAACATTAGAAATTGTGGCGACATTCATGGAAGGAGGGTTGGGATCAGAGTGGGTTTCTGCCGGTTCTCCCTGGATTGGAGGAACTGGTAGTGGTGGCAGCGGGAGGCTCCACCCACCCGCCTGTCACGCGAGCGAACCGGTAGTAAAATAAATTGAAACCCACCACTGGTTGCGATAAATAAATACCCAGGCAGTGGCAGGTTATCAGCTAGTTGTACTATATTTCACAACATTGAAGAGAGTTCCTGGAACTCTTGCTGTGCCTGGAGTTGACCTGGCTGATCTTGAAGGACATAAATCATGGCACTGTGCAAACCCGTGACCTCTAACTCTATCTGCTGCCATTTGCCACTTGCCTTACCAACAGTGGGGAACTTTGGGGATCAGAAGCCATGTCTATGTCCAGAATGCTGGAACTGATGCCCCTCTGATGCCAGGGGTTTTTCAAGATTAATGTCAAGTTCTAATGGCAAGCTCATGGAACAAGAGTGCTTCGGATTTCTAGAAAGATTTGTATTGCTGGTAGGATAAAATAATGTTTTGAAACCCTGCCAAAGTGATTCTCTTACAAAATTTTGTGTAATTACGGTTGACTTATTTTGAATTTCTGTCTCATGCTTTTCCTCTCTCCTGGACTCTTCTGCAAAAATCTCTTCTGTAAGGGTCCTATTTCTGTCTATAATGGTACTGCTGTTCCCTCTATGTTCCTAAAATTTGTTAGGCTTTCCATCACAATTTTGCTTTTTACCATGCTTGTAATTCTGGGACAGTTCTGCCTACAAGGTATTATATGTACATGGGCAAATATTGGAAATAGTAGCAAGAAAAAAGAAAGCATCACATATATATGATATAAAACTGCACATATGCAGTTTTATAAACATGATCCCTTGTAATAAAAATGAAATTGTGTTCAAATTAATAAGCTAATTAACCAAGGAAAGCATATTTAATGTATTTTTAACTAGCACTGGTGAACTGTGAGTGTTTTTGCCTCCCATTGCAATATTAATTCGCATCCAGTTCCAGAGAGATAGGTGGATAGATATTTTATTATAGTCCAAGGGATATAAAAAGAAAACATTAGAAACACAACAAACAATAAACTGCAAAATATATGAAGAACATAATAATGTTTAAAGTTACCAGTACTATTAAGATTAGAGCAGCAGAATTGGACTTACATCTGCACATAAGTTAAATTCTGTCTTCACCTAAATATTTTTGGTTCCTTGTTGTTGTTCTTAGGTGCGAAGTCGTGTCCGACCCATTGCGACCCCATGGACAACATTCCTCCAGGCCTTCCTGTCCTCTATCATCCTCTGGAGTCTATTTAAGCTCAAGCCTACTTGGTGACTCCATCCAGCGACCTCAATCTCTGTCATCCCCTTCTTCTTTTGCCCTCAATCTTTCCCAGCATTAGGCTCTTCTCCAGTGACTCCTACTTTCTCATTACCTGGCCAAAGTTTTTGAGTTTCATCTTCAGGATCTGGCCTTCTAAAGAACAGTCAAAGTTGATCTTCTCTAGGACTGACCAGTTTGATTGCCTTGCAGTCCAAGGGATTCTCAGGAGTCTTCTCCAGCATCTTAGTTCAAAGGCCTCAATTCTTTGGCACTCAGCCTTTCTTATGGCCCAACTTTCACATCCATGCATTGCAAAACCATAGCCTTGATTATACACACTTTTATTGGCAGGGTGACGTCTCTGTTTTCAATATGCTGTCTAGATTTGCCATAGCTTTGCCATGGTCCCCAGAAAACCTCAAAAGGGACATGAGATGAGATTTGGGGAAGAGTTTCAACCTTCTCAAGTTATTATCTTTTGAACTACGCCCAGGTCTTCTTGTGAAAGTCCCCAATCCTTCAAGAGAAAATTCTAATAATACAGAACAGAAGAGAAGGATGGACATGCCATTGTTCCAATGTTAATGTTATTTTAGAATGGGCCCCTGCTCTGCATGGCCTATCATGGAAAATGCTGTAATGTGCTTAGAATCATTAAAAGTGATGGCAATCCTTATCAAAAGTGAACACCCAGAAGCATGGCGAACTAAGCATGACATGGGCACTGTCTCCCATTGCCCAGAAAGCCAAGTTCCAGAGATGACCTCTTCCAATGTAGGAAACCATCCATGTGCATGTTGAACTCACCAGCTCTGTCTTCTGATACTTGTTCTAGTCTTGCTTGCTGAAGAATGTAGGCTCTTGAGGTTGTTGTCTACTTTAAATAATATCCCTGATAGGACAGGTCTTTGCTTATATTAGAGCAGGGGTGTCAAACTCAAAGCCTGGTGGCTGGATTCAGCCTGTGGGGTGCTTAGATTTGGCCTGTGGGGCTGCCCTGGAAACAGTGAAGGACCGGCTTGCTGTGCCTCTGCCAGGGAAAATGGAGCTCGAGAGGGTCATGGGCAGCCCTTCGGAGCTCTGTTTTCGCTGGCAGTGGGTTGCGGGAGGCTGTCAAAGCTGAAAACAGAGCTCAGGGGCCCATTTTTGCTGGTAGAGTGTTCCGGCCTCCACAGCCCCTCCCTGACATGAGTGACATTGATCTGACCATACCTACCCTGGCTACCACCACCCCATCCTCCCAAGGTCAAACACAACCCTGATATGGCCCTCAATGAAATCAAGTTTGACACCTCTGTATTAGAGGATTTAACAGATTAACAAAGTTGGAAGGGATAACCTTGTAGGGTCATCTAGCCCAACCCTCTGCCTATGCCGACCCTACACCATTTTTGGCAAATGGCAGTCCAATCTCTTCTTGAAAGCCACCAGTGATGAAGCTCACACAACCTCCGAAGGCAAGCTTCGGTTTATTGTTCCATTGGCTGATTGCTCTCACTGTCAGAAAATTTCTCTTTATTTCTAGGTTGAATCTCTCATTGATCAGTTTCCATCCATTATTCCTCATCTGGCCTTCAGGTGTTTTGGAAAATAGCTTGACCCCCTCCTCTCTGTGGCAGCCCTTCAAATATTGGATTTATTGTGGTGCACTTAGAAAACCACTAGGAAAAAAAGCTAGTTGCTCCCTATCTCTAGTAAACATAGAACTGAGAATGAGGTCATGTTGACTTGTTTTTTTTTTTTTCTTTTTTAGTTCCAGACTGTGATGAGCTTGCTTTTGGGTGGTAAACTGAACAACTGAATTTTTTGTATCTTCAAGCTACCATCTTCTCTCTGAACATGTCAGACATTGGCATTTTTCTATTTTAAAATTTTGAACAGTTCCACTGCAATTTCAGAGCAATTCATTCTGATCGCCTTTTGGCAAGGCAGATGGTATAATCCTTGACAGCTGCAAAGAAGTTGGTGATCATTAAAAAGGAGCTTCCAGGCAATTCCTGGAAATTAAAGCATAACTAGAAGGGAGAATTGAACATGGACCTTAAAAATGACTGACTAGGATATTCATATGTCATGCCTTGGGGAACAATTGCAATGTGTCTTCATATAAGTTATTCCTTCAACCGTTTTCACATTCAAGGTAGTTTGCTTGGCAATTGAACGGAGTAGTTGTGGATCCAGCTTCCTCTGCACCCTTCCGGTCTCTGTCTCTCCATGTGGAGTACTTTCCTTCTATAAATGAGTGCAAAGGCTTTTAGAAGAATGTGTCTACAACATCCCTCATTTCAGGGCTAGAATTCAGGACATGGAAAATAATTAGCCCAAAACAAACCTAAGAGCCCATTATACCAAAAATGCAACCAAAGCCCGGTTGTACTCCAAGCTTAGCTCATGCTATGCATAGGCAAGTCACAGTGGTGGGATTCAAAAAAATCTACTACCGGTTCTGTGGGTGTGGCTTGATGGGTGTGTCAAGGGAAGGATACTGTAAAATCTCCATTCCCTCCCCACTTCAGGGGAAGGTTACTGCAAAATCCCTATTCCCTCCCAATCAGCTGGGACTCGGGAGGCAGAGAATAGATGGGGGCGAGGCCAGTCAGAGGTAGTATTTACCGATTCTCCGAACTACTCAAAATTTCCGCTACTGGTTCACCAAAACTAGTCAAAACCAGAGGTGCTATGCTGCTGGTTCGCACCAGTTCAGACAAACCAGTGGTGGTGGTGGCACGAAGTTCCGCCCACCCACCCTGATGTCATCAAAAATCTTCTGCACATGCTACCCACTACTAAACCGGTAATGAAGAAAATAGAAAACCATCTCTGATCAGATCCTGCTGAATATACCTCTGGCAAGCCAGGGTGGCTGATTGCTTGATCATATGCCATCAAGTTGTTTTGGATTTAAGAGAGATCACATAGGTATTTTTTCCCTATATCATGATCTATATTTGCTGAGGTGGTTCAGTGGTTAGAGTGCAGTACTGCAGCCTACTTCTGCTGCCTACCGGCTGCCTGCAATTTGGCAGTTCAAATCTCACTAGGCTCAAGATTGACTCAGCCTTCCATCCTTCCGAAGTGGCTAAAATGAGGACCGAGATTGTTGGGGGTAATATGCTGACTCTGTAAACTGCTTAGAGAGGGCTGTAAAAGAACTGCGAAGTGATATATGTACTATTGCTATCCCTAGATTCTCATTCAAGTCTTCCAATGGTGCATTAATCACCATTGTATTGAAATCCATCCACCTTGCTGCTAATCATCATCATTTTCTCTTTACTTCCACCTTCCTCAGCCTTAGCTGCTTTTCCAGAGAGCTGGGTCTTTGCATAATCTGTCTGAACTAGGATAATTGGGCTTGGACATGCTCAGAGTATAGAAAGAATACCTGGTACAACATCACTAAGTGAGAATGTGTGACTGAGAAGTTTCCCCATCCTAGTTCAATACCTTAGTCACAACATTACAGCAGCTCTATGTGTCTGCAAAATAAGAGAAAGCCTCTATTTTCCAAAACTAAAATGGGCAGTAGAGATCATTGTCTAAAGACTTAATTGATATTCACCATGGTATATACACTATATGGAAGATTGCCACTGGAATGGTAAAAGGAATACGTGGAATGGAGCATTAATTTACAAATGACTAAACTAAAACACTGGTGTTTGGTATCTGTAAAACTAAAAAAAAGTGGAAAGTTGAAATAGATCTGAACATTTTGGTTCAGTTATGAGCTAAAATATCACAAAGTATGAACTGACAATTGTTGTTTTTAGAATGTATAGTGGTATACAACCGCATACCATTATATGATATGAAAGCAAGAAAGTAAGAATGTATAGATTGGTAATAGTTGCATGTTAGGTTCCAGCGAACAGTGATCATGGAAAAATCAGAGGTAGCTCTTGAGAGAAATTGTACAACATTTTGAATAAATGCATTTCAGAGAAATAAGTTATGCTATTCAGTGACATGAAAAGATGAGTGAAACCTACAGTACATGAGAAAATAGAGACTTAAGAATAAATGATAATGGTGATTGTTCATTGAGGAGCCATTTGGAAAATGGTTGCTTGTTTTGATCACATGGATTAAATACATGAGTAAATTTCTGTACATGTGTATAATAATCATGCACATAATTAGAAACCTGTACCCTCGTAAAAGCTTCTGAAGATCTGGATTTCAGCTGCCTGGTCTACTCTTTCCTTCTACTGCAATGCTAAAATACATTTCAAACTTGGAGAGATAAATAGAACTTTGAAAATTAGGGCATTATCAAAAGGGCTTTTCTCTGCTGATTTTCATGGGTGGACAAAAAAATGGAATAGTGGTGAAATTCAATTTTTTTTTTTTTTACTACCGGTTATGTGGACATGGCTTGGTGGGTGTAGCAGGGAAGGATACTGCAAAATCTCCATTCCCAACCTACTCTGGGGCCAGCCAGAGGTGGCATGTGCCGGTTCTCTGAACTACTCAAAATTTCCGCTACTGACTCTCCAAACCACTCAAAATTTCCACTACCAGTTCTCAAAGTTTTTGTTTCCAGTTCTCCAGTACCTGTCAGAACCTGCTGGATTTCACTTCTGATATGGAGAGAGGTATATTTCAGAAAATGGAGCTGAAAAGTCTGAATGACCACTAGATGGCAGTGAATAGAACACCACCCTTACTAGCAGTCTAACTGCTCTATGTGTACAATTGCACCTGGAAATTGCTTTTGGTTAATCCAATACACGAGTTAAATATTCAAATTACGATGAAATAAAAGCAAGTTGAAATCTGTACAGAGCCATCTCCCCCAGTGTTGTGGTCTATTCCTCTATATCCCCTTACATAGAACTTGCTTTCTCTTGTTGCTGGGCAAGGGTCTCCAAATCTGGCAACTTTAAGGCTTGTGGACTTCAATTCCATGCTGGCTGAAGAATTCTGGGAACTGAAACCCACAAGTCTTAAAATTGCCAAGTTTGGAGACCTCTGCTAAAGGATAAAGACCAACACTGCACTTAGCAACGTAGTTGTAGTGGGGCATAAAATGTCTTCTTTCAGTCATGTTGGAAGAAATATCCATCTGGGTTCAGTTCCAAGTGGGGAAAAAGACACTGGAAACATGGAGGCCACTTGGAAAGATGGTTTTAATGGTGGGAAGGACCAGATGGTTGGAGGTCCTGGGAAAAAGGGGGGTCACATGCCTCAAAGATGTTGAAAAAGAAAAAAGGGTTGGCTTGCTGATACTCCCTGAGTTTTATGCCCTCTGTTGGGCCCTGTCCCAGGGCCTCCCACTCCTATGCAAGAAATTTACTCTGATTGGCTGTCAGACTCCCATGAGGCGATTCAGGGGCAACTCTGTAGGCTGTGCTTTGAGTCCAAGTTTGGTTGAACCTTGCTGGGTGTTGCTGTAATGAAAGGGCTTTGGGATTTTTATTCCTATTATGGCTCTGCCTGAACAAGGTAGATCTTTGTTATGTAGAATAGACTGGCTCAGGCCAAAATGGTCCATTGACAAAGGTGGGGGCTATTAAGAGTGAGTTTGTTTCCTGCCTAAAAACATGTGTCTCTGGCCCAGGCCTTAATGGCCGATTGACAAAGATGGGGGAAATATTCTGCCCTTTAATATTTCCTAAAATATTTCATTTTCTAGGAGAGAGGTGAGTACTAACTTCCTACAGTAATATTGAGTAGCCTGTTAAATTAAATGAAATAGTGGAGGAAGAAAGGTTTATTTGTGCATTTGTGCATATGACGTTTGGTCAACATCTAATAAAAAAATTGCCCTCTTATAGGAATTTGGCCCAAATATTTGTGAATTAGATCCTAGCTGCATCATAGTCACCGTTTATTTACAGCAATAATTTGTTAAAGTCTCTTCCAATCTGTAAAAGGAGGACATCCTCTGATAGAGACAGATGTTTTGCAGATCAAATTATTTTGATTTTGCAGGCAAAGATGACTCAGTTGCCAGAGGCGGAGAAAGAAAAGATAGCTGAACAAGTGGCTGATTTTAAGAAAGTCAAGAGTGAGCTTGATAAGGAGATTGAAATATGGGATGACACCAGCAATGACATCATCGTTCTCGCTAAAAGGATGTGTGTGATTATGATGGAGATGACAGACTTTACAAGGTAATTTAAAAGAAGGTAAAAGCAGGAATTTAAAAGAAACATATATTTCTGAGCACTGGGAATCATTGTCACATTCAAAAGGGAAAAGAGAAAAGGTTTTATAATGATAGGTGACAAGTGCATGTCAAAACTAATAGAACTGAAAATTGAAATGTTCACTGTAAAATATTGAAGTGTCATAATGATTGTTTAAAGCAGAGGTGTCCAACCTTGGCAACTTTAAGACTTGTGGACTTTAAAACACCCAGAATTTCCCAGGCAGTCATTGAAGTCCACAAGTTTTAAAGTTGCCAAGGTTGAGTACCCTTGCTTTAAAATGTATGCTGGTTTGGAGAAAGACAGTGAGCTGTTTGTCCTTTTTGATTCCCTTCTGTTTTGTTTATGATTATTTACTCTGGGTGACCCTTTTATGATGGATACACAACAAATTGATTTAAGGCAAAGAAGACCCTTGGTTAAGAAATAATTTATATGACAACTGAAAAACTTGGAATTTACTCACTTAGTGCTTGTCATTGTGATCTTTGACCATGTCTGTCTTAGAAAGCAAACCAATTTTGTACTAATTGAAATGCCATGGATTTTCTCAATGAACCATGAAGATTATTGTTCAGAAAGCAAGTGGCAGGCATGGAGGTCTCGGATGAAATGACACTTCTACGTTCAGAAGCGGAAGGAAATGCATATTGAAGCTATTTTAATAGGTTGTGTAGGTATGGTTTTTGTTTAGAGCTTCTCCCAACTCCGAGGTTCTAAAATAAAACAGTAGACGATCAAAAGATAAGATATTGGAACTAACACATGACTAGCAATGACCTGCAAAGAATGGTTGGAATCATCTGTATAAAATATTCTTTGATACAATACCAGTTTTGATGCAGTACAGGAAGAAGTTTTTGTAAATCTCCATCAATCCCTAATTTTATTTAGAAGATTGGAGAAAATGCAGAAAAAGGTTCAGGAGACTACTATAATGATGATAGGGAAATTACTAAAATTGTTTTTCTGTTGCTGATAGTTGATTCAAAAAGTTGTGATGTTCTTATTTTGTAGGCATTCAGTGAGTGCTCTTCAGCCATCTATCAAGTAAAATAATCATTTAAAGGTGACAAGGAAACATTCTCTCTCTAGAAATTGAACTTAGTCTGTCACACAATGATGTACCATAGTACTTTTCTGGAAGCTTCCATTTCAGCACATTTGTATTTACAAGGATTTATAGATTTACTTATAGGAGCACAATGACTCAGTGGCTAAGACACTGAGTTTGTCAATCAGAAAGGTCGGCAGTTCAGCGGTTCGAATCCCTAGCGCCACGTAACGAAGTGAGCTCCCGTTACTTGTCCTAGCTTCTGCTAACTTAGCAGTTCGAAAGCATGTAAAAATGCAAGTAGAAAAATAGGAACCACCTTTGGTGGGAAGGTAACAGCGTTCCATGCGCCTTCCGTGTTTAGTCATGCCAGCCACATGACCATGGAGACATCTTCGGGCAGCGTTGGCTCTTTGGCTTTGAAACGGAGATGAGCCCCGCCCCCTAGAGTCAGGAACAACTAGCACATATATGTGAAGGGAACCTTTATCTTTCCCTTACACTACTACCTACCATAACTATGTTATAAGATTTCTCCATTCCCAGAATTTCTGATCCTCTTTTTTTAAAAAGGGACTCAAAACAGCTCCTGTCACCTTGGCTTTTTTGACCCTACCCTGAGATACTTCTAACTATTTGTCAGCTTTCTGAAAATAGTTCTAGTAAAAGAAAAATGTAACTACATAGTCCTAAATATGGCTGCATCCCCACTCTTTTTTTCCCCCTAACAAAAACAAAATGGCCTAGAATACCCTTTTTCCATCTCTTCTGAACTCCTCAAGGAAGGATACTTAAAACTGCAAACATTTCATACTAAATCTTTGGTATATTGCAAAAACATTGCAGCTAAATAAAACAATAGCCTAAAGGTGTTACAGATTGTGTAAGATAGTGCCTGAGTCAATGCATTTGTATATACGGTAAACATTTTTTCATCTGTTAATATTCAAAGTCACTAAAGGGAACTTTTAAAATAGCATCTTCATGCACATCCTTTAAATGTGCAATCCAGAAAGGATTCTTATATTAAAAAGTTTTCACAAACAGAATCTTGGAACCTCTCTCCTACTGCCTGTATCACTTTTTAATGGGTTTTAGTGGGTTTTATGCTGTAGCAGGGCCTTAGAGGGCACAATTTCTTGTCAAGGAGAATCCCCTTTATACCAGGGGTGTCCCACCTTAACAAATTTAAGCCTGGCGGAGGGAGTTGAAGTCTGCCAGGTTTAAAGTTGCCAAGGTTGGACACTCCTGCCTTACATCATCCAAACTGCAGGGCAATTTCCACCTTGATCTGAAAACTTCCCAAACTCTCCAGAACAGATTTTTGGAATATGAGGGGAACCAAAGGAGGAAGGAAATTGGCAAAAGGCTGTTTTTCCTCATTTGAAAAATGCTAAAGGTAAAGGTTCCCCTCGCACAAATGTGCTAGTGGTTCCTGACTCTAGGGGGTAGTCTGTTTCTGTCAAGCCAAATTTGAACTGTACTGAAGTTCAACTGTATTAAACAGTGCTGTCTGAAGACGTCTTTGTGGTCATGTGTTAAAGCCCTACATGGTATTGGACCTGGGCACTTGAGAGACCGCCTTCTGCCAATTACCTCCTCACGACCAATTAGATCCCACAGATTAGGCCTCCTCCGGATTCCATCGACTAGCCAGTGTTGATTGTCAACCCCCCAGGGGAGGACCTTCTCTGTGGCTGCTCCGGCCCTCTGGAATGATCTCCCCGTGGAGATTTGGACCCTCGCCACCCTTCAGGCTTTCCGCAAAGCCGTTAAAATCTGGCTGTTCCGGGCTTCCGGGGGGAGGGGCCTGCCGTCGCCGGTGGCTCAACGGAGCTGCCCTCAGAGTTCTGGTTCGTATATCTACAAGATCTATAGATATCTCTTCTTTCAGGCAAGAAAGAAGCAGGGAGGAACTCAGTCGTTAGAATCCTCTTTGTAGTTCACAGCTTTTTTTTTTTTTTGGCTGTGAACGGAGAAGAGGTTCAACAAAAGCTGAGTTTTTTTTTTTTACCTCCGGCCAGATCTTCTCAGCTGTTTTTTTTTTCAGCTCAAGGCAGGTCACCCCCCCCCCTCAGGACAAAACTAAGCTATTTAAAATCAATCCGAGCAGCGACCATTCCTGAGAACCCTTTTTTTATTATTATTCAAAATACCAGCTTCAATTTTATAAAAAACTCCTTTGTTTAACTGCTTTTCAAAATGGCGATTTTATAGCTTCCGCATTTGATATATGATATATTTAATCAGCCCTGTTTTTTTGAAGACTTCTCTCTACTAATTGCCAAAAGTTTATTGAAAATATTTTATTCTAAATCAAGGTGAGCAGAGACTTTGTTTGTTTCCTTTTTATAATGGCTCCCAAATCAAAGCAGTCTAAATGTTTTTTTAACAATACATCCCAAGCAATTGCTATAAAGCCGCAGCTCTTGCCTTCTATGCCCTCTACTGGAGATTTGTTAATGAAAGAATTTCTTTTTGAAACTCTTAAAGAATTTAGAGAGGAAATGAAGCAACTTATTTCAGACTTATGTGACAAGCTTGATGCCAAGATTGCTCAAACAAAGGAGGATATGATCGGGGTCATAACTGTAATGACAGATTATATTGCAGGAATGGAAGATAAATTAGAGCTTTTGGAGGAAGCTAATTCTAATCTGACATCTAAAATTGAAATGTTGCAACAGGAAGTTGAAAATGCAGAAAAACAACTTGTTATGACAAATTATAAAAAGACGGCGTTTGCAATAAGAGTTAGGGGACTGCGTGAAAATCAACAGGAGAATTTGAAACAGACCTTTTTTGAGGCTTTCAGTCATTTGGTGGGAAGCCCGGGCCAATTACCTCCCTTCGTCCCATCAGATCGCATAGAGTAGGCCTCCTTCGAATTCCATCCGCCAGTCAGTGCTGACTGGCGACTACGCGGAGGAGAGCCTTCTCGGTTGCAGCTCCGACGCTTTGGAACGATCTCCCCGTGGAGATTCGCACCCTCACCACCGTCCAGACCTTTCGCACAGCCCTCAAGATCTGGCTATCCCGTCAGGCCTGGGGATAAGATCCTAATCTCGCCCCACCCGAATGTCGAATGAATGTTGTGTTTTATTGGTTATTTTACTTTATTCACATTTCTTTTGTGTCCTGTCTTACACTCCCCTCCTATGAAATGTAAGCCGCCCTGAGTCCCCTTAGGGAAAAGGGCGGCCTATAAATGTCAATAAAATGGGAAAAAAAATGACTCAACTTTGATTGGCAGATCCAAAAAAATTACCGCCATAATTCGTGGGCAGCAAAACAGAGACAGCTTCCGAGAGATATAATTATATATTTTGCCACAAGAGAATCCAGAAATGCGATATTACAAGAGTTTTACAACAACAGGCTGCGAATTGATGGACAGGACTTGATCCTTTTCAAAGAAATACCACCCCAAATGTTAAGAGCCAGGAGAGACTATGCTTTTCTAACTAAAGAAACTCAGAAATAATCAGATACAGTACAGATGGGAGGTGCCATTTGGTATTACAGTTACATTTGATGACCAAAAACATCGCCTCAACTCTGTTTGGGAAGCTCGAGACTTTTACTATAAGATCCTGAAGGCGGGACTTCCTGAACCACCCGGACTTGGAGAAAGACAAGGAGAAGCAGAAGAGAAACAACAAAACACACAACTACAAGGTGGGAGGTATCGCTTTCCCCCTCCGGAAGGACAGAAGAGCAGAGAACAAGGATTTAGTTATGCTTCCAAAACATTTGCTTAATTTTAACTTGAATAATACTTTGTGACTTCTGTCTTGTATAAAATGGTATAGTTGTATACCGATGAAGAGACATTAAGGCTGAAAGAAGTGATGCGGATTTCCTCGGAAAATATATTGTATGGGACTTAAAAAAGACGATGGATAACTTTGAACTTTTATATAAATTGTTTATGATTTATTTTCTAGGGTGAGGAGGGTGGAGATCGGGATGTTCCTGGATTGTGGTTTAGGTTGAATAGAGTTGGGACGCCTGGTGTAGACGGGAGGGTAGTGAAGGTTCAATTAGAGCTTATTTTGAGTCAGAAAGTAAGTTGATTTTTATATAAACTGTTATTTGAATATAATGTTTGGAAGGATATATCCAGGGAGTGTGCAGGAAGGCGGAGCAAATATGAGAGGAGTACAGATGAAAATAATATATATATATATATGGACATGGGTGAGGTAGGATGAGAAGAGTTGGAAAAGGAAACCGAGAGAAGTATTTGAGAAACTGCTTTATAGAGAAGGAGGTAAAAGGGACAAATTAAAGGTTTGGAAATGGACAGATATTTAGATAAAGAGATAAGGCCCCTAGCTAGAGTAGAATTCTATCTGATTAACTTATTTGGTTTCAATATAGTTTGAAACCCTGCAAGTAATAAATTAATTAAGATTAGAAATGATGTACATTGTTTAAGTTTTAATAATGATGGGAAGCTGAGCTCAATGCAGAGAGTTTATTGATTTTTCCCTTTTTTTTTTTATTTATTCCTTTCTTTTTTCCTTTATCTTTTATCTTTTAATTTTTAATCTATTTGGTTTTAATATACTCCAGACTGTGTTTGATAAAAAGCTATGCCGGGTATGGGACCTGGGAAGCCGGAAGGGGGTTAGGGAGGGGGGTTTATTGGGGGGAGGGGGGGGAGGGGGGAAATATAGTTTTAATTTTTAAAATAACAAGAATGCACTTGTATACTGTTGCTCTCTTTTCTTTTTTTTCTCTTTTCCTTTTATTTTCCTTTTTTTTTCTTTTAATTTTAGTGTAAAATACAAATTGAATAGGTTAATGAATAGTAGAAATACACCGAAGTGAGGAGAAGAGGGAGAGAAGAGGGAGGAGCAGAGAGGGAGTGAGAGGGGAATGTAAGGAGGATGAGATGGAGGGAAGGGGAGAAAGGAATGTCTGAGGGGGAGGGGAAGTAGAAGAGGGGAATGTTGGAGGGGAGAAATGAAAGTTGGAGGGGGAGAAGAAAGGGTGTATGGAGGATTGATATGTTGGTTTTCCATGGTGAAATAGAAGATGAGTTGTGTTTATTGTTTTTTCAATTGCACAGTATATAAGTGATTGTATAAAATGAAAATGAAAATGAAATAGTTAATAATAATAATAAAAAAAAACCTGGCTGTTCCGGCAGGCCTGGGGCTGATGAGTTCCCAGCCCCACTCGAATTGTTGCGGCTGTTGATGAGTTCTTAATCTGTTTTGTATTTGTCTGTCTTTCGTTTTTTGTACTTCCCCTTTTCCCTATTTAGTTTGTTAGCCGCTTTGAGTCCCCTCGGGGAATAGGGCGGCATACAAGTTCAATAAAACTAAACTAAACTAAACTAATGTGGCTGGCATGACTAAATGTCGAAGGCACACGGAACGCTGTTACCTTCCCACCAAAGGTGGTTCCTATTTTTCTACTTGCATTTTTGTATGGTTTCAAACTGCTAGGTTGGCAGAAGCTGGGACAAGTAACAGGAGCTCACTCTGTTATGTGGCGCTAGGGATTCGAACCGTCAAACTGCCGACCTTTCTGATCGACAAGCTCAGCATCTGAGCCACCGCATCCGTAATTGAAAAAGGCTACTGCTGAACTAATACCAGTAGTCACTTATGAGAATTTTTGAGGACAAAAGACCATTTGTGGATCCACTTCATTGCTCTGATCAGTTTAACTTGAATAATGAATATTTTCATTTTATAATATACAAGCTGTACTGTTTTTTTTATATATATGATGCTTCCAGGTAAAGGTTTTTCCTGTTTGGTCTTCTCTAATCAGGTATATATAAATACAAGATACATACACACTTTTTTATCACTCAATTACATAAAGGGAATTTTTTTTTCTTTAGATACGAAAAAAAAGTGCCAATATGTTCAATTCAGGGTGAATTGAAGCAGACTTTGATCCATAATACACTGTATTTAAGTGCCCATGAACTTCAGCGGCCTTGGAATTTAGTGGACAATTAACTCTGATTTGGTGCATTGATTTCAGGGCAAGCTAATTGTAGTTTAGGCTGAATCTGTTCAGAATCTGCTTAGATCTTTTTAATTTCCATCGTTGCAAATGGGGTATTCAAAAGTCAAGATGGTCCATAACGGTGCTATGATATATGCATGTTGTAAAATGGAGGGTTTTGGTGTGGCCGCCATCTTGACTATTTTGCTATCACACCAAAGATAATTCTGGTAATAAGGAGAGCGCAGGAAAAATCCACAAGAAGGTTACATCTTTTTATGTCATAAATACATGGGTTGTGTAAGAAAAAAAATAGGTAAAGCAGGTGAAGAGGCATCAGGAGCACTCCTGGAGGATGATGAAGAATGAATGACTGAACTCAGGTTTGAGCTGCTATTAGGGCCTACCTCATGGCAATAAGGGTGAGGAAATCTTTATATTTCTCCACCATCATTGCATCCAAGGATAGCCATCCAGGAGCTTTGTTTCATGTCACCACCTGGGGAGCACAGTGGCTCCTGGTTAGGATGCTGAGATGGAGGTTGGCCAGCCCACATTTGAGACTCAAGTGCTGCTGTGGGGTGGGGTTGAACTCCCATCCTTCACTTCAGCTCCTGCCAGGGACATGAGAGGAGCTCCCAACTGGACATCCCTCAGGAAATGGGGATGTCACTGACTAATCCTTTCAATGCAGAAGGGCTTTGGTGCAGGGGTGGGTTCCGGCTTCTGATACTGTTGGCTCGCTCAGAGATGCACTTTAGGCGCGCGTGTGCCACGCACGCATGCGCAATAGTGAAAAAATTGCTTCTGCGCATGTGCAGAAGCAAAAAACAAGATGGTGGCACCAGTTTGGGGGCACGGCCAGCTGAGTTACTACCTACTTGGCTGAACCGGTCCCAACCAGTAGGAACTCACTTCTGCTTTGGTGCTTCTGGCACGAAAGCAATGTGATCTCATGATTAGAGTCCCAAAATTCCAGATTTTTTTTTAGGTGACAGGTTGAAGTTGCCCACTAACGGCATCCTCTCTTTCTTCTGATTTAATAAAAGCATTTTTTTTTATAATTTAGTATATTGCAGAAAAGAAAATATTTCATTCATCAAGATCATACGAGGTTAAGAAAAAAAAGATATAAATATGATGCATATTTTATGTATTTCAGATGTTTTCAAACCTATAAGCTATATAAGGAGAACTGAAAATTTGACATATTTAGCCCCTTTGGGGACAAATAAAAATATAGTTGATAGTCTAAAACCTCAAATAGCAATAGTTCTTTTTTTAATCTCATGAAATAAAGTATGTTTTAATAAAATCTTGTTGCAGTGCAGATGACTTCACATTTTGAAACATTCGGGTTTTGCATTAATGTTTCAACTCCACCATCAATTGCTGAAATTGTTGCAGTTTAACTAAACCATTTATGAACTTAATCATGGAAATCATAATGCGTTTCAAAGATTGCCTTTCTCAAGGAGAAGCAGCCGATGTGCCATACAGTCTTTCTAGATAGAGGCCATGTGGTGCCCAGAAGTGGCTGCCATTTTGAAAGTGGCCACAATTTTCCGTTTGCAAGAATTGCGGCCACTCCTAAACTTCCGCCCACTTTGGATAGCACAAAACTGACTAGGAATGCCATGTGATGCTTCTCATTGGAAAGGACGATAAGTGGAGCAAGGCATGATGGGGGAGGAGACCCAAGAGGGTAGGACCCAATGGGGAGGAAGCTGTCTCAGGGCTGGCTCAGAGGGTGAGGGAGACCCTGGGAGGCTGAGGGCAGGCCATGAGTGACTGGGGAAGTGCTGCAGTACAGAGCTTGGCCTCGCTCACCCCCTTCATTCTGCAACAGGGAGAGCCAGGATTGTGGTCATTAAGTGAGGCAATCATACGGGTGCCTCACCTAAAGACCGTGACATTTTCTGACTATAATCGTGATCATAAGTTAAGGACTACCTGTACCTCCATTTAGCAAAGGTAGCCATTTGCAAAGTGTGTCCATCGTTGGTATGGCCCACTGGCAGTCAGCGGAGCTGGCAGCAGATTCGGACACTGAGGAGGTTGGAGAGGAACATGGGCCAATGTTGGGGACTGAGGAAAGCTCAGACGAGGGCTCTGCATCAGAGGCAGAGAGGGAGCTAGACAGCAATGAGGCAGAGGAACAACTGGAGCCTGTTCCCAGTGTGCGCATGTGCAGAGCTGCCAGAAGACAAGAGCAACTAAGAAAGCAGGGTTGACTAAGGAGTAAAGCCACACCTTGGACCCTCTCATAGGAAACAAACAGGGAGTGGGCTTTTGCAGGAAACAACATTCATTCAGTCTTGTCAAGAGAGAAAAGTTATGTTTGTAACTATGAGAGACTCTATGCTAAGTTTTTCCTTGCTTCCGTTTGGAAACTAGCTATCTGGCAGCTCTCCAAATGAGATAAGGTGTGTGTTGATAAACATTCCTCTGAAAGACTCTTTGCTAAACCTTGCTGACTATGAATGAAAGGAATTCACAGTCATGTAAATAAAAGGGGTTTTGCTTGGGACCAAGGCTCTTCAAGACTTGTTAAGGAAGCCTGGGTCAGAACAATTGCAATCTAAATTTAGAGATGATGAAGAAATGAATCAGGATGGCCATTTCCTTTCCTTAGAAGAGCAACAGCTGTTGTAAGGGACAAATGTTCTAAAATTTTATAGCTGCCAACCCCCCCTCCCTTTGATAGCTTCTTCAAGGAAATCTCAGGAGAAAAAGAAAATCTCACCTTCTTCCTACTCCATTTTTAAATTTATGATCATGTTTTAATCTGCATAATTGATATAAGCCATTTGTATGAAGCAAAGTAAACAAACACTGCAAGGAATTATGTGCTTTGCCTTTAATTCGAATAAGGTTGGAAAGTAAATGTGCTTAAATTTAGGTAGGTAAATCTATTGGTTTGGCTTCAAGAGGTAAACAGCACCAGGGTGTCAGGCTGTTCTGCGGATAATACAAGCACAGAAGCTGATCTTGTTAACAAGAGGGATAACCAATTAATAACAAAAGCCTTTTCTTGTTTCTTTCCATTCCTTCCATTCCCAGTGCTAGAAAGTACCATGTTTCCATGAAAATAAGACAGGGTCTTATTTTTTTAACCCCGAAATAAGTGCTTGGCCTTATTTTCAGGGAGGTCTTATTATTTTTGAGGTACAGGAGGCAGCAAGCGTGGTCACCTCATGGCTGCTGCTGTGTTGCAATATTTTTGGGAAGGGATTATTTTCAGGGGAGGGATTATTTTAGCACATGTGCTCCAAAGCCCGATTGGGTTTATTATCCGGGGAGGTCTTATTTTCGGGAAAACGGTATGCAAATTTAAATTAGCTTTTCTGTAAAAAATATATATATCTACAGGCGCACAGTACCAGATATATCTCCATGTGTGAGGATGGTGTAAATAATATCAATCATGACCATGTCACACAGGAATTCAAGCCAGCAATGGTGTAGAATGAATGAAATCCAAAGACAGCTACTGTCTCCTTTATATAACATTATACAATGTGAGATTGATATGTCGCCATGATTAGCAGTTTTGATAAACCATGATTAATTGTTCATATAAGGCTGAGCAGGTATGCAAAAGCCTATTTGCTTGGGAGAATTTAATTGGATTATTTTGATAGTCTTGGTGCAGAATGACATTACCAATTTTTTCTAAGTTGATTTGAAAATTATAAACTATTGTTTGAATTCTCTTACCTAGATTCCTTCTCACAGTTTTTTTCCGTATAAAATTAAATTGGTAATGTCCAGGGGTGATATTCACTTACTTTCCCTACTGGTTCACAAATTAGAGGGCACATGCGTATGCGCTCGCTTTGCTCATATGAGCCCCATCCTGACATGAGCTTGGTCTTCCGGGCATGTGCTTTGATCGCTCACACAGCTTGCACGCATGTGTGTGGCTTCAAAACATACCTAAATAGGACAGCATAGGGGCGGGGCGGGGGGGCAGGCCCACCCATGATTTCCACTACCAGTTCGGGCAAACCGGTCCGAACTGGCTGAATACCACCTCTGGTAGCGTCCAACTATTTCAAAGGACACTTTTAAAGATGGGTTTCTCACAAGAGAGAAGAAATATGTTGTGAAGTTACATCTACCTTCTGCATTAATGCTATAAGAATCATCACCTGAATTAGTACTTTGGAATCAAATATACTATTAGATGCTTTTACTTTTTATTATCAAATTTACAGGGAGTTCTTGACTTATGACTGTTCCTTTAGCGACTGTTTGAAGCTATGACAATGCTGAAAAAAGCACAACAATAATTTGTACTTACAGCCATTTCAGTGTCCCTGTGGTCCTTTGATCACAATCTGGGAGCTTGGCAACTGACTTGCATTTATGGCAGCTGCAGTATCCTGGGATCATATGATCACCATTTATGACCTTCCAATCTGGCTTCTGACAAGGGAAGGAAATGGAGAAACCAACCGGGTTGCAAGTCACAATTATGTGATGTCTTGCTTTACAACCATGGTGATTCATTTAATAACTGCAGCAAAAAGGATGCAGTCATGTGATATCTTACTTAACAACTGCAGCACTTAACAATGAATTTTCCAGACCAATTTGTGATTGCAAGTCAAGGACTACCGGCATTTGGTAGATCTGTGGTTGCGCAGTGGTCAGAATGCAGTATAGCAGGTTAACACACTGCTCACTGCCAGGTGTTCGATCCTGACCGGCTCAAGGTTGACTCAACCTTCCATCCTTCCGAGGTTGGTAAATGAAGACCCAAAATTGTTGGGGGCCATATGCTGACTCTGTAAACTGCTATTGCTATTCATTATTTATAATATTTGTTCTTTTAACTACCTACCACTCTCAAGTTTCTTGAATTTGCTGAGTAGTGTATGTTAGAAATTTGTAAAAAGCATTTAAAATATTCCAAGAGACAATTTCCATTGTTTCCTGGGACAGTTTAAGTATTTTGAGCAGCCTGGCCTCTATGCTTTTTTGACACTTTCAAAGAACACCAAAAGGTGAGTGAATCAGGACTTAACTTTATTGAAGCCATATTAATTTCTTCAACAGACTTTTCACAATGTTTAATTCTCTGCCTCTTATATATAATTAATATTGTAACTTCTGCAATATTTCCTAGATTGCTTTTTACAAATTTGACATCACAGTGGCTAATCAGTACCTTATAATATAATAGCTGGCTGTAGAGATGTGTGATATATTCTTGGGGCAGGATGTACATTTTCACATTTGAGATGGAATCATCTAAGAGTTTGGTTCTAGCTGAAGAATTGAGTAGCATCTGGGCCCTCAGAGAAAAAACAGCTGGATTCATTACTAACAGCAAAGTGCCGCAGCACGCTCTCAGTGATATATGTAAGTAAAATAAACATATTAAAGAAGATTAAGTAAAATACATACAGTTCAAAGAACTCAGTAAGACAGAAGATTGGATGTAATGATAGTAATAAATTACACAGACAATTGTTACAAAATGAGAAATGGACTCAGGATTTAAGTAAATATTGAAACTTGTCACTTTAAGTGTATAACCCTCAGGCAGTTATCTCTATCACACTGCAACATATCAGAAATTTAAAAGTAATATAACCCATTGTTCAGCTCTGAGGATAACAATTGTTAGACTTTTGACTGCTGCTAGTTGAGCATACAGGGATAATGCCTTTCTTCTTTCTCAAAAAGCATTGACACACTACAGCCCTATGATTTATAACAGAGTTGGAAATGACCTTGGAGGTCTTCCAGTCCACCCCTTGTTCAAGGCAGGAGACCTTGTGCCAAATGCTGGTGTAAATAATGGTTTCGCAAAAGATTCCCAGTGGAAACTAAGCCAACTTGCTCTGCCTCTGTGACACTTTCACTAGTGGCTATTAAGAGACCATAGACCAGTGACGGCTAATCCTTTGTGGCTGACATGCCAAAAGTGGGAGGAGTGCAGGGCAATTGTGCGCGGGCATGCCATACTCATCATGCTACTGTATGTGCACGACCCCAGGACGCATGCGTGCGTGACAAGCATCCCCTCATGCACCGCTTTTGGCGTGCTTTTTTCACCCTCCCCAGGCTCCAGACCCTTTCTAGGAGCCTGGGGAGGGCGAAAACAGCCTCCCCGCACTCCTTCACCATATCCCGAGGCCCTCTGGAGCGTAAAAAACTGGCCCTATGGGCAAACCAGAAGTCTGGACTTCTGGTTTGCTCGTAGGACTGTTTTTTGCCTTCAGGGAAGTCTCCTGAAGGCTCCGGAGAGCAAAAAATAGCCTTACGAGCAAACCAGAAGTCCATTCCCGAACTTCCGGTTTGCCTGTAGGGCTGGTTTTCACACTCCAGAAGCTTCAAAGAAGCTTCCAGAAGGCGAAAAACAGCCTCAAAAGAAAGCCAAAGTCAGCTTGCCAGCACCCACATGCACACTGGAGCTGATAGGGCAATGGCTTGCGCACCCTAATAAATGGCTCTGTGTGCCATAGGTTCCCCATCACAGCCATAGACTGTGCAAAAATGGATAGGTTAACATTAAAGATAAAGGATAAAGAGGACAGAAAATATTTTTTAACTTGGGATTTGTTTTATCAATGGCTAGATAATAAAAATAGAAATTGGGCATTGGAAGAATACTATTAGGTAAAAGCAAAGAATATTGCCATCACTTTTACTATGTATATGTAAAATGACCCAGACAATACACTGTTTATTAAATACTTACATATGTTAAAGAAAAATGTACAAATAAAAAGAGAGAGAGAGACTATGGCCTGAGTTCCAGTAGGTCTACAACCTGGAACTAGACTCAGGTTCTCCAACTGAAAAGCAAAGACTGGCTTTGCTTCAACAAACTTGAGGGAGGGACCCCGTGGTAAGGAACAAGTCTTTGTAAGGCAGCCAGATCTGTTGTCTATTTCCATAGGTCAATGATGAATAGTAAACAGTTATGTGGAGCTCCGATGTGTCTCCTGGGATAGTCATGGGTTTTCCTTCGGTGTGATATACAGTCAATGTCTCTATGATTTCATGTTTTCTTGAATTGTTGATGGGGAAGAGATCATCTCCAACTTTCTCTTCAGATAGAGCAATCTGCCTTACACAGAGCAGCAGTTGACAATAATTACCTTGGAGTTCAGATCAATATTTATTTGATCAAACAGTAAAAAAAAATAACAAAAAAGAGATGGAAAATATGCAAACTGTTGTATAAATTGTTGTGGCAGCAGAGTCTGACAGTGAGGAGGTTGGAGAGGAACATGTGCCAATCCTGGAGGCTGGGAAAAGCTTGGATGAGGACTCTGCGTCAGAGACAGAGATGGGGCCAAGGCCATCTGGCAGTTCTCAGCTGCCTTCGGAGCTAGACAGCAGAGAGGCAGAGGAGCAGCTGGAGCCTGTTCCTGATGTGCGCATGCACAGAGCCGCCAGAAGAAAAGAACAGCTAAGAAATCAATGTCGACTTGGAAAGCCACAGGTGGATGGTGAATGACCCCTCCCATAGGAAAAAAGAGGAGTGAAAGGGAAGTGGCCTTTTGCAGGAAGCAATTCGTTTGTTCATTTGTTCGTTCATTTATTTCAGGAGTGTGAAGATCTGTCCATGAATCTCAGAGACTCTCTGCCAAATCTTTTCTTTCACAGCACCGTGTTTGGAAAATAGGCAGCTTTCAAATCTAGATAAGATCTGTGGTCAATTCACCTTTGAAAGACTGTTTACCAGGCCTTTGCTGAATGTGAATGAGAGGAATTCATATTTGTTTAATAAAAGGGGTTTTGTCGGGACCAGGAATCTGCTCCATGCTTTTTGGGGAAACCTAGGTCAGAATATAAATAAACATTCCTTGCCCCTTTTTTTAATGAATGTTCTGATGAGATTCTCTTCTGTTGTCTCCAATTTTAAAGCCAAACAATATTGATAGCTTTCCCTTCAAGATATAGTATATAGTAACACTGCATATATTCAGCCTTAAACTCTGAGAGCGATTCTGGTATACCTACTTGAAAGGAAAAGGGGAAAGGTATTGCTAGAAGCTGATGACATGGACACATAGATTCACTTCCTGTGTTCACATCAAAGTATCTGATGATTGAAACTATATCTGGATTTCAAAGGCGCCCTCCCCAATGCATTTGGATCAACTGTACAGGATGAGACTCTGAGGAATTTCTACTGTCAATGCAACAAGCTACAGTTGTTAGAACTGTGGCACAAGATGCGGAAGAAAATTGCTGTGTCCCGCAGAGATGACATGCCCCTTTCCTTTCAGATTCCTTAAAAACACAGCAGAGGTGAACTTCTTATTTTCACTGGGGGAATTGCATTAATGTTCTACCTTCTAGAACAAACTGAAGAGTAAATGAAAATGAATGAGGCAATGAGGCTTCCTACTGAAGACTTAGCGGCCAAACACAACGGTTTCTACATCTGCAGACGGAAGCAGTTGCTTAATTAATAAAGCAGTTGACCTCTTTTTCTCTGGGACCTGAAAATACATACAAAATAATTATCATGCTGTCATTTTTTTCTGGAATCACTCATTAAAGTAGAGTGGCCATCTGTGTGAAGTCCCACAGGCTAAATCCTGCCGTAATTTTCTTTTGCCAGAGGGTGAGGATGAATTCTCTTCTTGCATATATGATTCTGAAGTGCATATTAGCCAGAGCAGGCAAATTGCAGCTGCCTGAGGACCCTAGAGGAGGAAAAGACAGAGAACAAAAAATAGATGTTAGGCGGAGAAATACAATAAAAGGTAGAGTTATGTTTAAGGCAGTGGTGGGATTCAATTTTTTTTACTACCGATTTGATGGGTGTGGCTTGGTGGGCGTGGCAACGGAAAGATACTGCAAAATCCCCATTTCCTCCCGATCATCTGAGACTCAGGAGGCAGAGAATAAATGGGTGTGGGGCCAGTCAGAGGTGATATTTACCGGTTCTCCGAACTACTCAAAATTTCTACTACCGGTTCTCCAGAACTGGTCAGAACCTGATGAATATCACCTATGGTTTGAGGGTGCTAGTATCAGTAGAAAGGGCAAGTGTCAAGCCTTCTTAGAAAAAAAATAATCAAGAGGCACCGGGTCAAGTTACGGTAAGGTCAGCCTAAATTGTTATCAACTTCAACATCCCCCTTATAAAGGTCATGTTATAATTTGCATTGTCTTAGGTATAGCAGTGAGCCAATATCTCAGGGGTTGCCACAAAGAAGAGAGAGTCAAGCTATTCTCCAAAGCACCTGAGGAGAGGACAAGAAGCAATGGGTGGAAACTAATCAAGGAGAGAAGCAACCTAGAACTGAGGAGGATTTTCCTGACAGTTAGAACCATTAATCAGTGGAAAACTTGCCTCCAGAAGCTGTGAATGCTCCAACACTGGAAGTTTTTAAGAAGATGTTGGATAACTACATGTATTTGTCTGAAGTGGTATAGGGTGTCCTGCCTAAGCATGGGGTTAGACTAGAAGACCTCCAAGGTCCCTTCCAACTCTGTTATTCTATTATATTATTTCAGAATAATATAACTTTTCATGCTTAGGTCTCTTTTGCATTGGGTGTGTGTGGCAGGAGCCCAGTGATCACAGCAGTTGTGAATAGAATAGAATAGAATAATTCTATTATTCTATTCGAGAGGTGGGGGTGGGAGGCACTGTTTTGCAGTGGTTCTCTTACCTCTCGGACAGGTCGCAGTCGGTGTTAGTTGGGGGGCAGAGATCGAACCCTAGGCCCCTAACATATGGGGTGCCGCAGGGTTCGGTCTTGTCTCCCCTACTTTTCAACATCTACATGAAACCGCTGGGCGAGATCATTCGGCGGCACGGGATAAAATACCATCAGTATGCGGACGATACCCAGTTGTATCTGTCCGCCCCGTGCCAACTCAATGAAGCGGTGGACGTGATGAACCAGGGACTCGAAGCCGTTAGGGACTGGATGAGGGCCAACAAACTCGTGCTCAACCCGGACAAGACCGAGTGGCTGTTGTGTTTCCCTCCCACTAATTTGGCAAATATTCCATCTCTCAGGCTGGGGGGTCAAACATTATACCCCTCAGACAGGGTCCGCAACTTGGGAGTCCTCCTGGACCCACAGCTGACTTTCGTACACCATTTATCAGCTGTGACCAGGGGGGCATTTGCCCGGGTTCGCCTGGTGCACCAGTTGCGCCCCTACCTGAACCGGGAGGCTCTCACAACAGTCACTCGTGCCCTTGTGACCTCTAGGCTGGAGTACTGCAATGTGCTCTACATGGGGCTGCCCTTGAGGAGTATTCGGCGACTTCAGCTAGTCCAGAATGCAGCCGCGCGAGCGATTGTGGATGCACCTCGTTTCACCCACGTAACACCTATCCTCCACGAGCTGCACTGGCTACCTGTCGATCTCCGGATACGCTACAAGGTGCTACTCGCCACCTATAAAGCCCTCCATGGTAGTGGGTCTGGGTACTTGAGAGACCGCCTACTGCCGATCACCTCCACACGACCCATCAGATCTCATCGTTTAGGCCTCCTCCGAGTTCCATCTGCTGGCCAATGCCGACTGGCCACCACGCGGAGGAGAGCCTTCTCGGTGGTAGCCCCGACCCAATGGAACGATCTCCCCGTGGAGATTCGTACCCTCACCACCCTTCGGACCTTCCGCACAGCCCTTAGAATCTGGCTATCCCGTCAGGCCTGGGGCTAAAGATTGTAACCCGCCCGAATGGTATGAATGTTGCGTTTTAATCATGTATTGTCTTATATGTAAAAGTTTGTCTTCCCCCCCCCTTTCGATTGTGAGCCGCCCTGAGTCCCCCCAGGGAAAATGGCGGCATACAAATAAACAATCTGAATCTGAATCTGAATAGGAGTAGGGTAAGAAAATATTTTATTTGGCCAAGTGTGATTAGATACACAAGGATTTTGTCTCCAATGCAGAAGCTCTCAAAATGCATGCAAAGCAACAGAATCGTCATCAGAATACCAATAAGAGGGGGTTGGGATTAAAGAAGTTAATAAGAAGGTTAGATGATAATACAACAACCATACTACATGGGTAAATATACATAAACATTAGACAGCCCTGTGAGAATTAGACATTCAGCAGATGGATGGCACGAAGGAACAAAGTATCTCTGTGTCTAGTTGTTTTAGCATGCCTTATAGAGATAGGACATGTCATTTAATGGGATGAAAGTTAATTTTTGATTTTTGTTTTCAAAGAGGTTCTAAAATATGTATCTTTATACCAAGAATTCAAATCTGCTATTATTTTTACAATTGCACAACATTTAGCTTGGTATGGTAAATTCAGGTCTAACCATATATCCTACTGTTAACTTTATCTTCTCAAAATTACATTTTGTGCTAAAAAAAAAATGAAAGTTTTTTCTCTGCATGAATGTTCTCCAGCTAAGCAAAAATCCATGCAACCATAAACAAACATCAGAAAGCAATTTACAAAAATGTTTAAGTGAGTTTTATCAAGTCCTGTTTCGATTCGTTCTTCGACATCAACCACCAACTTGCTTCTTGGTCTCTGATATAACCCTCACGCTTCTCATGTGTATACACTCTGCTTGCTACCTCTGTGACGTAATTCACACATCTGTCTATTGATTGGGCCATTGTGATACTTGCATTGGTTCATCAATGATCCTTATTTCCGCTGTAGTCAGTTTGCACGTCAAAGGTGGCTCATATACACCTTCAGACTAGTCAATGAGCTCCAGTAGAGAGGATGCTCTGGCTTGACCTCTACCCAGTGCATGGCACCACCTTCACAGCCAGTAATAATATTGGTAGAATCTCCTTCAATGGCTTTTCTTCTTCATGAAATGCACCAGATTATCTGCAATTACTTGGACAGTCTTTTGTTTCTGAGACTTTCTCTGGAGCGGAATGATATCTTCCACCCAGCCCATTGCACACAGAATAATGTTTTTCTTTGATGGTACTGGGGAATAGCTGGTCTGAATTGTTTACTGGGGGAATTGCTGATCTGAAAAGTTACGATATTTATGTAGTTACTAACTAATAACCCTGTGTTGCCCGGGAATAAATTTATAGGGGGAAAATGTCTGGACCAGGCGTAATTTCTAACATTGGATTTTCCCCCTTACCAGATGGAGCTCCTCTGTGGAGTACTGTGTAGAAGCCATTTTATGGCAGTACAGTAGAAGCCATTTTAAGGCTGTATCTTTACAGAAGGCTGTATCTACAGAATACACACCCTGAGGGGTGTTAGGGATGTCTTACCCCCATAGTATTTTTTTCCAGAGAGTAAGTCATCTGTGTACCATATTTGGTTGAAATTGCTTGAGGCGTTTCAGAGTTATGTTGGAACATACACACACAGGCACAGCCATTTATATATATAATATAGATTTACCAAACACATCTACTGATACATTATATTAAACTAAGCAAAATGTCTTTACAATCCCCAAGGCATGTCATAACTTTTGAGCACCCCTAATGTTTGAAAATTGAAAAATTTGATAGGCCCTACATAGGGGCATCCTTAGCGGAGATGTTGAATGTAAGCCATCTGTACCTATTTTCTTGGCCCTCCTTCTGACCTGTGTAATAGATTGCAGTTGTTCTTTCTGTGGTCTTAACTATCCATTGGCGTCGGTACTGGTCCTGTTTTGTTGCTGTACCAAACCAGACTGTTTTAGAAGTACAAACGACAGACTCAATGATTCTTCTGTAAAACAATCAACAAATCCTGGACCATTCATTCCCCGAGTTGAAGGGAATGAATCTCTACATCACTAGGAAAACTGCAGATTTTATATCAAAAACAATTTTGAAAAGGACAGACTACCTATAGCAGAGTGAGGTTAACTGTGAGGGTAAGATTTACTATGAATATATCCTATTGTTTTCTCTGTATTATTTTATAGATTTTTTATATGTCCAGATGACTAAGGTAATATTCTTGTGATTTATTTATTTATTTATTTATTTATTTATTTATTTATTTATTTATTTATTTATTTATTTATTTATTTATTATATTTGTATGCTGCCCTTTTCCCCCGAAGGGGACTCAGGGCGGCTCACAATTCAAATCAGGGAAGAGGGGTACAGACAAAAAATAAAACAAAACATAACAATGCATAATTTAAAAACACACAACAGTCATACCATTCGAGACGGGGGCAACAGCTCTTTAGCCCCAGGCCTGTCAGAACAGCCAGGTTTTAAGGGCTTTGCGGAAGGCCTGGAGGGTGGTGAGGGTTCGAATCTCCACGGGGAGTTCGTTCCAGAGGGTCGGAGCAGCCACAGAGAAGGCTCTCCTCCGGGTAGTCGTCAGTCGACACTGGCCGGCGGATGGAATTCAGAGGAGGCCTAATCTGTGGGATCTAATCGGTCTAGTGGAGGTGATTGGCAGCAGGCGGTCTCTCAAGTACCCAGGTCCAATACCATGAAGGGCTTTATAAGTGACGACTAGCGCCTTGAAGTGTATCCGGAGACCAATAGGCAGCCAGTGCAGCTCGCGGAGGATAGGTGTTACGTGGGTGAACCGAGGTGCACCCACGATCGCTCGCGCGGCTGCATTCTGTGCTATTATGCATCTATATATTAGCATGATCACGGAAACCATCTTAACTATTTAAATCCCCTGCAAACACTGCTGGCATTAATGTTGAAGATTGAACACATTCACATTACTGTACCCAATTATTAAATAATATACCCAATTAATAAAGCAAGAATTTGCTTATAAACTACATTTAAGTTTGGAGAATAGGAAAAAGCAGAGTCATTGTTTAAAATCTGTGTGAAACTATCCACATTGTCAAGCCAATTTATGGGTCATTCCAGCTTATTCCCTGCTCGTTTGTTTCTTTATCTATTTATGTATTTATTTATGGCTGCCAGAATCTGCAAGAGAGGCAGAAATTTTGACTCTCCTTTTCACAGTCGGATATAACAGGCATGTTGTGGTTCTTGAAGACATTTATTTTATTGCTTACTCTTAAAAACAACAACAGAATGTCGAAGCTCTATGATTCAGGAATTTGCCACTAAATCTTGGTGAAATAATATTGAGACAATTTGGGAGGACAGAATCTTCCCACTTTGGACTTAAATGTAGTAATAATGATAGAGAAAACATTTTAAGACAGGAAATTTTCAAAGACAAAATTTCCTTTCTGGACTTGGAAGTTCTCTTCTGGCTTGTGGGAAATATTGTAATGATACACAAATGCATATCAGAGATGTTCCAAATTCAGAGTGTTTCACGCTTGAAATGCTTCCAGTATAGCTGGGATATTTTATTGAGATCGGAACTGCCCAGTGGTGGGATTCAGCCAGTTCACACCAGTGGTGGGTTCCTACTGGTTCGTACAATTCAGCTGAATCGGTAGTAATTGGGTGGCCTGCTGGAACCAGCAGAGACCCAGGCCTGCCACACCCCTGAACTGGTTCTCCTGGTTGCACTGTAGGTACCATCATCTTGTTTTAGTTATATTGTGTATGTGCGCAAAGCGCATGCGTGTGTGTGTGTGCGCGTCCCTAAGTGAACCGTCAGTCTCTGCTGGAGCCCACCCCCGGTTTGCACCTATTCAGGAGAACCAGTTGTTAACTTTCTAAGCAGTTCGGAGAACTAGTTGTTGGGAAAAAAATCTTATTTTGTTTTTTTCCACTTTACAGGGCTAATCCTGTAAGGAAGGGGGGAAGGAAACGTTCTGGTGTTGCTTCTAGCCTAATCTTTATTGCCCTGCTCACAGAAACTGTCTCTCCAGTTAACCCCTATTACTCTGTAACAGCTAAGGCAAAGTGCCCATCGATATGAGTGACATTGAGTTGGCCACACCCACACGATCACATGATCACCGAGCCACGCCTACCCAGCTGGTCATTAGGGCAGAGAACTGATTGTTAAATTATTTGAATCCCACCACTGGAACAGCCTATTTCAAACTCAAAACAATTTGGATTCCACATATTTTCTACACTCTTCGTGAGTAATAGTCATAATTATGCAAAGTCTCACATCTCCTGAGATGTAGATTTACAATGTAAATCTCTGTAAAATAATAGCCATGGGTCCACACTATTAAATATTTTCCCATAGGAACAATACATCCAACCAAGTGATGCTGTGGAAGTTCTATCTCCAAATCAGGCTAAAGCCCAGAGGGAACACTGCAAACTCCAATCAACTCCAGTCCTTTATATGCTTGCACCTAATCGAGATAATTTCGCAAAACTAAATCCATACCTTTCTTTCCTATTAGATAGATCCTGAGAGATTCTAGGGTTGTGATGGCGAACACAAGTAGCACATGGAGCCATTTCTGAGGGCGCGCAAGGCGTTGCTTTGTCAGCTCCAATGTGCATGGACCCGCTGGCCAGCTGATTTTCGGCCTTAATTTTCAGCTGTATTCCACCCTCTGGAGGCTTTCATTCTTTTGGAACTCAAGGCGAAAAAGGCTCGCCATCACTGTTCTAGGGTGTGGCTTAGTGGTGGGTTCTTCTCACCGTCCCTACTGGTACACTGCACACCGGGAGATGTCGTGGTCGTGCTCGCATGCTGCATATGCATGCACATTCCACCACCTCTGCGACACTCAGCTGTTTGTCGGAGATCACGCAGGCCCCACATGCTGTGCGTGCATATGCAATTGGCCCGTTGCTTTAAAAACAGGTATGGAACATGGGCGAGCAGGCCAAATGAGCCACCGTATCGGTATGGTGGCCGCTGCTCCCAGCTACTATCGGTATGGCTGTACCGAGCCGTACTGGCTGGAACCCACCACTGGTGTGGCTTCCCTGAAATTCTTCTCCCCTTCTCCATCCAAGTTGGGACTATGCAATCTCTTAATCAGGACCTCTCTAGAAAAGCTTTGTGTTGTTAAAGCTCTTCCCCATTTGACCTCCAGATGCATGTTCTATCACACAGTGTTTGTTGTGGAGACCTGGATAGGAAAGAAAAAGCATCAGCTTAACCACAGCAAACTAGAGTGGCTAAGATGGATCCAGGTTCTTTCCTTTTCGGTCCTGGTTTTGGATCAAAGACAAGACTACCCCAGACAGAACCAGTACACAATTTGGGGCTCTCAACTCCTATTTGAAGAGCAGATGACAGTTGTGGACGAGTAAGGGTATATGTGAGATTTGTATAGTTTTGTATTTTGCACCAATTCTGCCCTTTCCTGGATCAGGAAGTGCTGGGCATAGTGGCTCATACTCTGGTTATCTCCTGAATGGTTTACTGCAATCTACATGGGGCTGCCTTGAAGAGCATCCAAAATAGAATAGAATAGAATAGAATAACATAGTTGGAAGGGATCTTGGAAGAGGTCTTCTAGTCCAACCCCCTGCCCAGGCAGGACACCCTACACCACTTCAGAAAAATAGTTATCCAACATCTTCTTAAAAACTTCCATTGTTGGAGCATTCACAGCTTCTGGAGGCAAGTTGTTCCACTGATTAATTGTTCTAACTGTCAGGAAATTTCACCTCAGTTCTAAGTTGCTTCTCTCCTTGGTTAGTTTCCACCCATTGCTTCTTGTCCTGCCCTCAGGTGCTTTGGAGAATAGCTTGACTCTCTATAGTTACTTCCAGATGCAATGCAGAATGCGAGCCTTTACTTGTACTGTAAATCAGGGGTGTCAAACTCATGTTGTCATGGTGGTATCACATGACATGTCAGGACTTTTTTCTCTTTGCCAAATCAGGCATGGGCGTGGCTAACATATGATGCATCCGGCCCATGGGCCGGGAGTTTGACAGCCCTGCTGTCAATATTTACTTGGCATGGGTTTAAGGTATTTGAAGGAGTGCTTAACATTATTCTTTCTCCATTTCTCTGCTCTGGGTCCCTTCTATCAGGGTTTGTCACTAGTGGGACCCTGGTTCATCCCTTTTCTGCAACTGCACCTGCCTTCTAGAACACAGGACCACCTGAGGTTAGGTTGGCTCCAACCCTGTTCGCCTATTGGAAAGCCCTGAAGACCTAGCTGGTTTCCTGCCTACAAAGATTGGGATGCTAATTAGGCCCTTCTTGGTGATGGTTGGTATCTGGCAGCTCCTTTTTGGTTTTGATGTGTCACTTTTGATATGCATTTTTATTTTTATTTTATTTTATTTAAAAAAATCTCATTAGCCACCCAGTCACATTAGTCAAATAGGCAGTCATTTAAATAGATTTAAATAAATATAATCAAAAGAACACATTAGCCTTTGAAATATTGTTGGGGATGATATTTTCCTGGTGGGTCACAGATAAGTATGTGGAAAAAAGGACAGATTGAAATATTTGGATAAGTGATTGTAATATATTATGAAAACATATATTTGAACGATGGATTACTAAGGTATTAGGAACTTTGAAATGTAATTAGACATCCATATTAATAAACACCTGTCACAACTGTATAACAGATGTTCCAAGAAGATATCAAATGCAAATTTATATGATATTTCGCAGTGTTGTTAATTGCATTATGTATTGGGCAATTTATTTTTATTTTGTTCTATTTTAAAGGTTTTATGAAAAATGGAAGTATTTTGGGAAAGGTAGAAAGCTCTCTTTTAAGAGGAGAAAAATAATTATTTATTTCTGAAAGTTTAACTATTGCACATTCAAACATCTTTTACAGTATTTGTGGCTTGAACATGGCTTGCAAATGACTTCAAATTGAACGTCTTCCTTCTTAGGTCTCCTTGTTCACAAAGTCTTCAACCCTGGAAGCTCCTGGGGCATGCATAGTCAATTCCAAAGTGGCAATTCCTCCATCCCTTTTTATGAGTTCCCTTTCCTTTTGAAATTAAAACTCTTTTAAACAACGAAATCAACTGGAAATCCTAAGCCCCTTTTTCTAGTTACTGTCAGCAACCAAAAAGAAAACGATAAGCATCAAAACATTGAAACCATTGCTTTTATGATGGAAGTGACCTTTTTTTTTCTTTCTCAATAAAATGACTGACACTCAAAGGGGTAGGTTCTACTTATTCTCATGCAACTTCTGTCTTTGAAGTCATATGGAAGAGTTGGCTAAAAGTACATTTTCAAATGCATTCAGTGCCCCTTGACAATATGGTTCTGTTTGGATACTGTAGGGTTTTTTTCCAGCCATGGTTTAGAAGTGGTTTGGTGTTACCTTCAACTTTTTAGTGTGGTTGACAGTGGTTGACAGTCTTTAGATTTTGGGTCTCTCACCCATTGATCATTTCAACATGCTTTCTCAAATTATGCCAATATCACTTAGGTTGTTGTAAGCTAGTTGGATGGAATTCTTACCCCTGCATCATTCAGAGAATTATGGGTGATGAAGTGTTGCATGACAGAAGGAGCCCCTCCTCCATCTTCCAATTATAAGACCATCTTATAATTATAATTATAATTATGCAGATAATTATATTATTCATTTACTGTATTTCTCGCTCCATAAGATGCACTCCCCCCCCCCAAAAAAAGGTGGGTGGGAAGGTCTGTGCGTCTTATGGAGCGAATATTGCATCTTAGACCGTGAAGTGTATTATCTCAGGGATCCCCAATTGTAGACTGATACTGGTCCTTTGGTGAATAGCACCCGGTCTGCCATGGCGGGTTTTTTTTTTTACAGTGCTGAACCCTGCCTCTTCTGTATTTGTCATTGCCCATCTCTTCTGTCTCTTCCGCAGTGCAGGTGTCAACAGGCAGAGCTGGCACATGATAAGACACCTATCTGTGGTCCTCTCAGGCTCCACCTCCTGCCCTCACTACATTACTGCTCCATATTCGGAGCTCCCCTTGTAAACCTAGGCACCTCTTATGGTCAGGTGCAAAGGTTGTATTCAGCAGGTTCTGACAAGTTCTGGAGAACCAATAGCGGAAATTTTGAGTAGTTCGGAGAACCGGCAAATGCCACCTCTGACTGGCCCGCTCCATCTATTCTTTGCCTCCTGAGTCCCAGCTGATTGGGAAGGAATGGGGATTTTGCAGTAACCTTCCCCTGGAGCGGGGAGGGAATGGAGATTTTGCAGTATTTTTCCCCTGCCATGCCCACCAAGCCATGCCCACAGA
Organism: Thamnophis elegans; assembly: GCF_009769535.1. Classification (NCBI taxonomy): domain Eukaryota; kingdom Metazoa; phylum Chordata; class Lepidosauria; order Squamata; family Natricidae; genus Thamnophis; species Thamnophis elegans. The sequence goes on along the minus strand of NC_045555.1, from coordinate 20,619,994 downwards.
ACTGGTAGTAAACAAATTTTAATCCAACCACTGGTCAGGTGTATTTTATAGTGCGAAAAATATGCTACTTATATGCCGCTTTTATATCATCCTCTCAGAAGGTAATTGTAATCACGCAACCCAGTAGTAATCATTGGGTTAATCTGATTTGCCTTCAAGTTATTTTGAGAGAGCAAAGAGTAATAACACTACAGTTGAGTTCCAGGAATCAGAATCCTATTAACTTTCTGGAGATAAGGCTAGTTTTGTATTATTTTAAATAACAACTGACCATCTCTGATTCTGTCTATTAAATTCTTTAATAAATGTATTGACTTGTAAATTGAAATTGATTTAAACATTTTGCCCAGTGCTGTTTTCCTTTAAACATTCTCTGGGTGCTGTAAAAGAACTTAGAGCTGACCTTGAGAAAGATATGAGCAAGTAAAGTGGCTTTCAAGATTGATATTGGTTTTTTGAAGTAGGCCAATTCAAGAAACAGAGACAGCAGAGATACTCAGAACATACTTTATTGTAATTAGGTTACAGATTACAGAATTTCTTTTTTAAAAAAACTGTCCAAGCTCCTCTCCGATTCGTCTATGAATTTCTATGCAATTTGGATTCTCAAACCAATAGATATTTCTCTCTGGCTTACAGGGAAGATAAAACGTCCACCAGGATCCTTAAAAATTAATGAAGAGGTCTTTCACAAAATAATTTTATTAAGAATTATATTAAAAGATAAAACTAACAAAGAAACCTAATAGATGTACATTGTTGTTGTTAGTTGCAAAGTCATGTCCGACCCATGGATAATGTTCCTCCAGGCCTTCCTGTCCTCTACCATCCCCTGAAGTCCATTTAAGCTCACGCCTACTGCTTCCGTGGCTCCATCCAGCCACCTCATTCTTTGTCGTCCCCTTCTTCTTTTGCCCACAATCTTTCCCAGCATTAGGCTCTTCTCCAGCGAGTCCTTCCTTCTCATTAGGTGGCCAAAGTATTTGCGTTTCATCTTCAGGATGTGGCCTTCTAAAGAACAGTCAGGGTTGATCTAGGTTTGATCACCTTGCAGTCCAAGGGACTCGCAGGAGTCTTCGGCAGCACCATAGTTCAAAGGCCTCAATTAGCAATAGCAGTAGACTTATAGCAGTAGACTTATATACCGCTTCATAGGGCTTTCAGCCCTCTCTAAGCGGTTTACAGAGAGTCAGCATATTGCCCCCAACAATCTGGGTCCTCATTTTACCCACCTCGGAAGGATGGAAGGCTGAGTCAACCCTGAGCCGGTGGGATTTGAACCGCTGAACTGCTGATCTAGCAGTAGCCTGCAGTGCTGCATTTAACCACTGCGCCACCTTGGCTCTTCCGTTCTTTGGCGCTCAGTCTTTGGCGCTCAGTCTTTCTTATGTTCAATTTTCACAGCCAACCATTGCAACTGGGAAAACCACAGCCTTAACTAGACGTACTTTTGTTGGCAGGGTGATGTCTCTGCTTTTTAGTATGCTGTCTAGATTTGCTGTAGCTTTCCTCCCCAGGAGCAAACGTCTTTTAATTTCTTGGCTGCAGTCCCCGTCTGCAGTGATCTTGGAGCCTAGGAAAATAAAAGGTTGTACCACAAAACCGCGGACGACAAAATCGCGGTCGAAGAAAGCGCGTATGTGACATCATCACAGCGCGACGAAAAAGATCAAAAAAGATCAAAAAATGTAAAAATAAAGCTAAAACCTTCCCCTAACCCCCCAAACCTAACCCTAAACCTAACCCTAAACCTAACCCTTAACCTAACCCTAAACCTAACCCTAAACCTAACCCTTAACGTAACGAAAAACCTAACGCTAACCCTTAACCTAACGCTAAACCTAACGCTAACGCTCTAACCCTAACGCTAACCCTTAACCTAACCCTAACCCTAACCCTTAACCTAACCCTTACCTTTATGTGAATCGGCTTGCTGTAATTTAATTTTTATTTCAATTTTTCGATCTTTTTCGTCGCGTTGTGATGACGTCACATACGCGATTTCGTCGACCGCGCTTTTGTGGAACGCGCTTTTGACGGGTCACGAAATAAAATCTGTCACTACCTCCATTTCCCCCCCATATATTAGCCAGGAATGGAGAGGGCTGGATGCCATGATCTTAGTTTTCTTAATGTTGAGTTTCAAGCCAACTTTTTCACTCTCCTTCTTCACCCACTTCAAGAAATTCTTTAGTTCTTCACTTTCTGTCATTAGAGTGGTATCATCTGCATATCTGAGGTTGTTGATATTTCTCCTGGCAATCTTAATTCCAACTTGTGATTCATCTAGCCCAGACTTTCTCATGATGTACATAGACAGATATAAAAGGAAAAATGTGGGGGGGGGGGAGTAGGAAAAAATAAGATAAGGTGGATAATAAGAAAAAGAAATTTCCCCTTTCATATAAACATATAAACATTAACAATGTATCCCTGTCTCTTAAAATGAAACCAGATACATCTTGATTCCATACCTAATCCCATTTTCTATAAACTTATCTTCAGCTTTCCTCAGTAATCAACAAAGATCCAGTAAAAATTAATGAAAATACCTACCAACATAAGTATATTATCCCCTTTTCTATTTAGTCTAAAACCCCTAATCCCTCTTAACAATTAAACATTACCAAAATATATAAAGTTGAAAGCTATTAAACATGACCAGAAATAACTTCTTATTTAAATATACAAAAACCATAATGTAAATATTACAAACTTATGCATTATACCACTGAACATTTACAAAAGAGAAGCTATTCAACCCAGATAGCCATTAAATATTACCAAAAATAGTGTCCCATTATTTCATCACAAACCAACCAACTTTAAGTCTCAGAGATAAAATTCTAACTCCTATTTTCTTCTAGTCTCTTTTCTTCTTCTCTTGAAGTTATAATCTTTATCCAAGTTCACTCTAAAAATCTCTTGTATTTCAATTTAAAAAGATACTCCCCCCTTGCTCTTTGAGTACATTACTTCTATGTTTTTTGATTTTTAAATAATTGTCCAATTCCACTTGTAAATCCAGTATTTCCATCTCTTTCTTGTAAGTTGTAATTTTTAAGTCCATCTTAAAGTCCATTTCAATTGTCTTCTAAGAAGTTTGTTCATCTTCAGTAACAACTTTTAGTTCCAGTGAAAAGTTAAATTACTAAAGCACTTCTTATATCCATACTTTAAAAGTTTTCTTTAAAGTAGCTATGGTGTGCTTTAGTAGTCGCCCTTCAAAGTCTTGTTTTGCATTGAAATATAAACAAAACAGATTTTTCCCACTCTAGAGGATCTTTCTAATTAGTTTCAAAATATTTCTTTAAATCAGATTCGTGAACGATTTAAACCCTTGAAAAACAATTCTAAAGCCATCCCTTTGTTGTATATTGCAAAAAGTTACAAAAAGAAAACAAAAATCTTACAAAACTGAAAAGGTGCAGTTTTCTTTTTTATTAAACAGGTTAAAAGAAAATTCCCTCCAGCTTCTTGTAGGCTTGGGGTTAAAGAGGCAGGACACAAATGTAAGAATGACCTTGGGAAATGTAATGTGCCAAGATGTAGAAAAAAAAACGTGTGGAGACTCTAGAAAGAGTCCAGAGAAGAGCAAGAAAGATGATTAGGGAACTGGAGGCTAAAACATATGAAAAACGGTTGCAGGAACTGGGTATGTCTAGTTTAATGAAAAGACGGACTAGGGGAGACATGATAGCAGTGTTCCAATATCTCAGGAGCTGCCACAAAGAAGAGGGAGTCAAGCTATTCTCCAAAGCACCTGGGGGTAAAACAAGAAGCAATGGGTAGAAGCTGATCAAGGAGAGACGCAACTTGGAACTGAGGAGAAATTTCCTGATAGTTAGAACAATTAATCAGTGGAACAACTTGTCTCCAGAAATTGTGAATGCTCAAACACTGAATTTTTTTAGATGTTGGATAACTATTTGTCTGAAGTGGTATAGAGTTTTCTGCCTAAGCAGAGGGTTGGATTAGAAGACCTCCAAGGTCCATTCCAACTCTGTTATTCTGTGAATGAGGGGAAGCGATGCTGCTTAGAAAACAATCAAGAGAGGCAGTTTCTTAACACTCAGAGAAAGAATCTTAGGAAGGACCTGCCTTAATAGAGCAAACAGTTACAACGGGCCATGAGAAGTTTTTGTCTTTAGACTTGCAAGATTCCATTAATATACCCTTATAATAAAGTACAGTTAGTTCATCTTGTTATGTTTTCTTTCTAGTTTACCTGGGAGGGCTCATGCTGTACAAAAAGATAAATTATGATTAAAAAGATAAGGTTTGGTCAAATCTTGAATCCACAAAAGACTGCATTTACAGCTCAGAGCACAATAGGACCTGCAAATCGCAGCTGATTACGAGAGACTGCAAGAACATTGATTTCTGCCATGTATTCGCAGAAATCAAATGTTGAGGAGAACAAAGCTGGTCTCATTTACTGCAGTGGCACCGTTCTGCAGATCTTCAGAAGGAGTTCAAGTGACCTGGCCAGGAGCTTCCGAATGTGTTCCCTATGCGTGGCTGTAGGTATTTAGAGTATGCCTCCTCCACTCCAGCTGTTGGCGCATTATGCAACCATGAGTTACAGATATGCTAAGATGCTATCATTTAACTGGCAAAATATCTATGGAGATTCTCAGTCATTCAGGTCACGGTTATCCCAAAGGTGGCTTTTTCAAGAGGCAGCTGGACTTTCTGTTTTTTTTTCAAAGACTTTTTGCTTCTTGTCCAAGAAGCTTTAGAGCTGAAGAAGCTTCTTGGAAGAGAAGTGAAACATCTTCAAAGATGTTTGCCAGACCAATTCTTGAATACAGCTCGTCTGCCTGGAATCCACACTGTATATCAGATATTAATACAATATAGCCAGTCCAGAGGTATTTCATGAGAAGAGTCCTCTGCTCCTCTGATCGCAACAGAATCTCTTATGCCACCAGGCACAACCTGGGACTACACTGCCTACGATCTGACCCAAACACAGTACACAGAATTATCTACTACAACATCCTACCTGTCAATGACTACTTCAGCTTCAATTGCAATAATACACAGGCAAACAATAGATACAAACTCAAGGTAAACTGCTCCAAACTCGATTGCAGAAAATACAACTTCAGCAACAGTTCAATGCCTGGAATGCTGTACCTAACTCCATTGTTATATCCTCTAACCCCCACAGCTTCAACCTTAAACTGCCTTCCGTGGACCTCAACCCACTCCTAAGAGGTCTGTAAAGGGGTTGTGCATAAGCGCACCAGCATGCCTACCGTCCCTGTCCTACTGTCCCCATTTACTTGTACTCATTTCCTTTGTTCCTGTCCATGTTTATACTTATACCTGTTATCTTGTACATGTTTGACAAGCCAATTAAATAAAAAAATAAAATAAAAACCAGAAATCCTGGTTGCCTCTGAAAAAGCACCTCTGGGTTAACTGGCAAAACTTGCAACAGGTATTAAATGCCCGAGAGAAGAGCCGAGGTGGCGCAGTGGTTAAATGCAGCACTGCAGGCTACTGCTAGATCAGCAGTTCAGCGGTTCAAATCTCACCGGCTCAGGGTTGACTCAGCCTTCCATCCTTCCGAGGTGGGTAAAATGAGGACCCAGATTGTTGGGGGCAACATGCTGACTCTCTGTAAACCGCTTAGAGAGGGCTGAAAGCCCTATGAAGCGGTATATAAGTCTACTGCTATTGCTATTTGCAGCTGGAAAGTTTTCTTCATGCAGCCAATTTTTTTCCCTGATGACTTTGCAGATGCACCTAATAGATACAAAGCAGAGGTGGGTTGTTACGGGTTCGCACTAGTTCGGGCAAACCAGTACTGGTATTTCGGCCATGGTCACAGAACTGGCAGTGACCCAGGCTGGCCACACCCCCGAACTAGTTCCCTGATTGCCGCTGCCGGTGTATTTGTTAGTAATTTTTCATGTTCTGTGCATGCGCAGACAATTTACAGTCAGCTGTGCCCGCGTGGGCAGCGAACCTGCAGCAATGCCGGCAGCAACCCATCCCTGATACAAAAGCATGGAAGGGGCTAACAATCCACTTATTTCCTTTTTGTGTGAATAAGGAACAAAGTGGTTTTTGTTGTTCCAGGAGCCTCAGTAGCTGATGCTGTTGGCCAGGTGGAAGTGAATGTTGATTGACTTTTGGTGTTCCCCGATTCATCTCAGCATTTCAAGGCTAGGAGAAGGGAAGCTGGTCAGTTTCATACTGCCTTCTGAGCATTTGGCAGAGGGAAATGATGCAGTACAGAAATGCTCATGGAAATTAGCCAGTGACTGGCAGCTTCCATACTTTCTGGTTATTGCAGTGAAAAACATTAATTGCTTGATTAGTTGTGAAACATAAGTTTAACAGATGGATCAGTGAGATAATGACACACATACATATATACATACCCACGGACACACTCACATTCACAGAATTTATTAATATAGGGCTTTTGTGATACCTTATGCTAGAATTGACAACAAGCAGCATTCCAGTTGCTAACTACATCCCAGCATCCTTGAAAGTATGGCAAAAAATCGAGGGATACTTAGTGTTGTAGTGTTCTATAACACTATCCCTTGATTTTTTTTTGCCAAACTTTCAAAATCTGTAATGCCACAAATTTTGCAATGCCACAAATTGTGTTGCAAAATCTGCAATGCCATAAATTTAAGGGAGCTAATGTCTTCCAGGACCACAATTTCCATAATTTTAAACACACAATCATAATGATCAGAGTTTATGTACCTTGCACTCCAAAACAGGGTTTAGCTCCTATGAATGCTTGCTTTCAACCTCTGATGGATGCTAATTTCTAACAATACTAATTGATAATTTAGAAATATTTCAGTTTATTTAAACTTTCATGGACAGGTGATGTAAAAGAAAGAATGGTAAAGAATAGACAATCAGTGTCTTGGCATATCACATCCGTCATTCTGTTCTCTCATGATCTCTTAAATGAACAAAGGCCTTCTAGAGTAGATAATTTAACAGCAGCCTCTAAAAACACTGCTCTGTGGACTATAAATAAAAGTAGTTCCCCAAAGAACTGGACAGAAAGAGAGTTGGAATATATATGTAATCTACCATGATCATAAATGTGGGTCTCTGGATAATTGGCTCATGAGAGAATGATATGTGACTTCTGGAAGCCCTTCCGAATAGAGAGCATTTGCTGCTTTTAAATGAGGGGCAAATTGGACATATTCACAGGCATATATCCAGATTTAGGTAAGGAAACACTCAGAGCAGATAGATTCAGAGTATCAGCATACAAATGAAGGGTTATGTTTACTTTTTTTCATGAGATTAAAATTGTTAATGCTTAGAAAATGGCTAACCAAAAGTAGGGGATGAGATTGTTACAGCAACTACAAAAACCACTATATGTAGTTCTGTTCCTTGAGATGCAGCTGCAAAAGGCTGTAGAAGGATGTAGAGGAATGAAATGATAACAGTGGTCCAATATTTAACGGGCTGCTACAATGAAGAGGGGGATCAATCTATTTTCCAAGGTACCTGAATGTCAGGGTTCCAAATAGTATCCAAAAGTCAATCAGAGTCCGAGGCAAAGTATTGCTCAAAGTTCCAATTTATTAAGAGAGCCAAATTGGCACATCTGGGAAAACCCAAATCTGAAAGATTCCCAATTTCCCCCCACCTAGTTGAAAGTTCAAGATCTTGCCCCCACACTCACAAGTCCATCACATGGTCCAATCTCCCTCTGCCGTGCTGGCAGTTCTACCCATCCAGTTCTGATCAGGTGCAGAGGTGCAAGGACAAAGGATGACCTTGGCTTTCTATAAAGTGGTCAATGCCTGGAATGCTCTACCCAACTCCATTGTTACAATCTCAAACCCTCACAGCTTCAATCTCAAACTGCCTACTGTGGACCTCACCCCATTCTTAAGAGGTCTGTAAAGGGGGGGGGGGTGCATAAGCGCACCAGCGTGCCTACTGTGTCTGTCTTACTGTCCCCATTTATCTGTATTTACTTCCTTTGTTCATGTTTATGTTCATACCTATACTTATTATCTTGTACATAGCAATAGCAATAGCAGTTAGACTTATATACCGCTTCATAGGGCTTTCAGCCCTCTCTAAGCGGTTTACAGAGTCAGCATATTGCCCCCAACAACAATCCGGGTCCTCATTTTACCCACCTCGGAAGGATGGAAGGCTGAGTCAACCCTGAGCTGGTGAGATTTGAACAGCTGAACTGCAGAACTGCAGTCAGCTGAAGTAGCCTGCAGTGCTGCATTTAACCACTGCGCCATCTCTTTGACAAACAAACAAACAAACATGATTGTTATGTGAATCTGTCTTCCCCATTGTTGGAAGGTCACAAAAGGTGATCACATGACCCCGGGACATTGGAACATCATAAATGGGGGCTATGGGGATGCTTATTGGAGATTTGTATCTGAAACTGGTGGGCAGGGCATGCTGTTGTAAGCATATTTGCAGGAAAAATAGCTGTTACTTGGTGGTAATGTGTCTACATGCAACTTTCTTTTATTTTCATGATTTCTGAAGTGTTTGATGTCCATATGTGATGCCAATAGAAGAGAATATTTGTAGCTCAGGTGCTCTCTGAGCTTAGTGGTTTTCTTGCAGACGTTTCATTACCAAACTAGGTAAAATCATCAGTGCTAGAAGGGAATGGATTTCTAGCTTCTAGCACTAATGATATTACCTAGATTAGGACCTTGTAATTGGGGGAATATGTGGATAGATACCCTGTTTCCCTGAAAATAAGACCTCCCTGGATAATAAGCTCAATCGGGCTTTTGAGCACATGTGCTAAAATAAGCCCTCCCCCAAAAAATAAGCCCTACCCAAAAATATTGCAACACAGCAGCAGCCATGAGGTGACCACGCTTGCCGCCTCCTGCACCTCAAAAATAATAAGACCTCCCCACAAATAAGGTCAAGTGCTTATTTTGGGTTTCAAAAGAAAATAAGACATGTACTTAGATTTAAAATTTTGGTTTGCACTTTAGGATTCAGTCAGACAAGATTACTGCTTTAAACTATGCAACATTTTAGATTTTGGTTAAGAACCTTTTTTAAAAAATCACTTGTACACTTCAATTGCAAGGCAATTAATTGCAAGGCAGATATTTTTATTTCCATCAATTTAGCTATTTATATTGAAATCATGCATATACCTGAAGTCTAGTCAAGTGGCAGGTAAATAATTTGTCATGCTTTATTCTGTCTTTGGAAAGACAAAGAAAATGTGAGAGAATGTGTTGTTGTTTTTTAACAATCAATCAGACATTAAGAGAGCAAAAGAGAAGTTTAGGAAAATAATATTGTTTAACAATAACAATGTTCTCATTTCCTGTCTTATTTTCACTGCAAGTTTATCAACTGCCTTTGAGGTTTACGTCAGATCTATGTTATATCTCCTTTCTGTGTAAATCAAAGATGCTTTTATTTTTTAGATGTTAATTGTAATGTTTTGTTTTTTTTCGAATGGTGAATTACGGTGTAGCATGAATGTTTCTATAGGACATAGTCATCTTTCTTTCTGGGCTGTTTCAAATAAGAAAAAATAAATAGGCCCCAATTTATAGCAAGTTGTAGGCATAGTGGCCTCTGCTGTCTTAGTGAACCAAGCAATAGAGTATGGGCAACAAAACAGTAACCAGAAGGTGAAAAATATAGGAAAATAAGTACTACAGCAGTGCAACATAGCTCAAATTGACCAAGCAGAAAAGGCAACAGAGATAATTGCATTATCCCAAATATAGCACACAGAGAGGTTAATTTGAAGGGCCTTCCAGAACCGGGCTCACTTTGAGAGATAATCTGATGGACTGCATGTAGCTGAAAAAAATAATAGGCATTGTTACCATACAAGCTTGGAAAAAATTTCAATTCTCAGCAAGTACCTCTGAAAGAGAGTCAGCTGATTGCAAAGATGGTAAGTGGGGCACTAGTGAGAAGGAAAGAAAGGTAGCTTGCCCTCAGATTCAACTTGCAGTATGTGTCTCATGTAGAGGCAGGAACAGCAGAAGATGGTTGACAGATCTATTGGGGCAATTCATAACTGAGCAGGGCAAGGTGGAAAAAGAATCAAGTTAGAATAGAACAGAACAGAACAAAATAGAATAGAATACTGTGTTTCCCTGAAAATAAGATAGTGTCTTATTTTCTTTTGACCCCCGAAATAAGCGCTAGGCCATATTTTCGTGGAGGTCTTATTATTATTGAGGTCCAGAGGTGGCGAGCGTGGTCACCTCGTGGCTGCTGCTATGTTGCAATATTTTTGAGGAGGGCTTATTTTAGGCGGAGGGCATATTTTAGCGCATGCGCTCAAAAGCCCAATTGGGCTTGTTATCTGGGGTGTTCTTATTTTCAGGGAAACAGGGTAGAATAGAATAGAATTCTTCATTAGCCAAATGTGATTGGACACACAAGGAATTTGTCTTTGGTGCAGATGCTCTCAGTTTACATAAAAGAAAAGATACATTCATCACAAATCATAAGGTACAACACTTAATGATAGTCCTAGGGTACAAATAAGCAATCAAATCATACTAGGAAACAATATAAATCGTAAGGATACAAGCAAAAAAAGTTACAGTCATAAGTGGGAAGAGATGGGTGATAGGAACAAGGAGAAGATTAATAGTAATAGTAATGCAGACATAGTAAATAGTTTGACAGTGTTGAGGGAAATATTTGTTTAGCAGAGTGATGGTGTTCGGGGAAAAACTGTTCTGGTGTCTAGTTGTTCTGGTGTGCAGTACGCTATAGTGTCGTTTTGAGGGTAGGAGTTGAAACAATCTATGTCCAGGATGTGAGGGGTCTGTAAATATTTTCCCGGTCCTTTTTTTGACTTCGTGCAGTGTACAGGTCCTCATTGGAAGGCAGATTAGTAATAATTGTTTTGTCTGCAGTTCTAATTATCCTCTGAAATCTGTGTCTGTCTTGTTGGGTTGCAGAACCAAACCAGTTCCCCCTGTTCTTAATAGAATGTACAGACTCAACACTTCCATGACAGTTTTAGAAACCCCCATAGAAGATGAATCTTCAGAAGCCCTAGCTGATGGAGTCTTCCCAGAGGGAGAAGATTTAAGGCTCAAGAAAGGAAGATACATACTGAATAAACAAACTGACAAGGCTGTGAAGAGTGAAACCTAGCTTCAGTCAAAATAAAAGTATGGTTAGGAAAAACTGAAGACGAAATGAAATAGAGACAAGATATGAAACTGCCGAAATGTCTTTGGAGTATGACTTGGAGAACAAAATAAATTCTGGCAAATTCTGAGTGTAGAGTTAACAGCTAGCTGGAGCTCAGAGCAAGGTTCCTTACAAATGTTTTCACCTCATCCAGTCCCCATTTTTTTCAGCTGATCAGGCAAATCATGTGCCACTATCAAAAAGAGTCCTGGGGTAGTTTCTCACAAGAACACAAATACTAGATCTTGTTTGCCTGCTGCCTTACAGTGTCAGTTCACAAGCAAGGTGATAAATGTCCTATCCAAAATGGATAAAGATTTTTGTAATCCAGCCTCAGGCCCGACAGCTGTGGTGCAATAATAAAATTAAAGTTTGCCTGCATACTATTTCATTTCATGTAATATTTCTAAGGATGATTAATGTGGAGAGGAGAGAGATCCCTGGCTTGCCTCTGTCTAATGAAATGGTAACTGCCCTGGCCCACTGGTTTCAGTTCAGCTGAAGAGGCATTAAGGTTTCTTTTAATCATCCCACCAGCAGGATTTTTCTTAATTGTTCAACAAAATGAGCTATGAAATCCTAAATGGAAATGGTCAACCTTCCTAAGGCCTTTAATTCTTGTTTTACAAGCTAAGAAGTAGGTATAACGATACTCTTTTCATTAATATATTCCTTTCTACTAGCTTGTCACAGCAGTTTCATGCTGATCACTTATGTAAGCTTGAGGGGAAAAAATCAGAGCTCTCTTAGCTGTTAATAGAAACTTTAAATTATGTGTTTCTACTTACCCTAACTAAAATGTTCTTTCTTTGAAGGCTTAAACAGCCTCCCTTGACAATAAAAGGTAATGGTTATGTAAATAAATTAACTAAAATTGCCAGTCCATCTCTGAAAAACATTTCCCCTATATACACTCAATGTTAATGCTGTTTACTGTTGATTAAGTTATATAACATTTCAGAAGCATGTAAATTTGTGTTCAAATATGATTTCAATTTTGAAATAATATTCAAATTATTTCTAGTTTTACATAAGTGCTGGAAAAGAACATTTTTCTAGCTCTTCCTCCTTTTCACGCCCTTGTTTTCCTTCCTCTTATCTTTGATGTACACTTCTATTCCATGGGAGAGGATAACTAATGGTGAGGTTAAACTAAGCTTTAATTGTCATCCTTAATGAATGCTGAAGTAATTGTCCTGATTTTCTGTCATAAAATATTTTTTACTGCTTAGCCGCATAAAAGCAATGAGATCAATGAATTTCAACTTCTATCTTATGTTCTGTCTATATTGAGCCCTGCAGGTAATTTACTAGCTTCTAAAAGGATTACAAGTCAAATAAGCCATTTTCTTCTATCTCTTGATATGTCTCTGGTAATAAGTATGAATCCTAAAATGGAACAATTTGAGCCTTAAGAGTACTTTTGAATCAAATGGAAGAAGCCTCTCCTTCAGTGGTGGGTTCCTACCGGTTAGGCCCGGTTCAGCCGAACCAGTAGTAGTTTGGCAGCCTGAGTCCCTGGAACTGGCAGTGACCCAGGACTGCCACCCCCCCCACCCCCAAACTGGTTCTCCAGGCAGCAGTGCCATCTTGTTTTTTGCTTCTGTGCATGCGCAGAGCAATTTTTATTGCACTGTGCATGCTTCGTGCCTCAAGCACGTGTGCGTGCCCACAAGCAAACCAGCCGTAGTGATTGCCGGAACCCACTCCTCTCCCCTTTATAATGAGAAGAACAAAGAGTGGGTGTTAGGTCATGCAAGCTTGGAGTAGGTATCTAATTTCCCCATTTAATCTAATGAAAGAGAATTTAAAATAGATAATTTACTAAGCTGAAAAATTCTAGCAACGCTGATCTCATCTATGAATTCTGTTCTGGCCTTTGAAGGTTGTCAGTGGCAAAATAATTTCATCCTGCTATTTTGAGTAGCCATGGAGTCTATAAAGATAAAGGTTCCCCTTGCACATAAGTCCCAGTGGTCCCTGACTCTAGAGGAGAGTGCTTCTCTCCGTTTCAAAGCCGAAGAGCCAGCGCTGTCTGAAGATGTCTTCGTGGTCATATGGCCAACATGACTTAATGCCGAAGGCGCATGGAACACTGTTACCTTCCCGCCAGAGGTGGTCCTATTTTTCTACTTGCATTTTTACATGCTTTCAAACTGCTAGGTTGGCAAAAGCTGGGACAAGTAACGGGAGCTCACTCCGTTACATGGCACTAGGGATTTGAACTGCCAAACTGCTAGCCTTTCTGATCAACAAGCTCAGCATCTTAGCCACTGAGCCACTGTGTCCCTATGAAGTCTATACTATACAGTATATATTCCTCCAGTTCAACAGATAGCACCAGATTTTTATTATTTCTCTCTCTCTCTCTCTCTCTCTCTCTCTCTCTCTCTCTCTCTCTCTCTCTCTCTCTCTCTCTCTCTCTCTCTCTCTCTCTCTCTCTCTCTCTCTCTCTCTGTGGATATAATGCTATCTACCATTTACCTGTGAATGTAACCTCAGACAAAACACAAATCTAAGTCAACATTGAATGAATTTAGGAGATTAGACAAGTTTTAGTTTCAATGAACGTGCAGCCAAGGTCAACATTGGGATCAGAGCTATGAAAAATAGTTTTTACTGCCCTTTCTATTTTCAATGCGTTGGACTTTTTTTTTTTTTGTCCATTCCCCTAGCTGTCCATAAGTGGAAAACGCTAGCAAGAAGCGTAATAAATCTAGCTTTCATCCAGGGTGTACTTTTATTATGGACCTTTTTTTTTTAACTTTAAGAACTCAGAAAAGAACTCTGGATTTCCAGACAGAAAATATGAAGATATTTGTACAAATCTCAAAACTCTGGTTTTGAGATTTGGTATTGCTGGTTCCTTGGTTATCTAATTTCTTCCAATTCTTCCCGTATCCAATCTTTGTACATCCTACTTTTGCCTTGCAATAGCATCCAACTTTGGTTTTGCTCTTTCCTTCACCCATCACCCTTTTAATATCCCTTTTGGTATTATCTATAGTATTATCTTTAGGTCACACTGTGTCATAAGTACAAACTCCATAGATGCAGAAATGGCTAGATGATTTTTCCTACTGGCTTCAGAGGTCTTTCCTTCATTGAAAGCCAAAAGACAGCTACTGTTATCTCTACAGGTCTAAAATTACATTGTATGTTATTTGCTACAAGCTGAATAGAAAATAATTACTATTTTAGAATCTTAAGTATTGTTGATAGTTCAGTGACTGTTACGGCCATTTCTATGAAATCCAATAGCCTCTATCGATTATAAAGGTTATTATGAAACCTGCCACACCTTTTCCATTTTCTAGCATCCCCAAATAACTTTGAAACCCAGTCACAATTGCTTCCATTGTTCTTAACATCTGCAAATAAAAATTTTCCAATTTGTTCCTCTCTAAATGCTGAAACTCTGGAACTGACCGATAGAATCTTCAATAAAGCATTGCTTATATATTGATTTCGGCTTTCAGCTTAGCATACTAAAAAGCAGAGACATCGCCCTGCCAACGAAAGGGCATATAGTCAAGGCTATGGGTTTCTCAGTTGCAATGTATGGCTGTGAAAGTTGGACCATAAGAAAGGCTAAGAGCCAAAGAATTGAGGCCCTTGAACTCTGGTGCTGGAGAAGACTCCTGTGAGTCCCTTGGACTGCATGGCAGTCAAACCGATCAGTCATAGAGGAGATCAACCCTGACTGCTCTTTAGAAGGCCAGATCCTGAAGAGGAAACTCAAATACTTTGGGCACCTAATGAGAAGGAAGGACTCACTGGAGAAGAGCGTAATGCTGGGAAATATTGAGGGCAAAAGAAGAAAGGGACAACAGAGAAAGAGATGGCTGGATGGAGTCACTGAAGCAGTAGACTTAAATGGACTCCAGAGGATGGTAGAGGACAGGAAGGCCTGAAGGAATGTTGTCCATATGGTTGCGATGGGTCGGACACGATTTTGCCACTAACAACAACATATATTGATTTGTTTCTAGCTAACAGTATGCTTATACCTCAGAGCAAGTGGTAATAGCAGAGTACTAACCAATAGTTTTATCTTCAATATTGTCTGCTTCATTAGTCCTCTTCAGTCATTTCAAATTTAGGAAAACTCTACCGCAAGAAAGGGGAACAAAAATTTATCATGTTAACAACTATTCCCTCTGCCATCATTCTCCTTCATAAATAGCAGATAACTTTGTACAGTGAAGAGTTTCTCTCTCCATGAAGATGTTCTTCAAATTTGGAACTGTTCAGGATTTTAAATTGTGCAATGAGTCTGTACGGCAGGGGTAACCAATCTCAGCAACTTTAAGACTTGTAGACTTCAGCTCCCAAAATTGGGAGATGGCTGGAAAATTCTGGGAGTTGAAATCTGCAAGTCTTAAAAGTTGCCAAGGTTGGATACCCTTGCTATACAGGCTAGTAGCAATGACTTTCTAGCCTAGGGTTAGCAGTGGTGCACCTCAGCTCATCAGCATGGCACCAAGTAAGGACACTGGTCTTTTTAAAAAGCTCAATTCCTGCTGTCTGCATGAACACATCTGCCTAGTTTTGTTGGCAAGCACAAAGCAGTGATTTCCCATTGTCATCCTTTTTCAAGATGTTTTTCATCAAGTAAGTCTGCCATCCAAAGGTGGTATTCAGCCGGTTTAGACTGGTTCGCCCAAAGTGGTAGTGGAAATTGCAGGTGGGCCTGCCCATCCGCCCCGGCTCTATGCCATCCTATTTAACCATGTTTTCGAGCCCAGGCACATGTGCGGAAGGCCGAGTGAGTGGGCGCGTGTGGGGCGAACCAGTGATAACAAAATATGAAACCCACCATTGCTGTCACCTCACTCTTTCCTTCAAAAGAGAGAAACTAGTAGCAGACATTGTTAAGGTTATATATGGACAAATAATTCTTGCAGGTTTTCATAGTTATTTTACAACACAAGCATTTTTTACTTACTTGCATATTACCTGCTTGCTTGCTTTCATATTTTTGACTAAGAAATTTCAACTGGTGAAGTATATTGGCAATCAAAATGAAAAATAATTCTTTTCCCCAAAAACATTTAAACTTCTATTTCATCGTGCTTTTATATTATAATTTCTTTTTCTCTTTCCTTTCTCTGACTTAGATTCAAAGGAAAACGATTACCATTATTTTCAGTTGTTTTATGCCATCATGCTTTCTCCAAAATCTTTTCTTATATTTTGTGTGATATCTTTTTCTCGGAATAAGATTTTTAATTTAGAAGTTGCTTTCACGATATGACAGCTTAAATGACATTTAAAAAGAAACAGGTGATAGAATGAAAATCTATATATAATACGTTCCCACCCTACTCCCAGTCAATATGCTATTTAGCAGGAAATGCACTCTCCTTCTTTTGTTTAAGTTATTCAAAATCAGTACAATGCCCCTAAGGCAGTAGGAAGAAAAGTTTTGGACAGATATATATCACTGTAATAAATTCAAAGGTATCCGCTAGTTCTTAACAGAAATTATTTATTTACTTGTGAAAGTGGTCAATCTTGTTGCGACTTAAGAACTCTGCAGGCAGACATTGATTCCTACACATATACTCACCATTATCACTGGGCTGGAGAAAAGAAGCTTTATCTTTCTTCCTGCCAGGAATGCTGTTCAGGATGGATAATTTGCAGTCAAATGCTCTTGCCAAAATAGCTGATCAAGCAAATCTTCCAAATGGGGTGTGTGTGTGTGTGGGGGGGGGGAATCTGTGCAGATCTCAGTACCCAGCAAGATGGACTGTTGTGATGTGCGATCGGTGATGTTTAAAAGAAGAAAAATATAAATAAATAAAAGCAAGATGAGGCTAGAATGAAACAGACATTAAAATTGTAATGAAAAGCTGAAGAGGAATTGTTCAAAGTCACAAGTGACAAAGCTGGAAATAGATTTTTTTTTCTCTCTTGACATTTGGCAAAAAGAGAAGAAGATATTATGTCTGACATGGAGTTTCTGCTGTGTGTGCTTTCCCTCGACTCTTATTTTCCATCTTCTGCCACTGGAGCTGTTAGAGGAACTCCAAATGGCCTGAAGGACAGAAGGCTCCCGGGGCCGCCCTTCTCCACTCAAACTGATCTTGTCTTTTCATTGTTTCCTCCATCAGTGTAATTCTTCCTCCATTTTATTCAGAAAATTAGTCTTGAGTGAGTGGAGAAACTAAACACTGAAGTATCTCAAGGAAAGGGGTGTCCAATTTTGGCAGCTTTAAGACCCAGAATTCCCCTGGACAATTTACTGCAGTTTTCATCTCAAAAATTTTCAGATGTGGTTTGCCATTGCTTCTTTCTTCCTAGGGACCCCGGCCCAAGGTCACCCAGAGGGTTTCATGCCTAAATCAGAATTAGAATTCATGCTCTCCTGATTTCCAGCCAGTTGCCTTAACCACTATACCAAACTGGCTCATTTTAAGTGGATAGAATGGAATAGAATAGCATAGAGGATGTGAATAGGAATAGAAAGAATAGAATAGAATAGAATAGAATAGAATAGGAGGATGGGAAGAATAGAATAGAATAGAATAGAGGATAAGAAGAATAGAATAGAAGATGGGAATAAGAATAGAATAGAATAGAGGATGTGAATAGGAATAGAAGGATAGAGTAGAATAGAATAGAATAGAATAGAATAGAATAGAATAGAATAGAATAGAATAGAATAGAATAGAATAGAATAGAATAGAATAGAATAGAATAACAGAGTTGGAAGTGAACTTTGAGGTCTTCTAGTCTAACCCGTTGCTTAGGCAGGAAACCCTACACCACTTCAGACAAATGATTATCCAACATTTTCTTAAAAACTTTCAATGTTGGAGCATTCACAACTTCTGGAGGCAAGTGGTTCCACTGATTAATTGTTCTAACTGTCAGGAAATTTCCCCTTAGCTCTAAGTTGCTTCTCTCCTTCATTAGTTTCCACCCATTGCTTTTTGTTCTACCCCCAGGTGCTTTGGAGAATAGCTTGACTCCCTCTTCTTTGTGACAGCCCCTGAGATATTGAAACACTGTTATCATGTCACTCCTTCTTTTCATCAAACTAGACATACCAAGTTTCTGCAACTGTTCTTCATTATGTTTAGCCTCCAGCCCCCTAATCATCTTTGTTGCTCTTCTCTGCACTTTTTCTAGAGTCTCCACATCTTTTTTACATTGTGGCGACAAAACTGGATGCAGTATTCCAAGTGTGGCCTACCAAGGCCTTATAAAGTGATATTAACTCTTCACATGATCTTGATTCTATCCCTCTGTTTATGCAGCCTAGAACTCTGTTGGCTTTTTGGCAGCTTCTGCAGACTGCTTGCTCATATTTAAATGATTGTCCACTAGGATTCCAAGATTCCTCTCACAGTTGCTGCTATTGATCAAGGTACCATGTATACTGTACCTGTGCATTTTGTTTTTCTTGCCTAAATGTAGAACCTTACTTTTTCACCATTGAATTTCGTTTTGTTAGATAGCACCCATTGTTCAGGTCTGTCAAGATTCTTCTGTATCTTAAGCCTATCTTCTGGAGTGTTGTCCATTCTTGCCAGCTTGGTTACCTTTACTGAATTGAAATCTCAGCACCAAGCCATTCCTTTCAAAGGCTGAACCTTACTTTGGATAGAACGTTAAATTCCTCCAAAGCTATGTTTTTCAGTAAGAATCCACTTCCAGAAAGCCAAGTACTTTATACCCATATCCAACATTTGAAGGAAACTAGTATTCTTTCTCTTTTGTGGTTTCCCAGCTAAAAACTTGGGTGAGTGGGTGGCAAAGCATAATTTTCTTCTTCTGTTATCCTTTGATGAAGCTGCTTCCACAAGCGTCTGAGAAGCAATGTGGAACTACCAAAGCAACTGTGTGGGTGCTAATTGCTTTCAGAAATGCAGAAGATGTGATGTCAAACATTTTTTTGAAAGACCTTTTCTTTCCTGACTCATGAAATATTACGTATGAAATAGGATCGTGGCATTTCTGATGGGACATATTACAAGACTGTACTGGAATCTCCTGTGTTGGAGAAATAGGGCTTACACGGAAGAGGTCTCAGGCTTGCAAATCAGAGTTGGTATTCAGCAGGTTCTGACCAGTTCTGGAGAACCGGTAGCGGAAATTTTGAGTAGTTTGGAGAACTGGCAAATATCACTTCTGACTCCCCCCCCCCCATTCTATTCTCTGCTTCCGGAGTCCCAGTTGATTGGGAGGGAATGGGCATTTTGCAGTACCCTTCCCCTGGAGTGGGGAGGGAATGGAGATTTTACAGTATTCTTCCCTGGAGGGGAATGGGGATTTTGCAGTTTCCTTCCCCTGGAGCGGAGAAGGAATGGAGATTTTACAGTATCCTTCCCCTGGAGGGGAATGGGGATTTTGCAGTTTCCTTCCCCTGGAGCGGAGAAGGAATGGAGATTTTACAGTATCCTTCCCCTGGAGCAAGGAGGGAATGAAAATTTATAGTATCCTTCCCCTGGAGTGGGGAGGGAATGGAGATTTTACAGTATCCTTCCCCTGGAGTGGGGAGGGAATGGAGATTTTACAGTATCCTTCCCCTGGAGTGGGGAGGGAATGGGGATTTTGCAGTTTCCTTCCCCTGCAGCAGGGAGGGAATGAAGATTTTATAGAATCCTTCCCCTGCCATGCCGATCAAGCCACGCCCACAGAACCGGTAGTAAAAAAAATTGAATCATAGCACTGTTGCAAAAAAATTATTGCCCATCTATCTGACTTGTAGATATCAACTACCCCACAAATATTTAACTATGGAAGAACTCTAGTTTAAAAATAGAGCAAAAAATGTTCTATTGAAAACCGGGTGGAATCTGGAATTAATTTAAAATCAATTACTTTTCAATGATTGCTGTAAGGTTTTTTTTCCCCTAGACTTCAGAATATTGCCAACCTAATTCTCCACAGTGACAATACAATCAACTCAAGCACGTCTCAAACTTCAGTATGAACCAACAGCTTTGGCTTCTTCTAAGAAACTAGAGGTGCTTTCATTCTGATGGAATTAACATCTAAAATTAAATCCACATCATATTTGTATCAAAAACTCTGAAAACATTTGGATATACAAAACATTAATGTAGACTACAAAATTTTTACTAAAATACTCGCAAATAGTTTAATGCTGGTTATCCAACAATTGATACACGCTGATCAAACAGGTTTTATACAAGGGAGACAGATGAAAAGCAATGTTAGATTAATTATTAATGCATTAGAATACTTGGGAAAGAACAATCAAATCCCTGCTGCGTTCATATTTCTGGATGCTGAGAAAGCCTTTGATCGAGTTAATTGGCAATTTTTGCTGAAGATATTGCAAAAAATGCAGATAGGAGATACAAGCAATCAAAGCAATATATCAACCGCAAACAGCTCAAATTATAGTTAATGGAAGTTTAACAGAATCCTTTCAAATTGGAAAGGGTACAAGACAGGGCTGTCCTTTGTCCCCACTATTGCTTATT
Source organism: Thamnophis elegans (assembly GCF_009769535.1). Classification (NCBI taxonomy): domain Eukaryota; kingdom Metazoa; phylum Chordata; class Lepidosauria; order Squamata; family Natricidae; genus Thamnophis; species Thamnophis elegans. The sequence goes on along the minus strand of NC_045555.1, from coordinate 20,599,343 downwards.
ATAACTTTGGAAGTATTATTGAATAAAATACGGGGCTTGGAGGGCCTAAAAGGAATTAAGGTTAGGCAGCAAGAATACAGAGTGCGGGCCTTTGCGGATGATTTGGTCATAATATTGGAACAACCGCAGGAATCCAGTATGGTTTTAATGAATAGGATTAATCAATATGGTCAAGTGTCAGGTTTTAAAATAAACTTAGGGAAAATGAAAATATTAGCCATAAATATGAATACTAAACAAAAGGAGGAATTAGGAGGAATGTTAGGATGTGAGGTAGTCAAAAAAGGTTAAATATCTTAGAGTTAATATTCAATCTCAAATGGGAAACTATACAAGTATAATTATGAACCACTCTGGCATAATATACAGATAGAGATGAAAAAATGGGAGAAGTTACACTTATCTTTGCTGGGAAGAATTGCGGCAGTGAAAATGAATATCTTACCAAATTTTTTATTTCTTTTCCAAATGTTACTATACTTAAAAAAGATGCGAATCTTTTAGAATGGCAGAAGGGTATCAATAAATTTGTATGGGCAGGAAAGAAGCCGAGAGTAAAGCTGAAAATAATGCAAGATACACGCGAGAGGGGAGGCTTGAAACTATCCAATTTAAAACTATATTATGATGCAGTGGTGTTGTCCGTAATTAGTGATTGGATCAATTTAACTAATGATAGGATACTGAACCTTGAGGGATATGAACTGGTATATGGTTGGCATGCTTACTTGTTATTTAACAAAAAACTGGACAAAAACTTTAAAAGTCATATTTTAAGAAATACTTTACTGCGGGTTTGGAAAAAATATCAACATAAATTAAATGATAAGATACCTATGTGGACAATTCCTAGACATGCAATTGAAAATATAAATATAGCACAAAAACAGGATAGAATTACTTATAGACAGCTTCTTATTTTGGAAGGAGGGGCACTACAATTAAAATCCTTAGAGGTATTAAAAGAGGAGAGGGCAGTTCAAACATGGTTCCAGTATGGGCAATTACAGACCAGGTGGAAAATAGATCAAAAAATTGGTTTTGTCCAAATTGAGGACAACTTATTTAAACAAATAAGAGATCAAAGTTTAATGCATATAAAGAGGATATATAATGTATTAATACAGATAGATTCGGAAACAGAGTTAGTTAAAGATTGTATGGTAAAGTGGGCTCAAAATATTGAAGAACCAATAATGTTGGATACATGGGGAAAAAATTGGGTAAGAAATGTGAAATTTACACAAGCTCAAAACCTGAGAGAAAATTTTTACAATATGTTCTAAAAAGCTGGCTTCTATGTATCCAAATTTACAACCCAAATGTTGGAGATGTGGTTCTCTCGATGCTACCTATTTCCATATATGGTGGACTTGCCAAAAGGTTAAGGCATTTTGGATAAAAATATGGTGGATTATGCAAAATATCTTTAAAAGAAGGATAAAGTTTACTCCTCAGTTATTTTTGCTAGGTATAAGTACTGACTTTACAGTGGTAGAGATTAACTTGATCCTGCACTTAATAACGGCAGCAAGACTGTTGGTGGCGCAATACTGGAAGAAGGAAGACCTGCCTACAACTCAAGAATGGACATTCTGGGAGGGAGGGATAGATATTAGGCTAGACACGATGTGTTAGATCTCAATGCAATGTCACTTCACATGTATACTGTTTTTCTTTCATTTTTCTTTAAAAATAGGATAAGCCAAGTACATTAACATATACTGGAAATACACCAAGGGGAGGAGGAGTAGGAAAGAAGAAGGATGGGTAGAGAGGGATGGGAGAGAGGGTGGGGGGGAAGGCGAAAAGGAAGGGGGGGAGCGGATTTGGAGAGAGGGGTGGTAGAGGGGGAGGGGAAGTAGGGTAGAGGGGGATGATGGAGGGAAGATAGAAAGTTGGAGGGTGGTGGAAGAAAGAGGTGTATGGAGAATGGAAGAGGTATATTAGGCTTTTATTTTCTGGGGCATTGTCGACAAGAGGAATTGATGCAATTATTGTTTAATACTGTATGGTGTATACATGTGAGTGTATGAAAATGAAAACTGAATAAAATAAAATAAAATATATATACAAAACATTCATGTTAAAGATAGTCGCAGAGGCTTGCGGAAGCGTTTGCAGCTACAACGCATGTGCACACTATGCGTGAGTGCACACGCACCATGCACGTCCATGTGGGTGATGCCGGTTGGAACAGAATCCGGAACCCACCACTGATTATTCCCCATTGTAAGGACTGAATTTGAGACATGTAAATTATCTAATTTAAAAGCAGGCTTGTTTGAGAATGAAATGATCTAACCAAACTTATTTTACAGGATTATTTTCAGCAAAGTAATTGCAAAAATTAGCTGCTGGAAATTCAAGCTCTAATGTTTGCTTTTAAATATAGCAGAGAAAGAAAAATTTAATTCTTTCCTCTGAAGGAATGATAAGGTAAAGGTTCCCCCTACACATGGGTGCTACTCGCTTCTGGCTCTAGGAGGCGGTGCTCATCTCCGTTTTTAAGCCGAAGAGCCAGCACTGTCCGAAGATGTCTCCGTGGTCATGTGGCCGGCATGGCTAAACACCGAAGGTGCACAGAACACTGTTATTTTCCCACCAAAATTGTTTCCTATTTTTCTACTTGAATTTTTATGTGCTTTCGAAGTGCTAGGTTGGCAGAAGCTGGGACAAGTAACGGGTGCTCACTCCACTATGCAGCACTAAGGATTCAAACTGCCAACCTTCTGATCGACAAGCTCAGCGTCTTAGCCAGTGAACCACTGCGTCTAGAGAAGTCTGGTGAAGTCTATTAGTCTAGTGAAAATAAGGACTAGGTGTGACATGATGGCAATATTCCAATATTTGCTGCTACAAAGAAGGTGGGGGGGAATTCAACCTATTCTCTAAAGCACCTGAGGGCAGGGCAAGAAGCAATAGGTGGAAGCTTATCCAGGTGAGATCCAGAGCTACGGAGAAATTTCCTAACAGTGAGAACAATTAACCAGTGGAACAACGTGCCTCTTAAAAGTTGTGTGTGCTTCATCACGGGAGGTTTTTAAGAAGAGACTGGACAGTCACTTGTAAGGATCCCCTAACTGAGAATGGGGATGGACTAGAAGGTCTCTTCCAATTTGGTTATTTTTCTCACCGCAAGAATGGCTAAAACCAAACCTTAATTCAATGTGCTTTGGGAACCAGGCATTTACTAACAAATATTTTGAAAAAAAAAAAAAAAAAAAAGCATGTGAGGGGGCAACCCCTGACATTTTTTTTTTCCAATTTAGAATTAATCAGTTCTGGACATAAGCAAGGATCAATGGTAACCCTAGCACAGAGGATGGAGACAAATGATCCTAATAGGCAAATCAGAGTAGCTTTTAGAAACCACTGTTCTTTCTTCTTTTCCCTTGGCCCAAAAGGAATTTCCCAGTATTTAAGACTATGTGCCTTCAGTATAATTTTAAGATATATTTACATAGCTTTCTATTTCCAAAGTAAAAGTAGAAAAAAATAAAGAAATGAAAAAACAAAAAAAATGAAAAATATCAAAAAGAGAAACAAAAATAAATGTTTGAAGAAGTGACTTCTTATCTTCTTTGCAGCAGTGCAAACACAGAAATTATCATTTCCTCCCTCCCAAATTGGAAATGTCGTGTTTCCCCCAAAATAAGACAGGTACCCTTATTTTGGGGGAAATAAGGTCTTACCTTCTTTTGACCCCTGAAATAAGCACTTGGCTTTATTTTCGGGGAGGTCTTATTATTTTTGAGGTGCAGGAGGCGGTGAGCGTAATCACTTCATGGCTGCTGTTGTGTTGCGCATCACTGGGCCTGCTGCTCTTTTTCCGGCAGCCATTAGCATGGCAGAAGGGGTGCAGTGGCTAGGGTTGGGGGAGCAACCGTTAGGTAAGGGCATGTGGGGTGCATGGGGCATGTTCCCTCCTCCCTTCCCCCCCCTCCAGCCTCACCTCTTCACCTCGTGTTGTTTGCACAGCAAGCAACCAGAGGAAATGGTGGGGACAAGCTACCATGCGTTTAAATATTTTCAGTGAGGGCTTATTATCCAGGGAGGTCTTATTTTGTGGAAAATGGGGTATTTAGTTCCCTTCTACTGATAAACATTTTTAACTAATAAACCCTGAAATCATCAGTTCATGTTTATCCATTTCCAGCAAAAACTCCACAAGGGTTTCCACTCTGTTTTAAAAGTATTTGTTGTTTCCTCCTTCATCAAATCAATCAGTTTAGCCATTTCTCCAAGGACTGCCATCTTTACAATCCATTCCTCCATGATAGGTATTTCTGCATTCTCCCATCTCCCTGCCTTGCTGCAGTTGCCCTATATAAAGCCAATAATCCAGCAGCCTTTGCTAGTTATCTGTCCATAAGTCCTAACCTATTTCCCACATTGCATGCTTGATGCATACAACAAAAGTCCAGTTGCATCTGATTAATATTTAAAATTATCTGCTTCACCATACAGTATATCTCTATTTCACATTTCCAACAGTTTTGAAAGTCTTTTTAGATAATTTCTGTAGTGCCATACATCTATGGTACATCATTTTATAAAACATCCATTTTAAATTGTAAGACAGCGTGATTTTAACATTTGCACAATAATCCTCAATGCAGATATTGAGCAGGACTTGTAAAAAAAACTCTCCAAAAAAAAAACCCATCTTATTTGGTATGTCGGGTATCTGTTTGGAAGCCCATTCTCTCTTGCAAGCTACTAAGCCAACATCCTTTGACATCCCAAGAAGATTTAATGTTTTGCCTTCTTTTCAAAATCAATATTTGAAATTCCCATTCAAGAATGTATTTGGCTTTGCTCCTTAAAGAAAATAGAAATATTCACATGTTCTTTCAATGTCCTTTTCAAAAGTAAGGTGTGTTTAAATGGTGAGATGTGTGGAATTTATGAAGCCTCTTTTGGTCTTAAGAGTCATGCAAGATTGGATGAGGAGTTTGCTTGTCTCATTTCTAGCAGCTCAGCAAATTTTGTTGAAAGATTGCCATTTCTTTCAATTGGCATTGCTCCAAGAAGATTGTGTAGCTATCTTGATTATTTGTTTTCATTATATGTGTGTGTAGCAGAAGTGATATTCAGCCAGTTTCCACCAGTTTGCCTGAACTGGTAGCTGAAATCGTAGGTGGGTCCGCCCCAGCTCTATGCCATCTTATTTAGGCACGTTTTTGAATCCAGGCACATGCACGGAGGGCACATGAGCAAAGCTCATTTGCAGAAGGCCAGGCGCATACGTGGAGGGGGTGCTCACACCCATGTACGCAAAGCGGGCGTGTGTACGCGCGGTGGACCAGTGGTAACAAAATGTGAAGCCCACCGCTGGTGTGAAGCTATAATAATTCTTTTCATTTCCTGTTCATCCAGACAACGTGCACAATTATTTGGTGGTGTTGCTAATTTACCTTTTAGAAGTTAATTTAACATATTTTTATAGTGGATTGTAGGTCACCTTGAGAATCAGAGCCATCACACATGCAATAGATAAAATGTGATCATCTGGTTGCAGACACATCTCTTGTTTTCAAGTGCAATAGAGACATTCTTAGAGGAGGACTAAAAGAAATTGTATTCTCATATTTATTCTAAGACTATACCAGATGTTTAATATTCATTATATATCTTTTGTTTTAATTAAAGGGGCAGAGGACCACTGAAGAATACATCAGATGTGATTAATGCAGCTAAAATGATCTCAGAGTCAGGATCTAGGATGGATGTTCTTGCAAGACTCATTTCTAATCAGGTAAGATAACAGGGAGAGCATAACATGTGTTGTGTTACAACTGACCCCATGCTCCAAATACTATTGTATTTTTTACATTCTTTGTCAGGTGCCTATTTTCTTTGGCAAGCAGCTTGCTAAGAGTTTACTACAGCTGTTGCAGAATGAATTATTAAACCAGAGCCCACATGCACCAGTTAATTATTTGCCACCATTCTAAAATTATCTTGGTAACTTGAATTTTAAACCCCATAATTGGCTTCATAATAAAACCTCTTGCTTCATGGAAATGCTATCTTATTTTTTCAAACAAGAGGGTTTATTAAAGAATTTTTTAAAAAAAATTAAAATGCTATATTTTTGTGTAGTGTAGCAAGAATTAAATGCCCTTTTATAATCAGGCTTTGCTAAGCACAAATCCCTGCACATGCGTACACAGACCCTTGCATGCGCCCCAGACCCCCATGAATGCACGCACTGCCCCCCCAAACACACCCCACCCTCATGCATGCTTGGCAGAGACCCGATGACCAGTTGGCCGGCAGGAGGTGCTCACACATGCACGGCAGAGCTGAACTGGGGTGACGGCTCACGTGCCCACAGAGAGGGCGTTGCGTGCCACCTGTGGCATGCGTGTCATAGGTTCACCATCACAGGTTTATAAAGTAGAAACAAGAGTTTTGCTGTCTATTTTACTTTTCTGCCTTGTGACTCCAAGAATGTTTTTGACCCTGAAATGTGAAAATGTGCATTACCAAAGCAACAATCAGATAAATGAATATTGAATCCAGGCCAAGAGAATGCCTTAGGAAAATGTCTCGGCTCCCCTTTTCCGAATTCACATGAAGATAAACAGCAGAGCAAGGAAGCTCATTCATACTTGCAAGATTAGGTTACTATAACCATTCTAACAAAAGTAGCTTTCGGTCTGCACAGTCTGTTTCTTAATCTAGTCTACCTGTTTGGGCGGACAAAACATAAAGAGTGTGATAAGGGATAAAAAGCAAAGCAGAAGAAAGGTTAGCAGTATTGATAGTTCGTATTGTATATGTTTTCTGACAAGTTGAAGCATTGTTCCTTCGGAGATTTAGCCTTTCTGTTAACTGAATTGTATCTTTGATGCTTTTGGATTTCTTTGGTTGTTGTTGACTTTGGTTATCCATATACAGTACATTTTAGTGCATATTTTTGGACTTGAGTAAATCCCATCCCTGGAGTGGATAGGGTGATGTTGTTGTTGTTAGTTGTGAAGTTGTGTCCAGCCCATCGCGACCCCATGGACAACATTCCTCCAGGCCTTCCTGTCCTTATCGTCCTCTGGAGTCTATTTAAGCTCACTCTGACTGCTTCAGTGACTCCATCCAGCCACCTCATTCTCTGTCGTCCCCTTCTTTTTCTTTTGCCCTCAATCGTCCCCAGCATCAGGCTCTTCTCCAGTGAGTCCTTCCCTTCTCATTAGGTGGCCAAAGTATTTGAGCTTCCTCTTCAGGATCTGCCCTTCTAAAGAGCAGTCAGGGTTAATCTCCTCTGGGACTGACCGGTTTGATCGCCTTGCAGTCCAAGGGACTTGCAGGAGTCTTCTCCAGCACCATTGGGATATAGGTATTGTTAAATAACTAACTAAATAAATATCATTTTGAGATATTCATACTAAAGACAAATTAACTCATGGGGTACATTTAATTCACTTGTCTGGACTTTAATGGTTTCTTGTGCTGTGTAAAGTGTGTGAGTAAAATAAGTTATAGATGCACATTGTAATAATGGCCTAGAGTCTCCTTCATGTATATCTTTGCAACCCTGATCCAGCTGCTCGTGTGGAACGTGGTAGCCTGGCAGAAAACTGAAAGTGCCAAATCAGCAGCCAAGAGTACAGAAACCTCTGCTGAAATAACTGCTTGGCATTGTTCCCGATTATCTCTCCCTGCTATATGCACACCTTCCATAACAACGAGCATGCCTGCCAGTGAACTGTGGGCTAGGTACTTTATTATTCTGCAGTTTAAACACATATTTTTTCAAAGATTTTCTTTATGGTTGGCAAAACTGGGAGATAGCTGAATTAGCTTCTTGCCAAAGCTAATAATGTCATTTCAGTGGAACACAGTTCATCATTCACAGTACCTTTCAAAGCACAGCTCTGTTAGCCTGAGACCACCTTCCAGTCAACACCTCCATCATAAAACAAGTTTTTTTAAAAAATACATTTTTTTTTCCACTCTGGTGTAGCTTCTAATGTGAAAGTGTGCCTGAAATAAGCAATCAGTCTGTAATGAAGATTCAGTGTTGCATATCTTTGACCTTTTCCAGTTCATAAAGTAGAACAGTTTCAAGTGAATAACTTTTATTTGGGTTTCGTGCCATCGGAATGTAAAATTGTGAAACCATTGAATTAGGCAATATGGATTGCTGCCTTGTGGGATACGTTGTGATTGAACATTAGCTCTATCCTATAAGACATTTCCTTTAACAGGATATATATTTAAAATATACAGGGACAACATTACTGTTTCAAGAAATCTGACTTGACTTGGATTCATGGTAGTTGAATGTGTGGCTCTGTATTGACTTGTTGCATTGTTTAGAGTTCTCCATGCTTCATCATGAGGATGCAGATATTTCATTAATGTCCCAAAGGTGCCTTTTCAAGATTAATGTTTCATTAATCTTCAAGATGGCATAATCAAGAGCCGAGGTGGCGCAGTGGTTAGAGTGCAGTACTGCAGCCACTTCAGCTGACTCTTAGCTGCAATTCGGCGGTTCAAATCTCACCGGCTCAAGGTTGACTCAGCCTTCCATCCTTCCGAGGTGGGTAAAATGAGGACCCAGACTGTGGGGGCAATATGCTGACTCTGTAAACCACTTAGAGAGGGCTGAAAGCCCTATGAAGCGGTATATATTGTGCTATCGCTATTGCTATCAATGCAGGAGTTTTGCAGATGTGTGGATTTTATATTCTTCTGTCTTTTCTGCTTTGAACATACTTGATAAGTGATTCTGTGAGCAAATATTGCTTTGCAATGTGACTGATACCTACAGTACAGGGGTGGGTTCCGGCAGAGACTACTGCCTGTTCGCTCAGGGACACGCTACGTGCACATGCGCAGTACAACTAAAATTGCTCTGTGCAAATGCAGAAGCAAAAAACAAGATGGCAGTGCCTATGGCACCACTGGGAGATCTGGTTCAGGAGCGTGGCAGGCCTAGGTTGCTGCCAGTTCCAGCAACCCAGGCCACCAAGCTACTACCGGTTCAGCTGAACTGGTCTGAACTGGTAGGAACCCACCACTGCTACAGTAGTGGCCAAAATTGTGGAAACCTTTTGGGAAAAGTGTACAGTATTTTTGAGGTTTGATAGCTAATAACACCAGGTTTTTTTGGAGTAGTACCATAAAATCATATATCAATGGAAAGATAATTTAATCAAGAATGTAATGCAATAAGTTTTATGAAGGATTTGCTATTATAATAGCAGCTTTTTTAGTGGAATTCTAGATTTTAGGCCAAATTCCTGCAGTCTGTGCCAAACAGTCCTTGCACTCAATGCATTGCACCATTTCATCTTATATAGACCCAGATGGTTTTCTTCTGTCACATAGGCACAGTCTCTTAATTCTTCTATCATCACTTGCTATTGTGCACCATTTCCAGTGTGGTTTTGTAGTGACTGAGTCTCCTTATATATCTTCAAAAACTTAGAAATGCCACCTTTTGTTAAGTTTCCACCAATTTTTCTTCTAATTTCTTTATAACTGTAGCCTTCTTTACTTAATAATACTATTTTACATCACTTTCTGGTCCAGTCAACTCTTTGCACCATTACTTTAATTTTATTATGTTTTACTAGCTCACTAAATGAAAGAACACAAAAAACCCCAACCAATTTGATAGTGATCACATAACACACTGACAAATGCCCTCCTCTCAGCTTCAATATATGACATCAATAACTGAATCCTAATGTGATCTGATTGGTTCATTGCCAAAACAAGGTGACACCTGATTGGCTCTCTAAACACCCATGCTCATTGGCTACAATCAGATGAAAGAAAGCTACCTGATATCAACCTAAGCAAGTTTTGCTTCCTTTTTCTGATTATTTGGCTATAACTTTTCATAGAATACAGATAATTGACCAAACTTTGTTGCATTACATTCTTGATTAAATTATATTTCCATTGATATAAAATTTGGTGTTATTAACCATCAAACCTCAAAAATACACTTTTCCCAAAAGGTTTCCACAATTTTGTAGTTATTGGTAGATTATTTATTCAGCTGCTAAGATGGTGGTTCTATCTTTATATCAGTTGCTTTCTCTGTGATGGCTAATACTGATGTCTGATGAATGGTATTCTTTTCCTGTGATTGTTGAATTGATTGATTGTTGCATGATGGGAAGAATGTGGTATCTTGAACTGAACTGATAAATTCAAACCAGGCCTTTGGTTATGTCTTCTGATAGGTTCATCAAGAAAGTAAGCCTATGAGTCTCCTGGTCAATGTTTGGTGTGAAGTCTCCTGCTAAAATTATCTTGCATTTTTCAGTCTGGCTTGTAATATCCCCACTGTTTTCCAGTTGAAATAATTATTGAAATAATTCCACTATGAAGTTGTCATGTTCTTAGAGTAATAAGGGCTTACAGATGAAAAGGCAAGATACAGATGCATCAAACACTATATTTCATCCTACCTTATTCCATAAGTGTCTCAAAATAAGGCTTTTATTATGCAAATTTCCTGTCTCAAATCCAGAATTCTACTGGTGAGGTGAGAAAGTACCCATATGGTTTGTTTCACATTCACAATTCTCTTACATTTTCCTTATGGTTTTTCTCTTCTTGTGGAGGGAAACAAAATTGATCACATTAGATCCCATAAACTTTCTTCCCATAAACTTTCCGTGCATGATTGTACCTGGACTGTTATTTCTACTTTAAATATAATCCTCATCTCTTGGTGACAATAAGGTTGGAGTTACTTGATTTTTCCCCTACTCGGACCGTGCAAATCCAATTAAAAATCCATGGAAAGCCATACATGGAAAGAGGTTGCTTCCATGTATAACTGTCAATAGTAATTCGACAAGTACAGATTTTTCTGTTTGATGTCTTCGGCAGGGTGGGATTCAGACGGCGTCAGGGTTCCAAATAACATCCAAAAGTAAATCAAAGTCGAAAGCAAAGTATTGCTCAAACTTCCAATTTATTAAAAGAGCCATGTTGGCACATCTGGGAAAACCCGAATCTGAAAGCTTCCCAGTTTTCCCCTCCTAGTTGAAAGTTCAAGATCTTGCTCACACACCCACAAGTCCATCACATGGTCCAATCTCCCACTGCCATGCTGGCAGTTCCACCCATCCAATTCCGCTCAAGTGCAGAGGTGCAGAGACAAAGGATGACCTTTCTAGAAAGAATTTTGTTTTGACTACATAGTATGTAACTCCTTACGATCTCCCCTCCCATTTTCCTACAATAGAAAATGCATAGTAGAATAATAGAAAGACCCAAAGACCCAAAAGAAAAGATGGGTGCAGGCCTGACCACCGGGTTAGACCAGTTCGAGCCAAACTGTAACTCCTACAATCAGCTGGGAGCAAACCGGTTTGCTCCGCCGATCAGGTGGGCCCACCTGGCTGTCCCTACACTTTACTTTACTTACCTCTCAGCTGATTTGCTTGGCAGAGTGGATTGCCGCACCTGAGTTGTGTTACTCCCCTGAAGTAACATGAAAGATAAATTTTGTTAAAGCTGTCCTCCGTGTCCGCCCGTGTTTGAAACACACAATCACTGAACCAGTTGTTAAATCGACAGGATTTCACTGGTCTTCTGGCTGTATTTCTCTGTAACATAGAATTGTTTTCTTGCAAGGTTTTAAGTTCTTCCAACTTCTACATGAATGAAGAAACCCCATAATTTTTGCAGAATCATACAGCCTCTCCCAAATCACTTAAAATACATTGGAAACCAGTGTTTATTCTACATTCAAATTATATTGCCAATTTCTTGTTCTAATTATATTCTTAGATGCTTTTCACCACCCCAGGAAGTAAGACATTTGGCAGCACAGCCACAGGCCTTGTTTTCATTGACAAAACACCAGGGCTGATTTCGGTTTCACTTCTTCCTCTCTGGGTTGTTGTTATTATACCCAAAAAACATTAAAATCAAGAATAATTTCACTTAAACTCTTTGTCCTTTTCCTTAGGCTGATAAAGGCTCATGCTTACCTTGATTGAAAGGCAAGATACAAATGTTCCAGTAGTTAATAAAACTATACACAAACCTCCCTTCCTGCCTCATAGCTGTATTTTGTTGTGCAATTTCCCTGTCTGAAGCATGGAGTTCTACTGTCTGGGGGAATCCACACAGCTTGGTCTGATTTTTCATAATTCTTTTATATTTTCCTGCCTCTTTTCTAGTGGAGGGAAGCAAGGTTTATTGCAGTAGGGGCTATCTTCCTATAGCTCCTATGAGATTATTATTTTATTTTAAATATAATTCTCATCTCTTGTTCTTTTCATCATAGACCCGTGATGGCGAACCTATGGCACACATGCCACGGGTGACACGTGGAGCCATTTTTCAGGGCATGCAAAGCGTTGCCCTGTAAGCTAGCCAGTGCACATGCGTGTGCTGGCCAGCTGATTTCAGCCTTTTGAGGCCATTTTTCGCCCTCCGGAGGCGAAAAAGAGCCGAGGTGGCGCAGTGGTTAAATGCAGCACTGCAGGCTACTTCAGCTGACTGCAGTTCTGCAGTTCGGCTATTCAAATCTCACCGGCTCAGGGTTGACTCAGCCTTCCATCCTTCCGAGGTGGGTAAAATGAGGACCCAGATTGTTGTTGGGGGCAATATGCTGACTCTGTAAACCGCTTAGAGAGGGCTGAAAGCCCTATGAAGCGGTATATAAGTCTAACTGCTATATTGCTATTGCTATTGCTTCAGCCTCCGCAGCGTGAAAAACTGGCCCTACGGGCAAACTGAGAAATTCAGGAACAGACTTCCGGTTTGCTCATAGGGTCTGTTTTAGCCCTCTGGAGTGTTCAGGGGCCTTCAGGAGGCTTCCCTGAATGCTTCGGAGGGCAAAAAACGACCCTACAAGCAAACCGGGAACGTTTGGGCACGGACCTCCGGGTTGCTCGTAGGGCTGGTTTTAACTCTCCAGATCACGCCAGTGCACGCCAAAAAGGGTGCACGCTGGGGTCATGTGCAAAGCATTATGGGTGTAGCACACCCCCGCATGACTTCCCTACATTCACCCCACTTTTGGCATGTGAGCCAAAAAAGGTTTGCCATCACTGTCATAGATCATGTGTGCCAGGTGAAAACTTTACGTCAGGGCTCATTTCTTGGCTTTAAGACCAGGAAGATTGATTCCCCGTTCTTCTTTCTGTCACCTGGAAGTTCTGGAAAGTAGTTTGCACCAGAGGTGGGCTTCAAAAATTTCAGCAATGGGTTTTCTGCTCAGTCACTGGGTGGCCATCACCATGGTGGGCATGGCCTAGATGGCCTCCTTCACCAAAACGGGCTGTGTGGAGATTGGTCAGAGGGGCGGGGGGGCAGGATGTGGTGGGCAGGGGCAGCCATGGGTGGGATATGGATGTTCTCCGAACCAGCCACAATGTTAGCTACAGATTCTCCCAAACCAGGGTGAACCTATAGTAGCCCACCCCTGGTTTGCACTCCATATTTGTTGAAATCCTCATAGATGTTTCTCCTCCATAGTGAACAGCTTGCAATGAATTGCAAATCCAATCAGTTATGGTGTGGTAAGCCATTCAATTCAGTAATTTATATGGATCCCAAATGCAGAATTTCTGGCTACCTTATTTTCCCATGAAATGCTTTCTCACCTCTCCTCCCCCCCAATCCCCCAACTCAATTACATACTTAGGAAGAAAACTTTCACACATTAATGCCCGTTTGAAGAAACATCAAACTGTCTTCCTTATTGTTAACTAGAAATCTGTTGGGGGTGTGTGTGAGGCTGATCACACAATGTTATAAAAATCCATTTTATGCTTATGTTGCAAAACTGTAGAAGTCAGAAACTTAAAAAGCAAATTCTAATTAGAACATTATTTTTATTAGGATTCTGTCTTATTGCATATCAGTAAATTACCATAAATAAGATTTTAAATATGTTAAGGTGATTGAGACAAAAATTACAGTAATATGGTCATGATAAGTACAATCAGGGCAATTAAGATGGTTGTCTGGCTGTTTAGAATAATATAAATTTGGTTCCGCTTTGTCTGCTATTTAGTGAGACCCCACTGAAATCAGTGCGGCAGTCAAATTCATCTAGATCAGGGGTCGTCAACCTTAAACATTGATGAAAGAGCCATTTGGACCCAGTTTCCCACAGAAAAGAAAACACTAGGAGCTACAAAACCCTTCCCATGCCTGACTATTTCTTGAGTGTCCACAAAACTAGCATATGTATTTGAATTAAAAGTTCTGGTTTCTTCTGAAACTTTTCTTTTCTTGGATTTATCCATGGTTGGTTTACTAAGCGCCGAAAAGCTCAATAAATTGTGTGGTGTCGGGTGTCGCACATTGGCAGTTGTGACACATATTTTGAGTGACAGGGAGCCTCAGTAGAGGGATGAAAGAGCCACATGCGACTCCAAGGGCCACAGGTTGCTGATCCCTGATCTAGATTTCTATGGCTTTTTTGTATATTTCACATTCTATTGAACATGAATTTTAATGTTGCAAATTCTGAAATCAGTAGAACAAGGGAAGTAAATGTATTTCCTTCTAAAATTGCTAAGACGAAATTGGTTTACTTAATACAATAGAAACTTGTAAGCTGCCCAGAGTCACTGAGAGTGAGTTGGACGGCCATAAAAAGTTTCTTAAATAAATAAATACAGTTAGAGGGATCTTCTATTGTTATTCGGTTTTATGTTTAACATTTTGAATTATGAATAAGTAGCAAATTTTCTCTTAGTTATTGCAAAGTATTAAATGACAATATCATTTCTCACTTAGCTCCAACCAGACAACCTATGATCTATTGCAGGGGTCACCATCCTTTCAGACCTTAGGGACCACTAAATTCATAATTTTAAATCCCGTGGACCACTAATATGATTTTTTAAATGATAAATAGTATGTAGTGCAATATAAAAAATATAAATACTTTTTCTGTGGACCACCAAAATTTTCTCATGATTGGTGACTGCTGCTCTATTGGGTCTTCTTTTGTCAATATTTCCTTACCTAAAGAGATAAATAGGATGACCGCAGCCAGATGAAAAAGCAGTGGGACCAGATCTGACTTCCTGCTAGCTTCTCAGTGGCTTTGCTTGTGGGAAACTGGCGGGGAGTATTGGAAATCATGATCCTCTGATCATAGCTGACTGTAGCAGGGCTGAAGCCATCACAAATTTGCAAATACAACTGGTGTGAGGATCCTTGAAATTTAAATTACACAGGATTAATGGGTCCTGGATTTTCTACACATTCTGTAACCTAGCAGATTTGAGCTAACTTGATTCAAAAAATGTCTTGTGACATACCATTTCAGCTAATTGAAGGTTACAAATAGACAAACAGGTTTTAGTAGTTTATAGATTCCAATCACCACAAGTGTGCAATTACAATCCATTTAATGTTTTTAGTGCCTGACTATGTTGTTTATTGTAGAAGAGCACCGGCATCTCTCTTTGAATTCCTGCTATTTTCATTACTTCTACGTTGAATATTATGTCACTGATGATGGATCTCACCCCTTCCACAGAATAGGATGTTTGTAGTGATCTAGGGATAGGCTATGAGAGCCATTTAAGTGCAGTGGTTAAAGCTCCAGTCTGGAAACCAGGAGATTGTGAGTTCTAGTCCTGCTTTAGGCACAGACCCAGCTAAGTGATCTTGGTCAGTCACTCCATCTCAGCCCTAGGAAGCAGGCAATGGCAATGTCAACCCTGAAGCTGACATGACCGAAGCCATTTTGACGCTTCAGTGTTGCCACACTGGACCTGAAGGATTAGGAGAGGGGAATAGAGATAGCTGGGGTTTTGTAGCCAAAACAAAATACTTTCTCCTGGGAACCAAGGAGATTCCCACAGGTGGCCAAAGAGAGAGGAGGAGTGAAGTTACCAGGCAACTTGATGGCACCTTGAATGGATCATGTGACTTATTGTTTTGGAAAGGGGCAAAACTTTTATTTTTAATTAGGTGAAAACCGCAGGAAACTTCAGAGTCGGTTTTCACCAGAACTGTGCCAATATGATATATTCAATAACACTATTGTTTGAGGAATCTACCTGCCTCAGAGTTTTGTTTGCTATGGGTGTATTACTTGGAACCCTGACTTCTGAAAAATCTGACCCAAAAAACTTCCGGGACCAATCCAGGCAGTTGACAGGAGTCAACACAGACTCAAAGCCACACAGAGACATACACATACACACACACACACACAGAGAAGGGGGGAGGGGGGATGGGCTATATGTAGGATTCTTTTCTGAAAATCAAGGAAACAAAGATAAGTATCTTTACTTTCCCTGTTGGGGTGCAAATAAATTACTCGGGAGACAGCATATTAATTCAATGGAGTGTATTACTAAAAAATATGTACAAAGTTTTAGTGATTTAAATAAGTTTAATTCTGCATAATTAGTATTGAAGAAAAATGAAGGAAGCAATTGCACAAATATGATTTTTCTCAAATCATGCTGCATGTCTCTTTATTCTCATCAGGGGTCTTTCAGAGGATCATAATATTTTGAGATTCCTCCTCTCTAGGAAAAGTGTATGTAAAGCTCTGAATTTTGGATCTCAGTGTGTTCCAAATTATTCTGCCACAGCCTTTAGAAAATATGGCAGCTCATTACCTAATCCTGTAAAAAAGTTCAGATTGCTAATTCTGCTTCAATGATGCGCATTAAAAGGAAGGCAAATCTTGATCCAAAGGAAAATAATATAAACAAAATTATAATGATTTTAGAAGTGCAATCCAAATATGAAGTAATCTTTCCTATCTCTCAAATCAGGGGTGTCAAACTGGTGACCCGCAGGCCAGATGTGTCACACGCTGGCCATGCTCACCTCCGGTTTAGCGAAGGGGGGGGGGAGTCCCAAAACATCACATGATGACAATGTAATGCCATAACGTGTCTTAAATCCTTTTACAGGCAGTGTTCCACTTACAACCATCCATTCAGCAACCAAAGTTACAACAGCACGGAAAAAAGTAATATGACTGTTGCAGCATTCCCATGCTGATATGTTTAAAATTGGGTGCTTGGCCACCTGTATGTAGTTACAACAGTTGCAGTATCCCAGGGTCATGTGATCCACATTTAGCCTCTTCCCAGTCAGTTCCCGACAATAGAGGAGAAGCCAGATTCCCTTAACAACTGCATGATTCACTTAACAAGTGCAGTGATTCCCTTAACAACCGTGACAAAAATGACCATAAAACAGGGAAAAAACTCACAACCAATGTTCCCTCTAAGCTACGCAGCTGCGCGGCTGCGCATGTAACAAGAAAACTCCACGCAGCAGTTTCCAACTGCCGCATAGTGTTTTTTAATGTCTTACAATATGACTTAAAATATTCCCCCTCCCTCCCTCCTCTCTCTGCACCAAACTCTCTCCTCCAGTGGGTGAAGTCAAGGAAGACTCTTCCCAGAGACCGATGACGCTGAAGAAGGGAGAATTCCCATTGGTCCTCTGGGGCTTTGTCGGTTCCTGGGAAAACGTGATTTGCTGGTTGTAGCCTGCATTTCTCTGCACATCCCGTGTTTCTCAGGCATTGCGTCGTCTGAAGCCCCGTTCTGGCCTTTCTGCGATCCCTTTGCTTTGCGGAGAGAGGGAAGCAGCATGGAGTTGGACTGCCTGAGCCAAAGGGGTCCACAGGATCTTGAGACATGATTTTTGAGCAGTACCAATCCATTCCACTCTTTCCTTTCCCTTTCTGTCCTTCTATCTTCCTTTCCTTTCCTTTTTCCTTTCTTTTCTCTTTTCCTTTCCTTTCTCTTTTCCTTTCCTTTTCCCTTCTTTTTTCTTTTCCCTTCCCTTCCCTTTCCCTCCCTTCTTCATCCTTTCCTTTCTTCTTTCCCATTTCCTTTTTCCTTTCCTTCCTTTCTCTTTTCATTTCCTTTCTCTTTTCCTTTTCTTATTTCCTTTTCCCTTCTTTTTTCTTTTACCTTCCCTTTCCCTCCCTTCTTCATGCTTTTCTTTTCTTCTTTCCCATTTCCTTTCCTTCCCTCCCCCTCCCTTCCCTTTCTTCCTTCCTGGGGGTCTGAGGGAGAGGGAGGGGACCCTTTTCCTCCTTGCCCCCCTCTCCAACATCTGCTCTGATGGCAATTATGGCTAAAAAAAATTCAGGTGCTCAGGCATGAAAATGTGGTGCTCAAACACTATACTTTTCTGCATACACTGGAAAAAAATTAGAGGGAACATTGCTCAAAACCCACCTTACTTCCAATGGAAATTCTGATCCTAATTGTGATCGTAAGTTGAGGACTTCCTGTACTGACAGTGTTAAATTTGCCTTTCCCTCCCCCCACTTTTCAATGAAAATTGCATCCAAGGAACTTGTCCTTGAGCCCTTTGAGCTGATACCAAACCAGCTCCAGATCCAACCAATCAAGAGACTAGTTTAAGGGAAAGGAAATCAAAGCTGTTGTTTCCTCTCACAACTGCAGAGTTCTAGTGGAATCTCTGATTTCTCCTCTCCACCAGCTCTTGAGCTGTAAAACTGCCAATATTCTCACATTTGGCCCTGGAAGCTCACAGAGAATTTTTTTTACCTTCAACAAGAAATGAGGAGAAGGCGCCTCTCATATTCTCCTGGAATGATTTGTTTTGTTGTTGTTGTTGTTTAGTCCTGAAGTCGTGTCCGATCCATCACGACCCCATGGACAAAGTACCTCCAGACCTTCCTGTCCTCTACCATCCTCTGGAGTCCATTCAAGCTCACACTGACTGCTTCAGTGACTCAATCCAGCCACCTCATTCTCTGTTGTCCCCTTCTTCTTTTGCCCTCAATCATTCCCAGCATTAGGCTCTTCTCCAGAGAGTCCTTCATTCTCATTAGGTGGCCAACGTATTTGGGTTTCATCTTCAGGATCTGGCCTTCTAAAGAGCAGTCAGGGTTGATATTCTCTAGGACTGACCAGTTGGATCGCCTTGCAGTCCAAGGGACTCGCAGGAGTCTTCTCCAGCACCAGAGTTATGACTTGCTTATTTCTTTAATTTTACACCCACTCACTGATCAGTTGGAGGAAGTACTGAGGTCCTCAAGGTAGCAATAGCAATAGCAGTTAGACTTATATACCGCTTCATAGGGCTTTCAGCCCTCTCTAAGCGGTTTACAGAGTCAGCATATTGCCTCCAACAACAATCCGGGTCCTCATTTTACCCACCTCGGAAGGATGGAAGGCTGAGTCAACCCTGAGCCGGTGAGATTAGAACTGCTGAACTGCAGATAACAGTCAACTGAAGTAGCCTGCAGTGCTGCATTTAACCACTGCGCCACCTAGATGATCTCTCTCTTTTTTTTCTGTAGGACTTTACCAGAACTGAAGACAACGGGGGGGTCAGTTTCAAACTGTCTTGGAGAGATTGAGTCGTAGAAGCAGCTGTATGTGAAAATACTATCAGTTGTCTTTTTCATATTCAGATCACAGAAACTCACTCATTGAAATAGGAGAGCACACGCTAAAGATACTATTCATAACATTGCAGAATGACAAGTATGGGTGATTGTTCAGTTCCATAATATTTTATTCCTGAAGGGGACTTTTGTATTTGCTGTTCCAGACATAAAAAAACAACAAGTTAAAACAACACCATCACCACCACATAGGTATTAGATGCATAAAAGAACATGGAGTTCATTATTATGTACCTCTTGCAAAAACAGCCTAACGCTATCAAGTAAGTAAACTGGCAGCAGTACAAAAGAGCAATTGTAAATTTATGATGCTCAGCAGCATCTGAGTTGGAGCAAGCAATGCTTTGTTACATAAATCTTGATAAGGAGCATAAGAGATCTGGGATGCCTGGAGGAAAGATGGAAAGGCGTAAATAGGATTCTGAGATGGCCAAAACCCAGAGGACATCACAATTAGTTGCTCACCCTCGAGGAATATTTCATTGTTATTTCACTTCCCTGACCTTTCCCTCCTGACTGGCATAAGAGCTTCTTCTGAAATTAGTTTAAATAGTATGGATATCTGTTTAAAAATGGAAAAAAAAAAAGAATTAATAGAATTCTTTATTGGCCAAGTGTGATTGGACACACAAGGAATTTGTCTTTGGTGCATATGCTCTCATACATAAAAAGGAAAGGGAAAAATACATTCATCATGAATCATAAAATACAACATTTAGTGATAGTCATAGGTTACTAAATAAGCAATCAAATCATACTAGGAAACAAATAAAACAATATAAACCATAGAAATACAAGCAACAAGGTTATAGTCTTAAGTGGGAGGAGATAGGTAATAGGAAGGATGAGAAGAAGAATAGTAATACCGTCTTAGTAAATATTGACAGTGTTGTGGGAATTAGTTGTTCAGCAGAGTGATGGCATTGGGGTGGGGGTGGGGGGCTGTCCTTGTGTCTAGTTGTTCTGGTGTACAGTGCCCTATAGCATCATTTTGAGGGCAGAAGTTGAAACAATTTATGTCCAGGATGTGAGGGGTCTGTAGATATCTTCTCAACCTTCTTTTTGACCCATGCAGTATACAGGTCCTCAGTGGAAGGCAGATTGGTAGCAATTGTTTTTTCTGCAGTTCTAATTATCCGTTGAAGTCTCTGTCTGTCTTGTTTGGTTGCAGAGCCAAACAGTTATGGAGATTCAAATGACAGACTCAATAATTCCTCTGTAGAACTGAATCAGCAGATCCTTGGGCAGTTTGAGCTTTCTGAGCTGGAACAGAAAAAAACATTCTTTGTTGTGTTTTTTTGATGATATATTTGATGTTAGGTGTCCATTTTAAGTCTTGAGATATTGGAGAACCTAGAAATTTGAAGATCTCTACTGTTGATACTGCGTTGTCTAGTATTGTTACAGGCGGTAGTACAGGAGGGTTTCTCCTAAAATCTACCACCATTTTTACGGTTTTGAGTGTGTTCAGTTCAAGGTTGTTCCAGTTGTACCACAAGGTTGCATCACAAGGGAAAAAAGGAAAAGGGGAAAAAGAAAATGGGAAAAGGAAAAGAAAGGAAAATGTTTGGGAAATTATTGTACCCTCTTAGCTCACTTTTCTTTTGGATCCCAGATGTTAAAAGTAGTTCACTCAATCATACTACTATGCATTTTTTCTTTTATTTTTTAGTGTCCAGACTGGTCATGTAAGCAAGACTTACTTGCTTACCTGGAACAAATCAAGCTCTACTCCCACCAACTCAAAATCTGCAGCCAAGTCAAAGCTGAAATCCAGAACTTAGGCGGAGAGCTCATCATGTCAGCAGTAAGTGAAAACTCTGTTCTCTTCCTGGTAGAGCCTGGACCCTGGTAAAGCAAGGCAATGGGTGTTCTGAACTAGGCTTCCCCAGCAGCATGAAGCCTCGTCCTCGTCCCGATAAACCCCTTTTATTTAATTTACAGTCTATTCATCTCCAGAAAAGTCCCAGCCCACAATCTTTCAAGATAGTTCACAATTACTAACCTTTATCAGGCTTAGAGAGTGGCCAGGCCGATATCTTTCAGACACCGCAATACTTGGCAAGAATGCAGGAATGAACTAATTGTCTCCTGGAGACACCCGTCCCCTTTTGCTCCTCCTTTATTCCCTATGGGAGGAGCCATTAACCTCCACCTGTGGCCTTACTCCCAAGTCGACCCTTGTTCCTTAGCTGTTCCCTTCGTCTGGCAACTCTGCGCATGCGCATATTGGGAACAGTCTCCAGCTGTTCATCTGCCTCACTGATGTCTCTGACTCCAAAGGCAGCTGATAACTGTCAGACGGCCCTGGCCCCATCTCTGCCTCCAATGCAGAGCACTCGTCATAGCCTTCCCCAGACTCCAGGACTGGCCCATGTTCTTCCCCAACCTCCTCACTGTCTGAATCTGCTGCCAGCTCCACTGGCTGCTGGCGGGCCACAACACTGCGTCTCTGAAATGAAATGTAAGCCTCTTGTGGATAAACCAGTTTAAATCCTGCCTGAACAAATTCATCATGGGTATGAATGCTAGAGTTTTAATATAGTTGTAAATTGTCACATATTTATTATTCATTTTTATATTTCCATTTAAAAAAGGAAGTTCTATTTCTATCATCTTCAATCGTTGAAGATGAAGAAATATATGATTTTATGGTTAAGAATTATATAATTATATGAGTCCATACGACTATGGAAATAGAGGGATTTGCAAGGCTGCTCTGTATAATATAAAAACTGAGGTATATATAATATCCCTGTCCAGATCTGAGTTTTTTTCCCCCTGGGCTATTTCATTCAGTTATGTTTACCTTCCCAAATTTTGATTTCCCCCCTCATTAAACGTTGTTATGGGTTATAAAATATTTTTGCACTTCTGCAAATCTTTTATCTCCCATAAGTTTCAACTGCATGATGAACTACATGATGAACTCCATATTTACATTTAGAAAAAGAGACAGGTATTAGGATTCATTCATTCATTCAATTTCAGTCAATAACTCTGAATGGGTTACAATTCAAAAATAGTTAAGAATATTGAAATATTTTAATGATAAAATAATAACAATAAAAACATCCAGATGAAATATACATAGAAGCAAGATACTTGGCCAGTTAATACACCAAGGAAATGGGGCCTTGATACATTCAGCACCCCAGGCAGTGGTGGGATTCAACATTTTTTACTACCAGTTCTGTGGGTGTGGCTTGGTGGACATGGCATGGCTTGGTGGGCATGGCTTGGTGAATGTGGCAGATTCCGCCTCCTCGATGCACGAAGGCAGGAGGCAGCAGTTTCATTTGCTGCCTATGAAATCTGGGGGGCGTGGGGAGTGGCGAGCAGCCAAGTGAGCATGCCAGGATCTGCTGGCTGCCTCTAATCTGCAGTTCACTTGTGAGCAAGTTTACTCATGAGCAAGGTGCTTGGCAGCTGGCAGATTGCTGGCTTGCTCACTCAGCTGCAGCACTCCCCCCCCCCCGGAGCTCACAGGGAGTGAACAGAACCATGCACACTTTGGACCCTCCAGCTCTCCTGTGTTCAGCTCGGGACGGCTCGGGTTGCTGCTTTCTTTGGCCTTTTTAAAAAAAGTTTTACAGCATATTTTATTTCCCATCTCCAATCTGAAACATAAATTTGCCAAGCCACACCCACAAAATAAGCCACACCCACAGAACCTGTAGTAAAAAAACCCACCCCTGCTCTGACTAGTTCTGAGATTCAAGCACCATGTCTCTGTGTTGATCCATTCAGGTATGTATCTGTGAGGGAAGGAACGATGATGGCAGATCTATCGTCAGACACAAAAATTGAAACACACACGCACAAAGACAGTGGGTTTGAGCTTTTAGAAAAATGGTGCTGGAGATTCTAGTGACTTTTCCTTCAAATTGCCTTTTCTCTCTTATGTGCTTTCATTGACATATGAACAAAAATACATGACATATCCTTGTGAAAGTACATATCCAAAACCCACGCAACTAAGATCAAGGATCAAATACTAAAACAGACTGAAAAGGCTGAATATTACATCACCTCTAAAGCTGTGTCCACATTACATTTTTAATTTGGTCAGTTCGAAATCTAGTAGATATATTTCTAGCACATTACAAAGCTGAATTAACATTGGCTAGGTTTTTTTTAAAAAATATACTTTATCATGTGGTGCAAATACAGCTCATTTGATTGATTCAACATATTGTGTAAATCAGTGGTGGGATTCAATTTTTTTTAACTACTGGTTCTGTGGGCGTGGCATGGTGGGCATGGTGTGGATTGGTGAGCATGGCAGGGGAAGGATACTGTAAAATCTCCATTCCCTCCCCACTCCAAGGAAAGGATACTGTAAAATCTCCATTCCTACCCCCTCCAGGGAAAGGATACTGTAAAATCTCCATTCCCACCCCACTCCAAGGAAAGGATACTGTAAAATCTCCGTTCCCACCCCACTCCAGGGAAAGGATACTGTAAAATCTCCATTCCCACCCCACTCCAAGGAAAGGATACTGTAAAATCTCCATTCCCACCCCATTCCAGGGAAAGGATACTGTAAAATCTTCATTCCCTTCCCATTCCAGAGAAAGGATACTGTAAAATCTCCATTCCCTCCCCACTCCAAGGGAAGCATACTGCAAAATCCCCATTTCCTCCCTATCAGCTGAGACTTGGGAGGCAGACAATACATGGGGGTGGGGCCAGTCAGAGGCTATTTACCCATTCTCTGAACTACTCAAAATTTCTGCTACTGGTTCTCCAGAACTGGTCACAAACTGCTGAGTACCACGTCTGACATATACCCAGGAAAAGGAAATACAGTGACCTACTGTGCAAGGGCAAAATGGCTAGTATGCAATCCTGTCTTTGTGATTACAAAACCTCTTTGTCAAATGCACTGCAGATTTTCCTGGAAAGCAGAAAAAAAACATAGTCTTTGTTGCCTTTGAGGTGTGCAAAATTGGTCTTACAGCCTGGACCAAATCAACTAGATGACAACTCTGCATCAGAAGATCCTAGAACTGAAGGCTAAGTGAGAAGCTGGACAAAATTGAGTGGTGTCAAGAGATATCTTGGAGAGAATGTTTCCTTCTATTGACTTTTGAGAGAGACCAAAGAATATGCTTTTATTTCAATATTAATTTTAGTTTCCTTTTTAGAAAAAAGAAACAATAATATGCATGCCTTCTTTTGTTAAATGAAATATTGCTTGGTGTCCTTTGATCTTTGGAAGTTTTTTTTTTTTAAATGACACTGTGCTAGCAATGTCTGACAGAAAAGTTATGCCTCAGATCTGGCTGATTTATGGCACAGCAAAGTATAGGACCAGAATAGAAGAACAAAATCATGATACTCAAATTTAATTACAACTTTTAGATATATGATCCTATCTTGGTTTTTATTTGAAGTGACATTTTTTGTGTAATTGGTGGCTTCTATTTTGCAATTGCTCAGCACCTAACTGACTTTCCTCATTTCTTGAGAGAGAAAAAGCAGAGCAGCAAGACTGGGAAATAAATATATAGCCATTCAATCCATCAATCAATCACATACCATTGCAGTAAAAGGCAATACCAATTAGCATTATTTCAATAAAATTATATTAATTTGTTGGTTTTATTAAAGTAATTTATTTAGCATAGGCTACCCTTCTTGCAAATGGGACTTTGGATGTCTAACCACACATTAAAAACATATCAGCCAAATATACAACACTTACAAGAGAATGGATTATGTCCATGAAATCACCAGGAATCAACCATTCCTCACCATGCAGTCAGAACTGAAGAAGCTTCTTGGATAAGAAGAAAAAGGGTTTCAAGGAAAAAAGGAGAATAGAAGAAAAAGAGGAAGGGGGAGGGGAGGAAGAGGAAAACAAGAACAAGGAGGTGGTGGTGGTGGTGGTGGTGGTGGTGGTGGTGGTGGTGGTGGTGGTGGTGGAGGAGGAGGAGGAGGAGGAGGAGGAGGAGGAGGAGGAGGAGGAGGAGGAAAAGCCTTTTTCGCTTGCTTTGAAAAGCACTTTTGGGACCACCAGGAATCAAGCTCAGTTCATGGAAACAATGTCTTTTAAATAAACAAATCATCTTCATCAGGAAAAAAAAAACATTCAAATGTGTTCCAGGAAGTAAAACAGACAAATTGCCCCAGAGATCAAAAAATGTAAAAGAGAAATTTTTGCTTTAGGGGCTCCTGTCATTGTGATGGTAATAAATACTTGGCGAACCTGTTCAGTGAAAATTCATTAGAGAAAACAAATCTTGCCAATAAAGTGACAGAATCTGCTGTCCTTGAAAAAAAGAATGCCAGGCTGCAATATGGCAAGACGTACCCCATTCCTTCTGGCTCTGCCACATTGGGACATGAACTGTGCATAAGGAAGGGGGGAAACCTGACTTCGAGAATGTAGTAGCAGCATTTCACATAATAGCAAGTGGGGTTTGTTATATATATTTGAATTTACTTTCCATAAAAAAAAACAGATGATTAATATCAACCTTTTTCTGCTTGCTACTTATCTGTTATGGCTGCATCTCACCTATCTAAGCTTCATGAGATGTGCCTGACACTAGCCACCGGGTGTGGGGAGGAAAAAATTCCTTTCAGTTGCTTGCACGGGAAAATAACTTACATTCAATCTATGGAAGGGAGTGTAGGATGGCATAGATTTGAAGGTCTAGTCCAGGGGTGTGAAACTCAATTTCATTGAGGGCCACATCAGGGTTGTGTTTGACCTCAGGGGACTGGGGTGGGCATGGCCAGCTTGAGGTCACTCATGTTAGGGGCACCTGTGGTGACACAAGCAATGAGATCCCAAGCAGGGGTGAGCTTCAACATTTTAGCAAGGGGTACTCTGCCCGGTTGCTGGGTGGCTCTGGCCATGGTGGATGTGGCCTAGTCGGCTTCCTACACCACAGCAAGGGGGCATTTTTGCTCTCCTTGGGCTCCGGAGGCTTTCCTCAAACCTCTGGAAGGGCGAAAACAGCCTCCCCAGGCTCTGGAGGTCTGTTTCTAGCCTTCCTGAACTTTGAGTGGGCCCATTTTTCCCCTTCCTGAGTCTTTGTGTGTGTACTGCACTTACCTGCATCCAAAACGGGCTGCATGGAGACTCCTGGGAGGGGAGGGGTGGGCGGGGCCAGCCAGGAGTAGGATTTAGAAGTTCTCCAAACTGCACAGAATCTTAGCTAGAGGTTCTCCCGAACCCCTGCGAACCCCCAGCAGTTCTCCCAAGCTCCACTTTCACTGGCAGAGGCACTGCGGGCAAGTCCTTCACTGTTTCCAAGGACTGGCCCGTGGGCCAGATCTAAACACTCCAGGGATCCAGCCCACGGGCCTTGAGTTTGACACCCATGGTCTAGTCTAATGAAGGGAAGGACTAAGAGGGATGTGATAGGGTTCCAATATTTGAGGGGCTGTCATAGAGAAAAATAGGTCAATTTATTCTCCAAAGCCCCTGACACCAGGACAAGAAGTAACATATGGAAACTTGTCAAAGAGAGAGGTCCAGCCTAGAATTAATGAGAAATTTCCTGGCAGTGAGAACAATTAATCAGTGAAATAGCCTACCTTCAGAAACTGTGGATGCTCCTCACTGCAGGTTTTTAAGAAGAGACTAGACAGCCACTTGTCTCAAATGGAATAGGGCCATGATGGCGAACCTAAGGCACATGTGCCGGAAGTGGCACACACAGCCCATTGCTCTTCCGCCCCTGGTCTTCATGTGTATGGGAGCGCCGGAAACTGGAAGAGCAGCTCCTTGGCATGCATGCATACGCCAGGAAGCTGAGCTTCCGGTTTCTGGCATGTGCATGCGTGCTGACCAGCTGGTCTTCGTGTGCACATGTGTCCAGAAACTAGAAGACCAGGTGACCGGCACACATCAGAAACTGGAACCTCAGCTTCCTGGTGTGTGCATGTGCACTGGGGAACTGCTCTTCCACTTTTCTGCGCTCCCACATGTGCACACTGGGGAGTTGCTCTTCTGGTTTAAGGTGCGCCAACACTGGCATAGGGTCTTCTGCTTGAATAGGGGGCTGGACTAGAAGACCTCCAAGGTCTCTGTTATCCCAAGCTCTGTTATTCTGTATCAGTTTATTTGCAAGTTTGCCCTAGAATGCTGGTGTAGGAATGCTAATGCTGCATCAGATTAGGCCTCTGCATGGAGAAACTAGTCATGCTTGTTTTCATGGCCAAGGGGGCAGGGTATGGGACCGGGAGCTGAGCCAAGTTTACTTGGAAGCCACCTTGACCATATGAAGCCGAGAGCAGCCATCCTCCTGCCCCTTCCAATCACCTCCCGGGTTCCTCTAATAAAGTTCTTATAAGGCTGCAAAGTAAATAGTAAACTGATAACCTCGGCAGCTTTTCATAATCATTCTAAATGCCCCCCACTGGCAGAATGACAAATGAACTGCTAAACAGAAGAGAATATTGGACAGAAAATCAATTTGGCAAGCAAAAGGCAAGGGGGAGAGGGGAGAAATTACTTCAGGCAGCTCTGTCGGTATTCTCAGTTTTCCATCTTCTTCTACACTTCTTCCCAATTACATACCCTGACACACACAAACACACACAGAGACCAGGGTTGTTGTTTTTTCTTTGCATACTGATACACTGAGATTTCCGTTCTCTTTGAAGTGTTGCATAGCTAATATCTGCTTTCGAAAACAACTTTAACCTGCCAGAGTTTAAGACATGATCTTCAGGCTTGTGAGCTTTTGCTGGAAGGAAAAATAAATGATGGGAAAGGGCCTGATCATGTTTTTAAGGTTAGAATATCAACCGCATCATAAGAGTGGTTCTTGCATTTGAAAGCTCTTTCTTTCTCAAGACCTGCCACTCAGAGGTGATATTCAGCTGGTTCAGACCAGTTCGGGTGAACCGGTGGCTCTGATGATCAGTTGGTCCCGCCCATCCAACCCCGCCCTATCTCCTGCTTTCTAGCTCATCTCAACCTTGGGGCACAGCTGATTTCTCCGCCCCCCCACTGTTCTACTTATCGTTGCTGACTTGGAAGGTAAACAGCTGAGCTTCTAAATGCTCCATTTTCAGCACTCATCGAACTGATTGTTAAACCGGCAGCATCCCACCACTGCTGCCACTCCTAAGCTGTGTAGTCGCAGTTCTATAAAAGGGCTCTCAAAAATTTGTTGCCTAGAACACATACACATTAAAAACAAAACAAAACCCTTGTCAATGAATGAATGAGAGCAAGAGAGGAATGAAGCAAATTGTAAAATGAAGCCATTCTGTAATCTTAACTATCTACTCCATGAATATATGATAGCTTCTGAAGGTTACTCTGTTTTAACTCTGCAATTATGGCGTGGTCAACAATTTCTAGAGAGAGAGAAAGAGACGGAGATTCTAGTGAGACATCCCAGAGCTGTTCTTTTTTTCAGTATGAGCCACGGTGGCACAGTGTTAGAGGGCAGTAATGCAGGCCACTTCTGCTGATCACTGACTGCTCTCAATTTTGAATCTCAACAGGCTCAAGGTTGACTCAGCCTTCCATCCTTCCGAAGTGGGAAAAATGAGGACCCAGATTGTTGGGGGGCCATAGGCTGACTCTGTAAACCGCTCAGAGAGGGCTGTAAAGCAGTATATAAGTCTAAGTGCTATTATATGAATTATGAAATGGATAACTTGGTTAATGATCATTATAGACTTTGACCATCCTGCATTTTCTTTATAGCTTCTAAGGACATAGAATCTTTTTAAGAAATAAAAAGACTGCCCAGTTTGCAGATTGGCAGAACAACCTAAATATACCAAGTTATTTTTGGCAAAATTAAATTATGGTTGAGGGAACAGGAAGAAAGAGAGGAATTTGCCAGAGTTCAACTGAAGGAAGAAAAGATTGTAATTATCTGCTCTGAACAATTGTATGCTGAACAGTAAAAGGTGAAAAAAAATATCCTGAAGATCTGCTATTGCAATGAGTATATCTTGAAAATCACTGATTGTCTAATCTCAGCAATTCAGTGACTGCTTCCAGTTGAGAAAATAGAGACCAGAGAAGGAATGCAAGGAGACCAGATTCCACAAATTAGTTAATTAATAGAAGAGTGACACAACTTTACCAATTGAATTCCGCATAGAAATTTCATAGGCAGTCCTGGAATTTTTCTTCTAAGAGGCTGAACATAGCTAAAATGAAAACCTGAGAAGACAACTTGAAGAAATGTGAATCTTTTTTATTGATGTTGCCCTAAGAAGCTAAAAGGGAAGGGAAGCCTCTGGGGGGCAAAAAAATGGCAATATATAAAGCCCAAAAATCAGCTGGCCAGCATGCGCACTGGAGCAGACAGGGCAACGCCTCATGTGCCCTCAGAAATTGCTCCGTGTGCCACCTGTAGCACGTGTGCCATAGATTCGCCATCACGGGTATAATGTCTCCGGCTTGAATATGTTCTAGGCTTTGCCAAAAAGCACGACACAGAGTCCTGATTCCAACAAAACCCCTTTTATTAAACGAATGTGAATTCCTCTCATTCACATTCAGCAAGGCCTGACAAACAGTCTTTTAAAGGAATATTTATGACTACAGACCTTATCTATCTTGGAAAGCTGTCACGTAAATATTTTCCAAATGAGGTGTTGTGCAAGGAAAGACTTGGCACAGAGACTCTGAAAGTCACAGACAGATCTTCACACTCCTGAAACGAATCTAACAACCAAACAAACAGATTATTTCCTGTAAAAGCCCACTCCCTTTTCGCTCCTCTTTTATTTCCTATGGGAGGGACCAGTCACCTTCCATCTGGGACTTTACTCCCAAGTCGACCCTGATTTCTGAGTTGTTCTTTTCTTCTGGCAGCTCTGCACATGCTCACACTGGGAACAAGCTCTAGCTGTTCCTCTGCCTCACTGCTGTCTAGCCCCATAGGCACCTGATCACTGCCAGACAGCCTCGGCCCGTTTCTGCCTCTGACGCAGAGCCCTCGTCCGAGCCTTTCCCAGACTCCAGGACTGGCCCATGTTCCTCCTCAACCTCCTCACTGTCCAACTCTGCTGCCAATTCCACTGGCCACTGGCGGGCCACAACAGAGTAGGACTCTGGACTAGAATTACTCCAACCCTATTTTTTGATCTTCTATGTTCTAAACCTTTAACAATGGCATAAACAATTATCACTCTTAAATGACAGATGCTCAGGGCATAATATGATTTCTCACTTCTAGCCTCAGTTGTTTTTATTTCTTTTCAAGGAAGGGGGTGCAATTTTCCCTACCCCAGTTTCTACCTGTGAGTGTGCCTTCCTTGCAGCATGGGTTGAGTACATAGCTGTCTTATCACACACAATTGCTTCTCGGCAGTTTTAACAATGCATAGTTTTGCCAGGTCTGATTCCATGATCCAATCCGAGCTTCCAATTCTTTGAATTTGCCTAAATGGTTGTATCTATCCTTTTCCCTTACCATTTTCCTTTCAGTGCCAGATATTCTCCTAATGCAGGAATCCACTGTTTCTCAACCTTAGCAGCTTGAAGATGGGTGGATTTCAATTTCCTTTGCTGGCTGAGGAATTCTGGGAGTTGAAGTCACCCATCTTCAGGTTGCCAGGATTGATTGAGATACAGTGAAGTAATGGATTAGAGAGTGTTTGGACAGATTAGAAGGAAAATCCATCATCTGCTTTTTCTAGTCTGTACTCTTCATGTTTCATGCCCAGCCTAGATAGATTCCTTTGATATAGATATTGAAAAATATAGTAGATGATTGGATATCAAATATTTGAGAGAGAGGCAAGGATGTTTATTTATTTATTTAGTTTGTCAAACATGTAAAAGATAACAGGTATAAGTATAAACATGGGATGAACAGAGGAAATGGGTACGAATAAATGGGGACAATAGGACAGGAACAGTAGGCATGCTGATGCACTTATGCACACCCCCTTACAGCCCCCTTAGGAAAGAGGTTAGTTCCATGCTAGACAGTTTAAGGTTAAAGTTATGGAGGTTTGAGGATGTAACAACAGTCTCGGGTAGAGCATTCCAGGCATTTTTCTGCAATCGAATTTGGAGAGGTTTACCCTGCATTTGTATCAGTTGCCCGTGTATTATTGCAATTGAAGCTGAAGTAGTCATTGATGGGTAGGACATTGTAGCAGACAATTTTGTATACTATGCTTAAGTTAGACCTTAGTCAGTGTAATTCTAAGTTGTCTAGGTTATATTCATAAGATATGGGAGGGGGGAACTCAAGATTGCAAAAAAATAATAATCCCACAGAGCGTTGATTGGACCATTGATATTGCCATCTTGATCTTTTTACCATACCCCATAGACCTCTGGGAGGGGAGACTTGTGAAAATAATAATTTATTTTGTAAGTTTGAAGCTAAGAAGAAGAGCTGCAGATTTAACCTTTATTTTTCTCCTGTTGGCATTTCCTTCATTCCTCTATTTCACCAATGATTCCAATTTCTACAAACATATTACTATAAATATACAGAACTTGGCAATAATTCCAATTTTTTATGTTATATCTAAAAGAAAGTAGCCTAAAGGAGGAAAGGAGAAGATTGAGATCTGCTCACATTGGAAAATACATTGGTGTTACAATAAGGTAAATATAATTACTGATCAAGAGAAGTTTGACTCTTGGTGACCACATGATCTGTTCCATGAAGTTTACAACATGGATGTGGTTTGCTTCTGCCTTCTGTGTTGGGTTTTCATCTTTTCTGAGTAGCTTGCTAACCTTGGATTATTTGGTGGTTTCTCATCCAAATATCATCAGGTACAAATCTGTGGGTTGTTTTTTTTTCCCCATCAACTAGTATCAGCTATTCCACTGCCAACTAGATTACTGAATATTTATTTACCTTTCAGTACCAATTCTCTGTACCATACCAGTTCAATTCCAAACAGTTTCTCTCATCCACGTAAACATGAATTCTCCTGACTTATACCATGTTTTCCCCAAAATAAGACAAGGTCTTATCTTAATTTTTGCTGCAAAAGATGCATTAGATTAGATCTTTTTTTTTGGGGGGGGGGGAAATACGGTACTAAATGCATCCATCTGGCTGACAATCTTAGCTGGAGGTTATTTTGAGGGTAGGGCTTATATTACAAGCATCCTGAAAAATCATGCTAAGACTTATTTTCCGGTTAGATCTTATTTTGGGGGAAATGGTATATTCTGAATAATTGAGGGAAACTATGCTGTAACTTTCTGATTCAGATGATGGGTTTTTTTTTGTTTTTTTTAGTATTGAGTCAACCTGGTCACAAGGGAGGGATAAAATGGTTAAACTCAATGCCATTGCAACGTTTAGAAAAGTGAAAATGTTGGATTATAATTATAATATGCAAGAGCAACATTCTGATAATTTTGCATGAACAATTTTCTTGGCCATATTCCATTTTCAGTTTTGGCGCTGAAAATCAGGTGGCACTTTTTCCAACTAACAAATGTTGTTAAAATGCATAATCTAGAGATGTAGTGGCATGACTGGACAGATGTTAGATTTAAACTGGAGTGATGTGGGTGGGAGAAAAGGGAAGGCAGAAGACAAGATGATTGTGAGATGGTAGATTAGAGGTGACACAGATTAAAATTACTTTATCAATCGTAATATGTTAAAAATCCATGGGATTATTGGGACCTTCTGAGATAGCCTGAATACTTTTAATGTATGGGAATTCAGCAATCTCCCACTCAACTGTGCTGGAGTATTTCCTTTTTTCTGTGATTGCTACTTTGAGATATATAATAGAGTTCCTTAGCAGATTGAAATGTTCTTTATCTTGGAACTGATACTCAGTAGAATTTAAGTAACAATACTTACGATGATTGAAAATGTTTT
The DNA here is from genome assembly GCF_009769535.1 of Thamnophis elegans. Taxonomy (NCBI): domain Eukaryota; kingdom Metazoa; phylum Chordata; class Lepidosauria; order Squamata; family Natricidae; genus Thamnophis; species Thamnophis elegans. The sequence continues at coordinate 20,566,166 of NC_045555.1, read as the reverse complement.
TTTTTTTTTTAAATCATGTAAAATATAAAAGATAGCCGATAACCCGATGTTGCCCGGGTATTTATAGATATCGAAGCGGTTGTCTGATAGGGAGCCATTGAGATTGGCCTTTCTTCCCCCTACTCCTATGCCCATCATCCCTGCCCTTCCCCTTTCCCCTCCCATGTGCTCCTCTTTCCCGTTCTGTTTACATCCTGGCACTTTACCCCAAATCCATCAGGCGCTTCCCATTGGTCCACAGGAGGGACAACGTCATGGCTGGATTTCCAGAGGAAGCTGCGAAGGAACTGACATAACAAACAATTGCCGCTCTAGCACGCCACACTCGTTCTTCTCAATGGCCCATGCTCTCCCTTCTCCATCCCATGACATCACAAACAATTGCCTCTCTAGAATGCCACACTCGCTTTCCTTTACAGCCCAACCATTCCAGAGTTATGCTGGAACACACACATACCAGGGTTATCTTACCCTCCCCCCCCCCATTTTTCTTTTCAGAGGGTAAGTCAACTGAGTACCAAGTTTGATTGAAATTGCTTGAGGCATTCCAGAGTTATACTGGAATGAACGAACATACATACATACATACATACATACATACATACATACATACATACATACATACATCTTTAATAAATAATAAATATAATAGATTTCTGACTGTTCATAGGGTATATGAAGCATAAAAGAGTATGGCAATTCTTCTGCTATGCTTACTATAAAGTTGTTTCCAAAGCAAGATTAATACTGGTTGCTTTCTGACAGTATTCAGGCAGTATTTTGTAGATCCCAGGGTTGCACGTTTACCAATATATTTCAGTATACATGTTATATGTTTTGACACTCAACAAAGTTTGATACAACTCAATATCCCAGTATAAAGAACTGCACAATACATTCTGTATATTCAAATTTTGATGCTAAAGCAAGAGAGAGAGGTTGGTTGGGTTGCCACCATGTGAATCATATGGTGACAGTCAGTTCTCCTTTGAGTTGCCCTCAGCTTCTGGTAGATATATTCCTAAAGAATTTTTCTTCAACAGTATAGAAGTACTGCTTCTGTCTTCTCTCAGGATTCTTAAAAAGTGCTTTTCAGTCTAATATATAGTTCTAAAATTTCTTAGTGGTCTCCCATCTTCTTAAAGACACAGGGCTTCTTTCTACAGTCAGGTAGAAATGATGAGAACGTGGAACCAGAAAATAGAATTTTCCTATTGTTATCCATTGGTGGGTTTCTACCGGTTTGGAATTGAACAGAGGGCTTCCGATGGTTTGGCTGTCTGGGTCGCTGGAACTGGCAGTGACCCAGACTTGCCATGCCCCCCGAACCGGTTCTCCTATGGCACCACCATCTTTTTTTTTGGTTGTGTGCATGCACAGAACAATTTTAATCACACTGTGCATGCGCACGCAGCATGCATCAAGCTCACACAAGCGAACCAGCAGTAGTGCCTGCCGGAACCCACCCCTGTTGTTATCCTCTCAAATTCATTCTATTGCAGTAAGGATCTGACCCAATTTGTTTGAAATTAACCCCAGGACAACTTTCATTGGGCACGACTTGTCCTAACTCATTCACACAAATGTTAGGGACTGACTGGGCCTAAGCAATGCTGTTTTCCATTTAAAATTCTCTGCAGGTTTTTTTTTTTTTTTTCATACCTGGAAAAAATATCTCAAAGTCGGAAAGATAAAAGGCCTCTGAAGTGACGTTTGAATGTTCAGATTAGGAGTTTTCTCTTGGAAGCTCACCTAAACAGGTTTAAGTGGAACAGTCAAATCTTTCCCAGCTTTCTTCTTTTGAGTTTTGTCGGTTTAAAAATATAAGCTTCCAAAAATAGGGTTTGTCCACATCCACATCAATCGTAGCCATAGATTGTTAACGCCAGAAATGCCGTGATGATGTTTCAATATTAGAAAGTCTTAAATAACTTCCTTTTAGTCTTGAAATGCCAAACTTGTATAAATCAAAGTTTTCTTCCCTTTTGAATGCATGAGATAATTTCCTGTCTTTGATATTGGAAGCAGGGAAAGCCATAGCTTATAAACACACATGCTCTTCTAAGAGATGTAAGAGGCATGCATTTTCTTCCGCTGGCTGCTGACGTCATCTAAGGAAACATTTTGGAAAGATAAAAGTCTAGGCTCTCAAATATTTTAACCCATATAAGAGGATTCTTACTTCATCAGTTTTTCATGCTTGTGGAGGTAGAAGGCCTTGAGGAACCTATAGAAAATAGCTGAAACAAAGGTATTATTTGTAGTGCAAACAAAACAAAATGTCTAAGTCAGGGGTCAGCAATCTTAAACACGCAAAGAGCCACAAAAGTCCTAACCGGAAGCCCTCTGTTCAATTCTGGAGCTGACTGGAAGTCCGGTCCATATAGTCTCCTCCTAGCACAGCATCCTTTTTCCTCTACCTGTCCTAACCAAAAGCCCTATCAATAGTGGAGCTGACCGGCGACAGGGAACTGCAGCAGAGGGATGAAAGAGCCACATGTGGCTCCAGAGCCAACCCCTGGTCTAAGAGAATATTATCTGGAGTATAAGGGTTTCACAGCAGAACATTAAGCTTAATATAGTAGAGCAAGGCCCATTGAACAATGGAAATGCCTAAGAATGAATTAAGATATGGGCTACAGAGCAACTAGAACTCAACTAATATGTGCAGAATAACTCATATGAGGAATGATTAAGGGAACTAGTCTAATGAAGAAAAGAATTAGGGATGATATGACAACTGTCTTTCTTTATATAAGAGGCTGCCACAGAGGGGAGTGGGTTGACTTATTCTCCAAAACTCATGGGTAGGACCACAAGCAAAGAGTAAAAGCTTGTTAAAGAGAGATCCAACCTGGAACTAAGGAGAAATTTCCAGACAGAGAGAATAATTGATCAATGGAATAGTTTGCTTCCTGGAGTTCTGTGTGCCATTTGTCCAGAATGGAATTGTTGTGGCCCGCCAGTGGCCAGCAGAGCTGATGGCAGACTCAGATAGTGAGGAGGTTGGGGAGGAATATGGGCCAGTCCTGGAGTCTGGGGAAGGCTCTGATGAGGGCTCTGTATCAGAGGCAGAGATAGGACAAGAGCCATCCAACAGTTATCAGCTGCCTTTGGAGTCAGAGATCAGTGAGGCAGAAGAACAGCTGGAGCCTGTTCCAGATGTATGCATGGGCGGAGCTGCCCAGAGAAGGGAACAGTTAAGGAACAAGGATCAACTTGGAAATGAAGGCACAGGTAGACGGTGAGTGGCCCCTCCCATAGGGAATAAAGAGGAGCGAAAGGGGAGGGGAGGTTGCAGGAGACAATTAGTTCGCTTAATTAGCTGTGAAGATTTGTTCATGACTCTCAGAGACTCCTTGCCAAGTATTTTCTTGTACAGCTTTGCGTTTGGAAGGCCTGGCAGCTCTCCAAGCCTGATAAGGTCTGTTTTTGTAAATTCACTCTTGAAAGATTGTTTGCAGGGACTTTGTTGGATGTGAATGAGAGGAATTCACATTAGCTTAATAAAAAGGGGTTTTGTCAGGACAAGGAGTCTGCTTCGTGATTTTGTGAAACATAGGTAAGAACAGGAATAAGATTTTCTATCATGGGCAGGAAGTTGGATTAGAAGGTCTCCAAGGTCCCTTCCAACCCTATGATTCTATTCTATTCTATTCTAATTTCCATGGGAAGCCTAACTGGCAAAAACACCCACCTAATTTTGTATTCCATTTTTTTAAAGGGGAAGAATAAAGTCAAAAGTTACAATACATTCCTAGTAGTTTCTAAGCAAAATTTATCAAGCTGTGGTAAATGTGCATATAGTGATGCTCAACTTGTAAACAAAATGGAGTATCTGAAACTGAAAATATATTTATTAGCTTTTGCCCGATTTTATTAGTAGCCTTCTTGACTGTTCTTTTAATATTTAAATTGTTGGTTTTATGATTTTGCATTGTTTGTACTGCTTTTGTTCTTTATTATATTAGAATTATAATGAGTGTTTTTCAAGCTACGCATTTAATTTTTAATGAAAAGAAATGCAATATGTTCTAAACAAAATACTTCAAAGTAAAAAGAAAATAGGAATATTAAAACTAGTATTAAATATAATAACTAATATTTAAAAAGTATATTTAAATAGACACCAACAAGGAGTAATTAAAGGAAACTTAAAATAGCAACTGTGTTGATCTGAAGTAATGGGGGTTACAAAACAGAAGCCATCACAAAAGATTTTTCATCAAAAAGATATAATATTTATATATGTCCGAAGTGGAGAATTGGGGAATATAGAATACAGAATAACAGAGTTGAAAAGGACCCTGGAGATCTTCTAGTCCAGACCCCTGCTCAAGCAGGAAGCCCTATACCATTTCAGACAACTGATTGTCCAGTTTCTTCTTAAAATCTTCCAGTGTTAGAGCATTCACAACTTCTGGAGGCAAGTTATTCCATTGATTAATGGTTCTAACTGTCAGGAAATTTCCCCTCAGTTCTAGGTTGCCTCCCTCCTTGATTAGTTTCTACCCATTGCTTCTTGTCCTATCCTCAGGTGCTTTGGAGAATAGCTTGACCCCCTCTTCTTTGTGGCAGCCCCACACAGAGAGGGGACTGAATAATTACCATCTGTCTTCCATCTCCACTTATAACAGGCTATGATTATGGCAGAAAAATTCTGAATGCTATTTTCACTAATGGCGGATCCTAGAAGGAAAATCTCATGGCTGTAGGAGTATTTAAAGGTTTTGGAATGTGAGTTTCTAGCAGGGGTTCGGCCCTGTTCGGGCGAAATGGCAGGGATGATTAGCATCAGTTCGCCAAACCAGTAGCAAAAATCCCTGGTGGCCACACCCACCTGGTTGACCTGTCAGCCTACCTCTTTCAACTTCTCGACCCACCCACCCAATCTGAACGTTTCTCCCTCCATTCACAGCAAAGCTGCTGCAGCCTGTCCCTTTAAGATAGTCCCTGGGAGGGAGGGGGCTGGGGGGGACCATAAAGGGAGCTTTGCTGTGAACGGAGGGAGAAACGTTCGGATTGCCTCTGCCACAGAATTCAACGTTAAACGCAGCAGAGACAATCCGAACATTTTTCCCTCCGTTCACAGCAAAACTGCTGCTTCCTTTATGGTCCCCCCCAGCCCCCTCCCTCCCCAATATCTTAAAGGGACAGGCTGCAGCAGCTCCGCTGTGAATGGAGGGAGAAACGTTCAGATTGGATGGGTGGGTCGAGAAGATGAAAGAGGTGGCATTGACAGTTCATAGCAGAGCTGCTGCAGTCTGTTCCTTTAAGGTAGACCCAGAGAGGGAGGGGGCCAGGGAGACCATAAAGGGAGCAGCAGCTCCGCTGTGAATGGACTCATGCACACATTTTTCCTACCGGGTTCTGTGGGCGTGGCTTGATGGTGGGGGCATGTGATTGAGTAGGCGTGGCCAAGAGTGACATCGAGTTGACCACACCCACTCAGTCACAGGACCCCACCACCAAGCCACGCCCACAGAAGTAGTAAAAAAAATTGAATTTCACCACTTGTTTCCAGTGTTAGTTCTGGAAGTGAACTTCCTTGCCATCCACTAGCCACAGTGGTCCATTCCACAATTGGTGAGAAGAAGGTTTGTCCTTTGGCTCTCATCCACGAGAACCAAAAAAGGGGGGGAACATCTCAAGGTATGACCCACTGGTGTTGCAGTCAGTGTTGGAGCAAATGGATGCTAAATAATGCTTTTAGCTGAGTAAGATTTTGGTTATATATTAAACCTGTTAATCAATGGGAGAAGTTTTAAAAATATGGTGTGTTTCTCCTAAGACTCTAAGATCAATTTTGTTCAACAAAATATTCTTATCTGTCACAGAATGTTTAAACGGGATTGCTTTTTTATTTTTTGTTTTAAATTAAGGGTCTTGGTGGCACAGTGGTTAGAGTGCAGTACTGCAGGCTACTTCTGCTGACTGCCGGCTGCTGCAATTTGGCAGTTCAAATCCCACCAGACTCAAGGTTGACTCAGCCTTCCATCCTTCTGAGGTGGTTAAAATGAAGACCCAGATTATTGGGGGGAATAGGCTGACTCTGTAAAACCACTTAGGGAGGGCTGTAAAGCACTGTGAAGCAGTACATAAGTCTAAGTGCTATTGCTATTGCTGCTACTGCTTGCCAATGTCAGGATATTGCAAGTGCATTGCACTATTCATTTAGCCACTTCCTTATTTCATGACTTTCGCACTTACAGTGGTGATGAAAAAGGAACATTGCAAGCAATCCTCACATTCATGACCTCTGCTGGTCTGAAGCAAAGGAGAGCTGGCGTAAAGTTGTAAGCACCATTGTGTTTTCACTTAATAACCTCTTCACTTAGGGACTCAACTTACCAATCTCAATGAGTTGAGACTGTTTTGGGACTTAGGGGCTAAGTTGCTTCAATAAGCAAGACCTGCATGGATGAGAGAACAGTTACCATGCAATGCAGTCTTTTTAAAATTAATATCCCATCCTGGACTGCTTTCACAAAATTGGATTAGAAAGATCATTGTGGTTTAAAGATTGCAAATGTAATTAAATTACATACTGAAATGTTGGACTATGTTTGAGATTTTTAAAAAATGGCTATGTTATGGCATGTGGGTTTGCAAAGAAGGAGGACTATTCAAGTGTTAGAAATATAAGATTTACTTACAGTGATGGCTAGAGATATGTAATAATTTCTTTTTATAAATTGGCACTGTAGCTACACCGTGGAAACAATGATTAATATTATTTTGTGTAGGCAAGACTCAATGACTTATTACAAAAGTCAAATATATATAGAATACTGTTTGGGGGATTTACATTTTTCTTTCTTTTTTCACAACAAAAATGTAAAAAATAATGCAATGCAAATTTTCTTTACTACAGTTAGTCGTTGACTTACAAGCATAAGGGAATCTGTCTTTTATGGTTGTTAAGTTATGATGGTCATAAAGTGACTGACCCAATTTTAGGACCTTTCTTGCAGCAGTCCTTAAGCAAACGTGATGGTTGCAAAGCAAATGTGAAGTTGTAAAGTGAACACATTGTTTGCTAGGGTTTGCCAAAACCGGGAATAAATGCTCGTTTACTTCCAGTTTTTGACCATGACCATGATCACATGACCATGGACACTTCAAATGATTGCAATTGTGGGCCAGTTGCCAAGCGCCCAACCTGCAGTCACGTGACCACGGGCAGGAGCTGGCTGTCAGAACTTTGGAACTAGGTTTTAAGTACTTTTGAGAAGGCCCATCATAACTTTGAATGGTTGCTAAGCAACGAGCTTTAAGTCAGGAAGTACCTATATTATTAAATGGTATTGTGACAAGAACCAAATCTATGAGGGATGTGGTTTTGCTGCTTTCTTCAATGTTCCTGTCCTGTCTATGCCCTAACCAGGATGAAGGCTTTGCAAGGCTTCCGGAATGCTGAAATAAGTATTTATAGAAGAGGTGGTATTCAGCCGGTTTAGACCGGTTCACCCGAACCGGTAGTGAAAATCATGGGTGGGCCTGCCCACCCACCCTGGCTCTACACCATCCTATTTAGGCACATTTTTGAGAACAGGCACATGCACGTAAGGCCCGGGCATGAGCAAAGAGCATACACGGAAGATCAGGCGCACACACGACAAACCGGTGGTAACAAAATGTGAAATCCACTACTGATTTATAGGCATGGGAACATGAGGCCTGTTTCAAATCTGGAGTCTAATCCCCCCTAATAATATTATGACTAGACATTTTTGGGAGCATCTACTCCAGCTGCTTTGGAGTCAACTTTACCTGCAGTTAATCCTGGGTCTGTTGACTTTCCTCTGGCTCATAAGATAGCAGGAAAGAACCAGCCACATGGAATCCTTTCAAGCAGGACAAAAATGATCTTGAGAATCTATTTTCAATTCGGCACAAGGTGTTCTTATTCTTAATTCTACACTAAATGATATTTTTTTTGAAAAATATATGTCAAGGAGCTGTACATTGTCTCTCTTTATTCCGCATCAAACTTCAGAAGTTGATCAGAATAATCAGGTCTATTTTTGATGTATGTATGTGTGCATGTCTCACATGTGAAGATTGGGAAAATATAAACCCAAGCATATGGCATTATTTAAAAGAATTTGAAGTGGAAGTGCGTTTCTAAATTGAAATTGTCAGCCCTGTAATTAAATAGGAGCACAGAGACTCTTAGAAGCTGGAAAATTATTCATTCAAGTCACTGGTATGCATTTCAGTATATTTATCCTTTTTCCAATTTTCCAATGTAAAATAACAACACAGGAAGCTTAAAGATGTAAGATGTACAAGGAAAGCAATGCTAAAGAATTTAACATTCACCTAGAGGGCTATACAGTAAATGAAATATGATACAATTCAAATGCAAGGCAGTCTATGTTACAAGTCATATGATTCCTTTTGCACTGATACCTTGTATGCTTAGAACACTTCCAGAATTTCCTCTCTCTTGCATATAATAAAAAGTATTAAGCACAAGTACGTGAGAAGAATTAAAGTGGATCAGATCAAAAGTCCATCTACTCAAGCATCCTGTTTCACATTAAGCAATCGGAGGGAATCTCACCAACACCAATAAGCAAAACCCTTATACAAAAAGAAATGCATGTTACCTTGAGTATTTTAAGTAAAATATTGGAAATGGTGTGATCACATGACTGTGGGGATATTGTGATGGTCGTAAAAGTGAAGACGGCTCATAAGTCACTTTTTCAGTGCTGTTGTAACTTTGAACAATCACTAAATGAATGGTTGTAAGTCAAGGACTATCTCAGAGGTGAAATCCAGCAGGTTTTGACAGCTTCTGGAGAACAGGTATCAGAAATTTTGAGTAGTTCAGAGAACTGGTAGTGGAAATTTTGAGTAGTTCAGAGAACCAGCAAATGCCATCTCTGGCTGACCCCAGATTGGGCGGGGGGGGGGATGAAGATTTTGCATTATCCTTATCCTGGAGTGGGTTGAAATGGAGAATTTGCAGTGTCCTTCCCCTGGAGCGGGGTAGGAATGTAGATTTTGCAGTATCACTCCCCTGGAATGGGGTGAGAATGGAGATTTTGTAGTATCCTTCCCCTGCCACACCCACCACACCACACCCACCAAGCCACGCCCATAGAACCAGTAGTAAAAAAATAGAATTTCACCACTGGACTATCTGTAATAACTCACTGCATCACCACATTCTCTGTCTTGAAGCTGAACTGTTTCCAGTCCATGAATTGAAATGATAGATATCAATATTCCCAATGTCTTTTGGATAGCTGCATGTCAACTCGTAAAGCAATCATGGTCTGCTCTTGAGTTGCCATGGGCAGGAATGGGGGAGAACTGATGGAGAAGTTCAGCAGCCACATTCAGAAGCAAAATCCATGCATACTTCCTCAAGGTCAGATCTCAGATTACCAGATTTCTTTTGAAATTTGGCTTGAGACTCATGAGTTAATTAGGGCATCTGTCTGAACCCTGACAGCATTTTTCCCCACCACAGAAACTGAAAGTAGTACACTTAAACGTTTTCTTAAGCATTAGGATATTTTTTTTAAAAAAAAAAAAAAAGCACGGATCCAATTATTTCAAGATTTCTGTCTTCTTCAGGTAAGGTGACTGTGAGCTATGTGAGCTAGGGATGCCTTGCCAAAATTGCAGATTTTTAGAATTGCAAAAATCTGGGATTATAACATATGAAATTTTTATTTTTAAACAAAAGTATAATCCAGTTTATGTTTGTTACAAAAATTTGATGACTTGTTTTACAGCTCTTAATTATGTTATTGTGTTTAGGTTGACCTGTTAACAAGACTTTCATAAACTCTAAGCTGACCTCATTATCGACTTAAAACCTGAAGTATTTTTGCTGGGGATTTTATCAGAAAATTATAGTAAAGAAATGTATATTTTATTATTCATATTATAACAACACCTACAATTGTATTTGCACAAAATTGGAAAAGTAAAGAGATCCCTACGGAGGAGAATGTGATTAGGAAAATATCAGCATGTGCAGAAATGAACAGATTGACACGGGCTATCAAAGAGAAAGAAGAAATTGATTATTATACAATTTGGGAATCTTTTTACCAGTGGTTAGAGAATAGACATAAGAATTAATAGTAAAAGAAGTTCTCTAAAGTATAGAAAATGGACCGTGTTTCCCCGAAATTACGACATGTCCTGATAATAAGACCATGCCATATTTTTCCAGTGGGCAAAAATATATGCCCTCCCCCAATAATAAGACCCCTGAACAACCCCCTCCTCCAGCCCGGCAGAGTGCCACTCACCAACCTAGCGATATCCCAAAGGCGCAAAGCCGCAGGAGCCGGGGGGTGGGGGGGCAAAGGCGCTCACATTGCTTGACGCCTTTGGGATACCACTAGGTTGGTGGGTGGCGCTGTGCCCAGCTGGAGCGGGGGGTTGCTGGGCAGCTGCTCTCATGAGCAGCCGCCCGACAATGCCCCTTTCCAGCTGGGCAGAGCACCACTCACTGATCCAGTAATATCCCAAAGGTGCTAAGCCACGTGGCGCTCTGCCCAGCTGGAAAGTGAGGTTGCGCGAGCACTTGTTCTGCCTCCAGCTCACATGCCTCCCAGGCTCACCATGCCCAACTCTCCCTGCAGGGTTGGGCCAGGCCGCCACCGCGGCCCTGCCACCACAGCCCTGCTGCCACCACCGCCGCCATCCTCTGAGCATCACCAGCTTCCAAACTCCGGAGATCTGCTGCCGAGTCTTCCGGCAGCAACTGCTCTGGGACTACGCTTTATGGTTGTGGGCTGGCTGTTGAAAGACTCTGAGAGTCTCCCCGCAGCCAGCCCCACAACCATAAAGCATAGTCCCAGAGCGGCCACTGCCAGAAGATTCGGCAGTGGATCTATGGAGTTTGGAAGCCGGTTATGCTCGAAGCAGGACAGTGGCAGCAGGGCGGCGGCAGCGCCCTGGCCCAGTCCTGCAGGGAGAGCTGGGCATGGTGAGGCTGGGAGGCACGCGAGCTGGAGGCAGAACAAGTGCTCGTGCAACCTCTCTTTCCAGCTGGGCAGAGCGCCACGTGGCTTAGCGCCTTTGGGATATTACTGAGTCGATTAGTGGCACTCTGCCCGGCTAGAAAGGGGAGTTGCCGGGTGGCTGCTCATGAGCATGGTCACCTCATGGTGGCTTTGTTGTGCTGCTGTGACAGCGCAACGCAGCCGTTTGCCCCTGAGGCTGTGCCCACCTCTTTGGGCGCCCGCTCACAAGAGAGCAGCCACATGGCAACCCCAAACCAATAAGTCCCCCCCCCAATAATAAGGCCCAAGCAAAATTTGGGGCTCAAAAGAAAATCAGACCCTGTCTTATTTTCGGGAAAACACAGTATTAATTGTTAATATAACTAATAGAGTTAAATAAATTATAATGGGATTGTTATAATGTTCGATATACTTAAGGTATTGGAAATTAAGCCAAGATGAGATTAAATAATGAATAAGATTGTATATTTTAATGTTGGCACAAAATATTTGTACCCAGACAACACACTGGTTAATGGGAAATGGATTGTTTATATAAAAATAAAATAAAATAAAAATTTAAAACGTGAAACCCCTCCCCCTTTATCTCTATCCAGCATTGTGTGTTATTTTTGACACAATCAAATTTATGTTCTGCGCATTCAAGATGAAACAACAGGCATTTCTGAGATTGTAATAGTTGTCTTTCTGCTTACAGTTAGACAGTGTGACTTCGCTGATTCAAGCAGCCAAAAACCTGATGAATGCTGTGGTGCAGACAGTGAAAATGTCCTACATTGCCTCCACAAAGATTATCCGAATTCAAAGTCCTGCTGGCCCGCGACATGCTGTGGTGATGTGGCGGATGAAGGCTCCCGAAAAGAAACCTTTGATTAAGAAAGAGAAGCCCGAAGAAACCTATGCAGCTGTCAGGAAAGGTTCGGCTAAAAAGAAGATCCACCCCATTCAAATTATGAGTGAATTCAGAGGGAGAGAAATACCCTGAAATTGTTGTTCTGTTCATTGCACAGCTTGCCTAGATGAGGAGGCCGCTGAGATCAAACCCTTATTTTTCCCCACTACTTTAATGCCATGAATGCACTAGCATTTCACATTTGTGAGTTTAACACTGTGTTACATTAAGTCACTTCATTTGTAGCTGATGAAAGATCTGCAGGTTTTTCTACTCAGTTAAGAGGCGCTTTCAAGCACATTATTTTAAACATTTAACTGTGTTTTTGTATATTGATCACTCACTGGTGTGTTTGGCATTTCACCATTTTGCCTATGACATAAAAATATTGACATATGTTGCACTACTAATCATAATATGCCAGGTTTAATCATGGGAAGTGTTGCTCAAAATTTAAAGTTGCTCACATGTATCGTATCTCAGTATTGGTTAGCAAACGTGTGGTTGGGAGTCTGACATTTTGTAGAAGGGAATAGATACCGTATTTTTCGGAGTATAAGACGCACCAGAGTATAAGACACACCAAGGTTTTGAAGAGGCAAATTTAAAAAGAAAAGTTTTGTACTCTGCAAACCTCCCCAAAACAGCCTGCTTTTTTTTTTAAAGGCATGAATAGCCCTTAGGAGGCTTGTAGCCCCTGAGGGCTTGGGGGTAGGGGCAAAATTGAGCCAAAAACGGCCCATTTTTTTGCTCATTACTGCCCTCCTCAGCCCCCAGGAGCTCTCTGAAAGCCTCCTACAAGCTATGCACGGCCATGTTGGTGAAGGGGCGGGGTTTCAGGAGGCAAAAAAATGCTGTATAAAATGCTGTATTCAGTGTATAAGACGCACCCAGATTTTCAGTCTCTTTTTTGAGGGAAAAAGGTGTGTCTTATACTCTGAAAAATATGGTACATAAAAGGTTCGCTTCTAACCACTATGGAAGGTGTCTATCTTCGTCAATCTCAGGTACTCTACCAGTGATCTGGGAGTTTAAGAATTTGACACAGTATCCTAATTATTACTAAAGGTAAAGGTTCTCTTTGCACATATGTGCTAGTCATTCCCAACTCTAGGGCTCGGTGCTCATCTCCCCATTTCAAAGCTGAAGAACCAGTGCTCTCCAAAGACGTCTCTGTGGTTATGTGGCCAGCATGACTAAATGCTGAAGGCACACTGAACACTGTTACCTTCCCACCAAATGTACTCCCTATTTTTCTACTTGCATTGTTGCATGCTTTTGAACTGCTAGGTTGGCAGAAGCTGAGACAAGTAACAGGAGCTCACTCTGTTACATAGCACTAGGGATTCGAACTGCTGAACTGCCGGCCTTTCTGATTGACAAGCTCAGCATCTTACTCACTGAGCCACCGCATCCCTTCTAGTTACTGCTAGCCATGCACTTTTCAGGACAGAGAGCTCTGAAGTTGTTCCTGGGATCTGTTTCAGCCATTCTCCCTATTTAGGAACCATGGCCCAGAGTGCCATTGGGAGCACTTTGCCTTTACTTTTCACATCCTCCACTTCTTCCTTCAGGTCCTGGTACTTCTCCAGCTTCTCATACTCCTTCCTGATGTTCCTGTCACTTGGTACTGCTACATCTATCACACCCATTGTCTTCTTTGTTAGAGTTTGCAGCGATCCAATCAGCACGCAAGTAAATAATTCAGCAGGATTCATTTATAGAAGAAACTTCTTCATATACAATAATATAATGCATGATGCATGTATACAATACCCATGCAGCTCTTTCAACGTGATAGCAAGTACACGGAACAGAGGTAGAAGTAGAAGCAAGGACTAGAACTAGAAGCAAGCTTATATACACAGAACAATTAAGCTAAGCCACACCCAGGATCCGAGCCATCTCACATGGCTCACAACAGATCCTGTTTCTTAGTCACCAAACAGTTCCCATTGGCTGACTTGTTGCTATGGCTACTCCAGCTCCTAATTTCTCATACCCTGCCATTCTGCTCTTTTTCTACCACTGCCTTCTTATTCTCTATGACTTTCAGTGGAATCTCCCATCTGAGAAGGTTTCAGCCATACGCTGTCTTGCCATGTCACTTCCCCTGTTTGATCATCTTCCCATTTCTTTTTTCTTCTTTTTTTAAAATAATTTTGAACCAAGAAGTTTATATAAATGCATTTCTTCCAACTGCAAGCAATGCATTAGTACGTCTTCTGGCACTATATACAATTACACACTTGATACATTTTTATTCTTTCTTTCAGTATAAAATTTTTCAGACAACACCTTAAAATCAATATATTCAAACAGAAGCCAAATGCAGAATATTATAATTGTTATATAAAAACAATTTCAAACCCTAGAAAAAGGAAATGGATTTTGGCACCAAAAGGACCAGGTAGGGCATTTGTCAAACCTCACATTTCTTGATAGAAAGGAGTGGCAGGAAATACTGGCGTGGTTGTTGTTTCAGTCTGGGGAAGGAAAGACAGCAGTGAGATAGGTGGTTTTTAGGGCAAACCCAGCAGTTTCTCTGTGGCCGTGCCAATAAATAACTACAGTATCAAAGCAATACTGGAATGCAATATACAAAACAAGGACTGCTTGTTTCTTCCAAGTCACACTAAAAGGCACGCACTCACACATGTTCAACCTCCCTTTTCTGGCTGACTGGGCTGCTGCTGTACTATGCCCCCTCTTAAACCACATGATCAGATTTTACCTGTTTGCCCTAGACTGGTACTTCGGCACCCAATGCAGTTCTACTTCATTTCCATTCCGTAACAAAACCCCAAAATTACGACTTCTGATTGGAGTGTTCCTCCCCCCTCCACGGCTCATCATCTGCGGAAGAGGTCACAACCGTGTAATGCTCAGCTGGCAATGTAATCATGATCCACAGTTGACACAGCAAATCTAAGGGGCTTTATTACGGCAATGACACACTTCCCCCACTGCAGCATTTGTGCAAGCTCCACAAACAAGTTCAAAATACAAACTCTGTCCTGGTGGCTTTCCTTCCTCCTTCATCCAAGCCTTCTGCAGACTGTTGATGAAAGACGATTTAACGAGGCAACTTTTGAGGGAGACCATTCTGCTGCTGGATTGCACTATCCTAACTAAAGATCTTCACTCCCAGCAACAAACTTTTCCTAATCAGATCAAATTAAGTCACCTAGAAAGCAGAGATAAGAAACAAAAGAGCCACAGTCTTCTCATGTACGGTGTTCATTTATCACAGGACAGGATCTGACTATCGGATGCATTGGTGGATTATCTTTTGCTACTTTAAACTGGATAACAACAAAACCGAAGTCTTGCTTAGGAAAATTGTTCTGACTCCCCCTCCCCTCCATCCAGTGATTAACGCCGACACAGGCTTACTGTTAGCCACGCTTTATTCACAGTAATTACTCACAGGCAAGACTTTGGCAGCAACCCAGACTCCCACAGATAAGAGATACAATACACACAAGAGCTTCTCCAGCTTGTTATGAATGGTTGTGTCCTGCAAAAGGTCTCCTCTCAAAGTCTCTTCTTATATACTCTCTTGCGGGGAGCCAAGCCACAACTACCTGGGCTTGATTATCTCTTATGAAAACCTTGAATAATTTCCTGTTTCTCCCCCTTGGTTTCTATTAATTCACCTTTACTATTCTGCAGTTGTGCTATACGTCTGCTCTCTCTTTCTTTCCGAAGTCTATATGAGAGCCAAAGGCCCAGTTTATTAGCATGGTCTCTTCTCAAAGTCTCTTCTTATATACTCTCTTGGGGGGAGCCAAGCCATAACCACCTGGGCTTGATTATCTCTTATGAGTCTGTCTCCGTAATTGCTGCCTCCGTTTCTCTGCCCTTCTTTGCCTGGCGTCAGGGACAAACTCCTTTTGATCTTCACCACTGTTCCATGCCTCAGGAGCCTTCTGGTGGCCAACCAGCCTCTCTGGTCCCTGCTCGGAGTCTGAACCCTGCCCAGGGTCCTCCATATCTTCCAGAGCTGACTCATAGGGTCCCTCGCTATCGAAGTCCCATCGACAGCTCCAACGGCTCCCGCTGGGCCACAACAGAAAATATATAAGATAACAGAAATGTGAAGATGATCCTTTAAACTTAAACAAAGGTTAGGAAAGCAATACGTGTGCAGTACTTGTTGCCAAAAAAACCTCTGATTTGAGAGACAAGTATCTATCAAAACACTTCTGTAAAATTCGAGTACGAAACAACCAAAAACTTTCCTTAACCACCGCTAAAATATCCAAATTGCGGATAGCATAGCAGGAGAAAAACATTCTCTTCTTGGTTTACAATACATTTATGTCAAACCATGAGCTATGTTTGGTTGACTACATCAACTTCTGCAGTCTGGTGGCTGTTTCCTCCTTAATGAGGTCCTCGTACATAAGTCTGAGGTGCTCACAAAATCCCCTGAAATCGTCCAGCAGAGGGCTAGCCTGGGATAACAAAGGAGTAGCCCAATGAGCTGCTGTGCCTGAGAGCAAGGTGGGATTGATAATAAATCCCACCTTAGCCCGGTTGGTGGGAAAGTCCTCCACTCTCAAGCTGATAAACAGCTGGCATTGTCCCAAGAAAGCTGGAAACATGGCTTGGCTGCCGTCAAACTTGTCCGGCATAGCCACAGGACATTTCCTCCGAGGCTGGGGGGGGGGGGGATAGCAGGCCCCTGCAGCTGAGCTATCTGACCAGCCAGCAGAGCCACTTGCTGTGCCAACTGGGTGTTCTCAGCATGTAATTGCTCCATTGTGGCTTAATGAAGCTTTGTTTGTTTGGGGCAGGATTCAATGTGTTCTGACCCCCCTCCATCTGGTGATTAACGCCAACACAGGCTTACTGTTAACCACACTTTATTCACAGTAATTACTCACAGGCAAGATGTTGGCAGCAATCCAGACTCCCACAGATAAGAGATACAATACACACAAGAGCTTCTCCAGCTTGGTATGAACGGTTGTGTCCTGCAAAAGGTCTTCTCCCAAAGTCTCTTCTTATATACTCTCTTGGGAGGAGCCAAGCCACAACCACCTGGGCTTGATTATCTCTCTCTTTTTTTAAATAATCTTTATTGGTTATACATTTTTTTAATAAGACATACAAATACAGCTTTAAGCATACAAACCCTCCCCTCCCCCCCCCCCGGTGACAGTCGTTCACAGCCCAACATTTTTTTTCTTCCTCGTTGTTTAGTCTCCAGCATCTTCTTGTTACAAAATTCAGGGATCTATTACAATACCCACGTTCACTTTTAGTTCCCATTGTTAACAGCTGCTACTTAACTTTCCCAGTTTTAAGTCCCTGCTGTTCTCTTTGTCGCCCACATATACCATAGGTTCCAGCTAAGATAATGTTCCATTTCTTCTTTGTCCCTCAGCCAACCCGTCATTCTGTCCATTTCTGCACATTCATAAATCTTTTTTAATTATGGCATCTTCCGATGGTATGGTAGTAGATTTCTAAAATTGTGCATAGGTTTTTCTTGCGGCCACAATTATATGTAGGTTCAAATGCCATATAGATTGACTCATATTTTCTGGTTTTATGCTTAGTAAAAAAGTCTCAGGTTTCCATTCCATACTTGCCCCAGTAACCTCTCTTAGCCAGTTTTGAATCCTTCTCCAGTATTTCGTGGCCTCAATACAGGACCACCAAATATGGTAGAATGTGCCATCCCTTCTTCCACATTTCCAGTGGGGATAACCCAGGAAACATTTTGGCTAACCTCGTTGGGGGAAAATGCAATCTATAAACCGTATATATTTTCTTTAAATGCTGTAGATATCGTGAGTTTAATAGTCTTACTCCCTAGATCTCACCATTTACCCATTTCAATCTCATAGCCAAAATTTATCTCCCATGCTATTAGAAGGCTTTTATCCATCTTTTCTTTAACACCTTGACAGGTCAAAAATTGATAGATCTTCAACAACATTTTCTTATCTCCACCAAACAAAATCTTATCCAACTCCTGAAGGTTTGAGTAGATCCCAAACCGTTCCTTATCGCTTTTAAACCTATTTCTGATCTGTAAATATTCCCACTATTCCAGATTCCTGCCCTGCTGCTCTAATTCCATCTTTGTTTTCATGTTGTCATCTTCTATCATAATGTCTTTATATATTATGTTTCTTGTCCAATTAAATACACTGGGGTGTGTTAAGGCCTCCAACGGTGCCAACCAGCACGAAACCCTATGGTAGTACTTTTTCCTCATCTTTTCCCACACCCCCATCAAAATCTTCCAAATATAATGTCCCATGAAATACCTATGGGGGGGGGGAGTATCTCTTTCTTGCCAGAGGGAGGCATGCCATCCCTGAGGGAGGTCATGTCCCTCTATAGCCAATAGGCGCCTTCTACTCAATGTCACCCAATCCTTCACCCATGTCATAATTGCTGCACTATAATATGCTTCCCAGTTGGGTACTCCAAAGCCTCCCAGTTCTTTACGTCTTTGCAACATTTGGGCTTTAATTTGTGCTTTCTTGCCTTGCCATATAAATCGAGCCACTATTATCTCCAAATATTTTTTTAAAAAAATGTCCAATTTAGTCGTTTGCATTTGAAACAAAAACAGAAATTTCGGTAGTACATGTGTCTTAACTGTCACAATCCTGCCCATCAAAGACAGTTGTTTACCACCCCAGTTAATCATATCCTTAGACACCTGTTGTAGTAGTTTCATATAATTATCTACTTTGATAGAGGAACATCTCTCCATAAGCCAAATTCCCAGGTATTGTACTTTATGGGCCATGTTAATCCCTAACAAGCTTTGTACTCCCCTTTTCTGGTTCAAAGTCATATTCTCATATTCTTTATGTAAAAGCTATATCCCAGAAACCAGAGGATCCTCTAAAATGAAAACAAGGTCGTCGGCAAAAGCCTGGACCTTAAATTCCTGAGCTTTAGCTTGTAACCCTTTAATTTGTATATCACTCCTCACTGTTCTAAGAAGGGGTTCTAATGTAAGGATAAACAGTAAAGGAGATAATGGGCATCCTTGTCTTGTGCCTTTAGCAATCTCAATATCACCCGCCTCTTCTCCATTTACCAGTAATGTCACGGTTTGTCGTACATAAATTGCCCGAACCGTGTTTAAGAAGTCTCCAAACTTCATATTTTCTAACTGTGACAACATAAACTTCCAATTTACCCGATCGAATGCCTTCTGTGCGTCAAGAAACATAAAGGTCACTTGTTTGTCCGGCCGGGCTTCATAATATTCTAAGGCATCCAAAATAATTCTAACATTATCTTTCAAATGCCTCGATGGCAGAAAGCCCTTCTGATCAGAATGTATAAATTTGCTAAGGAAATTTTTAAGTCTATCTGCCAGTATAACTGCAAAGATTTTATAATCCACATTCAAAAATGAAATGGGCCTATAATTTTTAATTTGGGTACAGACACCTCCAGCCTTAGGCAAAAGGGTTATATAGGCTTCAGCCCATGATTTTGGTGCGATAGAATCCGTCAAGACAGCATTAAATATTACTATCATATCTTGTCCTAGGATTTCCAAAAAAGTTTTAATAAATTTCAACTGGCAAACCATCCATGCCAAGAGTTTTGTTGTTTTTCACTTTTTTGACTGCCTCTGCTCTCTCTTTCTTTCCGAAGTCTATATGAGAGCCAACGGCCCGGTTTATTAGCATGTTCAAAAAAGTTTTGCTTAATCCTCCTAAGTTTCCGAGCAACATCCTCCTGGTCTAGAAGAGATATCCCGTGCTTAATTCTAGCCATTTCTTCTTTTTTCTTATCGTCTAATGGGTCCTGTTGCAAGGCTTTTTCCACCACCTCCAATTTGGCTACCCATCTTGCCCTCTCTTCTAATTTTTTCCTCTGTGTGCCTATTGTATATTTAATGGCTAGGCCCCTCATAAAGGCCTTGGCCGTATCCCAAAGCATTTGTGGGGTTACTCCCTTCCTATTTCCTTAAAAAATAAAACCTCATTTCCCTTTTAACATTTGTTGAAATTCTTGTTCTTTCACTATCTCTGTATTCATCATCCACCTTCTCTTCCTCCCCGCCTTACTCCTTTCCACACCAATACAAGTGGATTATGATCAGCCCAGGTATTAATCTCAATCGCTACTTCCTTAATCAGGTCCCCAATTTCTGGTGTCATCCAAGCCATGTCGATCCTAGAACAGGTTTGGTGTCTATGTGAAAAGAAGGTAAATTGTTGTTTCTGTGGGTGGAATTCACGCCATACATCCTTTAATTCATATTCCTCCCTCATGTCTTCAAAGGTTTTGGGGAGGGCTCTCCTCCTTTCTCTTAATTCCCCCCCCCCTTTTGGACGTTTCCTGGGTTATAGTCCATTGTCCTATCTGCCACAGCGTTATAATCACCCACCACACATATGTGGTCATAGCCTAACTCTGCAATTTTTTGATGCAACTTTCTAAAAAAGGTACTCTAATTATCGTTCGGCGCGTATATGACCACCAGCAAAATTCTATATTGACCAAATTTCAATTCAACCATTAAAAGCCTCCCCTCCCCATCAGTATACACCAATTTAGAATCGGTATGATCTTTAACATACAGCACAATACCCCTTTTCTTTTCATCTGCTAAACTTGTGTGCGTTATACCCAACCGGAGGTAATGCAACACATTTTGCTGGTGGTTCACTATGTGTACTTCTTGCAGGCATGTCAGATCACAATTCTTTTTCCGTAGAGCATTCAGTATTTTATTTCTCTTTCTTAGTGAATTCAAACCATTTATGTTTAAAGAAAGTAAGTGGAGTTCATCCGCCATGTTTATTTATGTAGGGCTTTGGATTTTGTTGTCTGCCTCGTCTGCGGTTTTGACTCTCATTTCCCCTTTTCTTGTCTCCCGGGGCACTATTCTTTCGCTCCTCTCCTCGGCTCTTGTTATCCAATTCTCCATAATTACTCTGGGTTCCCCTCTTCAACTGACTTTCCATAAAGTCTTGTGTATCTTGCAATGATTCAATCCGAAACCTTTGGCCTTGCCAGAGGAAAGACACCCCTTCTGGTAAAAGTCACCTATACATCACCTGAAGTTTCCTCAATTGTGTTGTTAGGTCCTGATATTTCTGCCTCCTTTTCCTCACTCTTCTTGGTATCTGTTTTAGTACTGTCACCATCTCCCCTGCGTATATGGTATTCTGGTCATGTGCCTTCTGGTAAATTTCTTCTCTCAGAGATTGTTTGTTAAACCTCATGTACACATTACATGGCAGTTTCTGTCTCCTAGTATAGGAGGTATAAACCCTATAGACGTCATCAATATCACTCTGTATCAACAGCTTCGCTTTCTCGGCGAGCCCTGCAATCATCTCAACCATAATTTCCTTTAATTCCTTCCCTCTCTCCTCTGGAACATTTTGAAATCTAAGAAAGAAGACTGACCTTTCTAGTTCCAACACAACAATCTCATCTTCCAATTTTCTATTGATATGAAGCTGCCTCATCTCCCACCTCACCATGTTCCCTTCACTTTCCTTCATTTTTACTCCTAAATCTTGAATTTGACCCTCCCGTTTCTTCATTTTTGCCCAGATCTCCTTGCCAAAAAAACCTCTGATTTGAGAGGCAAGTATCTATCAAAACACTTCTGTAAAATTCAAGTACAAAAGAACCAAAAACTTTCCTTAACTTTCCTTAACCACTGCTAAAATATCCAAATTGCGGATAGCATAGCAGGAGAAAAACATTCTCTTCTTGGTTTACAATACATTTATGTCAAACCATGAGCTATGTTTGGTTGACTACATCAACTTCTGCTGTTGCCTCAGCCATTCTTTCTGCAGCTTATCTTTGGGTGTCATCTTTCTAGTGTATTCCTGGCTGGGGAATTCTGAGAATTGAAGTCCATATATCTTCAAAGTTACTAAGTTTGAGATACACTGCTGTATGGAATCAAATGTTAGATCCTGAAGGAGCAAGATAACAAGATGATTGATGGTTTTGAACTAGTGTCAACGAAGATTCCTGGGGCCACCATGGACAGGCAAGAAAATAAAGGCATGGCAGAAAAATTAATCCAGAGTTCTCACTCGAGGGAGAAAAGACCAGGCAAAAATTAAACTACTTTGGACATATTTCACATTATGTGACAATCCGCTCCCTTGAAAAGTCTATAATGCTGGGAATGGTGAGAGGAAATAGAAGAAGAATTTGCAACCGCAAGATCCATGGACTGTGTTATGGTAGAAATGGATACTCCATTAGAAAACCTTAAACACTAGATTGGGGGAAAAATCATCTTGGAGAATGTCTTTCTATGTAGTCTCTAAAAATCTGACCCTGATTTGATAGCACACAATCAGACAATTACTACACCTGATTGATTTAATTTTATTTTATTAAATATTGATTAAGTGGAAGATTACTGAGTGGTTTTCTAAAAAACCCTAGCTGTCTGAAGGGTATAACACTTCTATCTTGCACCCCTCAGTGGTCTTGGGGTGGCCATCAGTTGATTGGGACAGGGGTAGTTTCTGCCCAACTATACTGCCAGTTTGTGCATGTGCGCGTGCATGCTCAGTTCAATTAAAATTGTTCTGCCCATGCGCAGAACTAAAAAAACAAGATGGTGGCAGTGGCCGGGGAACCGGTTTGGGGGCATGGCAGACCTGGGTCGCTGCTGGTTCCAGCGACCCAGGCCGCCATACCACTACCAGTTGCGCCGAACCAGTAGGGACCCACCACTGGATTGGGAGCTCTCCTGACCAAACAAGCTCTTTGAGACTCTCCCTTTCAATTCCAGTTTATAGTCCCATGGGTGACTTTATCTAGAGCCAAGATCTTGTAGAAGGGCCTTCACTCTTCCTCAAGGATAAAAATCATGGGGAGGGGGAAATGAATAAAACTTCAGGCTCTTCTCTAAAACAGCAATCTTGATTCATCTCTTTGTGACAGTCCTTACTCCCTCATGATGTCCTTCCAGTACAGTCCATGTCTGGGTTTAATTTCCATTTCTCTCTGACCCACAATATTCAAATTAAAAATTCGCTTCCTTCCATTCCTAGGCTGAACCACCTCCATCAAAAAAATCTTTTTGTTTGCTTCCTAAGGATTCTGTGGACATCCTCCCCTTCCACTGTTCTCCTTCCTAGGGGCAAATTGGTTCCCCTCATCAGCAATTTATTTCAGCGCTGAGTTGAATTGCTGCAATCCCGCATCAAGGGGGGGAAAGATAAAAATTCAACAGCTTCATGTGTAATTTGTCCAGCTGTTCAAATGTTGGTAATGGATTCTGGCACAAAATTTGTAGGGCTTCAAGATCAGAATGAGGAACTGGTCTTTTAGAGGCATTTCCCCTCTGAAATTTTGGTTCATCTTTATTTTTAGAAAGTTTCTAAAATTATCTCATGTAAATAGTGATGCTTTATCTTTCTCAAAGTCAAACAAAGAATTGTATATAAGGAATATTCTGTATTTCTCTATATAAAAGTCAAATGCCACCCACTCATCACGAACTCTAACTATAAAACCTACAAACTTGAATTTTGGCATATATGTTCCTCTTGGTTTCTAGGTGCTCACTAAGAAAGGATTTTTCAAAATGACCATCAGATCATTAGTATTTCTTATACAGTAATTAACCCGCTCTGATACTAAGGAGTTCTGCTCTCCCTCCCCACCTGAAAAGAACTCTGTTCCAACTGCTAGTTGCCTCACATTCTGTCACCTCAGTTCAAACTGGCAAATGTTCCACTCCTTCACTCAGGAGTAGTCGGGGGCTCATTACAGTAATAAACATCAGTACGTCACCAAAATGTCTATGCCTTCCACCTATGGAACTGTTTCTGGATTCAAGGTGGCAGGAGCGACATTCCCTTATGTGTTTCAATCAGTGACCACCACTGAGCCAATGGATTGAACTGGAGTGATCCAGATTACTCCTGCATTGCCCGATCACATTGTTTTATCGTGAAGCACGGGTATCCAGCTAATTTGTATATAAAATTAACCATTAATACATCTCTTTCAAAGATGCAATTAGATATCATATATAACACTTTACATTTGAAATCTCAAAGCAGAGCACACCCTTCTGCTCAATAAAGCAGGGAAGAAATGTGGTGCAAAACTACTTGAGGGGTGTCCATGGCTGAGGGTGGATTTAAACCTTGGTCTTCCTAATGCCAACCCATCTTCTCACCCTGAGCTCAACAAGTAAATGTTGATACTATTTTACTATGATAGATGCTAAAGGTGTGAACATACAGTTTTAATTTAAAGTAGGTTTCTTTTCTGTTTTCCTGCTAGATTTTCTCCATTCCTGGTGATTACGTCACAGACCATAACAGCTAAAGAATTGTTTTAGATATTAGTTATACAATACAATTACTAAGTATGTGATATTCTATAGTTCTCTTTCTCATCTCCAAAATACCAAATTCCTATTTCAATTCCGTTATGATAACAAATTAATGTTTGCTAAAGAAACATCACTCATTTCAACATCAACATATTTTTGATTGATTGAAATGTAGTACCATCTCTGGAACTGTAATTTTTCCTCCTCAATTCTAAATTCCTTCCATTAAAAAAAATGATTATTTTGCACTGATTTTCATGCACAGACCATTAAAAGGGGAGGAGATCATTATTTGTGATTCCAAAATATATCTAAGTACATGAAAATGACCTCTTAACATTTTGAAAATGTAACATCCCAGAGGGGTCCCAATTGTCAAAATTTGCAAAATGAAATAGTTTAGATGAATGCAGTGGTGAAATTATTTTTTTACTACCGGTTCTGTGGGCGTGGCAGGGGAAGGATACTGCAAAATCTCCATTCCCACCCCACTTCTGAGGGAAGGATACTGCAAAATCCCCTTTCCCTCCCCACTCTGGGGCCAGCCAGAAGTGGTATTTGCTGGTTCTCTGAACTACTCTAGAACCTGTCAGAACCTGCTAAATTTCACCCCTAAATAAATGTGTTTTCAAAGCGTTTATTGAAGATGAAAGGGTTTTAAATATCCAATCTTGTAGTTGAAATGGTCAGAGATTTCATTGTCAATCCCTCCACCATGTTACTAACCATTGTAACATTCTGAAACCAGAAAGGTGACTTTCTGAACATAGCTGTCAGGGTTCTGACTGATGCCCTAATTAAATTATGAGCCTTGAACCAAACTTCAAAAGAAATCCAGTTATTTATTATGTCGGCACCTTCCAAGTGAAGCCAACTCTGACTTCACTTAATTTACATCTCGGCTCTGACTCCGTTTCCCTCCTTCCCCCAAGGTGTGTCACATTCTCCAACAAAGCAATTTCGTGGGTTGTAGAGATCACTCCCCTCCGGCCACTGTGGGTAACCGTGGAGATGGCCTTGACAAAGAGATGGCTGGAATGTGCTTTTGTTTTGACTGAAGTGCTGCCTCGCTGCAGCTGCAAAGTTCCTTTTCCCATCCTCCTTGCCAATGGCAACCCGAGAGCCGGCCAGGG
The DNA here is from genome assembly GCF_009769535.1 of Thamnophis elegans. Lineage (NCBI taxonomy): Eukaryota > Metazoa > Chordata > Lepidosauria > Squamata > Natricidae > Thamnophis > Thamnophis elegans. The sequence goes on along the minus strand of NC_045555.1, from coordinate 20,540,813 downwards.
ATGCTTTATGAGTTGACATCAGCTTGGAAAGAAACAAATGCATCTTGAGCTGCATTTTATCAGTCTACTGCCCTGCCTCACCTGGATAGGCCATTAGTGGGTAGCAAGCATCATGTTAGATCATCATGGAGATTGACCTAAAAGCATTTTCACATGAGGATCCTAAGCCAGTTGGAAAGCAGCATCAATTCCATAATGATCATTTCTGCACTAGAGTCTACAGTGTTTCGCAACCATTATTGTGCCAAAACAATAGTAATGCAGGCTGGTTTTATATTACTTCAACAATGACTAAGCGATGCTACGAAGATGCTTTAGCCTATCACTGTGAATGTCAGTAATGTTGCAGAAGAGAGCTGATTTATTCCAATGTAAGGTAAAATTGGGGTTGTGGTGGCTCAGTGGCTAAGACGCTGAGCTAGGTAATCAAAAAGTTCAGGTGTTCGAATACCTAGTGCCACGTAACAGAGTGAGCTCCTGTTACTTGTCCCAGCTTCTGCCAACCTAGCAGTTCGAAAATGCAAAAATGCAAGTAGAAAAATAGGAACCACCTTTGGTGGGAAGGTAAAAGTGTTCCATGCGCCTTCGGCCACATGACCACGGAGACGTCTTCAGACAGTACTGGTTCCTTGGTTTTGAAATGGAGATGAGCACTGCCCCCTAGAGTCAGGAATGACTAGCACATATGTGTAAGGTGAACTTTTACCTTTAAGGTAAAGTTAATTCTTTTTTTTTTTAAAAAAAGTGATTGTTCTTTGGGAATGGGAGGTTGTGACTCAGTTATTCAATTGGAGAGAAGTTTTGGCTACACTCCTCCTCCCTCTTGAGCCTTAGGGCTCTAGAGAGAGCTGCAAAGTCATCAAACATTTAGACATTTTTAGACATTTTATTAGGTTTTATAGGCCGCCCTTTTCCCTGAGGGGACTGCCTGGTCTTCTGTATAAGAGCTAGAAGAAAGGAACAATGTGGGTATGGTCATGGTGGATGTGGCCTACGCAGCCTCCTGAACCATGGCAGGGGGGATTTTCATCCTACCCCGGGCTCTTGAGGCTTTTCTTGAGCCTCTGGGAAGGTGAAAATGGCCTCTCCCGAGCTCCGGAGGCCAGAAATGGGCCTGTTTCTGGACTTCCAGGAGGCCTGTTTTTTGCCTTACCCAGGCTGCGGAGGCTTTCCTCGATCCTCTGGAAGAGCGTAAATGGCCACCCCCGGGCTCCAGAGGCCCTCCAGAGGCTGGAAATGGGCCTGTTTCCAGACTTCTGGGAGGCCCATTTTTCACCCTCCCAGAGCCTCTGTGCAGGCCCTGCACTTACCTGGCATCCAAAACAGCCCACGAGGAGACTCCTGGGTGGGGTGGGGCAGTGCCAGCCAGCCCTTGCAACTACCAGTTTGGCGAACCAGATGTAAAATTAGCATCTGGTTTGCCCGAACTGGCTGAATCCCACCCCTAGATTGTGGCCATTATTTTCTTCACTTGTTTGATACACACATCCTACTCCTGTGGACACCCTTATTTCTATAAGGAAAAAAATGTGGAAAGAATCAGAGCAAAAGTATCTAGAGACATTTCTTTTTTCTAAGAGAGAAGAGAAATATTCTATGAGAAACGTTTGCTGAGAATGTTTGAGTTTGGCACTAACTATACCTACCGTAATTCACTCCCCTACCAGCAATACACCCATAACTTATGCATAACTGGTTTTAGCAGGAAAGACTAATGGCTTTTCCTGATTGTTCTGTTTAATGATGCCTATTCTCATCTCATCTGTTCTGTTTCTTTATACAATGGCAGATGCCTCTTTGCAGATTCTTCATTACACTACATATCACAGGGTGAAGGTTCAAATATTATGGATGGCAGAATACAATAGTTACCTTCTCCAATTGAAGCAGATTACAAGAACCTTTACCTGTGGATTTTTAAGTCTCTGACACAACAAAGCTTTACATCTGTTACAGTGGTTGCTAGGAAACTGAAAACAATATTCTAGAAATTGTAATAGATGTGCTGGCCCTCAATGCTCCTGTGATTAGTTAGCAGCCAGTAGAAGTTGGTTGGGAATGAAGAAATATTAAATCTGCTGTTTCCAGCCATGGGAGAAAAAGGGAGAGGAGGGGAACATATTGTGCCAAGGTCATTGAAGCACATTTTTCCTCCCATACCTCTTTCCCTTGCCGTGAGACTATTAGGATAAATGAAAAGTTGGTGCTGACTTTTCAGATTACAGAATTATAGCTCTTGTTACATAGGAGAGAGCAGCATAAGAGCTAATGGTCCTCCCAGATAGCCATACCACCATTTTGTTAAGCTGATACCCCCACTTCTGATCTTCCATGGAACTACTCAGAGATGGGTTCCTACCAGTTCAGACCGGTTTGGCCGAATAGGTAGTAACATGGCCGTCCACGCACCCGAACCGGTTCTATCGGTGGTGCCATCTTGCTTTTTGCTTTTTCTGCACAGCAGCTTTTTACCTACTGTTCATGCGTGCGTAGTGCGCATCAAACACCCGCTCACAAAGCACGTCCCTGAGTGAACCAGCAGTAAAAGAATCCGGAACCCACCCCTGGAACTACTGCTGAAATACGTTTGACTTCATGGAGCTGGAGATTGGCTTCCAGATCAGGAGAAAATTGTTGGCAGGATACCTCAAGGGGGCTCTTGCTCAGATGAGCAAGCCGCAAATTCTGATGCTGGAGGATCCTTGGATCAGAGGGCCAAAATCATTTTACAAGGGGGAGACAGATGGGAAAGATCAGTGGGTCTTGTGGGGATTGTTCTCTCCTGATTTCAGACTTGCTTGGGACCATGCAGAGACGCCATTTAAACAATTCAGAATCATTTTCTGAAGGTGATTTCCGGAACAAATATGTGTACAAGCAATCATACAAACTAGAATTTCACAAGGAAGCATCTGCTGTATCTGTTCATTCCTTTTATTTAAAGTCCAAGATTTCTCTTGGGAACAACTTTGTTTCCCCCACTTTGATATTTATAAGTCATAGAAAAACTCAGTGGGATAAAACACAGTTCCTAATCAGGTATAATAAATATTATTTGGCACACATGTACAGGGACTCCTTGTGTTTCTTTTAGGCATGATATTTCTGGGCAGGAGGGGATTGCTGTGGTTTTACTACTGGTTCGCAATCCGCATCAGACACACGCTGCACACATTGTTCAATGTATTGCATTGTTCAATGTAAACTGTTCTTCGTTCATGTGCAGAACAATTTACAGCAAACTCTGCATGCCCACTAATTAAAAGCCAAAATGGTGGTGGCCCAGAAGTGGCGAGGGAACCAGTTCTGTGGTGTGGCAGGCCTGAGTCACTGCCGGTTCTGTGACCCAAGCCTGAATTTCATTACCGGTTCAACCGAACAGGGACCAACCCACCTCTCTTTCTGGGGTTTGTGATGTAAAATGGATTTTACAATTAAACATTGAGGGAGGAAAAGGGCATTTGTTGAGGTTAAGCAACCTCTGCGGCAGTGGTGGGTTGCTAACCTGTTTACTACAGGTTCGCTCGTGTTCGCACGTGCGCTCAACACTTCTGTGCAAACGCAGATGCATCCGGGTGGGTGGGCGGAGCCTCCTGCCGCTGCTACTATCATTTCGGCCGAACCGGGAGCAACCCACCTCTGGTCTGCGGGCTTGGAACAAGAATGAGAAGCAAAACTGAGAAATCTGCCTATGAAGAAAGATTTATTCTTGAAATCTTGGATAACGCAGAGCAGAGGGAAGGCAGCAACTAAGAGGCTTAGCCCAAGGCGAGAAGGATGCTTGTCCATTATATAATTAAGTGAAATGAAATTTGCCTCCAAGTTGAACTGGGGGAATAAAATTTAAAAGAAGAAAGAAAGTAGTTTGGGGCAAATATACTTCTAGCTGTTGGCTAACTGCTTCATTTATGGTGTCATTCAAAATCTACAGCCTACAAGATACTTTGTGTCACAGAAGAAAGGTGAGGGGGTTTTGATTAATGGGTTCTGGAAAATAGACTGAATTTTCTCCCGAGTGGCAGCACAGCCATCTCTTTGACCTTTTTGTTGTTGTTTTTTTTGCAAGTTTGTTGGCCTGTAGTAGTCAACATGATCTCTCACCCCAACACTTCTTGTGGCCACAGAGTGAAAAACAAAAGAATAAGGGGTTTGTTTCAAGCTTCCATAATTTCCCATGGGGAAAATATTAGAAACTGTCTGAAAACCCAGTGTTGCCCAGGTATTTATTTATAGGGGGAAAATGTCTGGACCAAATGTAATTTCTAATGTTGGAGTTTCCCCCTTACCAGTGGGAGTCCCCTTGTGGAGTACTGTGAAGCTATTACCATGGTAACTCCGCTGCACTGTACAATAGAAGCCATTTTATGGCAGTACAGTAGAAGCCATTTTAAGGCACAACAGATTGTATCTAAACAGAATACACATCCTGAGGGGTGTTAGGGATGTCTTACCCCCACATTATTTGTTTCCAGAGAGTAAGTCATCTGTGTGCCAAGTTTGGTTGAAATTGAGTTATTCTGTAACATAAAGACACACACACACACACACGTAGGTAGGTAGGTAGGTAGGTAGGTAGGTAGGTAGGTAGGTAGGTAGGTAGCAGGAGTGGGTTCCTGCCAGTTCTAACCTGTATATAAGTCTAACTGCTAACCTCTTCTGTAGAAGAGGTTCCACAACTCTACAGTGCCGTTTAGAACCGGTTCCAGCTCCCTCCCCCCACCCCTCCGCACATCATCAAGATGAAGAGCGAGAGGAGGAATTCTGGGAGTTGAAGTTCATAAGTCTTAAAGCTGTCAAGTTTGAACACTCCTGGGGTTGTTTTTCTAAAGGGTTAAGGGTGCAAGGGTCTTGTAACTTGACAGCTTTAAGACTTGTGTGCTTCAAATGCCAGAGTTCCTGAGCCAACATGACTGGAGGAGGAATTCTGGGAGTTGAAGTCCACAAGTCTGAAAGGTGTCAAGTTTGAACACCCCTGGGGTTTTTTTTCTAAAGGTTTAGGAGTGCAAGGGTCTTGTAACTTGACAGCTTTAAGACTTGTGTGCTTCAAATGCCAGAGTTTCTGAGTCAACATTTTGGTTGCTAAGCAAGAGCCTTGTTAAGTGAGTTTCACTACATTTTACAAATTGGCCACGCCCACCCAGTCACATGGCTGCCAAGCCACTCTCACCTGGTCACATGGCCAGCAAGCCATTCCCACAAAGCAGGCCAGACCTACAGAAGAGGTTCTAAAAACTTTTGAAACCCACCACTGGTGGGTGGGTGGGTGGGTGGGTGGGTAGGTAGGTAGGTAGGTAGGTAGGTAGGTAGGTAGGTAGGTAGATAGATAGATAGATAGATAGATAGATAGATAGATAGATAGATAGATAGATAGATAGATAGATAGATAGATAGATGATAGATAGATAGATAGATAGATAGATAGATAGATAGATAGATAGATAATAGATAGATAGATAGATAGATAGATAGATAGATAGATAGATAGATAGATAGATAGATAGATAGATAGATAGATAGATAGATAGATAGATAGATAGATAGATAGATAGATAAATATAGTTGGGGTTTTGTTTCTTGGGGAAAAATTGCCTCTTCTTAATGCCTTTTAATTTCTTCAAATTCTATTTTTCTAAAATGTTCCCTCAGTTATTTCTATTTTTATTTAAATCACAAATCCCCAATTATCTGTACCTGAACAACATAGGGATCTTTATTATCATTGGGTCCTTATGGTATATTTGGATTTAATTGACATTTCACCAATAATCTCAGGAGGTGAATAGATTCACATCACTCTGATTTACATTGCATGCTGGCTGGGGAATTCTGAGAGTTGGTTCACATATCTTAAAGATGCTGAGATTGAGAAATGCTGCTCCAGAACATCCCAAATATATGGACAGATGTATCATTCACTGTGAAGTTCCTCAGAAGGAACTGCTGATGCAGTCTGGGACGGTGACATAGTTGGTATTCCGCCGGTTCGGACTGGTTCGGATAAACCAGTAGCTGAAATTTTGAATAGTTCAGAGAACCAGCAAATACCACCTCTGGTTGGGGCCCCTGTTGTTTCCTGTCCCATTTTCCATTGGTTTTTAGCTCAACTGATTCATGGGGCAGAGCAGATTGGCTCACCTCAGCTGAGCTAAAAAACTCAGTTCACCAAGGGTTGTCTTTGAGTGCTCTGCGGGCAAACAAAGTGTGCATTAGGCACATACGTGGAAAGCAATCTCTCACAGAACTGGTAGGAAAGGATTTGGAATCCCACCACTGGACGATGAAACCTGATTTCTGATTTCAATGAGTATTGCTCAGTCCTCAGGGAAATGGAAGAACAAATAAAAGAAGTTTAGAGGTTAAGTTGTAAAAAAAAAAAAAAACACAAGATACACAGTTTAATATGTTGGTTTCCATGCCCTATAAAGCCTAGAGCTCTTGTTTTTGTTTTGAAGCCTGGGTGAAATTTTGCTCTTGTGCCAATGAAGTTATGCCAGAAAAAGATAATGCAGACAAACAAAAGACAGCCAAAACTATCCCCACAGGCACCATGAATTTAAACATGGAGAACTAAATAATACAACACTATCAATATTCTATAGATCTAATATTTAGTGTTCAAAAATAAAATAAATCCCAAAAGAGGAAGAGGTATTCAAGCTAAAGGGTAGCAAATTAGCAATGTGAGGATAAATATGCCAAAGACTCTAAGAATCCCAAATATTGGAATAATTGTTAAAACATAACATTAAAATGGTGGCAGTTGATATTTCAGTCAAATATAGGGGAGACCAAGTATGCGACTGTCAGTCTTGGGACAGCAATAGCAATAGCAATAGTTAGGCTTATATACCGCTTCATAGGGCTTTCAGCCCTCTCTAAGCGGTTTACAGAGTCAGCATATTGCCCCCAACAACAATCTGGGTCCTCATTTTACCCACCTCGGAAGGATGGAAGGCTGAGTCAACCTTGAGCCTGGTGGGATTTGAACAGCCAAACTGCTGAACTGCAGTCAGCTGAAGTAGCCTGCAGTGCTGCATTTAACCACTGCGCCACCTCGGCTCGACAGGGGTGGGTTCCGGCTTCTTCTACTGCTGATTCGCTCAGGGATGCGCTTTGAGCGTGTGTGCTTGCTTAATGTGTGCTATGCATGCATGTGCAGTAGGTAAAAAGCAAGATGGTGGTGCCTATGGCACCACCAATGGAACTAGTTTGGGGGCGTGGCCAGCCAAGTTACTACCTACTCGGCCAAACCAGTCCAAACCGGTAGGAATCCCCCTCTGTCTTGAGAGGTAATAGATATTTGCACATATTCACAAGAGCTAGTCTGAACTTTGCAAAACCTAATGATCCAGCATTTAATAATATACTAATCTACTGCAATTTAACATCTGATTACCAGCTGTTGAGCTGAAGGTGGGCTCTCCAGAGGCCAATTTTCTCAGCAACCTAAGCAGCTAGAATCACTGGCAATTGGATTTTTTTTATTATTATTTTTAACAAGGGCTAGTGGGAGGCGTGTTTAAAGTCAATGGTTTCCATTTTGGCTCTCTGCCAGCATTTTCCCTTCTAAAATATCTTGAGATACCAATTTGCTGGAACCGTTCTGGGAGAGGGAACAATTACTACCAACCGGACCCCTGAAGATATGAATTATTGGTTATTATGGTTATGCTTACACATAACATAGCAAACATTATAATATGATAATAAATATTATATCATATATAATATGATAATATAATAAATATGATAATATAATAATAAATGGACACGGTGGTTCTGCCTAAGATGTTGAGCTTGTCAATCAGAAACGTTGGCAGGTTGGCGGTTCAAATCCCTAGCACTGCATAACGGATTGAGCTCCCGTTACTTGTCCCAGCTTCTGCCATCCTAGCAGTTTGAAAGCATGTTAAAATTCAAGTAGAAAAAAAATAGGCATTTAGTTATGCCGGCCACAGGACCACGGAGACGTCTTCGGACAGCGCTGGCTCTTCGGCTTTGAAACAGAGATGAGCACCACCCTAGAGTCGGGAACAACTAGTACATATGTATGAGGGGAACCTTTACCTTTACTTAATATAATATATATTTCATATTATAAATATTATTCAATAAATGCATGACCTGATTCTCCTCCAAGGGCTCAACAGACATAGCATTCTCATCTCCATCTTTTTCCACAATAATAAATATGTGAGGTAATTTTGGCTACTGATTAGGTTTCTAATTTAGCTTAATTAGATTAAGCTAAATTACAGCTTGGTGTCCATAACTTAATGTACATCTGCACTTCAAGAAGGATATTACCACACGTAGTTCATCTAGAATGCCTTCTTCCTGACAACTGTTAAAGGCATTATTTTAAATAATTTAACCCCATTTTAAAACCCTACCTGAAATCAAGGCAGAGTGGAGTTTATAGAGAAAACATGAGTTGCCATGATTTATATTTGGTCATGTGTGCTGAAACGATGCTTTTCAGTATACTCACAAATCCCACCAAGATAGCAGGAAATTGTTTTCTGAGTGTTTTCGGAAGCAGCATTTCATCTTCTTGAAGTTATTCATTTAGGCTATTCATTTATCCATCTATAGCTAGGGAGAAGAAAAGCTTTTGAATTTATGTTTACTTTCTTATGGTTTAGAATTGCTGTTCTCATTTTTTTATATTCTTACTTACATGCCACAGTCTAATACGGGAGGTGCCAATTTATTTTCCAACTCTTGTCAGAAATGGTTTAACAGATTTGGATACTATTGCATTGGTTACATTTAAATAAATTATTTATTTGTGGTTTCATCATTATTAGTATTACAACAGGGGTGTCAAACTCAAGGCCTGGGAGCCAGATCCGGCCTGCGGGGTGCTTAGATCTGGCCCATGGGGCCACCCTGGAAACAGGGAAGGACTAACTCACTGTGCCTCCGCCAGCAAAAATGCAGCTCAAGAGCCCGTTTTCACTGGCAAAGTGCTTAGGCCACCACAGGCACCCCTGACACGAGTGATGTTGAGTTGGCCATGCCCACCCCAGCCCACTTAGGCCGAACTGATGGGCCTGATGTGGCCCTCAATGAAATTGAGTTTGACACCCTTGTATTACAATTATGAGATTTATCATTACAAAACCAGAATGTCTTCAAGGAAGAAAAAAAAATACATCAAGCTTGCTAAAAATGAATTATGTCCATACCTTTGCACTTCATTACCATCCTACTGGTGACTGTAGAGTGATGACTTTCATCCAAGAAAATGCCATCCATAATTATAGACAAAATCTCTGCAGAAACTAAGGCTTGCAAATTTCTTGAAAAGACTTGGTGTGATGGTGCCACTAAACAAGAATGCAGTAAGTAAGGAAATCCCCAAGCTGCCAACTGACCCAAGAAAGTATTAGGCCTGCAACTGGGTATTAGTTGGGACCCTGATTTCAGTCAGCATTTGTTAACAGTGGAAGTGATGTTTGGGCACCTCCCTTTGTGATGTATTCCTTTCCTATTGCTTTGGAGAGAGAAGAATGGGAACAGCGGGTAAGTTTGATGGGGGCTTTCTTAGCAGAATTAGAGAGATTTGGAAAGTGTATTGAGAGATTTCTCACAAAGTTCTGGCCAAGATGAACAAGATGTGTCACAAATATTCATTATCCAGAAGGCATCCTGTTAAGATGGATACCTAACAACTCCTGCAAGCCTTTATACTTTGAAAATCCCTACTATACCTCTCTGCTTTTCTTTGTCCATTTTCTGATAAATATTTATTTATCTACTAGTTACATACATACATACATACATACATACATACATACATACATACACACACACACACACACACACACACACACACACACACAGATATATATGGAAATGTTGGATATAAAGGTAATTTCTAATGTTGGATTTTCCCCCTTACCAGAGGGAGCCCCCTTGTGGAGTACCATGAAGCTGTTACCATGAGAACTCTACTGCACTGTACAGTAGAAACTATTTTATGGCAGTACGGTAGAAGCCATTTTAGAGTACCATAGGCTGTATCTTAACAGAACACAACCCCGAGACTAAAGACGCTATTGTTGTTGTTTTAAATACTTAGGAACCATTCTAAAGGAGTTTCTGGAAAATGTAGCTAACACTGTTGGCTGATGTTTTGCTTTGCAGCATGCCAGCTTCTCATTTCATTTCAGTTTTTTTTAAAAAATTATAGAAATATCTCTCTTCATCTCCCTCTTTAAATCAAATGAAACAGGTGGTGCTTAGGGAAGTGTTGGAACTGCCAATCACTTATGTTGGGGGCACCTCTGGCGGCCCGAGTACTTTGCCAGTGAAAACGGGCTCCTGAGCTCCATTTTGGACTGTGAAGTCTTCCTGCAACCCTCTGCCAGTGAAAATGGAGCTTGAGAGGGCTGCCCACGGCTCTCCCGAGCTCCGTTTTCACTGCCAGAGGCATCACGGGCTGGTTCTTTGCTGTTTCCAGCAAACAACCTGTGGGCCAGATCTAAGCACCCCACGGGCCAGATCCGGCCCGTGGGCCTTGAGTTTGACACCCCTGCTCTAGCGCAGTGCTGCTAGATTAGTATAATGCCCAAACCAAGCAAAACCAATCAGCCAACAACAACAAAAAAAAAGATGAGAGAATAATTCAAATCAAATTTAGATTTATCTAGTTTCATAAGCTGGTTATCTCAGTTTCTACAACTTTTTATTTATTTATTTATTTATTGCTATGTCTCCTGCCTTTATTTATTTATTTTGTCAACTCAAGACACACCTATGCTCCCATTTCCTATTTTGCACATGGCAACAACCTAAGACGTTTAACTTCTGTCAGTTGGCTGTGATGTTCCAATTATATTTTTTCTTGTCAACCATACATACCGAAGACAGTATGCCAAAAGCAAATGCTAGAGGATGAGGGAGAGCAGAACTTGTACAATGCATCCTGATTAATATAATTCCTTTCAGTTATTGCCTTTATCCACACAACAATGGTCTATAAAAATGAAGCAACAAGAGCAAAATGGCCACAGTTATTTGAGTAATTCTAATTTTATTCTTGGAACCACCTCTATCAGATAAATACTGTTGTAAGAAGTTTGACAAGAATATAAGATTGATTAATGGAATAAAAAACTTCTCTTGACAGTTGCTATACCATAGGTGGACTTCCAAACTAATGCAAAAGAGAAAAGAAATCAAAAAATAATTTCATACCACCCTGATAGGTATTTTTGCCCAGACCAAAGCCAAAACATCTTTACTGCAGTCAATGTCCAGCCCATAAAACATATTGCATACATGTAGGTATGGCTTGGTACCAATTTATCTGAGGGTCCATCTCTTGCCAGCCACATCTACCCGACCCATCAGAGCAGAGAGGCAGGGAATGTTGTGGGACCCATCCCGGAGGGAGATACACCTGGTGGGAAACAGAAGAAGGGTCTTCTCCATGATGGCTCCCTCTCTCTGGAACATCATTCCCCCAGAGATTAGAATGGTCCCCACTCTAATACTCTTCCGGAAAGCACTGAAAAACTGGTTCTGCCAGCAGTCCTGGGGAACCCAGATCAGGATGGAGCCCATTAAATGCCTCGTGTGATCTGCTGTCACTGGGACGGGGGTGAGTGAAAAGTGGAGGGTTGATTTTGTTATATTGTATTATATTAATTTATTTGATTCTTTTTGTTAGTTTTTATTATTTTAAATGTGGTCTTATATTCTGTAAGTCTCCTTGAGTCACCATGGGCGAATAGGTAGCAATATAAATTCAAATAAATACATAATATTGATTATCCAATTAGATAAACAGGTCAGTCAGACTGCTATGCATCTTATAACTTACAATTTGTGTGTTGTGGTCTGCCTGTGCCCTGCGGAGCTGGCAGCAGATTCAGACAGTGAGGAGGTTGGGGAGGAACATGGGCCAGTCCTGGAATCTGGGGAAGGTTCAGATGAGGGCTCTGTGTCAGAGGCAGAGTGGGGGCCAGGACCATCTGGGAGTTATGTGCTGCCTCCGGAGCCTCCAGAATCTGACATCAGCGAGACAGAGGGACAGTGGGAGCCTGTTCCCAGTATGTGCATGTGCACAGCTGCCTGAAGGCAAGAACACTTAAGACATAAAGGAGGAACAAACGGACGTGAGACTTTGTGGGAAGCAATTTTGTTCATTCTGATCGGTTTAAATTCTGACCCTCCGTTTTGACTCTGTGCTCCATTTGGCCTTTCAAAACGAATTGGCAATTAGGTCTTTGGCATCGTTTCAAGGAACATAAAAGTGGGTGCTTATCAGGCTTACCCTGAAAGACTGTGGCAGACTTCTGTCAGACTCTTAACAGACCGGTTTTATTATGAGTTTTATTATTTTTTAATTACAGAAATAAACATTCCATCTTTCCCTTTGCAATGTGTCATCTGGGTACAAACATCTTTGTGCAACGTCATTCCTCTTTTGCCACATCTTTCACATTCATATTAATATTATTTCCCTAAGTTTAGTATTATAATATATTGAGCATTTAAATGTTATAAAACTCTTCATTTTTCTTCTTAATATCTTCTAGTTACAATATCATATCAACATTAAACATCATTATTCTCATCATACACATACTAACAGTTTTCATCGTATTTATATCTCTATCTAAATGTATTGTCTACTTATTTTTTAGCTTTCCTCATTTCCAAACTCCATTTTTCTCTCCAATCATTGGTAAAACACTTCCCAAATCATATAATATTAAGTTTGCTCTTTCTCCTTAATTGCTAATGTTAATCTGTTCATTTCTGCACATTCTAATATTTTCCTCATCACCTTCTCATAAAGAGGAATCTCTACACTTTTGTAGTGGTGCAAATAAAATTCTAGCTGCAGTTAATACATAAATGCTTAAATATATATTGTCTTTATTATAAATTTCAAGTAGAATTCCTAGCAGAAATGTAATTTTTTTAGATAAAATTGTTCAATTATTCCTAACCTATCTACTTAGATTTACATCCTATAGCCTGCTGCCCTTCAGCTATAGAAATGCAATATACAATCCCCAACAACAATGATCACACAGAAAGCTTCAGAAAGCATTGCATAATCCCCATCCGAGAAGAGAACCAGGCACATCTGACTTGGTGCCAAGTGCAAGGACTGGTAATGAATCGCTGTGCTCTCTTTTGTGCAGGTCACAAAGCTCTTCTTTTTGATATCCATGTATGCAGCCATATATGAGTCACGGTGGTGAAATGGTTAGAGTGCAGTATTGCAGGCTACTTCGGCTGACTCCTGGCAGACTACAATTTGGCAATTCAAATCTCACCAGGCAAAAGGTTGACTCAGCCTTCCATCCTCCCAAGGTGGGTCAAATGAGGACCCAGATTGTTGGGGGCAATAGGCTGACTCTGTAAACCGCTTAGAGAGGACTGTAAAGCAGTATATAAGTAACTGCTATTGCTATGCAGGGATGTCTATACCAGCAGGAATTCCAATATTGCTGGATTCTTGTTCCTATGGAAATCTACAGTATATCTATAGGTTTCAAGAGAAGATAATACACTAAAGAAGCAACAACAGCAACAATAACAGTTTGCAAGACCGAGAAAACTTGTCTTCTGTGTGATGGCCCTGCTTTCTAAAACAGCATCCCCACAGAGATAAAGATGACATTCTCCTGGGTTCCCAGAAATTCCTTAAGACATGATTCTGGTTTTAAGTTTTGCATTAATGTACATTTTGGCAATATAGTGTCTATGTGGAACAGTGGTCGGTTCCGGATCCCCGGCATCACCCACATGCGTTGTAGCTGCCAGCGACGCTTCCGCAAGCCTCCGCGATGCTCCAGCTGCTCGTCGGAGTGTCACGCTGCAACCTCCTGGGGGGTTGGCTGCATTGTAACATCCTGAGCCTTTGCGTTGTAACCTCCTGAGTTCTGTGATGTAATGTCCTCAGTGGATGGCTGTGATGTAACGTCCCGGGCTTTGGTTTGGCTTCAAGTTTGCGGTCAAGTTTGTGTTCATGGCGTGTGTCAATTTGCTTTGTGTGGGGGTCAGAGGGGGGGTGCAGCAGTTGGTGATGCCACCGTGGTATCTTGGATCCATTCCTTAATATAAAAGAATATTTTTCTTTCCAATTATATAAAATTATCTTTTTTTTTAATGGTAACTTTTGTTTTTATTTTCCATTTTTCATTTTCATACAGTCACATATATACTGTGCATAGCAGGGGCCATACAACATTAAACAATAATCACAGCAATTCCTCTTGTCAACAATATTCCCCAAAATAGAAACCCAATATACCTCTTCCACTCTCCATAGACCTCTTTCTTCCGCCCCACTCCAACTTTCTATCTTCCCTCCATCATTCCCCTCTACCCTACTTCCCCTCCCCCTCTACCACTCCTCTCTCCCAGTCCACTCCCTCTCTTCCTTCTCACCCTCCCTCCCATTCTCTCTCCTGCCCTCTCTACCCCTCTTTCTTCTATCCCACTGCTCCTCCCCTTGGTGTATTTCTACTATATATCAATGTATTCAGCTTATCCTATTTTTACAGAGAAATTAAAGAGAAACAGTATACATGTGAAATCGCATTACATTGAAATCTAACACATAGTATATATCCCCCCTCCCCCCTTCCCCCTAGCACCCCACCTCCCTCCCCCCCCCGACTTCCCAGAGCCCGTACACGGTATAGATTTTTAACAAACACAGTCTAATATATATTGAGTCCCACTCCAAGGTCAGATGGCGCGAGTAGTCAGGACCCTGGTCTCAGGCTGCTGTCGCTAAATGCCAGGTCTGTTGTTCACAAGGCTCCCCTCGTCCGGGACTTGATAACAGATGAGGGCGCAGACCTGGCATGTATCACTGAAACCTGGCTGGGCACAGAAGGAGGAGTCCCCCTCGTAGAGATGTGCCCAGACGGATTTCAGGTGCTTCATCAGCCGAGAGCCCAGGGAAGGGGTGGCGGTGTGGCTATTGTAATCCGGGAGTCTTTAGTACCTCGTAGGATCCCTGCTCCGGAGCTTGTCGGGTGTGAGTCCCTACTGGTGACGCTGGACCTCAAGGGTCAAGTGGGTTTGCTGCTTACGTACCTGCCTCCCAACTGCGTTGCAGCAGCCCTCCCCTCGCTCCTCGATTCAGTAGCCGAGCTGGCAGTTGAGTTCCCTAGGCTTATGGTTCTGGGGGACTTCAATTTGCCTTCGCTCGGTGAACACTCCGATGGAGCGCAGGAGTTCATGGCTTCCATGACAGCCATGGGCTTGACCCAGGTAATTCGAGGCCCAACCCACTCAGCGGGTCACACGCTCGACCTCGTATTCCTCTCGGAGCAGTGGAGTTATGATCTTGGTCTGAGGGGAAATGAGATCATTCCCCTGTCGTGATCAGACCACTGCCTACTGAGGCTAGACTTCCGGAGGCCAAACCCCCACCGTAGGGAGGAGGAACCGACCAGGTGGTTCCGCCCCAGGCGACATGGACCCAGTAAGGTTCCAGACGGAGCTTGGGGTTATTCCAGATGCTCTCGCCCACAGTTCGGCGGAGACTCTTGCTGCGGCCTGGCACTCGGCAGCATCAGAGTCTCTGGACCGGATTGCGCCACTATGGCCCCTCCGGGTAAGCGGCCCACGGAGGCCTCCTTGGTTCACTGAGGAGCTCCGTGAGATAAAGCGCCGGAGGAGACGCCTAGAGCACCTGTGGAGGTCCGACAGGTCCGAGTCGAGCCGGGCACTGTTGACAGCTTGCACCAAGGAGTATATTCGGGCTCTAAGAACAGCCAAAAGATCACACATTGCCTCCTTGGTAGCGTCCGCCGAGTCCCGCCCAGCCGCCCTGTTTAGGATAACCCGCTCCCTCCTAAATAGGAGGGAGACGGAGAACCCCTTACAGGGTAAGGCTGAGGAGTATGTACAGTTCTTGGCGGACAAAGTTGCTCGGTTTCGATCGGACCTGGACTCCACTCCTGCAGATCCAGCCGAGACACAAGGGAATGATCTGGCAGACCATCTCTGGGTTGAGTTTCAGGATGTTGCCTCCGGGGATGTGGACAAGGCTATGCGAGCTGTGAGCGCCTCCACCTGTATACTGGACCCGTGTCCCTCCTGGCTGGTTGCCAACAGCAGTGAGGTGACACGAGGCTGGATCCAGGCGGTTGTTACCACCTCTCTTCGGGAGGGGCATCTCCCCACCGCGCTGAAGGCGGTGGTGGTGAGACCCCTCCTGAAGAAACCGTCCTTGGATCCAGCAGTTCTTAACAACTACCGTCCAGTCTCCAACCTCCCCTTTGTGGGGAAGGTTGTTGAGAAGGTGGTGGCCTTCCAGCTTCAGCGTACCTTGGAGGAAGCTAACTATCTTGACCCCTTCCAGTCTGGCTTCAGGCCCGGTTACAGCACAGAAACCACTTTGGTCGCATTGACCGATGATCTCTGGAGAGCCAGAGATGGAGGCTATGCGTCCATCCTGGTTCTCCTTGACCTCTCAGCGGCTTTCGATACCATCGACCATGGTATCCTTCTGCGACGACTGCGGGAGGTGGGGGTGGGCGGCACTGTTTTGCAGTGGTTCTCCTCCTACCTCTCGGACAGGTCGCAGTCGGTGTTGGTGGGGGGGCAGAGATCGTCCCCGAGGCCCCTTACTTGTGGGGTGCCGCAGGGCTCGGTCTTATCCCCCCTACTATTTAACATATACATGAAACCGCTGGGCGAGATCATTCGGAGGCACGGGATAAAATACCATCAATATGCGGACGATACACAGTTGTATCTGTCCGCCCCGTGCCAACTCAATGAAGCGGTGGAAGTGATGAACCGGGGCCTTGAGGCTGTCAAAGACTGGATGAGAGCTAACAAACTGGTGCTCAACCCGGAAAAGACCGAGTGGCTGTTGTGTTTTCCTCCCAATAATTTGGCTAATGTTCCATCAATTAGGCTGGGGGGACAAAATTTATACCCCTCAGACAGGGTCCGCAACTTGGGAGTCCTCCTGGACCCACAGCTGAGTTTTGACCATCACTTGTCAGCTGTGACCAGGGGGGCATTTGCTCAGGTTCGCCTGATGCGCCAGTTGCGGCCCTACCTGAACCGGGAGGCCCTCACAACAGTCACTCGAGCCCTTGTGATCTCCAGGCTGGAATACTGCAACGTGCTCTACATGGGGCTGCCCTTGAAGAGCATCCGTCGACTTCAGCTAGTCCAGAATGCGGCCGCGCGAGTGATCGTGGGCGCACCACGGTTCGCCCACATAACACCGATCCTCCGTGAGCTGCGCTGGCTACCTGTTGATCTCCGGGTGCACTTCAAGGTCCTACTTACCACTCACAAAGCGCTCCATGGTAGTGGATCTGGCTATTTGAGAGACCGCCTTCTGCCAATTACCTCCCTGCGTCCCATCAGATCGCACAGGGTAGGCCTCCTCCGAATTCCATCCGCCAGTCAGTGCCGACTGGCGACTACGCGGAGGAGAGCCTTCTCAGTTGCAGCTCCGACGCTATGGAACAATCTCCCTGTGGAGATCCGCACCCTCACCACCGCCCAGGCCTTCCGCACGGCCCTTAAGATCTGGCTATCCCGTCAGGCCTGGGGATAAAAAATCTTAGTTCGTCCCCTCCCGAATGATGAATGAATGTTGTGCTCTATTTTTAATATTATGTATTGTCTTATGTTTTTTGTCTTTGTACCCCCTTTCCCGTGTTTTGTAAGCCGCCCTGAGTCCCCTCAAGGAAAAGGGCAGCCTATAAATTATAATAAACACTCAAACAAACATAATAAACAAAAGAAATAAAAAAGAGGTTAATAACATCTCTACATTGATCTTAGCTTCTTCCTGTTACACTAACTTTGAACAGTTTAAATTATTCCTGATTTTAAGCATAGGCTATCTGGAATTTCTTAGTCCCATATTTGTTTTGTATATAGTCAATCCATTTTTTCCAATCTCGTTTATATCTCTCATTTGAATGATCTTTAAGATATGCTGATATTTTAGCCATCTCGGCTAAGTTTTTAACTTTCAATGTCCATTCTTGTATATAAAATTATCTTGAATTCCCCTGACCCAATGGAGCTAAAGATCTTTATGAGATGACACATTTATTGTTTTAACAGCATATTATGATAACTAAAGTATTTCTTCCCAAAATGTATTAATACAGTATATGTAGAAATTTGAAGTCAAAACAAAGCTCTAAGAGAACAGGGCCAAATCTGAGTTTTCAAATAAGTGTTTCTCCAGATATCCTCATTAGTTTCCTCATGTGCCATCCATATTTCTGGTCATGTCCATCACTTTACCAATTCTTCTAAGGTCCATGTTTCCAGATGAGGTCCCAGAAACTATGTCTCTCTGCCTCAATGCCCTTCTGATAAAGACCATTTTTCATGTCCTTAGCTTCTTTCTTGTGCTTTGGGAGTAAGTGCTTCAATTTTCTTCTCAAGTAATCTCTGTGCCAAGGCTCTTCTTCAGTCACTGATTTACTATTTTTTTCTTTGGCTGCAGTTATCAAAAAAATGTGAGATGAATCCCTGATGATATCACTCAAATTGTATTTTACAATTTAACAATTGTTAAATTGTTAGCCAAGCTTAACATTATTTATATGCAACAAGCCATCAACAATGCCCAGTGATGTTTGTGTTAGTATTTCCTAAGTCATCTCTGTCTACAGTGTTGAAATCATCTCTAAACAGACTGCTGTTTCTGTCATTTGCTGTGTTCTTAGGTTTGCCTAGAAGAATATCATTTTACAATCAATATACAAGAGAATATCAAGGTTTCAATATTTAGTACTGCAATTAATGTCCAGCAAGGACCTGTGAAGAGGTATGCTTACAGTAGTTGTACCAAATCAATCACTTTAGAGTTCTCCTAGAGCTCATCCATTGCCTTCATCAAAAATATAATTGCTGGAATTCATATACATTCAATAGCTATTTTGTAGGCTATTAAGCCACCAAAACCTGGTATATCCAGTGGATAGACAGAGTTTCTATAAGCAGACAAAGAATTACACATTGGATACACAGAATTTCTGGGGAAGTGAGATTCTACAAGCAAATGGAATAGCTTAGTTGTCATCAATGCGGTGGCTCAGTGGCTAAGACGCTGAGCTTGTTGATCAGAAAGATCGGCAGTTTGGCGGTTC
Source organism: Thamnophis elegans (assembly GCF_009769535.1). NCBI lineage: Eukaryota > Metazoa > Chordata > Lepidosauria > Squamata > Natricidae > Thamnophis > Thamnophis elegans. The sequence continues at coordinate 20,521,692 of NC_045555.1, read as the reverse complement.
GAATCACTAGCACTGCATAACCGAGTGAGCCCTTGTTGCTGTCCCAGCTTCTGCCAACCTAGCAGTTCAAAAGCACATAAAAATGCAAGTAGAAAAATAGGAACCATCTTTGGTGAGAAGGTAACAGAGTTCTGTGAGCCTGTGGTGTTTAGTCATGCCGGCCACATGACCACGGAGATGTCTCTTCAGCTTTGAAACGGAGATGAGCACTGCCCTCTAGAGTCAGGAATGACTAGCACATATGTGCAAGGGGAACCTTTACCTTTACATCAACCATTTACAAATTCTAATTTTCTTTTTTTTTTACTTTTTTTTTTGTTTATATAAACTTCACATCTTTGCAACACAAATTTCAAATACATTGATGGTCCATTACAAAACCAGCTCAACTAAAGCAGCATCTCTTTTCAGCCAGTGGGATCATCATTGTCTGGTTTGGCCAAGAAGACTACTTACCTGAATCTCTTATAAAGAAGCAAGTGGTGTGGGAACAATTCTAGCAATGAATAGGAATAGATATCCTGTTTAGTATTTTGGACAGTGCCAGCACAAACGTGAGAAGCATGTATTCATCATCTTGTATTTACATCAACTCTGCCTATTTTTTTAAGCTGTACATCAATAGAATGGAGCAGATAAAACATTATTCAGCTTCTTTTCAGACTAGGATTTATAGGCAGCTATAAAAGTGATGTACTGGCAATCAAAACTCAAAGAAAAGAAGCTTTGATGGTCATATTTCTTTTTGTCCCCCCCCCTCACTTCTTCATACTTACATTCACATATGTATGTCTACCACTCTCCTGAAAGGTGACATATTAAAATTTACAATACCAAGAAAATAAATACTAGACCATAATGAAAATGAATCTGTTTACCTTACCACTATTTTTGCACACAGTCAATCTAACCCAGCTGAAATGCCAATTCATTGGAAGTTTTTAGTACGTGTGTGTCTACTATTGAAATTAACAGGACTTGAGAATTCCTAATTTTGGCCCAGAGGTGGTGTTCAGCAGGTTCTGGCCCATTCTGGAGTACTGGTAATGGAAATTTTGAGTAGTTTGGAGAACTGGTAAATACCACCTCTGACCGGCCCTGCCCCCATCTATTCTCTGCCTCCTGAATCCCAGCTGATCAGGAGGAAATGGGGATTTTGCAGTAACCTTCCCCTGGAATGGGGAGGGAATGGAGATTTTACAGTATCTTTCCCCTGCCACGCCCACCAAGCCATGTCATGCCCACCAAGCTACGCCACAGAACCAGTAGTAAAAAAAATTGAATCCCACCACTGTTTTGGCTCCATTGGTCATCATCATTGTTTTGAAGAATGATGATCTGGCCCACATCAGTATCATCCCAGCTCCTGATGTTTCCTTAGCCAAAGTATGGGGTTCAAGCCAGAGGTGGGTTTCTGCTGGTTTACCCTGGATCGGGTGAACCGGTAGTGGCAGCAGCGGGAAGCTCTGCCCACCCACCCGGACATGCACAGAAGCATCGCGCACGGGCATGCACAAGCAAAACGGTAGTAAAATAAATTGAAACCCGCCACTGGTTCAAGCAAAACATTTATGAGTGGACTATTCAAGAGAAAGAAAGCCATTATGAAGACAAAAGGAATACCGATAAATTGAAGCAGCTAGAATTAAAACATAAACAGAACTCAGTCTGATGTAGAACAAAAGATTTAAGGGATTCATAATCAAGTGGATTTAACTGAAATGTGAAACTTTGAAGAGCAAGAATTTTGCTAGCAATAAACCAGACATGTTTTTGGCTTACCAAGTCTGAAAGGAACAAGAGAAAATTATTATGTTTGAACAGAACCAGGAATATTTTTAATAGTAGAGGACATAAGGGATCAATTTGTTAAAGATTACTATCAATTATATAGTAAACAGACATTAAAGATCAAAAGGAATTTACATACAATATAGCTTACACAATTTACAGATTAACAAAAGGATGCCCATAACAAATCAGTTTCAAAAGAGGAACCAAAAGGAGCAGTGCAAAAATGGAAATTGAACAAATCCCCAAGGCCAGCTGCTTTTTCTGCAATATAATTTTGATATTAAATGAATTAAACTATTACCTCAAATAATGAATGATATTTTTAAAACAATTATCTCAAGTAATGAATGACATTCAACAATATCAAGTACTCCCTCTGTCTTGACAAGTTTTATTTCTTTGATTTATAAACAGGGGATATGATCCATTTTTTTATTGAATATAGATGGTGAGCTTTTTTAATGGCATCATTTGCAAAGAGATTAAGCAGCTTTTTACTGCATTAATACATCCTGATCAGACTGAATTAATCCCAAGAGATAACACTAAATATATTTTGAATGCTATTCATAATATAAATCAGAAAAGCAAGTGGTTACATTTTTTTTCTAGCAATAGGGAAAGCCTTTGATAATTTAGAATGGCCTTGTGTATTTTTGGCCATGAAGATGATGAACTGTAGTTCAAACCTTCTTACATAATTGAGAGCATTTATATATAACTAGATAAGAGTAAATGAACATTTGTCACAAAACAGCAATTTATTATTATTATTATTGTTGTTGTTGTTGTACAATTGTATCACAGCGGCCAGTTGTTTCGCCGGATTTGGCATTGGTTACTAGTCGGGCCCCACCCAGGGGCCTAGGACGTCGTAACGTATTTTCGTAATATGCGTGCAGATCCAAGCAGTGCGGCTCTTTGCATTTGACTGATGGTGATTTTGTCAATTTTTAACTGTTTTAAATGTAATTCCAGTGCTTTTGGAATAGCACCCAGTGTGCCAATTACCACTGGAATTACCACTGCTGGTTTGTGCCATAGTCGTTGAATTTCGATTTTTAAGTCCTGGTATCTTGCGATTTTTTTCATGTTCCTTCTCGGCGACCCTGCTATCACCTGGTATTGCAATGTCTATGATTGTGACCTTATTTTTCTCAACCAGTGTGATGTCTGGTGTATTATGCGCCAGTATTTTGTCGGTTTGTATACGGAAATCCCACAAGATCTTGACCATCTGATTTTCGGTGACTTTTTCAGGCTGATGTTCCCACCAGTTTGTTGCTGTTTTAATATTATGATTTTTGCACAAATTCCAATGGATCATTTGTGCTACTGAATTGTGCCGCAATTTATAATCAGTCTGCGCGATTTTTTTACAGCAGCTGAGTATGTGATCAACAGTTTCGTCAGCTTCTTTGCAAAGTCTGCATTTGGCATCATCAGAGGATTTTTCGATTTTGGCCTTAATGGCATTTGTGCAGATAGCTTGTTCTTGCGCAGCCAGGATTAGTGACTCTGTTTCTTTCTTTAATGTACCTGTTTTTAACCATAACCAAGTTTGTTCACTGTCCACTTTATCTTTTATTTTTTCCAGAAATTGACCATGCAGTGCTTTGTTTTGCCAACTCTCCATTCTTGATTTTATCACATCTTTTCTGTATTCTTGTTTTGTCTGTTGGGCCTTCAGTAGATTTTTGTTCTTTACTTCGATTAATAGATGTTCTTGAGTGTCTTTTAAATAATCAGCCAGTGCATGTTTTTCTTCTTCAACTGTTTGCTTCACTTGTAATAATCCTCTGCCACCTGATTTTCGGGGCAGATATAGTCTATCAGTATCACCACGTGGATGTAAACTGTAGTGCATTGTCATTAGTTTCCTGGTTTTTCGGTCCAAAAGGTCCAAATCAGCTTGTGTCCAGTTAACTATGCCAGCTGTGTATCTTATAACTGGTATTGCCCAGGTATTTATGGCCTTGATTGTATTTCCACCATTCAATTTAGATTTCAAAATTTTCCTAACTCTGTTGGTGTACTCTCGCCTGACAATAGTTTTTACTTCTCCATGCTTGATGTTATCCAACTGCAGAATGCCTAAGTATTTGTAGGCTTCATTTTCTTTGCATTTAATTAGTTGGCCATTGGGCATTTCAATTCCCTCAGATGCAGTGATTTTGCCCCTTTTTATGGATACAGTGGCGCATTTTTCCATGCCAAACTGCATTGAAATATCGGTGCTGAATACTCGGACTGTATTTGTCAATGATTGGATTTCTATTTCTGACTTTCCATAGAGTTTCAAATCATCCATATATAGTAAATGCGAAATTTTTTCAGCTTTTTTGGCTGTTTGGTAGCCTAATTTCATTTTTTTTAAGATTACTGATAGTGGGATCATTGTGATGATGAAGAGAAGAGGTGAAAGTGAATCACCCTGGAAAATTCCTCGCTTGATATTAACCATTCCGTAGCTCTCATTCCCTACTGCCAACTCAGTTCTCCATTGTTTCATTGCCTTTTCAGTAAAGGATGTAATATTTTTGCTAATGCCAGTTGTTTCTAAGCATTTTATGATCCAACTATGTGGCAGTGAGTCAAATGCCTTTTTGTAATCAATCCAGACCATATTCAAGTTCGTTTTTCTGTTCTTACAATTTTCTAATATCATTTTATCAATTAGAAGCTGATCTTTTGTGCCCCTGCTCCTTCTTTTGTTGCCTTTTTGCTCTACTGGCAAGATGTTGTTTGTTTCCAAATAATCCATCATGTTATCTGCAATAATGCCTGTGAGTAATTTGAAGGTTGTTGGTAAGCATGTTATTGGTCTATAGTTTTCAGGTGTTGTTCCTTTAGTTGGATCTTTCTGAATCAAGTATGTTTTTCCAGTTGTCAACCATTCATCAATTTGGCCCTTTTGTAAAATTTCATTCAGTTGCCTGGCCAATATTGCATGTAAACTGGTCAGATATTTGAGCCAGAAACCATGTAATTGGTCCTTTCCAGGTGATGTCCAATTCTTTACCTTTTTAACTCGATTTTTGATCATCTCAGTTGTTATTTCTAATACTTGCATTTGTTTGTTGCCAATGCTTTTCTCAAAGTCATGTATCCACTTTGCTTCCTTGTTGTAGTCCTTTGCATTTTCCCACAATTCTTTCCAGAATTCAACTGTGGCCTGCTTTTCTGGTTTTTCACTTTTGGTGTCACCATTCACATTAAGACTTTGATAAAAACGCCGTTGGTCTGATCGAAATTGCTGATTTTGTTTATATTGGATGATTCGTGCCTCATATCTTTCAATTTTTCTAGCTGTTGCTGTTATCTGCTGTTTTACAATCTCTACAGCTTCATTGATGTTTCTTGTATCCAATCTATATCTTCTGATTAGCCGATCTATGATTTTGTTGTTTTTAAGCCGTTGCTCATGCATGTTCTTTAAGTTACTAGCATCTGCCCTTAATTTTTTGATTTTTTGTTCTAGACAGATTTTCCACTTTGGCTTTGATGCTTTTTCTGTTGTGTGACTAGGTACTTTAATTTTAATGCCTAGTTCATTAGTGACTATTACAGCTGCGCTGTACATTAACTGGTTTGTTTCCAAGATGGATCCCGATTCAATTGTTGAAAACACTGCATTAACCATTTTCATGATAGGGGCCAAAATTTTCTTTGGCACAGTTTTTAGTGATGGTAAACGTTTCCTTTCCTCATTAAGCAGAAAATGCTCCATGATCTTATCCTTCAATTCTTTTTGTTTTTGAGTTAGTTCATCAGTTGGTTCAGTGATAACTGGTTCTAGTGGTGGTGATGTTATTTCCTCCCTGAGAGCTTCTTCTGGGAGTTCTACTATAGTGTCTTTAGTTGTGTCTTGAATATCAGTTATTTCCGCTTGTGATATTGTTTTTTGGGTTTTGCAATTTGCCTGAATTTCCTCATGTTCAACTTCACTAAACACTTTATTCCGTATAATAAATCGCCTTTGATCTGCTAGTCATTGTTCACTAACATTTGAATCTGGATATTGTTGTTTCCATAATTCATACATTCGCTTTAAATATCCTCTTTTTTCTGGCTCTGAGTTGTAGTAACAGGCCATTATGGCACGGTTTTCATCTGCACTATATTTTTGTCGTTTTGTTGGCTGGTCCACTTGTAGCCCACTTGTCGACGGATGTCCAGGGACCCCAACATCCGCCGCGGCCCTTGTTAACCCGCGCAATGACCGATGCGGTATGGAATTCTTATTCGTTTTTTCCACCATATTGTATGGGTTGGCGGGGGTTTTTTTTACGGGACCAGATGCCAACCTGATCCCAACCTTCCTCCTTTCTCATCCGGGCTTGGGACCGGCAACGGCGGAGTTATTATTATTATTATTATTATTATTATTATTATTATTATTATTAATAGAGGACAAGACAAGGCTGTCCTTGACCCTTTTCCTCCAGTTTACATGGTTTTTGGAGGAATTTCTCACATATATATGTATGTTTATAAATTTTTGAATGAGGAATGTTAGATGTGAATGAGTTTCTTTCATTGCAGAAGGTCCATGCAATAAGTGAAATCCCTTTATTTCCCTTAAGTGAAAGTTCAGGGTGAACCTCTGACATCATTTCATGTAATTGTAGTCATACATTTAGGACTATATGTACCTAAATGTATGTTTAGGCAATATATATATATTGCCTAAACATTGTGAGAGTATTTTAATTTCTATAGCAAGAGTGCCAATAGACTGGGAAAAGTTCCAACGTGAAACTTTGTTATTGTATACAGACAGTATATTGATTGCACCATGAATGCTGTATACACAGAAATGGAAAGATATAGCAATCCCCAGGAAAGAAGAATGGATGGAAATAGTGATGGAGCTAGCAGAAATGGCAAAAATGGCTATTTTAATTAGTATATCAGCTTTGTTTCTCCTTGGAAACCACTTCTGACTTTGTGCTCAAAACAGAAATAAATGAACTCTTGATAAAGAGTTTTGTAGATTGGAGGAGGAGCCAACGTTGGGAGGAGGAGCCAACATTGCAATGTTACATCGTGAGGACTCAACAGTCTGAATCTGCCGATGACACTTTTGCCCCTGGATGGTCCGGCAGGACCTAAACCGTCCCGAAGAGACGGTGACTGGGAAGACAAGATCTTGCTGGTCACAGGGACATCGCAAAGTCCCTGATCGACCCAAGGGAAGCACTTCCAACCGACGGCAAACAGGCAGCCTCCAGGCTGACATAGTTGGAGACGGCTCCAGAAAGAAAGAGAAGTAGAAGTGTTCTGTCTGGTGAGGTTTTTTTTTTCTTTTCTTTTAGAAAATTGCCCTAAGAAACTTTTTTCTTAAGCTAAATTAGTCCCTTAAGTAAGAACAAAGCGGTGTATTTAATCCCTATTGGACTGCCTTAGAAAGCTTTTTGCTCTTGCCTGTAACGATATTTTGTGGATTGAAGTGATTGCAACGTTTCCTGTTTCTCCGCTTGAGGTGATGGGACTGATTTTTTTCCTCTATTTCTTTTTACTACTTTAACTTTTTTGGCTTAAATTAAAAAAATTTTTACTTAATAAACTTCTCCTTCTACTTGTTATAATATCATATTAAAGATACTTAAGGAAAACGTTTTTAAAATAGTTGAATATGCCACTTGCAAGCCTAAGACTGAAGTTTTTTTCTTTTGCTGTTGTAACAAATGTATCCTTTGTTCACTCCTATTTGACTACACTGACTTTGCAACAGAAGGGTTTGGAACTTGTTTTTAAAACCTGATAAAGACCCAAGGTCACAAATAGTGTACTGCTGGTGCGTGTGGAAAATATTTTGGCAAGAATTGGAAAAGGAAAGAAAAAGATTAGAACCCTTCTTTCTTGAAAACCAGAAAAAACATCTGCTTAAGATTTAAAATAAAAATAGATATATTCTTCAAAAATTTGTGACAGGCTAGAGTGGCAGAAAGTACCAAATTCCTTTCTTTGCTTTTTCTTTATATTTCTTTTTACTCTAAAAAATGGATCAATACTCAGATGAAGAAAACTTGATAATTCAAAACATTTTGGTTGGACTTCAAAACATCTCAGAAGGACTTGAGAGATTTGACAAGAAATGGAACAGACTATGGGGTATCACAAAAAAAGATGATGGGGTTGCAGCCTCAGAAATTAAAGAAGCAAATGAAAATATAGAAAACAAAGATAAGAAAACAAAGATAAGATGAACTTATTAATGGAGTGAACATGAGTGAAGGTGGAAAGAAGGGAGGCTGGAAAAGTGACTTTGATAATTTGGTGCTTCATCCCACACTCCAAGATGCAGGAGAAAAAGAAAGAGCGAAAAAGATGGAGTTAATAAAGCAAATCTATCCAGAAATAAACCTGACAACCAAAGTTAAGCTAACATTAATAACAACTCAAGGGCAACAAAACTACATGAGAGATCTTTTAAGATACAAAGTGCAGAGAGAAGTCTTAAACCCTGGAAAGGTTCTGGAAAGGGAGTCGACACAACAGCTGGCGAGAGAGAAAAGACCATTTTGTTGGAAAGACACTGGTTAATAATGCTAGTTGATGAAAAAAAGCTAGTTAATTATTGATGATTAATAAGTAGAGATTTTAGTACTTTATAGACTGTTCTAGATTACCATTGAATGTATAATCGTTAACATATAATTTACTATGATACTAATACTGAAATGATAACTTTAGTTCGGATAAATAACCAGGCCATAGAAATGTTAATATATACTTTTGGTGATTGATAATTAGAAATGTTAACATCTCTTAGATTGTCTTAGATGCTTAATGTTTATTTTCTTAGCACGTAATTAACTAATTTGGAATTGCAGGAAAAGACCTATAAATCTTATTAATAAATCATTGTTTAAAGATTGCTATAAAGCTATAATATTGTGTGGACCTGTGGAGAGGAGAGGTGAGATAAACAGTAAATAACTTTTAGTCAACTACAATAATAACAAAGAAATGTTAATGGATAATATTTAATGATATATACAGGTGTGTTATGGGGGGGATGCTTAGATATCTTACTTTACTGAATTTTTTTTAGAATATGTCATAAAGGTGTAATGTTATTGGAGATCTATTGAAACTGCAAATGAATGTAGGTGGTTGTGTCTTTAAATATAAATGATTCTAGATAAAAACATGTTTAAATAATGGTAATTAAATGAGAATTGTGGTATAGGGATAGTAAAATACACAATTTTTCTTTCTTGACTTAAAATGTACAACTCGATTTGAATGAAGTATATGTAAGGATGGTGGAAGAAACGCACGGAATATATTTGTAACCAATCGATACGCTTTCTACAATATGTAATGAAAAATGATTCTTTTTTGTGTGTGTTTTTGTTTAACTAAAACAATAAAAATTTTCAAAAAAAAAAGAGTTTTGTAGATTAATACAATCTGTTGTTATAGACATTGCTAGTATTTCTTAAGTTGGTAATATAAAACATTGAAACTATTTTACTGCACTGAGAAGGTTGGAAGCCAATGCTTTTTTCTCCATTCTACCTGTATTAGAGATGGATTTCTCCCAGTTCAGCCTGGTTTGGCCGAACCAGTAGTGGAATTCAGGCCTGGATCAAAGATCAACAGTGACCCAGGCCTGCCATGCCCTTGAACTGGTTCCCTTGCCGCTGCTGGGCCACTGCCATTTTGCTTTTTAGTAACTGCATGTGCGCAGTTCACTGTAAATTGTTCTGTGCATACGCAAAGAACAATTTACATTGAACAACACATTCATGTGCACTGTGTGCATGGCACGCAGATTGAGAATGGGTAGTAAAACGGGCAGCAACCCACCCCTGACCTTTTGTCCCCCTTTCTTCCCATTTCTGTTTTTCTTATTTTTATTTCCAGTTGCATTTTATGTTAAAAATTTAATAACATCCTTTAAAATGTGTGATGGGTCTCAAATTACGACTTATACAATAAAAAAATTAGAATGTATTGGACTCTGTTATGCTTATCATTTTGTTGCAGATGTAAATAACACTACTTTAAAACATGTTTTAGCAATTTTCTTCCCTTATTAGATTTGGAAGAAAATATTGGATTATATAAATATAATTCGGTGATAAAAGCTCAAATTTTCAGACTTAGAAGATAGAAGAATAGAATTGGAAGAGACCTTAGATGTCTTCTAGGAGGACTTAGATTTACATGAAAGGGAAAGTCAACAGAAATTCAGGAGATGCAACATTTGATGTTTTTCATGATTTCTGTTGTGGCCTGCGAGCGGCCAGTGGAGCTTGTGGCAGACAGACAGTGAGGAGGTTGGGGAGGAACATGGGACAGTCCTGGAGTCCGGAGAAGGCTCTGATGAGTGCTCTGCATCGGAGGCAGAGATGGGACCAGAGCCGCCTGACAGTTATCATCTGCCTTTGGTTGGATATTAGTGGGGCAGAAGAACAGCTGGAGCCTATTCCCAATGTGTGCATGTGCAGAGCTGCCAGGAGAAGGGAACAGCTAAGGAACAAGGGTCAACTCAGGAGTAAAGGCACAGGTGGACGGTGAATGGCCCCTCCCATAGGGAAAAAGAGGAGCAAAAGGGGAGGGGAGTTTGCAGGAGACAATTAGTTCATTTCATTAGGGTGAAGATCTGTTCCTGACTTCTTGCCAAGTAATTGCTGTTATAGCGTGGCATTTGGAAGATATCAGTCTGGCAACTCTCCAAGCCTGATAAAGGTCTGTAGTTCTGAAATCTCATGAAATACTGTTTGCTGGGACTTTGCTGGAGAGGAATTTTCTTCAATCTAAATAAAAGATTTTATTGGGACGAGGAGTCTGTTTTATGATCTTGGGAAGCCTAGGTCAGAACAATTTCCCTCTTGGTCACTCAGGAAAAACACCTATTTTTCAAACCATTTCTGAAAACCAAACCAAAAAAATTGCAAATATTTTAGAGGTTAAGGATGAAGTACTGTGATTTGTTTTGTTTCATTTGTAAAAAAAAAAGAAGATTGTTGGCATTTCTCCTCATATAGAAATAGAATTGGAAAACAGGAGTGCAGAGGTGATCAATGCTGCAATATCACTCAAGAGTGGCTGTCCAACGGCCTGCATTTTAATATGTCCACTGGACCTGTCTCCACGCCAAACCCTTTTGGCACTAGAGAAATTCTCATAAAGTGAAATCTGCTTCCTTGCAATTTCCACCTACTGATTCCAGTTGTGTGCGACAGAGCGACAACTTTGCTCAATTTTCTGCATGACGGCCCTTCAGATCTTTGAAGAATGCAATTGTGTTGCACTTAAGATTTGCTTTTATTTGATTGAAAACCCTAAAGATTTGCGAGTGCTTTTTATGTTCACATAGGATTTTCATTTGTTTAACTTGACAAGGTGGAGACGCTTCTAACAATGTGCGGATGTGTTTTCATGTTCTTCTGGAGCCATTTTTTAAAAAGAAAGCCAGCCTGGTTTTGTGGTAAGGTTGGAGTTGCACCAAGGAGTCTCAGCATCAAATCATCCTCAGCCACAGAAGTACACTCAGTGACTTTACATCTGTCATTCATTCAACCAGGTTGTTTGATAAGTTGTTGTGAAGAAAAAATGGAGGAGTAATATAAAATATCATCTAAAACAGAGGTGTCAAACTCAATTTCATTTGAGGGCTGCATTAAGAGTTGTGTTTGACCTTGGGGGTGGGGGCAAGGAGAGCATAGCTCCAGAGTGGCCCCCGCAGGCCAAATCTCCGGGCCTTGAGTTTGACACCCTTGATCTAAAAGAAAGGCGGACTATAAATTTAGCAAATATTTTTTATATATATTTCAATATATGGCAATGCATCAAAACAGTGAAATTTTATTGTAGCCAGACACACTTCCTATAAATGCCATGGCGAGCTGATACCTTGCTGGCTTTTGATGGCTAACAAGACTGCTTTTGCAAGGGAATTGCTAGATCTAGATGCTAGATCTGAGCTGTGTAGTCATGTAATCTCTCCAGAACAAAAGAGAGATCTTCAAGATCATGCATGTGACTCTGGACAGCTGCTACTTATGAGTAGACCATTGAAACTTCCATTTTTAATTATATTTTAATAAAAAGGTTTTTTTTTATTAAACACACATTAAAACATTGGACACAGTGTAATCGTCCTGGCAATGTATTTGCCATACATACTAGAATGTAAAGTTAAATATTATAACCACCGTGCTTATTAACAATTGTTCTATTCAGTATTTATGATGCAGGAGGGGGTGCACAAATAAACCCACCAGTGGCTGGCCAGGTTAGGTGGTCTTAATAGAATGGACCTTATACATTTATATTAGCGTGACATTTCACTCTGGTGTACTGGAGTTCCAACTTTGACTTTTAGCTTCCAACTTTGACTTCTGACTTCCTCATAAGTATTAAAAATAGTGCTGGAACAGTGTGGCAAGACGCTGTAAAGGAGGGGCACAGGAAGCCAGGCGTGGGTGTAAGATAGAACAGAGGTGAAACAGCTGATAGCTTAAGATATTATAAGAACTTCTCTTTTTGTATTTTTCCTATGTACTTCTCTGTTTGTAACATTCCAAAATGAACTTCTCCTTTTCGAAATGTCATGTTTGTCTCGTGTATAGAAACGCCTTGAGAATGCACAGTGTGGAACACAGCATAAAAGTAGCATCCTGGGCAGAGCCCAGGCAGTTCAGATTTTGGTGTGTTAGCACGATGCATCAATAAAACTGTTTCTCTCGCACCTTCATGGTCTCGAGTCCTGGTCTTTCATAAGTAGATTGCAAACCTCAATCTGCTGCAACATTTACAAATATAAGGATATCGTATTTCCATCCATGTTGCTTTGTTTTTGTCTTGTACATTTTCACTGTTATGATTTCATACATAATTCTAATCTCCATTCTATAAATCTTAGTCATTGCTTATTTTGGGTCTTTCCTTTTTTGTCCCAACCATCGATAACATTTGTCCCAGATCTTATAATATTCTAATTCGTCTTTCTTCTTCAATTCCCACATCAATGTATCCATTCAGCACAAATCAGAATTTTTCTAATTACTTCCTCTTGTGGAATTTCTTTCAGTTTTAGGCAAATACCATTCTTGCTGCCCTAGTAATATGTATTATTAAGTAGATTAAAATCAATGCATGTACAGTGTGGCATGAACTAGGTATTGTACATTCTAATACTAATAAAACTAATAAAGTTAATCATAATTACTACTAATATATATATATATATATATATATATATATATATATATATATATATATATATATATATATATATATATATATATATATTTATTTATTTATTCGGGTTTTCTCCCGTGTAAAATGGCGATGGAGCAATGTGAGGTCTCGGCTGTTTCTTCCTTTTAACTGCCAGTGGGGGTTTGAACTGATTGGGTGGGAGCTTGGCTGTGTCCTGATTGGGTGGAGGTGTGTCCTGATTGGGTGGAGGTGTGTTCTGATTGGTTGGGGCTTTGTGTTTCATGTAAGGATAGGAGGGGTTTAAAGAGGCTAATTGTGCATTTGCAGTCTGGCTTCTGGTCCTTGGTCGTGCCTCCTCATCAGTGTGGGTTTTTGTCTGTTTTCTTTGTGGATGTTTGGTGGTGATATTCTGTGTGGCTCTTGTGAGTGTGGGCCTGGTGTCATTCATCATGTTCGGGACTCGTTTATCAATAAGGGCAGGCTTCCAAATGGCTGGCAGGCGGGAGGTATCGTCCTGCCTGTTCATGCTGTGTGGGCGTTTTTCTATCTCAATGGCTTCTCTGATTATTCGGTTGTTGAAATGTTCAGCCTTGGCGATAGTTCTAGTCTTATTAAAATCAATTTTATGTAATAAAATGTATGTATTTAACTGGCGGTTAAAAGGAAGAAACAGCCGAGACCTCACATTGCTCCTGGAAGCACCAAGCCTGAAGAAGCCTGAAGATGACGAATGAGACTTCGTCGAAACGTCGGCAAGACATCTCCAATTTTATGCGTGAGAAAACCCGAATAACTAGAGATCTACATACTAACACCCACAAAAACCTCAGAATATATATATATATATATATATATATATATATATATATATATATATATATATATATATATATATATATATAAATACACATTATCTTAGGTTGCAATCTATCATGTTCAGTTGTTCCATGTTTTCTCTTGTTATTACTTTCATTTTATTATATAAAAATGTATACAATAATATTCCCCCTTCTCTTATTTCTGTCACCTATTCTAGCTTTTAATCATATCACCCTTTATTAAAAGACCTTTCCTTTCTTTCCTTTCTAACTTCTAATCATGCCACCTACCTAAAAAAAGAGGAAAGAAAAGAGAGGGGGGAGGAGAAGCAAATCAGAACAAAAAAAAAATAGAAATCATCCATCCATCCTTTCTTGCCCGTTTCAATACTTTTAATTGCTATGCTTTAAGAGAAAGAGAGGGAGAAGGAAAAGCAAATCAAAACAATAATAACAAATAGGAAAAAAAAAATCTAATCATCGTCTCTTGCCCAGTTCAATATTTTAATTGCTATGCTTTTTTTTTTTTACTTGCGTTGCAAATTCCTCTCTTAGATCTTTATCTCTGTCTACGTTTGCTTCTTGGATGTTCAGTCTAGGTATTCCTCCCACCTCTACCCTCTTCCACTGCTTAATTTCTGAGATTTCTACCCAGATCCCTGTCCCCCTTTCAAACACATCTTCCAATGGGTTTTTTTTCTTATAAGGAGAAATTAGAGGCTGGAACTTAGAACCAGGATATACTGAAAATTGAGTAGAAATCCTCAGTGCAAACCTCTGAATACCTTTCAGTCAAGTGGACAGAATGGATCAAACAATTGATAAAATTGACAGAACAGGTTCTAATGAAGTTATAAAACAAGAACAAGCTGCAGTAGATGTCCATGAAATTAATATAAGAAGGATTTAAATATTATATAAATAGATTTGATGGATGACTGGTTCTCTTCAGGACATAAATAGATATTAAAGCAAGAAGCTGATTTGGATATTGGTTTTTCCTTCTGGACATTTGAAAGAGCTCATCTAAGATTTGGAAAGACTTATTTTAGAAGTGACAAACAAAAGAATAATTTTTATTGAGAAAAAAAATTGCTAAAGTTCCCAAGGATTTTCAGTTTCAAACACAGATGAGCAGCAAACTACTTCTGGGACTATTTTTGAAGGTGTTAAAGAATAATTTTAACAAAATCAGAGAAGATTTATAAGATCAGCTTATTCAACCAGGGTTAAAAGAATAAAACAATTATATTTAGTTGCCCTTAATGGACTTCTGCTGACAAAGATGATTGA
The DNA here is from genome assembly GCF_009769535.1 of Thamnophis elegans. Classification (NCBI taxonomy): domain Eukaryota; kingdom Metazoa; phylum Chordata; class Lepidosauria; order Squamata; family Natricidae; genus Thamnophis; species Thamnophis elegans. The sequence continues at coordinate 20,506,603 of NC_045555.1, read as the reverse complement.
TTGATGCATTTGGGCTTTGTTTTCCTTATGAGCCGAGGTGGCGCAGTGGTTAAATGCAGCACTGCAGGCTACTTCAGCTGACTGCAGTTCTGCAGTTCGGCTGTTCAAATCTCACCGGCTCAGGGTTAACTCAGCCTTCCATCCTTCCGAGGTGGGTAAAATGAGGACCCAGACTGTGGGGGCGATATGCTGACTCTGTAAACCGCTTAGAGAGGGCTGAAAGCTCTATGAAGCGGTATATAAGTCTAACTGCTATTGCTATTGCTATTGCTATGACTTATGGGGAGAAGAAAGATTATGATTATTTAGCGATGGTGATAAGTTATAAAATGTTTTTACCTGATGGGATGAAACAGGAAGCTACTTGGGTTTTTTGTTTTCTCATTCCCTTTTCCTTCTTTTCTATTGAGCATCCCTTTTATTTCTTTTGTACCTCTTCTGTTGTATGTTTTGTAATTTATATTGTCTTCATTTATAATACTTTATAAAGTATTGTCTTCATTTATAATACTTTATTTTATAAAAAATGTTATTCTAGTCTTAGACTAGAATTTAAATAAACAATCATTACATGCAATCAACAAATACTATGATCACCTACTTACATACACCCAATTTCAAATATATGCTCTCTGTTTGTATGTATTAATTATTTCTCTGGCAGAACAGTGAGCTTATTATACTTTTATTCTTAGCATGCAAAATTTTGTGACTATACTGGTAGCCTTAGGGCATCTGTCTCAGAAAATAAGTTATATAAAAACCCATCAGAAAAACAAGGAGTTTTTTTAATTAAAGGTCAAAGCAGCCTTGGTCTCAAGCCAGAACAAAATTCACAATATATTAAAATACCCCATGCTGTATAGGTTCTATTATCCAGCCACAAATGGTTATCATCTTTGAAATTTTGGGATTTGATTAAATCTGTCTTTTAGCATTACTGAGGATAAGTCAGGGAGATGGGCTTTTGAGATGGGCAATGGCTCTTGTGCCATCTCTGATGGCACAAGAGCCATTGCCCTCAGGAGGGACTTGGGGGGGTCATGCATGTGTGGGGGCTCATGTCTGCATGCGCTGGGGGGGTGTCAGCTCATTCTGGGTGACATCACCTGATAATCTCCTTAGCCTTGTCCAAGACTTTCTGAATGAGCAACAGATTGTGGAGGAACGATCATGTTCTAATCTAGATTTACTAATTTATGCTGTAAGATTCTCATGACCACTGGGTGGCAACAGAGAAGTATAGGAAAGTTGATTGCTGCCCTCAAGTGGCTATCCATATATCTACGGTTCAGACATGCTGATTATTGCCAAGTTTATGCAAGCTTAACAATCACATCAAGTCCATTCAAACATGAGTCAGTTTTTCCCTTTGTAATCTGATCTTTTCAATTACATTTCTCTGCATGACTAAACCTCTTCAACTAAATCCAACCTAAATCACTCAACATCCTTAACTCATATATTCAGGGCATATTCAGTTGAGACTATTCATTTTATTTTTTTTACCATTTTATACTTTGCACACTTCTAAATTCTCATGGCCTTCGATGTAGATGTATCTCTAGATCCCACAATCCTCATTTCTACAAAATGGACAGAAAATACATCTTGTACAAAGCCATTTCTTTTGACAAACACTCATTCCTTACAGCAAACCACATACTGCCTATCTTTCTTGGGCATTTGCACCAGGGGTGGGTTCCAGCTACTGCTACTGCCGGTTCCTCAGGGATGCACAGCGCATGCTGGATGCGCACTATGCATACATGTGCAGTGCAAAAAAAAATTGCTGCTCTGCACAAGCGAAACAAGGAGAACCAGTTTGAGGGTGTGGCAGGCCTGGATTGCTGCTGGTTCCAGCGACCCAGGCCACCAAGTTACTATCGGTTCAGCTAAACCGGTCTGAACCGGTAGGAATCCATCTCTGATTTACACCTCTTATCCTTTAGGAAGCATTCTACCAAGATACAGAAATTCCTTTACTTGTTCTAATACTTCATAACTCAGACATAATTACTCACTCAGTTTTCCCTGTCAAACACAACTACTTTGAGCTTCGGTATCTTCATTTTTATAAATCATTAGAGTTCATGTCATTATCTCCATATAAAAATATTTATGTTCCTGACTAGTGATTGGCACATTACAAATGTCGCTACAAATGCTCCCTATATATTTATTCATAATTAAGCCAACAAAATCCAACACTTATTATTGCCTTTCTCTCTGTTCAGTGTTGAACCATTTGCTCAGCACTTCATCTGTTCTGATGCATTATTTATTTCCATCATGCTCTGCTTTGATACCTACAAACATCAAAATTGTGCAAATCATGGTAGACCTTTATGATAGTTTGTGGAGATTAAAACTTTAAAGGAACAGCATAGAAAGAGTATTGGTGCTTTTGAATTTTTCTTGGTATTGGAGAAAACTCCAGAGATTAACATGGGCAGGTCAGGAAAACAAACAAATGGATCATGGAATAAATCAATCCAGAGTTCTTTCTAGAGGTTCAAATGACCAGTCGTGAAATATCTTACTTTAGACACATTATGGGAAGATTGGAGAAGGCTCTAATGCAGTGATGATGAACCTTTCTGTCCTTGCGTGGCAAATTGTGTGTGCATGCATGATATTGTGCATGCATGTGTCCCATACCCATAATGCAATATGCCCCGCCCACCTGCACATGCACATGTGACAAACACACTCCTGTACAGGGAGGGGAATTTTAGCTCTCCCTAGACTTCGGAGGCTTTCCTCAAGCCTCTGGGATGGCCCAGAGCCCGGAGGAGGCCGTCCTCTGGGCTCCAGAGAACCTCTGGAGGCCGGAAACATGCTCCATTTTTTGCACCAGGAGGCTTCAGGGAGGGCTTCCGGAGCCCAGGGGAGGCTGTTTCGCCCTCCCAGAGGCTCAAGGAAAACCTCTGGAGCCTGAGGAGGGCGAAAACAGGACTTCCATGTTCCGTTTTTCACCCTCCCCAAGCTGCAGAGGCTTTCCTGGAGCCTGTTGAGGACAAAAATGGCATCCCATGGCTCTCCAGAGAGGCCAAAAAGCAGCTGGCCAGCATGTGCATGCTCGCTGGAGCAGACATAGGGCAACGCCTTGTGTGGCCGCAGAGATGGCTACACATGCCACCTGTGGCACGCATGCCATAGGTTTGCCATCACGCATCTAACGGTAGGAAACAGAAGGAAAAGGAAGAGGAGGAGAAACAGCAGTAAGGTGGATGAACTCAGTTACAGAAGCAATGAGCACTGTTGGAAGACTTCAATGACCATGTGATTAAATCAAGAAAATCAATCTATGTGATCATTAGGAGTCACAAACAACTTGTTGGCACATAAACAATATCAATCAATCAATAAATCACTCAATCATTCACTCACTCAATCAATCAATCAATCAAAACTGTTTTTTATTTCATTCCACAAGCAAGAATCAATTTCACATACTATACATGCAAAACCATCCAACTATTCCAGCCTATTCACTTTAATCCTGTGGATATTTTTTCCAAACAGGCAAATAATAAAGTTTCTCACATACAGAAACTTCTTAGAAACTGTTCAAGAACAAATGCTATTATCTATACCTCCCTCCTTATCAGTTTTCAATATTCCCATCATGTTTATGGTTTTCTTCTTAGTATTATTTTTCCTTGGACATTAGCATTTGCGCCAATAATTTGAGTTCCATGTTATATTTGTTCAGAGTCAGAAGCATATAAAATATATAACTTTCTGCTGCCTGCAGGCTTCCTTTCAAAGGCTTTCTAATCCATAGAAAGCTTTTCGTTTTCTTGGTTTTTTAAAAAAAGAATACACAATTAGCAAAGCAAGGAGGTTGGCAGCGGTTGGAAATGAACTCATCAATTCTTGGTGCAGGGAAGGGTGAGAAAAAATGTTCAACTGCATTTGCAGAGGGAAAAAATGGTGTCTTAAAAGGAAACTTTAACAGCTTTCTGATCAGAGAAGCAAGCAGACTGATGGAGCATCTCCTGCAGAATTCTCCAGATCTGCCATTAATAGCTTGCTAAATTTCTGGCAAAAGAAGAATTTATAATCCAGAATTTAAGCTAAGTCCATTGCTCATCTTTAAAACATTTACAATGGTGCAAATATCTTATTTCCTAACCATAATATAAAGGTAAAGGTTTCCCTTGCACATACGTGCTAGTTGTTCCCAATTTCTAGGGGATGGTGCTCATCCTCTGTTTCAAAGCTGAAGAGCCACCGCTGTCCGAAGATGTCTCCATGGTCATGTGGTCAGCGGACTAAACACCGAAGCGTATGGAACTCTGTTACCTTCCCACCAAGGTGGTTCCTATTTTTCTACTTGCATTTTTACATGCTTTCAAACTGCTAGGTTGGCAGAAGCTGGGACAAGTAAACGGGAGCTCACTCTGTTATGTCGTGATCAAGCTGCCGAATTGCCAACCTTTCTGATTGACAAGCTCAGCATCTAGCCACCGAGCCACAACATCCCTTTTCTTACCCATATTTATCTTCAAATTCTTTACAATGATGCGAAATGGCCAAAGCAGTTCCTTAACCTCTTTTTTATGCGCCATCTGCTTCTTAGTTTAGCGAACGCTGAAATACTCTATAAGCTTAGCGACTTGATATAATGAAAGGGTGCCTTTAAGAGACGCTCACCTCTGAGCCAATTAGACAATTATTTTATTTTCATATGGGAGTGTATGGAATGCACAGAGCTTAAAAATAGCATCTTTGAGAAAAGTCCTTAGGCACAAGCATTTAAAATGGTCTCTTATGTACCTCTTCCATAATTGCTATATTACATATGAGGCAAACGCCAGTATCTTAAGGGCCCACTGAATGAATTATTAAATCCAGTTGGCTTTTCATTTTCCAATTATTGGCTATACTGAGCAAATGGATTTTATAATAGAATTGGCTATAATGAATTTGTAATATACGAATTGGCCTGGATTTTTTTAAAAATAGCTTTCCTACTGATATGTATCTTCTGTGACATCTTTTTCACTATTTTATAACTTCGATGGATTTATTAAATGCCCTATTTGAACTGGCACTTTTGCCATGTGCACGCCCACCACACACACACACACAATCACGTTTGAGACTATGCTTCAGAAGGGGAGAAGGAGAACATATTCTTTCTTCAGAATAGTCTATTTAAATTTGATGCAAATATATGAAGGAGCAGAATGTTGCTGTAGGACTGAACATTTTTATAGGCATGGATAATTTTCCTTGGACCAATTTTTGGATGAAATAAATTAAACTAGGTTTTTTCTAGGCTGTGTTTGGTTGCTATTCATTGATCTGCATTTTAAATAAAATGCCTCAATTTTATGGACTTCTGTCTATATCAATGGTTCCCAATCTTTTTTTGGCTATGTCCCACCTAAGCATCTCTAAAATCCTGATCCCTCCACATGACATATAATTCTTACTTTACTCAAAAAGTGAACTCTACTCATACGGAGGAAGCCTAAAGGCCATTAACTTGGTTTAAACAAGGTTCAAATTGCCCTGTTAAAAATCAAATTGCTCCCCTGTGGGGCGTGGGCCCCACATTGGGAACCACTGGTTCAGGAGTGGGTTCCTGCCGGCACTACTACCAGTTTGCTTGTGTGCACACTTGTGTGCACGTGCATGCACACTGCAATTAAAATTGTTCTGCGCATGTGCAGAATTGAAAACAAGATGGTGCCGCTGATGGCGCTGACTGGGGAACTGGTTTGGGTGTATGGCAGGCCCAGGTCACTGCTATTTCCAGTGACCCAGGCCGCCAAACCATTACAGGTTCAGCCGAACTGGTTCAAACCGGTAGGAACCACCACTGCACTAATCTATATCATCTCTTTCTCTCTCTTCCTCTCCTTCTGCCTCTCTCTTTCCCCCCTCTCTCTTTCTCTCTCTCACAAACTTCATCTGTTGTCTCCACTACAGTATTATGTTATCTAACTCTAGCTGTCTGTCTATCATCATTATGAATTATCTATCTATCTATCTATCTATCTATCTATCTATCTATCTATCTATCATCTATCTATCTATCTATCTATCTATCTATCTATCATCTATCTATCTATCATCTATCGATCGATCTCTACCTATCTATTTGTGCCTGCCTGCCTGCCTGCCTGCCTGCCTGCCTGCCTGCCTGCCTGCCTGCCTGCCTGCCTATCCTATCTATCTATCTATCTATCTATCTATCTACTATCTATCTATCTATCTATCTATCTATCTATCATCTATCATCTATCATCTATCACCTATCATCTATCTATCGATCTCTACCTATCTATTTCTGTGTCTGCCTGCCTGCCTGCCTGCCTGCCTGCCTGCCTGCCTGCCTGCCTGCCTGCCTGCCTGCCTACCTACCTACCTATCTATCTATCTATCTATCTATCATTGTTCATCTGTCTATCTATCATCTTTCTAGTCTATATCATCTTCCTACATACCTACCTATGGCTACAAAGGCTAATTAAAATGGCCAAAAGAACTAGTCAGACCTCGAAGTTGTGTATCTATTAAGCAACTCACAACAGTAACAAAAATAGTAACTTTTATAGTTTAAAACAACTACAGCTTCAAAGGAAGTATTCTAAATCTTCAGCAGAATTGTGATAAAAGTTTATAGATGTATAAATACAGTATAAATTAGATGGCAATTTCATCATACTTTTATTAGGGTATTGACTAGATGAGGAATCTTCTCAATCAGAACCTTAAATCAAAGTGTGCCCACCAGCAGCAAGCAAGAGATCCCCCCCCCCCAAGTGCACTTGATTCTGAAGACTGAAGATGATTAGAGGGCTGGAGACTAAAACATTTAAAGAATGGTTGCAGGAATTGTGTGTGTAGTGTATTCAAAAGAAGACTAGGGGATAACAGTGTTTCAATATTTGAGGGACTGCTACAAAGAAGAGGGGGTCAACCTATTTTCCAAAGTACCAGAAGGCAAAACAAGAAGCAATGGATGGAAATTATCTAAGGGAGGGCTGACAAACTCCTGGCCCTTGGACCGGATGCATCATGCGCTGGCAATCCCACGCCCGGTTTAGCGAAGGGGGGGAAAAGTCCTGATACGTTACATGATGCCGCTGCGATGCCATGAGTTTGATACCCCTGATCTAAGGAGAAAAGTGACCTAGAACTAAGGAGAAATTTCCTGACAGTAAGAACAATCAACCAGTGGAACAGCTTGCCTTCAGAAGTTGTATGTACTCAGACTCCGAGCACGTACTACCACATGTGGTGGATGTGCCCAAAAGCAAAAACATATTGGACAAAAATATGTACTTGGATAGAAAAAATGATAAAGGAACATATAGATTTAAAACCAGAAATATTTCTGTTGGGTATCATACCAGAAAAATGTAATAAACGCACTATGTATCAGAGGTGGGTTCCTCCCAATTTGGACCGGTTCAGTTGAACGGGTAGCGGTTTAGTGGCCTGGGTTGCTGGAACCAACAGTGACCCAGGCCTGCCACCCCCCCGAACCAGTTCTCCTACAGGTTCTCCTACATCTTGATTTTCAGTTCTGCGCATGGATAGAACAATTGTAATTGCACAAGTTAAATTTATTTCTTTTTTAATGTTTTGCACATGTGAAGACCTATTTTTGTTCAAATGTGCACACGCGTGCACAAGAGTGAAGCGACCATATGGGCGCAAAATTTTGTTTGCACTGAACCAGCAGTAATACTGGAAGCAACCTACCTCTACTATGTATTTAATATTATATGTGTTAACAGCGGCCAGAATTGTATTTGCACAACTTTGGAAAGGTGCGGAGATCCCTACAGATGAGAAGATAATAATAATAAAAAAAACTAGAATGTGCTGAAATTAGATTAACACTTGAAATAAAAGAGAAGAAAGATACGGAATGTTTTGAAACGTGGGATTCGTTTTATCAAAGGTTAAATAACAGAAACAGAAGTTAGAACATTTAAACTTATAAAAGAAGGATTAATTTGACCATGAGGGTTTATATATGTTTATTATTAATAAAATTTGGTATTAACAATTAAGTAGAATATTATGTTGAGAAAATACTGTTACTATGATCACTATTATGATGATGATGACAATTGCTCAAACTAACTGTCACCAGACAACACACTGTTTATATAGAAATCGAAACCGTTGCTCTTTCTTTATATAGCAAAAATAAAAATAAAGAGAAGTTGTATATACTACATCACTAGAAGCTTTTAAGAAGGGACTGGACAGCCATTGTCTATAAGGATACAGGATCTCCTGCTTGAGCCGGGTGTTGGACTAGAAGACCTCCAAGATCCCTTCCAATCCTGTTACTCTGTCATTCTGTTACTCTTAGTAGGAGCAGCAGTGTGAAGAAGGAGAAGCCCCAGTTGGAACAGCAAAGAGGCCAGAGATATTACTAGTGAGGCTGTGGATTTCAAAGGGTCTCTAAAGTTGATGAAAACACAATGCTTTCACCACTAACGAATTAGAAATCATGGGGCACAGGCTTTCTAATTCTGTCTTAGGCACCAGGTTATCTAGGTGACCTTCGGCCTGTCACTCTCTCTTGGCCCTGGGAAGGAGGCAATGGCAACCCCACTTCTGAAACTTTAGGGACTTGTCCAAGTAGTTACCAGGAGTCAAAGCATCTCCATCATCACCACCAACAGCCAAATAAATTAGAAAGCTGCCAGAATCACAACCGATCTCAATTCTGTTTGGTTACTCAGATCTGGAGAAAGTTTGTTTTGATCTTTTCACTCTTTCAGTTTAAAGAATTAAGGGCTGTTATATTTATTGCATAATGTTGTTCAAAGTAATAATCACTATGGAAATATAAGAAGAGGCATCCCAACACATGGGAGACAAGAGCATCAATTGCAAATATATCTATTCATATGCCTGCTTCCAATTGAAATAGTCATTCTTGGTGAATGAATCCCCCCCTCTCCATTCCAAGTAATACCCCAACGAAAATGAAAGAAGACTCCATGGCTTGAAGTTCCTCAAAGTTCCATTTTATTAAAGATGTCATATTGGCACATCTGGGAAAACACAAATCTGAAAGCTTCCAGATTTCCCCCCCCCAAATGAAAGACCAAGCCAGTGGTGAAATTCAATTTTTTTACTACCAGTTCTGTAGGCGTGGGGTCCTGTGACTGAGTGGGCGTGGCCAACTCAGTGTCACTCATGGCCATGCCCACTCAGTCACATGCCCACCACCACCACCAAGTCACATCCACAGAACCCGGTAGAAAAAAAATGTGTGTATGAGTCCATTCACAGCGAAGCTGCTGCTCCCATTATGGTCCCCCCTGGCTCCCTCCCTCCCAGGGGTCGAAATACCTTAAAGGGATAGGCTGCAGCAGCTCTGCTGTGAATGGAGGGATAAACGTTTTGATTGGGTGGGCGGGTTGAACAGCCAGAAGAAGTGAGCGGTGACAGGGCAACCAGACAGGTGTGGGCGGGGCCACCAGGGATTTTTGTCATCGGTTCGGAGAACTGATGCCAATTGTTCCTGCCAGTTTGGTCAAACCGGGAGGATTTCACCACTCGTCCATGCCCCTGCCCAGTATCCACATGTCCGTCACATGGTCCAATCAAAGCACCGTCCCAACTGGAGATGCCTCCCAGTCACACCCCTTCAGGTGCAGGGCAAGATGTCCTTGACTCTCTGAGAAAGAAATGTTATTATGACTATATATCTCCCATACTCTGTATAATCTCCCCTCCCATTTTCCCACAGCCTTGAATGTGGCAGGCCTGAAGGCCCAGTTCCAAAAATGGCTTCCAGGCCTCTCTCTCCCTCCCTCCTCCCCCTTTCTCTGTGGGTGCATGCTTCCTCTTGACTGCCTTGCCTAACTAAATGAAATGAAATAAAAGGGAACACTATGAGCCACACAATATGTAACATTGGTTCTAAAATTTCACTTTAAAGCTGGAAAACGTGATTGACTCCTTGAGGCTTTGGGCAAGTATGTGAGATGAATGATCTGCCTTAAATGCAATTGTCCTGGGACTTTCTGAAACCACAACACAATACCAAACTTGTAACTTTCAGATAAAACTCACAGGGCTAAAATCTAAATCATTGGAATGTAATATTATTTAAAAAAATGACTGCTCTGTCCTAACATCAAAGCCCTTTATTCTATCCCCCCCCCTTTTTTTGACAGAATGGCAAGTAATGTTTGTCCTTTGTTTAGAAAGACAAAGGAATAGTTTCAGAATAGGAATTGCCACAAGCCCTTCTCATTTTAATTACAAAGCTGCACAGAGTCTGAGAAAACTGAGACAGGAAGAGTAATTAGCTTGTGGAATTAGCTGTCCAAAGTGGTGGTGATCATCATATTAGATGTTTAAAACTGGATTTAAATGTAAGGGGAAAGTCTTGCTGGCTGTTAGGCACGAAACCTACATAAAATGTAGATGTTCATGGACTGAGACACTATCTCACTGCACCTCGGCATATGGCATATTTGTGCTGATTTCATAATGGTCTCCTTCTTGGGCCACTAAACTGTAGCAGATGATAGCAGTGCTGGAGCTCCATGGGGGATCCAATGCTGTCTGTTTCTTATTTGTGCGTATGATTTGCTGTTGTCCTTCTGCTGCCTTACCCCGATGCTCTCTTCTCATTTCCTTACCAATGAGATTGATCTTTCTCATCCGTTTCACAATTCCTGTACAAAAGATGCTGGCTTTGATTTCCACATGCAGGGAAGCACTTTGCACGAACTCCTGTTTTAGCCTTTCTCCCAGCCTCTGGGCTGAAGGGAGTCATTCTTTCCCTTTGCTCTCTACACCTAAGGGTTGTACATTGCATGGTTGCAGCTGTTGATGAGCCGTGGTGCTGGAGTGGTTGAGTGCGGTAGTGCAGGCTACTTCTGCCACCTGCCAGCTGCCTGCAATTTGGCAGTTCGAATCTCACCAGGATCAAGGTTGAACTTACCCTTCTGAAGTGGGTAAAATGAGGAACCAGATTGTTGGGGGCAAAGGCTGATTCTGTAAACTGCTTAGAGAGGGCTGTAAAGCACTGTGCAGTGGTATATAAGTCTAAGGACTATTGCTATAGTTGGAAAAAGCACTTGGTTTCAAAATTCATCATAGCAATATCACAGCTTTCAAAGGGAGTTTATATATACAGAAACAATAGTGTCACAATGGCCCAAGCAGGTTTTTTCCTCAATGTACCTTCAGTTTTCTGGTAGCGGAACCTAACAGAAGCACATAGCATAATCTGAAAATGTCAGAGGAGAAAGTTTCCCTTTTCTGGCAATTCCAGGATATATACATATATATAATATAACAGTACTGATAGTACCATTTTATACTGCAGTGGTGCAGAATAAAGTACCACTTTATAAAGTATCACTTTACACTCAAGTGGACACAGAGACTCAGTGGCTAAGACACTGAGCTTGTCAATCAGAAAGGTCAGCAGTTCAGCAGTTCGAATCCCTAGCGCCACATAACGAGCTCCGGTTACTTGTCCCAGCTTCTGCCAACCTAGCAGTTTGAAAGCACGTAAAAAATTCAAGTAGAAAAATAGGAACCACCTTTGTGGAAAGGTAACAGTGTTACGTGCACCTTCGGTGTTTAGTCATGCCAGCCACATGACCACAGAGATGTCTTTGGATAACGCTGGCTCTTCAGCTTTGAAACAGAGAAGAGCACCACCCCCTAGAGTCAGGAATGACTAGCACATATGTGTGAGGGGAACATTTACCTTATACTGCAGTGGTGAGGCCACACTTGGAATACTGTCCAGTTCATGATACAAAAAACCATATAATGAACAATTGAGGGAACTAGGTGTGCCTAGTCTAATGAAGAGAAGAACTGGGGTGACATGACAACAGTCTTCCAGTACTTGAAGAGTTGTCACAGAAGAAAAGGGGGTAAACCTATTCTCCAAAGCATCTGAGGGGAGGACAAGAAGTAATGAGTGGAAGATCATTCAAGAGAAATCCAATTTAGAACTAAGAAGAAATTTCCTGGCAGTGAGAACAATTAACCAATGGAACGGCTTACCATCAGAAGTGGTGGGTGCTCCATCACTGGATATTTTCAAGAAGAGAATGGACAACCACTTGTCCAGAATAGCAATAGCATGCAGACTTATATACTGCTTCACAGTGCTTTACAGCCTCTCTCTAAGAAGTTTACAGAATCGACATATTGCCCCCAACAATCTGGGTCCTCATTTTACTGACCTCGGAAGGATGGAGTCAGTCTGCTGAATTGAACTGCCGAACTGCTGGCAACCAGCAGAAGTAGCTTGCAGTACTGCATTCTAATCACTTGGTCACCATGGCTTTTGGTATAGAAAGTCTCCTGCTTGAGCAGGGGGTTGGACTAGAAGACCTCCAAGGTCCCTTCCAACCCTATTATTCTATATTCTATAGGATAGAGCTGTCAGATCTGACATGCAAACATCTGCAGGACCACTTAGCACTGGTGGGATTCAATTTTTTTTACTACCGGTTCTGTGGGTGTGGCTTGGTAGGTGTAGCTTGGTGGATGTGAAAGCGGAAGGATACTGTAAAATCTCTATTCCTCCCCCCCCCCCACTCCAGGGGAAGGTTACTGCAAAATCCCCATTCCTATTCAGCTAGGACTTGGGAGGCAGACAATAGATGGGGCGGGGCCATTCAGAGGTGGTATTTACTGGTTTTCTGAACTACTCAAAATTTCTGCTACTGGTTCTCCAGAACTTGTCAGAACCTGCTGAATGCCACCTCTGCCACTTAGTGTTTTCAAGGTGGTTGGTTGGGTGAATTGGATTATTTGGGCCTCAGTTTAACCCCTTGAGAGTTAATTAATTGAATTAATGGAACTCTTCCAGGTGCATTTCTATTAACCTGATTTTCTTGGAGAAAGGACTGCATCTACTGATGTAGGAGAAGAGGACAGTAAACATGCACCCCTCACTTCCCCACCTACTCCCCAAAGTAGTAGAATCCAGGACTGTTTTACTTTTTCAAAACTCTACATCTTGAGTTGCTGCTGTCAGAACTCAGCACTCTTCACTTACATAAAAGTTGACAGTCGCCAATTTTATGCCCTTCATACTAGGAAGAATGCCTGAAAGAAGGTTGCCTTTCCAAGAGATAAAATTCCTCCATCTTGAATCAGACTGTCTGCAGATTTTAATTAGTTCAAGTTAAAGCCTATATAAATGTTGTGGTTGTTTAGGATATAGGATTCTAGATGGTCTTTCTGTATTTCAAGAGTTTTTCTGTACTGCTCCTTTGAGATTCTCTGATTCTTTTTTACCTTCTTTGTCTTAATTCTGTTGTGCTTTCTTCATACTGTTATTATTTTCATTTGTCATGATTAGTCAAAGCATCCAAGAAATAAATCTAAAGACCCTATGAAACTTTGCACCCCAATCCAAGCTAGCAGTAACTCCCTTAGAACTCAAGATAGTTGCCTTGTACAAACCAGGGCATCTCTCACCAGAGTTCCAAAATCTAAGCCACCAGGCACGTCTCCACTTTTCCAGAGTAAAACTGGGGGGAAACTTCATTTTGCCCTCCTGAAAACAGAATTTTGTTTGGTCCAAAGTCAACATCAATCCATTGATCTGAAACAGGGATGTCAAATTGGATTTCTTTGAGGGCCGGATCAGCATTGCGGTTGTCAGAATTGTCTGCTATAACATCTTGCCTGTCAACGACTTCTTCAGCTTCAACCACAATAATGCACGGCCAAACAATCAATACAAACTCAAGGTAAACCACTCCAAACTCGATTGCAGAAAATACGACTTCAGCAACAGAGTAGTCAACGCCTGGAATCCTCTACCTGATCTGTTGTTACATCCGCTAAACCCCACAGCTTCAATCTCAAACTGTCTACTGTGGACCTCATCCCATTCTTAAGAGGTCTGTAAAGGGTGAACACATGTGCACCAGTGTGCCTACCATGCCCATCTTACTGTTCCCATTTATCTGTATTTACTTCCTTTGTTCATGTTTAAGTTCATACCTATACTTGTTATCTTGTACATGTTTGACAACTAAATAACTGAATAACTGAATAACTGAATAACTGAATAACTGAATAACTGCATAACTGAATAACTGAATAACTGAATAACTGAATAACTGTATAACTAAATAACTAAATAACAACGCAATAACTCAATAACTCAATAACAACTAAATAACTAAATAACAACTAAATAACTAAATAACAACTAAATAACTAAATAACTGTAGTTCTCCTCTGCTGGCTGGCTAAGGGGGGAGGGGTGCAGATGGGATGGATGTCTCCTGCAGCACCCTGCTGGTCAAAATGGCAGAGACAGCCTGGATGGCCTCCTGTGGCACTCTGCTGGCCAAAATCTCCTTTGCAAACTGCACTGATCACCAGTTTGCTTCATTATCAATTCACAATGCTGGTAATGACTTACAAAGTCTTACTTGGCATGGGGCCTGGATATTACAGAAACCACCCCTTCAGGGGTGGGTTGCTGCCAGCATTAGCAAAAAAAATTGCGCTCGCACACTCGAATCTGAATCTAAAAATGTCTGCACATGCGCAAAATGTTTAAAAAAGGAAAAAAAAGATTTCTGCAATGAAAATTGTTCTGCGCATGCGCAGAACTGAAAATCAAGATGGTGGCCCCATAGGAAAACCAGTTTGGGGGCATGGCAAGCCTGGGTTGCTGCCATTCCATCGACCCAAGCTGCCAAGTTACTACCTATTAGGGCGAACCATGAAGATGTAGAGGCTGCAAGAGGACTCAATTGCTTGTGAGTTGATGCTCTGTCATGTTAATTATTTTAATTTGTTTTAACCTGGGAGCTACTCAGAATCACGTAAGCAAGACAGGTAGCTATATAAATTGAAAAATAATAAATAAAACACATTCTTCTTCATGCCAACATTTCCGAAAAGTGAAAACCAATATAAAGTTTTAGTGGATACAGTTTATTACGTATGTATGTAGGTATGTATGTATGTATGTATGTATGTATGTATGTATGTATTTATGTATTTATTTATTTATTTATTTATTTATTTATTATTTATTCTCAATTTTGCCCTGATGTGGGTTTTTTTTTTTTAAACTGGAAAAAAATTATTGGCCTCCTTCTTGTAACCTGAATTTCTTACATTACTTTAATAAAGTAATTTTCCCTGATGCATTTTGTAACATAAAACACCCTGAAGGAGTTTCTGGGATTAAAATCAACATTGATAAAACTATCCTCAACATGTTGCATTATTTGTAAGATGCGAACATCCATAATATCCACTTTTTATATGCTCCGGGGTGGCTGTTGGCAGGATGGGAAGAGTTTTGGAATCATAAGGCAGTGCTTAATAGCACTATATGTTTTATTGCTGTTCAGAGCTTTTACAAATGACTTTGGTATGAACATGAAGCAGTGTTGGGCAGCAAACAGACAAGAAGAAATGATCTGGAAAAGTTTCTTGCAGAAGAGTATTGCTGCTGTGCTTTGGTGAGGGATATTTGTGCAACATCATTTACAAACTGCCACTTGAAATCCTTTACACATCCCTAGTATATTTTTAGCTTTAATTTTGTGCAGAATTAAAGTGAACCGAATATCCAAAATACATACATACATTTAGATCTGAACCAGAGATATTTTGTTGGGCATTCTACTACCGATAAAGGTAAGGTGCCCCTCGCATGTATGTGCTAGTCATTCCCGACTCTAGGGGGCACTGCTCATCTCGGTTTCAAAGAGCCAGCACTGTCTGAAGACGTCCTCCGTGGTCATGTGGCCAGCATGACTAAACGGCAAGGGCGCACGGAACGCTGTACCTTCCCCCAAAGGTGGTCTCTATTTTTTCTACTTGCATTTTACATGCTTTCAACCTGCTAAGTTGGCAGAAGCTAGGACAAGTAATGGGAGCTCACTCTGTTACGTGACACTAGGGATTCGAACTGTTGAACTGCCAACCTTTCTGATCAACAAACTCAGCATCTTAGCCACTGAGCCACTGTGTCCCTCATTCTATCAGATACATATGATAAAAAGATTACATACTTGATCTCGCATATTCTAACTGCAACTAGAATTAAATTTGCACAACAATGGAAAGACAAGGTAATCCTGTCTAAGGGGAATGTAATTAAGAAAATATTAGACTATTAGACAGAGATGGACAAACTAACACTTGCTACTAAGGTTAAAGAAGAAACTGAATACTTTTTGATATGGGGCATATTTTATCAATGGTTAGATAATAGAAGTTAGAAAGGAGGAGATATAATTGGAGGAAATGGTAAAGAGGAGAGTTATTAAAAATATGATGTCAAATGTTAGCTATTAATGTTATCATATTATTGTTATTATATTATTAATATGATGGCAAAGGAATTATAACAACAAAGATTTAATATGATTAAAAGGTAAAGGTAAAGGTTCCCCTTGCAGAACTAAACAAACTAAATAAAACTCCAGACTTAGATAGCATTAGTTGGAATTGTATTTGCCCTTCTTGGTACTGGTTCCTACTATAATGCGATATACTTTCTCTTAATAAACTATGACACATTTAACAGCTTGCTTTGGTAGGAATGGTAGAAGTTACATGAAAATCAAAAGGAGTCCCAGCTCATAAACTGTTCTAGTGGGTAAACTCCAGCTAGATGTTATTAGCCACTGGATCCTGGCATTAAAAAAAGGCATTTTAGGAGAAGGAGGAGCCACATTGTGATGTCACAATGTGTGGTCTCGATACTCCGAGACCGCCATTGAGACTTTTGCCACTGGACAGTCCATTGAGACCTAAACCATCCCATAGAGATGGTGATCAGGAAGACAAAGCCTGTGCTGGTCTCAGGGACATCGCAAAGTCCCTGATAGACCCAAGGGAAGTGCTTCAAGCCGGTGGTAACAGGCAGCTCTCAGGCTGATGAAATTGGGATGCTCTGGAAGGAAGGAAGTGAAAGAGAAAGTGAGTTCCATCTGGTGAGGTATTTTTTCTATTTTCCTAAAGACTGCCCAAAGAAATGTTTCTTTAAAGCCAAATTAGATCCTTAAGCAAAAGAACTGAGCAGCGAAAATAACCCTAATTGGATCACTGTGGAAAGTTTTTTTCCTTTGCAACTATTTTTTGTGAATTGAAGTGCTCGCAATGTTTTCATCTCTCCTCTTAAAGTGAACGGATCAATTTTTTTTTCTTCTGCTTTTTGTTGCTTTATTTTTTGACTTCTGGATTAAACCTTCCTTCTTATTTTAACAATTCTTCCTATTACTTGTTATTAAATCTCACTAAAAGAAATCTAAGAACTTTGTTTCCTATAAGCCAGAGATAAATATTAGAAGGTGAAAAATTAACACTGCCACTCAGAGGTCAGAGGCTGAGGTTTTTGAAACAACATATCTTTTTTCTTTCCTTATTTGACTTCACTAACTTTGTAGCTGAAGGGTTTGTTAGCAGAAACTGATAAAGAACCAAGGACACAAATTGTTTTCATAGGTGCCTCTGAGAATTATTTGGCAGGGAAAGAAAGGGGGGGACAGAACGCTTTCCTTTGAAGAGCATAAAAGAACTTGTGTTCAAGTCAATTTAAAATAAAAATAAAAGAGGCCTGGAAGGCTAGAGTGGCAGTTGCTATTAGTTTTTTTCTTTTTTCTTTTCTTTTTTTGAAAACATGGATCAATATTCAGATGAGGAAACCTTAAAATTCCAAATATCTTGGCTGGAATTCAAAATCTATGGAAGGATATGGGAGAATTGAGAAGAAGTTGGAAAGACTAGTCTTCCTCATAGCAAAAGATGATGGGGTTGGAGTCCCAAAAAGTAAAGGGGAGAATGAAAATATAGAAGATAAAGATAAGACAATAGATGAATTTATTATTAAAGCAAATGTGGGTGAAAGTGGAAAGAAGGGAATATTGAAAAGGGAATTCAATGAATTGGAGCTCTACCCCAGATTCCAGGACACAGAAGAAGAAAAAATACTAATGATGATAAACATAAGAAGAGAATTTTTTTTCAGAAGCAAGATTGACAACCAAAGACAAGCTAATTTTAGTAGCAACTGGTGGGCAACGAGATTATCTGAGAGACCCTTCAAGCAACAAAGTGCAGAGAGAAGCCTATAAAAACCTTATAAAGGAGATAAAAAGAAGACTGACACCACAATTGGCAAGAGAGATAAGACTGTTTTGTTACTGGAAAGATACAGGTTGACAATGAAAGTTGATAATAAAAAATTAGTTGATTTTGGTGATTAATAAGTAGGTAGTCATATATACTGCATTGGCAATCTAGTAAAAGAAATTTGGATATAAATTGTAAAATTGTGACTTTGGAAAAAGACCTATACATTTTATTAACAATTTTTATTTAGATCTTGTTATAAAGGTGTAAGGTTTTTTTTGGGGGGGGGGCTCTGATGAGAGGAGATGGGGCATAAATAGTAAATGATTTTTAGCCAATTATAATAACAACAAGGAATGTCAATGGACATTGTTTAACAATATATACATTCTATGATATTGGCAAAAGTAACTTTGATATAAATCCTAAACAGTGAGTTCAAAGTCCAGAGAAAAGTCTATAAAAACCTTATAAAGGAGATTAAAAAGAAGTCTGACACCACAATTGGCAAGAGAGACAAGACTGTTTTGTTACTGGAAAGATACAGGTTGACAATGAAGTTGATAATAAAAAATCAGTTGATTTTGGTGATTTTGTAACTCTTGGATTGTTTTAGATTTTTATTAAATGTTTATTCGCTAACAATTAATTAACTATATAACAATAAGGAAATGATAATGGATACAGCTTAATGATATATACATGTATGGTAATCTAGCAAAAGAAATTTGGATATAAATTGCAAATTGTGACTTGGGAAAAAGACTTATAAAATTTTATTAACAAATTTTTATTTAGATCTTGTTATAAAGGTGTAAGGTTTTTCCTTGGGGGGGGGGGTGGTCTGACAAGAGGAGATGGGACATAAATAGTAAATGATTTTTAGCAATTATAATAATAACAAGGAAATGTTAATGGTCATTGTTTATCAATATATACATGCTATGGTATTGGCAAAAGTAACTTGGATATAAATTCTAAACGGTGAGTTGGAAAAAAGGGGGGTAGTTTTAGAAACTTTATTAATTGACTTATTTAAAAGATGCTATAAAGGTGTAATGTTATTGGAGGATTTTTTGAAATAGCTAATGAATGCCATTATGTGGTTGTGTCTTTATGTATGAATGATTTGAGGTAAAAGCATGTCAAATAATTGTAGTCAAATGAGAATTGTGGTACATTGATAGTAAGATATACAAAGGTTTTGATTTGAAGTGTATAATCTAATATGAACTATAAGTAATGACTGTGGAAGAAATGCACAAAGTTATCTGTAACCAATCGACACACTTTCTACAAGATGTAATGAAGGATTATACTTTTTTGTGTTTTTTTTCAATTAAAATAAAATAAAATTTTTTTAAAAGGCATTTTAAAAGGGCATTTAGGTCTATGGCAGTGATGGTGAACCTTTTGTAAAGGCGTGCCAAAATTGTGTGTGCATGCACGATTGTGCGCATGCATGTGCCCACACCCACAATGGAATGTGCCCCATCCCCATGTGCATGCGCACGGAACCCTCCGTGTATACTTGCGCAACCTCTCTGTGCATACACGCGCATCCCCCGTGTGAGGGTTTTTCCCCCCCACCCTTCCTGGCTCTGGAAGCTTTCCTGAAGCCTGGGGGAGGGTGAAAATGGTCTTCCCTGGCCCTTCAGAAGGCTGGAAATCAGCTGGCCGGTGCGGACATGCACACCAGAGCTGACAGTTCGTGTGCTGGCAAATATGGCCATAGGTTCACCATCATGGGTCTATGGCAATGTTATACTTTAAAGTTGAACGGCTGAAACCTGTTGTTGTTTTTAAGAAAGTTTTTTTTTTAAGAAAGCTTTTCCAGATTGGTAATTTGATGGGTGCTCAATTGTAAGGGGTAGAATAGAACAGAACAGAACAAAATAGAATACAATAACAGAGTTGGAAGGGACCTTGGAGGTCTTCTAGTCCTGCTTCCTGCTTAGGCAGGAAACCCTATACCGTTTCAGACAAATGGTTATCCAACATCTTCTTATAAACTTCCAGTGTTGGAGGGTTCACAACTTCTGGAAGCAAGTTGTTCCACTGATTAATTGTTCTAACTGTCAGGAAATTTCTCCTTAGTTCTAAGTTGCTTCTCTCCTTCATTAGCTTCCACCCATTGCTTCTTGTCCTACCCTCAGGTGCTTTGGAGAATAGCTTGACTCTCTCTTCTTTGTGGCAGTCCTGACATATTGGAACACTGCTATCATGTCTCCCCTAGTCCTCCTTTTCATTTAACTAGACAAAGCGAGTTCCTGCAACCGTTCTTCATATGTTTTAGCCTCCAGTCCCCTAATCATCTTTGTTGCTCTTCTCTGCACAGAGTCTCAACATCTTTTTAACATAGTTACATGTTACTACTATTGAGCAAGGTATCACATATACTGTACCTGTGCATTTTGTTTTTCTTGCCTAAATGTAGAACCTTACTTTTGTGATGGTGATGGTGATGGTTGTTATTGAAATAGTTTTCTTCTTGGAGAGTGTTATTATTATTATTATTGGTTATTTGGTTGTGTTACAATTTTATGTTATCTTTTTACCATTCATAAGCTGCATTGAGATTTTGGAGGGACAGTAATTTATCTATTGCAATAAATAAAAAAAAGCTGTACGTTACAGAAAACAGTGGACTTCATTCCTATTGTCACTATAAGTAGTTCTCAACTTACAACCACAATTGGGATGAGAATTTCCACAGCTAAATGATGAAGTCATAAAGCATCATTTAGTAGTCACTTAGATCCCAGCACTCCCGGTTGCCATCATTGACTGGCCTGGTCATCAGCCAAGGATCCACCCCAATTCAAGCCATTCTCAACTTGGTCTATTCCACTCCCAGTCTTTTACCCTAAGATAAAGTAAAAGAGACATCACCCTGCCAACAAAAGTCCTCATAGTCAAGGCTATGATTTTCCCAGTTGCAATGTATGGCTGGGAAAGTTGGACTATAAGAAAGGCTGAGCGTCAAAGAATTGAGGCCTTTGACCTATGGTGCTGGAGAGGACTCCTGCAAGTCCCTTGGACTGCAAGGCAATCAAACTGGTCAATCCTAGAGGAGAGCAACCTTCACTGTTCTTTAGATGGCCAGATCCTGAAGATGAAACTCAAGTAGTTTGGCTACTTAATGAGAAGGAAGGACTCACTGGAGAAGAGCCCAATGCTGGGAAAGATTGAGGGCAAAAGAAGAAGGGGACGACAGAGAAGAAGGTGGTTGGATGGAGTCACTGAAGCAGTCAACATGAGCTTCAATGGACTCCAGAGGGTGGCCGAGGACAGGAAGGCCTGGAGGAAAGGTGTCCATGGGGTCGTGATGGGTCAGACATAATTTTGCAACTAACAACAAGCCTAACAAAGAAAAACTTTAGGAGTGACATGATAGTAGTCTTCCAGCATTTGAGGGTCTGTCAGAAGTGGGCTGTCAGAAGAAGGGACTGTCAGAAGAAGAGCGATTGGGGTATTCTGCAAACCACCAGAGGGCAGGACAACAAACAATGGGTCTAGTCAAAGAGAGAGTTAGTCAAAGAGAGATCCAACTTGGAACTTAGGAGAAATTTCCTGCCAGTGAGAACAATTAATTACCATATTTTTTGGAGTATAAGACGCATTGGAGTATAAGACACACCAAGATTTTGAAGAGGCAAATTTTTTAAAAACGTTTTTCCACTCTGCAGACCTTCCAAAAATGGCCATTTTTTTGCTCATTTTTGCCCTCCCCAGCCTCCAGGAGCACTCTGGAAACCTCCTAAAGCCTATGCATGGCTCTTTTTGCAAAGGAGGTGGGGTTTTGGGAGGCCAAAAATGCTGTATTCAGTATATAAAATGCACCCAGATTTTCACCCTCTTTTTTTGGGGGAAAAGGTGCATCTTATACTCTGAAAAATGCGGTAAGTGGGCCAGCTGATGATAAGCCTCCTCCATCCCAATGTGTTGAAATTCCCAGTTTAGGCTGAATATCTGAACCACCATGATTTCAAAAAGTCACTATCCAGTTTGTTGTTCAGCTGACCCAGAAACAAACTGCTGAATGTCACTTTGCTTCTGCAATTAAAAACCTCCTTTGGAACGGCTTTTCAATTTAAATCAGGAGTCTTCAAAGTTTGTAACATTAAGACCTGTGGACTTCCAGAATTCCACAGCCAGCCATGCTCAGTTTGGAGACTCCAATTTAAACTGACAGCATTTGATTTTCTCCTTTGCTGAATCTCCCAGCTGAAAAGTGAGTTTCCTTCTAACACATCTTTCTTTCTTTCTTTCTTTCTTTCTTTCTTTCTTTCTTTCTTTCTTTCTTTCTTTCTTCTTCTCCCTTCCCTCCCTCCCTCCTTTTTACTTTTACTCTTTCCTTCCTTCCTCCCCTTTTTCCTTCTTTCCTCCCCTCCTTCCTCCTCTCCTTTCCCCATTCCTTCCTTCCTTCCTTCCTTCCTTCCTTCCTTCCTTCCTTCCTTCCTTCCTTCCTTCCTTCCTTCCTTCTGTTAAAGACCAGAGAACAACATAATTTTAATAAGAGGAAGACAATGAAACTGAATATTTACTTTTATTTTAATTCATTTTATTTCTGAAGAAAAATATCCTTTCAATATAAATTGATCTAATATAAATGGAAAACAAAAATTTGCCAGAGGAATTATTATTTTATTTAAAATGGCTAAAATTAGAAATGAAGATGAGATTTTACTTTCTAGAGAATATTACATAATTGTGGTATTAAAAAAAAGAAGTCGCTGGGTTGTATGGATAAATTTTTATGGCCCAACTAGAAACAACTTTTATATTTGTCCCAAAATCTTTTGTAATTATTTTTTGAGTTATAACTTAAGCAGATAATTGTTGCTACTGATTTTAATTTGATTTTGGATCCATTGTTGGATTCACTTCAAGTTTAAAAATAAAAGAACTAAGAATTGGAATGTTCTCCATGTCTATATCAGGAATTTATTATTTCTCCATCTATCTATGGGGACAATTTAATCCACATATATATATAATTTTGCATTTATCATGTGACATCATTAGAATATTTTCTAATATCTCAATCAATGACCAATTTAATTCAGAAGGAAATATTGGTACTTCTTTAATTTCTGTTCATGCAGTAGTAATAATGGTGTTTTTTTTGCAGAAACAAACTAATAAAAACTAATGGAATTGACCCTACAACCATAGGAAGATAAAGTAACAAATAGACTAATACATTAATTGGGAATTGTTTGGAATGTGTTGTTTGAGGTAATAATACATGCTTCCTCCAGAAAAAAAGTATAAATTAAAGCATAGAAAATTAGATTATGAGGTAAACAAATGTACTGTATATGCTAGAAATCAGATTTTGGATACTTTTGGATAAATTAATGTGGAGCTTCAACCAATGGACCAATGGAACAGCTTGTATTCAGAAGTTGTGTGAGCTTCATCAGGGGAGGCTTTCAAGAAAGACTGGACTGTCATTTGTCAGAAATGGTGTAAGGTCTCCTGCTTGGGTGAGGGGATTGGACTAGATGACCTACAAGGTCCCTTCCAACTCTGCTAATCTGTACATCTTGATCAGTTATATGCCCTGAATAAAAAATCATTCTCTAAAACAAATGAAGCAGATGTATTGCGAAAAATTATTGAGAACTTACTGGTTTCTCATTTGAAACATTTAAAACAAATATTGCTTGTGATGAGGATTTCTGTGGGCATAATTCATAATGATTAGAATGCAACTGATTTTTAATTAGAGAGCTAATTCGATGTAGTGATTAAGGCAGCAGGCTAAACAATGGAAACCATGAGTTCTAGTCCTGCCTTAGGCACAAAGCCAGATTGATGACCTTTGGCCACTTTCTTTTAGCCCTAGGAAGGAGGCAGTCTACCAGTTTCTAGATTGATGCCTTAACCACTACACCAAACTAGCTGTCTTCATAATACCTTTACATACTGATAAATATGAATAAGAACATTTGACATTGTTGTGTAGGAAGCCCACCCCTCCTCCAGATGAATTAAATATTTTAAGAGTTATTAAAAAGGCAGGATAAAATATTTCCCCTAAAGGAGAAACTACAAAAAAATATTAAAGGAGGCAGAAAACCAGTCCCAGTTTCCCTGCCCCAAGCAGAAACTGAGCAGGCCAGCTTTTAGAAAAGCAGATTTGGGAATTCAGAAAGACTGGGTCAAGACAGAAACTCAGATAAGCAACAAACAAAAAGTTGACAAAATTAGCTCAAACACCTAGGATTTGCATTTCCTCTTTTGCCTATAGAGCCAGCTATAGCAATAGCAATAGCACTTAGACTTATACACCGCTTCATAGGGTTTCAGCCCTCTCTAAGCGGTTTACAGAGTCAGCATATCGCCCCCACAATCTGGGTCCTCATTTTACCCACCTCGGAAGGATGGAAAGCTGAGTCAACCCTGAGCCGGTGAGATTTGAACCGCTGAACTGCTGAACTAGCAGTCAGCTGAAGTGGCCTGCAGTACTGAACTCTACCCACTGCGCCACCTTGGCTCTCTAAGCTATGACCCTTACATAACCACTACATGACCCCCATAGCAGGGATGGGCTGCAATGGATTTCCCCGGGTTCGGGAGAACCCATAACTAATGTTATGGCTGGTTTGAAGAATCCCACCCTTGGCTGACCCCTCTGACCCCGCCACTCCCCTCCCTTCCCAGGAATCTCCATGGCCTGTTTTGGATGCGAGGTAAGTGCAGAGGCTCGGGGAGAGGGGAAAAACAGCCTTCCTGGAAGTTCCGGAAGTTCCAGAAGGCTGAAAATGGGGCCATTTCCAGCCTCGGGAAGGCCTCCAGAGCTCTGGGGAGGCAGTTTTCACCCTCCCAGAGGCTCGAGGAAAGCCTCCAGAGCCTGGGAAGGTGAAAATGCCCTCCCCCCCGCCATGGTGCAAGATGCCAACTAGGCCACGCCCACCCAGCAACCATGTAACGAACCCGTTGCTGAAATTTTTGAACCCCACCCCTGCCCCAAAGAAAACCAGAATGTATAATGTACACCGACTCTAAACTCCATTTTGTCAGATGCCATAAACCATGGTGGTTCTGTTCACCAATAAATGGATCCTCTTTCCAATCAGCCTCCAGCCTCCATTTTGTTTCCAGGGTCTTTCTCCTGGCTTGGAATTAAACCAGATGGTTTTGCCTTCCATCAGTTGGTTGCAGAGAAAACCTTAAATATGGTGCAAATTACATGTTTAGTTCAAGTGAGGATGCTTAAAGACTCTTTTTTGGATATCTTTTTACTCTTCCAATCCCTCTGTTCGTGTAATACTAGTGAGATTAGCTCAGTGGTAATTAAAATGCTACACAGAACATGTCAAGGATACACATTATCACCCTGAATTTTCTATTTGTTGTGGGAACTCTTGGCATGCCTAACGAAACAAATTGGTGATAGCCAGGGAATGCATTCAACTGAATTTGAATATGTTGCCGTTGTATGCAAATCACACTATTTTGTTTTTTGTCCTCCTTGGTTTCCAAATATCTTTATCTAAATATGTAGAAATGTTACAGCTACGTGGTGAATAAACTGGATATACAATAAACTGGACAAGTGCAATATTGTGCTTATTGATAAAAAGATCCTTAAACATATAAATAAAACATTAAGCTCTAATTATTGTTCAAATTCTATTCAATAGGCTTAAGAAGCTCTCTGATCTAATGTTCAATTTATATTATCTGTGTGAAAAAGGATATTAAGAGATAGATTAAGCAGTGTGATGAAAATCAATATTGCACCAAAACTGACATACATTTTGAAAGCAATATGCAGGTAGTTTCCACTTAAATATTTTAATGGCTGAATAAATTTGTGATTGAATTTTAATGGAATGAAGAAAACCCAGGAATTCTGTTATGGGTCTCACATGACAACTATGGTTTTAATTTCTTTTCCCCCTCCCAATAGTTTTCTGACCCCACACAACTTCTCTATGAGACAGGAGAATTGGAAGCTAAGAAGTTCCTTCTCCCTTCACTTTGGGTCATTGCCCAAGCCCTGAATCTGCTGTCAAACCTGGCAGAGTTGGTGTGAGAATTTTAGAGATGATAGGAGGGAGAGTTATAATGCTTGTACTGGCCCATGGGGGAATGGCTTGGGTTTTGCCAGAAGAAACCACTAGAAGTGGAACAGGAAAAGACATGTTCAGGCTGTCTTTTGCTGCATTGCATGAGAAAATGACCAGTTAAGAGTTATCATTATTTACTTTAAGGGAAACAAAGCTTTAACTAGCCATACTATATGCAAGCATCTTTTCTTTTCATCCAAAAAAGCCTCGGGGAAACAATGGGATGCCATCAGTCATCAGAAGAGAGTAGAATGGATGGAAGCCCTAGAAAGAGTGCAAAGAAGAGCAATAAAAACTGAGTCTGCAGGCTGAATTCTACAATGGATTAATAAAGGAACTAAGGTATGTCTAGCCCAGTGGTTCCCAAACTTGGCAACTTTAAGACTTATGGACTTCAACTCCCAGAATTCTCCAGCAGAGCTGGCTGGAGAATTCTGAGAGTTGAAGTCCACAAGTCTTAAAGTTGCCAAGTTTGGGAACCACTGGGCTAGCCTAACAAAGAGAAATGTTAGGGATGACATTTCCTTAGGGACAACCATGACCTGGATGACTGAGAATTTCTACAGACAGTTCCTAGAAGTATTTTAGCAATAGCAATAGCAGTTAGACTTATATACCGCTTCATAGGGCTTTCAGCCCTCTCTAAGCGGTTTACAGAGTCAACATATTGCCCCCAACAACAATCCGGGTCCTCATTTTACCCACCTCGGAAGGATGGAAGGCTGAGTCAACCCTGAGCCGGTGAGATTTGAACAGCCGAACTGCAGAACTACAGTCAGCTGAAGTAGCCTGCAGTGCTGCATTTAACCACTGCACCACCTCGGCTCAAGTTTTTGCAGGAGAGAACATGGCATTAACAGTATGAAGGTACTGTCGGTCCAGCTATGGAGGCCAACACCAATGCATATTATGAAGGATGACAGGGCAGTAAGAGCAGAAGGATGACTCAAGAAGAAAAGAAATTTAGCTGAACTTTTACAAAGAGAGAAAATACAAATGGCCTCTGTTGGGCTACTAATTGCAGGACAAAACCAGCAGGCAGTGAATGAAAGCCAAGGACTATTGCTGTAAAGGGATTGTGAAGAGTGAACAGAAATGGTGTTAATTAATAAGTAAAGAGAGGGGAAAATAATTCTGAAAAACTTGTTTTCAGGTTAGAAGATGATTTTGAGTAGAAAACAGAATGTGGCTGGGTCCCTGCTTGAGAGACTTCAATATATTTTTCAAGGTGAAGAAAAAAGTTTCGCCCACCATAATTGTATGTAAAGATGGATGATGAGTCAGGAAACATCCAGGTTTCAATGTATACAGATACTTTTTCTCTTTCCTTCCCCTGTTTTGAGCACATGTATATGCATTGACAGGCATTAAAAACAATACATATCTATCTATATATAAAAATTGCTCTCTGTGTGTGTGTGTGTGAGAGAGAGTTTAACTCTCAAACACCTCGAGCAATTTCAACCAAACTTGGCACACAGATGACTCACCCTCTGGAAACAAATACTGTGGGAGTAAAACATCCCAACATCCCTCCGAGGGGTGGGGTTGTTCTGTTAAGATACAGTCTGTTGTGCCTTAAAATGGCTTCTACTGTACTGCCTTAAATTGGTACTGTACTGTACAGTACAGTACAGTTGCCATGGTAACGGCTTGACAGTAGTCCACAAGGGGGAAAATCCAAAATTAGAAATTATGTTTGGTCTGGACATTTCCCCCCTATAAATAAATACCCGGGTAACGCTGGGTTATTGGCTAGTAAAGTATAAGATTAAGAGGCTAGTCTGTTTATTTAGACCAGTGTTGGTCAACTTTGGCTGCTTTAAGTTGTGTGAACTTCAATTCCACAAGCTGGCTGGGGAATTCTGGGAGCTGAAATCTACACAGTTTTAAGCACAGAAGGTTGACAAAGTGATTTAGATGATCTCAGCCAATGGTGAGGTCAAAGCTCTCTGGACTAGAAGCTAAGCAGAATCTGGATTGCTCAGCACTTGGATGGGAGACCATCAGTGAATGTTAGTTGGGTTTTGGTCTCAACTGAAAAATTGCAGAATATCTTGGAAGAAGCCAGTGCAAATTATGATGTTTGTTGAAAAGGCTATTGGATATGTCATAAAACCTCCGGAAGCCATGTTTATTTGTAATTATTTAGATATCACATTAGATATGATGTTTGTTATTCTATCTGCATTATTGTTGTTGTTTCTTTTGCTTAATCAAGTATATTAGAATATGCATCTCTATCTACTGATGCAATGGGAAAATGTTAGTGTCGCTTAAAGCAGCATTCATAGAATCACAATTTCCATATCATGAGCAGTTTTGTTTTAATTAGCGGGAGAAGGAAAGAAGGAAGGAAGGAAGATAGGAAGGAGGAAAGGAAGAAAGGAAGGAAAGAAGGAGGGAAGGAAAGGAGGGAGGGAAGGAAGGAAAGAAGGAAGATAGGAGGGAAGGAAGGAAAGAAAGAAGAAGGAAGGAAGGAGGAAAGGAAAGAAGGAAGAAAGGAAAGAAGGAAGATGGGAAGGAAAGAAGGAAGAAAGGAGAGAAGGAAGGTAGGAAAGGAGGAATGAAAGAGGGAAGGAAGAAAAGAAGGAGGGAAGGAAAGAAGGAGGAAGGGAGGGAAGGAAGGGTCAAAAGGCACATTACAGGGTCCCATTCTAGGGTCTGTGATGTTTAATATATTTATAAATTACTTGGATGATGGATTAAGAAATATAGATATATGTTGTGGCCCAGCAGGTGCCGTTGGAGTGCCACCAAACTCCAACAGCGAGGGGCCCTTTGAGTCGGCTCTGGAGGAGGTGGAGGACCCTGGACAGGGTTCCGACTCTGATCAGGGCGCAGAGAGGCTGGTTGGCCACTAGGAGGAACCTGAGCCTTGGACCAGTGTGGAGGAGACAAGGGAGAGTGAGCCGGAGGCCAGTAGTGAGTTGTTCCTGGATGCACGCCATCGAAGAGCTACTAGGCATCAGGCACAATTACGCAATTACAGGAGGTGATTGTACTCAGCTGGTGGTCATTAGGCTCCTCTCCAGACTATAAAAAGCTACTTGTGCACACGGCCCTCTTTGCAGAAGTCAACGCAGGATTGAATGTCGGAGGACAGTACTGTGAGCTTGGCAGGCCGGATTGCTGCCAAGCCTTATCTGTGTTTATTGCTGCCTGAGTTTGTCTGAGTTGCTGCCAAGGTCCTTATCTGTTTGTTCTGTTTGGCTTTCAGCCACTGAGGTTTTGGTGTCTTGCTATTAAAGTACATTCCAGTTAAGCTTGTCTCAGCATTCGTTACTGGACGGAGGAGGGGGTCAGAACAGATATCTATTTTGGAAATCTCATTTTGTAGGATTTCCCATGTTTCTGGACGTCCTTCATCTTTTTGCCTATAGCAGGGGTGTCAAACTCACATCATCATGGCAACATCAAGTGACGTATTGGAACTCCCTCCCCCTTCGCTAAAAGGCATGGGCATGGCCAGCGGGTGACACATCCAGACTGCGGGCTGGGAATTTGACAGTCCTGGCCTATAGGGATTTCAAGCCATTGGATCTGACAGCTTCTTAATCAAGTTCTTCAGCATCTACTTTTCTGAAGCTCAGCATGTATGTTTGATTCTTCTTTGTAAGTTGCTCTTTCTTTGGGTATCATGAATTCAAAGATGATACGATCGTTTTCCTCCAAGATGCCACCTTCACCTCATCAATCAATTTTTCTCTGTTGATGAGGGTTGGGATCATGAACAGAAGGACCCACTCCTTGTTCTTTCTTCCATCTTATGACAAATGAACTTGTCAACAAGGGAGGAGAAGGGATTGCATGAACTCTGACTCCAGGCAGACTTAGATCCTTAGCTGATGTCAAAATAATTGAAACCCCCTATATTTATACTGCCTGCCTCTTTCAGAAACTTATCATTTGCCAGGCAGTCTATAAAAATACCATTAATAATTTCACATTTATTTCTCTCTCTGTTTATTATAACCCAAATACTTTGAATACATTTTCCATAATGTCATTTCCTGATTTTTCTGTGCAAGTATATTTTATTTATATACAGTGTAATTTCCGAACCTGTATATTGGGTTTTTAAAAATACTTTTAGGTAGACTTCCTTCCAGTTCTATGTGTTTATCATCAGAAAATATATCCATATCCAAATATACAATATATCCATTTTTCTTTCTTTCTTTCTTTCTTTCTTTCTTTCTTTCTTTCTTTCTTTCTTTCTTTCATTTCATTTCATTCATTCATTCATCCATTCCTGGTTAGGATTTCTAATACTCCCTGTTTATTTCCAGAGGTGGATGCAAATCCCGACACTACCAGTTCGTGCATGCTTACACACTGTGCATGAGCAGAAGCATCCAGGCGGGTGGGTGGAGCCTCCTGCTGCCACCACGACTGGTTCGCCCAATCCAGGCCAAACTGGGAGCAACCCACCTCTGTTTATTTCCCACACTCTGTATATTGGTTTAGAAAAATCCAAATATTTGAGTGGCATCATTTACCAACTTTATCATTGTAGTTTCCTCACCATGACCTCCTTCTTCTCCATTTATATTCTTCTTTCTTGTTCCCAGTTAATAACTCATATTCAATTTTAGGCTTTTGGTTTTAGTTCCATATCCTCCTGGTGAGATTGGAGAGTTGCTTGCCATACATTTCCTTCTAATCCTTCAGAAACTGTAGTCTTTTTTTATGAGACCTTCATAAGCATCCCAGAGATATTACGATATCGTGGAATCCAAATTCTTCTCAATAATACCATCTATGTAGCCAGCTGATATTTAAGACCATATTTTTAAAGTTGTAAATGAGACTGATTTCACAAGGTATTTCAATATGGCCTTTCCCATTTCTTAATTTTTCCAAAACTGCACTGGCATTCATGTTAAAGTGTAAATTCTGCCTTATTTAATTAATATCTTGATCTGCTTGCTTGGGTAAATTAATATTTTCACATGTTTATATTAACTGATCAGGATATTACTACATGTAATCATTCACACAGCATCTTGGTAATTTAGTATTTTGTTACTGGGTGGGTTTTTCCCCGCTTCTCTTTTGAAAGGAAATGAAGGGTCAAAAGAGTCTAAATCTGCTGTGGGAAATAAGGACTTTGGTCCCAATTGCTTAATCTAAAATTACTATATTGAGTTCTCTCACGTGTTTGATTCATCTTTAGCCTATTCATCAATTCAACATTGTAGCACATATTTCTTACAAGTGACTTTTCAATCACTGTGGAAAGAGTGAGAAATTCTGTATTTCTTCTGTGGTTTTTCTATCTATATTAAAATTGACTTTCATGGTAGTTCCACTTTTGTAAGGATAATATGGTTATGTCACTGAGGGAAATTTTGTGTGCTACAAGAATATGTCTAAGTTATTATCTTGAAGCCTATGCTGCATTTCCCCCCCCAGAATACTGATTTCTAAAAGTATAGCCTATTGTAATATAAATGCATATTCTTTTCTATCGTAATTTACATTTTAAGGTCCCCCACTTTCATATTTCCTTCTCTTTCTATCTGAGACATGATTTAAAACCAGAGGTGGTATTCAGCCGGTTCTGGCAAACTGGTAGCAGAAATTTTGAGTAGTTTGAAGAACCGGCAAATACTATCTCTGGCTGACCCTACCCCCATCTATTTGCTGCCTCCTGAGTCCCAGCTGATTGGCTGGACTTTTTTTTTTTGCCTTGCACAGGAAAACAAAGATGGAAAGCAGGTTAGTGGGGTGGGGAGGGAATGGGGATTTTGCAGTATCCTTCACCTGGAGTGGGGAGGGAATGGAGTTTTTGCAGTATTCTTCCCCTGCCACGCCCATAGAGCCACACCATGCCCACCAAGTCACACCCACAGAACCAGTAGTAAAATTTGTTGGATCCCACCACTGCTTAAAGCATTTAGATAACGTGAAAGCTGGTGAGTAACCATTTTTTCATGTTTGTACTCATTTAACAAAGCTACTCTTAGAAGATCGAAAGAAGAACAGAAATAGGAGATATAGATAGCTGATTAATGCTAACAAAACACAACCACAATCACTCCATGCACACGTGAAAACGTATGACTAGTTTTTTTGCTCTTTCTTTTTCTTTTTTCTTTCCCCCTTTTTTTCTTTCATTTCTGACGAATGGCAGTCAAATCTCTTCTTTTTTTCTTCAAGTTTTTAATTTTTTTAATTTTTTTTAAATAAATGTATCAAATCAATGCGTGAACAGTGTGGCACCCGGGTGTCATACATTCTAATGCAAATAAAACTAGCAAATTTAAATCATAATTATTAGATCCAATCAACTTATTATTCCTAATAATAATAATACACATTTATATTAGGTTATAATCTATCATTGTTCAGTTGTTCCACATTTTCTCTTATTATTACTTTTATTTTATTATATAAAACGTATCCACTAATATTCCCCCTTCTCTTATTTCTATCACTTATTCTAGCTTTTAATCATCACCCTTTATTAAAAGATTTTTCCTTTCTTTCCTATCTAGCTTCTAATCATATCACCTATCTCTCTCTAAGCAAAGAGAGAGAAAGAAAAGAAGAAGCAAATCAGAACAACAAAAAAGAGAAATCATCCATTCATCGTCTCTTGCCCACTCCAATACTTTTAATTGCTATGCTTTAAGAAAAAAAGGGAAAGGGAAAAGCAAATCAAAACAATGATAAAAAAAATCATCTATCCATTGTCTCTTGCCTGCTTCATGCAGTCCAATCTCTTCTTGAAAGCCTCCAGTGATGAAGCTCCCACAACTTCTGAAGGCAAGCTTTTCCATTTGTTGACTGTTCTGTCAGAAAATTTCTTCTTATTTCTAGGTTGAATCTCTCCTTGGGCAGTTTCCATCCATTATTCCTTGCCTGGTCTTCAAGTGCTTTTGAAAATAGCTTGACCCCCTCCTCTCTATGGCAGCCTCTCAAATATTGGAGCACCGCTATGATGTCTCCCTGGTCCTTCTCTTCACTAGACCAGCCATGCCCAGTTCCTGCAACCGTTCTTCATATATTTTAGCCTCCAGTCCCCTAATCATCCTGGTTGCTCTTCTCTGAGAGTCTCAATATTTTTTTTATAGTGTGGTGACCAAAACTGGATGCCGTAATCTAAGTGTGGTCTTATTAAGGCTTTATAAAGTGGTATTAGTCCCTTAGTCCCTTCAGAGACCCTGTTATTCTATGTTCTAAATTTAAATCTTCAGACTCAGATGAATAGCATTCTTGTGTACTGAAGGATCTAGTTGGTGTTCTGGCCAAAAATGTATATATTAACTTGAAAAATCCTGGAGAATGGTGAACAACATATACTTTTTTCTAAAAGAAGAAAAAGGAGGATTCAGGAAACTATGGACTAGGATAGCATTGGTACATGAGGAGATTCAAGAGCAAAACTATTAAGAAGACCTATCAATAATACTTTCAAAATATAATAATAATTACCAGATCAACAAACATACATTTTGCCAGACTAATCTTTTCGTGTGCATTGGCAG
Organism: Thamnophis elegans; assembly: GCF_009769535.1. Lineage (NCBI taxonomy): Eukaryota > Metazoa > Chordata > Lepidosauria > Squamata > Natricidae > Thamnophis > Thamnophis elegans. The sequence continues at coordinate 20,472,930 of NC_045555.1, read as the reverse complement.
GGAAACTTTCAAATAAAAATGTGGGATGGCAACATATGTAATGTATCTTGATTGCAGCAAAAGAATTGACAAAATGCCCCATGACATCCTGATTAGCAAGCTTATTAAGTGTGGGCTAATTAATGGAATAATTATGGGGTATGTAACTAGCCTAGAAATAATATCTAAGAATGTTTGTCAATAATTTCTCATCAAACTGGAGAAAGATACTGAATGGGGTCATGCATTCGATTTTTTTAAATTAATAACTTGGATGCAAAAGTGGAGTGTGCGGATGACAATATCTGAGTGAGATATATATTTTGTCCTAAGATAGATTGAGTCTAAAAGCTGGGAGGAGCTAACAGAGGAGGTGTGTCATCGCAGCTTGCAGATTCAGTCTGATTGGATGACAGATGGAGTTAATCCATTCCTGGATGCTATCTTCACCACAATGGAGAATGGCTTGTTTTCAGTCCCACCAGCCAGGGGTTCTTGCTGCTCTCTGAGCTTAGTTGTTTTGTTCCAGATGTTTCATTACCCAAACTAGATAACATCATTGGGGCATTGATATTACCGAGTTGTAATGAAGCATCTGCAAGAAAACAACCAAGCTCAGAGAGCATCAAGGATCCTTATTTCAACCTGAGCTACAAATATAATCTTTTATTGTCTCCCCCCCACATCAATCAAAAGTATTTTTTCCCATCTTGGTTATTTTCTGATGGAAGCAAAAGCATCAGGCAGTTGGTGAGGGGAGGAAGAAGGTGCAGCAAATATAAAGAAAGGACATTGGCTAGGTAACACATTTTCTGAATGACAAAAGAGCACGGATGATAAAACTTGACATTGCTAATGGAACGAATTGCACCATCCATGGTCAGGTGATCATGGAAAGGACACTGAAGTTCAAAAACAAATCTTTAGAGAAGCAGTGAGATGGGAAAAATTATTGAATAAATTTTACTTTAACTTGCTTCAAAAGGTTTAGCATTTCTAGCAGACAATAATTTGATCATCTTTGTAACCCACTCAAAGGCCATTTTCTTGACACTCTTAATGGTTCATTATGATGGCACCACTCATCAGCATTTGTCAAAAAGAAGCAGAGGCGAACATGATGGGAGGATGAGGTCCTTATCTCTTTTGTGAAAATGAGAGTGGATTGAACTCTGATGACAATGTTGAAGAAGGCCATTCTTGTAAGGAAAGGAGAAAGGCATTTATTATGGCTTTAGATTGGTGTTACTCCCGATATCTCCCATCAACATGTGTTATTCCAATTTATAATGCACTGCAAAGATATAAGCGCACTCGACATGAAGGAAAGCTTTATTGAGTGCATCGGTGGAGAACAGGCAGCCGAAATGCTCATTACTAGCTTGAGAAATCATAACATTCCTCTTGATGATTACAATGGTCAAGATTTTGATAATGGCTGTAATGGACCAGAAAAATAAAAGGTATTCAGGCCTGCATTATATCTAACATGAAATTGCTGTGCATACTCTCCTTCGGCTCCCCATTCACGTAACGTTGTAGGTGTAAATGCTGCTAGAGCAGTATGAATTGAAATATTAACTTTGTGGAGCTGTGTGCAACAATCATTTTGTTCTGTAGTGGTAGCCTGGTGAGGTGGAGGATTATAAGAGAGAAGAAACACAGCTCCCTTGATTTTCAGCTACCTGTTGGAGTGTTATTGTTGCAATTCTTCTTACAAAAACAAACCCAAACAAATCCTGTCAGGTGTGGAAAGTTAGCACCCACCCCTCTCCTAGAAGAATGAAATATTCTAGGAAATATTAAAAAGGCAGAATATTTCCCCTAAAAGAGAAATAAAAAAAAATCTTAAAGGCAACAGAAACAACAGCTCCCTGCTCCCAGTGGATATTTTGGTGCCAGTTTATCTGCAAGACAAAAGACCTTCAGCTCCAGGATGATGGGATTATCCTTCAGGGCAAAGCCATTCAGCCACAATAGGAAATTGCCCTTCATTGCATCACCCAGCAAGATTCAACCAATTCTGGGACACAGACAACCTCAACTATCGCTGCATAGCCCCATGGGAGTCTGACTGCAACCAATAGGAAAAGCTCAAATTCAAAGCCCAAGAGAAGGTATAAAGTGCTCTCTCTCTCTCTCCCTCCCTCTCTCTCTCTCTCTCTCTCTCTCCCTCTCCCCCCCTCTCTCTTTCATGTGGTCAGCTACCCAGGACTTCAAACCCATGTGGTCCTGTCCACCATTAAACCATCTTTCCAATCAGTCTCCGTGTTTCCAGTGTCTTTCTCCCCACTTGGAATTGAACCCAGATGGACATTTCTTCCAACACAGGTATTCTAGAAGCATTGGGATATGTGGACATCTGGTTTTTTGGCCTGGTTCTGGTAGCACAATAACCACTAACTGCAGCCTATTAATTAAGAGATTTTTCATGCATAGGATACAGAGATTAGTTTTTCCAGAATGAAAAATGCATTCCTGATTCCTTTAGTTTCTCTTCCATTCATCAGTACATGTTAGAATAGGAATGGCAATTATTCAGTGCCCCTAGGCACACAGCATCGGATGGCACTGCTCAAAAATGATTTGCGGCATGCAGAGTTTGGGTGAGGCATTTGGGGTCTTTCATTGTTTTTAACAGGAATAGTCTCTTTTGCAACTCCCACTAGAGTTGTAAACTGTTTTCAACCTCAAAAAGACGGAACACTCTGCTTTCCCTTTCCAGGAATCTCTGATAGAAGGGATACTACAGCCCTGTGTCCCTGGGGATACAAGTGGTTCGTTTCTGATTAACTAAAATGAAGAGTGAAACAATTAGGATTTGGCAGTCCTAACTGATGATGATATACTAGAAATTACACATAGAGATTATATAAATTACACAGATCTATCTGTTCAGGACAGAGGTGGGTTGCTGCTAGTTCAGCCCAGTACAGCCGTACTGGTAGAGGCCCAGAGCAGCTGAGAGCATACTGTAATAATGGCTCTTTTGGCCCAGATGCCCATGCTCTATACCTGTTTTTAAGGCAAGTGGCCACTTGCGCACATGCGCACAGTGTGCGATGCACACGCAAGCCCCAACAAGCAGCTGGTTGTTGCAGGAGCAGTGGATTGCGCACAAGCGCACAGCACATCAGGCGTGTGCGCAAACATAATGTGTGAGCATGTGAGTGACAGTCAGAGAAACCCACCACTGGTTCAGGACTACCTCTTCTCTCCTAACATAATCTAGAGCAGGAGTGTCAAACTCAAGGCCTGTGGGCCAGATCTGGCCCACAGAATGCTTAGATACGGCCTGTGGGCCCATCATGGAAACAGCGCAGGACCGGCCGGTGGTGCTTCTGCCAAGGAAAACAAAGCTTGGGAGGATTACATGTGTGCGGTCCTCCCGGGCTCCGTTTTCACTGTCAGGGGGCTGCAGCAGGCCATTGTGGCTGGAAACAGAGCCCTGATGAGTGACGTTGAGCTGGCCATGCCCACCTTGGCCATGCCCCCCATTCCCCCAAGATCAACAACAACCCTGATGTGGCCCTTAATGAAATCGAGTTTGACACCCCTGATCTAGAGACTCAGTTTGTTGTGGATTAGGTACAAAGTTAGAAACGAGGAGATTGTGAGTTCTAGTCTTATTTTAGGCATGAAAGCCAGCTGCAAGACTTTGGGTCATTCTTTCTCTCAGCCAACTCACTTTCCAGGGTAGTTGTTGTGGATAAAATGGGAGAAATAGTGTGTTTATCACCTTGACCAAAAATAAATGTGGGATAAAAAAATCTAATAAAATATTATTTATTCTGTTGTTTTATATTTTTATTTTTCATTAAACAAGTACAATAATAAGAAATGAACTAAAACAACACAATCCAAAAGCAGAATCAGAAAAAAAAATAAGGCTTATGCCTTGGGGTGAAGAATTGTTAATACAAATACAATTGAAAAAAAGTACACAAATTGATTTTAACTTTTAATATACCTAAAATTATTTTTGGGCCACTAAGAGACAACCTATCAGAAAAATAAATGTAATAATATAATAGATTTAATTAAATATATTTTTATTCAGAGTTTTTCAAACATTGCAGTTGCTCATTTAATTTGCCAATATTTTTTAATCATGCTTTAAAATCCATTAATACAGGAATTGCATTGCAATGCTTCTAACAATAGACATTAAATATTTTTTTTAAAGCCACACTTTTATATATTGTTGAAAGTATAGACATCAGTCCTGTATCAGATTTATTTTGAAAGGTTCTGATATCATTTGCTTTTAAAAGTTTTAACAAAAACTGGACGTCTTTGGATAAGGAGAAGATGGGAGATCACCTACATATGATCTGGAGCAATGGTGGGTTGTACATTTTGTTACTACTGGTTCATTGCGAGTGTGCGGGCAAGTGGGCGCCTTCCGCGCATGTGTCTGGTCTTCCATGTGGGCGCTTTGCTTGCATGGATGCCTTCTGCACATGCACCCAACCTCAAAAACGTGCCTAAACAGGACAGCATAGAGCATTCCACTCGCAATTTCCACTACTTGTTTGGTGAACCAGTCTGAACCAGCTGAATACCACCTCTGATCTGGAGACTTGGTACATATGAGAAGACCACAGGGCAGTGGTTTTCTGTTGATCTGAGTATCAGGAGATGGCAGGATTAGCCACCTTGGTTACAACCTCAAGGGAGGCTTATACAGGGTACCAAGTTTACAAATGTTATTTTCTAGTCACTTTCAGAAATTGACCATTGACTACTTCTAAACTATTAGGAACTTTTGGAATGGCAAGTTTGAAAATGCCAGGTGAGTCTGATTTCAATCCTGAATGAAAGCAGCTTTTAATCTTAATCTTAAACATTTAAAGAGTCTGAAATAAACAACAAAATGCTGAATAGAAATTGGTTCCAATCTAAAATGGCATCGATCGCATTTATTTATTATCCCAACTGGAAAGGTATTTTAAAAGTCTGTTACTGAATATGCATCTGATCTTTACTCAGGAATAACTATTAAGCCCCTTTTAACTATAATATCCAGCAACTGAATATATACATTTAGAAATGGAGCTCCAGCAGAGAGTTGTTAATTGCCTCTGAAGAGTCATAATAAATATAGCAAGAAAAGCAAAGATGGATAAATAAAGAGAAAAAGCATTAGAAACAGATTTCTAAAATACCCAAAATGGTCCCAGATGCTTTCAGTATCAATGAAATGTTTCATATATCCTCAAAACATCCAAAGGAAATGAAACAGTAAGACTCATTTTTGCCTAGTTAAAAGTTGAGGAAAGGAAAACCAACAAACAGAGTGAAACAAAATCCAAGCATACTGGAATCTATCTATCTATCTATCTATCTATCTATCTATCTATCTATCTATCTATCTATCTATCTATCTATCTATCCATCCATCCATCCATCCATCCATCCATCCATCCATCCATCCATCCATCCATCCATCCATCTATCTATCTATCTATCTATCTATCTATCTATCATCTATCATCTATCTTTCACTGGCTCTCTCTCTGTGTGTGTGTGTATTTGTATGTTCCAGCATAATTCTGGAACGCCTGGGCTGCTGAAATGAAAAGGAATTAATTATATCTGTAGTCTCAAATCACAGTATTTTTGACAGTGATAGTGTGCATTAGTGTGATAGTGTTAGGATACAGCCTGTTGTGCCTTAAGATGGCATCTACTGTACAGCACTGTGGAGTTGCCATGGTAACGGCTTCAAAGTACTCCACAAGGGGGTTCCAACCTAATACAGAATTAGGATAAATAAATACCCAGGCAACGCTGCATTATCGACTAGTTTTGAAATAAATTAATAATCCTTCTTCTTCTTCTTCTGCAAACTGGCATTGTAGTGCTTCTTCCCTGTGGATCTGCAGTGGTAATTCTTTAGAAAATACCAGGCCCAATCAGGAAGAGGTCAGGGGTGTCTACAGGGTCTGGTCAAAAAAGTCAACATGGCAGCAGCAATGGTTGATTGAAGATCTGCCTGTTATTTAGGGTCACACATTTAAAAAAAGAGCTTGATCATCCTGTTGTGGCTGCCATCTTGAATTTTTTTTTTAAAAAAAATCCCTCCTATGGAACCTTTGTCACATGAAATGATATCCCTGAAGCAACGAATGGCAAAGATGAGGATACGTTCCCCCTTTATATCCGTGATTTGACACCTTGATGTGTGTCAAAGGTGGCACGCGGAGCCATTTGTTAGGGCATGCTAGGCGTTGCCCTGTCAGCTGCAGCATGTGTGAGCGTACTGGGCAGCTGAGTTTGACCTTCTTTTAAGGCTGTTTTTCGCCTCTGAAGGGTGAAAAACAACCCAATACACAAACCAGAAGCTGGATAGGGGCGTTTTTCTCCTTCTGGAGGCCTCAGGGAAGCCTCCTGAAGCCTCTGGAGTGAGAAAAATGGCCCAATGGGCAAACTAGAAGTCCATTCATAAACTTCCGGGTTGCTCATAGGACTGTTTTTTGTGCTCCGGAGGCTTCAGGGAAGCCTCCGGTGCCCTCCCAAGACTCCTAGAAAGCCTCCGGAGCCTGGGGAGGGCATAAAAAACGAGTCCATCATATGCCAAAAGCTGGGGGGAGGAGGGTCATGTGCACATGCACGCGGGGGTTTGTGCACATAGCATTATGGGTGTGGGCACACCCATAAATGACCCCCCTGCGCTTCCCCCGCTTTTGGCACACAATGGGAAAAAGGTTAGCCATCACTGCTCTATATCATTTGACACTTCTATACAGTTTAATGGAGCCACATAAAATATGTTATGATTAGTTTAAATCCAGTCAAGTTGAGTTCTACTATAATGTTACTCCCCGCCTCCCGATTTACAGAATGCATTCTTCAGTATTGCGCCTATTGTTCTGATTCACATTTACATCCCACTTGATCAGTGGTGGGTTGCTTATCCCGTTCCAACTGGTTTGGTTGGCACGGGGCCGGTGGCGTCCTCGTGCATGTGCGCAGTTCACACATGCGTCTTAGCGCCTGTGCGATGCTCCAGCTGCTCGCAGAGAATTGCGCAGGCGCTGTATGTGCCATGCAGCTGCGTGGAAGCGCAGAAGGCTTCAACGACTGGTAAGGAGTGTGGGCGGGAGGGTGGGCCCCTCGCCGTTCCCAGAAGTTACTTACTTCCGGGTTCGCCGACCAACCGGTTCGCGGGGACCACCGTGAACCGGTTGAAACCCACCCCTGCACTTGATGTAAGCTTTTTTTGTCACCATAAATATGTTTCCTCTAACACAGGCTAAACCTATCCAATTTTTAGTTCAATATAGTGGTAAAGTATACTGCTGTGTTGAAATGCTGGTCATGATCTTGCTTTGTAAACATCTGATCAGCCATCACAAGGGAGGATAAATCCCAGAACACTGAGTAGTCAATCAAGGCATAATATGTCTTGTCCTAGATGTCATCTCACCAACCCAACTTGGAGAGTTCTTTTAATCAATGGTCCAAATCCTATTTTAAAGTGGGTGGATATACTTGACAGCTTTTCACCTTTATAGAAATGCGGAGACATGCAAAATGCTTCAGCAGCTGCAACTACTTCTATTTTTCCACTGTGATTTGTTCATACATTTGCCCAGAATTGTAGCTAGATATCCCTATGTATTACAGGGTGTGTGCTGTAGCTCCTCCTCCTCATTTTTTTTCACCTTTAATTTGGAGATCAACCATCTTGGCTCTGATTAAACTATTCCATTCAGTAAACAAGAAAAATATGTGAACGAGTGGAAAACCTGACATGTTATGACATAAAGCAATATTCCATATTGCAATAAAGGAAGGAATGAACTCCTGCTTTTGACCATTCCTTGCAGACTTCCTGCTCTGGAGTTATGATATGTTCTTCTGTAAAAGCCCAGGGGTCTACATAATTCATTCCCGTTCTTAGAAAATACTAAATCTTGAGGTTTTTGGCAGTCCCACTCAAACCTTTGCTAAGTCTTATGTAAAACTGAACATTTTGGAGATGCAATTACCGTATTTTTCAGAATATAAGACACATCTTTTCCCCCCTAAAAGAGGGTGAAAATTTGGGTGTGTGTTATACACTAATTGTAGCCCCGCCTACCCACTCACCGGCCTCCACCTTTTGGCCACTGCCTCCCAGCAATTTACCTCCTTGCAGCAAATGGAGAAACGGGGCTTGCGGAGGCGGCAATAGGATATGACAACCCCTGCAGCCTGAAACAGCTGATCATCAGGAGCCCCGTGCTGAAACTGAAATTGAAATCGAAATGGGCTGTTTGCTGCAAGGAGGCAAATTGCTGGAAGGCAGAGGCAGATATTTTTCTTCTTCTAATCAGGTTAAACTAAAACAGGTTATTTGCTGTTTGCTGCAAGGAGGTAACTCAATAACTATAAATGCCTATAGAATGTTCAAATTATTAGACTTATTTTTTAAAGTCTGCTTTATTGTTGTTCTAGAAAACTTAACAAAGTGAAGCTTTTTTAAAATAAATGCTTGATTTGAAGAGGCCCAGTGCTATTGTATCTTCTTTTAAATAAGAGAGAATAATGAATACTTCCAGAAAGCCACATCAATTTTAACAGCATCTGTACAAGTATAGTCTGAAATGTAATACCAGAAACAGCTTATATCATCTGTACTGTTTGCTGTTTGCTGCAAGGAGGCAAATTGCTGGGAGGCAGAGGCAGATTCCCCCCCCTTGTTTTCCTCCCCAAAAGCTAGGTGTGTCTTATACTTTGGAGCATCTTATACTCTGAAAAATAGTTTAGTAAAGAAAAACTTCAATTGGGATTGCAGGTATAGACATCTATGGGAAGAGGGTGGCAAGTAGACAAGTGACATCATGTCAGTCACATGGGCAATGCAAATCATGTAATTTTCCATGATGTTGCATTGCATCCTATATCTGATATCATTGACATAATTCACCTTTCACCATATGCTTATGGCTGTATACATTCTTTTGGAGATATGTCATGGTAGCCTGATAGGTGCCATGTTGTTATAATAAATACTTGCTTTGCAGTTATCTCATATGCCTAAAAAAATGCTGATTAAGAAATAAATCAACCTACATTTGCAGTTGTTGCAGTTGGATTCCATGCTGCAATGAAAACTGATGTATGCTAAAGTTGATTGATTTAATTTATTAGGGCTTACAAAGGGTTATATACTACTCATTGTAGAGTTAGGGTGATATGTGTTAGGAGAAACTCACCTCTGAAGGAACAGTCTTTAGAATATGTTTTTCAAGGCTGGGGAATTCTGAAAGTTGAAGTCCACATATATCAAGTTGACAAGTTTGAATTAAGCCCTTACATCTTAAGGATTTCAAGTTTGAGTTGAAGTTCACACCTCTTACCATGTTGCCATGTTTGAGAAGTGATACTTTAGAAGATAACAGAATAACAGAGTTGGAACAGACCTTGGAGGTCTTCAAGTCCAATCCCCTGCTCAAGCAGGGAACCCTATAACTGTGATGGCAAACCTATGGCATGCGTGCCCGAAGTGGCACATGGAGCCATGTCACCTGGCATGCATGGTGTTGCCCGTTCCTCTTCCAGGTTTCTGGCACATATGAGCGTGTGATGATCAGCTGACCTTTGTGTGTGTGGCAGTGCCGGAAACTGGAACAGCTGATCTTCTGTTTTCTGGCATGAGCATGTATGCTGGCCAGCTGACCAGTGCCTGTGTATGCAGTAACCAGGAGACTTGCTAGCCGGCACACATGTGCGCGCTGGAAACCAGAAGTATTTTTTCCAGCAATGGCATGCCCCCTGGGCAGTTTCTCTTCCTGGTTGCGGCTTAGACAAGTGTGCATGTGCAAATGTGCAAAGTTCTCCCTTTACGGCACAGTATCCTGTGTGCGCATTGCCATCTCTGCACCTCTAACATTTCAGACATTGTCCAATCTCTTCTTAAAAACCTTCAGTGTTGGAGCACCCACAGTGCTGCCATGTCTTCTGCAGACTGTGTTCTGCCTAATTTGAAGCACACCATTAACAACCTTAACTTTACCTAGTTGTATCTCCAGTGTTCTAAAATTCTCCTCTGTCAGAGTTTGTTGCATGAATTCAAATCCAGAAAGCACACAGAGGTAAATGATTCAGCTGGATTCGTTAACTTCTTCAGATAGATAAAAATAGATGAATAAATGTACAATTCCAACAGTGGTTCTTCCAAGTAAACACAAGGCAGGAGAGTTACAGGCAAACTAAAGCAGCTAGTTTCATTTCAGCAGACAAGCCCAGACAGACTGCTAGTTCACTTCTCAGAGCAGCAGACTGCTTAAGTTTCCATTCTCAGCTAAGGCATGCCCAGACTCCAAGCTTAAGTTTCTGTTTCAAATCTCTGCACAGATTCAGATCTGTTTAAGCTCCCATTGGCTGACTTAGTTGCTATGCCTATTCATTGGCTGACCTTGTTCCCATGTCTTTGCCAGTGCCATGAATATTTTAACATCCTCAAAATACCATAACCCATTCCCAACCCTTTGGAACACAATAAGAATGCTGAGAAAACAGCCTCTGAATTTTAGTTGTGTTACAAGGGCCACAAGCCACGCATCAGCCAATTTCAGTAAAAGATAAAAGGTGAAAATTATTACGGTTAGGACAAGTGGTTCCTGAAGCAGATTATTCAGTAAAATGTACAAACTCCTACATAAATAACTTGACACAATGAGAATTCTTTGTTAGCCTCTAATCAAATTGTTTGCTGTTGCTGATATTGTAATTATGAAGCATTCTAGCAATATAAAATATATTCATCTTGTTTAATATTCATTTGTGTTCCAGTTGCATCATTTCAGTTTTTTGTTAGAACAGATCTCACAGAAAATTATAGGGCTTAGAAACAAGGCCCTTCCTACTTTTCAAGAGGGATATTTTCCCACCATTCAATTACTCTTAATAGTTCATTGCAGCTATGTCAATCATACTGTAAGCCATCATACGAGACTGGCAATAAAATGCCCTTCTCACCCCTATGTGTATTTCATATCTTCCTCAATCTTGGCTCCAGGATTCTGCAGAATAGAAATAGAAATAGAGTAGAGTAGAGTAAAGTAGAGTAAAATAGAAGAGTTGGAGGGGACCTTGTAGGTCTTCTAGTCCAACCCCTTGCTTAGGCAGGAAACCCTACACCACTTCAGACAAATGTTTATCCAATGTCTTCTTAAAAACTTCCAGTGTTGGAGCATTCACAACTTCTGGAGGCAAGTTGTTCCACTGATTAATTGCTCTCAGTGACAGGAAATTTCTTCTTAGTTCTAGGTTGCTTCTTTCCTTGATTAGTTTCCACCCATTGCCCTGCTCTCAGGTGATTCGGAGAATAGTTTGACTCCCTCTTTTTTGTTGCAGCCCCTGAGATATTGAAAGACTGCTATCATGTCTCCCCTAGTCCTTTTCATATCATGTTTTTAGCATTGCACTTTTCTGGACAGAGAGCTCCAGGGTTGTTCCTGGGATCTGTTGCAGCCACTCTCCCAGCTTAGGAGTTAGGGTTAGGGTTACAACCACAGGTGCTCCTACCACCACTGGAACCACTTTGGCATTTACTTTCCACATCCTCTCCAGTGTCTCCTTCAGGCCCTGGCACGTCTCCAGATTCTCATACTCTTTCTTGGTGTTGCTGTCACTTGGCACCATTGTCTATATTATCGTTGCTGTCTTCTGCTCTGTGGCTGGTTCATTAGCTAGCACCTCCCTGTCTATCTGGATCTGGAAGTCCCACAAGATCTAAACCCTGTTATTCTCCACAACCTTCTCTCCCACCTCTCCCTCCCTCCCTCCCTCCCTCCCTCCCTCCCTCCCTCTATCTCCCTCCCTCCAGCCCTCCCCCTCTCCATATTCTGCACTTTAGTGTGGTGGTGCTATCTTTTAATCCAACCCTTCCCAAACTCTGGTAGGATTTCCCAAATATCTGCCATGTCGATATTGATGGTACACCTCACACAGGGTCTTGTCTTGCCCTGGTACTTCCTCCGTTTGATCTTTCTCCCATGTCTGCTGCTGCCTCAGGTGACTGCCAAAGTTTTCTTTATCATTAAGTCAAGGTCTTTGTGAATCATAGAATCATAGGACTGGAAGGGATTTATAGTCCAACCCCCTGTTCAAGGCAGGGGCCTTATGCCATCTCAGTCAAATAGTTGTCCAGTCTATTTTTGAAAAGCTCCAGTGAGGAAGCACCCACAATTCCAAAAGGCAGACCATGTCATTGATTAATTATTATCTCACTGTCAGAAAATTTCTTATTTCTAGGTTAGATCTCTCTTTAACATGCTTCATGGTGCTTTGGAGGATACATCAATCCTCTCTTTTCTCTGTCTGCCCCTCAAGTACTGGAAGACAGTTATCCTGTCACCTCTAAACCTTCTCTTTATTAGTTTAGTTTAGTTTACTTTATCATCATTGCACTTTGTACAACAAAATTAAATGTGATCTTGAGTGTAGAATGACAGTTCAGGTTGTGGTTGTTAAGGAATCGTGTGCAGTCATTAAACACAACATCAGGTGGTGGCTGGTTTCCTCACTGACTTGACTTATTGGAAGCTGGCAGTGAAAATCACAAGTGATGATGATGTGACTGTGGGAAGCTGTGACCATTGTACCTGTGTGCCGGTTGCCGAGTGCCCCAATCATGGTGCTGTGACTGTGGGGACACTACAACAGCCACAGCTTCAAGGACCAGCCATAAATCTTCTTGTTGAGCACTGTTGTAACTTCGAATGGTTGCTGAAGAAGTAGTAACTAAATGAGGACTACCTGTATAGTTTTATTAGACTACATGTACCTAGTTCCCTTATCTATCTATCTATCTATCTATCTATCTATCTATCTATCTATCTATCTATCTATCTATCTATCTATCTATCCATCCATCCATCCATCCATCCATCCATCCATCCATCCATTTGTGAAACTTGTACAAGACAACAAGTATAGGTGTGGACATAAACATGAACAAAGGAAGTAAATACAGATAAATGGGGACAGTAGGACAGGGACTGTAGCCACGCTGGTGCGCTTATGCATGCCCCCTTTACGGACCTCTTAGGAATAGGGTGAGGTCCATGGTAGACAGTTTGAGATTGAAACTCAACGGAGTCAGGTAGAGCATTCCAAGCATTGACCACTCTGTTACTGAAGTTGTATTTTCTGCAATCGAGTTTGAAGCAGTTTACCTTGAGTTTGTATCGATTGTTTGCCCGTGTATTATTGTGGTTGAAGCTGAAGAAGTCGTTGATAGGCAAAATGTTGTAGCAGACAATTTTGTGTACTATGCTTAGATCGGACTGCAGGCGGCGCAGTTCCAGATTGTCCAAGCCCAAAATTTCAAGCCTGGTGGAATAAGGGATTCTAATGTAAGTAGAGAAGTAGAGTAATCTTCATCACATGCTTGCCTCCCAACTTCTTATCTTTGTTGCTTTTCTTCGACAGCCACATGAGTCCTTATTAATGCTTCTTGTGAGTAAACCCTGGGAATCACTGTTTCATGGTTTGCCTATGGGTTTAATTGGCTATGAATTGAGGACGCAACCATATTTCACAGTTGTTAATGCAGCCTTTTAAAGAGACATAATGCTTGACCAAGCCTCAATTCTTAATAAGTATGGAATTGCAGGTGTTTTTTTTCCCATTTTTCTTTTGCTTTAGAAGAATAAAGATTCTTTGGAAAACAAATTATACCGCATTCATTAAGCGAGTTGCTTTTTCAGTAGAGAAATAATTTTTTAACGGTTTTAAAAGCTTTTGAAAAATATTACTTTCCAGATTGAACAGAAAAAAGATTAGAATTGATTTGGAATTATGATTTTAATTTTTGGGGAAGGAAAAAAACCTCGTGATAAAGTGGCATTGTTTATTCTTTCTTTAATCATAACAAGATAATGGGACTTCAAATGTTAGATACTAGAGGGAGCTAGAGGATAACAAAAGAATGGAAGGAAATATTTGCTTTGTTAGAAAATTGTGAAAATTTTGTGAAAGTTTATGACAAATGATCTTTGAGCTCTCAGAAATGATTGACAAATGGACAGTTACAGATGCAATGGAAGAAGAACAAGACACCCAGAGTAAGATTGAAATTAATCTGAATGTGGATATCAATCTAGCAAGAAATGAAAAAAGATGCAAAAAACGATCAAATGAACTTTCAGATGAAAGTGAATGATACTTCAATGCCTAAAGAAGATGTACAGCTATTAAACTGTAAAAGAGAGATGGATCTTTGTGTGTGTGTGTGTGTGTGTGTGTGTGTGTGTATTTACTGGATATACAAAAGAGATCAGTCAAAGTTTTGAAGGACTTTCTTAGAAGTGAAAAAAAGATGAATTTCTCTTACTGAATTTATAAAACAGGCTTGCCAAAGCATCTTTGAGAAACAATACAAAAGAATGGTGAAGAATTAAGCTGTGGGATGCTATTTGAAGGGGTGAAGAAATAAGATTGGTAAAAGAATAGGGAAAGAATAAAAGGTTGACTTATTTGACCAAGGTTCAGATAGATAATTAATTGTGTCTGACAACCCTTACTGGACATTTGCTGATAAGGAGTGAATGTTGAGGATTTTGTTTTTTGTTTTTACTTAAGAGATGGGATATAGGATGAGGTGAGTATGTGTTTTAATTTAAGAGGTGGTAGTTAATTTACTTAAATGGTACATAGGGATAGAAGAGGAAAGCTATCTGTTTCTCTTTTATTTTTATTTTTACATTATATGTTTTATATTTTTGTAGCTCATATAGCTTTTATTTCTTTTACTGTGATCACTAATACAATTATTTGTAAAAACAAAATAAGCCCATGTACTGTTATGGTTGAAGTATATAATAATATGTATCTTACTTTTTACTGCATAATCTAATTTTACTGGATTTCACATTCTTTGTTGAAACTTCAGCCTAATTTAAGCAAGAGGATAGATATTATTCCTTCAGGGCTGTCCAATAAGCATGTGTTTTATAAATGAAATAAATAAATAAAATATGTTTCCAAATTAGTTTTAAGGGTAATCACCAAGTTGACCATCTGTTCTTTTAAACCGAAATGTTGTCAAGTAAGTTATTACTTGGGCGATGGCTGTTTGAAATGTAGTCTTCTTACTTCTCCCACCATGTTCCTACTCAATATGTAGAATTCACCTTCCCAAATTCCCAGAAGATTATCCATTTCTGGCAAGGAATTATGGTGGGAATTTCAAAGGGAAGGTTAGATACAAAACAGTACACTACATTGGATGTTGTATCCAGGGGTGGACTTCAAAAATGTCAGCAACAGGTTCTCTGCCCGGTTGCTGGGTGGGTGTGGCTGCTGTGGCCAAGGTGGCCATGGCCTAGTCGGCCTCCTGCAGCATGGCAGCGTGTGTGTGTGTGTGGTGTTTTTGCCTTCCCCAGGCTCCAGAGGCTTTCCACAAGCCTCTGGGAGGGTGAAAACCTCCTCCCCTGGGCTCCGGAGGCCTTCTGGAACTTCCAGGAGGTCCATTTCCCCCCCTCTCCAAACCTCTGTGCAGGCCCTGCACTTACCTTGCATCCAAAATGGGCCACGTGGGGATGCCTGGGAGGGGAGGAGTAGAAGGTGGGATGGGGTGGACAGGGCCAACCAGGTGTTGGATTTGGAGGTTCTTCGAACCAGCCCTAATGTTAGCTATAGTTTCTCCTGAACCTGGAAAAACCTGTACCAGCCGACCCCTGGTTGTATCCAATAACCATAAGCCAAAAAGTTTGAGTAGCCTTAGCTCTCAGTTATATACGTCATGTATAGCCAGGTATTCAAGAGTCTCAGTTCATTTATTCTGCTAATTTGATTTGATTTGATTTGATTTATTGCATTTCTATGCCGCCCTATTCCCAGAGGGACTCAGGGCGGCTCACAAACCAAAGTAAGGGGGGGGGAATACAAACATGGAGGAAAGACAACGGACAAACAACTACGACAATTTAAAAACAGTCAACAACCACACAATTCGAGCGGGGGCGGGGAACTCATCAGCCTCAGGCCTGTCGGAACAGCCAGGTTTTAAGGGCTTTGCGGAAAGCCTGAAGGGTGGTGATAGTCCGAATCTCCACGGGGAGCTCGTTCCAGAGGGTCCCTCCCTTATCAATATTGATGTTTTTTATTTTATACCAGAGTGATATATAGCCTTGCCCACATAAAATATAGTGCTTGGAGTTCTACTACTTTCTCCCCATTTGCATGCATTAAGGAAGGCCATTCATTTTTCAGAGTCTGGAAAAGAGACAAAATCAAGCTGCATAAAACTTGGTGCCTTCCTTCTTTAACAGTTGATCCTAAATCCACAGGAGCCATGCCAAGAGTAACCCATTGGGATCTGACTGGTAGTTCTCAAGCAGGACTTGGTTACAGATTGATAAGATTTTAACGAGCTTGCCTGAGAGACCAGAGGTTCTGTGAGACACACTCTTTGACCCCAGGAAAGATCTTTCACATCCGCCTTGTTTTAACAACAGTTGCAACACATCTGGAGCATCGCACACCACATCCAGACATTTGGATGGAATTTTTGCACATTCAATTATTGTTTCTGCAGAGTAGGGCTGAACATCACTTTTGTTGCAAACTGAGAGGAGAAGTTCAAAGGGCCAACCCAAAAATAGACTAAGGAGGTTTAATTGAAAACCTAGAGCTTGGAGCCATGGAAAAAAGGGCATCTGTGTAACCATATTAAAGATGCTATAGAGATTTATCCTGTCCAACTTTTTAAAAGAAGGGTAAAATGGAAACCTAGCAGCATGGTGCTATCAATCCTTTTACCAGCAGCAGGGTGTCAACAATTAATAGATAACCAATGATTCCATAGTCATCAGCTTCAACAAGCCTCGGTTATGAGCCAATATTTTACAATTTTTACATTTTACAAACCCCAAATGCATCTTCTTGCCAATAGTTTCTTGATACCTATTGTAGATACTCATTACTGAGACATTCCCATTGCTTTGTTTTACCCATAGTGACCTCAGCTCTGATGCAAAGGATAAGTAAATGTCTCTCCAATTCTGTGTCATAACCTGTCAGAGTTTTGGCAGCGTGACTATTATTATGAGATAAATCCAGGAATAAAACATAGCACATAGCACACAGAGCCTTTAGACAATTAATAATAGATTATATACAAATATATACAGATATACAAATGGTGGATAAATCCCTTACCACTCAGCTACGGACACAAGAAGAGAAATGAGATACACAACGAGAGGAAACGCCCTCTAATGGCCACCCATATATAGACACCTCTTAAAGCGGTTCCACCACAAATCCGCAAAGCCCTTATCCGCAGAGACATAAGCGCGGAGACTAATTCGCGCCGTTTGAAGCGCTAAGGAAAAACGCGACCCTACTGCGATGACATAATCGCGGAGGGCAAATCCGCGCATTCCCAAGCACTCAGTACCCTAAACCTAACCCTAACCCTAACCCTAACCCTAACCCTAACCCTAACCCTAACCCTAACCCTAAACCTAACCCTAACCCTAACCCTAAACCTAACCCTAAACCTAACCCTAAACCTAACCCTAAACCTAACCCTAAACCTAACCCTAAACCTAACCCCTAAACCTAATCCTATCCCTTACCTTAATTGAAATCGGCTTTCTGCCGTGGCGCCGTTTTAAAGCGCCCTTCTGTTGCCACGCTGTTGTCGCGGCGGTGATGATGCACGGTGATGACGTCGCGGCTTTAGCGATGCGCTTATGTCTCCGCGGATAAGGGCTTCGCGGTTTTGTCATGCCACGCTTAAAGCAGTAAATGACTTGTGTGGAACACACCAAAGTCTTAAAGAGGTGATACCTGTATTGCTGAATCATCCTCATTGCATCAACTTACAATTACAGTTTACAACCTTACATCAGCTGGCAGCTATTAAATCCTCATTATCTGACAATAAAATGGAAACTTAGCAGCATGGTGTTATCAATCCTTTTACCAGCAGCATGGTCCCAAACAATTAATAGATAACCAATGATTTCACTGTCAGCAGCTTTGACAAGCCTCGGTTATGAGCCAATATTTTACAATTTTTACATTTTACAATCCCCAAATGCATCTTCTCGCCAATAGTTTCTTGATGCCTATTGTAGAGACCTGTTACTTGGACATTTCCATTGCTTTGCTTTACCCATAGTGACCTCAGCACTGATGCAAAAGACAAGAAAATGCCTCTCCAATTCTGTGTCAGAAGTAGGTGAACAGTATTTTAATATTGCTGCTGGGACAATGTCCTTCACACAGGAAGGTTATCAGTTTAGTTCCAAAGGTTTAAGACAAACATGTAATAAAGGATTGTAAAAGATCTCTCTACCACCAGGGGCTCATAGCTTGAGATGGTACAGAAATTATTGCCTTCCACTGATATTTTCTGTCACTAATTTTTTTCACTCACTTAAAATTCTGGAGCAAGCCCTCCCCTAAAGAAAAAAAATACATTCTTTCTGTTAACAGAGGAACATAAGTCATGTGTTATATGGTAGTCAATCTGCAGATATCTAGAATTTCCTAACTACCAAAATAGCACCCCCAGAAGACACCTAGGGACATCAAGTACACCTAGTCAAAATACAGTTGAGAGTTTATTGAGGATACATTTATCAAAGAAATCAAAGTGGGCGTTAAAGAAAAGATTTAGGCTTCAAAAGAAGAAATGTGAACAAAGAAATAGCAAGAAGGCTTTCTAAAATGACGATTTGGAGAATAATTGAAGAAAACCAAACACTTTTCTTGAGCAGGCATGAAAAAAAAGCCCAGCAGATCCTAATGCCAATCTTCAAGATATCAAATTCAAGATATCTAAAAGTCTTCTTGTATACTTGTAAGTTTTCATCTACCAACATGGAAGATTATTTAGAGTCCTTTACAGATAGTCCTCAGCTAATGACCATTTGTTAAGTGATCTTCCACAGTCCCCTCTGCCCAACCACACTCCACCGCACACACACACCTGTCTGCTGACTTGTATAAGGGCTGCCTAAAGAAAGCATGTCATGAGTGGCACTTCCTCACTTTCCCACTGACTTTGCTTATTGAAAGCTGACGGGAAGCCATAAATTGTGGTCACACAAGGTCCTTCGTTAACGATCTGCAATCCTGTCTTAATGACAGCAACAGGAGCTCCCAGGATTGCCACTGCTAAGGGATGCAGTCACGTGACATCACGGTTTATGAACGGCATCACTTTGTGATGGAAACTCTGGTCCAGTGATGGGCTGCAAGCAGTTTAACAACCGGTTTGGTGATCCCGTGCTTTGTGTGCGCCTAATGTGCTTGCGCGCAGTGTTCAAAATACAGTAATTTGAAGCTCAGATGCTTATCTTCTAAGGCAGCCCCGGTAAGTAGAGGTGTGGAAATCAGCTATGACATACGAATCATCTGAGTCAGAAAGGAGGAAATATAGGACAGGATAGGGCAGGAGCAGATGGGCAGGGTGAGTAACAAAAACTCACTTGGTCTCTAGGGGAAAGAAGGTGGGGCTTAGCAGTGAGAAGATGGAGTTTCAGGCTACTCCTGAAATTCCTCTATACCAAAGGATTTTTGGACGGGTTCTTTGAACTCTAGCTGTCCCGTAGACGACAGTGAAGGTGGGGAGAGACCCAGGACCTCAGAGATACCCGCAAATCTCTGGGGGGGGGTATTAACTCCTCGTGCCAATTCCTTTTTGGATTAGCTGCGTGCTAACTGAAACTGCAGGTTGCCCCTAAGAATGGAAGAAGTGATGTCATCTGGTAAGCTGGTTTTATTATCCAAGAGAGACTGTTCGTGTTAAAAAATTAAGTTAACTGAAACCAAAGAACAGGAAGATTTAGCGGCGAATTGGCTTTTTCTAATGGATTTATGACTGGTGGTTACTTTACTTCTTAAATGCTTCAAGAAACTCCGCGACATCCTCCCCCCTCTGAATCTCCATAAGTGGATCGTAAAACCTATCTCCTACTAATTAGCCCGTCACGATTCGACATTTTTATTACTTTACTACCTAGTTCTGTTTACAACTAGATAAGATTGACAGCCTGTAAGAGACTAAAAAAAAGTGCTTCGAAGCCTGTGGGGAAAAAAAAAGAGAGCTTCTAATTTTTAACTACGACACATCATGGCGTCCCAAAATACCTCTAAGATTTCATTTCAGGCTCTTTTTTCTGCGTGTAGAGGACTTTTTGATTCTTATCAAAAACTGGAAAGAAAATTGGATCAACTGATTCTAAAATATGAAGTTAAAACTGAGATCGTTGAATGCTTAAATGTTCCTGAAACACAAATGGAAAATGTGAGAAATGGTGTCTGGTCTATCTCAGAGGAAGAGAGGAGTGGGGGAGCTATAAAGACAACTCATTTAAAGAGACAGAGTGCAGGAGGAATGGAAAATCCACCCTTGAGAATTAAAGTTAATTTGGGAAATTTTATAAGCCTAGGACAACATTATTATTTCATCACCGACATTCAGAATCCAAAGGTGCCGAAATATTTTTGTTTGGATTTGCTTATGGAAACATTTGGTAAATTTATCCAATGAATGGCTATTGGACTGAGGAAATCTCGTTGTTGGAGGGACACAGGCTGACAGATGGGAGAATACAACCTAAAATTAGCTAAATCGGATTACTTCAATTTGTAATAGATATAGCTGAATAATGACTGATATGGATAGCAATATATATAATTTGGAACTGGCTGATAGATTGATGAATACAATTGAAAACTAGTTAAACCTAATTGCTTTTTCTTGTAACAGATATAGCTGAATAATAATTGATATTGATAGTAATGTATATAATGTGGAGTTGATATGATAACTAACAATTGGATATGAGAAAACACCTTTAGATTATACATAAAGAGTATTAACTACAATAATTATCACTATTAAAAAACTAAATAAAATTCATACAATCAAATGTTAATCAATACTGGGAAAATGTTATGATATATGATATAATTGAATATTATGGATGTTTAGCTAAAATAGGATATGAGGATTTGATGATAATAGAGGATTTTACAAATAAGTAAATGAATTGCCAGCATGTGTTATGGATTAATTCTTTAGCATAGCTAAGGATGAAGGATGTTTAAATAACCATAATAATTAAAACTGGAGCTATAATGATGCTGATATGGTAAATATTCGAGTTAAGATATTTGAATTAATATGAATTAACGGAAGAGAAGCACCAAAACATGTTGTAACCAGTTGATATACTTCTTTTTTTTTTCATAATAGACACCTGTGTTTTGTTTTGTTTTCCTGATTGTCGTTTTTGTCTTTTTTTTGTATTATTTACTATCTTTTATTTTAATTTTTATTTTCTATTTGTCTTTTTTTCTTTTTTCTTTTTTCTTTTTTTTGATTTTTCTCCCTTCCCATCGGTGTGGGTAGGTATTGTTCAAGATTATTACTCCTACCAATATTTCTAAATAATAATTACAGTTAAATGAAAATGGATATATAATAATGCTTGAGTTAATATGAGTTATGTTGGTTGACTGTGGAGGAGATGTACCAAAACTTATCTGTAATTGATTGATATATTAAGAAAGATGCTGTACCCGTTTTAAACTAAAATTAAAAAACATTTAATTAAAAAAAAAAAACTCACTTGGTCTCTCCACGCTTGGGTCTTAAACCTGGGCTGTCAGCTTTCCAGCTGACAAGCTCAGTGTCTTAACCGCTGAGTCATCCCACTGCCCCCATATAGTAATAAATGTTGGAAATATCATGAAACAGAAGGAATGTTTTCACATGTGATGGACATTTAAAAAGAAACCAAGAGTACTAGAAAGATGAAATACATTTAGAAAAATAGTACTAGAAAATAGTACATTGAAGAACATTTTGGATTTTAAATTTGAAATGAAGTCACAACTTTGGTTTTACTAGGTATAATCTCAGAAAAAATCAACATCATAATTTGAGATATGTTTACAGTAATTAGAATAAATTTTGCTCAACATTAGAAGAAAAATACAGTTCTGACAAGATCTATTTGGGAATTATACTTGAAAAATATGCAGCCATTGAAAAAGTAACAGTATATAACACAATAGAAATTTAACCAATTTAAGCAAGAATGGTTTCTATACATACAATGCAGCATGCAGCAGGCTAAATATCATCACTAACAGTTTGGCTTCTAAGGTAAATATAAATCCTTACAAATATTGCAAATTAACAGATGTATAAAATGAAAAAATTAAAAACCCAATAGTTGCTTTTCTTTTTCCCTAACTATTTTTAGTACTTTAAATTAGAAAGGACCATGGATCAAACCCCTGATGAAAATTTCATTTTATGCTAAATCTCCAGATTATTCATTTGTTTAAAATATCCCTCAAGGTCAGGCAACTTTAAATATTCAATGAACCATTTGGACCCGTTTCCCACAAAAAAGAAAACATTGGGAGCCACAAATCCGGAATCCCCAATTCAATTCTGGAGTTGACTGGAAGTCCGGTTCCTCCACCATAGAGTCTTCTCCTAGCGTGGTATCCTTTTTCCTCTACCTGTCCTAACTGAAAGCCCTATCAATTGTGGAGCTGACCAGAAAACCCACTCATTGCCATATAGTCTCCTCCTGGCATGTCAGGCTTCCCGCACAACCGGAAGGTCCTCTCAAAATAGTGGTGTTGACCAGTGACAGGGAGCCACAACAGAGGGATGAAAGAGCCACATGCGGTACCAGAGCCACAGATTGCTGATCCCTGCTCAAGGTTGTAAATATCCTTACACAAGAACAATTATTGCCAACAGCCACCAACATGAGACTGCAGGCTAAATTATTCATTTTTTAAAAGTGTTTCTTCTGTTCTGATTCTAACAGAACATGGGAATATTAGTCTTCATATTCAAATATCCTTTAAAATGTATTATAGTTAACAGATTTTCTTCAAAGAGAAGCCATATTCCAAAAGTAGTGTATTCTGTACGGCATTCTGAAACAAGGCATCCAAGCTGATTTGTATGCCTGCGTTTCGCTCTAATCCAAATCTTGATAGCTGAATTAGATTCATGTGATCTACTCCAGATGGGAGAGAAGCCTTCAAAGATGATATTGGAATACTTGATTGTATGTCAGCTTATTGTTTTCACGGTAATAGAATTAACTCTTCACCCTAAGAGGGACCTTTATAATAGTCTTTTAAGAATACGACTCTTACAACGAAGATTCTAAAGCACAAAGTTTACAATGGAATACCTATTTATACCTGCTCAATCCTGAAGAGTAACAAAGTCACAGAGAAAGAAGCTAGCAGAGTGGTGACTTTCAAGGTATGTTCTTTGTTTATAGGAGGACACTAGTTATACCTGCCCCAAGTACAAGCTGATTGGATTGCTGGAGGACACAGTGGAGGGTATAGAAGCACATTTATATTGAGCCAAGGTAGCGCAGTGCTAAGAGTGCAGTATTGCAGGCTACTTCAGCTGACTGTTAGCTGCAGTTTGGCAGTTCAAGTCTCACCAGGCTCAAGGTTGATTCAGCCTTCCATCCTTCCAAGGTGGCTAAATGAGGACCTAGATTGTTGGGGACAATAGGCTGACTCTGTAAACCGCTTAGAGAAGGCTGTAAAGCACTGTAAAGCATTATATAAGTTTAAGTGCTATTGCTATCTAGCCATTGAATCTCATATGGGAAAATGAGAAATTTCTGAGAAAAGTCAAATTCTGTCAGGGCTTTCTATGTTAAGAAGATTAGCACAGTTGCTCTGCATTAGCAAAGCATAGCTGCACTAATCCGCTAAGATATTTATTTTTTGTACTTCAATGTTAATTCATGGCATTCATAGCAGTGGTGAAATCTAACTTTTTTTCCTACCAGTTATGTGGGCGTGGCTTGGTGGGGATCATGTGACTGGTTGGGCATAGCTATGTAGTCATGTGACGGGGGGGGGGGGGTCAAAAGACAGAAAGTCACTTTAACAATGTCCTGCTGGAGCAGGAAGTTGGACTAGATGACCTCCAGATCCCTGGATTGCTGTGCTCTTTCAAGTTATCCTCTGAAGCTGTGTCTAGTGCCAGGTTTGAGATCCTTCCTCACTCTCCTTTTTCTGTCCCTCCCTACTTCCCTTCTTTCTTCTTTCTTTCTTTCTTTCTTTCTTTCTTTCTTTCTTTCTTTCCTTCCTTCCTTCCTTCCTTCCTTTCTTTCTTTCTTTCCCCAAATGCTAAAAAAAAGTTTTAAAAAAGTTCCTATCATCACACAGCACAGCTGATCATCGGAACTTTGTTTTATGTTGTTAAGCATATTTTTTACTACCGCTTCAGGTAGACCGGCCCGAATTGGTAGCATTTCACCCATGATTCATAGGATTTTAAATCTTGTCATTCCTCTACTAAAATAATAAATATTGACCTTTCGTATGAATCACTTTTAAAAGAGGAGGAGATTCTATGGTCATACTGGTAACAGCAATTGACAGGCGTAGAACAGAGTATAAGTAGAGGAGAGATTAGTACTAAGATTTTGGGAAAGGTCCACTTGGCTTATGGTCAGAGATCAGAAATCAGGATTAAGATCAAAGTGATGTTTCAGATCAAAAGTGAGATATCAAGCAGAATCAGAATCTATATATATATATACTATATAAGTAGCTCTTTGTGTGTATGTGTTTGAGCATAACTCTGGAATACCTCGAGCAATTTCAACCAAACCTGGTATATAGATGACTTACTCTCTGGAAACAAATACTGTGGGGGTAAGACACCCCTAACACCCCTCAGGGGGGTAAGCCTGGTGTGCTTTAAAATGGCTTCTACCATACTGCCTTAAAATGGATTCTACTGTACAGCTCAACGGAGTGGCCATGGTAGTAGCTTCACAGTACACCATAAGGGGGCTCCCTCTGGTAAGGGGGAAAATCCAACATTAGAAATTGTGATGACGTTCATGGAAGGAGGTTTGGGTTATCAGCTAGTATGAAATAAGACGTGAAGTTTTTAGGAGCAAGAAATCAGGAACCAGGATAGAGTTCAAAAGTATTACAAGTTTATTTCAATGCTACATATACACAATAAACTGAACTACTAATGGTCAAGGTAAATTGGCATCAAATAAGAATCAATGAACTTCAAGGAGGACTAGACTTGTGTCTTTCATGGGTTCATAGAGCTGAGGTGGAGCAGTGGTTAAATGCAGCACTGCAGGCTACTTCAGCTGACTGCAGTTCTGCAGTTCGGCTGTTCAAATCTCACCGGCTCAGGGGTGACTCAGCCTTCCATCCTTCCGAGGTGGGTAAAATGAGGACCCGGATTGTTTTTGGGGGCAATATGCTGACTCTGTAAACCGCTTAGAGAGGGCTGAAAGCCCTATGAAGCGGTATATAAGTCTAACTGCTATTGCTATTGCTATAGAGACTCCAAATGATGATGTGCTTGACTTCACCCTTGGGCACAGCCTGGTCATTTTCTACAAAAGTAATCTAAAGATGAAGAAGTGATGTGGTCAGATTATGCAGAAGTGGACAATACCTTAAGATGGCAGAGATGCTGGTCTGTTGGGACTGAAAGGAGCTTATGAAAACCGCTTCCCAGCTTTATGCCTTTATGTTGGTATTCCCTTTCAATTGGATTGTACTTTAGCATCCTTATAATATAATGGAGTGAGCTCCCGTTACTTGTCCCAGGTTTTGCCAACCTAGCAGTTCGAAAGCATGTAAAAATGCAAGTAGAAAAATAGGGACCACTTTGGTGGGAAGGTAACAGGGTTCCATGCGCTTTCGATGTTTAGTCATGCTGGCCACATGACCACGGAGACGTCTTCAGACAGTGCTGACTTTTCAGCTTTGTAACGGAGATGAGCACCTCCCCCTAGAGTTGGGAACAAATAGCACATATGTGCGAGCGGAACCTTTATCTTTACCTTACTGGACCTTGGACCAGATTTCGGTAATTATTTTAATCCTTCTCCTACTTGATCAGGTAGCCATAAAAGTAGCTGCATGTGAGTCTTTTTGTCTCAGATTGGTTTTTTCAGATCGTCCAGGTTCAGCTTGTCGCCTTGCTGGCATTCTGCTTCCAATTGGGGAAGAGAGGGAGGAACATATGGGAAATAAAGCTGTATACCTTTATGATGGTAAATTGGGAGGGGGAAATTGACAATTGAGGAAAAACAGATTGTTTTGGATCTGCTTCATGCCTGCACCTTCAAGTCCGTTTGCCCTGAGTGTGGAATTTCACCAACCCAAATACCTCAGTGTTTCCCAAAACATCTCTGGGATGCCAGATTGGTTATACATGGATGGACCACAAGGAGAAGCATAGGGGAAACCAGGAGTTAAGTTCTGTATTGGTGCATGGGAATTTTAGATTTCACTTGACTTTTCTGCAGTCAGAATCACTTAGTAAAAGTTCATTTTCACTTCAACCAAATGGAGTCAAGAGTTTTAGTTCCGTCTGATAAGTTTTAAAACAACTATTCTGTTGTACATGTTGTCTTCCTTTCTGTATTTCCCTATGAAACCAATAGCCAGTTAGGGTGTGAAAGATCTTACAAGAATAGAAAAATTAATGAGAATCTCGCTGTCATAGGTATGTCAATATTAACTGAAGTCTGTTCACCCACAGGAACAATTATCAACGATTTTGATTAGTTTTAATATAATTATATATTAAAAGTATAGCATTTGGAAGTTATGAGTGTAAATAATGTGTTTTATTATAAATTAGTTGGAACAGTGGTACATTCCTCTTGCGTTCAGAATCAAAATGTGTAAAGTGGTACTTACAGACACAGTTTTCAAATGTCTTACCAAACATGCTCAAGAAAGGTCAACTTCATGAATTTTTATAAAAAATGACTTTGTTCTTTCTAGATTGATGGGCTGATCAGAACATAATTAGCTACCACTTCCAAAATGTTGTATTATACTTCAGATTTTTAATGTAAAGAGATAGAAATTTAAAAAAAAAAACTCAGACAGGTATTTGATCATTGACGTCTACACATCTTAAAGTTGCAAAGGTTAAAAAACACTGGCTGACAATGTAGATTGTAGAATTTATTTGGTGGGGGGAATAAGCATTCCAACGCCTACTAACTTTGTCTGTGGGAAAGAACCCTGTGGATCTCCTTCAAAACCCCAATGAGCAAAGTTCGTCCGACAAAACCAACAAAGATTGTTCAAACAAAATTTTCCAAGAGAAGAATCAACAAAATAGCATCAAATAGCATAGAGAATAAACTGGAGGAGGAAAAAGTCTCAGAAGAGAATGGTCTTAAACCTTAAAGCTCAAAGTTGCTGTATTTTGTTGTAGACTTCATTTGATTCATAGGTGTGATTCCTTTTGCCCTTTTAATGGCAAGAAACAGTTTAAAGTTGTAGTTCTATTTCCATCTATAGGGCACCTACAGGAGGGGGGAGTGTCCTTCAAAAAAAATCAAGAATGGTGGATGCCATCTCCCAAATGAAGCCCTGCCCCTTTGTAGGACATGAACATGACACAGTCAAACTGGGCCACACCTCTCTGCCGTCCAACTCACCAATGGGGGTGCTTCTTCCAGGCCATCTCCCCCTCCCCCTGGGCTGTTGTGCTCAGCACGTGGCAGGGGAGGGGAGCACTTCCCCATGCTGCCCCCTTCTTTTCTTGGCCCCGCTGACGAGGGAGGAGGAAGGACAGGCTTGGCGGATGGCCCCCACCCCGCAAAATATGTCCCACCATTCTCTCCTAGCCCTCTTTGCTGGCAGCAATAGCAAATGTTCCGTGATGAAGGCAGAATGTTGTTGCTGCATAAAGGCAAGTGCAAGTGTGCTTCACTCCCACACTGAGGCTCCAGCAATGCTACTGACGCAACAGGGCGATGGCTCTTTCATCCTTCTGCTGTGACAGGGTAACAGGAAGCCACAGCAGAGGGCCCAAAGAGCCGGATGCAGCTCCGGAGCCGCAGGTTGCCAATCCCCATGCTAGACCCTGATCAGCAAACATTTTCCCCAGCTTTCCTTCCAGTAGTGATACATTTTAATACATTTAGTGCCAATTTAACTTACTATACTGCCTGTCCTTTGTAAGACATCACTCACTTCCTTGTGATGTTTCCAGGCATTCAAGTCATTTTTCTAAAGTTACAGTGAAGAATAATTCTTATTAAAGAAATTACTGCAATGTGAGGTCATATTAAGGGAGCGCTAGGCAAATATGGATTTTAAAATCAGCTGCACATTGCATTTAAAAAAAATCAAACCCAGGCCCTTATTTGTGTTTGCAGTAACATTTTAGAAAAAAAAAACTCAGTGAACTGTCTAGCCAAATGATGGTAATTTTAAATTCCCTGTTCAAATGCTTTTTAAATATGCACATTTGTAGTCTTTAAAAATGTATGTAGAGAACAGAGACTCCTTTTGTCATCCTTTTCCTCTTTGACTAAATATAAAGCTTTCTTGTGAACTTCATTTATAGAATAAATTGTGTGAGATTAGTATGGATGTCCAGAACCTCTCTGAGAAATCAATCCATTTATCCTAAGGGTCCACAAATTATTTTCCCCCTCCACAATCAGCAATAAGTCCACCGTCCCATTTGGCAGGAAGACTTTGGGCAGATCACCAGGAATTCACTGAGCAGAAGAGGCCATAATGTGCATTGCCAACCAAACAATAAACTACTATGACTGCCAAATCCTCAACTTTGCATAGAGGCTAAGCAACAAGAACAAACAAACCAAGGTCAACCTAAGCCCAGTTTAGCATGTTGTGTAAATGCCTTTAATTCACCTCGTTCTAACAAAGTCCACAGCAAAAGGGACTGGCTCAGTGGTGGGTTGCTAACCAGTTTACTAACACTTCACTCGTGCTTGTGCAATGCTTCTGGGCATGCACCGAAGTGGGTGGGCGGGCAGAGCCTCCCGCTGCCACCACTACCGGTTTGGATGAACCGGGCCAAACTGGGAGCAATCCACCTCTGGACTGGCTTCAAAATGCAGGTGCTGGTGGACAGTCAAATAATGAGAATGTGGAAAAGACCAGGGGGTGATTGCTCACTTATCCTTGACAGTTGAAAATTCACAACAATAACTCTGGATACCTTGCATGGCTAAGCATACTGTCAAGGCTCCAAGTAATGAACCCAAGCAAATCAGAACTCTGAGACTTAGCTCCTTCTCAAAGATTCTCTTTATTGAGTATGTGAGTATGTATCCAGCTTCAACGGAAAACTAATTCTAAATCTTTCCTGCAGTTTCAGTATAATTAAACTAGGAAATAGCCCCATCTCCAAGTGTCAAAGGTCACATTGGCCAATTAGGTTAATTGGCAGGCTCTTTGGGCACTTCTTCCCCAACCTTATTGATAATCTGTAGAGATGACCTTGGTTCTCAGGAGAAACCTCTTTGTTTAGTCTAGTAATGCATTCTAACCTTTCCCTCTGTATGGCAACTTGCAAACAGAAAGATGGCTGCGGTTTGAAGTTGACACATACTGCATGTTTGCAGCCTAAATATTTCTTAAAGTGTCATTATTTCTGAAAATCTCCTTGAGGATTTGACTAAGACAATAAGAAATGCCACGTGTGAATTGTTAATGTTGGTAGTTTCACATTTCCACACATCTTAAAGTTGCCAAGGTTGAAAAATACTATAGTACATAAAACTGTTCCATATCACATATATAATCAGGACATTGCCAAGTTTGATAGGTTATTGGAAAATATAGGTAACTCCTTTTTTCTTAAAAAAATGAAATCAGATTAACTGAAAAATTCATAATAGACAAGGTTTCACAGCTTATTAAGTAAAATGCTAAAATGTATAAACAAATCTAAAAACCCATGGTCTATTAATCAAATTAAGTTCTAATGCTCATTTGATAACAGGCCATTAATAATGATGTGATACTATTTTCCAAAAAAGAGAAAAAGCTTTTTCCTGGTAATTAATTACATCAGGCAAAAATTTTGTTGGTCACCTGCTGTATTCAAGTTATTGACAACAGAATCTGAAATGAGCCCCTCACACCTAATTTTAATGATGCAAAATTCTGCTTCTGTATATGCTAAACATTTAATATTAGTGTATTATTGGAAGCAAAAATGTGCTACTGCTAATTTCTGAACTTAAGATAATTTAGCCTTACATCTCTGTAACACGTATATACGTGTATAAGGTTTCTTATGAGAAAAGGCTCTGGGAAATATTTCTAGAAGAGGGGATAAACGTTCCCTACACAAACTTAAAATGGGGTAAAACATTATTTTACCCTTTTTTAAGTTACATACAGATGGTCTGTGTATCAGATATACATATGGACAGACAGATGGATGCTCATGAGAAACATGTTTTTGCATAGAGAATAGGATAGGATAGGATAGAATAGAACAGAGTAGAATAGATTAGAATAAGAATAAGAATTAGAAATAGCATAGCATAGCATAGGATTAGAAATAGAATAGAACAGAATAGCAGAGCAGAGGATAGAATTAGAAATAGCATAGCATAGCATAGCATAGAACAGAGTAGAATAGAGTAGAATAGAATAGTAGAATTAGAAATAGCATAGCTTAGCACAGCACAGCACAGAACAGAATGGAAGAAAACAGAGCAGAGCAGAGCAGAGCAGACTAG
This sequence comes from Thamnophis elegans, assembly GCF_009769535.1. Lineage (NCBI taxonomy): Eukaryota > Metazoa > Chordata > Lepidosauria > Squamata > Natricidae > Thamnophis > Thamnophis elegans. Next base: position 20,442,412 of record NC_045555.1, on the reverse strand, counting down.
ACTAGAATTAGAATTAGAATAGAATAGAATAGAATAGAATAGAATCTTTATTGAGAAGAAAATAGAATAAAACAGAACAGAGTGGAATAGAATAGAATAGCATAGAGCAGAGCAGACTAGACTAGACTAGATTAGAATTAGAATAGAATAGAATAGAATCTTTATTGAGAAGAAAATAGAATAGAACAGAACAGAGTGGAATAGAATAGAATATCATAGCATAGAGCAGAGCAGAGCAGAGCAGAATAGAAATAATAGAAATAGAAATAGACAAGACTAGACTAGCCTAATTTTTCCAGAAATGTTTATGAATCACTGGCCACTTAGTTCTGTGTAGAAAAGTAAATTTTCACCCACAAACCTTATGCAATAATTTGGTTTCCATTGGAGCATCTCTCAAAGGTCGGTTGCCAATTTTTTTACTACTGGTTCGGGTACGCTCCTGTGCATGCTCCTGCGTGCATGCGACACTTTTGCATATGTGCAGAAACGTCTGGGTAGGCAGAGCCTCCTGCCACCGCTACTATTGGTTGGGCCAATCTGGGCCAAACTGGCAGCAACCCACCTCTGGTACAAATTTCTAATGCAGCTGCTCCTCTGGATGCTGTTCTCTGGGAAGGATTCCCTGACTCCCTAGATCAGATCTAAAAGATCTTGAAGAAGGCCTGCGAGAGACTGTTCCTTAAACAGAGGTCTACTTAGGATATGCTGGATCCTGTCCCTTTCATCTCTTTTCCTTCTTCCTTGAATGATCATTGTCAGATAGAGTTAATGGAATCACAGGGCAGAAGTAATTATGCTGTATAGATAATTAAATTTGTTTTGATAAAACAGTTAAAGATATTTACATTTGGATAGGAATTGATACACACACTTATGGGTGCACACAACCCAAGTTTGTACATATCCACATACCCCCACCCACACCCGGTACTTAAACAAATTAGATATTTTAGTCTGGACATTGTACCCACCTAGTGAAGTAGTATGATCAAATAATATGTACAGGTAAAGATACTAGTTACAAAGCCAGTAGATGTTTCTATGTACAGAACAGTACAGTGATGGCCAATCTTTTATGGCTTGGGTGCTGAAAGTGTGCGTGCATGTGCAAAATTGCACATGCCCACACCCATAAATCAATCCCCCACGTGCCCCCCTGTGCATGTGCACACAACCCACCCACTGCCCTGTCCCCCGTACATGCGTGCCCCACCCTCCTGCTGCCCCATCCCCCATATGTGTGCATGACCCCTCCCCACCCTCCTAAATCCTGGGGAGGGTGAAAATGGCTTGCCCCGGCCCTCCGGAGGCCCGCCAGAAGCCGCAAACAGTCTGTTTCTGAACTTCCAGTATGCCCATTTTTCGCCCTCCCCGGGCTTTGAAGGCTGAAAATCAGCTGGCCGGCGCTGTAGCTGACCTAGGGCGAAGGTTCATGTGCCCTCAGACATGGGCTCAGAGAGGAAGGAAGTAGAGAAGGGAGGGAGGAAGGGAGAAAAGAAAGGGAAAATAAGGTGACGTTACAACAGGTGGAAGAGATGGTAAGTAAAGCAACCCAAACTGTATATTATAACCTATTAAATGAAATAACAAATGTATAAGAATGACAAATGTAAAGAAGAATAACAATTATGTGAATGTATACTTAAAATGGTATGTAAGAGAATAAAAAAAATTGGGGGGAAAAAAGAGAGAGAAAGATGGCTCCGCATGCCACCTGTGGCACCCGTGCGATAGATTCGCCATCACAGGAATAGTAAACAAATGTTTTATTAGTATAAAATATTACTATTGTTATATACTTTAAGTAGTAAATATAATAAATCATTACATTTTTACTGACTTAATTTTCTTTTATCTCAAGTCTTTTTACATCGCTTTCTGCCTATCCTTTATTATGTCTTCTTCTTCTACCCCTCCTTATCTCAGTTACTGGTCCTGGATGCACCTGCAACTCACTGACCAACATCTGGCTCTCCATATACAGTACAGTCTGCCCTCCTGGTCTTTCCAAGTTCTCACACGCGTCTCAAGGCTTCTCCTTCTGGTGTTCCTACTGGAGCTGGGGCTGGAATTTCTGGGTTTGGCCATCTGTTTCTCCACTTAACACCAACCAGAGTGTATCCTCTCCAGCAGTAGGTCCTGCACACCTGAAATTCTATATCATCTATATTTATATCATCTGCATCTATATCTACAGTATATCTATATCTGTATCTGTATCATCTGTATATCTGCATCATCCATAGCTATATCATCTACATATCATCTACATCTATATCTATGTCATCTAAATCTTTATATCTACCTATATGTCTACCTGTATATCATCTATGTCCAGAGGAGGTATTCAGCCGGTTTGGACTGGTTTGGGTGAACTGGTAGTGGTGACCTGTGGGTGGGCCTCTGCCCCCTGCCCCACTTCCCCTGGCTCTAGGCCATCCTGTTTAGCCACGTTTTCAAAGCCATGTGCATGTGTGCAAGCCGCATGCAAAACACATGTGCAGAAGGCATGAGTGCTCACAAAGTGAATGCGCGTGTGCATAGTGAACCAGTGGTAAAACGTCTGTGAAACCCACCTCTGTCTATATCATCTATAGCTATATCATCTATAGCGACGACTATACCATCTATCTCATCTATAGCTATATATCATCTATAGCTGTAGATGTCATCTATTATTTTCCAGCACTGATTTTTGCAAATATGTTAACGGAAGAAGTAATCTTGAGAAAAGACTGTTTTTATGATTTGTGGCAAGGTAAAGTGCTTGGCGGAAGATAGATAGCTATAGATATCATCAACATCAGTTTTGAATTGTGGTGGCCAGAACTGGAAGCAATATTCCAAGTGTAGTCTTCCCTGTACTGTATAAAACAGTACTATTACTTCCTGTGAGTTTGAGATTATCTCATTGTTGATGCATCCTAGGATTGCATTAGCTTCTTTGGCTGGTGCTGCTCCATTATTAATCTTTCAACTCTGCTGTACTGATAATATGCTAGTAGCACATTTCCATGTTTGTTGCTAGGAAAAATGTATGCCCCATAGCTTTTAGTCTTCGTGGGTTTTCCACTTCTGAGCATTTTAACATTTTCTATTTGTGTGCTTACAATGTTTTGTGAAGATTACTTGACCTGATCAACAGAGAAAGGGATTTTAAGTAGGGTTCAGCCATAGGCAGATAGTTGCCACAAGTAAATTAAGAATGATATTTCAGAAAGTAGAGGGCTGGATAAAAATTCTTTGTTGCTCATAAAACCATTTTCATTTAACTCTGGAGACAAAAACTATATATTTCTATGATACTTGAATATCAGGAGACTGAAATTTCAGAATATTGTTCCAAGTAGCTTATTTGCTGTCCAGAAACTCATTTTTGTATTATGCTGCATTGCGTAAAAAGTTGAATTATGAGATAATTAATTAAAAGAAAAAAAATATATGGTGCTGCAAAAAAAAATCAATGCAACTTATGGTGTATTAACCAGTGCAAGTAATGAATACTACCTATCACTATCATAATTATTAAATGATTCATTTTTGTTAATCAAAAAATGTTTGGTGTATTTATTTATAGCCTAAAATGGAATCTAAATATTTACGAGTGATCAACCCCACCATGGTAAAATGCCATTTCATGAATGACTAAATATACTATGATGAACACATTTTTGCTTATAAATAAATTGCTTTTATAACTTTGTAATTAAAAAAAGCAACTTAGTAAGAATTGTTCTGCAAATGACTAGAAGGGGAAAAGGGAAAAAAAAAAGAATAAACTAATCATCTAAAGATCAGTTGTCTCATACTTTCTTTTTTTTCTTTTTTTAAAAGAATGTTCTACGTGTTCACTGTAGCAGTAAATTGCATAATGCTTTATAAATTACAGTTAAGAGGACAGATTTCTTTTCATAAGCAATAGAAAACTGAAATGATAAGGACTGTAATCAAGATCTAGCTGTGTTTTCTGAGCAGAATAACAGCTTTAGAAAAAGAAAAGCGGGTATGAGAATGAAGTGCCAATGTCTCTGGAGCCAGAGCACCATGGAAAGACTTCTTAAAATTTAATACCACGTTGAGTTTTTATCTGCATCACATTTAATGCTGTTATGAATTACTCCAGAGTCAATACTCATAGATAGACATCCACAGTGGTTTCCCAAGAGCTAGCAGAGCTGAATTTGTATATTGCAGTTTGTTTTAGTGTACCATGATGTATGAGTATGACTATTGCAGTAAGAAAACTGTGGTTTATACTAAGAATTATTGTATATGAGAGCTCAGCCATTCTGCTTATTCAAGAAAAGGTTAAACTAGCCATATCTTGATATGATGTGTGAATCCAGTCACCTTTTTTCAGAAGTGGATACTTGCAGCTGAAACAGAAATGAATACTTTTAGTTCAATGCCTGAGCAATGAGTTGCTTAGAAATAAGATATGGATTTGGGAGGTGGGATTGTTATTCTGTCATCAAATTTGGAGAGGCAGTTTAGTCTAGTGATTAAGGCACCAAGCTTGAAATCAGGAGACTGTGAGCTTTAGTCCCAGCTTACTCATGGCGGCCAGCTGGTGTGATCTTGGGCCAGTCACACACTCTCTCAGAAAACAGATCATGCCTTATTACTTGATAAGTTTAAAAAAAAGTGTATTAAACTGCATCACCGCCAGATGGATTCGTAACTGGCTAACCAACTACACTGAGCATGGAACTGCATCTACATGGAGGGAAGCTGGCAGGAATAGGCAACACTCCAGAAGATAGGCTTAAGATACAGAAGGATCTTGACAGACTTGAATATTGGAATGGAATTCAATGGTGAAAAAAGTAAGGTTGTACATTTAAGCAAGAAAAATCAAATGCACAGGTATAATATTGGTGGTGTCTGGCTCAATAGTAACTTTGAGAGGGATCTTGGAGTCCTAGTGGACTATTACTTAAATATGAGCCAGCAGCTGCCAAAAAAGCCAATGCAGTCCTAGGCTGCATTAACAGAGGGATAGAATCAAGATAATGTAATAATAATAATAATAATAATAATAATAATAATAATAATAATAATAATACACCAGACATCACACTGGTTGAGAAAAATAAGGTCACAATCATAGACATCGCAATACCAGGTGATAGCAGGGTCGCCGAGAAGGAACATGAAAAAATCGCAAAATACCAGGACTTAAAATCGAAATTCAACGACTATGGCACAACCAGAAGTGGTAATTCCAGTGGTAATTGGCACACTGGGTGCTATTCCAAAAGCACTGGAATTACATTTAAAACAGTTAAAAATTGACAAAATCACCATCAGTCAAATGCAAAAAGCTGCACTGCTTGGATCTGCACGCATATTACGAAAATACGTTACGACGTCCTAGGCCCCTGGGTGGGGCCCGACTAGTAACCAATGCCAAATCTGGCGAAACAACTGGCCACTGTGATACAATTGTACAATAATAATAATAATAATAATAATAATAATAATAATAATAATAATAGTAATAATAATAGTAATAATAATAATAATAGCCTTTATTGTCATTGTACATCATGTAGACAATGAAATTGGTTTAGCCTCTACTGGCAATCCATAAAAAATGCAAGATAATATAAGTAGTATAGGAAATAGTCCTTATATAAGTAATTAGGGGGGGGAAACTAGTCATATGTTTCAATATGTACGTGGGGTGATTGTGATAAAGTGATGTAAAGTGTTAATACCATTTTATAATGCCTTGGTAAGATGACATTTGGAATACTGCAACTAACTTTAGTTGCCACAATGTAAAAAAGGTGTTGAGATTCTAGAAAGAGTGCAGAGAAGAGCAACAAAGATGATTACAGGACTGGAGACTAAAACATATTGTCAGCTCTGGTGAGCCCATAGGCTCGGAGCTGCCATTCGAGCAGGGGAAGCAGTGGGAGCTGCCAGGAATCATGCTTACCAGCTGGGGATCTCCCTCCTCCACAAGCAATCCAGCTGAGAACTCTCCATAAGAGCCGAGGTGGTGCAGTGGTTAGGGTGCAGTACTGCAAGCCACTTCAGCTGACTGTTATCTGCAGTTCAGCGGTTCTAATCTCACCGGCTCAAGGTTGACTCAGCCTTCCATCCTTCCGAGGTGGGTGAAATGAGGACCCAGACAGTGGGGGCGATATGCTGACTCTGTAAACCGCTTAGAGAGGGCTGAAAGCCCTATGAAGCGGTATATAAGTCTAACTGCTATAACTCTACATGACTGACTGCCAGGTTATTTCCACTGAGAATACTTTATAACTGACTGAACCTTCGGAACCTGACACATATGAAGACCGATTGCAGTAATTGGGCATGGCTAGTTTAATGAAAAGAAGGATTAGGGGTGACATGATAGCAGTCTCCAATATCTATCTGAGGGGTTGCCACAAAGAAGAGGGAGTCACCTATTTTCCAAAGCACGTGAAGGCAGGACATGAAGCAATTTCCTGACCGTGAGAACAATTAATCAGTGGAACAACTTGCCTCTAGAAGTTTTTAAGAGAGATTGGACAGCCATTTGTCTGAAATAGTATAGAGTCGTGATGGCAAACCTCTGGCACACGTGCCACAGGTGGCATGCAGAGCCATTTGTCAGGGCACGCGAGGCTTGCCCTGTCAGCTGGCAAGCATGCATGTGTGCACTGGCCAGCTGACTTCAGCCTTCTTTTGAGGGCATTTTTCACCCTCCAGAGGCTTCCCTGAAACCAAAAGTTCAGGAATGGACTTCCAGGTTGCTTGTAGGGCTGCTTTTAGCCCTCCGGAGCATTCTGAAGCCCTATGGAGGCTTCCTTGAAGGCTCTGGAGGATGAAAAACAGCCCTACGGACAGTGACTTCCAGTTTGCTCATAGGATCATTTTTTGCCCTCCGGAGCCTTCAAGGAAACCTCCTGGAGGCTCCTGAAAGCTCCAGAGGGCTAAAACTGGCCCTACGAGCAAACTGGAAGTCTGTTCCTGAACTTCTGGTTTGCTCGTAGGGACAGTTTTTCATGTGCTGAAGCCTTCAGGGAAGCTCCTGAAGCCTCTGGATGGCCTCCGGGGGGCAGGAGGGTGTTTTAGCCCTCCCCAGGCTCCTATAAAGTCTCTGGAGCCTGGGAGAGCAAAAAAGGACACCCCAAAATGGAAGGGAGTGTTGGTCGTGCCTCCGGAGGGTGAAAAACAGCCCAATGCGCAACTGGAAGTCCGTTCCTAACTTCCAGTTTGCACACTAGCTTTTTGCCCTCCGGAGGCTTTAGGAGGCTTCTTTGAAGCCCCTGGAGGATGAAAAAACCGCCCAACGCACAAACCGGAAGTCCATTCCTAAACTTCTGGTTTGTACGTTGGGTGGTTTTTCGCCCTCCGGAGGGTGAAAAATGGCCAAAAATCAAGGCCAAAAAAACAGCCTCGTGTGCCCTCAGAAATGGCTCCATGTGCTGTCTGTGGCATGCATGCCATAGTTCACCATCACAGCTATAGGGGCTCAATGAGATGCAAAGCTCACCCCAAAGCACACACAAATGAAACATTGCAACCAGAAAGAGTAGTTTGGTGACACTTCTTCTTTCCACTCCCAAGAGCAGCCTTAAGATACCTAAGTGCTGATGATAAAATTCTCTAAAACTTGGCACAGAGAAACAGGAGATCTGCAGGGAATGAGATGTGATTTGTTTTAGTTTCTTAAGAGCAAAGTAGTCATCTGTTTTGGGAAGGGGAGAAATGGTGTTGATAGAAGATAGAGCTGTAGGAATAGTCTAAGCCTGGCACAGATAACTATGACCCCTTTTTGACCTGTGGACTTTAATTTCCAGAAGTTCTGAGCCAACCTTCTCTATATACAGTATTATAGATTATCTGATAAAAATTGGGAGTAAATGCTTCTTTAATTCAGGCAAGCTTGTGCTTGAAGAACTGTGAAAGCAATCAGGAGGTCTACATTCTATAGCAAAGGTGTCAAACTGAAGGCCTGGGAGCTGGATCCAGCCCACGGGTGCTTAGATCTGGCCCATAGGGCTGCCCTGGGAACAGCAAAGGATCTGCCCACAGTGTTTCTGCCAGTGAAAACAGCTCATGAGGGCTCCCCATGGCCCTCCCCAGCTCCATTTTCATTGGCAGAGGGTTGCAGGAAGCCATCACAGCTGAAAATGGAGCCCAAGAGCCTGAGCTGGCAGAACACCAGAGGCATCCTGGCATGAATGAGTCATGCTGGCCATGCCCACCCCTGGCTCCCCAAGGTCAAACACAACCCTGATGGTGGTCTTCAATAAAATCGAGTTTGAGATCCCTGTTTTATAGCAATATTTCTCAGACTTGTGTGGACTTTAAATCGCAAAATTCCTAGGGAGAATTGAGTCCACCCATTCTACAGTTCTTTGACAAGGTTGAGAAATACTGATCAGTAGGTTTTTTGGTGCCTACTTTGTTGGAAAAGCTGTTTTTTTCTTCACTAAACCTTCTTTGAATCTGAGATGAGTTGATGAGTGACAGCTATTGGACTAGCCATCAAAGGTTGAATTAAATCCACACTATTCAAAGACATGGAATTCTGGGAAAATCGGAAGAGATGTGTTGTAGGTTTGCTACTTGGATTGTTACTTTGGACTGTGACTACAACAAGGAGAATTGATTGATAAAGTTTAAATGAGCTATTTCATGTAGAAAATAGTGTAGGAGATGACCAGGATAAGCCCAAGGGAGGGGTCAAATGTGTCATTGGTCATGAGTCCCTTCACGCCCACAAGGGATCTAAATCCAGCCCACCTTCAATTCCTTCTTATCTCCTAATTTTCCTTGTCTGTTAATAGTTCAGATTCGTGTAGAGAGCTTAAACTTCCAATAAATCATTATACCCATTTGAACTGTCTTATTCCTGATTTTCCTGGCACTTCACAAATGGTTCATCTGTACATAGAAAACTAGTATTCCACAGTCTGGCTTCAAATTTATTTTGTTAGAAAAATGAAATATTTGGATCATACAATGCATCCTCAAACAAATGCACACTGATTGGGCAGAGCCCAGAAATTTTTTTACTGTTGACTGAATAAATAATGGTATTTACTGAAACAAAATTTCTGAGAGCGGGTTGCCCATTTTAAAATAATCATGTTTGAATGAAGAGCCATGTGCAAATTAATTTATTTTCCTGAGAAGATAGGACCTATTTGCCAATTTCAAAACACTGAACTATTGAAGATCTATTGAAATAGATATGGAACTCATCTAAGTTAAAATATTCTAAAACAACAGAGGCATGTTTTTTCTAGATTATGGCCACATTATCCTTCAGAGTTTTGATAGTTAATTAAATAAGTCTAAGTAGCAGAACCAAGTTCATATGTACCTATCAACCTGTTCTAAGTATCAAGTAAAGATTAACAAGGGCCAGAAGATTTCACCTCTTCTTCTTTAGCAGATTGATAAAAGTATCATCCTCTGCTTCCCATTTTTTAAAAAAATCTATAGTCTTTCTCTTGCTAAAGCTGTTGCACTTCAGGGTGTGTTTATGACACTCTTTGAGTATCTGAGCCTGTACATTAAAAGAAGAAACTCCATGAGGAGTCAGTAAAAATGACATATCTCTATATAAAAACAGGAGATTTTCCATGGCAGGCTGTTAGAGGTTGCAATGCATGAAGAGAGAAATGAAAGTAATCCATTTAGTATCTGTGACAACAACCTTATCTAAAAGGCCAATACACTACATTTTAAGCTTAAAAGGAAATACAGTGGGGAGGGCAGAAAGGACAGTTATAAAATCAAAGACTGGATTACTTCCACTTTTATTACTACAGAGTCTTCAGCTTGAGCTGATTACATCTCAAAAATATAGATAGCACAACAAACCCTGTGGAAAACAGGGTCCAGTGGCAACCATGCGCTTCAAGAATTCTGAAAATTATCTCATCTCCTATCAATGACTTAGTCCTATTGCAGATAAGAGGAGCAACTGGCAGAGAGTGTGAAAACTGAAAGAGAACACACATAGTCGAGTGAAGCAAATTAGAAGCAGCATGAGGCAGATGTTTAGGATTAGAGGCGTAAGTCGATGCTTTTCAAAGTTAGTATACTTTAAATTGCATAGATCTCAACCCCAGAATTTTGGCTTGAAAATTCTGGGAAGTAAAGTCCACACATTTTCAACTTGCCAAATCTGGAAAAACCCTGGTCTAAGCCTACAGAACAGGGGTGTTAAACTCAAGGCCTATGGGCCAGATCCAGCACATGGGGTGCTTGGATCTGGCCCATGGGGCCAATCTGGAAACAGAAAAGGACCATCCTGTGTGCCTCTGCCAGCAAAAATGGAGCTATATTTTGCTGGCAGAGAGCTGCAGGAAGCTGTTGTGCCTGAAAATGTGGCATGGGAGGCTGCACGTGGGGGCCCTGTGCTCTATTTTCACTGTCAGAGGGCTATCAAAACAAGCTAAAACAAAACAAAAGGAGAAATGTTTCCCCTTTTGCAGTTGAGCATGCAAGAAGGGACAGGAAAGGAGAAAGGGAAAGAGAGAAAGCAAAGAAAAAGAATAAAATGGGAAGATAGCAAGGAAGGAAAAATAAGGAAAGAGGGGAAGGAAGAAAAGAATGAAGAAGAAAGGAAAAAGAGGAAGGAAGGTAGGAGATAATGACAGTGAGGGAAGGTCTCAGGGAAGTCCTGCCTTAGCATTTGGCCACCACAGGTGCCCCAACACAAGTGACATTGAGCTGGCGAAACTCACAATGGCCATGCCAAACCCTGCCCCCCCACGCTCTCCAAGTTCAAACACAACTCTGATGCAGCCCTCAATGAAATCGAGTTTGACACCCCTGCTATAGAACATGCTTGCAGGCAGTGCCAGTGTTTCAGTACATTGGAGAGCTCCTAAGAAAAAAAGCAGAAATTTATCCTATAAGACTAGCACCAGTTGAACTTAGCAAGTCACTGAACAACCTATGAGTTTCCAGGACTGTTAGCAGAATAAGAGAATAACATAGTTGGAAGGGACCTTCTAGGTCCGTGATGATGAATCTATGGCATGCGTGCCACAGGTAGCACATGGAGCCATATTTGCTGGAACATGAGCTGTCAGCTTTGGTGCGCATGCGCATGCCAGCCAGCTGATTATTGGCCTTCCAGAGGGATGGGGGATGCTGTTTTCACCTTCTCTAGGCTTTAGAAAAGCCTCCGAAGGCTGGGGAGGGCAAAAAACTGGCCCAATGGGCCAACTTGAAGTTCAGAAATGATCTGTTTGTGGCTTCCGGAGGTCCTCCGGGCGGGCTGGGGGAGGCCATTTTTGCGCCCCCCCCAGGCTTCTGGAAAGCCTCCGGAGCCTGGGGAGGATAAAAGCTGCCCATCCTCTGTGTGGGGAGTCATGCTCGCATACACAAGTGGGTGGAGTGCATTGAATTGTGGTTGTGGGCACATGTACGTGCACTCATACACAATTTTGGCACGCCTTTACAAAAAGGCTCACCATCATTGCTCTATAGCACAAAAAAGTTCAAGCAACAAGGTTGGAAAATGTCTTCAGTCTTTCCTCATACATTAGTGTTTCCAAGCATAATTGGCAACAGCAGTAATATAATTGTCGTATCACCATTAATTACATCATCAAATGTGCAAGGACTAGTCATATTAGAGTCCATCTTCCAACTTACCCGCATAACCCTAAGCCATTAACCCTGGCTCACTGAGCACTTTCAATGACTATCTATAGACATATGAAGATGACAGCTAAAAGAAGGATACACATACTATACCAGGAGTGTCAAACTCAATTTCATTAAGAGCCACATCAGGATTGTGTTTGACCATGGGGTGTGGTGGCCATGGTGGGCATTGCCAGCTGGATATCACTCCTGTCAGGGGCGCCTGCGGCAGCCCAAATACTCTACCAGTAAAAATTAGCTCCCCTGCTCCATTTTTGGCTGCAATGGCTTCCTGCCACCCTCTGCCAGCTCAGGGAGGGGGGAGCTCAGTTTTCACTGATAGAGATACAGCGAACTGGCCTTTTGTTGTCTGCAGGACGGCCCCGTGGGCCAGATATAAGCACCTTGGTAGCCGAATCCAACCCATGGGCCTTGAGGTGACACCCCTGCACTATACCAAAAATGTTTTTTTTTAAATATGTGTTGTTTGTGCCACACCCATAAAAAAAAGAGATGGAGTTTTAATCACACTGGGTTGACTATCTTGATTTCCTCCCCATACCCTGCAGATAACTTTGAGATAACGTTTCTGTTAGCTTATCTTCTCAGAGATGGAACAAAATTAATATAAATTTTAAGGAATAATAATAATAATAACAACAACAACAACAACAACAACAATACTCCGCCATTGCCGGTCCCAAGCCCGGATGAGAAAGGAGGAGGTTGGGGTCAGGTTGGCAACTGGCCCCATAAAAAAACCCCACCAACCCATACAATATGGTGAAAGAAACGAATAAAAATTTTATACCGCATCGGTCGTCGTGCAGGTTAACAAGGGCCGCGGCGGATGTTGGAGTCCCTGGACATCCGTCGACAAGTGCGCTACAAGTGGACCATCCAACAAAACGACAAAAATATAGTGCAGATGAAAACCATGCCATAATGGCCTGTTACTACAACTCAGAGCCGAAAAAAGAGGTTATTTAAAGCGAATGTATGAATTATGGAAAGAACCATATCCAGATTCAAATGTTAGTGAACAACAACTAGCAGATCAACGGTGATTTATTATACGGAATAAAGTGTTTAGTGAAGTTGAACTGAGGAAATTCAGGCAAATTGCAAAACCCCAAAAACCAGGAAACTAATGACAATGCACTGCAGTTTACATCCACGTGGTGATACTGATAGATTATACCTGCCCCGAAAATCAGGTGGCAGAGGATTATTACAAGTGAAGCAAACAGTTGAAGAAGAAAAACATGCACTGGCTGATTATTTAAAAGAAAGTCAAGAACATCTATTAATCAAAGTAAAGAACAAAAAACTACTGAAGGCCCAACAGACGAAACAAGAATACAGAAAAGATGTGATAAAATCAAGAATGGAGAGTTGGCAGAACAAAGCGTTGCATGGCCAATTTCTGGAAAAAAAAAAGATAAAGTGGACAGTGAGCAAACTTGGTTATGGTTAACAACAGGTATGTTAAAGAAAAAATAGAGTCACTAATCCTGGCTGCGCAAGAACAAGCTATCCACACAAATGCCATTAAGGCCAAAATCGAAAAATCCTCTGATGATGCCAAATGCAGACTTTGCAAAGAAGCTGATGAAACTGTTGATCACATACTCAGCTGCTGTAAAAAAATCGCACAGAGTGATTATAAATTGCGGCACAATTCAGTAGCGCAAATGATCCATTGGAATTTGTGCAAAAATTATAATATTAAAACAGCAACAAACTGGTGGGAACATCAGCCTGAAAAAGTGTGAAGAGAGGGAAGGGGGTAGGAGAGGCAGGGTGGGCAGCTCACTAGCTTTCTTTCTCTGTGTCCATTGCAGCCCACCAGCAGAGGTGGGTCTTTTGCTTGCCTCTTCTGGTAGGCTGCTGCTTTCTTTTGTCCAGAGGCGGGCAGTTCAGGTGAGCTGGCAGGCTGGCGCTTTCTTTCTTTTGCCCAGAGGAGGCAGCCAAACTGAGCTGCCCACCTCTGGGCAAAAGAAAGAAAGCGCCAACCCGCCAGCTCACTTTCTTTTGCCCGCCTCTATGTCCACCGCAGACATAGAGGCGGGCAAAAGAAAGCAAGCTGGCGGGCTGGTGCTCTCTTGCTTTTGCCCAGAGGCGCAGCCCGCCTGAGCTGCCCACCTCTGGGCAAAAGAAAGAAAGCGCCAACCCGCCATCACTTTCTTTTGCCCGCCTCTATGTCCGGTGAGCTGGCGCTTTCTTTCTTTTGCCCAGAGGTGGGCAGCTCAGGCAGCTGGCAGGCTGGTGCTTTCTTTTTTTTTTGCCTCTATGTCTGCCGCGGACATAGAGACAGGCAAAAGAAAGCGAGCTGGTGGGCTGGCGCTTTCTTTCGCCCACCTGTCAGAACTCAGGCGGGCGAAAGAAAGAAAGCGCTTTAGACAGTGAAGTGTCGGGGAGAGGAGAATGCCTGAGCATTCTCTCCTCTCCCCCGACCCCCACTGTCTAAAGCACTTTCTTTCACCCGCCTGTCAGAGCTCAGGTGGGCGAAAGAAACAAAGCGCTTTAGACAGTGGGATGTCAGGGGAGAAGACTGCCTCACCAGCCATAAACCTCACCGCACGTCAGGTACAATAAGTTAAAATACTCTCTATAGTGCAGCGGTAGAAGGTCACCAGCAATTTTTCATTCAACTGTTGTTTCCTGATTCGCTGGACAAAAACTGGCCTATGAACTACATAACTGAAATAATTTTGGGTGGGGATGAGGATATATTACCTTTACAAGGGTATAATCAAGGGTAGTTTTATTTAAAAAAATATTCATGTGAGAATGTCCTTTAGCATATACTGTATTTTTCGGAGGATAAGACGCACATTCCCCCCGCCAAAAAGAAGGTGAAAATCTGGGTGCATCTTATACACTGAATACAGCATTTTTAGCCTCCACAAACCCCACCCCCTTCACAAAAATGGACGTACATAGCCTTTAGGAGGCATGCAAAGTGCTCCTGGGGGGGCTGGGGAGGGCAAAAATGAGTGAAGAATGGGTTGGTTTTTGCTCTTTTTTGGGGGGGGGCAGTCCCCAAGAGCAATCTACAAGCCTCCTAAAGAATATGCACGCCCTTTTATGGCAAAAATGGGCCTGTGTTTGTGAAAAATGGGCTGTTTTTTGCTCATTTTTGCCCCTACAGCCCATTTTGCAGGCCTCTCCAACTCTCTGCATGCCCCGTTTTTCACAAAACGATGAGGCATGCAGAGGGTTTGGGAGGTCTGCAGAGTACAAAACAATTTTTTTAAAAAAAAATTTACCTCTTCAAAATCTTGGTCATTTTATACTTTGGTGCGTCTTATACTCTGAAAAATAAGGTACATTAATTAATGTATAGAATACTAATTAAATACTTCATATTTTAATGGTGTGGAAATGTACATAAAAACAGACTATTTTGTGCAAATGCTTTATGTATCAGAGGAAAATCACAAACAATGGACTGATATTAAAAGAAATGCATAGGAAAAATTGAATAAAACATACTCCTCGTGGACACTAATCAAAATGGATTTGCACTGATCCATCTATCTCTACCCAATCACTCTTTGTAGATCCAAGACTAATTCCTTTTTAAATGTATAGCTTTTTTTAACTTTTTGAGTTGCTGTGACCCTTTCTTGTCACTTCTACATCCGACAAAAAAAAAACCAATGACAGCATCTCAGAGTGCAGAAACTGCAGAATGAGATTATAAACCAGCAAGAGACTAGGACCTTTCAGTTTGGCTAGCTATTCAAAAGTTTTAATGTAATTTCTGATATTTATGAAACACACTGCTGTGCTTGACCACCAGTAGAGTTTTTCTCTCTAATTCTTTTTTTTTAACACCACTTGTGATGCTTTTAGGTTGAGGAGAAGAGATTTATTTATTGCTCAGAGAAAGTTAAAAGTGACCATTGCTCTTTCCTGCATATCAGGATAGCTGTTGTATGAATCTGTTTTCTTTTCTTAACCTTTGTAAGAAATTTGTTTCTACAAGGCTGCTTAGCAAAAGGCAGGAGCAAAAGGGAAATACACAGTGCAGCACAGAGCCTGCCAAATGAATTGTTCTACTTCAGCCATGGAGCTGCAGAGTGAGATAATGAGAAGAATAAATGGCAGAATGTCTCATTCTGTAGCAAAAGATATGAAGGAATGCAGAACTCTTTGAAATGAGTGACATCCAGGCTTATGAAGTTAAGAAAAAAAAAAGAATACACCACAAACAAAACCTTCTTGATAAGATGTATGTAGAAGTCCTACAGAAGTGGGGAAATATTACCAACAAAGAAGAACAGGATTTTGTTATGTATTTCTATATAGCAGAAGTTCCTATTGTACCTTGGACAAACTTTCAATTTAGTCCATCTTTTCATGAAATTCAAATCCATCATCCTGGCAGCAAACAATAATTTTGTGACCATTAGAGGATAATACACAGGAAGCTGCAACCTGATTGTTCAGAAAGAAAGGACAACTGACCTCCAGGTTGCAGTCTAAACCAAGAGGTCAGAGTGCCAGTAGTGGTAACCCCTCCAAGCTCAAAATCCTGCTGCTTAATGCCTCAATAGCTGTGGGTTCAGAAAATGTAGGTTTTCCTCCTCAGCCCATGCTAGCAATACCACTAAGCAGCATTTTGGCTGGCAGGTGTAAGTAGAAGTGGAAATTCATTCTACTGAAAACATTGTTTTTGCTTACGATTGGATAAAATTTCAGAAGACCCAAAGGCATAGTATTAGAGTGTTACATAGTGCATAAACTAAAGAATTGTCTCAATATGCTCCCTCCCCCCCCTCTGAAAGACACACACACACACACACAAAGTTGCACCAGGAGGATGAAGTTTGAATTCCTCCCCCTCCCTCCAACCCACATGTACACGTACCTTTTCCAGCTGTTTCACAGAGGATTTCAACTCTGCTCTTGCCTCCATCATGAAAAGAAAAAAAATGTAAAAGGAAAAAGGCAAGAGTTGAGGTCAGCACTGTTCCCTCTAAGGTGCGTGGCTGCGCGGCCGCGCACATGGCAAGAAAACACTGCGCAGGACTTTTCAACTCCCGCGCAGTGATTTCCACAGGCTCCGGAAGCTGGGGAGGAGGTCCTTTGCAGGCTGGACTAACTGCTGCTGACTCCTCCTCCTCTAACAACACCGCCGGATTTTCTGCCCGGTGCTGCGGCTTTGAGGAGCCTTTGAGGCTATGGGAGCCAGTAGAACGGCGGCGGAGGGGCAGGAGCAGGAAAAAAAGCCCCGATAGCCTGTGGGAGATAGGGAAGTAGGCATTAACAGTAAGTTTCTAAAGGATAAGTCAGCACGAAGGAAGCCGAGGGAAGGAAGCCGTTTTCTAGTGAACGGAGTTTTGGAGAGAGGAGAGCCAGTCCGGGACAACCTTCCCCCCACTTCCCTCTCTATTGTCCCCCTCCCCTCGCTCCATTGCAAGACTCAGAGAGACTCACCCAGAGCCTGCGGGGAAGGGCCGGCGCTTAACTCTGAGAATTGCCAAATTTGGCTCCGTTTCTGTCTTGCCTAGGCAGCAAAGGAGGAAAAAAGAAGCGGGAAGGCCTGGCAGGTGAGAAAGGGAAGGATTTAAAGAAAGCCCAATTCCACCCCGCTATCATTTACCCAGGCACTCCAGCGCCTTCCTCAGGAGTTTGAGACATCCCCCATCATCCTGTAAGAAGGATTCCCCCCTCCAAAGACGCCCCCTCCTCAAAGAATTTCCCCTTCAAAAGAATTAACAAGAAAAGACGCCTCTATCAAAAGGGGGAAAATTTTCCCTGAAAATAAGAAACAATCCATGCCTCTCCCTTGGTGTCTCGATCAGCGATAGCAATAAATAGCCTCAGGCACTATTTACACCTCCAAAGCAGCGGCCCCCAACTTTTGGGGCACTGCTGCTAGCCAGACTATCTTGTTTCTCCTCATAACCCATTGATATTTTCTTTTAAAAAATAGAATATTTTATTGGCCAAATGTAAATGGACACGCAAGGCATTTGTCTCTGGTGCAAAAAGTCTCAGTGTACAAACAACAAAGTAATATAATCATAATACTGATACTAATAAGAGATGGCAACAGAAAAGATGTTATATAACACTTTTAATTAAGCGGGTACCTTGAATAAACATAACTTTGAGTTTCAAATAATACTGATTTCATTGTTGTCTTAGGTGACATCTGTGAAAAATATTCAGGTGCTCAGGCATGAAAATGTGCCGCTCAAACACTATACTTTTCTGCTCACACTGAAAAAAAATTAGAGGGAACATTGGAGGTCAGGCTGAGCTAGTTGCTGCCAGAGTCACCGTGTGGATGACTCTGCTTAACTGATTAAAGAGGCCTCTAAAAAGCGCCCTCTACAGGAGGCAGGAGAATGATGTGCCTCATCTAGGTCAGGAATTTTTTGGCTTTTAACCCTTGCTTAGCTCTGCTTGAGTGATCATAAAGTCAGACTAGATGAGGCACCTCGTTCTCCTGCCGCCTCCTGTAGAGGGCACTTTTTAGAGGCTTTTTTAAACAGTTAAGCACTAAGCAGAGTCATCCATGGTGACTCTGGCAGCAACTAGCTCAGCCTTTTTCCTTTTACATTTTTTTTCTTTTCATGATGACAGTGGTGAGGCTCTGCCTCCCCTGCCTCCTCTGCCTGCACGTCCCTGCTTTAGGAGGATAAATGATTATTGTGCTATTGCATCCCCCTCCACATGCAGTTAATGTGGGTTAGTATATTGTAGATAAAAGAGGTGCCCTACACAGATATTTAATCACTCTGCAAGGAGATTGTCTGCAACAACTCAACAACTCATAATCATCCACAACATACATACATACATACATACATACATACATACATACATACTATATATTTAAAGTCACAACCCATGGTATGCCCAAATATGGGAGGAAGGTCACATTCCATTCTCTGTCCGACTCGTCACAAGAGACCATCCAGACAGAAACCCAATATTTTTACTGTTGCCTTTTTTTTACATTTGTTATGTTTGTGCTGATAAATAAATAAAGGGAGACTAGTGTAGATCTATTTCAAGCTATTTAGCTCTCATCAGCTACCCATACCCTTGCTGGGAATCGAACCTGTGCTCTATTGCTTCTTAGGCAGATGTGTTAACCATTGAGCTACAGAGCTCGACTCCTTATCAGCCAGGCCAGGGTGAAAGGTATATATTTAAAGTCACAACCCCTGGTATGCCCAAATATGGGAGGAAGGTCACACTTCCATTCTCTGTCCTTCGACTCGTCACAAGAGACCATCCAGACAGAAACCCAATATTTTTTACTGTTGCCTTTTTGTTACATTTGTTATGTTTGTGCTGATAAAGTGTGACCTTCCTCCCATATTTAGGCATACCAGGGGTTGTGACTTTAAATATATACCTTTCACCCTGGCCTAAGAAGCAATAGAGCACAGGTTCGATTCCCAGCAAGGGTATGGCTAGCTGATGAGAGCTAAATAGCTTGAAATAGATCTATACTAGTCTCCCTTTATTTATTATCAGCACAAACTAACATAACATAACATAACATAACATAACATAACATAACATAACATAACATAACATAACATAACATTATATATATATATTATATATATATATATATATATATATATATAATCGCTGAAACGGATAAGAGCCTGTGGCCTAATGGCTAAGATCTCTGCCTAGTATGCCTAGTGTGCAATATAGCCCAGGTTCAAATCCCAGTAAGGGTATGGCTAGCTGATGAGAGCTAAATAGCTTGAAATAGATCTATACTAGTCTCCCTTTATTTATTTATCAGCACAAATAAACACACACACACACACACACACACACACACACACACACACACACACACACACACACACACATATATATATATATATATATTATATATATATATATGGCTGTGTATGTGTGTTTGTGTATGTTCCAGCATAATTCTGGAATGCCTCGAGCAATTTCATCCAAACTTGGTACACAGATGACTTACTCTGGAAACAAATACTGTGGTGGGTAAGACCTAACCCTAAACCTAACACCCTCAGTGGTGTTCTGTTAAGATACAGCCTGTTGTGTCTTAAAATGGCTTCTACTGTACAGCGGAGGAGAGTTGCCATAAACGGCTTCAGAGTACTCCACAAGAGGGCTGGTAAGGGGGAGAATCCAACAGAAAGTACATCTTTTTGGGACAGATCATTTGTTCCAAGATATCATCAACATCACCGTCCTTACTGGCATTCCTGACTATCTTAAGAAAACACTTCTTGTCTCTGCTGGCAGTAGCACCTGGCAGACACCTGACCTATTTCAAAACCTCCATATCCTTTCCTAAATTTACATCCCTTACGATTGAATCACCAATCAGAAGGTGACTTCTCTTTTTGGATAACTTGCTCTTCTTGTGTGACTGATATGTAATACTTGATTCATACTTTTGCCTTTCCAAAGTAAGTTCTTCATTTTGGACCATGATTCCCCTGTTTATTTGAGTCATCATTATCACAACTACCTTGGCCTGTCACTTTAGTGTCGGTAGACATCTACTGTACTAATAGATTATAAAAATGGGTTTGGAGTTGACTTTGAAATATTTAACATTTGCTTTTCTTTATACTTCCCAACATATTAAAAGGAAGTCCATTTTAAATTGTGGCTTTTTATCAGTACAGTAATCTAATCATAGGGTGATATCTTGCAAGCAGCTCAACTCAGGCCCAGGTTTGGATGGCCTCAAAGCCCCATTCCTCTAATATAGTCAATGTGAGGTTTATATTTCCCATATTGATAATTACAAATTAAACTAGCACTAGCTCTTTTTTTCTTTTCCTCCTCCCCAAGGGATACATTGTAATTACTAAATGCTTTCTTTTTGTTGAGCCCATCTGCTTTCCACTGGCTATTGTTCACAGTTGTAGGCCAGAACAAAATGTTTCAAAGGATTTATCAGTTCAGCAAAAAAAAAAGGAAAAAAAAAAGAACTAAACTACACAGACTTTTGATTTCCCCACCATCGCTGTCATCTCTCCTGTTTATGTATTTCTCAAAGCTTGATGGCTGACTGGACTTGTCTTCAAACCTTTGCAAAAAGCCCAGGGTTATCTTTGGCTGTTAAAAAAAAAAGCTACAGATACCACATTTTAATGAAGAAGTTATTAATTTCCAGATGCTGGTAGACAGCTATTTCCAAATAAAATTAAATGCTCTTGTATCATTATCATGCGGCTTGTAAAGTATTCGTAGTCAGCCATCTGTGAAGCAGCCGGTCCCAATCTGACATCCTCCAGATGTGTAGAGTTTCAATTCCCACAATGCACACTTAGGTCAGTAATTGTATATTGAAATTACTACATTTGGTAAACCAATGGGAATAATAGAAGCAAATATTTTATATGTAGTTACCTCTCAGTTCCTCTTTTGGAGATCACTTTTCTGGAATCATCGTCTTGAGGATTGGCAAGTCTGAGAAAGAAGGTATCAGATTATCTGCTCAAACTCTATTCAGGGGTGGGCTGCTGGTGGTTTGCAGGGGTTAGGGAGAACCTGTAGCTAAGATTCTGTACAGTTTGGAGAACCCCCAAATCCCACTTGTGGCTGGCCCTGCCCACCTCTCCTCTCCCAGGAGTCCCCACACAGCCCATTTTGGATGCAGGTAAGTGCAGGGTGTGCACGGAGGCTCAGGGAGTGTAAAAATTGGACCTACCGAAAGTTTGGGAAGGCCGGAAATGGGTTTGTTTCTAGCCTCCAGAGGGCCTCCAGAACTTGGGGAGTCTATTTTCACCCTTCTGGAGGCTTGAGAAAAGTCTCCGGAGCCCAGGGAGGGCAACATTCCCATGCCATGGTGCAGGATGCCCACTAGGCCATGCCCACCATTGCCCCCCAGCAACTGGGCAGAGAACCCCTTGCTAAAATTTTTGAAGCCCACCCCTGACTATTACTAGAATATTTTCATGGATTATTAGGGGTGATCTATTTTTCTGCTAACAGATACAGGTATTAATTCCAGATATCCTCTCTATAGTGCCTTCAGTGTCTTAATCAGAGCAGGTTTTGAAGCAGGATCATTCATTTTGAGGTTAGTCTGAATCAGGGATCAAAGCCACATTGGCAGTTGATCTCCCTAGAAACCAGTTCCATCACCATGGATGCAGCTTGACTTCATCATGGTGACATCACAATTGCCAGGTTTTTCACATCAGTAATCATAAGTGCAAGGGATACTCTTGGAGGTGATCAGTAATCATAGGAGTAGGTGATGTACCTGGTGCTCTTCAGATATGTTGGGCTTCCACTTCCATCATACCCAGTAAACAAAGCCAATGGAAGAGAGATGATGGGAACTTCAATATATAGAGGGTATAGATATTAGATTTCCTGCCCCAGGTTTGAGTCTTAATTTACCTACCAAAAAATCCTGTTTGCATAACTTTTTTCTACATATTAATTCCTTTTTTCTACAGCTTCTAAAACTTTGCTAGTTAATCCAATCATGTCCCTTGACCAAAATGTGGCAGTCTTGTTTGATATCTAGGACTTGTAGAGCTAAGGGAAAAAAATGTCCCAGAAATTTATGACATTTAGGTCATATGAAGAAGGTCGTATCAGAGCAGTCTCCCTGGAGAACCACCAGCAAGATCCAGACTTCTCTGCTGTCACAGCATGTGGTAGGTTGTTACAATGACAGGTAAGTACAGATGAATAAAACTGGCTACTGAAGCCAATGTCCTTGAATGAGGCAGAAAAATAGAGATCTTTAGGAAAACATTTGCTAATATCCAGTAGATACCGTAATTGTTGGCTCAATGATGACTGTCACAAGGAGGAGGGGGTCAACCTATTATTCAAAGCTCCTGAGTGTGAAACAAGAAGCAAGGGATTTGGAGGTGAAGGAAGAAAAAGGCAAAAGATGGAAACTCGTTAAAGAGGGATCCAATCTGGAAATAATGAGGAATTTCTGACAGTAAGAACAATTAACCAGTGAAACATCTTGCCTCCAAAATTTGTGAGTACTCCATTGCTGGAGGTTTTCAGAAAAAGTTTGGTAGTCATTTGTCCAGGATAAATAAGGTCTCCTGCCTTAGGCAAGGGGTTGGACTAGAAGACTTCCAAGATCCCTTACACCCCTATGAATATAAATCTCTCTCTCTCTCTCTCTCTCCTCTCTCTCTCTCTCTCGCTCTCTCTCTCTCTCTCTCTCTCTCTCTCTCTGGTGTGGTGTCTGGTGTCTGTGTGTCTGTGTGTCTGTGTCTGTGTGTCTGTGTGTCTGTGTGTCTGTGTTCCAGCATAACTCTGGAACATCTTGAGCAATTTCAACCAAATCTGGTGCACAGATAAATTACGCTCTGGAAACAAATACTGTGTGTGTAAGACATCCCTAAAACCCCTTGGGGTGTGGGTTCTGTTATGATACAGCCTGTTGTGTCTTAAAATGGCTTCTACTGTTCAGCACAATGGAGTTGCCATGGTAACGGCTTCACAGTACTCCACAAGGGGGGTCCCTCTGGTAAGTGGGAAAATCCAACATTAGAAATTATGTTTGGTCTGGACATTTTCCCCTTATAATTAAATACCTGGGCAACACTGAGTTATCAGCTAGTTTTAAATAATTCTGGAGGCAAATGTTGATTTAATGAAAGCATAGAAAGTTGGAAAGCAAGATGGATATAGTTTATATACAAGAATCAGGCTTATTTTTCAACAAATGTATTTTGCAGCAACTCTGTTTTCTGTAAGCATCAAGTATTTACTTATCTATATATTTATCCATTATTTATTTGTTTGTTTGTTTATTAAACCTATATGGTGCCCCTCAGTGGTGGGTTTCAATTTTTTTGGGAACCTACTCTGTGGGTGTGGCCTGCTTTGTGGGAGTGGCTTGCTGACCATGTGACTGGGTGGGAGTGGCTTGCCAGCCATGTGACCGGGTGGGAGTGGCTTGCCAGCCATGTGACTGGGTGGGAGTGGCTTGCTGGCCATGTGACTGGGTGGGAGTGGCTTGGCAGTCATGTGACTGGATGGGAGTGGCCAAGATGATGTCACCCACTTTCAGCCACGCGGCGTATGCCAGCTCGCGACTTTCATGAGCTGGCATAAGCTAGCCTCCTGCCCCCCCTTGCACTTAGTTGCTTACCTGAGGGAAGCAGCAAGCTTCTGGAAGGTGAATCGAAGCGAAGGGAGGACCGATCAGCAAGCACAATACGACAGCTGCTTGGGAATGAGAAAGAGAGGAATGTTGGCCATTGGCGCCATGCTTTTAAATGGGTTGCCTCCAGCCCGCTCACTGATTGGCTGGACTCCAGTAAAATCAGTGAGCGACAGGCTGGGCTAGTTTAGTGAGGATGGGTGGGGGAGGGAGTGAGCTGCGACAGGACGGCAAGGGCGAGTGAGCAACAGGGCTGGGGTAGGCATTCTGGACATTACTTCTGGGTCCACTGGTCGAACCTCCTCTCACCGGATTGGTAAATTTCACCAATCGGTTCTCCCAAGCTGGTGCGAACCGGCAGAAACCCACCACTAGTGTCCTCTTTCCTCGAAATTGCCCCCCTCATATTTTGACCATCTCTGTTTCCTTCTGACATTTCTGTGTCATTCCTACATTTTCCATCCTACAATGCCCATTTTCTCTCTTGTGTTGTATAATTGTGTCTATATTGTAAAATGTGAATATAATGTATGCTAGAGAATTAATAATGTAAACTATTTGGACCTGGAGGCTTTTATGCCATTATTCATGGTCTGATAACCTCACACATGGACTGTTGCAATGTACTTTATATGGAGCTACCCCTAAAGATGTCTCACAAGCTACACCTGGTCCAAAATAAAACAGCATGGACATTTATGATCTTGCATCAGTATGATTGTGTAATACCACTGACCTGGGAACTGCTGGTTACCAGTGGAGTGCAAATCATAGGGCTGGTGTCAGCATTCCAAGTAATGCACCCATAGAAAACAAACCCTGAGCTAGCCGAGTTCCTCAAAGAACAGTTTATTGGATACGTCATATTGGCACCAACTGCAAAAAGCCGACTCTGAGATTTCCCATAGCTTTCACCTAATTAAAAGTAAAAGTTTTCCCTTTCTCCCTCAAGTCACTGGTTACACTGTCCAATCCAATTGCTGGCCAGTTGCTGGGTTACTTGCTCCTCCACTGGCCAGCTGAGAATGTCCTCAGTTCCCACAGGAAAACTTTATTGTTTTGGCTACAAAATCCCATCAAACTATTTCCCCCATCCCACCACTGTGTGGCAACCCTGAAGTCTCCAAGATGGCTTCAGCCAGGTTACTTTAGGATTGACAGCTGATTTTTAGTTACAGCCTTTCAAGGAATACTTCCTGATTAGTTGAAGGGGTGCACTGTTAATAAAACAATGCCATCTGATGTAAAGTGCACCATCTTTATTGTACCACATGTCTAGCAGGTAACTAAGGCATAAGTTACCATGAATTATACCTCTCAGTTCAGAGCTTGATTAAAACTGGGATACAAGAACACTCTGGGCACACAAGATGGAACTGCGCGAAGTGCTTCCTAGCCACAGCTGCCATCGCGAGTCCATGAAGACTCCCAGATTTCACATCAGCTCCTTTAGACCCAAAGGGTTCTGTGACTTGAAGTTTCAGAATATTTTCAGAATATATTCAACAAGAAGGAAAAATCATTTCTGAGAAATTAAAGGTAAAATGTTATTTTTATACACCCTAGGGTCAAAGGTAAAGGTTCTCCTCACACATATGTGCTAGTCACTCCCCATTCTAGGGGGCAGTGCTCATCTTCATTTCAAAGCCGAAGAGCCAGCGCTGTCCAAAGACGTCTCTGTGGTGATGTGGCCGGCATGACTAAATGCTGAAGTTGCACGGAACGCTGTTACCTTCCCACGAAAGGTGGTTCCTATTTTTCTACTTGCATTTTTTACGTGCTTTCAAACTGCTAGGTTGACAGAAGCTGGAACAAGTAATGGGAGCTCACTCTGTTATGCAGCACTAGGGATTCAAACCACTGAACTACCGACCTTTCTGATCGACAAGCTCAGTGTCTCAGCCACTAAGCCACCGTGTCCCCGTTATACACCATACTTAAGGTTTAAGGATTTATTGTATTTCAAGAAAAGGTCTCCTTGGTTTCACAATTCTATGAAATGGAAATGGTGCTTACATGTCTTTGTGAAATTGAAACACTAACCCAATGTTATATGCAGCTCAGGTTAATCTATCCATGAAAGCAAGTTTCGAAAGGTTCTTATTGTCACACTCCTGTGCATCCTCAATATAACACTCAGGCTCTGGGATGCCCAGAAATGAACACAGAGTATAGAGAGGGGTGTCAAACTCAATTTCATTGAGGGATGCATCAGGGTTTTGTTTGACCTGAGGGTGACTGGGGTGTGTGGGGGGAGTGGGCAAGGTGGGCATGGCCATTTTGACATCACTCAGGTTGGGGGTGCCTGTGGCGGCCCAACTGCTCTGCCAGAGAAAATGCCGCCGCAGCCCAAAATGGAGCTCAGCATCCCATTTTCACTGGCAGAGGCACCACAGGTCAGTCCTTTATTTTTTCCAGGGTGACTCCATGGGCCAGATCTAAGCACCCCATGGCAGGATATGGCCCATGGGTCTTGAGTTTTGTTGTGGCCCGCTAGCAGCCAGCAGAGCTGGCAGCAGAGTCGGACAGTGAGGAGGTTGGGGAGGAGCATGGGCCAGTTCTGGAGGCTGGGGAAGGCTCGGATAAGGGCTCTGTGTCAGAAGCAGAGATGGGGCCGAGGCTGTCTGGCAGTGATCAGGTGCCTATGGAGCTAGAGAGCAGTGAGGCAGAGGAACAGCTAGAGAAAAGAACAACTCAGAAATCAGGGTAGACTTGGGAGTAAAGTCACAGGTGGTAGGTGATTGGTCCCTCCCATAGGAAATAAAAAAGAGGAGTGAAAGAGGAGTGGGCTTTTGCAAGAAATAATTCGTTCATTGGGTCATTAGATTCATTTCAGGAATGTGAAGATCTGTCCTTGAATCTCAGAGACTCTGTGCTCAGACTTTCCTTGCACAGCACCTCATTTGGAAAATATTTATATGGCAGTTAGATAAGGTCTGTGGTCATAAATATTCCTTTGAAAGACTGTTTGTCAGGCCTTGCTGAATGTGAATTAGAGAAATTCACATTCATTTAATAAAAAAGTTTTGTCGGGACCAGGACTCTGCCACATGCTTTTTAGGGAAGCCTAGGTCAGAACAGGTTTGACACCCCTGGTGTTGAGACTAATAGTGGCTAGTACTGGATAAAGAGCAAATCTTTTCCTGGAGGGTTACCACCACTAGTCTTAGCTGAGAATCTTTCTTGCTGTGGACTAAAACAGTAGAGTCTCTCTAGTTTTCTTATTAACTCTGGAGTTCATTCTGGCTGAAAGCGGGTGTTACAAAGACTGGATGACATCAAATGTCACTTTGAAGCCAGCTGACTCTCTCAGTGCCCCAGGCAAATGCTAAACATGGGCATTTGAGGACTTGAAAGATATTTGTAGAGCCTTCTTTTTTTCTAGCTGGAGTAAATGGTATTCCAGGGCCAGACAACATATCCTTCTATCCATGTTATTATCAGGTAGGTATGCCAAAATTCCACTTCTTCTTACGGCTTCATTTTTATTGCAACTTTTATAAGGCTGTTTGAAGGACAACATAACCTCCCCCACCCCTTTTTACTATGTTCACTTGGGAAAACAGATCATTTTAATATCCACTTTTTAACTGTTTGACTCAAAGCCTGAAACTACCTACACAATAGGTAAATTTACTGTTGCAGCAGTTAAAACAAGGCAGCAATCAGCAACAACACAACCAGACAATCTTTTCTTTTTCCATCTGTTTAATTTTTGTCAGGTTTTATCTATTGCTGATCTCTGATAACAAAGAATTTTGATTTCAAATTGTATTTGTAGCATAGGCTTAAATTGACCACACTTTCCCCCCGCTCAGGTGGACAATCACCTAGCATCTACATCTGGAGCTAGGAAAAGACCCAGAAATGTAGCCTGAAAAAGAAAAGACAGTCAGTTCTGATTGGCCCTTCATCCAGTGGTGGGATTCAATTTTTTTTTTACTATCAGTTCTGTGGGTGTGCCTTGGTAGGTGTGGTGAGGTTTGTTGAACATGACAGATGTGGCAGGGAAGGATACTGTAAAATCCCCATTTCCTCCTGATCAGCTGGGGACTCAGGAGGCAGAGAATAGATGGGGCGGGGCCAGTCAGAGGTGGTATTTACCGGTTCCCCAAACTACTCAAACTTTTTGCTACCAGTTCTCCAGGTCTGGTCAGAACCTGCTGAATACCATCTCTGGCACCAACTGTGATCTTTCCTGGACTGGGAAGCTCATTCCTTGGTTACCACACATACAGAATGAATGAAGCTGACCTTGAAAATCAATCAGAGCTAGACCTGCCAAGTACAGAACCCAAGAATGTGTGCAGTGATGAGTGGACTACACCATGCCCACAAAACAGCACTGCTCCATAGGCTGTGCTGGTTACTTCTTAGCTTCTAGATACAGTTCAAGGGACCATCTGCCATTTTGAAAGCCCTACATGACATAGGATCCATTATTTAAGAGAGAGAATGTCTCCCATGGTTTCTGTACATCTAGTAAACCTTGGTCCTTACCTAGTCCTATCGATTAAACAATATCACCTAGGAGGCCTTAAATGGTTGATCTCCTATGTCATAACACCTGTCCCCTGAACCAGCAACATGTGCCCTGCCTCATCAGTCTTTAACATTTAAGCATTAAGAAACTTTTTCCAGTCCTTCAGTTACAAGGAGTTTTTGTCTGTTTTTCTTTCCTTCCATTCTTCCATCCAGAATGGAAGACATTCACCTTTTTCTCCCTACCAATGAGTCTGTCTTTTTTGAAATATGTAAATCATTGGAGTTGAATGGCCTAGACCCATGTGTCCAGAGGTGGCATGCAGAGCCATCTCTCCAGGCATGCGAGCCATTACCCATTGCTCTTCCGGGTTCTGGTGTGCCAGCCAGCTGGTCTTTGTGCATGCATGTGCACCAGAAACTGGAAGAGCAGTTGGCTGGTTCACATGCACATTCTGGAAACTGGAAGAGCAGCTGCCCAATGTGCATGTGCATGCTGGGAAGGTGATTTTTCAGTTTCTGACATGTGCATGTGCATCAGCCAGTTGGTCTTCCAGTTTCTTGTATGCATGCATGTGCAAAGACCAGCTGGCTGGTGCACATGCGCACACCAGAAACCAGAAGAGCAGCTGCCCAGAGTGCATGTGCATGCCAGAAACTGGAAGATCATCTGGGGATTTTACAGTATCCTTCCCCTGCCATGCCCATCAAGCCATGTCACACCCACCAAGCCACGCTTACAGAACCAGTCGTAATTTTTTTTGAATCTCACTACTAGTTGGTGCCCAAGATAAACCTAAATAAAGAACCACTGGCCACAGCTGTCACTTGCTTTTCAAGCTGCAAATTTAGAGGGATTCCCAGATTACACACTAGATCTGAATTCAATCTTATTCAAGGACAGAAATAGAAGGTCATCAGCACCAAGCATGATCAGTATTGCTAAAGTTGTTTTTTGAATTTGTTTCTCCCATTCCAAATCCCAAAAGCCTGCAGGCACTGGATCATGACCTCAGCAATATTGCTTGGCTGACCCGGGGATGAAATGTATAACTGAGTATCCTTATTATACTGACGATACCTGACCCCCAGTCAACAGACAATCTGACTGAGGCTTCATGTAAACATTAAATAAGAGAGATGAGAGAACCAAGCCCTGAGGGAACCCTATAGATTAGGGCCTCTGATGTGGCCTTCTCCCCCTACAAATGTTGAATGGAATTGACCACAGAGAAGGGACAGCTGCTGCAAAACCATGCTTCCTACCCCAATTATTATTGTTGGTCTTGAAAAATAATAATACCTTCCCATTCTGACTCCATTGTAGGTAGCACATAGACATGAGCAGCACTGTCTCTGTACTATGCCCTGGCCTGAGATCTGCCTTCTTTATGTTAAACCCTGGGCCAGCAACCTTAAACACTCAAACAACCACAAAGGTCCTAACTGAAAGCCCTCCATTCAATTCTGGAGCTGACCGGAAATCTGGTTCCCCCACCATAGAGTCTTCTCCTAGCGCAGCATCTTTTTTCTCTGATGACTGGAAGTCTAGTTTCCCCCATTATAAAGTCTCCTCCCAGCATGGTGTCCTTTTTCCTCTGCTGACCAGAAGTCCAATTCCCCCCCACCAGAAAGTCTCCTCCTAGCACGGCGTCCTTCGTCCTCTACCTGTCCTGACCGTTACAGGGAGCTGCAGCAGAGGGGTGAAAGAGCCCATTGTGCTCCAGAGCCATGGTTGCCAACCTCCGTATTAACCTGTCAGAATGCAGATGCACCAATTATTATATTTCCCAATATCATCATCATCTCCAACTCCTTGTAGGAGGTTTGTTCTTTCTCAGCCCAGAGATAGAGCTAACACTGTACGCCTTTTCCTTGTCTCTTTTTCCACCTACACAATATATACCACCTTCCTTTAACAGAGAAAACAAAATGCGTCTTTCAAGAGGGGGAAAGTGCTTAATTTCAAGCAAAGAATACCAATTAGGTATATTGTTAAATATTGTGCTTCACACAATATTTGTGCTTCAGTGAAATATTGTATATTGTTCAATATCCCATATAAACCATTTCCTACAGCTGAGTGAATTCTACCCTTCAGAATTTTCAGTCTGCACAAATGTGCCAATGTGCCACACATATGTTCGGGAAGAGTTATAGCCCTTACGAATCAGGTCATTCAGGGCATTTCCTTACACAATCCCTTTATTTAAAAATGGTTCTATAAAATCCATTATTAACCTAGTAATTGATGATCTACACTCCATTATTTCATAAACCCCCGACAAACCATCCACTGTGCAACCACCATCAGCGGTTTTCTTGACTGCTTTATGATACAGATGGATTGAGTAGGTTGTGCCTTAATTCCAGTTTATAATAATGCAACTGGGTAGACGTGATCTGGCTTTCAAATCACTGCAGCAATGCAGGAGGGAAAAATTAAAACCTATTTACTCAGGAACCAAATATTTCCCCCTCACTCTTTTAGGCTTTATTTATTTATTAACCCAAGCCCAGCCTCGCCTTCCCCTCCCCTGTATTACTCAGATTACATGCTTGCTGAAATCAGGCAGGAGCATTCAGTGATGTCAGGTATTGTAACAGGGCTCTGAACTTTGATCGTTATCAGGCGTGCTTGTCAGTGACAGGGCCTATTGTTAGTACGGCTTGTAATGAAAAAAGAGAGGAACATCAGCTGCTATAATTCTCAAATTATTCTCATCAGTTGTTCTCCAAGAAAATGCCGCATGCAAATGTATCACACACATTAGGTATCCAGGGAGTACTGCTGATGCATATGGCTCTTTGCAGAGGGAGGAAGGGAGGAAGGAAGGAAGGGAAGGAGGAAGGGAGGAAGGAAGGGAGGGAGGGAGCGGCTATAGCAGGTGGGATCCTCTTTCTTCAGCTTGTATCCTAGCCCTTGTTCTTGGTTTCCACCTTTTCATGGTCAGGACTCAAATCATGGCATTTATAAATATCTTGATATGTAGATTAGGACAGGGCTGTCAAACTCCTGGCCCACAGGCCAAATGTCCTGGGCACAACCCACACCAGTTTAGCGAAGGGGGAAAAAGTCCTGATACGTCATGTGACACTGCTGTGATGACATGAGTTTGACACCCCTGATCTACAGCAATGTTTCTCAACCTGGGCAACTTTGTGTTCTGACCGAGGCTTCCTGAGACAGTAAAAATCACACACTTAGTCCCCAAAACCTTTTTATTTCAATGGCTGTGAATGATGTTCATTCACAGTTCGTAATGAGTCACAATAGTTTGGTAAAGAGTTTTACAGAAGTCTGCCACAGTCTTTATGGATAAGGCTGATAAGCACCCATCTTTATCTCCCTTGAAACACTGCCAAACACCTAATTGCCAATTAGCTTTGCAAGGCTACATGGAGCACAGAGTCAAAATGGAGCTTCAGAGTTTAAACTGATCAGAATGAACAAAGTTGCTTCCTGCAAAGGCTCACATGCCTTTGCTCCTCCTTTATGTCTTATGGGAGGGGCCAATCATCTCCAGCCTTACTTCCAAGTTGCCCTTTTTGTCTAACTGTTCCGCCTTCTGGCAGCTCTGTACATACACGCACTGGGAACAGGCTCCCCCTGTTCCTCTGCCTTGCTGATGGTCCGACTCTGGAGGCTCTGGTGGCAGTACATAACTTCCAGATGGCCCTGGCCTCCATTCTGCCTCCGATGCAGAGCCCTTGTCTGAGCCTTCCCCAGACTCCCGGACTCACCCATGTTCCTCACCAACCTCCTCACTGTCCAACTCTGCTGCCAGCTCTGCAGGCTGCCGGCGGACCACAACATGTTTGTGTGACTCCTGAAATGACTCAATCTATATGTGTCAACCCTAGAACCATTTCCCCCCCTTGGCACTTCAGGGCTGCCACAGCAAAGAAAGTTGATCTGTGGAATGGGAGGGGGGGGAGGAAGAGATAGTTGGAGGATTGTAGCCATAATATAATTCTTTCCTCTGGACAACCAAGAGTTTCCAAGCAGGTGCAAGGAGGTGGGGTCTAAAATTGATTGCCCCTAGAACGGTAACCTGATTGTGCCATGTGATGGACTGCATGGACAGAGGAGGAAAACTCTTTCAATTAGGGGAAAACATGAGGGGGTTCAGAATCTGTTTTTCCCAGATGTGCCAGTATGGATGTGCCTAATAAATCTATTCGTTGAGGAACGTGCCTTGCCTTGGAGTTTTGATTCCGTTGGGTTTGTTACTTGGAATCCTGACAATATGACTATCTGGGGATAGATCACTGATCTTCCTTCTCTAAAACTAGTTTGTCCATCTTTGATTATGCCCCCTGAAATTAGCCAATCCTGAAGTTTATAGTTTAAGTGTTTGGCATACAGTTTACTAATAACGCTCAGAAGACTAATTGGTCTATAATTGCCTGGGTCATTTCTAGTACCCTTTTTATATATTGGTATGATAATTGCTAATCCCCAATCTCTTGGCATATGCCCATTTTATCTATAATTG
This sequence comes from Thamnophis elegans, assembly GCF_009769535.1. Taxonomy (NCBI): domain Eukaryota; kingdom Metazoa; phylum Chordata; class Lepidosauria; order Squamata; family Natricidae; genus Thamnophis; species Thamnophis elegans. The sequence goes on along the minus strand of NC_045555.1, from coordinate 20,409,685 downwards.
TAAATAGAGATGCTAAAAGTAGAGCCCACCAACTGGCATTCTTTTTTATTATTTCTGGCAGGACATTATCAGCACCAGGTGTATTATTAGCCTTGAGGGCTCTGATCAACCGGGATATCTCTTCTGGTGTAACAGGGAGCCAGTAAAGAGTTTGGTCCAAACTAATTTGGCTCTCCTTGGTTACATATTCCGGGTCTGTATATAGCAGTGTTTCTCAACCTTGGCAACTTGAAGATGTCCGGACTTCAACTCCCAGAATTCTCCAGCCAGCATTCGCTGGCTGGGGAATTCTAGGAGTTGAAGTCCAGACATCTTCAAGTTGCCAAGGTTGAGAAACACTGGTATATAGCTTCCTAAAATATTCTTCCCAGGCATGAATTGGTACATTGTGGGAGTACTGGTCTCTGTGATCCAAAAGGTTGGTGACCCCTGATCTCTAGCATATTAAGGACAGCCAGGATCCACCTAACTGCTACACATCTTCAGCTTCCAGATTTGAGTATTGTTTGGCAGCCTCATTGCTGAAGATTGAGGATAGCAAAATTTTATGCTGATATATTTTTCTGCCAACTGATGATTTAGTGAACTGTACAACAGTCAGCCACTGCTGTAAGGGTAGCAACCTTTGCCAAAATAATAACAAATAATAACTGTAACAAATGTAACATTGTGAAATATAACAATGAAAATATAATATGCCAAATAAATAAACATAATAATAAACTAATGATCATACTTAAAATATAAATAGAGAATAGTGCATAAAGTGAATTAACATTGAAAAAAGAACAAAAAAAGGATTCACATAACTAGTTGGGTACTGTGAAACATTCTTTTTAAAAATATTTTTTTATTTTTAATTTAAAACAAACACAACATCCTTCTTTACATGCTGTAGAAAGTGTATCAGGTGGTTGCAAAAAGACTATTGTGCATCTCTTCCACAGTCAACAAACATACTTCATATTAACTCAAGCATTTTAACTCAAATATTTATACATATCGCCATCATCGTATCTCCATTTTATTTGACTATAATTGTTTAAGCGTCCTTTATCATAAAATATACCAAAATTTAATACGTAACTACATACTGCCATTTCAATTACTATTTCTAAAATCCTCCACTAACACTAAATCCTTATGTCCTATTCTAGCTAAACATCCATAATATTTAATAACAAAGTTTTCTAATCCTCCTTTCCAAATCACTGTTTAAAATTTACATCCCATTTCCTTATATTATAACCCATATCTATATATACATTGTTATTCTTATCCCTCCTTTATTTGACTATATCCTGTATCATAACATTTTTCCCCAATAATAAAAACTTTAACTGTATCTAACTTTGTTCTTTTTTTATTAACCTTTATATATAATCCAAAGGGATTTCTAATCTTCCTTACATGGGTACCATTCAATGTTCATATCCAATTATACTCATCATAACACTACACATTGTATACATTAGTAACATTATCAATTATTTATTTAAACTATATCTATTGTCAATAAATTTCACTAAGTTTAACTAGTTTTAAATTATATTCTTCCATCTATCAACCTGTATCTTTCCAATAGCAAAACAGTCTCATATCTTCTGCCATTTGTGGTGCCAGTCCTCTAATCATCTCCTTGATCAACTTTGTGTGGACTCCTCTGAGCAACTCCTTGCTTATAAGATCTTTCATGTAATCTTGATGCCCTTCTTCTGTTTCCTTAGTCAGCTTATCTTTAATTGTCAGTAGTGTTATCAATGCTATTGCTAATAATTTTTCTCTCTTTAAGTCCATAGATTCTTTGTTTTCTTCTTCTTCTATATCTTGCCTTCTGGGATAAGTTTCCCCTCCATTTAATTCCTCTTTCAGTATTCCACTCTTTCCATTTTCAAAGACAAACCAATCACCATAAATATCAGCAAATTTAATCTCTTTATATTCATTTTCCACTTCGATTTTATTGGATTTTAACTACCACATTTTCCATTTGATAGATATCCTCAACTTCTTCATCATATTTTGCTGTTATATGCTCTAAGTCTTCCAGCTTCTTCTCTATCCTCTCATATGTATTTGATAATTTCTGTATTTCTGAAAATATCTTTTGCAAGCTTAAGATTTCTGTTTGCTTTTGAAATTGTGCCATTCTCTCCAGCTAACAAACACAGCTGCTCTAGCTTGGAAGTTTAATAAAATTAAGCATAGATTCACAAAAACGTTTTGTTTTCACTTTTCTCTGGTTAAATATATACTTCAAAGGGACATCTGTATGCTTCCCTTCTTATTACTCTCTATAACCAAGCAGCAAGACCTTGTAGTGCCAAGCCAAAACAATCAGTGAAGAAGAAGAAAAGTATTCCATTTCCAATACACAAACCCTCCATTGCCCATAATTTCTGAAGGCAAGCTCTTCCACTGGTTACTGGCCCTTACTGTTAGAAAGTCTCTTCTTAATTCTAGGTTGCTTTTCTCTTTGATCAGTTTCCAGCCATTATTTCTTGTCCTGCCCTCTGGTGCTTTGGAGAATAATTTGACCCTCTCTTCCTTGTGGCATCCTTTCAAATACTGAAATACTGCTATCATGTCCCCCCTCATTCTTCTTTTCTCTAGACTAGTCAGACCCAAGACCTGCAGCTGTTCTTCTTATAGTTTAGTCTCCAGGCCTTTGATCATCTTAGTTGCTCTTCTCTGAACTTTTTCCAAAGTCTCAACATCTTTTTTGTAGTATGGTGATCTAAATTGGTTGCAGTATTCCAGGTGTGGTCTTACTGGGGTTTTGTGCTCTTGATCCTCTGCCTCTGTTTCTACAACCCAGGATTGTATTAGCTTTTTTGGCTGCTGCTGCACACTGCTGGATCACATTCAAATGATCATCCACTAGGACTCCAAGGGTCCCTCTCATGGTTACTGTTTAAAGTTTTGAAGCTCAAATAAAATAGCCTTACAAAGTGGTTATCTTTGACTTGGAATTCAAAAGCAGTAACAGATGTTCATAACATAAACCACTGTATTCATAGTTGATCTGAGAAATCAGTTGTTACATTTCTCACATGGGAAACAGCTGGGTCTGACAATGTACCATGCTGAAAGCTATTTATTCCTTCATGACTAATCTTGGCCCGATATATAACATGGCTGGCTTTCTTCTCTCCTAACTTCTACGAAGAAGAAGATGACAACGACAACAGAGGGAGAGAGAGAGAATCATGTTGCTACCTAAGTGTTCACTCAACCTTTAAATAAAAGTCCTACTAACTAAATGTTTTTTTAAAAGATAATTTTAGAAACTTTTTATCATGCAGTGAGGAATAACTTGACTTTCTACTGGTTTAGAATGATTGTAAATAACTGGAACTGGATAGCATTTTCAAGTAACTTACATGTGCTGAGGTTGGAAGTGATTTCTCCATGCTAAGTACGCCCGTTGCAAATAACACTTGGTGTGCCATGGTGAACGGAAGATTTGCGAAGTGCATCAAAATGCAACTGGCCTAAGAAGGTGTCTCTTGTGGACATTGTGAGGGTGATATGGTGAACTGAATATGACTCTGTGAAAGCAGAGCACTGTGAAGCCATTACCATGGCAACTCCACTGTGCTGCACAGTAGAAGCCATTTTATGGCAGTACAGAAGAAGCCATTTTAATGCACAACAGGCAGTATCCTAACACATACCCCGAGGGATTTTAGGGGTGTCTTACCCCCACAGTATTTGTTTCCATATAGATAGATAGATAGATAGATAGATAGATAGATAGATAGATAGATAGATACAGACAGACAGACAGACAGACAGACAGACAGAGGGGGGGAGATTGTTGTGATTTTTCAGTTGCTTAGTACAATTAACACATTTCCATCCCCTTGAAATTATTCACACATATTAATAAAACATTGGGGGGGGGGATAAACGTGGTGCAAGTGCAATTATAATTCTTTTAGTGTAGTGTTGTAGTTCCTCAAATATATTCCTTTTACAAGGATAAAACACAATACCCTTCTCCCCTACCTCATGTGTCTGTGTATTCAAAATTTTGGAATTGATACAGGAGAGGAGGAAAAAATCTAAAAAGTGCATTAAAACTAAAATATGGAACAATGGAGGATGCTTTTATATATCAGGTAATTTGGAGGTCCACATTCTGAGGAAATAGTACAAATGAGAATAGTTTTTGAGGCATCTGCTTTCAGAAAGTAATTACAGCTAAAAAAATGATGGCCATCTTTTTGTCTTAATTATCCACTTCATGTATAGCCAGTTTTATATGACATAACTCCCATTCAGTCCCACATTTATGTAGACTCAGAAAGGCCCATTTTCTCCTCCCACTTATTGTAAGATTTCTAGACAATGTCCTTGACTAGAAGCCTGAATTTAACGTTGTAGATTCCTCCAGCTCTATGCAGTTAATAACTCACAACCTTGTTTCTATGAAAGCTCTGTTGATTTATTCCATCTGAAGATCTGCCAAAGGGAGTTGAATGCTTGTGAGCATGACAAGTCAGCTGATTATAAATTAAAATAAATGGTATTCTTTTCTGTATGACTTGAAAGCCTCCTTTGTTCCCACAAAGCTAACACTTGTCCATCAGGGTGTCTGAAGAGAAACACCTGTACAAAAGTGTAATGCTAAATTTTACGAAAAAAGTCCTCTGAGTATATCATGCACATATACAGCTTTATTTCAAGCTACTTTTTCTTGTAAACTTTGTGACAGGGTCCTTGTTTTCCCCATGTTCTAAAATCCATTCACTGAAACACTTAATTCTATTCACACAGTAATTAAATATTTAGAATGGAATAGAATAACATAATTGGAAGCGACCTTGAAGGTCTTCTAATCTAACCCACTGCCTAGGCAGGAAACCTTACATCACTTCAGACAAATGGATATCCAACTTCTTCTTAAAAACTTCCAGTGTTGCAGCATTCACAACTTCTGGAGGCAAGTTGTTCCACTGATTAATTGTTCTAACTATCAGGAAATTTCTCCTCAGTTCCAAGTTGCTTCTCTCCTTGATTAGTTTCCACCCATTGCTTCTTGTCCTGCCCTCAGGTTTGACTCCCTTTTCTTTGCGGCAACCCCTGAGATAATTTATAATTTAATTATAAAATAATTTAATTTATATTGAATTCAATACAGATTCTCTATCAATAAAGCAGTTCCAGGGCACAGAAGTTCTGCACATACTTTAATAAAGTCACATGGGTTATGACATCACAGCACAAATGACAAAAATTATGTACTTTCCATCAGCCAAGGCAGAATTGCATGAAAGTACTATAACAGGCATGTGATTATACCGGAGGCATCCATGCTGACAGAACAATCTGTACATAGCTGTGCCACAGTTCTCCACAATACGTCTGGAACTATGCAGTAATGGTTAGTATTGCAAGCTAATTCTGCCCATAGTCTGGAATTCGATCATAACCAGCCTTCCAGCTGGTTGACCAGCCTTCCAAGGTTGGTAAAATGAGGACCCAGATTGTTTGAGGCAATATGCTGACTCTGTAAACCCCTTGAGTGATGGAGGAGTAACACCTCCTTAATAAAACCTTGATCCAGCTGGTCTGGCTGGTAGCACCTTGTAAGGGCCCCTTTCCAGGGTTACAGGAGAAGATGGTCAATGGTTTTGAAGGCGGAAGAGTGCTCTATGCCCCAATGGCAACTAAAGCGGCAGAACCATCTTCTAGGAGAAGGGAAACTCTGATTACAAACCTCCACTGCCTTGTGGCTATATCCACTACTGGAAAAGACTTCAGGAGTCAACCTCGAGGCAAAATCTGGAGCCAGAGTCCTGGAAGCAGTTCGTCACTGTGTACAACCACATTCTGGTAACTTCTTCAATGCAGCTGGAACCAATCGTATCAGCTCTGCCATTCCATTGGACTATTTTAGCGATGTGAGAGGGGGGATCTGCTGCTTGGGTCACAGTCTATCCTCCATATTAATCTATCCAGGCCGTGCTCTGGAGAGGATACTCCAGCATTATCTCCTTCCAGAGCATGATACCATAGTCTTTTGAGACTAAAGGATGCCAATGCCAAAACCACTTGTAAATTAAGAAGCAGTACATAAGTCTAAGTGCTACTGCTACTACTATTTGTTGCTTTTATAATAAATTACTATTTTTTTTTCTTTCATTGTACATTAAAGCTTATGTTAGGTTTTGTGTCATCTTTTAGTTTGGGGTAATTTTTTAAAATCTCATATAGTTTCTGTTTGCTAATGAATAACAGAATAACAGAGTTTAAAGGGACCTTGGAGATCATCTAGTCCAACCCCCTGTACAAGGAGGAGCCCTATTCCATTCTCGACAAATGGCTGTCCAATCCCCTATCATTAATCTTGAAGAAAACAACAACTGCCCACCAAAATAAGGACACTGAAGTATTGCCAGTTTGCCACTGAATTTATCTGAACCTAAACTGCCTTATGAGTATTTACAGACATGTATTTCTTCTGGCAAGTCTTCCACCACCAAATGTGACAAACAGAGGTGGGTACCTACTGGTTTTGCCTAGTTCGGCTGAGTAGGTAGTAACTTGGCTTGCCACGCCCCCGAACCAGTTTTATCAGTGGCAGCGCCATCTTGATTTTCAGTTCTGCGCATGCGCAGAACAAATTTCATTGCAAAAAATTATTTTTTGTCCTTTTCTAAAATTGTGCACATGCGCAGACCTTTTTAGCTGCAAATGCACATGCGCGCGGGGCGAAACTGCCGGTTCAGGACACAAATTTTTTGTGTGTGCTGAAACCAGCAGTAATGTTGGTAGCAACCCATATTCAACTAGCAATGACTTTTTTTTTTGGGCTCATTGGAGTTATTATTTTAAATAAAATCTGTGACAAAAATTAACTATAGAAGATGAATGTATGTATTTATTTCATTGTTTTATTACAGTGTCTCATTCTGGATGGACTCAGTATCTGTATTCATTATAATAAGCTATAGATTAAATCTTAGGGACTGAAAATCTTTATTATAAATTTATAATTTGTTCCTTGTAATTTGATATCTTGCATTCTATATTTCCCATATACATTTTTAAATTTGTACCCTCTCCTGTAACTATGAAGTGATGCTTAATGTCCTAAAATGATGACTTAATCATTAAGAGACACAACATTTTGAGATGTGTTGGTGGGATTGGAAGACAGAATGGATTTTGTGTTTCTAGGAAAACATTTTCAGTCTTAGGAACAGAAGGTCTCATTCCTATCCTTAATCTTGGAAAAAAGCAGCAATTACCCCCCAAACTTAGGTCACTGAAGTATTGAAAGTTTGCCACTGAATTTCCGTGACCCTAAACTGCCTATTCCTTCATCCTTCATCAAGAGAGGCACCTTGCCAGTTTTCTATTACTTTTATATTCCAATTTGGAACATTGCCATGAAATGATGTGTTACAAATTCTGAGAAGAAAGCCAATGCCCACCATGTATACATTATATATTTGCAAATTAAATACCCATATAGAAGTATACCATTATGGATTTAAAGGTAAACGTAAAGGTTGCCCTTGTACATATGTGCTAGTCATTCCAGACTCTAGGGACGGTGTTCATTCCATTTCAAAGCCGAAGAGCCAGCGCTTTCCGAAGATGTCTCTGTGGTCATATGGCTGGCATGACTCAACACTGAAGGCACTTGGAACGCTGTTACCTTCCCACCAAAGGTGTCCCTATTTTTCTACTTGCATTTTACTTGCTTTCAAACTGCTAGGTTGGCAGAAGCTGGGACAAGTAACGGGAGCTCACTCCATTATGCGGTGCTAGAGATTCGAACCGCTCTGATCGACAAGCTCAGCGTCTTAGCCATTGAGCCACCGTCTCCATCGTGTATGGGTTTACTTTGTAACAAGTTACACCAATCCATTCTAGGATATAGCATTTTTTTTTAAATTTAAACAAGAAATTAAAACTAACACAAACTAATATAAACTAAGGAAGAAAGAAATGAAAATGAAACAAAAATTGCGAGAAAAGAAAATAAGTTGAAGAAAAATAGAGAAGGAAGAAAAAATATATAAAGAAATGTCTTGAAATATTTAATCTCTCTCTCGAAAGTTACATCATTTTACTTTTCTTTATAATCTATCGTATCTAATCCTCAAAATCATAAATCACAAGTTCACTTTTTTTATTTTTATGCAAAAAGTCTCCATTGTAGGATGTCGCTGATCTGATAAGAGAAAATAATTATAATTTGAAGATGTTATGATGCCATTACCCTTGAAGATAATTTTCTTAATTTATATTTGCTACTGATCAGCCAAGGTCAGTGATGGCAAAACTTTTCTGGACTGAGTGCCCAAAACGAGGCCGAACCCCCCAAATGCAATGTGCATGCCCCCCCAAGTATGCATCCCATGCATGTGTGTGCTGCCCAGATGTGCCCCTCTCCCCTGTCCATGCACACAGCCCCTGTATGCACCTCATCCCCTCATGCATGCATGTCTGGAACATCGCACCTACCCCTTATTGGGAGTATACTCCTAGTGTTGGGTAGGATAAGAAGGAGTCAAGAGAGCTCACTCTCTCTCTCTCTGCTTGTCCTATGCTTGATGACTGGATGTGAACTGCGACTGTAAGCTATTGTTTGTTCTTTGAATTGTGTTTGGACTAATATCTACTATCTACTATCACTGCTTGAGAAGCAATTATCAGTAGTAAAGCTACTTGTTTTTACTAGCAGTGTCTGAAACTCTATTCATGTGTTTCTACTAGCAACATTCTTTCTCTCTATCTGCACATTCTGCTGCACTACTTTCTGTCTCCCAATGGAGATACCCCTAACACCCCTCCCCCCACACATGCATGTCAGAGACCCAAAGATCAACTGGCCTGTGGGAGGTACACACACATGTGCAGTGAAGCTGGACCGGGCCGATGGCTCACAAGCCCATAGAGAGGGCACTGCGTGCCACCTGTGGCACATGTGCCATAGGTGCGGCATCAGGGATCTAGGTTTTCACAGATAGAACAGGATAATAAAATGTCTTGTATTTTAATCCTGACAGAAGAAAACACGGCTATGTTGTTGCACTTGGATTCTGAATTGAATGTTTCTGGAGATTCTGATTTTATTTTTTCTCATTTTCCTTTCCTTTTCCAAATCTTCTATTTTCCAATTAATTACTTTTATTTTGTATTTTGCTATTGCTTTTTTTCATGAAGACTTCCTTAATTTCACCTTCCAGTTTTATTGGACTTCTGACTCTTAAGCATTTGGGTGTCTCTTTTAAAAGGCAACTGTTTTCATACTATACTGCCATCTGCAATAAATTGAATTAGTAAACTTAATAAAACATCATTTCCTCTACAAGTCCTGTTCCTTCATAAGACGTTATTGATTGAAGGAATTTCTTCACAGTGGGCTGCACTGCTTTATTGTTGGCTGAATGCATTGCAGCTACATTCCTCAGCTTCATATTTAAATGCAACCTACCTATTTTATGCTTCCCAAGCCAAAATGCATAGATATGCTGAAATAGGAGCTTTCCACAATTTTTTGGTGCAATTTGCCTCTCAAAAAAGGCAAGTAGAGATTAATATATGAGGAAGAATGCACAGAGAATGGGCACAGGCATAAATGTCACTGCATACAAAGTGAAAGCTGACCCAGATGAAGTTTGAAGCAGACTTTTCACAAATGAAAAAGAAAATAAAGAAAAGCGGAACAAGCTTTAGGTTGAAAAATGTAAGAAAGTTGCTTTGGCAATTGTGACTAACCCAGCTGTAAAACTATATTTGTAATTTGTCTTGATAAATTTTTTAATTAACATATAAAGGTAAAGGTTCCCACGCATATGCATGGTAGTCTACCCGACTCTAGGGGGCGGTGCTCATCTCCATTTCTAAGCCAAAGAGCCAGCACTGTCTGAAGACATCTCCGTGGTCATGTGGCCAGCATGACTCAATGCTGAAGGCACACAGAAAGCTGTTATCTTCCCACCAAAGGTGGTCCCCATTTTTCTACTTGCATTTTTACATGCTTTCAAACTGCTAGTTTGGCAGAAGCTGGGACAAGTGACGAAAGCTCACTCCATTATGCGGCGCTAGGGATTCAAACTGCTGAACTGCCAACCTTCTGATCAACAAGCTCAGTGTCTTAGCTACTGAGCCACCATGTCTCCCTCAATTAGCATATAAATAGAGATTAAAGAAAGCAGCATAGGGAATCTATCTATCTATCTATCTATCTATCTATCTATCTATCTATCTATCTATCTATCTATCATCTATCTATCTAAATGGCTGTGTGTGTGTGTGTGTGTGTGTGTGTGTGTGTGTGTGTGTGTTCCAGCATAACTCTGGAACGCCTTGAGCAATTTCAACCAACCTTAGTACATAGACGACTTACTCTCTGGAAACAAATACTGTGGGGGTAAGACGTCCCTAAAACCCCTCAGTGTGTTTGTTCTGTTAAGATACAGCCTTTTGTGCCATAATATGGATTCTACTATACAGCGCAGTGGAGTTGCAATAGTAACAGCTTCACAGTACTCCACAAGGGGGCTCCCTCTGGTAAGGGGGAAAATCCAACATTAGAAATCACTTTTGGTCAAGATATTTTCCCCCTATAAATAAATACCAGGGCAATGCCGGGTTATTGGCTAGTAATAATATAAAGTAGAGGTTGGCAATTCAAGTCCCTGCTCAGTCAATTATTGGGAGAGGATGGCACGCAGCATTTTCATGCTTTAAATTTATTTACAAAACCACAGCTTCTGAGATGCAAGCTGCCCTTTAACAGAATAAGATCTGTTTGTTCTTGTGCCTTGAATTTTCAGGATAAAAAGGAGCAATTGTTCTGCATCTACATTTCAGGCAAGTGTTTGTTGGTTCTGCCACACCAGGGGAAACTTTTGCTTCATTCCCCTAAAGAAAGGAATCCTAAAAGGGAAAGAAGAATTACATTTTATTATTCATAAAGCTTCCAAGAGATGAATATTACTTGGGCTGATACAGTCAACATCAGTGTTTTTAAGACCTAAATAAGTACTTAGGAACATATAAACATAGCTCAAGAAGAAAATGGATCAATTTTCTTCATTTTTATATTTAGTGATCTACTTGTGAAAGCAGGAGATAAAACAATGGGAGTGGTAGATGCTTTTTATTATAGACCTGTGAGGGTGAACATATGGCACATGTGCCCAAAGTGGCATGCAAAGCCATGTCACCTGGCATGCACACTGTTTGACTTCTGGGTTTCTGGCATGCAGGCAAGCACAACAATCAGCTGTTCTTCGCATGTGCAGCGGTGCCAAAAACCAGTGAGTGCATGCGAGCTGGTTGTTGTGTGTGCATGCGTGCCAGAACCGGGAAGTTCTGCTTTTATGAAGCTCGATCCCTTTGTGCGCGCAGCAGTGCCGAAAATTGGCCTGCACATGGATGCCAGTCAGCTGATTGTTGGGCATGTATGGACACTAGAACTCAGAAGTTTGGCTTTTCCAGAGGGTGGCTGTGACAAGCACACCCATGTGCAATGTTTCTGGGCAACCTTTTTGGCACTTGGTGCTGAAAAGCTTCACCATCACTGTTATAGACATACTTTTTTTCTTTTTAAAATTGTTCTATTAAATCTCATCTTCTGAATTCAATGCACTGTAAAGTTTATGCACCAGCAATAATATTGTGGTGTGTGCTTTTTTTAAAAAAAATCAATAACATTGATAAATGTTATTGAGTTTATCAAACTCCAATAACAATTAAAATATAATAATCATACACACCTTAAGATAAACAATATAGTGAAATATAAATTGTGTAACGTATCAAAAAAAGTAGGTAGAAATGAGAGGGAACAAAAGTTTACAAATGTTAAGAATTGTTAATATGGAAAATAAAGATGTATTAAATACAAATATAGTAAAGGAAAAATTGTAAATAGGCTAATGTAAATAGAAACTTAAAGCTTTCTTTTCTTTACTGTTTTTGGTCACACTACTATAATTCAATTTAAAGACCCTAAAGCTAATCGGGCAGGTTTGTCTGTAAGACAAATGACTGACACTACTATAATTACTGTTGCTGTTGCTGTTATAGTATTGTTATAGTCATTAGTTTGTGTGTTAATATTTATTAGTAACTTTTTGGGGGGCTTTGCTTTATTTGTAATTGTTATCATGACATGGCACTGTCTTTTCAATTAAAATTAAAAAATATATATATCAAACAAAACATATCCAAAATAATTAGTCATCACTTATTGAACTAATGAACTTAACAAAGTGCTCCCCAAGTGATTTCTCAACAAGCAAGGTCTTAATTGATTCTCTAATACCAATATAGTTATTCCTCAAGTTACGACCAGTCACTTAGTGACTGATTGAAGTTATGATGGATCTTAAAAAAATACTTATGATCTGGGTTTGACACAGTGGTAGGATTCTGCCGGTTTAGCAACCAGTTTGGTGAGTGCGTATTTGTACACGGTGCTTAAAGCGCTGCGCTGGTTACCTTCCAAGTCAGCCACGGTAAGTAGAACTGGCGGGGGGAGGGGAGGGTTGAATCGGCTGTGCCGTGTAATTGAGATAAGCTAAAAAGCAGGAAATAAAATTCAGGATAGGGCGGGGGTGGGTGGGCAGGACTAGCTGATCGTTTGAGCTACCGATTCTCCCGAACCAGTTCGAACCGACTAAATAACACCTCTGGTTTGAAGCCACCTGCCAATCACATAAATGAATTTTGGGTGTTCAGCAACTGGTTTGCATTTATGGCCATTTGCAGAATCCTGCAATCCTTGACTGTGACTTACAATGTTATTTGACAGAAACCAGTGTTTATTTCTGGTTTCCAGCAAAAATGTTTAAAAACACTCATCCAGACAGCAAGGAAAACTGGCAGGAGATCAGTCCCAAATCTCTTGTGGCTGCACAATGATTCAAGACTAATCTCCCACTTTCAGTTCTCCTTCCTTCTTGGCAGGCCGTTTCGCAACCAAAAAAAAGGCCTTTGCAAACAATGGATTTGCTTAACAACAAAAGCATTCCCTTAACCATCACAAAAAAGGTCATAAAATTGGGCATGGTTATGTGATGACCCACTTAGTGACCAGCGCAACTCATAACTTTAATTCTGGGCTCAATAATGGTTGTAAGTCAAGGGCTATCTGTAGTGTTGATGCTAACTTGATCTCTCTGTGTTGCAATTTCATAAAAGGGGGTCTGTAATGAAAATAAAATCCCATCTTTATGCCCTCCACCTCTCTCCCCACAGGGCTACCTTCTTTTAGAATAGGAATGCAAACTGCCTGTCATGGTTTCAAGTAATGCTCCAAATCAATTCAAGACTCTGAGTCCTTGGCTTCCTCAAAAATCCTGTTTATTGGGTACACCATATCAGCACAGACAATACTGTCCAATACTGAATACTTCCTGCGTTTTTTGTATAATTAAAGAATAGATACTATCCACCTTTCTTGTGTCACATTAGACTACCAAACAGGTGATGAACTTCTCAATCATTCTCTCCTGCTGTTGCTAGGGCACATTGATCTGGCCTTGGTTCCCAGGAACCTTACCATTGTTATGTCTGGCACATTGGAGGAAAACATTCTACATTCCATAAGAACCCCCACACACCCATAACTATGGCAACCAAGAAAAATATGGCTTCAGCTAGAGTCACTTCGAGAGTTGACACTGCCCTTCTTTTCAGATATTTATGTACATTGTTTATCCTGTGGCAACATTTTAAATGAAAATCTAAAACAGGGGTGGGATTCAGCCGATTCAGACCAGTTCAGGCAAACCTGATGTTAATTTTACATCTGGTTCATTGAACTGGTAGTTCCAAAGACTGACTGGCTCCTCCCACCCCACTCCGCCCCTCCCAGGAGTCTCCACGTGGCCCATTTTGTATGCCAGGTAAGTGCAAGACCCACGCGGAGGCTCCAGGAGAGCAAAAAACTGGCCAAGCAAGTACCTTCCTCCCGGAAGTTACGGAAATCTAGAAACAGGCCTGTTTCTGGCCTCCAGATGGCTTCCTGACCCAGAGGAGGCAGTTTTTGTCCTCCCGAAGGCTCAAGAAACACCTCTGGAGCCTGGGGAGAGTGAAAAACAGGCCTCCTGGAAGTTCTGCAAGTCCAGAAATGCATCTGTTTCCAGCCACCGGAGGGTCTCCGAAGCCTGGGGGAGGCCATTTTCACCCTCCCGGAGGCCCAAGAAAAGCCTCCGGAACCTGGAGAGGGCAAAAATGCCCCCTGTGGTGCAGAAGGCCGAGTAGGCCAGTCAGCTGCTGGAGATGATAGATCAGCAACCTCCTGAAGGCCTCAGGTGCCCCACTGACCATGACTCTAGGAAACAGCCATCTATGCTAAGCCATGAAACCTAGAAAGAAAGAAAAATCAGTAGCCTAGCACAAACCTTCTCAAATCATCTTTTTAATATAAATCAAATCATATTTTATTACAGTCATAGACCAGTATAGTTTTTAATACAGTATATGCAGTGTATGTTTCCTGGGAGAAATGCATGGATTTCATTTTGGTAGGATTAAGTTTGGATTAAGCTTTCTATTCCTTTCACTTAACCAAAACAGAAACTGTGACACAAAATGAAAGTAGAGACATATATTGAAACATTGTCCTGCTAGCTGTCATAGAGAGCAATAGCTCAAATGTACATCTTGAAGCACCTCTGATTTTCATTTCAGAAAAAAAGCAAAGGGCAAATTAGTTTTGAGCAATTTCACGACCTTAATTCAAGCAAGAATTTCACCAGTGGGTATCAGAGGTTGTTTGAATAATATCAGTATTCATCTGCTACAGAGGTGATATTCAGCCAGTTCTGACCGGTTCTGGAGAACCGGTAGTGGAAATTTTGAGTAGTTCCAAGAACTGGCAAATAGGCTGGCCCTGCCCCTGCTGTCTCCCAGTCTCCCAGCTAATCTTCTTTTGTTGCCCTGAACAGGAGAACAGAACTGGCAAGCAGGTTAATGGGGTGGGGAGGGAATGGGGATTTTGCAATAACCTTCCATGCCATGCTCACAAATCCACACCCACAGTACTGGTAGTAAAAAAAAAGAATCCCACCACTGATCTGCTACACAAAATCAATTTGCACTATTAAGTTTGGGCACAAAGCTTAGGTCTAACTAGATGTACCAATTTTAGCTTCCCCTTTTCTGTGTCTTAAGTCTGTTCCATAGCACTTGTGCCTATTTAAAAGTATTATTTTATATATCTTTTCACATTATTTTGTGACCTTTATAAAACAGACCATCTTTTTTGAGCACCTTTATCCTAACATAATAGGAAATATGAATATTGAATGGCATTGAAAAACAAGCATTTAGTAAATTCTCCCTGAAATATAACCCGATTATAAATATTTTCCACCCCTATGGAAGGCAAAAATTAGCCTCCAAAATGAAATGGTTGGAACTGCAGCACTATACATTAAATATGCAGTTGACTATAATGATGCAATGTTTCATAATAGCAATTCTTAGACAGTTTTTATAAGTGGATAAAAATAACACTATTTGTCACAGCCTGAAAATTGCTTATTTAGCAGTTTGTTTCCTGAACCTTATATATTTCAGCCTTAAAGGACAATTCCCTTGTCCTGAATATAATGACAAATATCCATGTTTGTGGGTCAAAATTCTCAAGGAATGCAGTTTTCTTAAAGTTTTGTAATAGGGTTTCCCCCCCTATATTGTTGTAACTCATTTCCTTGTCTCATTCTCACTGCTACCACATTTTGATAGATTTTTGTTTTGCAAAAATGATGAAATCCTAAATTCCCACCAATAGAACAAATGGATGGGATAAATCATCTGAATAAAAATCCTTAATTGTCTATGCTGATTGAGGAGGTGGACACTTAAATCCTGAAAGTAACTACCACACAAAAGAAATATTTTACAAAGCAGATAACTTTGACAATACCACGGCTACTCACAACGGTGGGTTTCATATTTTGTTACCACCTGTTCATGGGTGCACACACCCCTTCCATGCATGTGCCCAGCCTTTGCTTGTGCTTGTGTCTTCCGTGCATGCACATGACCTCAAAAACATATCTAAATAGGGCTTCCGGTTTGAGATTGCTTGCTGACGGGAGCTAATCGTTTCGGCTCCAGAATCTTGGACACGTTTAACTGTCAGATGAGCCATCCATCAGCCATCTGACAGCTTGTTTACCTTTTTCTTCAGGCCAGAAGATAAGGTGAGCTTTCTGCCGAGCATCGTGCCAACCAATTCTCGCAGATTGTTTCTGGGAGGGGGGGAGGTCAGCCGATGGCAGAATTGCCTCCATGCCAGGAATTCCTGCTGCATTAGCAGCACAAAGCAACACTCAAATCCTTAGAACAAAACTTGATTTATTGATTCCAAGATGAGCGGACCCTGTACATGTGAATTTTTAATTGTTTTTATCAATTCTTAGCCTCAGTTTTTGTTTTTACAAGAATTCCTTCTAATATCTTGCTTTCTAAAGAGATACTCAAAATGGCGCCGAGCAGCTTCGTAACACTGCTCGAGTTTTGAATTTCTATGGAGTTTAAAACCTCAAAGGGAAGGAGTGATTTAATACTAAATTAATCAGTAACAGCTGCACAACTGACTAGCACAGACTTATTAATTGGTTGAAGAAGATTAAGACTTGGAATGGCTTTTAAGCAACTCCCCCCCCCCCCCCGGCTTCAAAAGTTCATTTGTCCCTGGCACGAAACCACAGTCTTCACTTCCTTCCCCCCACAGGCGAGCTACTGACTAAAGAATTTTTTCAGAAGGAGCTGGTCGAGGCATTTAAAAATTTTGCAGCTACGATGGAAATAAAACTTAAGGAGGAGATATTGGTTGCACATAAAGATCTGTCTGATAAACTTGAGACTCGGGTTCAGAAGATCAGGGATGATATGCTGGGGGTTGTTAATTTGTTAACAGAATATGTCTCAGAAATTGAAGACAGATTAGAAAATCTTAATGATGCCAAGACTAATATGGTATCGAAAATAGACGTGGTGCAACAAAAAGTTGGAAATGCTGAAAAAGAAATTATTATGCTACAGTATAGACAAATGGAGTTTGCTTTAAGAATAAGAGGTTTGCGTCAAAACAGTCAGGAGAATTTGAAACAGATTCTCTCAGAAGCCTTTGATAATCTGTTGGGAAGGCCAGGGGGAAATTATGATTGGCAAATTGATAAGGTTTATCGTGCTAACTTCTGGCTGGCGAAACAGAAGCAGCTCCCAAGGGACATTGTGATTTACTTTACTACAAGAGACATGAGGAATATGATATTGCAAGAGTCCTATAAAACTAAGCTTCAAATTGGGGGTCAGGAAGTGATTGTTCTGAAAGAGATACCACCTCAAATGCTAAGATCCAGGAACGACTATGTTTTTTTAGTTGAAGAGCTTAAAAATCGTCAGCTACAGTTCAGATGGGAGGCACCAGTTGGGCTATCATTCATCTTTGAGGGGCAAAGATACCATCTTAATTCAGTAGGGGAAGCTCGAGACTTTTACCATAATATCTTGAAGGCCGGACATCCTGCCCCACCTGGACCTAGAGAAAGAGAACAAGAAGGACAAGATAGACAGCAAACTACACAACTATCAACAAGGATGGATCATCTCTCTTCCTCAGAAGTACAAGGCGCCAAGGAACAAAGTCAAAACCGTGTGATTACCAGACAAATGGATCAACAATTAAAAAAACAACAATCAACTAATTACCAATGATTTGTTTTCTAGGGTGAAGAAGATAAAGATATGTGCCAGAGTTTCATCAGTTCATAACCCAGTTTGGATGGAGTTGGGAGGGGTGACGCAATCAAGAAGGGGTTGGGAGATTGAATGAAAATTTATTTAGACATGAGAAATATACTAATGAATGTAAAAATTGTTAGCAGAATACTTTGTTTTTAATATGAATAAGGGTACATCTATGGACTGAATGTACAGCTGTAGAGCTTAATTTGACTTTGCACTTAATAACTTTAGTTAGATTGTCGGTGGCACAATAATGGAAGAAGGAAGACTTGCCTATAATTCAAGAAAGGACACTGAAAGTCACAAATTTAGCCAAGATGGCTAAAATACCTGCATATCTTAAGCACCAATTAAACAAGAGATATAAATGAGACTGGGCAAAATGGATTGATTATATACAAAATAAATATGGATAAACGAGATGGGGAAAAAGGGATTGATTATATTCAAAATAAATACGGGACTAAGAAATTCCAGATAGCTTATGATTAACACCAGGACTGATATAAATTGTTTTAAGTTAGTTTAGCAAGGAGGAGCTAAGCTCAATGTAAAGAAGTTATCAATTTTTTTACTCTTTTTTCCAATATATTTTAGACTGTTTTTGTTAAAGATTTATACTGTGTATGGGTTCTGGGAAGTCGGGAGAGGGAAGGCTGGGGGGGGGGGGGTTGGGGGGGAGGGTAGGAGGGAGGGAGGTTTGATGAGGGGTGTTAGATTTTAATGTAATATGATTGCACATGTATACTGTCTTCTCTTATTTTTTCTTTAAAACTATGATATGTTAAGTATATTGTTATGGAAGTATAAATATTATCAACACAGATTGGAGTTTGCTCAGAAGCGGAAATACACCAATGAGAGGAAGAGTGGGAAACAGAAGGGAGATGGGAAGAGAGGGAGAGGGTAAGGAGGGAAGATGAGGAGGATAAGGAGGAGTGGAATGTAGAGAGAAAGATGGGAAGAGAGGGATAGGAGGGAGGGTAAGGGGGGAAGATGAGGAGGATGAGGATAAGGAGGAGTGGAATGTAGAGAGAGGAGAAGCAGAAGGAGAAGGGAAGGGGAAGTAGAGTAGGAAAGGATGATGGAGGAAGATAGAAAGTACGAGAGAGGTAGAAGAAAGAGGTGTATGGAGAGCAGAAGAGCTAATAATGGGTTTTTATTTTGGGGGGCGTTGATGACAAGAGGAACTGATGTAATCATTATTTATTACTATATGATACTGGCTATGTATAGTATACATGTGATTGTATGTTATAAAATGGAAATAAAAAATATGTTTTAAAAAAATGTGCCTAAATAGGATGACATAGAGCAGGGGGCAGGTCCACCCACGATTTCCGCTACCGGTTCAGGAGAACTGGTCTGAATCAACTGAACATCACCTCTGACTACTCATATACGTGCAGAAAATATTGCAGAAATCATGCATGTTGAGCTTCAGCATCCTGCCCTAAGTTTCATTATGAGAGGAAAAAATAAAAGAAGGAAGCCTTGAGATTTGCTATTTGCCAGTTCTTTTTCCTGGGTCTTACTTAATCCTTACTTAATCTTCAGGATCCATGAGTGGGGAGCATAATGGAGAAGACTTATTAACCTGCCATCCTGCTTGACAATTTCTCAGGGACATTTTGTATGAGGTCTGTAGAATCTATAAATCTATAGAAGATCTATAGACTCCTTCCATCTCTCCTGGCTGTTTCTGAATCATAAGAGAACTTTCACAAGTTCTTGAACAGAATAATGGATTTGGAATTGTTCTTGGAGTTCTTCTAGTCCAACCCCCTGCTCAAGCAGAGACTTTATAACAGTGCTGAAATTCAGTTGTTTTTTTTACTACTGGTTCTGTGGATGTGGCTTGGTGGGTGAGGCAGGGGAAGGATATTACAAAATCTCCATTCCCTCCCCACTCCTGGGGAAGGATATTGCAAAATCTCCATTCCCTCCCCACTCCTGGAGAAGGATATTGCAAAATCTCCATTCCCTCCTCACTCCTGGAGAAGGATATTGCAAAATCTCCATTCCCTCCCCACTCCTGGGGAAGGATATTACAAAATCTCCATTCTCGCCCCACTCCTGGGGAAGGATATTGCAAAATCTCCATTCCCTCCTCACCCCAGGGGAATGATATTACAAAATCTCCATTCCCTGGTGTTGCGTCCTCCTGACGTAGCCGGCAGCCAAGCCATGCCTTGCAGAAAGCCGATTGGTCCTGGAGCGGCTGGCTGCCGGCGGGAGAATTGCGGTTCTCCCATTGGCCGCCTGCCTGACAGCTATTCGGGTCATTTGGCAAACAGCAAAGATCCGGTGTGGACTGGCCGGCCATCTCATATGCTCGAGCCTCATCGACGGCGATCTTCATCAACAGCTCCAAGCGTGACAGGATGCAGCGGTGGAGGTTCAAGTCTTGGAGGCCGTAGATAAATTGCTCCAAGAGCGCATTGTCCAAGTTGAGGAATTCACAGTCCATGGCGGTGGTGCGAAGAGCTGCCACATACTGAGCAATGGACTGGCCCTCCCGCTGGATACAGCGACGGAAATGTTGTCACCTGGCATAGTGGGAGGGAGCCGGTTCATAGTGAACCTTCAGGCGGGACAGAAGAACATCGAAGGGAATGACGTGTGACGGTGAAGGAGCTGAGAGGGCGTGGGCAGTGGCAAACATTTCCACCCTGCAATAGGGGAGGAAGACCCCTCTCTTTCGTCCCTCAGGAAGATCAGTGAGCCCGTGGGCTTGAAGGAAGATTTTGAATCTTTCCAGGAGGGCATCCCAACTCTCTGCCTCAGGACGGAAAGGTGAGAAAGAAGAAGCGGCAGCAATGGCCGGGACGTGCACTGGGTCGACGTCGCTCATCCTTGTCACCAGGTTTTTGATACGAGGAGGCGCTGAGGTAAATGACTGAACTTTATTAACAGAAGCAACTCAAAACAGACAGTTCAGAACACGCGCCCTGGACAGCGCTGCCTGACAGCTATTTATACTATTCCGGACTTTAGTCTTGTCCTCTAAGCAGATACTAGATCCAGCATGATGGTTATTATCAGAGCAACCTGCACACACAACCCTTGGTTATATACATCATGTATCATTACTGGTTGCATGATTAAGTGTTTGGGACACAAAACCTATTTTTTTTCCCTGAGTTCCACAGATCAAAGATGACTGGTACTAATGAGAAACTTTATCAAAGACAACTAAGCTAGTAATACTTACATACAAGAACGATAAAATGACCAAAAAAACCTATTTCCTTAGGTAACACAAGCTGTCATGGGGAGAGAGAAACAAATAATACAACTAGAATTTGTATTAATAAATTACCGCAAATGTTTTTAAATTCATTTTTCTTCAATAATTCATGTGCCATTATTTGATAATGTATCAACAAAGTCTACATATTTCTGGTACTTTAATCACATACTTAAAAAAAAAATCCTCCAAAATTCTAGCTTTATTTTGGAAGGAGATGAAAATCCTGATGTCAGGGTTCCCACCGATCCCCCAATTAAATCATGAGCCTCGAACCCTAGGCCTCATTATGAAGTCATTGAGTAGCAAGCATTTATAGGAATGATGTTCATCTTATATATTATTCCCTGTTCATCTAAATAAATAAAAAACTGGGGGGGGGGGTGTTTGTTGTAAGAAATGTCCATCTGGGTTCAGTTCCAAGTGGGGAGAAAGACACTGGAAACATGGAGGCTGCTTGGAAAGATGGTTTTAATGGTGGACAGGATCACATGGTTTGAGGTCCTGGGGAAAAAGCGGATCACATTCCTTGAAGATCTTGAAGAAAAAAAGGGGAAGAGATGCTGAGAGTTTTATGCCCTCTCTGGGCTATTAAATTTGAGTTTGTATTCTGATTGGTTGTCAGACTCCCCTGGGGCCATGCAGGGACAACTCTGTAGGTTGTCTTTTGAGTCCCAAGCTTGGTTGAGCTGTTGCTGGGTGATGATGTAATGAAAGGGCTTTGGGATTCCTATTATGGCTCTGCCTGAAGGAGATAGATCTTTGTTATGTAGAATAGACTGACTCAGGCCTTAATGGCCCATTGACAAAGCGGGGAGGGGGAGCTGAGTTTCTGCCTCCCTTTTAGGAGAAATATTCTGCTCTTTTAATATTTCCTAAAATATTTCATTTTCTTAGGAGAGGGGTGGGTTTTAACTTTCTACAGGGGGGAGTAGTATTTTTGTGTACTTTTAAAGTTTACACTTTTAGTACCCAGTAATATTTTAGAAGAGGTATTCTATCCTACAGTGTGTGGCTAAATTTGAGTAGATCTCTTAAATAGAATAGCAGCAGAGGTAGTAGCAGCCTCCAACTCTAAAAATATTTTTTTTCTATATTAGTATTCCAAGAAGATGTGAAGCTGCTGGTTATTTCAAAAGCTTAAGGCGGGGTGTCTGTGTGTGTTTAGTTTTGAGGAGAATGGCTACAATATGGGCTACTTTTGTGTATTCCACTGGTACCAGTTTGTTGCCATCATAATTAGCTGTTTTGTCTTTTGTCATTTTGATGTACTGTTTTTAATCCTCTTATTGGAAAGTGTTTTATAAATTGTCTTGAGGACTCTGTGGATTATGCCTATAATCCCTACTAAAGAAATAAATGTATATACTGTACATCTTTCAACAACCCTTTTCTCTAATGAAAAGATAGAGCTAAAGTAATTAGTTAGGAGTAGAGGTAATTATTGGTTGATACTTATGTGTAATAAATAAATAGAAGTGCTTGTGCCTGAAATTATTCACTCATTAGAAGCAATTAATTTCATTTCTTATATTAACATATCCATGTTAGTCTTTTCCAGTTAATTGGTGCTGAGGGATTATGCTTGACCCAAAATTGCTGGTAAGTGCTGGACTTGAATCAGGATCCACCTATTTTAAGCTTGTCAGAATATTCATGAACTGGAATAGGACATAGCAACAGGTCAGCCATTGGAGACTGCTGGAATAGGACATGGTAACAAGGACAACCGATGTATAGGCATGACAATACAGCCAATGTATAGGCATGGGTCAGCCAATGGGAACTATTTGGCAACTGAGAGCCATGCCAACAGGCTCAGAGCCTGGGCGTGGCTTACCTATGTAGCTCTGAGTCTGTGCAAGAGAACTAATCTAGTCTGCTCTCTGAATTGAAACTGAAAACCAATCTCTCCTCTGTCTGTGTTTGGCTGTAACTACTACCACGTTGGAGAATCCACTATTGGTATTGTACATTTACTCATATGTTAATAGGCACATAAAGAAATTAATAAATCATGCTGAATCAGTTATCTGCGTGTGCCTTCTGGATGTGATTTCTGCCACAAGCTCTGACAAAGCTCTAAAACATTTTTTCTCATTTGATTAACATATTACTTAATTAAACTATCCTAAGTGTCTATCATTATTACATTGAATAATCTTCTAGTTGGTGGGTCACACAGACAGTATGTTGGTTTGAAAGGTAATTGCCAGATTACAGATCCATGCCTGTGCAAGGGAGTCTAAGTATGCTTGGAATAAAATTGACCTTTTTTGCACTTGTAATGTACAAGCTAAAAGGTATCAGATTGATGAGAGGTATCTTTATTATTAGCAATGGACGCTGCATGTGCCACGAGATGACTAAGGTTGGTACCTGGTTTGCTTTTCTGTTCTTTTACTAAAAGAGTACATTAAGGCCTTAATTGATCAAAGCCATGGTGGGCTACAGAGGGTAATATTTATAGACCCATTTGCTGATGACCGCAGCATATGGAACATTGCACCTTGGAATGTAAGAGAAAGAAATAATAAACATCACAAATTAATGGCTGATTATTTAAAAGAAAGTCAAGAACATCTATTAATCGAAGTAAAGAACAAAAATCTACTGAAGGCCCAACAGACGAAACAAGAATACAGAAAAGATGTGATAAAATCAAGAATGGAGAGTTGGCAGAACAAAGCACTGCATGGCCAATTTCTGGAAAAAATAAAAGATAAAGTGGACAGTGAACAAACTTGGTTATGGTTAACAACAGGTACATTAAAGAAAGAAACAGAGTCACTAATCCTGGCTGCGCAAGAACAAGCTATCCGCACAAATGCCATTAAGGCCAAAATCAAAAAATCCTCTAATGATGCCAAATGCAGACTTTGCAAAGAAGCTGATGAAACTGTTGATCACATACTCAGCTGCTGTAAAAAAATCGCGCAGACTGATTATAAATTGCGGCACAATTCAGTAGCACAAATGATCCATTGGAATTTGTGCAAAATTTATAATATTAAAACAGCAACAAACTGGTGGGAACATCAGCCTGAAAAAGTCACCGAAAATCAGACGGTCAAGATCTTGTGGAATTTCCGTATACAAACAGACAAAATACTGGCGCATAATACACCAGACATCACACTGGTTGAGAAAAATAAGGTCACAATCATAGACATCGCAATACCAGGTGATAGCAGGGTCGCCGAGAAGGAACATGAAAAAATCGCAAATTACCAGGACTTAAAAATCGAAATTCAACGACTGTGGCACAAACCAGCAGTGGTAATTCCAGTGGTAATTGGCACACTAGGTGCTATTCCAAAAGCACTGGAGTTACATTTAAAACAGTTAAAAATTGACAAAATCACCATCAATCAAATGCAAAAAGCCGCACTGCTTGGATCTGCACGCATATTATGAAAATACGTTACGACGTCCTAGGCCCCTGGGTGGGGCCCGACTAGTAACCAATGCCAAATCCGGCGAAACAACTGGCCGCTGTGATACGATTGTATAATAATAATACCAATACTAGGTGATAGCAGGGTCGCCAAGAAGGAACATGAAAAAATAGCAAAATACCAGGACTTAAAAATCGAAATTCAACGACTATGGCACAAACCAGCAGTGGTAATTCCAGTGGTAATTGGCACACTGGGTGCTATTCCAAAAGCACTGGAATTACATTTAAAACAGTTAAAAATTGACAAAATCACCATCAGTCAAATGCAAAAAGCCGCACTGCTTGGATCTGCACGCATATTACGAAAATACGTTACAACGTCCTAGGGCCCTGGGTGGGGCCCGACTAGTAACCAATGCCAAATCCGGCAAAACAACTGGCCGCTGTGATACAATTGTATAATAATAATAGTAATAATTTATTGGAAAGGATCTGAATGAAGGGTGGGAATTTTGTAGAGTGGAATTAATAACTATATTTAGGAGACAATAGTTGTAAGTTTAATTATGAACAAAATGGCTATAAGGCAGATCAGACAGTATATATTTGTGTCATCTGGATTTTTATTAATTTTTTTCAGAGATATTTGTTTACCTTCTACTACAATGCTTTCCAACTGGATTATGCTAATTAAAACATAGTAGTTAAAACAACATAGTTTTAGAAGCACATAAAAACTAGAAATTCATATATCAATGATAGCTTAATACTGTGATATGCTTCACTGAATGATAATAATCAAGAAATCAGGGATGAGCTCTGGGAAAAAGTACATAACTTTCTGAATGAATGTGATCATGGGGTGAGGGATGAGATGTATTTCCTGTAGGGCAACGGGAATGGATAGATAGGAATAAAATTAAGACATTGCAGAATAAGAACTGCTGAACTATTTGGAAATCCAAGAATGAAAGAAAATGGTAACTGTTTGGTGTACATAACTGTTTGATGACCTTAGGAAAATTTCTGCTTGTTTTGAATATATGCTTAAACCGAAAGATTTATTCATACATGCACATAGAAGAGGAATGAAGCAAAAAAAGCATGTTGGATTTGACAGTTTATATTAACATTACAATTATGATGAACTAGCTGGATACCCATGCTTCATGATGAAACTGTGTGTTTGGGAAATGGAGGAGAAATTTGTTTCACAATCCGTTGGCTCAGTGGTGGTTGGTGATTGAAATACGTAAGAAAATATCGCTCCCACCACCTTGAATCCGGAAGCCGTTCCATAGGTGGAAAGCATAGATATTTTGGTGGGGTATCAACATTAGTACTAACCCAGGACACTCCTGAGTGAATGAGTGGAATGTCTGCCAGTTTAAGGCAGGTAATGAAAGGTAATGAGGTAATGAAATGTGAGGCCACCAGCAGTTGGAACAGACTTCTTTTCAGATGGGGAGGGGGAGTAGAACTCTTTAGCATCAGAGCGTGCTAATTACTGTATATGAAATATTAATGATCTGATGGTCATTTTGAAAAATCCTTTCTTAGCAAGCACCTAGAAGCCAAGAGGAACATACATGCCAAATTTCAAATTTGTAGACTTTACAGTTCTGGAGATTTTATGATGAGTGAGTTGGCATACACACACACGCACACACCCCTACACCTACATACATATATACATATACATATACATATACATATACACATACATACATACATACATACACACATACACACACACAGAGACACACACACACATATTAGTGAAGAACACATGGGGGGGATCAGAGGCTCTGAGCATTGGAGACACCAGTTTTTTGGTAGAGTAAAGAACTGATCTTGGGAAAAGGAGTCATGGAAAAGAAGGAAAGAAATGAATAAAAAAGAAGTAAAAATGGAATGACAAGTATAGGGTGTCATGAATGTTCCAGTATTGGATTATTCTGCTGGAAAGATGTTGGATGATTTCCAGAGTCACTTCCAACTCCTATGTTTTAAGATCTATAGCAATAATTATCCCCTCCAAGATCCTACTCATTTACTAATAGTTGCTGAAGAAACAATGATTTGAGCAAGAATTTTCCACTAAAACTTTTCAATTCAATTCAATTCAATTCAATTTATTACATTTATATGCCGTCCTTTTCCCCCGAAGGGGACTCAGGGCGGCTCACAACTCAAACCAGGGAAGGGGAATACAGACAAAAATGTAAAAAAAACAAAGCATAACAATACATAATTTAAAACACACAACAGTCATACCATTCAAGACAGGGGCAACAGCTCTTTAGCCCCAGGCCTGTCAGAACGGCCAGGTTTTAAGGGCTTTGCGGAAGGCCTGGAGGGTGGTGAGGGTCCAAATCTCCACGGGGAGTTCATTCCAGAGGGTTGGAGCAGCCACAGAGAAGGCTCTCCTCCGAGTGGTCACCAGTCGACACTGTCCGGCGGATGGAATTTGGAGGAGGCCTAATCTGTGGGATCTAATCGGTCTAGTGGAGGTAATTGGCAGCAGGCGGTCTCTCAAGTACCCAGGTCCAATACCATGAAGGGCTTTATAAGTGACGACTAGCGCCTTGAAGCGTATCCGGAGACCAATAGGCAGCCAGTGCAGCTCGCGGAGGATAGGTGTTACGTGGGTGAACCGAGGTACACCCACGATCGCTCGCGCGGCTGCATTCTGGACAAGCTGAAGTCTCCGAATACTCTTCAAGGGCTGCCCCATGTAGAGCACGTTGCAGTAGTCCAGTCTAGAGGTCACAAGGGCGTGAGTGACTGTTGTGAGGGCCTCCCGGTTCAGGTAGGGACGCAACTGGTGCACCAGACTATATCAAAGCAAAAGTTTTCTACCATTACATTTTCCGTTACTTATTGAAGCAAAGCAGACCTTTCTTGTAACTCCTAAAAATAGCTGGTCCAGGACAATTGCACTCGTTTGCAATGAGCTCACATTTTCTACTTAAGTCACTCTCTCTGTGTAATAATGTTCCACTTTCCCTGAAGTTTGGAACCCAGTGCACATTTGTTCAATAAATAAAGTTTCTTCATAGTCAGCCTTGAGCTTCATTCTTCTGCCAGAACAAGATTAATCTCCGAATGAATAAAAGTGGACATTAGGAAAGAAGTTACTGTTGTGGTCTGGTGGTGGCCTGTGGAGCTGGCAGCAGAATCAGACAGTGAGGAGGTTGGGGAGGAACATGGTCAATCCTGGAGTCTGGAAAGGCTTGGACAAGGGCTCTGCGTCAGAGGCAGAGAGGGGGCCAGGGCCATTTGGGAGTTATGTGCTGCCTCCTGAGCCTCCAGAGTCTAGCAAGACAGAGGAACAGGGGGAGCCTGTTTCCAGTGCGTGCATGCACAGAGCTGCCAGAAGGCAAGAACAGTTAAGGCAAAAGGGGCAACTTGGGAGTAAAGCTTGGAGACGATAGGCCCCCTTCCATAAGACATAAAAGAAGAGCAAACAGATGTGAGCCTTTGCAGGAAGCAATTTTGTTCGCTCTGGTCAGTTTAACTCTGAGAAACTCTGTTTGACTCTGTGCTCCATTTGGCCTTGCAAAACTAATTGGCAATTAGGTCTCTGGAAGCATTTCAAGGCAGATAAAGGTGGGTGCTTACCAGCCTTACCCTGAAAGACTGCGGCAGACTTCTGTTGGACTCTTCACAAACTGTTTGTGAATCATTACGGGCTGTGAATGAACATAATTCATGGCTGTTTAAATAAAAAGAGGGTTTGGGGACTAAAAACTGTCTCAGGAAGCCTAGGTCAGAACAGTTATGGAGCTGCCTGAACTGAATAAAATAATTATATAATAGAATTACAAAAATCATAGGGCTGGATGGGACTTCTGAGATCTTCTAGTCTAACCTCCTACTCAAGACAGGAACCTTACACTATCCTAGTCACATGGTTGTCCATTTTTGAAAACCTCCAGTGATGGAGTACCTACAACTCCAGGAAGCGAGCATTGCATTGATTAATGGCTCTCATTATCAGGAAGTTTCTCTGTAGTTCCAAATTGGATCTCTCTTTAACATTAATGTAGGGAGTTATTTGTAGCTCATGTATTGCTCTGATTTAATGCAGTAGCCGGTCCTCAGTTTGAGAAGCTAATTCCCCACATTACCTCCCAGCAGGGTCCCTTCACTCAGCCAATTAAGTATAATCATTCCTCTTGGTAACCTCTAACCAGTGGAGGTATCAAGTCCCAGCCCAGGGCTCGTCATACCTGGGGTGGGGGGAATGCTGTGGGAGCAATGAGCAAGGCGGCAACTCACCAATGGCAGCCCGACAATCTGACAACGCCAAATGGCTGAGGCGTTCCCCTCCGAATCCATGCCGCCCAGCTGATTAGTCCCAACAGCCTTCCACAGTGGCCATGCGCCACCCAATGGGCTGTTCCTAGTGGCAAGGAGACCCACTGCCACCAGATGGGTGTCGACCTAGGCAGCTACTACGATGGCCGGATATGCGCAGCCCCAACTTTGCCTATCACTGGATGGTGGTTACCGGTGGGCGTGGGCAGCTGAATGGACATGGGGTGGGGTCCAGAAACTTGAAAAGATACTGGAAGGCAGATGCTCCCAGCGCTGACTTTACAAGGGACTGTTTCAGTGGTGGGTTTCAAAAATTGTTCGAACCTACTCTGTGGGTGTGGCCTCCTTTGTGGGAGTGGCTTGCTGCCCATGTGACCGGATGGGAGTGGCTTGCCGCCCATGTGACCAGATATGAAGATGCCGACGACACTTGTCAGAACCACCTTAAATTACCTCACACACAGCACTGGCATGCATAAGAATATGATGTAAACTTGTTTTTTAAAAGGCATCTTTGGTTTGCGTTAAAACAACTTCAATACACGCAATGTTCTGATTGCACCACAAATGCAGTAGTCATCCTTACCTTTCGCAGAGGCACTGAGTTTTATAAATATGAGCATGACAGTGTAGAATAATCATATCCAAGGACCAGTGGTGGGTTTCAAAAATTTTTGGAACCTCTTCTGTAGGTGTGGCCTGCTTTCCGGGTCCACTGCTGGAACCTCTTCTAACCGGTTCAGTAGATTTGACGAACCGGTTCTACCGAATAGGTGCGAACTGGTAGGAACCCACCTCTGGACTGTTTCCTACTTGTCATATTCTGAGGCTCCAGCTTCTTTGTGGGGATTAAAGCTGAATTTTGCCGCGTTTGAGTGTGTGTCTTGGCTCCCTTTGTTTCTACCAGGTCTGGCCTAGACTGGCTGAGAGGAGGTGGGCAGTCTCTAAGGGTAGTTTCACTCTGCCCAAGTGTTAATATAAACAGAAGGGCTCCTGTGACAGATTGGAGATTTATGTGCCTAACAGACCTACCCAGTATACCTGTGATAATAACCTAAAGTTGAGAAAGAGAGGGGGGGAACCAGGTAAGTTTAGAGTTGAATTCAAAGTGCAAGAAGAAAACTGGCTAGTAAGAAATGATGGGATGAAGTAGAGGATGCTGAAAGGATATAGGACCAGGTGTTTAATAGCAAGAGCACTTAGACTTATATACTGCTTCATAGTGCTTTTACAGCCCTCTCTAAGTGGTTTACAGAGTCAGCCTCTTGCCCCCAACAATCTGGGAGCATATTTTACCAATCACGGAAAGATAGAAGGCTGAGTCAACCTTGAGCCTGGTAAGATTTGAACTGCTGAACTGCAGCTAGCAGTCAGCTGAAGTAGCCTGTAGTACTGCAGTCTAACTACCCTGCCACCTTGGCTCTTAAATCATCAAGGAGGATGATAATACAGTAAGAAGCCTATCTATCATTTTTTTACTACCGGTTCTATGGGTGTGGCTTGGTGGGCATGGTGTGGCTGGTGGGCGTGGTTTGGTGGGCAAGGCAGGGGAAGGATACTGCAAAATCTCCATTCCCACCCCACCCTGGGGCCAGCCAGAAGTGGCATTTGCAGGTTTTTTTTTTTTTTTTTTTTTTTTTTTTTAGGATTTTATTAAACATTTATATGCCGCCCTTTTCCCTGAGGGGACTCAGGGCGGCTTACAACAATGGAGGGAAGGGAGTGCAAGACAAGACTTAAAAAGAAAAAGAAACGTGAATAAAAGAAATTAACCATAAAAACACACCATTCACTCAACATTCGGGCGGGGTGAGAGTAATCCTATCCCCAGGCCTGACGGGATAGCCAGTTCTTGAGGGCTGTGCGGAAGGCCTGGACGGTGGTGAGGGTACGGATCTCCACGGGGAGGTTGTTCCATAGTGTCGGAGCTGCAACTGAGAAGGCTCTCCTCCGCGTAGTCGCCAGTCGGCACTGACTGGCGGATGGAATTCGGAGGAGGCCTACTCTGTGCGGTAGGTTCTCTGAACTACTCAAAATTTCCACTACTGGTTCTCCAGAACATGTCACAACCTGCTGGATTTAATAGACAGCCCCTGCTGTCTATTAAATACAAATTTATGTTGGGAAAAGAGGAACCAAAGACATTTAAAAAAAATCAAAATTGCACCAGCCACAAGGCATTGCCAGCAAAGTTTTAAATAAAAGTTTTTGATTAACTGGGGAATTCATTCATTTACTAGCTACGTATGCAACAGATCAGGACAGAGACAGTATCATATTAATAGAAACACTGCTGTTCAGGGCAGGGAGATACAGTAATTAACCTCAAAATAGTAAAGCAATCAGGTAATAAAGCAATTTGTTGCAATTCTTTGAAGCCAGCAGCCAAGAGGAATGGCAAGTTGAAGTTTTGTTTGTATGTATTCATTGAACCCAGGTCGCATCATTATCTGATTGAAATAGTCTATCTTGCCTTAATGTTGCCCTATTCTTGATATGCAACAAATATAAAAAGTTTATCTTGTTGACAAAAACATCCTTGACACTCTGTCTAATCTGATATCCTAAAACTTCATGACAGGCCCTCAAAAGGATGCTGTTGTGGCCCACCAGAGCTGGCAGCAGACTCAGACAGTGAGGAGGTTGGGGAGGAACATGGGCCAGTCCTGGAGTCTGGGGAAGGCTTGGACGAGGACGCTGCATCAGAGGCAGAGATGGGACCAAGGCCGTCTGGCAGTTCTCAGCTGCCTTCGGAGCTAGACAGCAGTGAGGCAGAGGAACAGCTGGAGCCTGTTTCCATTTGCATATGCACAGAGCTGCCAGAAAAAAAGAACAGCTAAGAAATCAGGGTTGGCTTGGGAGTAAAGTCACAGGTGGATGTTGAATGATCCCTCCCATAGGAAATAAAACAGGAGAGAAAAGGGAGTAGGCTTTTGCAGGAAACAGTTCATTCATTTCAGGAGTGTGAAGATCTGTCTGTGAATTTCAGAGACTCTGTGCCAAGTCTTTCCTTGCACTGCACTGCGTTTGGAAAATATTGACATGGCAGCTTTCCAAGCTAGATAAGGTCTGTGGTCATAACTTCACCTTTGAAAGGCTGTTTACCAGGCCTTTGCTGAATGTGAATGAGATGAATGCACATTCGTTTAATAAAAGGGGTTTTGTCGGGACCAGGAATCTGCTTCGCGCTTTTTTGGAAGCCTAGGTCAGAACAACTGTTATTTAGAGTCTGACACTAGAAACAGAGGCTAGAGTCTTTTTGTGTCACCTCAAAACTATGAAATCCAAATTCTTCAAGATTATGATGAACACCCATCTATTGATCTATGTCTGTCTGCCTGTCATAAAAAAGCTGCTTTTCTTCATTTTAGCTATGTAAAATAATCTGATGTGGCCTTTTGTTTAATTGTTCATTGTTTTATTTTACACGTTTAGGTAAAAGTTAGTATAAAAATACTAATAGATGATGATAAACCAGCCATGAAGGAAAGGCTGTGTCAGGTGCGCCTCCCTCAGTAACCAAGAAAGAAACCTCTCAGCTCCATTGTTTGTGGAATTAAAAGTACTTTTACTGGTTATGAATAGATAGCAGCGAAGTAAAGCAAGGTCTGAGGCAGAAAAGCGCGAAATCATACATATCAAATATTTGCCCGACCCCCTCCCTCCAACAACCCTCACCCCATTGCCCAATCTGCAACTCCCCTAGGTGTCATCAGGGTTGCATCTCCAAGAAGCATCATCAGGTTGGTATGCAGGACGGTTGGTCTTGACCAGGTCCAAACATCGGCCATCAGCATGCGCAGAAGATGGTGAGAACAAAACTCCCTTTTTGACTAATCCTCCTGTACCAATTATTCACATCCCAAATACCATGCCCTCCCCCCATTTCCATGGCAGCCAAAAACAAGTAAGCGAAGCAGAGGCTGACATCCTGTGTCAGAGTTCCAAATATCCTCCATAATTAATTCAGAGTTCAAGGCAGAACTTTTCTCAAACTTCCAATTTATTAAGAGAGACATGTTGGCACATCAGTGGAAACCCGAACCTGAAAGCTTCCTGGGGTTCCCACCCAGTTGAAAGTTCATGATCTTGCCCCCACACCCACAAGTCCATCACATGGTCCAATCCTCCACTGCCACGCTGGCATTTCCACCCATCTAGTTCCTGTCAGGTGCAGAGGTGCGGAGACAAAGGATGACCTTGGGCTTCTAGAAAGGAATGTTTTATTTTGACAACAGCACATTCTACTCCTTACTATTCCCCCTCCCAATTCCCCACTAATGAAATAGCATAGGAAAATAACAGAGTGTGTGGCAGGCCAGAGATCCTAAAAGGAATCAGCTGCAGGTCTAAAAGGCTGCAGCTACCAGCTAAGACACAGAGTAACTGCAACCATGATGAATTTCTGGCTCCAATGACTATTGAGACCAGAGCACAGGAGAGATTGATATATCACTGTGATGGCGAACCTATGGCACACATTGCCAGAGGTGGCACACAGAACCCTTTCTGTGGGTACCTGTGCCACCGCCAGCTGCTCTTCTGATTCCCAGCCACCTGCTCTGCAAATGGCCCCAAAAACTTTCAAAAAACAGGCATGTGCACGCTGGCCAATTGGTCTTCAGGTTTCAGGTGCTCTGGCATGTGCAAAGACCAGCTGGCCGGCACGCATGCACTCCGGTGCACATCCATGCATGCGCTTTCCCGTTTGGGCACTCAGTGCTGAAAAGGTTCACCATCACTGATATATTATATATCTTGGCTGTTCTGCCAAGTTTTATCTTATCGAGTGAAGAAAATTCACTTAATAAGATAAAATGTTAAGATTTCCAGGATTTTATTTATTTATTTATTTCCACCAGAAATCTTTCAGTGGAATCTAAAAGAATAGTTGAATATTCCGCCACACGATTGTGCTGTGCGAATCAGCTGAGCTAAAAAGAAACAAAGGAATATAGGACAGGGAATGACAGGGGCAGGAGGGTGGGGCCAACCAGAGGTGGTATTTGCCGGTTCTCCGAACTACTCAAAATTTCCACTACCGGTTCTCCAGAACCTGTCAGAACCGGGTGAATACCACCTCTGCTGCACTCGTAGCTATGCGGAGAGACTACACCATAGTGTAGAAGTAATTATTGTGAAGGACAAGTGTAGGAGTAATTATTGTGAAGGACAAGTGTAGAAGTAATTATTGTGAAGGACAAGTATAGAAGTAATTATTGTGAAGGACAAGTGTAGGAGTAATTATTGTGAAGGACAAGTGTAGGAGTAATTATTGTGAAGGACAAGTTTGGGCAGATTGAGCTTGAAGGAGAACATTCTGGAGAGCCATCAGTGTCATCACAACATTTATCTGCAGCTAGCACTTTAAATCCCAATTATTCTAGTTAAACTATTGGCATAACAGGGTAGCATCGAATCTAAATTTTGCTGGGCCGTGACCAACATAAAGAATTGCTATCGCTATTACAGCATTTATCAATGCATAAGCAGACTGAGGATCCGGATCTCAAAGCAGTCAGAGAGAGAAATTTATTCCAACCTTCTTTCTACTTGTTAACTGAAACTCTGTTTTAAAATGCAGGTCTTATCACCAAAGGATTTGCTCTTCCTAATGACACTAGAAGCTTGCTTGATTTAATTGTGGAAGGGCTGATTGTTGTAGATAGCTGCTTCATTTACAGTAAAGCGTCAGTCCTCTCTCAGACTGAATTTCCACTCCAGTGTATGTGAATTTGCTTCTTCTGCTAATCCCCCTTGGAATCCAGTAATTGCCTTACTATTTAAGTCCTAGATATGGAGTCTCAAGAGAGTTATTATCTTTTCCTAACTTGTCACTGAGCTATTGAAAGTAGAGCTGTTCAGTCGTCAAAAGGCTAAAGGTAGGTCCTATTTCCCAGTCCCTCTGCGGCAGCTTTTAGCAGAGAATAGAAAGAAATTGGTCGAGTCATGAGGCATGGGCTTCCCTCAGGGAATGCAGAGAGTTTCAATGCTCTTCAGCTTTGTGGTCCTCAACGCTTAGTGTGCATGAGTTGAAAAGAAATAAAGAGAAAGAGAGCAAGAAAAGCTACTTTCTCTTATTGTTATAAGTAAATTGCAAAAGGAAGAACTATCAGCTCTCTTGAAAGCCACTTTTTTTTTTACTCAGCATAGAGCACTTATTTATTTTTGCATCAATTGGAGTGGGAAAGTATCCAAATCAACAAAAACTCATCCAGGTTTATAATATCCAATAGAGTGACAAAGTTTTGAAGCTAGCCAAGGAACTTCAAGAACTGAATTTTCTCGTGGCTTGACCATTTGAGCAGGTCAGATCTTGCATGTCATTTCATTTGACAAGAATTGGATGACATGTAGAGGCCAAATCCTTCTCTGCAATACCGTACATTTATATTCTATCCAATCATTGGTACAATTCTTGAATAACTACTTTTACTAAAGAACCAATTTGATATAGTGGTTAGAAGCACAGGCAGGCAGGTTAAAAACTGGGAGACCGGGAGTTCCACTTCTACCTTAGGCACTGTTGGAAGAAATGTCTCGGTTCAGTTCCAACTGGGGAAAAAGACACTGGAAACATGGAGGCTGTTTGGAAAGATGGTTTAATGGTGGACAGGATCACATGGCTTGAGCTCCTGAACAGAAAGGGGGGATCACATGCTTCCAGATGTTGGGTGAAGAAGAAAAAAGACAGAGATGTTGAAAGTCCCTGGTTTTATGCCCTCTTTGGCCTTTGATCTTGATCTTGTATTCTGATTGGTTGTCAGACTCCCATGGGGCCATGCAGGAGCAACTCTCTAGGCTGTTTTGAGTCCACGTTTGGTTGAGCATTGCTTCTTCCAGGTGGCCCTGTGGTGAGATGGGTAAAGGGCTAATACTATCATGCCTTAATACCATCACCCTGGAGCTGAAAGGGGGAGATCTTTGTTATGTAGAATAGACTGGCTCAGGCCTTTTAATGGACCATTGACAAAGATGTGAGCTATTAAGAGTGAGTCTGTTTCCTACCTAAGAACATATTTCCCCATTTCTTATTCAGGGAGATATAATATTCTGCCTTTTCAATGTTTCCCAGGATATTTCATTTTTCTAGGAGAGGGGTGGGTGCTGACTTCTTACAGCACAAAGCCAGCTGGGTGAACTTTGACCAGTCACCCTTCCTCAGCCCCGAGAAGCAGGCAATGGCAATCCACTTCTGAAATCTTGCCAAGAAAAGGCTAATCCAGGCAGTTGCCAGGAATCAAAGAATGATTCAAACACCCCCCCCCCCAAAAAAAACCTCCAAACTCAAATCACTTTTACTAAGGCAATATAAGGAAGCACTTTTAATATGTTGTTAATATATACCATGCATTTGGCGTATATGGAAGTAGCAGGTAACAAAAGCATATTCAGAATTTTTATACCTTTTTTTAAAATATCCTTGGGAACACTCAAGTATTAGTGAGGATAACTTCCAGCATTCCATATCACAAATTGAGAGTATCAGGCAGACAAACTTCCATGTATTAGTATTACAGAAGCAAACATTTCTAGTTTTAAAATGTTTATTTTACATAAGCCCATAAAGTCGCAGACAATGATATGATGACAGAAGAGAAAAATGATTTCCTTAGCCCCACACCACACAGGGATTAGTGGGTTAATCAACCAGACTGAGATTGACAAACTGTCAAAGTGGGAATGCAGAGCAGGCAGAATAGAATAGAATTCTTTATTGGCCAATTGTGATTGGATGCACAAGGAATTTGTCTTTGGGGCATATGCTCTCGGTGTACATAGAGAACAAATAAAATATATTCATCAAGAATCATAAGATACAACACTCAGTGATAGTCGTAGGATACTAATAAGCGATCAAATCATACGAGGAAACAAATAAAACAATATAAATTGTAAAGATACAAGCCACATGGTTATAGTCATAAGTGGAAAGAGATAGGTACTAGGAAGGATGAGAAGAATAATAGTAATTCAGTCTTAGTAGATAATTGGACAGTGTTGTGGGAATTAGTTGTTAAGCAGAGTAATGGCATTCGGGGAAACACTGTTATTGTGTCTAGTTGTCTTGGTGTGCAGTGCTCTATAGCGTAGTTTTGAGGGTAGGAGTTGAAACAATTTATATCCAGGATGTGAGGGGTCTGTAGATATTTTCTCAGCCTTCTTTGTGACTCGTGCAGTGTACAGGTCCTCAATGGAAGGCAGGTTGGTAGCAATTGTTTTTTCCTGCAGTTCTAATGATCCATTGAAGTCTGTGTCTGTCTTGCTTGGTTGCAGAGCCAAACCAGACAGTGATGGAGGTGCAGATGACAGACTCAATAATAGAACACAATAATAAATAAATAAATAAATAAATAAATAAATAAATAAATAAATAAATAAATAAATAAATAAATAAATAAATAACAAAACAGAAAGATGTGCAGGGAGGGATTGAAAGAAGTCAGGATGGTGACCGCAACACTGTCATCAATGCCCAGCTCCTTTTTTTTTTTTTGAGTCAGGATGCTTGTTAAAAAGGATGGGCCTCAATATACTGAGCCGAGGTGGGGCAGTGGGTAGAGTGCAGTACTGCAGGCCACTTCAGCTGACTGCTAGTTCAGCAGTTCAGTGGTTCAAATCTCACCGGCTCAGGGTTGACTCAGCCTTCCATCCTTCCGAGGTGGGTAAAATGAGGACCCAGATTGTGGGGGCGATATGCTGACTCTGTAAACCGCTTAGAGAGGGCTGAAAGCCCTATGAAGCGGTATATGTCTAACTGCTATTGCTATTGCTATTAATTGCATGAGTGGGACTGTGAACTTGACTTTTGTAAATCCTTCCCTGCAGATGTCAGGGCATTGGTCAGGGCATCGGACTGCCATCTTGACTTTTTTGACCTCCTCAGGAAATGCATGTTGCTAGTGACCCTCTTTATCATTCATTCTAAACCCCAAACTTTGAAAAAAAAATACTGAATTTTATGAATGAACTATTCTTCCAAATGCTGCTCTTCTAGGAGGACAGGTGGCTTATGTTTGCTTTGATAAACATTAAAATAATGCATCATGGATTTCTTGCTATGGCATTTCTGCTTCCGGGCAGTTACAAATGGGGAATTACTACTTTTTTGTTTAAAAAAAAAACTGGTGCAGTGGTGAGACTAACACAGATTCTAATTTAATATAGCATGCTGTATTTTTTTTACTGTTCAGGGCAGAGGTGGTATTCAGACGGTTCAGATCGGTTCTGGAGAACTGGTAGTGGAAACTTTGAGAACCAGCAAATACCATCTCTGGCTGGCCCCACTGCCAAGGTGGCGCAGTGGTTAAATGCAGCACTGCAGGCTACTGCTAGATCAGCAGGTCAGCGGTTCAAATCTCACCGGCTCAGGGTTGACTCAGCCTTCCATCCTTCCGAGGTGGGTAAAATGAGGACCCAGATTGTTGGGGGCAATATGCTGACTTTCTGTAAACCGCTTAGAGAGGGCTGAAAGCCCTATGAAGCGGTATATAAGTCTACTGCTATTGCTATTGCTATTTGCTGCCTCCCGAGTCCCAGCTGATAGGCTGGATTTTCTTTTGTTGCCCTGCACAGGAGAACAGAGCTGGAAAGCAGGTTGGTGGGGCGGAGAGGGAATGGGGATTTTTCAGTAACCTTCCCCTGGAGTGGGGAGGGAATGGGGATTTGGCAGTATCCTTCCCCCAGAGTGGGGAGGGAATGGGGATTGGCAGTATCCTTCCACTGGTGTGGGGAGGCAATGATGATTTTACAGTATCCTTCCCCCCAGGAGTGGGGGGGTGGTTTATCCTCTGATCCATCCAACATCATAATAAAGTTTGCAGACGACACAGCAGTGCTGGGTCTCATAACTGGAGGGAATGAATCAACATACAGGGAAGAAGTCCAGAAGGTATCCGCATGGTACTCAAGAAACAACTTACATCTAAAATAATAGTAAGACAAAGGAGATGGTGCTAGATTTCCGGAAGCATAGAGAGGAACCTGCCCTACTGGGGTGGCTGTGTGGAGAGATTTTCCTCTTTTAAATTCTTGGGAGTGCTTATTAGTTAAGATCACACCTGGAAAAACAACACATCTCTGGTGATTGGAAAGGCCCAACAGAGACTTCATTTCCTTATACTCCTGCGAAAAAATCAGGTGGAACAATGGCTGATGACATCTTTCTATCGATCCACTATAGAAAATGTCCTCACATACTGCTTTACAGTATGGTATACTGGTTTAACAGTTGCAGACAGGAAGGCACTATAGAGAGTGATCAATTCGGCACAAGAAACCATTGGTTGCCCTCTGACACCAAATCTAAGGAAGATACTCAGAGATGATTCACACCCTGGTCAGTGTCTCTTTGCACTTCTACCATCAGGCAGAAGACATCAAAGTAT
The DNA here is from genome assembly GCF_009769535.1 of Thamnophis elegans. NCBI lineage: Eukaryota > Metazoa > Chordata > Lepidosauria > Squamata > Natricidae > Thamnophis > Thamnophis elegans. The sequence goes on along the minus strand of NC_045555.1, from coordinate 20,370,585 downwards.
AGCCAGCTGAACAAACAGGTTTAAAGATAGTTTCTATCCTTGGGCTGTGAGACTTTTAAATACAACCACAATCATTCCATGCACACGCTAGTTTTTTTATCTTTTTTTTTCTTTTTACATTTCTGTTATAATTTTGCACCAGTGAGGTTAAAACCCATTTTGTTGTATTTAAGAACAATGACAATAAAGATTATACTTATACTTATAAAACTTTCAGTTTGATTAATTGCAATTGCTTACCTGCCATCCCTATTTCAAACTCCATTCTTTTCACCAATTCTATGAAATAATAGCCTGAGGTCAGATTACAGGCACTTCAATCTACCAGCCTACTTTATTTATTCACAGGGAACCATGCTCCAGCTGCTTTTCCCCTCCCAACAAAACATTTTTATCAATAGCTTTTTAAAAACACTTTTTATGATTGTATGTATTGTGGATTTTATTTCAAATGTCAAACACCATCTTTTTAATACATAGCGAGATTACACTGATGTCATTATCCTGTAACACTAGGCGTGTGAAATCATTTTATATTCAACCATGGATCTCTACGTAAGTCACTCTTAACAGATTACAACATATTATAGAAGTAGGTTAAAGCAAGTTACAAAACTACATAATAATTTTAAAAGGGCTCTTTTATGTGAAATAAAAAATAATAATCTTTTCTTACGTCTGAGATTTTAAAGCAGTCGGTTTGCATTCATTAAGGAGCTTAAATAAATTCTGTCTTTAATGAGCCAAGATAAGCCAGTTTGGTTTTTTCTTTTATTGTTAAGAAAAAAAGCAAATCAAAAATAGTACAATTTTGGCTGGTGGGATTAAGAACAAGATAAAAATGGAGGGCTTCCTCTTTAATAAGTAAAGCTGGGATTGTTCATGTGAAATTTAAAAGAGTGTTGACTATCTCCCCTGATCCATTACGTTCCATTCATTTTGCATGTTAATCTGTTCCCCTTCCCCCACGCCGCCACCGCATCCCCAAACTGGATTATGGCCCTACAAACCAGTAGCGGAAATTTTGAGTAGTTCGAAGAATTGGCAAATACCACCTCTGGCTGGCCCCACCCCCATCTATTTGCTGCCTCCCGAGTCCCAACTGATCAGCTGGGTTTTCTTTTGTTGCCCTGCACATGAGAATGGAGCTGGAAAGCAGGTTGGTTGGCTGGGGGGGGGGATGGGAATTTTGCAGTATCCTTCCCCCAGGAGTGGGGAAGGTATGGGGATTTTGCAGTATTCTTCCCCTGGAATGGGGTGGAAATAGAGATTTTATTGTGTCCTTCCCCCAGGAGTGGGGAGGTTATGGGGATTTTGCAGTTGTTCATGTTAAAGTTAAAAGAGTGTGTCTGTCTCCCCTGATCCATTATGTTTCATTCATTTTGCAGAAGTTAATCTGTTTCCCTTCCCCCACCCTTCCACTTTACCCCCAAACTGGATTATGGCCCTGCGACATCCAAATTATATTATCAGATTCACATGTATAAAATTCTTGACAGGCAGCTTTCAACCCGCAATTATATGCCATATCTTATCACAGAAAGACTGACCTGGAGTGGATTGAATGATCCAGAAAAGATTGAATTGTATTATTGCTGTATTATTGTTTGGTCAAGTGGCACTCAACTCATCGGCTTGGTTCCCTGGTCTTCTAACCTTCCAGTTCATTCATCTAAATGACTGCAATCATTGGAGTTCTTCTTCTCAAAAGATTCATTGTCATGTTTTGCCAGCTATGGCACAAACCCGATCTGCTAATCATTTTTAGAGGACACGTTTTCATGATGTAGCTCTGCCTTATACCTCGGCCAATGCAGACACATTTATCTTTATTTCCAGTTCACTATGTCCTTTCTCATTTTCTTGCAATGCAAGTCTTCTTGTACAATCTATGACACCTTAGTGATTGTTGTGGCCTGCCAGCGGCCAGCGGAGCTAATGGCAGACTTAGACAGTGAGGAGGTTGGGGAGGAACATAGGCCAGCCCTGGAGTCTGGGGAAGGATGAGTGCTCTGCATCGGAGGCAGAGATGGGACCAGAGCCGTCTGACAGCTATCAGCTGCCTTCGGAGTTGGATATTAGTGGGGCAGAAGAACAGCTGGAGCCTGTTCCCAATGTGTGCATGTGCAGAGCTGCCAGGAGAAGGAAACAGCTAAAGAACAAGGGTTGACTGAGGAGTAAAGCCACATGTGGATGGTGAATGGCCCCTCCCTAGGGAATAAAGAGGAGCTAAAAGAGAGGAGAGTTTGCAGGAGACACTTAGTTCAATTCATTAGGGTGAAGATCTGTTCCTGACTTCTTGCCAATAATTGCTGCTACAGCGTGGCATTTGGAAGATATCAGCCTAGTAACCCTCCAAGCTTGACAAAGGTCTGTAGTTGTGAAATCTCACGAAAGATTATTTGCAGGGACTTTGCTGTAGAGAAATTCCCTTTAACCTAAATAAAGAGGTTTTATCGGGACGAGGAGTCTGTTTTATGATCTTAGCAAGCCTAGGTCAGAACAGTGATGATATTAAGATGAAGCAATCAGAGGGAGATTCTTCTTCTTTTGGCCACTTTCCCCTATGGTAGGCATGGCCCCCTCCCTCTAGTTTGGCTAATATACTTATTTGGCATGTTTTTAATGTCATTTCAGTTTTTACAACACTAGAGTTTTGGGAGTGACCGGGTGATGGCTTCTGCGGAAGCCTTCATATGTGTGATTTCTGGCATGAAATGGGCTTTGTATATAGGTAGATCTAATGTTTACATGGAAGATTCTGAGTGGGTCGGTGCATACATTTGCAAATGCCTTTGAGGCAGTGGTAAGTCCTTGAAATTGCAGGACTTTCAATTGCAGAAAATGCCACTTCAGCAATAGAGTGGTCAATGCCTGGAATGCACTACCTGATTCTGTTGTTACATCCTCAAACCATAGGTGGGTTCCTACTGGTTTGGACTGGTTCAGGCAAACCGATAGTGGTTTGATGGGCTGGGTCACTGGAACCTGCAGCGACCCAGGCCTGCCACGCCCCCAAACTAGTTCTCCTCTGGGGCCGCCATCTTGATTTTTGGTAATGCGTGTATGCACGGAATGAAGCGAGTGTGCACGGGCAAAATTTTTGTGCGCAATGAACCAGCAGTAATGTCGGGAATAACCCACCCCTGCCTCAAACCTCCATAACTTTAACTTTAAACTGTCTACTATTGACCTCACCCCATTCCTCAGTAGGGGCATGCATAAGCGCACCAGCATGCCTAAAGTTCCTGTCCTACTGCCCCCATTTATTTATACCCATTTTCTGTGTTCTTATTGATGTATATTCTTATTCCTGTTATCATATACATGATTGACAAGCAAACTAACTAACTAACTAACTAACTGGATAAATAAAATAAATAAAATAAATAAAATAAATAAAATAAATAAAATAAATAAAATAAATAAAATAAATAAAATAAATAATAAAATAAATAAAATAAATAAAATAAATAAAATAAATAAAATAAATAAAATAAATAAAATAAATAATAAATAAAATAAATAAAATAAATAAAATAAATAAAATAAATAAAATAAATAAAATAAATAATAAATAAAATAAATAAATAAAATAAATAAAATAAATAAAATAAATAAAATAAATAAAATAAATAAAATAAATAAAATAAATAAAATAAATAAAATAAATAAAATAATAATAAAATAATAAAATAATAAAATAAATAAATAAATAAATAAAAATAAATAGCTTGGACAAGTTCTTGCTGTTTTGCTGCAAGATTTCAGGACTTGGCCATGGGCTCCATTCATTTTGATAAAGGCCAGGTGCAAGCTCCAATGGGAGGGAGCTCTGCCCACCTCACTCTTAGCTCACGTGTCAAGCCTGCAAGTCATCTTTTATTTTTTGGACTTCAGGCCTGCCAATGTTTTCTAGTATTCTACTATGCATTTTCTATTGTGGGAAAATGTGTGGGGGGATTATATAGAGTTGGGTGATATGTAGCCATAACAAAATACTTTCTAGAAAGCCAAGGTCATCCTTTGTCTCTGCACCTGGCTGGAACTGAATGGGTGGAAGCTACCAGCTTGGCAGTGGAAGATTGCATCATGGGATGGACTTGTGGGTGTGGGGGCAGGATCATGAACTTTTAACTGGGTGGGAACCCCAGGAAGCTTTCAGATTCGGGATTCCACTGATGTGCCAACATGTCTCTCTTAATAAATTGGAAGTCTGAGGAAAGTTCTGCCTTGAACTCTGTTTTAATTTTTGATGCTATTTGGAACCCTTCACTCCTTTCTCTGCCAGTTGTCCTACCAGTTGAGCTATTTTCCAGAGAAGAGTCTATAATCTTTCAGAAGGCAGGTAGTTCAGAATAGTCCAAGTGGCAAGTTACTTGCACACAACCTCTCCATGTCAATAACCCATCACAGGTTTCTCTATCACAATTATGTAATACTACTAACCATTCCTGGAAGGCAGAAAAGGGCAACATAGATTTCATCTTTTCCCACCATTTTGCAAATGTGATCATTTTGCTCTGTTCCAAGTTGAAAGTAGTGTTTTTTTTCCAGCTTGTGCCAGCAGAAATGTTTCTGCCTGATTTGCCAACTACACGACTTCCTTCTAGTCTACCATCATTTTACCTGGGCACTGTCCAAAGGCAGGGATGTTTCTTAGCTGGGTCACAGGTTGCCATCCTGCAGCTTTCTAATATCTTTTCATAGTGTTTCAATAGTGGATAGCATAATATAATAGCTGACAAACATTGATTCTACAGCTTATAATTTTGATAAGAGCACATTAAGGGTGCAATGCATATAGAAAGTGAAATATCCCTCATAATTCTCCATAGATTAGATTAGATTAGATTAGATTAACAGAATTGGAAGGGACCTTCCGCGCTGCCCTTAAAATCTGGCTGTCCCAGCAGGCCTGGGGCTAATGACTCTAACCCTACCCGAATGGTATGACTGTTGTGCTTTTTTTTTTAATAATGTACTGTCTTCATGTTTGTAACTTGTTTGTCTTCCCCTCCCCTTGAATTGTGAGCCGCCCTGAGTCCCCTCAGGGAAAAGGGCGGCATACAAATAAAGTATAAACTAAACTAAACTAAAACCTTGTAGGTCATGTAGTCCAATCCCTCCCCCAAGCAGGAGACCCTACACCATTTTTGACAAATGGCAGCCTAGTCTCTTCTTGAAAGCCTCCAGTGATGAAGCTCTGACAACTTCCGAAGGCAACTTCTGCTCCATAGGTTGATTGTTCTCCCTGTCAGAAAATTTCTCCTTGTTTCTAGGTTGAATCTCTCCTTGGTCAGTTTCCATCCATTATTCCTTGTCTGGCCTTCGGGGGCTTTGGAAAATAGCTTGATGCCTTCCTCTCGATGGCAGCCCCTCAAATATTGGAACACTGCTATCATGTCTCCCCCAGTCCTTCTCTTCACTAGACTAGTCCTGTAAGATATCCATAATGGATTTTATTTCCATGATATCCATCATACCTCCAGTATCGCCTTCCTGCTCATTATTAAATTTCCATCACAAAATAGAGAAAGTTATATTTTTACGTGTCTATGGACTATGATTTATTTTTACTAACCCTTCACTTCGGCTCTCAATTGTTTTCTCACGGGACTCACCATCTAGATTTTGATATGTTCTCCACTGTTGAATTTTCCAAATAGCATTCTCTATTGCTTACTTAAAAAATCCAGGGCTGATCTCAAGCTTTATTTCTGTTACTCATAACAAAACTCATTTCCCCTGCCTTCATCCCTAAATGGCTTCAGGGAACACTCATATCTGGAGCAAAGCATTTTAAAAGTTCAGACTAATGATATAGGAGTCTGTGGGTGAATGTCAAATTAGATTAGCTCTCCAATGTTTCACTTGTGAAGGCCTGTCAAGCAGACATTTTATTTCTAGTCCAATTTCAGCATGAGGGACCGCTGTGAGGTACAAGATGACTTTTAAAACTGGACTAGTGCAGGTTCGTGTATGTAAAAGTAATCAGGTCTGAGACCAAATTATTAAAAGCTGAACTGCTTCTTACTTCAATAAATCAAGGTAAAAGTAAAGGTTCCCCTCGTATATATGTGTTAGTTGTTCCTGACTCTAGGGGGCAGTGCTCATCTCCATTTCAAAGCCGAAGAGCCAGCGCTGTCTGAAGATTTCTCTGTGGTCATTTGCCCAGTATGACTAAATGCTGAAGGTGCACAGAATGCTGTTGCCATCCCACCAAAGGTGTTTCCTATTTTTCTATTTGCATTTTTTATGTGCTTTCAAACTGCTAGGTTGGCAGAATCTGGGACAAGTAATGGGACCTCACTCCATTATACAGCACTAAGGATCTGAATTACCAAACTGCCAACATTTCTGATTGACAAGCTCAGCGTCTTAGCCACTGAGCCACCACGTCCCCTTTATACACCATACTTAATGTTTAAGGATTTATTGTATTTCAAAAAAAGGTCTCCTTGGTTTCACAATTCTATGAAATGGAAATGGTGCTTACTTATGTCTTTGTGAAATTGAAACACTAACTCAATGTTATATGCAGCTCAGTTAATCTACCCATGAAACAAAATACCCTAGAGAGAATAAAAAGCAAGTTTTGAAAGGTTCTTATTGCCACACCCCTGTGCATCCTCAATATACAACTCAGGCTCTGGGATGCCCAGAAATGAACACAGGGTATTGAGAGAGGTGTCAAACTCAATTTCATTGAGGGATGCATAAAGTTTTGCTTAATCTCAGGGCAGTCGTGTGTGTGTGTGTGTGTGCAGCCAAGATGTTACAGGATTCGAACCGCCAAACTTTCTGATCAACAAGCTCAGAGTCTTAGCCACTGAGCCACCATGTCCCTAATAAATAAAACACTTCCTTTTATTGGTACTATATTTTTTTTAAAAATTGCCTTTTTATCTTTGATAATAATCCCACTCCTTTTCAAGCACATGCACAAGACTATATCATGGCAATCACACTGCATGATGTGGAATCAGGTGCAAACAACTGAAATGGTAACGTCCAAAGTTCAGAAATGGAAGTGTTACTCCACACAACTTTATTTTCTAGCAGCTGCAAATAATAAAGTAGTGTTCTCAGTTTGCAAATTGCATTTGCTTTATCAACCTCAGCAAGTTCTGCAGGGGAGCCAAAAAAACCCGCATCAAGATGACCTGCTGGCCCAGGACCATCATCTTGGGGTTTTCAACTTTTCCAAAAAATGCCCATGGTTGACCTCTGAATGTCAAAATACAGATCAGATTGTTCTCTAAGGGGTATAGTGGCTTATTACACTGGCTATTACAAGTAGTATAAATGATTGCACATGTGTGGTGTGGTGGCCTAGAGCTCCTGCCTCCCAATCAGGAAGCTGTGAGTTTGATCCTAGGTAAAGGCAGATATTTCTCTCTCTGGGCACAATGAAAATATATCTGCTGAACAAAGCTCCACATTGACGTCAGGGAAGGGCATCCGGCCATTAAACACTCTGCTAGCTCCATTCAGTTGCATCAGAGGCAGAGAGGGAGTTAGACAGCAGTGAGGCAGAAGAACAGCTGAAGCCTGTTCTCAGTGTGCGCATGCGCAGAGCTGCCAGAAGACAAGAACAACTAAGAAAGCAGGGTCAACTTAAGAGTAAAGCCACCCCTTGGAGGTGATTGTCCCTTCCATAGGAAACAAAAGAAGAACGAAAGGGGAGTGGGCTTTTACAGGAAACAATTTGTTCATTCGGTTGGTTTGAGAGTGGAAAGTTCTGTTTGTGAATATACAAGACTCTGTGCCAAGTTTGCCTTGCTCTGTGTTTGGAAACTATTGATCTGGCAGTGCTCCAAATGAGATAAAGTGCATGTGGATAGACATTCCTCTGAAAGACTGTTGACCATGTCTTGCTGACTGAGAATGAAAGGAATTCACAGTTGTATAAATAAAAGAAGTTTTGCAGGGACCAAGACTTTACTTCTTGCTTTCTAAGGAAGCCTGGGTCAGAACAGTGCTTTACCCCCCTCCTACTTCTACCCTATTTCCTCAAAAATAAGACCTCCCCAGATAATAAGCCTAATCAGCTTTTGAGTGCATGCTCTAAAATAAGCCCTCCCCCCAAATAAGCCCTCCCCGAAAATATTGCAATGGATCAGCAGCCATGAGCTGACCATGCTTGCCACCTCCTGCACCTCAAAAATAATTAGACCTGCCCAAAAATATTGCAATGCAGTGGTAGCCATGAGGTAACCACACTTGCCACCTCCTGCACCTCAAAAATAATAAGACCTCCCCGAAAATAAGGCAAAATTCTTATTTCGGGGGTCAAAATAAAATAAGACCCCTGTCTTATTTTCAGGGAAACACAGTACTTCTCAAAGCTGTTATGAAGATAACATGAAAAGGCTATGTACATTTCAGCAATATTTCATAAAGGAAAGAAGTGCTGTAATATGCTAACATTTAAGAAAATGGCCATAAAAATAACACTTTGGGTGATGGTGTTTTATTCCAACAGGACATTCCTCCAATGTGACACTAGCCAGAACTGGCTCCGATTAGTCAAGGCAAACTGATTTGATTCATCTTGCAAACACAAACAAGCTCAGGTTTCAAAGGGAGTCAGTATATAATATATGTAAGAATTGTCCCCCTAACTCTGCCAATGACAAGACAGTAGTCCTGGGAAAGAGATCTAATTTATGCACACATGCAATGGAAAAAATGAAGCTTTTCTTTTAAAACCCTTGGGTGAAGCTGGAACGAGAACGGTAGTGCAAAGACTAACTTTTCAACTGCAGGGCAAAACCGCACATTGAACCGAAACAGGAAGCATTTTAAGAGTCAGAAGAAGATTAACATGAAAAAGGATTGGAGGAGGAATTGCTGCACATCACTCCAATTTAGCAAGCGCCTCCAAGTTACATGCTTGTTGCAAGGGTGAGCACCCTTTCCAAAGTGATTAATGAGACACGTTGGAAACCAGAGCAAGAAAGGCACAGTATTAAGCAGATTTTTTTCTCCAAAAAGACAAGCCTTTCTATAACAACTCCAAGACTTTCTAAAAGGTAAGAAAAGATGAACTTAGGTACAGTACAATAAATGTCCGAAATTGGGAATACTAATATTTGCAGAGAATAACGAAACTCCCTTGTCTCACTTTGCAATCAGCATAATGATTATTAAAAATCTACTTCAAGTTCATAGGAAGCAGGACCATCCTTGTTTGGAAACGACTTTCCTGCACTAGAACAGGGGTCTGCAACCTTAAACACTCAAAGAGCCATTTCCCAAAGGAAAAAAAAACACCAGGAGCCACAAAACCTGGGTGGGTGTGGCCAGCTCGACATCACTCACTCCCACCCAGTCACATGACCCACTCAGTCACATGACCCCCCCAGCCACGCCTACCCAGGTTTTATGGCTCCTGATGTTTCTGTGAGAAATGGGTATCTCTCTCTCTCTCTCTCTCTCTCTCTCTCTCTCTCTCTCCCTCCCTCCCTCCCTCCCTCCCTCCCTCCCTCCCTCCCTCCCTCTCTCTCTCTCTCTCTCTCTCTCTCTCTCTCTCTCTCATCTCAGACCAGGCGAAAAGTGACTGGAAGGGGAGGGGCAGGGGCAGGGCTAGCCAGTGGTGGGTTCATCTGACAGGGAGCTACAGAAGGGGGATGAAAGAACCACATGTGGTTCCAGAACCACGGGTTGCCAACACCCGCCCTACAACATCCGGATATCTGGAACAATCAGAGTTGCATTTCCTATGATCCTTGCCCAGCCCTTGCCTATGGTCTACTTAGTTGGCTCAACAGATCTGTTGGAAACCTAATAAGCATTAATATTAATATGGTATTGCAACAGCTTGTCAAATTGGTATTCTTCATCCATGGATTTTTAGTCTGATAGATTGTTGATGGATGTTTGTGGGTCTGTGTGTCTCTTGCTATAATTGGAATGCATCTTTGAAGTCTTGATGAATATGGAAGAAAGCCATAACTTCTATACAGGTCAGGTCCAGACTATCTCATCAACTGGTTGAATCCTAAGACAACAAGGTTGTGTGTTTGTGTGTGTGTGTGTGTGTGTGTGTGAAGTGTGGTTAAAGTCTTGTACAATTGACTCTTCACCCCTTTTTTGTATTCATGTCACAGGGACTTTGACCTAATGGTCCTTTTTTTTGACCCCGCCCTGTAAATCCCTCTGCTTCAATGCTTTGTGTTAATCATTCCCTTCACACCTGCCAAGTAGTTTAATGAATTAAATGCTAATGTCTTTATACTTTTCAAACTCCTCTGAGCGCAGGGCGAATTAGACAAGTGGAACGATTAAAAAGGTGCTTCTGATGACTCAGGCTTGAATGTCAATTAAAGTAGAGAACATTGTAAAACCTGGAGATAAAACATAATATTGTGTTTTTGATTTAAAACCATAGAGAAATTGCTGTAATAATTTGCAGTATGCTGCTGTACACTACTGATAAATTACGTGAAATGTGTAGGAAGAATTGAATTCTGTATCAGAAGCATTAAAAACCTGCAATGAAAAATGAGGTTGCATTGGACCAAGGCAATGGTCCCCAACCTCTCTGGCACCAAGAAACAGTTTTGTGGAAACAATTTTTCTATGGACTGGGGAAGAGATAGGTTTGAGTGCAACCTAGATCCCGCACATGTGCAGATCAGAGGTGGGGTCCTACCAGTATGAACCAGTTTGGCCGAACAGGTAGTAACTCGGCTGAACATGTGACTGTACCAATTTTATCCTGGGTGCCGCCATCTTTATTTTCTCTTCTGCACATGCTCAGAACAATCATTGAAAAAATGTAATCCCCCCCCTTTTTAATGGTATGAACATGCAGAGATCTTTTTAAGTGCAAATGCGCATGCGTGCGGAGCACGGAACCGGTAGTAATGCCAGCAGGAACCAACCCCTGGTGCAGATGAAGCTTCACTCACTTGCCCAACCCTTGCACAGCCCAGTTCTTAACAGGCCACACTGTATCAGTACTGGTCCATGGCCTGGGGTTTGGAGATCCCTGCTCTAAGGGATTTTCTGCAGAGCTGCAACTGGGAGGAATTATGGGGGTGAGCAGGAGAGAAATGGAAAAGAATCTTTTTTTAAGATTTTTTTAAACAAACATATCAATGCATGAACAATGTGGCACTTGGGTGTCATACATTCTAATACAAATAAAACTAATAGCATTAGTCATAGTTATTACTTTCAACCAACATACATTTCTTACAGTAATACATATTTATTGTTGCAATCTGTCATTATTCAATTATTCCACGTTTTCTCTTATTATTGCTCTTATTTTATTATATAAAAGTGTATACACTAATATTCCTCTTTTGTCTTATTTCTATCTCTTATTCTAACTTTTAATCATGTCACCCTTTATTAAAAAACATTTTCTTTCTATCTTACCTAACTCCTAGTTATGTCACTTACCTACAAAAAAAAGAAAGGATTGAGGAAGGGAGGGAGGGAGGGAGAGAGAGGGAAAGAAGAAAAGAATCAAATCAAAACAACAACAAAAAAGGGAAATCATCTATCCATCATCTCTTACCCACGTCAGTACTTAATTGTTAGACTTTTTTTCTTTTTGACTAACTTTCCCTATTCCTCTCTAGGATCTTTATCTCTTTCCCTTTCTATATCTACTTCTTGGCTGGAAATGTAGAAGAATCTTAAATGGCCACCCATTTAAGTTATAACATTTCCTCCCTCCCCCGCCAGTTGGGCACTTGGCAAACAGTCTTCATTTATACACATTTACAATGTCCTGTAGTCACTTAACTGTGATTACATCATATATTTTTTTCCTGGAAACTGGCATTCACTTCCAGTTTCCAGAGGAAAAACACCCCCCATGGTGAACTATGGGCTCACTTGACAACCATGCTGTTGCTTAAGAACAACCTTGTTTGTTTAACAACCATCACAAAAAAACTCTCAAAAATCATATCCTATCAAGGGATGACCTGCTTTATGACCATCATGTCTTATGAATGTAATTGACAGGCTCCATCATGGTCATAAAGACTACTTGTGCTATATTTATTGTATTAGAAGTCCCAGCTATGAAGCTATTCCTGAAGCTTTTTGATCAGTGATGGGATTCAAATTTTTTACTACCAGTTCTGTGGGTGTGGCATGCCTTGGTGGGCATGGCAGGGGAAGGATACTGTAAAATCTCCATTTCCATCCCACTCCAGGGGAAGGAAACTGTAAAATCCCCATTCCCTCCCCACCTCACTAACCAGGGGAAGAAGAAGAAGACCCAGCCGATCAGCTGGTTCTCTGATCAGCTGGGACTCAGGAAGCAATGAATACATGGGGATGAGTCAGCCAGAGGTGGTATTTGCTGGTTCCCCGAACTACTCAACATTTCCACTACTGGTTCGCCAGAAGCGGTCAGAACTGGCTGAATACCACCTCTGTTTCTGATGTAACCGAGGCTAGGTAGGTTGTAAAAAGCTGGGATAAGAAAGAGCATCATCTAAAACCCACGACTATAAGCAACTTGCAAGGATAACTAAAGGAATATTCAGGATGATACCGGAATCTCCTTTCTTGTGCAAGAGGGCAACTCTGCCAAGAATCATTTATCCAAATAGCAGTAGAGAACAGCCCATCATTTCCCCAAATGTTCTCATAGATGCCATTTGGTTCTCGGAGTGATTTGAAACCATTCCCATTTTGGAAAAATGAGTCAGGCAAAACCGTGGGAGACAAATGCCTTGCAGGCAGAATTTGGCTGGAAGGCAAATGGTTCAGGCTCGGTTTCCATAAAGCTTCCCCAAATTGCAGAACTTCAACGGCTCTCGGTGGAGCATTTTGTTGGTTTGTTTTCCTGCTTTACAAATTTGTATTTCTGCCTAGCTATGAAAATAGCCCACTCATTTTCTTGGGACAAAGTGTGGTTCCACATTGCATTTCACTTACAATCCTCACCAAATACCAAGGGAATCCTATAGAATCAACAAACTGTTTTCAAAATTACTCCATAACACAGACAATTGCTCTGCTCACAAAATCCTACCACAGGTTTCTATGGATTTTATTGTTATGTTTTTAGACTTCCTCTACTGTATCTGCTTTCCTTGAAAACTCAAAACAAATGTTCTCCCTCCATTCACTCTTTTGTTCGCTTGACTAAATCTATGTGTAAATAAAAGCCAAATACCACTCACTCATCACGAAATCTCCAGAACCGTAAAGCCTACAAAATGAAATTTGGCATGTATGTTCCTCTTGACTTCCAGGTGCTCGCTAAGAAAGGATTTTTCGAAATGACCATCAGATTATTAGAATTTCTTATACAGTAATTAACATGCTCCGATGCTAACAAGTTCTACTCTCCCTCCCCATCTGAAAAGAACTCTGTTCCAACTGCCAGTTGCCTCACATTCCATTACCTCAGTTCAAACTGGCAGAGGTTCCATTCCTTCACTCAGGAGTGGTCTGGAGCTCCTTAAAGTACTTAACATCAATACCTCACCAAAATGTCTACGCCTTCCACCTGCTTCCAGACTCAAGGCGGCAGGAGCAATATTACCTTATGTGTTTCAATCACTGACCACCATGGAGCCAACGGATTGTGAAGCAAATTTCTCCTGCATAGTCCGATCACATAGTTTCGTTGTGAAGCATGGGTATCCAGTTAGTACAATAACTATACTATAAGAATGCCTAAAGGAATCTATGTTTGGTAAGCTTCCTCTTCTTTCCCTTCTCCGCCTCCTTCCTCTTCCACTTCTCCTTGGGAATGGCTTGGTGTCATCACTTTCAAATTAATTTAATAGCTGTACTAGCTCACTTCTAAACCTAAACTTTATCTTCATTTTCTTTCTTTGCCAGCCATCCAGAAGACTTGAGTCAGCAATGGTCATGGCTGAGCAACTCATGTTGATAGAGCAGATCTTACTCAACTCAAAAAATATAGTTGTCAAAAATGTCACAGTCTGATATTTGAAAAAGTTCTGCCATTCCATACAGGTGGTTCTCTTTTAGCAATTGCCTCACTAAATGACCACCCATAGTTACAGCGGTAATGAAAAAGTAACCTTTTGACCAATGCTTGCATTTATGACTTTTGTGGGTTAGAAAAGCAAATGAGAGCTGAATTAAGATGGTAAACACAGTTGTGATTTCACTTAGTGACAACTTTACTCAATGACCAAGTTGGCAGGCCCAATAGTGGTCACTAAAATAGAATGTCAGCCTAGTCATCCATGATGTCTGAGGCTGCCACATGGGTACGCTGGGTCCCTACCATCATCTGGCTAATCTTCATTGCCCCTGTTGGAACCCCTGGACTGCTGGAGCCTGGAGGTGTGTTAAACTGCCGAAATGAAACTTATCTTTAATGGATGGAGGACTGGACAAGCGGGGAGGGGGTTGCTTGGGAAGTCTTTGACTTTATGCATTCCAATAGGGCACTGGTGATAGGCTCAGGGGGAGGGAAAGTGGAAATGTGGGAGGGATTGGCCACTGGATGCTGGGTGAGGCTCAAGGGATTGGTTTATAAGGTGGAGAGGAGAACGGAGCAGCAGCTCCAACAATTATTCCATTTTTCCAAGAATTTGGTGGTCAGTTAATACCAGTGTGATAAAGAAGCATTTAAACCAGTGGGTTTTTTTTGTTTCATCAGAACCTTGACATAGAATTAAATTAGTGTGATCATACAGTGTTGTATGAGTAAAATGTCCATGCTTCCTTTTCCAGATGGTGAAGATTTGGCAAGACAGAAAGAATTCCCCAGTAAAGACCTGCACTCCTCTTGGAATCATGATTAAGTCAGTTGAGATCTGCATCTGATGAATAAGTGAATGAATGGATAAACAAATGGGCAATTTTACTGAAACTTACATACCAGGTGAGTACTCCACACTTGGTGGCACACATGTTTAATGGGGAAACGAAATAAGGAGAAACTGTTTCACTTGAGTTGATCCTCAGGCCAGAAGATTACAAGAAGATGCCGCTCCACATGAAGGACATGTTCGGCAGACAAAAGGCCCTGGTTCTCTTCCTGTACTAGAAAATTGCTTTAACTTAGGAACTACTGCTATCTATATCTGTATTTGTATTGATTAGTTAGTCAAATGTGTAAAAGATAGCAGGTATAAGTATAAGCATAGATATGAATGAAAGAAATGAATACAAATAAATGGGGACAGTAGGACAGGGACAGTAGGCACACTGATGCGCTTATGCACACCCCCTTTACGGACCTCTTAGGAATGGGGTGAGGTCCACGGTAGACAGTTTGAGGTTGAAGCTGCGGGGTTTAGAGGATGTAATAACAGAGTCAGGTAGAGCATTCCAGGCATTGACCCCTCTGTTGCTGAAGTCGTATTTTCTGCAATCGAGTTTGGAGCAGTTGACCTTGAGTTTGTATCACTAGTTTGCCCATGTATTATTGTGGTTGAAGTTGAAGAAGTCGTTGACAGGTAGGACATTGTAGCAGATCATTTCTCAAGCTTAGCTAGATAGACCAACAGTGCTGATATCATGTATTTATTTACTGTGGGGAACTTTACACAGTCCACAGATTTATGGAAGCTATATCTTCAAAGGAACCCTCTGAGGAAAGCGAGGAAGCTCAAGGTGACTTCCCTAGTGAACTATATCAAGGAATGGAAATTAATAACTATCGGAACTCCTGCTTCCCAAGCCTTAGGATGATATTTAACTCCACATGGGCCCAGAATTAGGTGTACTATTTTTGTTAACTTTTGTTCCAATATAATGGAGTTTTATCAATTATTTGTATCACCTAATACATACATTCACCCAAACATAAAGGTAAATGCGTGCTAGTCGTTTCCTGCTCCAGAGAGCAGTGCTTATCTCCATTTCTAAGCTGAAGAGCCAGCACTGTCCAATGACGTCTCCATTGTCATGTGGCTGGCATGTTTAAATGCCAAAGGCGCATGGAGCCCTGTTACCTTCCCACCAAAGTGCTCCATATTTGTCTACTTGCATTTTTATGTGCTTTCGAACTGTTCGAACCTGACTCACCATCTTATACTGTAGCCTTTAACCCTTGGCGCTCTCCCTCTCCCTCTTAAGAAGAGAACTGATGTTCATGTTTACATTCTTTGGAGAGGTAGAGATTACAAGAGAGTAAGGAGGCACACAATGGGGAACACACATTGAAAGGAATGCACTGGTGCCAGCTATCTGCAAAGTTAGGAAGCAATCAAAAGCTTTTAGTGTGACCTTGGTTAGGGTCTTGTCAATTTCAGGCAGCAGCTTCACACTGGCCAAACTAATTTAAGATCACAGCTGAGCTTATTAACTTGAAATTAGCACATTTTCGGGGTGTGCTGTGCTGTGGAGAAAAGACACTACTTGTTGAGACAATATTTGCATTCTGTTGGAGATAGGAAAGGGGAAAAATGGCTCCGGCATAGGACAACTGATTGTAATGTTGAACAGATGACTGAGACAGACTTGCAAAGATTGTAAATGTAGGGATTGGTTGCAAAGTTGCTTCCTTTTGTTGAAAGAAATAGCCTTCTGGATTCAGTTCCAAATGGGGAAAAAGATACTGGAAACATGGAGGCTGCTTGGAAAGATGGTTTATTGACGAACAGGATCACATGGCTTGAGATGCCAGGCAAAAAAGGGAAGAGATGCTGAGAGTGCCTGGGTTTTATGCCCTCTCTGGG
The DNA here is from genome assembly GCF_009769535.1 of Thamnophis elegans. Lineage (NCBI taxonomy): Eukaryota > Metazoa > Chordata > Lepidosauria > Squamata > Natricidae > Thamnophis > Thamnophis elegans. The sequence continues at coordinate 20,353,936 of NC_045555.1, read as the reverse complement.
CTTTGAATTTGAGCGTTTATTCTGATTGGTTGTCAGACTCCCATGAGGCCATGCAGGGGCAACTCTGTAGGCTGTCCTGAGTCCCAAGCTTGGTTGACTCTTGCTGGGTGATGATGGGTTGACTCTTGCTGAGTGAAAAGGGTTTGGGATTCGTATTATGGCTCTGCCTGAAGGAGGTAGATCTTTGTTATGTAGAATAGCCCAGGCCCAGGCCTTAATGGCCCATTCACAAAGGTGGGGGGATGAGTTTCTGCCTCCCTTTTAGGGGAAATATTCTGCCCTTTTTAATATTTCAAAATTAAATATTTTAAAATTAAATATTTTAAAATTAAATATTTTAAAATTAAATATTTTAATATTTAATATTTTATAAAATATTTCATTTTTCTAGGAGAGGGATGAGTGCCAAGTTCCTACATTTTTATAACTGTCATAACTAGTCTCTGTCTGAGATAATCACTATCTGAGGACTACCTGTATACACTTCATTCTGTATCAGGTTAATTGTTTTTCCTTATTCATTCTTGTTTACATCCTTTGAAAAAAGATCTATACTTTTACAAAGGATAACACTGATTTTACAAATTTCCAAGTTCCAGTGTTGGGATTCAAATAATTTAACAGCTGGTTCACTGCCCTAATGATTTCTTCCAACAACCAGTTCACCAAACTGCTCAGAAAGTTAACAATTGGTTCTCCTGAAGTGGTGCGAACTGGCTGAATCCCACCATCGCCAAATCCCACTGACAAAAACGTAATGTGAATACAAGTTTTTCTTGGGGTTAATAGCAATAGCAGTTAGACTTATATACCGCTTCATAGGGCTTTCAGCCCTCTCTAAGCGGTTTACAGAGTCAGCATATTGCCCCCACAGTCTGGGTCCTCATTTTACCCACCTTGGAAGGATGGAAGGCTGAGTCAACCTTGAGCCGGTGAGATTTGAACCGCCGAACTGCAGCTAGCAGTCAGCTAAAGTGGCCTGCAGTACTGCACTGCGCCACCTTGGCTCCTTAATCTTTTTTGTTTTTTGATTGTTGTAATATAGGAGATGGAGGAAGGTTACTTGAATGCCACATCTCGTATGTTTCTGTGTTTTAATGCAAATTCATTCACACCTTTTTTTAAATCCCCAAATAAATCTTTGTACCTTAACATTAAATTAACATTGCAAATACCCCCAAATACAACAAGAAATTAAGGGAGCTTTTTCAAATAAGAAATGTAAATACTTTCAAAGTATAAGAACACTTCTTTTTATCAAGACTATGTCAAATACCTAATGGGCATTTAAGGACTACAGTTTATTCTTTGAAACATTGCCTAATTTAGTATTATATAATGTGCAGTTAAGCACTCCTTTGGTAATTCTACCTCATTAACCATAAACTCTTATGCCAAATAGTTCAGATACTACTATAAATATTTGTAATAGTTTGATAAAAGGTAAAGATTCCCCTCGCACATATGTGCTACTCGTTCCCGACTATAGGGGCCAGTACTCATCTCTGTTTCAAAGCCAAAGAGCCAGTGCTGTCCAAAGATGTCTCCGTGTCATGTGACTGGCATAACTAAATGCTGAAGGAGCACGGAATGCTTTTACCTTCCCACCAAAGGTGGTTCCTGTTTTTTTACTTGCATTTTTACGTACTTTCAACCTGCTAGGTTGGCAGAAGCTGGGACAAGTAAAGGGAGCTCACTCTGTTATGCGGTGCTAGGGATTCAAACCGCCGAACTGCTGACCTTTCTGATTGACAAGCTCAGCATCTTAGCCATTGAGCCACCACGTCCCTAATGGTTTGATGCTACACATCAAAACAAAATACAGAAGTTTGTTATGCATGGATATTATTTTCAACTGCAAAATGACTCTTATTCCCCTTCACTTGGAAATACCACACTTAGTTGAAGAATAAGGGGTGAAATGTTATGCCCTAACATTTCTTGTAGACAATTATGCTTTTACATCTTTCACTTTTCTGTTCTGTTCCATAAAATGTCTTGCTTATGGGTGTGATATTGGAGAACTGTTGCATACACTGAGCTCAATCCAGGAAGCCCAGCATCAGTAGAGCATCCTATTCTAAGGGAATGTGAGGAGTTTTGGACATATTACTATCTGCAATTAGCTCAAGTGGACATGTAAATAGAGGTCTCTGCAAAGGGGGTTTAAAAAGCAAGCCATCACACCACTATCAAAAGGTAACCTATTATTGATCATTTATTTCTGTTAGCAGTTAAAAACATAACCAAAAATACAGAAAAAAGAATAAGAAAAGAATAAAATCATAAGAACATTACAGGCTATATAAAAATAAAAAGAAATTTTAAAATAACAGTGGATTTGTATGATATATTTTGTGTATGACTAAGGGTTTTGAAATTCTTATTTCAAGGAATTGGTAAAGAAAAAATTGATATAGCGAAGCTTTGTGTTAAGAAAAGCTCAAAGTTTAGATGCACTACTAATCAATAAGTAGAGTTATAACCCGTGAAAAGTTTGCAAGTTGAATTAAGGTTTGCATTAGACTTGTTTTTCAAACCTGAAATTATTTTTGTCACTGATAAATACTCTCCCAGCTTAGTTTATCATTCTTCTGAGGAGGAAGTTGTCTGATTGTCAATAAAAGATATGAACTGTTCTTGCAGCTGTTATATAAAGCTACCCCAGTATACTTTGTAGGGTTATAAAGTTCAGTAATGTTTGAAATAAAAACAGCTGACAGGGGAAAAAAAGAATTAAATCTTTAAAATTTGTTTCATTCTGTAATAAATCATCTTCCAGAATTGTTGGGCTCTAAGACATTGCAACCAAATACATAATAATGATCTGACCTTACTGTATTTACAACAGTTTTTAGACAATGAATAGTTTAAGTGTTAATATTCCAAGAATATTTAATATTTGCCTTTCATCAATATGATGGGTGTCAAACTTGCGGTGTCACATTGCCGTCCCCTGATGTATCATGACATTTTTCCCCTTTGCAGATCTGGGGTGGGCATGGCCGATGTGACACATCTGACTCCTGGGTTGCCAGATTGATACCCCAATCTATATTCTCACTGTTGAACATCAATTGACCTGTTTAAAATCTGCACCCATTTAATAATACAATCTTTAATTTATTTGGCTTCTGGGTTGTAATTCAATAACAGCATGAAATAAGTTTTGGCAAATTTTTATTTTTGTTTCTTATGTTTTTCAAACTCGGTCAAACCTATAAGTATTCTGGTTGGTTTGTGCAATTCTTTTAAAAAATATTCTGATCTAAAATCTGATTAGGTGATTTGTAACTGTACTAAATAATCTGAATGTGAAAAGATTGCATCTTTATTAAGTCTTCTAATTTGTGTAATTAAGATGGTTAAGGGCCTGGAGACAAAACATATGAAGAATGGTTGCAGGAATTGGGTGTCACCAGTCTAGAGAAAACAAGGACTAGGGATGACATGATAGCAGTATTCCAGTATTTGAGGGGCTGCCACAAAGAAGAGGGGGTTGACTTATTTTCCAAAGCACTAGAGCTTAGGACAAGAAACAATGGATGGAAACTAATCAAGAAGAGAAGCAACCTGGAATGAAGGAGAAACTTCCTAACAGTGATGAAAATTGATCAGTGGAATAGCTTGGCTTCAGAAGTTGTAGGTGCTGTAACTATCTGAAATGCTATATGGCAGCGATGGCGAACCTTTTTTGGCTCACGTGAGTAAGTGGGGGGAGCACAGGGGGGTCGTATGTGGGTGTGCCACACCCATAATGCAATGCACGACTCCTCCCAGCGCGCATATGCATACTACAGCCCCCCCATTTTTTGCATGCTTTTTTTGCCCTCCCCAAGCTCCAGAGGCTGTATGGGAGCCTGGAGAGGGCGAAAATAGCTTCCCCTGCTCCGCCGGATGCCCTCTGGAGGCTTTAGGGACCTTCAGGAGGCTTCCCTGAAGCCTCCGGAGCAGTCAAAATAGCCCTCAGAGCAAACTGGAAGTCACTTCTGGTTTGCTTGGAGGGTTGTTTTAAGCGCTCCGAAGGCTTCAGGGACCTGCAGGAGGCTTCCTTGAAGCCTCTGGAGCAGTCAAAACGACCCTCCGGACAAACCAGAAGTCCGTTCCTGAACTTCCGGTTTGCCCGTAGGGCCAGTTTTTTTGCACTCTGGAGGCTTCACGGAGGGCCTCCAGTGGGGACGAGGGAGGCTCTTTTCACCCTCCCCAGGCTCCTATAAAGCCTCTGGAGTCTGGGGAGGGTGAAAAATGGCTTTAAAAAAGGGTGAACTTAGCTGGCCAGCGCACACATGCGGGCTGGCCAGCTGACAGGGTAGAGCCTCACATGCCCTGACAAATGGCACTGCGTGCCACATGCACACATGCACACATGCACACACAGACACATACACATATACACACATACATACATACACACATACACACATACACACATACACACACACATACATACATACATATTTAACACTGAAGCAAAAATGGTTAAATCTGAACTGATAGTTTTCCTGTGTTTATTTTTACATTTTTAATTTACTGCTTATGTTTGAATAATCAGTTAGTATATTTTTATTTGTGCATGCACCACATGTACGGAAAGAGCAGGACCTCAATTATATGGCCAAAGACATTATATTGACTTAGCTGCATGGTTTTTGATCCCACCTCCGGTGCTCTTAGTGACTGTAACTAGTGACTGGCTTAGATGTCTCAGTCTCATTTTGAGTAGAGATGAGCAAATAATCCTAGAAAAGCAGAGTGCATGTTAGAAGATGAGAGCAAGAACCTTATGTCTGAGAATTACAAGGAAACTGGAAAAAAGAAACTGGAAGACAAACTGCAGATGGGTAAAAATATTGAAGACATTTGATTGACTTGAAACTACCAACGGTGTGCTAATTTTAAACTGCTCTGAGAATAGCACACACCTGTTGCACCTTGTGACATCTTGATCAGTAGCACACAAGCAGAATTTCTGATGTGCCAGTATTGGTTTACATATCAAAAACATACTGGTATTTGCCAGATATGGCACACATCAGAGGTGAGCTTCAGATAATTTAACAACCTGCCTAGGGCAGAACCGCAAATGTGAACTTGTGCGTGGCTTCAAACACATAGCGATTTCCTGCACACAGCTTCCAGCACACGTCTCAGGCAGAGTAAGGCACAGAAATCAGCTGGGCTGTGTGGGCGGGGCGAGTGAGCCAGAGAGTGAGATATATAAGATGGGATAGTGCCAGGGTGGGTGGGCGGGCGCAGTTGATGGTTGAAATTACCGGTTCGCCTGAACTGGTCTGAACCAGCAGCAGCCCACCTCTGGCACAGATGCAATAAAATTACCATATTTTTCAGAGTATAAGACGCACCGGAGTATAAGATGCACCAAGATTTTGAAGAAGTAAATTTTTAAAAAAGCTTTTGTGAAAAACAGGGCATGCAGAGAGTTTGTGAGGCCTGCAAAGTGCTCCTGGGGGCTGGGGGGGGGCGCAAAAACAAGCAAAAAGGGCCTGGTTTTTTTTAATAAAAATGGGCCTATTTTTCATGAAAATTGGTCCTTTTTTTGACAGAAAAAGAGCATGCATAGCCTTTAGGAGGCCTGTAGAGTGCTCCTGGGGGCTTGGGGGGGGGGCAAAACCAAGTAAAAAATGGCCCATTTTTTTACCCAGGAGCATTTTGCAGGCCTCCCAAACTTTCTGCACGCCCATTTTTGTGAAGAGGGAGGGGTTTGGGGAGGCCAAAAATGCTGTATTCACTCTATAAGACACACCCAGATTTTCACCCTCTTTTTGGGGGGCAAAAGGTGCATCTTATACTCCGAAAAATACGATAGGTCAATGAATAGAAATGGGCACCACCTTTGAAATTAAACATGGAAAATATTATATACCTACATCCAGGGCTTTTAAACTGTAAATTCTTCAAGTTAACTCTATTAGGGTTGAGTCAAATAAGACAGACTACCTGCTAGCATTTCTGAAATTAAACCCTGAACTGTATTAATCTTTCCAGAGCAAGGTTAACAGCCCAGTTACATCACCAATGAAACAAAGAAATCAAAATTTCTTATGCAATATGCAGGACTTCCTTCCTTCCTTCCCTCCCTCCTTACATATATTCTCCAAATAGGCAGCTCTTCATACAAAAATATCAAGGGTGAACTATATTGCTGATTGGTTCCTTTTGATTGATCAGAATGCTTTTTCTGGTACTTTGCCTTGCTGGAATAGACAGTATCAATTCCATCAATCAATAAAGCACATCAAAATGCAGGAATTTCATCTTACAACTAGGCTGTCAGCTATGTGTATCAAAGTCTAGGAGAAAAATGGCCAATTGCACAAGTCAGATCAAACTCATATAAATGACTTTTTGGAATCTTTACTGCTCTGTTCATGGATGCTTTAGGAATATGAGAAGACTTTGCAGGGGACCTGGAGAGAAAATGCACACTGATTGCCTACATCACATTTGCATTGAATAGTAAGGAAGTCATTATATTCTAGCAGAATCCAGTATTACCATAAAGAGCACCCAATCGTATTTTTTTCTGAAATCAGATGCAGAATTTTCTTAAAAGAAAAACAGAAGCAGGGCTTCAAGTCCCTAAAAGTTCAAGCTTTTAATACTTATACTTTTTATGCATAAATGGTGGCAATTTTAAAAATTAGCTTCATATATCCTAATATTCTCAAATGTCAAAATAACTTTAATGCTATTAGGGGATAATTAAAAAAAACTATTGTTGGGGTTACAGAATGTGACACTTGTACGACGTAGAAATATCCTTTGGTTTTTGAGGATATAATATATTGTCTAATGGTTTCCATATGTAATGGTGAGATCTGCCAAAATGGAAGATCTCATGGACCATGAATGCTAACATACTTGTGAAGAAGGCACTGAAAAGGCTGTACTTCCTGAGAATTCTAAGATAAATCTATTCAGCATCTACTTCTGTCCTACTATCGCAACACTATTGAGAGTGTCCTGACATACGGCATTCTTGCATGGTATGGGAGCAGCTCTGCAGTGGACAAAAAGGCTCTACAGAGAATCATTAAAACTGCCCAGAATATCACTGGGCTCCAGCTACCAGCCCTGGATGTCATCTTCGCATCTCGCTGTTTGAGGAAGTTGCCTAACATTCCCAGAGACTCTTCCCATCCTGCTTACAATCTTTTTAGACTGTTGCCTTCTGGCAGAAGATGCAGAACAATTAAAACCAGGACCAAACGTCTTCTGAATAACTTTTATCCCAGAGCTATAATTGCACTTAACAATGAACTAAAGTGAGCTTTTGGACAGCACTACTTGGTCTGTTGTGTGGATGTGTGGGTGGTTTGGGGCAGGGAATTTTTTGGTGGGTGGGGTTGTGTTTGGGGATTGTTATGTGTGTTGGGCCTGGTCTCTGGGTGGCATGTGAATTTTGTTGTATATGTAAACTGTGTACATACATACAATGACAATAAAGTGGAAGCCTCCATTTTTGTTGAAGGCTGTTGCGAAGGAGGTCAGGTGACAGCATCAGAAGATCCTGAAAGTATTAACATTGTCTATACCAGGGGTGTGAAACTCGATTTAATTGAGGGCCACATCAGGATTGTGTTTGACCTTGGGGAGGCCAGGGAAGGCGTGGCCAGGGGGCATGGCCAGCTGGATGTCACTTGTGTTGGGGGCATCTTTGGTGGCCTGAGAGCTCTGCTAGCGAAAACAGGGTCCTGAGCTTTGTTTTTGGCTGTGATGGCTTCCTCCAATCCTCTGCCTGCAGAAATGGAGCTCAGGAGGACCTCCTACAGCCCTCACAAGCTCTGTTTTCAGCCTTTTAAGTCTGGTTTCAGGGTGGATCCTAGTATTAACATGGCCTTACTGTTGTACTGTTGTACTTGTTGATCACTTGGACAGGGATCTATTTGATCTTTTGGAAGGTTTCAATACTATTATCCACGATAACTTTCTGGACCAGCTATAGCAATTGGGAGTGGGGGGCACTATGTTCCAGTGGTTCTCCTTTCTCTCTGGATGCTCTTTTTCTGCTTGACAAAGGGAAGAGAGATCAAACAAGGCACCCCTTCTTACATGGGTGCTTCAGGATTCAATGCTCTCACCCCTCCACTTTAACATCAACAGGTAGTCCTGTAGATGTGAGCAGCAGCAATAGGGATCAGAATTTCTCCATGTCTTTGCTCATAAAGTTCAACATCATGTGATTGTGCTGCTTAGCGATGGTAGCTTTGGCACTTCCAGTTGCCATCATGGAGTGAATCTGTGCTGTCATTGAGCACAATTTCACATAATTTCAGTCACTATTTGCAACCTCTTGCCAGCTTCCCCATTGACTTTGCTTGTCAGAAGTCATCAGTGAAAGTCACAAATGATGATCATATTGATTATTGGACACTGAGACATAATAATTATGAGCTGGTTGCTAAGTGTTCAGATTGTGATCAGGTAACTGTAGGAATACTGCAGTGGTTCCCAAACTTGGCAACTTTAAGACTTGTGGACTTCAACTCCCAGAATTCTCCAGCCAGCTCTGCTGATCCTATTTTGACTAGATAAGGTAAAAGTAAAGATTCCCAACTCTCGGGGGCGGTGCTCATCTCCATTTCAAAGCTGAAGAGCCACCGCTGTCTGAAGACATCTCCGTGGTCATGTGGCTGGCATGACTAAATGGGGAAAATGCTTGGAACGCTGTTACCTTCCCACCAAAGGTAGTCCCTATTTTTCTACTTGCATTTTTACCTGCTTTTGAACTGCTAGGTTGGCAGAAGCCGGGACAAGTAAAGGGAGCTCACTCAGTTACGCGGCACTAGGGATTTGAACTGCCGAACTGCCAACCTTTTTGATCGATAAGCTCAATGCCTTAGCCACTGAGCCACCACGTCCCTTTGACTAGATAGGATATTCCTATTACTTTAGGTAAGCTGATTAATCTGATTTCCTTAACATTAATAAATCCTAACAGCATCACATATTTCATAGCAAACGCAAAAGCATGGATTATTTTCCTCCTTTATTTTACCTCCAAAAGACCAACAGGTATCTTGGAATATCAAAGGCGCCAGATGAATGGGGAAGCAGAGTAATTTGAGCCATAATTTCGAAAGAATGGCCAGCATCTTTACTTCAGTCATTTACAACCGTGCTTCTAATTGTACAGCTCATTTGAAAAATAGGTGTCTTTTCTTTAGTTTAATCCTCTCAGATAGGAAGTTCACAGAGATATGCAACTCTCCATTTAATTCCACATTAATGCTAGTACAGAAAATAACACATATCTAGGAAACTGTCTTGGTATTTACAACTTTTTAGCTGTGATTTGTTGCTCAATGTGGCATTGCTAAAATAATTGCTGCAGCAATTAGCATTAGGATATTATTGTCGGATGTGTTGTGAAAAGTATATTTCCACACAGTTATGTTCCCAAGATGGTAGCCATTTTCATTTTTCTTACTGGCAATTTGAATGGATCTCTGCAGTCAAAGAAATCAAAGCAAAAAATTGCTGGCTACACATACCCAGGGATATTACTGTGAACCGTTTATAAAATGTGTCAAGCAGCTTTTCTAGCATAAACAATGATGGGCCCTCAAGTCAGCCGCTGAGCTCAATCGAACACACCAGTCCTGTGTATAACGACTGTGGAAAAAGCAAAATTTTGGTAGACATTGGCATGGGTAGAAAAAAGATCAGGAATTAATATTATAATTACCCAAATATTTGAAAATTATTTGGCAAAATATCCATACTTATAAGGAGGGGTGGGATTCAAAAATTTTAGCAACTGGTTCTTTGCACGGTTGCTGGTGGGTGTGGCCATGGTGGACATGGCCTACTCGACCTTCTGCACCAGGGTGGGGGAAGGGCCATATTTACCATCCCCAGACTCCAGAGGCTTTCCTTGAGCTTCCAGAAGGGCGAAAACAGCCTCCCCCGGGGTTCCATAGGCCTTCTGGAGGCCAGAAAGGCTCCATTTCTGGACTTCCAGAACTTCTGGGAGACCCGGTTTTCATCCCCCCAGAGCCTTTGTGCAGGCCCTGCACTTATCTGGCATCCAAAATGGACTATGTGTAAGGTGACCAGATTTCTGGTCCATTTCTGGACTTCCAGAAGTTCTGGGAGGCCCGTGATTTGCCCTCCCCAGGCTCCAGAGGCTTTTCTTGAGGCTCTGGGAGGGCAAAAACAGCTTCCCCCAGACTCTGGAGGCCAGAAATGGACCCATTTCTGGACTTCCAGAACTTCTGGGAGACCCGGTTTTCATCCCCCCAGAGCCTTTGTGTAGGCCCTGCACTTATCTGGCATCCAAAATGGACTATGTGTAAGGTGACCAGATTTTCAGATTGGTAAAGAGGGACACCTTTGACCCCGGGGGGGGGGGGATTTGATTAAAAATTTTATACAGAGCAACAAAAAAATCCATACAACGCAAAAATAGTATTGTAATATTTTTTTATTTCAACATAACTACAATTTACAAATATAAATTGTAACTGTTGCCAAACATCAAAATTTTGATCACGTGACCATGAAGATGCTGCAACGGTCGCTAAGTGTGAAAATGGTCGCTAAGTGTGAAAATGGTCATCAGTCACTTTTTTCAATGCCATTGTAACTTTGGTCACTAATCCCATTATACCACCTTTCTTGCCACAGTTCTTAAGTGAATAACTGCAGCTGGTATTTTGTATTTTGGATAGAATCTTTTTTTAAATAGTCTAAGACAATTTAAAAAAAGAATCCACACAGAATAAATTGAAGTAAAACATTTCAAACTATTCCACACAGAATAAATTGAAGTAAAACTATTTTTAAAAATTCTATGCACAATACATTTCAAAGTATTGTGCATAGAATTTTTAAAAATGGTTTATTTCAATTTATTTTGGATAGAATCTTTTTTTAAATAGTCTAAGATAATTTAAAAAAAGAATCCACACAGAATAAAACTATTTTAAAAACTCCTATGGACAATAAGTCCCCTTCGGGGAAAAGGGCGGCATAGAAATATAATAAATTCAATTCAATTCAATTCAATAAAATATTATTTTAAAATACATTAAAAAAATAAAAGAAAAAAACCCGGCTCACTTACCAGCAGGCAGGCACACTAAGTCAATCCAGAATGATGTAGATGTTAATACAAAGAACTGAGCAAATTAAAATGGTGAAATTAGTTCTAGGGAAATATTTTTCAAAGAAACCTTGCCACCATTTTCCCCACACAAGCCGACCTCCAACCTCCGTGCCCTACCCCTCCAGGAAATCCAGGAAGGAATCGTCGCTACTTCTCTAGCCAAACTATTTCCTGGAGCTCTATGGTACTGGGTCATCTTTTCTTATAAAAGGAAGTAAAAGGGGTGGGGTGGGGTTCTGTTTTCTTGCTTTAACATTTTAATATCTTCAATGAAAGTACTGAGACATAGAGAGGGGTTAGAGTTAGACAGAGTGTCTTTTGTCTTGCCCCAGTTAGGATTTCTTAAGCAAATCCACTGGGCTTTCAACATGAAGCCAGAAAATCGGGATTTTTTTAAAACGCTGCGGGATGCAGAACAAATTGTTAGAAATTGTGACTGTCCTGCCGAAAGCGGGACGTCTGGTCACCTTAACTATGCAACTACTGGTTCGGGGAACCAGATGTAAAATTAGCATAAGGTTCGCCCAAACCAGTCTGAACCAGCTGAATCCCATCCCTGCTTACAATGCTTTTGCTATTCTGTCCACATAATGTAAAGAAAAGGGAGACTGAAAATTTCAAAGGGCCCAAACAGTTAGGAAAAGTTAAGAGGAGGGATTGGACAAAGGACAAGAAACAGAATGGCATGATAGTAGAATAGAAAGCTGAAAAAAGGGATAGGGGGAAGATTCCCCCCTCCCTCGTTTTCTTCAATTTTCCTTCATAACAGAACCATATAGAAGCCTTGAAAACCCTGACTTGCTAATTCTAAATATGCAAAGGATTGTATTTAAACAGTAGCTTCCTCATAGTTCAAGCTAGCTTAGTTAAAAAACCTTGCTGTTGCTTGAACATGTGAAGTAACAAGGTATAAAGTTTCGAAAAAGCAGGCAGTACCTTCATTTCTAAGTGCATAGCAACTGTGAAAGAGCGGAAATTCCTGGTTCTTATGACAGTTTGGTTTGAAGGAAGCTTTTAGAGAATCTTAGCAACTTGGGCTTAAGATATTCTCTAAGTGCAAAGATAAAACTGACATTCGAAGGAATCCTGTTCATGCTCTTTGATGTCTCTGGAATGAACAACTTCCTGAACTCAAAGCATTATAATTGTATAAAGGCAGAGAGGCATTTGGGCAGTGGGCAATCAGGTCTGTTTACTTGTAGAATAAAAAAGAAAAAGAAACTGAAGAATATGAACACTATGTTCTAAACCAATGGTGGCGCACATGCCACCTATGGAACACATGCCAGAAGTGGCACACAGAGCCCTGTGGGCATGCATGCTGCTGCCCCAGCTCTGTTTTGGGTCTCTTCCGTGCATGCGTACATGCCTCCCACCGGCCAGCTGGTCTTTTGGTCTCTGCCTCACATGCATGGGGCATGCACGGGGGGGGCATGCACGGGGGTGGAGGGCATGCACGGGGGTGGGGGCATGCACATCTAGGCATGGGGTGCATATGCACCTGCACCTTGCAATTTGGGCAGGGCACATGCATGGGTTGATCACGCATGCCTGGAGTGTGCACGCACTTTGTTCACACCTTGCATTTTGGGTGCCCAAGGCCACCTTGGGCACTGGGTGCCTAAAAGTTTCACCATCATTGTTCTAAACTAAGGGTATCCAATTTGGTGGATTAAAAAATGAAGATGGCAGCTATATGTAATTAAAGTCTCTTTCTCTTTTTATCTATGTCTTTCATAAAATGTATAAAAAGGAGTTTTTGATGCCACCTTCTTGGGGTTTTTTTAAACAGTTTGTTTATATATTTTTATTTAATATAGGTTGTTCCTGACTCTAGGGGGAGGTGCTCATCTTCCTTTCAAAGCCGAAGAGCCAGCGCTGTCCAAAGACGTCTCCGTGGTCATATGGCCAGCATGACTAAATGCCGAAGGCTCACTGAACACTATTACTTTCCCACCACAGCTGGTTCCTATTTTTCTACTTGCAATTCTACATGCTTTCAAACTGCTAGGTTGGCAGAAGCTGGGACAAGTAACAGAAGCTCACTCCATTATGCGGTGCTAGGGATTCGAACTGCCAAACTGCCAACCTTTCTGATTGACAAGCTCAGTGTCTTAGTGACTGAGCTACTAGATCCCTATAGTTCAGTGATGGCAAACCTATGGCACGTGTGCCAAAGTTGACACACGGAGCCATTTGTTAGGACTGTTGGACTGTTTTTCGCCCTCTGGAGGCTTCAAGGAAGCCTCCTGAAGCCTCCAGAGGGCCTCTGTGGGGGGGCTGTTTTCGTCCTCCCCAGGCTCCTAGAAAATTTCTAGATGCCAAAAGCAGGGGGAGGGTGGGAGTCACATGTGCATGCACGTGTGTGTGTGTCACAAACTCATGCGGGTGTCGTGTGCATAGAATTATGGGTGTGGGCATGCCTGTGCATGACCTCCCTGTGCTCCCCCCACTTTTGACATGCGATGGCAAAAAGGTTAGCCATCACTGCTATAGTGGCTTACTTATGCAATGGCTAAACACAGTACAAGCTGTATGCAATCGAATGATACCTAAGCATGGCAGCAGCTTCAGATCCAACACTTGCACATCTAACAGATCGTACTTCAAATGTGGCAGTCGAAAATTGCTCCCATTTGTCAGATCAATGGTGCATGCCCAGTCTAATCTGGCAACTCATTGTTTCTTCAAAAGCACTTGCACTTAAACTTCATGCCAGGAAAAGTTAAGTTAAGGCACCTGGTAGGGTTCACATCTGGCATATTGATGCAGCCGAAAAGCTAGAAAGTACAGAAATCAGAAAGAAAGATGGGGCTGCTTTGACGATTATAATTTTTCCACAGAACTCTTGGACAACAGAGCTCTCTTCAAAAGCTTGGCAACACACTCATTAGCCTTAGTTGTTGCTAGGGCAATAGCTGAAAGAAAAATTATCTCCTCTGAAGCTTCTTAGAAGTTGCTGCTCTGAGCAATACTTTGTTAGAAACTCAAGAGGTGTCGAAAGAAGCAGAATTCTTCCTGGCTTTTTAAAGTTTAAATTCTTTTGAATGTGGACCTCATTTTTTTTCTGACAAAGAAATCAGAGGATTTCCATGGTGATTTGACCCTTTAAAGTAGGAGTGTCCAAACTTGGCAACTTTAAGACTCGTGAACTGTAAGCTGGCTGGGGAATTCTGGGAGTTGAAGTCCACCAGTCTTAAAGTTGCTGAGGTTGAACATCCAGGGATGGGCTGCTACAGGTTCACCCTGGTTCAGGAGAACCCATAGCTAATGTTATGCTGGTAAGGAGAACCTCCAAATCCCACCCCTCCCAGGATAAGGTGACCAGATTTTCAGATTGGTAAAGAGGGACACCTTTGACATGGGGGGGGGGGAGGGGGCTTGATTAAAAATTTTATACAGAGCAACAAAAATTTCCATACAACGCAAAAATAGTATTGTAATATTTTTTTATTTCAACATAACTACAATTTACAAATATAAATTGTAACTGTTGCCAAACATCAAAATTTGATCATGTGACCATGAGGATGCTGCAACGGTCGCTAAGTGTGAAAAATGGTCATCAGTCACTTTTTTCAATGCTATTGTAACTTTGGTCACTATACCACCTTTCTTGCCACAGTTCTTAAGTGAATAACTGCAGCTGGTATTTTGTATTTTGGATAGAATCTTTTTTAAAATAGTCTAAGACAATTGTGAGATGTACACATTTGAACAATAAATGTATTTATTTTCATATTTAAGGAAAGGCATCATTTATAAACTAAGCAAAGGTGTAGCTTCCAAGATGTGCCCTTGGGATCTTGAAGTTGGTGGGAGTCTACTCAGAGATTAATTGAGGAAAGCTTAATAACAGGGAGTTCTTAACTTAAATCCACACAGAATAAAACTATTTTAATAAATCCTATGCACAATAAATAAAATATTATTTTAAAATACATTAAAAAATAAATAAAAAAACCCACTTACCAGCAGGCTGGCACTCCAAGTAAACCCAGAATGATGTAGATGTTAATACAAAGAAGTGAGCAAATTGAAATGGTGAAATTAGTCAGGGAAAAATGCCACCATTTTTCGGAGCAGACCTCCAACCTCCGTGTCCCTCACCTCTGGAAAATCCAGGAAGTAACCTCTCTAGCCATTTCCTGCAGATCTATGGTACTAGATCATTTTTTTCTTATAAAATGAGGTAAAAAGCGGCGCAGGGGGGGGGGAGGTCTGTTTTGTTGCTTTAACGTTTTAATATCTTCAATGAAAGTACTGAGACAGAGAGAGAGAGAGGTTAGACAGGGTGTCTTTTGTCTTGCCCCGGTTAGGATTTCTTAAGCAAATCCACTGGGCTTTCAACATGAAGCCAGAAAATCGGGACTTTTTTAAAACGCAGCGGGAAATGGGAAAAATTGTTATAAAGCATGATTGTCACGCTGAAATTGGGAAGTCTGGTCACCTTATCCCAGGAGTTTCCACATTTTGGATGCAAGGTAAGTGCAAGGCCCACATGAAGGCTCAGGGAGGGGAAAAATGGGCCTCCTAGAAATTTCGGAAGGCCAGAAATGGGGCTATTTCCAGCCTCGGAGTGCCTCCAGAGCCTGGAGAAGGTGAAAATGTGTCCCCACCATGGTGCAAGAAGCTGACTAGACCACACCCACCATTGCCACTCCCACCCAGCAACCAGGCAGAGAATGCGTTGCTGAAATTTTTGAACCCCACCCCGGTGAATATCTCTACTTTTAATTGTTCATATTCTCTGCCACACATATATAGAAATTATTAACAGAATAGCATCTTTCTGTTCTCCCATTCAACTCTTTATTTTGTATCTGTGTCCAGGAAGAGAGGTTCAGAAAGTTTTATCTCAGTTGACTATACAGAGTATTACTGGTCAATCTTTCCATGACTTCGATAAACAACCAATTCATATGCAGAGAGTGACTATTTCTGAATCATAGAATCTATCTATTTAAATATATTTTATTATTTATGACATTATTTAGCATTACATCTAAATTACGATTTTATCTATTTATCTGTTAATGAATCATGGAATCTATTTATTTATTTTTATTGTATGAAGTGTAGTGAAAAAGATGATTCCTTTATGATAGAAAAACAACCTCATTCCAGATTTACATCTTTGAATTTGATAAATATCCATAGAATCATAGAATCACCTCATACATTAAATGCGTAATTTTTCACAAATTTAAAAATGGGGGAATATATTTGAAATTACATTCACATGTTTAAATCATTTTTCTTCCCCAGAACAAGATAAACAGATATTTATTTTATGTATTTGGTTTGTCAAACATGTACAAAATAACAGGAATAAGTATAAACATGGACATGAACAAAGGAAATGAGTACAAATAAATGGGGACAATAGGACAGGGATGGTAGGCATGCTGGTGCACTTATGCATGCCCCCTTACAGACCTCTTAGGAGTGGGTTGAGGCCCACGCTAGACAGTTTAAGGTTGAAGCTGTGAGGGTTTGAGGATGTAACAATGGAGTGAGGTAGAACATTCCAACATTGATCACTCTATTGCTGAAGTCGTATTTTGTGCAATTGAGTTTGGAGTGGTTTAACCTTGAGTTTGTATCTGTTGTATTATTGAGGTTGAAGCCGAAGTAGTTGTTGACAGGTAGGACTTTATAGCAGACAATTTTGTATACTATACTTATGTCAGACTGTAGGCGGCGTAGTTCCAGATTATAAAAGCTCGAAATTTCGAGTCCGGTGGCATAAGGGATTCTATTGTGAGCAGAGGAGTGGAGTGCTCTTCTTGTGAAATACCTCTGGACTCATTCAATTGTATTAACATCCGATATATAGTGTGGATTCCAGGCAGTTGAGCTGTATTCAAGAATTGGTCTGGCAAAGCAGGGATTATCCTAAACTGTAACTTTAGCAAACAAATGTCTATGGAGATTCTTAGTCATCCAGGTCATGGTTATCCCAAAGGTGCTTTTTCAAGAGGCAACTGGACTTTCTGGTTTTATTTTGACAAAATTTAGTAGGCAAGTAAGGTTTAGAATTTTAGCCTTTAATACTGAGAAGATAATACGATAGGACTTTGAATAAAACAAAAAAGAGCCAAGCACTGTCCCAAAAGTGCTATTTCAGGAGGTAACTGGACTTTCTTGTTGTTTTGAAGACATTTCTCATCCAAGAAGCAAAATATCTTAAAAAAACAAAACACCCCCCCCCCCCACGAAAGTCCAGTTGCCTCCTGAAAAAGCACTTTGGGACAACCATGACCTGGATGAGTAAGAATCTCTACAGACTTTTAGCCAAACGCCGCCTTAATAACAAAGAATGCCACATTATGTTTTTAATTGCATCTATACCAGGTGTTTTGGATGTTATCAGATGAATTTACAAGGAATGGAAATTATAATTCCGGTAATAAAATTAGAACCACCACTGTAAGTAAACCATACATTGTATAAAGAAAATCCTTCCATAACTGGATCACTTAATACTATGAGGAGGCAAGTTGCAAACAAATTTAAAATGGATCCTACCCACATACAACTCTGCCAGGATTAGAAGAGCTGTCCGTGATGTGCCAGTTCTAAACTAACCCAGGCATTTGATCCAAATGCTGGGATCATCCTACTAGACTCTATGCTTGAAACAAAGACTTTTGTGGTAGATCGCATCAGCTCCTGGTCATTAACAAAGGTGACCCAGCTATATCAAAGTGCTCTTGCCTAACTCTCATCTTCTAAGTTCAAGGTTTCATGTGCTTCTCTCTCTGGGACAGTAAGGAAGATGACCATGAGAGAAATATGTAAGAACCATTCTCTAGGAAAATGAAGCTGAAACAAGTTCATATTTAGAAACAGTTTGGACACATGCCCCTCTGATTCACCACCACATAAGAAGGAAGTACTGCAGCCTATAGGGGAAATTTATATAAAATATTTTACCGCTGGCATTTACCCCCAGTGAGATTGGCTAAAATGTTTCCAAATCGCTCACTTGAATGTTGGAGAAGAGTGGATATAAACAAGGAACCTTCTGCCATATGTGGTGGACCTCTGCCAAAGCCAGAGAATATTAGCTTAAAATAAAGAAATGGCTAGAACAGATGATAGAACAAAAGATTGAATGGAAACCCAAACTATTTCTATTGGGCATATACTAGGTGATAAAATGTGTAAAAAATCTCAGTATTTAACACTACATATATTACCTGCAACAAGAATAGTATTTGCTCAAAATTGGAAGCAGAACAATGTCCCTCCAGATGCAATGATCATAAGAAAAATACTTGAGTGTGCAGAGATGGATAGGTTGACCATGGAACTGAAGGACAGAGAAGAATTGGAGTACTATAAAGATGGTATAAATGGTTGGCCGATGGACGTGAGATATTGTAATAAGAACTAAGTATTATTTGTGACAAATATGATAACACTGTATAAATCTGTAAATATTAATATATTGTAAGTGATTATATGAGATATTATGCAATATGGAATATATTAGAGAATATAGAAATAGATCTTATGTAAATACCAATATCAATATGGATTAATATGGACTTGCTGTAATGAGTGGAAATTTGTGTTTTGTTTTTTAATGTTTTAAAAAAAGCTTAATAGTTTTAAATAAAGAAGGAAGTACAGTGCAATCAATTGCAACCATGCAATTATTATAGCCAACATACATGGAGTCATTGGTTAAGGATGGCAGTTGGGACCAGAATTGTCATTGCTAGGTGATGCAGTAATAAAGTATGACATCACATGACCATGCCACTTAACAACAGTAGTCAGGCCTAACATTTAATGCTCTTTTTAAACCACTATAATGAAGACCCTGGTACAAAAACTGAGAAGCACTTTGGTATTTACAGAGGGGAAAGCTTCTGAAGAGACTAGGTATACAGTCCTCTTGCAGCTTAAGCCAAAATGGCAACAGTTTCCAGAGATCAAAAACAAAAGGATCTACTTTGAAGAAGTCTGAACCAACAGATGAGGCGACAGACTTCTGAGGTAAGGTGAACAGCGTTTATTTAAACAGAACACAAGCAACAGGCAACTATGTACAATTCAGCACCCTGCTCTGCTTGACAGCTATTTATATGGGAGATGTCAAGCAGAGCAGCCAATAGGGGAGAGATGATAGCAGTGTTCCAATATCTCAGGGGTTGCCACAAAGAAAAGGGAGTCAAACTATTTTCCAAGGTATCTGAGGGTAGAACAAGAAGCAATGGGTAGAAACTAATCAAGAAGAGAAGCAACTTAGAACTGAGGAGAAATTTCCTGACAGTTAGAACCAGGGGTGGGTTTCTCGCCCCGTTCCAACCGGTTCGGTTGGAATGGGGCCGGCGGTGTCCACGTGCATGCGCGCAGTGCACGCATGCGTACTAGCGTCTGTGTGATGCTCCAGCTGCTCCTGGAGGATCGCGCAGGCGCTGTATGCATCCTGCGCATGTGTGGAAGCGCAGAACTCGTCAAAACCGGGTAAGAAACACGGGCGGGCGGGTGGACTCTTAGGCGTTCCCGGAAGTTACTTACTTCCGGGTTCGCCGACCAACCGGTTCGCAGGGACCGCCGCGAACCGCCTGAAACCCACCCCTGGTTAGAACAATTAATCAGTGGAACAGCTGGCCTCCAGAAGTTGTGAATGCCCCAACACTGGAAGTCTTTAAGAAGATGTTGGATAGCCCTTTGTCTGAAATGGTATAGGGTTTCCTGCCTAGGCAGGGGGTTGGACTAGAAGACCTCCAAGGTCCCTTCCAACTCTGCTATTGTATTGTATAGAGCAAAAAGCCCACTTCCAACCCAGCACGACTTAGCCAATAGGCGTGAGCATTTGGTTGTCGGGCTATCAGTTGTATGTCGAGGACTTAAGACCGGTCATAAGTCGAGGATATTACATATCTACAGTCACTAAAATGGACCAGTAGGAAATCGGAGGATCCCTTAGTCATCAACTATAGTATCCACGACCAAAATTTTGTTCAAAGAAGAGGAAGAACACTATTTTAACTTTGGAATACATAAGAATAACCTCATTTCTGAGTTACAGTAGATAGATGAAGTGAAGGCAACATTGTGAGGGCATGGTATAAATAGTTTTTGGAGCACACCTGTGTTGTGATTTGTGTGTGTATGTGAGAGCATGGGCCTTAGCCTCTGAAATCCATTTATAGCTTTGGAGGGCATTTCTCACAGCCTCCTTATGTACTGATAAATCCCATGCATACTACAAGAAGAAAATTGTGCAGTTAGAGATTTTGATATCTAAGCAAACTGAAATTAATCACATGCTATTGGATTCTATAGCCATTTTTAATTTCATAAGTATTCCAGTCTATGCTGTATTGACTATACTTATCGATGAAGTGTTTTGGTTATTTCTCTTCACAATACCACAAACACATCAATTCTGTTTTAAAAATAAAATAAAATAAATAAAATAAAATAATAAAATGAGATCCTTGAGCATTGCTGAAAGCTAAGCAGTATGCTCTGAATAATGCACTCTGTATTAATCTAATCTTTGGCTGGAGACCTGAAATTGTTCTCATTTCTTCGGGAGAAGGCAAAAGTTCTGGAAAATTCCTGGTCTGCCCCATAAATGAGACTGAGATTGCTCTGAGAACCAGGTGGGTAGGAACGGAGACCAAGCAGGTTGTGAAGTAAAAACAACCTTTATTTTTGCTAACAGATAACAGATAACAAGTGACACAACTCAGTAACTGGCAACAGCAAACTTTCCATCTGACTGCTCTTTATATAGCAGCTGTTAGATGGGTGGACCAATGGCTAGGCTGTGTTTTCCCGCCAAGCGGCTGTCAGTGTTCAGCCAATAGGAGGCGCCTCCTGTAAGGCACACTCCTGGATCATCGACGTAACCTTGAGGACTTTACAGAGATGACAGTTTCTCTGTCATACTTTTTCACTTCTCATGCATTCTACCCCTCTTGGGCCAACAATGAATTCTGCTCTAGCCTTTTCTCTCCTGATTCTTGGGTTCACTGCCTGGAACAGATCCTCTCACAAACTAATCAATAATCTTTTCACCCAACCAGATCTGAAGATCTGAATCAGGGGTCTCCAACCTTGGAAACTTTAAGACTTGTGGACGCCAACTTCCAGAGTTGCTGGCTGAGGAATTCTGGGAGTTGAAGTCCACAAGTCTTAAAATTGCCAAGGTTGGAGACCCCTGATCTAGATGATCTGCCTCAACTAAGAACCTCCTGAATTAACATGCCACTCAATGCTCCAGCACCTAGAACAAGAATGAATAAAAGGAATACAGAATAACACAGCTGGAAGGGACCTTGGAGGTCTTCTAGTCCAAACCCTTGCTCAAGCAGGAGATCCTATACCATTCTGGACAAATGGCTGTTCAATCTCTTCTTGAAAACCTCCAGTGATGGAGCACCCACATTTGTAAACAGATGGCTTACCTAAACTAGCAAACATAAGAATAATTTATTACCCGAGGCCTAATGCAGCTGAATGAATTTTTTAAGCTTGCTAATCCCAAGCTGGCACTCATCATCTTTGATGAGGGCTTCCGGGTGATTGGAGGGAAAAGAGGGATGTCCTTTGTAGACTGCTGCATCCATCGACCTCCTAAAAAGGGAGTCTTTTTTCTCTGAATCCCTCTCAACCTTTTTTGCCTCAGGGTTGAGGAAGAGCAAGTCTTCTTTCAAGAGCAATCAGAAGAGACAAATGATTCTGAAGTTAGCCACTGGGGTTGTATGACTAATTTGTTCAAGTGCTACTGACAGTAGAATTTAAGTGAACATACAATTTGGCACCAGACAAAAAAGCTGATATGCATGACTCTATTTTCTATGTCTATTTTCATCCTTTCCTCATATTGGTTCTACTATGCTAAAAATAAAATAAAATTAAAAGTTAACTTTGAGTTCAACTTAACTTCTGGTGGCTTCTTGGACACCCCAAGGCCATACAGGTAGATGCTGCCATCTGCTGAAGCATGAATACATTAGCAAACAATATTACTAATAAAATAAAATTCTCAGTCAAATCCTTTGGTTTTGTCCATTCCTGTTCCTTCATCCGAAAGATTAATGAATGGAGGAGGAGGCTTTTGAGAACTATAAAATTATCAAATCATCACCATTTGGCATATAATCTGATAGAAATGAAGTATTTCTTAGAATTACTTCTCTCTTTAAAGTTGCTTATAGCTTGTTCCATCAATCTAATCCCACGCATGCAAAAATTACAAGGAAAATAGTAGAATTAGCAACTTGAAAATAATGATAGCAATTAGTTGTTAATTACACTATAAATATCACCTAGTGTATATTCTGACTCCATTGCATTTTAAAATACATTCATTTGAATAAGTAATAAAAATACTGTAGGTCTTGCATTTTGGAGCCTTTTTGTTTACTCTTGGCTATTTCTCTCTACCCTCAGCTTTTTCCTCCTCCACCAAGAGTAAAATGGCTTTAGGAGAAACTCCAGAATGCATTCAATTTAAACTCTCTAACTATGTGGCATAAAAAGAATGCACAAGAATAATTTTTGCCCAAATAAAATAGCAATAGTACTTAGACTTATATAGTGCTTTACAGTGCTTTACAGCCCTTTCTAAGTGGTTTACAGAGTCAACATATTGCCCTCAACAATTTGGGTCCTCGTTTTACCCACCTTGGAAGGATGGAAGACTGAGTCAACCTTGAGCCTGGTGAGATTTGAACTGCCAAAATTGCAGGCAGCTGGCAGTCAGCAAAAGTAGCCTGCACTACTGCATTTTAACCACTGCGCCACTGTGACTATGTTTGTACATTCAAAATGTTCATTAATAGATCCCCCCCCCCCCAGTTACTTAGGCTTTGCTGGAAAGCCTAAGTAACTGGAACTTACAAATGGAGAAAATTGTGCAGTTAAGAGTTTTTTTATATGCAAACAAACTGAAATTATTCACATATTATTGTATGAAGTGGTAAGTAAAACTTTGAGAAAAATAGTTTCCTCCAAATGAACTTTTGAAAAAAACATAAAATGAAAACTATTATATTAATTCCATGATTGTGTCTAATGTCTAAACACTTGGCCAAATAAACTATTCTATTCTGCTTTACTTCTAACTCTAACTCTAACTCTAACTCTAACTCCTATTCTATTCTATTCTGATGGTTAAAGAGAAAAACTATTATAAAATATTTCTCTTTTTTGCAGCCAATTCCATGATTTCAATGAATATCACTGAATCAATAATTCAGATTCCATAGAACAAAAATGTTCTATGCAGTCATATTATTTTTTCTTTGTTGCAGCTTAGTTAAATTTTTTATATTATCAAATATAATATAGTGTAAAAACATCTTGAAAATTAATAACAATATCATTCAATTTCACTCAGGATGGCTATTTTTCTATGCAATTTTCTACATTTTTATGTAAGAATGCTACATAATTCTGTGACATTTACATTCAGATATATATTCATATGATTACAATCTCTACACCTGAAAATACTCTTGTATGGTGAAAGGTCTATTTTCCAACATAAACTAGAACATGAACTTCTGAGATCTTGTGAGATTGGGTTAGACTCTTTATTACTTTAATTTTCAGGGTTTTCCTTGAAATCCCTATTTCCCCCAAATTATTACTGCTGTCACACTATTCAGAACCATGTTAAAAAATGCCATTGGCAAAAAGGAGTGTAGGAAAAATTTGCTCCCTTAAATCAATACAATGGAATCCAAGTTCTTTTTTGTAGAGGATCCAGACCCAGGGACATGTGGTTAGCTGTGCTTTGCCCCCCATATTCCCCAATAAAAGCGAATTATATTTAGCAGAATATAAACAAGACCCAGATAATAAAGCACTTAAGGTTGTCTCTAAACAACCAAGTGTGTGTGTGTGTGTGTGTGTGTGGAGTAACCCTTATTCTTACTGTATGGATTTGCTCATCACAGCCAAGAATTCCTAATTAACAGAATAACAGGGTAGGAAGGGACCTTGGAGGTCTTCTAATCCAACCCCCTGCTCAAGCAGGAAACTTGAAACTTGAGATCTATACCATTTCAGACAAAATGGTTGTCCAATCTCTTCTTTAAAACCTCCAGTGTTGGAGCACCCAGAACTTCTGGAGCCAAGCCATTCCACTGGTTAATTGTTCTCACTGTCAGGAAATTTCTCCTTAGTTCTAGGCTTTCCTTAATTAGTTTTCATCCATTGCTTCTTGTCCTGCCTTCAGATGCTTTAGACAATAGATTGACTCTCTTTTCTTTGTAGAAGCCCCTGAGAAATTTGAACACTGCTATCATGTCATCCTTAGTCCTTCTTTTAATTAAACTAGACACGTCTAATTCCTGGAACCCGATCTTCATGTTTCAGCCTCCAGTCCCCTAATTATCTTTGTTGCTCTTCTCTGCACTCTTTCTAGGGTCTTTACATCTTTTTTATATTGCAGCAATGATAAACATTGCACTATTTCAAGTGTAAACAGCTAAACTGATCCTTATCTTACATCAGTGGTGAAATTCATTTTTTTTTTTTACTATAGTTCTGTGTGGCGTGGCTTGGTGGGTGTGGCAGGGGAAGGATATTGCAAAATTTCCATTCCCACCCCACTCTGAGGCCAGCCAGAGTTTGGTATTTGCTACTCAAAATTTCCACTACCGGTTCTCCAGAACCTGTTGAATTTCACCCCTGTCTTACATTGATCTTGTACATATTTAAAAAAACAAGCAAACATTTTATATTCATATGAAACAGATTTGAGACTGAAATTATCTGGATGACTGTTTCAGCAATATATTGCTCAGAACAGAATCTGTGGTACCAAAGGCCTTTCAGAAACGAACATTAAGGAGTAGTACTTTATATGGCCAACAGAATAAAACATTAAATTCATAGGAAAAAGAAATCAGATTCACCGTTTTTAAATAATTGTAATTTTATTAAAGTTAAGTAGAACGTGTTTTGCTTTCTTTTTGCCTTGGCCTTATCAACTTTTTTTCAATTTCAATTCAATCTAAACCTTTATTGTCAGAGTACAACATGTGTGCAGTGAGACTGGCTGAGCCTCCATTTGTACACACACACCCCAACACAATACAACTCACAGTGAAAGACAAAAAAATCCTTAGCCCGGTGAATCCTACTAACAAACATTCAGTCCTATTTCACCATGTAAACCAGTGGTGGGTTCCTACCAGTTTCCACCAGTTCAGCCAAACCAGTAGTAGTTTGGCAACCTGGGTCGCTGGAACCGGCAATGACCCAGGCCTGCCACACCCCCGAACCAGCTCTCCTGCGGTGCCGCCATCTTATTTTTTGCTTCTGTGCATGCACAGAGCAATTTTTATTGCATTAATGATCAAATGCACATGCGCACCGAACCAGCAGTAATGCCGGCAGCAACCCACCCCTGATGTGAACTTACTGCACATCGCACCGACCCTGCAAGTCAATCGTACTATGTTGTTGTAGAGTTATTTTTTCATTCAGGAGTCTGACAGCCCACTGATAAAAACTGTTCTTCAGCCTGTTTGTGCGGCTGCCTCTGCTTCTATATAGGAGAATAAAGAAAGGCTGACCGGGATGTGAGTCGTCCCTGAGGATTTTCCTCACTCTTCTAAGGCAGCGAGCCCTAGCAATCTCGACTAATGGTGTCAGGGGCAGCCCACAATGCTTTGTGGTGGGCTCACCACCCTCTGTAATGTCCTTCTATCCATGGCTGTCAAGCCAGCATACCACACCATAATGCAATGAGTGAGGACACTTTCTATTGTGGACCACTGAAAGGAGGTAATCAGTTCAGAAGTGGGTTCCTACCGGTTTGGATCAGTTTGGCTGAGTAGGTAGTAACTCAGCTGGCTATGCTCCTGAACCAGTTCTATTGGCGGCTCCATAGGCACCCCCATCTGTTTTTTTTTGCTTCTGCACATGTGCAGAAGCAATTTCTTTACTGTTGCACATACGCGAAGCGCGCACGCGCATGAAGTGAATCCCTGAGCGAACTGGCTCTCTTGCCTTCCGGAAGTCTAGCACCGTCTCCTTTGTCTTGCTGATGTTCAGGTGCTGGTTGTTTTATAAGCACCATGTGGATAGTTTCTGACGCTGTTTTGTTTCCACTTGTAATAAGGTGGATAAGACATAATAAGAATTATGTTTGGCCAAACATAATTCTTGGCTTCTAAAATGTACTTGTATTTTGACAAATGTAGTTGTCAACATTTAGGGATTTGTCCTAGAGACAAAATGTGTCTCAAACAGCCTTCTACAACTTGGCACCCTGCAGATATGTTTGACCTCAGTCCCAGAATTCTTATCTAGTATGACATTTGACCATGAACACTGAAAGTTCTAGGATTTATACCCCAACAAATTTGGAGGTCACCACTCAGAAGAAAGCTGCCTTTGCACAGTGCTAAGACTCTATTTCTTGCTCCAGGAAATGGCAAATTAGATCATTCACTTCTAACAGCCTCTTTCTCCTTTAGCACTTCAACCCACCCTCCCTTCTCACTGCCATCTTTTTTCCCTGGAGTAGAAATGTCTTTTGATTTTCTTTTCCATGCAACAGCCCTTGCCTGTAATTGTCACCTTAGTGAAGATTGCCTCTTCATCTGTAATAAATGAACGTCTTTATACATCATTTCACTAACAGACATTTCCTTGGGTTTATTGCTAGGTTTTGAATTCATTTGGTAGCAGGCTATTTAAAGAAAATCAAATGCTGTCTGAAATATATCTTTGGGATAAATCAGACTTTCACAAGAGGGTCCTAATATAACTATATCTTCAAGTTCCTATCTCTTCAAGCCTTTAATTCCATTAGCCTGTAGATTTCCTGGCAGATCACCATAATCCCCATAAATTCTAGGAGACATTGTTAAAGCACAAAAGATAAAATGTTCTCTGAAATAACATTTCGGAATGAGCTACTGTATGTAGGGGATAAAATAATTGTCCGACATAATAGGGACAATTAAGTTCATAATTATGAATTTGACTGACCTGTAGTGCTTGGCTGATATTATCTGCACCTAGAATGCCCAGGTCTACCTACTAGATCTTTTTTCATTGGCTCAAAAGGATTGTTGATGACATTTCAGCAAGCCTGATGAACAAAAAAAAGCTGATGCAAATGGATCTGTCTATCTGACTACCTACCTACAGATCACTCTGCTGCTGACAGATATCAATACTGACTGCAATGACTCATTATTCCATTCCATTAAGTATTCTATGAATCATTTTAAAAATTGGACATAACTTTTATTGGTCAACAGGATTAGTTTCCTCTCATAATTCATTTTGATTGTTGGTTTTCCTAATTAACACTATTTTAAGAAACTAATGCATAGATTGTGTTACATAGTTATGGGTGATATTACAACATTTTAACCTAGCTTCACACTTTTCAATGATCCATTTTAAAAGTATTTTTCCAAAATGTATACTGCTTTGTATTAATGTCTAGTTTAATGAAAAGAAGGACTAGGGAGATATGATAGCAGTGTTCCAATATCTCAGGGGTTGCTACAAAGAAAAGGGAGTCAAGAGACTCTCCAAAGCACATAAGAGTAAAACAAGAAGCAATGGGTGGAAACTAATCAAGGAGAGAAGCAACTTAGAACTAAGGATAAATTTTTTGACAATTAGAACAATTAATCAATGGAACAACTTGCCACAACTTGAAGTTGTGAATGCTCCAGCACTGGAAGTTTTTAAGAAGATGTTGGGTAACCATTTGTCTGAAATGGTGTAGGGTTTCCTGCCTAAGCAAGAGCTTGGACTAGAAGACCTCCAAGGTCCCTCCCTATTCTATTCTATTCTATTCTATTCTATTCTATTCTATTCTATTCTATTCTATTCTATTAAGACTCTGGCATTATTGCCCCAAGCCACTGTGACACAATCTGTATTAGCAACCTATATCATTTGTAGCAATGGATTTCTTGTATATCCATAAGAATACATAAAACATCTGTTAGATCTGCTTTTAACACACCTTTCAATGATATCAATGAAAATTGCATCTCTTGTTAGAGATAGACAGATAATTAATAAAGCAATTCCATGTAGTATGGATGAATAAATAAATCACATTTGTGCAATCTTCTCAGCCTAACAACTAGGAAAATATCTTGGAGGTAGGAAGAACATCTGAATGCATGTGCCTCTACTCCTTAATAGAAATGGATGCTTCTCTTAGATCTGAGATAACTCACTGCTACTGATTCTAAACATACAGTTCTCTCCTTTAGAAAGAGAGGGGCAGAAGTAGGAGTCACTGGATTGGGGCAAATGCAATAGAGACAATTAGTTCCCAGTATCTTCATGATCACAGTGTCAGGCCTGAAGCCATTTTTTCTTTTGGATCTTTGGCCTGCCACACTTTCTATTATTCTACTATGCATTTTCTATTGTGGGAAAATGGGAGGGGGGATAGTAAGGAGTGAGATGTTATGTAGCCATAACAAAACTCTTTCTGAAAAGCCAAGGTCATCCTTTGTCTTTGCACCTCTGCACCTGACCAGAACTGGATGGGTGGAACTGTGGACCATGTGATGGACTTGTGAATATGGGGGCAAGATCTTGAACTTTCAACTGGGTGGGGGAAACCGGGAAGCTTTCAGATTTAGGTTTTCCCAGATGTGCCAACACGGCTCTCTTAATAAATTAGAACTTTGAGCAATACTTTGCCTTGGATTCTGATTGACTTTGGATACTATTTGGAACCCTGAGACATAGCTGATATCTTACTTCTAGCTACTTTCTTAAAGTGAACATTTTTCATCAGCGATAAAAATACTGATGCAAATAATTATGTGGATTAAAAAATGAACACAATGAAAAATAGATGGGGAGAAGATAAGCATATCTATTTAAATAAGCATAGATAAGCATATAAAAGTATACAATACAGGTAGTGCTTGATTTACAACAATTTGCTTACTAACTGTTCAAAGCTACAATGGCACTGAAAAAACATACAGCATAGTTCACTTAATCCTCCATCGAAAGATTGAAGGCTAACGAGGTCCAGGCAGAAGATGAACATCGTGCCTTCCAAATCTAAGGGACAACTCAGCAGCACTTTTTCGTGTGGCTGTTGATAAAAATGGGATCGCCAACATGATCGCCAACATCCGATGACGGATATGGCACAAGAAGAAGTTGGAAATATACAGCCTTGGCCTATATTTCAAGAATTCTTCATTCATCACTCTCAAGAACAACCTGGGGTGTGTTCCGGCAGCCACTATTGCTGGTTCGCTTGTGGGTGCGCTTCACACATGTGCTTGTTGTGTGCTGTGAGCACATGCATAGTACAATAAAAATTGTTCTGTGCATGCACAGAAGTCAAAAACAAGATGGCAGCACCATAGGAGAACCAGTTCTGGGGCATGGCAGGTCTGAGTCTCTGCCGGTTCCAGTGACCCAGGCCACCAAACAGGGGTGGGTTCCTCCCGGTTCGCACCGGTTCTTGCGATCCGGTTCGTCAGTGAACCCGGAAGTAATTAACTTCCGGGTTCCTAGCCCCTGTCGCTGGGTGCCTGCAGGGTTTTTCTTTTTAAAAAATGCCTCTCCGGAGAGGAAGCCCTGTCAAAGCGCACCTTTCCCGCCTCGGCGGCTGCAGGGACCACCCCACCGCTTTATCTTCCTCCTCCTCCTCCTCCCCTTCTGCCCTGAGCAGCAGCAGCGGCAGCCGAGCCGGGAAATGGGTGCTTTGGCAGGGCTGTGGAAGCTCTGTCAAAGCACACCTTTCCCGCGTCGGCGGTTGCAGGGACCACCCCGCCGCTTTCTCTTCCTCCTCCTCCTCCTCCCCTTCTGCCCTGAGCAGCGGCAGCCGAGCCGGGAAATGGGCGCTTTAGCAGGGCTGTGGAAGCCCTGTCAAAGCGCACCTTTCCCGCGTCGGCGGCTGCAGGGACCGCCCCGCCGCTTTCTCTTCCTCCTCCTCCTCTTCCCCTTCTGCCATGAGCAGCAGCAACGGCAGCCGAACTGGGAAAGGTGCGCTTTAGCAGGGCTGTGGAAGCCCTGTCAAAGCACACCTTTCCCGTGTCGGCGGCTGCAGGGACCGCCCCGCCGCTTTCTCTTCCTCCTCCTCCTCCTCCCCTTCTGCCATGAGCAGCAGCAATGGCAGCCGAACTGGGAAAGGGGCGCTTTAGCAGGGCTGTGGAAGCCCTGTCAAAGCGCACCTTTCCCGTGTCGGCGGCTGCAGGGACCGCCCCGCCGCTTTCTCTTCCTCCTCCTCCTCCTCCCCTTCTGCCATGAGCAGCAGCAACGGCAGCCGAACTGGGAAAGGGGCGCTTTAGCAGGGCTGTGGAAGCCCTGTCAAAGCGCACCTTTCCCGCGTCGGCGGCTGCAGGGACCGCCCCGCCGCTTTCTCTTCCTCCTCCTCCTCTTCCCCTTCTGCCATGAGCAGCAGCAACGGCAGCCGAGCTGGGAAAGGGGCGCTTTAGCAGGGCTGTGGAAGCTCTGTCAAAGCACAACTTTCCCATGTCGGCGGTTCCAGGGACCGCCCCGCCGCTTTCTCTTCCTCCTCCTCCTCCTCCCCTTCTGCCCTGAGCAGCGGCAGCCGAGCCGGGAAAGGGGCGCTTTAGCAGGGCTGTGGAAGCCCTGTCAAAGCGCACCTTTCCCGCGTCGGCGGCTGCAGGGACCGCCCCGCCGCTTTCTCTTCCTCCTCCTCCTCTTCCCCTTCCGCCCGCAGCAGCAGCAACGGCAGCCGAGCCGGGAAAGGAGCGCTTTTGCAGGGCTTCCGCCGCACCCCCAAGGACCGCTGACCTCGCGCCTCCGTTTCTTCTTCTTCCCCAGCCTTCCCAGTTAGCTTGCTTGAAGCTCCGAGGAGGCGGGAGGAGGGTCGCAGGAGTGGAAGTGGGGGGAGGTCTTCCCGGCCGGGAAGAGCTGAGAGGCTGCCGGCCCCTTTCGCAGGAAAGTTAACTTTTCTTGGCGAAATCCTGCCCCCGCCCCGCATGGGTGAGTGGTCGGCTGTCCTCTTCCCGTAAGCCGCCCGGAGTTACCTGTGTGTGAGGTGGGCTGCCCTATGCATTTGCGTGTGTGCACTGGAAAGAGAGTGAAAAAGAGAGGGAGAAATAATTATATTAATTAGATAGATCAGTCTTTCTCCACCTTGGAGACTTGAAAGTGTGTGGACTTCAACTCCCAGAAAGGGAGTTGGGAGAAAGGGAGAAAGGAGGAGAGAATGAAAGGAAGATGGGGGAAAGAAGAAAGAGGTAAGGAGAGGAGGATGGAAAGGAGAGAAAGAGGAGGAGAGAGGGTAGGAAGGGGATGAGGAAGAGCAGGAGTAGGAGAAAGGTACAGGAAGAAGGAAGGGAAAGGAGAGCAGGAAGGAAGAAAGTAGAGAAGGGAGGAAGGGAGAAAAGAAAGGGAAAATAAGGTGGTGTTATAACAGGAGGAAGGGATGGTAAACAAAGCAACCCAAACTGTATATTATAACCTATTAAATGAAATAATAAATGTATAAGAATGATAAATGTTAAAACACTTGTAACCAAACAACATGCTATATGTGATGATGGGTTTTTTTCTTTTTGTTTTGTTTTGTTTTTATTGTTGTGGGTATGTGTCGTCTATGTAACAAAAAAAATAAAAAAAATATTTTTATAAAAAGGTGGAGAAACACTGAGATAGATGATAATGAGGGAGGGAGAGGGAGAGAGAGAGAGAGACCATAACTAGATAGACAGATAGGCAGGCAGATAGACGGATGGATAGAGAGAAAGAGAGAGAGATAGGTAGGCAAGCAGATGGATGGAGAAAGAGAGGGGGAAAGAGGGAGAGGGATACCATAACTAGATAGGCAGGCAGGTAGACAGACAGATGGATGGATGGATAGAGAGAGAGAGGATGTATATAATTAAGGTGACCAGACGTCCCTAGCGAGGTCGCGGGCTGGCAGTAACTGCTGCGGCCTAGATCCCCCCCCCCGGTCAATGGTTTCCCTCTTTACCAATCTGAAAATCTGGTCACCTTACTTGTTTAGGTAATTCTGAGGTGGTTGATGGTTCTGTGAGTGCCTGTCCTTTATAATTTTCCACATTGCCTTGATGGTTTTTATTCCAGTGACTTTGTCTTTCCTGTTCTTAGGCTTAGGAAAAAAAAACTGGTTTCATTGGCAGTCTTTCTTTTGGGGGGGGGGGGATTTTTATTTTTTTGGTGTTTTCCTAGCACTGTCATAGTTTTTGGGTGTGGGTGGGTGTGTAATGTCCCACAGTTATCTATGCATTAATAATGATCTAGTAATATTAATAATATCTAGTAATTAGTAATATCTAGTAATAACATCGTCTTGGCCACTCCCACCAGGTCACATGGGTGGCAGGCCACTCCCATCCAGTCACATGGGCGGCAAGCCACTCCCATCCGGTCACATGGGCGGCAAGCCACTCCCATCCGGTCACATGGGCGACAAGCCACTCCCACAAAGGAGGCCACGCCCACAGAGGTGGTTCGAACAATTTTTGAAACCCACCCCTGCCGCCAAACCACTACCTGTTCAGCTGAACTGGTCCAAACTATTAGGAACCGGTAGGAACCCACCACCTTCGCAACAATGAACAGCAGAAGTGGGGGAAATACTTTTCGGGCAGTCCTCTGACTCTTATTGCAAACGCCTTTCTGTTATAATTTATCATTATAAGTTGTGTTTGAGTATCTCTAATCTCTTGTTGTAATGCTTGGATGTTGGAAGTCAAATTAGAATTAGCCTCCTCCAAAGTTTCCAGTTTAGTCTCCATTTCTTCGATATAATCTGTCAAAGTAGACATAGCTTCAAACATATCCACCTTTATTAGGGCAATCTTAGTCTGTATTTTGTCGCATAAATCCAGCACAAATTCTTTGATTTCTTGTTTAAAATCATTGAGTATTTGAAAAAGAAGCTCCTATGTTAAGGAATCTCCAGTAGGGGGTGTAGGAGGCGAGGGCAGCAATTTACTAACAAGTTCTTTAAGCACATGCGGGGGGGAGCGTTTTGCCTGCTTAGACCTGGGAGGCATTATAGATAAAAGCTGAGAATAAACAGATAAACAGTGTCTTCACCTGCTCAGTTCTCAATAAGTTATTTGTAGATTTTGCTTGTTAATGAGTAGCAGTCTCCGGGGAGATAAAGCCGGTTAATTACATCATCAATCACCAACATAGTAAAAACGCCATTTTGCAGCACGATTGAACAAAGAAGTTTCAAAGGAAAACGAGGCTGGTGTTTAGATAGTTATAAAAAAAGGAACATCACAGGAGTAAAACCCGCTCGTGTTGGTCTTAAGTTGCTTTAAGCAGTTTATCATTGTCCTGAGGGGGGGGATCGCCTGTCTAGGGCTGCAAAAAAAAAAGCAGCTGAGAAGAACTGGCTGGAGATAAGAGCTCAGTTACGCTGGATCTTTTCTCTGTTCGCAGCCCAAAGAAAAAAGAAAAGGGGCTGTGAACTATGAATAAATCCTAGCACCTGAGCTTCTGCCTGCCCCTTTCTGCCAAAAAGGGGTGATATCTATTGATCTTAATTAGATATACAGACCAGAACTCTGAGAGGAGCTCCGTTGAGCTCCTTCGGCGACAGGCTCCGCCCCCAGGAAGTCAGAAGTGGGGGATATACAATTAGGAACTGTGAGAAAAATATCCCAGATATATTTTCTACATATCAAAGAAATGGTCAAGGAGACTATGATCAACAAAAAGCATCTAGTTTATTTCACTTGCGCAAGGAGATTCCCACAAAATTGAGAATAACTACAAGGTACATAGGCGCAGCTTAAATGCACAAAATGTATCAAATGCGTCATACAAAAATACAATTGTGTGCAAAAAATACAATGTGAAAAGTACATGGAAATTCCCCAAGTGTTCCAAAAACATACGTGTTCAGAAGCCCCAAAGGACCTCGCTTTCCCAGAACTAAACAATAAGATCATTACCAACTTCCTGCAAAACATGTCCTGGCTATTTCTGGTCAGGTCACTGTAACTTTCTGATTGTGCTCCCAGCGGTGATTTTTCAGAGTAGCTTGATGGCTAGTCAGATATTCAAGATGGAGTCTATCAGGTTCCTCAAATAACCTCAACCAATTTACTCAAATAACTAGGATTTCATTCCTATTCTCACAGGAACATTATAAAAAAATATTTGAAAGCATGAAATTGAAGACATTTTTGAATATTTCAAACACATCCAGTAATTGCTTCTGAAGAGAATTGAACAATAAATAACTGTTTAAACGAAAGCTCTTTGAGGAATGAAGGCCGTCAGCTGTGCAGACATACAGAATCCCACAAAACAAATAATGCTTAATTTGTATGAATTAGTAATTATTAAGTAAAACTACTGTAATATTTAGTAGGAATAAGCCCAGCCCTGAGCAATGTCAGAACCTCAACTTTAAGTTCAATTTTTAACAGGAGTGTTTAAAAGTAACATTTGTAGAAAAAATGGCAAATCCTGTATCCTACTGGCAATATACTGTTCTGGCATCTTTTCCCAACTGCCTTCCAGATGGGCTGGTTTACAGAGGTTTGTTGTTTAAATTCACCTGAAGAGCATGTGAAGAAATGTCCCAGGATGTTTTTCCTTATGTATTCAATTTCTATAGCTGTCCATCTCAGTCAATGATTCTGGGCAGCTTACAATTAAAAAAAACATGCTACAATTAAAATACTAGAAATGTTTTAAAACAATTAAAAATACCAGTGGTAAAATTCATTTTTTTTTTACTATTGGTTCTGTTGGCATGGCTTGGTGACTGTGACAGGGAAAGGATACTGCAAAATCTCCATTCCCACCTCACTTTGGGGCCAGCCAAAAGTGGCATTTACTGTTTCCCAAACTACTCAAAATTTCCCCTACCAGTTCTCCAGAACCTGTCAGAACCTGCTGAATTTCACCCCTGAAAAATACCCATGTAGTGTTACAATTTCAGTTATTTCTTCAACAGAGATTTCATAGATTTTCATGGGTATAGGTATGCTGGTCTTGTTGTATTCGGGTCTTTTCCCATGTAAGATTGAGATTGTTTTAGCAACGTTTCAGCGAGGTCTTCAGGCTGGGTTTTGGGCTTAAAATATGATCGGAGCTGCCGTCTTTCTATAAATCTTGGTGTGTGTGTGTGTGTTTGTGTGTGTGTGTGGGGGGGGGAGTGCTGGCTTTGTTTTAGTAAGTGGAATGATTGGTTGTGTGGTTGTATCATGATTGGTAGATTGGTGCTGATTGGTGCTGGCTGTGTGTCTATTGTTGTTTCGTGTTGTAATGGCCTGGGTGGTGGGTGGGGCTCGTTTGTTGACAAGGCCTGGTTTCCAGATGTTTAGTAGGCGGGAGGTAGTGTCACGTTTATTCATTGTGGGGGTGTTTCTCTATTTCGATAGCTTCCATAATTATTCTCTTGTTGAAGTGTTCTGTTTTGGAGATTAACCTGGTTCCTGGAAAAGGGAGGAAGTTTTTTCTTTTTTTCTTACTGCGCTCTTGTGTTCTGCGATGTGTGCATTTATTCTCCTGTTCATTTGTCCTATGTATGTTGCAGGGCAGATTTTGCATGGTATTTCGTAGACTCCTTGGTTTTGTAGCTGGATTTTGTCTTTGGGGTTTCTTAAGATGTTGGCTATTTTTTGGTCAGTGTTGAAGGCTGTCTTGATATTGTGTTTGTGGAGAATTTTGCTGATTTTATCTGTGGTGCCTTTGATGTAAGGGAGGAGGGCGATGCCATTGTCCTGTTCTGTGTCTTGGTTTTTTGGGGGAGTCTCCCTTTGGATTAGGTGTGTAATTGTTTTTCTTTGGAATGCATTGGAGATTCATATGTTTGTGAGAGTGTGTAATTCAGTTTTCATTGGTCTTTGTCGGCTAAGCATTTGGTTCTGGAGGTGAGGGTCTTGGCTACAGAGTTGATCTGTGCAGGGTGGTGATGGGATTGTGGGATTGTGTGTTTAAGTAGCGGTTGGTGTGTGTTTTTTTCCGGTAGATGGTGTGTCCTAGGGAGCCAATGATGTTTTTGTAGTTTAGGACGTCCAGAAAGGGAAGTTGGTTGTTTGCTTCCAATTCATGGTGAATTGTATTTTGGGGTGTAGGCTGTTGAGATGTGTGAGGAAGTTGTCCAGTTTTTCTTTCCCGTGTGGCCAAATCGCAAAAGTGTCATCAACATATCTAAGCCAGAGTTTGTGTTTGTGTTCAGATTTATCTAAGGCATTAGTTTCAAAATGTTCCATGTATAGATTTGCGATGACGGGTGAGAGGGGTGATCCCATGGGTGCTCCTTCTATCTGTTTGTATCTTTGTCCATTATGGATGAAGTATGTGTTGGTTAGGCAGTGGTTGGTCAGGTCCAGGATGTGTTTAGGGGGGTTGTGTTTGTTCTGGATAGCTGTTAAGGTTTCTTTTATAGGCACTTGGGTGAAGAGGGATATGACATTGAAACTCACGAATAGGTCACTGGGTTGTAGGTTTCGTTTATTGTTTCTATGAAGTGGAGTGAGTTCTGTACGTGTGAGGTGATGGATTCTGCATAGGGTTGGAGTTGTTTGGCGAGGAATTTGGCAAGATTCTGTGGAGGTGAGCCTATGGAGTTGACTATGGGTCTGAGTGGTGTTCCTTCTTTGTGTATCTTGGGGAGCCATAGAGTTTGGGGCATCTGGAAGATTTCTCTCTGGGGATGATTCTTTGCTGGATCTCTTCACTGATGGGTGAGGCTTTTATTTTGGATTTGATGGGTTTTTTTCAAGTAGGTGGTATGGTCTATGTTTAGAGGTTTGTAAGCGGGGTCTTGGAGTAGGTTGGATAGTTTGGCTTGGTAGTCAGACGTGTTCATCACCACTGTGGCGTTACCTTTGTCTGCTGGGAGAATGACTATGTTGTTGTCTTTCCTCAGGTTGGTGAGTGCTATTTTGTCTTGTTGCTGTAAGTTGCTTCTGAGTGGATTACTGGAGCAAAGGACATTGCTGACTGCTAGTCTGATTTTATTGGCTTCATCTGAGTTGATTTTGGTGAGTGTAGCTTCAACTCCGCATATGATGTCTTCAGTGGGGATGCATTTAGGGGCGACTGCAAAGTTGAATCCTCTGGACATTGGTTTTAGCTGTGGTGAGGGTTCTGTCTGATATGTTGTGTACTGTACTGTTTGTTTCATGAGTTGCTGTGGAGGGGGGTTGGGCTTCTGTTGTTTTTCTAGTTGATCAAACTAATATGCCGTATCGCTGGCAGTTGACACATAGGGGAACCTGGCTTACATTTCTTGCTCTAATGAATGAGAATTAAAGCAAGTGCTTCGTATTTATTTTTAAGTTGCCTAGATACAAGATAATCAGCCATGAATTTATTCCAGCTCTAACAATTAACTACTATCTTGAGAAATACTGAATTTGTCATTAACTTTCAGGCG
Source organism: Thamnophis elegans (assembly GCF_009769535.1). NCBI lineage: Eukaryota > Metazoa > Chordata > Lepidosauria > Squamata > Natricidae > Thamnophis > Thamnophis elegans. Next base: position 20,316,458 of record NC_045555.1, on the reverse strand, counting down.
GATAATATACACATGTCTTTTAAGAGCATTAAGCTAAGTCAGGGAATAGTAATATTCCCAGGGTTTCATTAAGCAAGAGTGGTAGTGTATATTTCTGTAATGCAATCATGGGTATGCTAGCTAAATATATTTGTTGAGCAATTCTCAAAATTGCAGGCGCTCTGGAGAATTAAGTAGGTAGCCAGCACTGATTCTCCTAACTAGTTCCCATGAGCCAGTCTTCCTTGCATACTGATGATTGCATAATGCTCATTGAACTTCCCAGAATCAAGGAGAAATGTATATTTATAAGCAAAAATGTGTCAGCAAGACAGCAGTCTTTCCTGACTGCATCCCATGGCACCAACATTGTGTTTAAATGGTTAGTTATATTGGAAAAAGCAGGATTTATCTCCTCTGATTAGTAACTAGGAAGGAAGCACTAGCTAGCAACAATAATTCTTTGTGATGAAACCTTTGGTGCTGGACTACTTTTAAGAGAAGAAATAAATCTTGTTCCCCTCCTCTTGCCCCTTGCAAAGAGACATAAAAGTTGGTTACTACTGAATCAGATTGCTGGTCCCTCTTACCCAGAACTGCCTCTGTAACAGACAGCAGCTTCCCAGGGTTTCAGATGAAAGTTTTCTAATTCTGCATGGAGAAACCAAGGACTGAACTAAAACCATCTGTAAAGCAGATGAGTATGTTCGCCCATCGTGTTTGAAGAGGACCTTGACATCTAACAGGTGGTAGGCTGTCCACGATGTGTCTGCAGGTGGCTGGTAAGGCCTATGCAGGCATGAAATGTTCTGCCACATGTTGGGCAGACATGTGTGAGCACCATTGTTGCAGCATTTGCAGCTCTGGCTTTGGGGAGGCTCGCATCTCTTGTGATATGGTTGATCTTCTGTCCTCAGATGTCTGGCAGCCTTGGTGGATCAACGTGAGACATGTGGATTGATCTTGTGCCAGGGTTTCTCAGGAGGTGGTGTCAATATCCAGGGATTAGAAGGAGGCTTTCAACGTGTCTTTGTATTGCTTCCTTTGTTCCCCATGCAATCGCTTTCCTTGAGACAACTCACCATAAAGCAGCTGTTTAGGGATGCGATGGTCTGGCATCCTTGCAACATGACCTGCTCAGCATGTCTGGGCTTTCATCAGCAGGTTGTGAACTGATGGCAGGCCTGCTCTGGGGAGGACTTCTGTGTCTGACATTTTGTCCTGCCATTGGATCCTCAGAATTCTGCGGAGGCAGGTCCTGTGGAAGTGGTTCAATTGCCTAGCATGCCTCCTGTATACAGTCCAAGTCTCACTGGCATACATCAGGGGAGTTAGCAGTACTGCTTGGTAGACTTTGAACTTTGTAGCAAGGCTTATTCCACATCGGTCCCACAAATGCTGGTCGATAGTCTGCCAAATGCAGAACTTGCCTTGGTGATTCTGCAGTTGACTTCAATGTCAATTGTCACTGTACGGGAGAGGTGGGTTGCAGGCAGTACGCCCCAGGACGGGTGTATCAGAGCCTGCCCGCAGCACCGGGTACCGTTCCGGTATGGTACTTCAGAGGGCCCTCCCTCCTTACCTGTCTTTAAAGTTTTCGGCACTTCCACGCACGTGCATGGCACATACAGCACCTGCACAATGCTCCGCTGAGCAGCTGAAGTGTCACGGAGGCTCACGGAGGTGTCGCTGGATGGTAAGATGCATGCACGTGCTGTGCGCATGTGTCCGTGTGCTACGCACGTCCATGTGGACAATGCCGGGCCAGTTCCAATAGTACCGGTTGGAATGGGATCTGGAACGCATCACTGTGCCAAGGTATGTAAATTGGTCCACTGCTTGCAGCTTTTGTCCCTTCATTGTGATGGTGGGCTCTTGGTGTTGGGCTTTTGGAGCTGGCTGATGCATCACTTTGGTCTTTTTTATATTGATAAGGAGGCCGAAGTTGACCAATGCTGCTGCAAATTTGTCCACACTGACTTGCTTTTCTTGCTCTGATCCAGCACTCAGGGCACAGTCGTCAGCAAAGAGGAGATCACATAGCACAGTCTCCTTTATCTTGTTGACAGCCTGGAATCTTCGCAGGTTGAACAATTTCCCATCAGTCCTGTATCTCAGGGTAACTCGCAAGGAACTGTTCTGGAAAGCATCTGACGGCATGGCTGAAAACATTATGCTGAACAAGGACATTGCCAACACACACCCTTGCTACTATGTAAAGCAGATAATCTACCATGGAACTACTGTCCTTCCCAAATATCACCCACTGCTTTTGTTTCCCTCTAATGCTGTCAATTTGGCAAAGATTGGTAGTAAACCAACAGGTAGTAAAAAAAAATTGAATTTCCCCACTGCCGGGGATGTATTATCATATGTGGTGGACATATGTAAAAGCAGAGAAATATTGGACAAAAATACATAAATAATTAGAGAAAATGTCAAAACAACATATAGATTACAAGCCAGAAATATTTTTGCTAGGCATAATACCTGAAAAGTATGATAAAGGGAACTTATACTTAATAATATATGGCTTAACAGCAGCAAGAATTGTATTTGCACAGTATTGGAAAAATAAAGAAACATCTACAGAGGATGATGATTTAGATTGCGCAGAAATGGACAGATTGACATTAAAAATAGAAGAAAAAGAAGATACAGAGTATTTTCGAACATGGGACTTATTTTATAAATGGATGGACAGTAGAGGTATAACTAGGAGTGAGAAAAGTATTATTGTATGTAAATAAATTAATCGAGACTATACACTGTTCACTAAGCCCTTATGTATATAATGTGAAAATATATAAATAAACTGTTAAAAAAAGAAGCTATGTTTATCATGAGCTTTCCCCAACCTTCCTCACTTTCTATTTTTTAAAATTTAATTCTCTTTTTTATTTGTATATCACCAAACTTAACATATTTCCAAATTGTTGATATTAAATCTACATTTATTCAGTACCTATTTTTTTTTAAAAAAATAACTTTTTTGTTTTACCACAAATATTCAAGCATCCCGATCGACTCTAAAACATAATGTAAAACAGTTGCAGGAGCTGGCTATGTCTAGTTTAATGAAAAGAAGGACCAGGGGTGACATGCTAGCAGTGTTCCAATATCTCAGGGGCTGCCACAAAGAAGAGGAAGTCAAGCTATTCTCCAAAGCACCTGAGGGTAGAACAAGAAGCAATGGGTGAAAACTAATCAAGGAGAGAAGCAACTTAGAACTAAGGGGAAATTTCCTGACAGTTAGAACAATTAATCAGTGGAATAACTTGTCTCCAAAAATTGTGAATGCTCCAACACTGGAAGTTTTTAAGATGTTGGAAAGCCATTTGTCTGAAGTGGTGTAGGGTTTCCTGCCTAAGCAGGGGGTTGGACTAGAAAACCTCCAAAGTCCCTTCCAACTCTGTTATTCTATTCTATTCTATTCTAATCTAATCTCTCATGCATACTTTGATATTTATATTAATTTCTTTGCCATGGTATGCATGTCAGATGTTCTTTTTACTCAGTGAAGGTAGCACCTACAGACATACATACAGTATATCTACAACTTTTGCAACAGGAAGGAGAAACAAAAAGCTTACACATTTAATTTTTTTTAATCATATCTATTTTCAGTATAAATCATACCGAGATACAAACAAGTATATTTGCATGCTAATTTCAGCATAAATCATACAAAAATCAAATCAGAATATTTTATAATAAAGTCAAGGTTGTTCAAAGAAGAATCATAGCAGACATTATGTTTATCACATCATTAGCCTTGCACTGTTTTAAATTTGTTTATAATTACCCAGGAAATTATAATGTAATTAACATAGTTCTCTCCCACTATGTTGGGTACTTTTACGTAAACAGTAGCCCATCAGTCATATGATCTTTGCATGTTACAGTAATTATCCAATATACCTCAAGATTTAGATTGCTGCATCTAATTATGATTCATTTATTACTTTGGATACAGAAATTAGTCATGGGCACATTAACCCACAACTCTCAATGTAAGAAAAGAAATGACTGAACTCTTTGTAAACCAATTACTTATCATTTGCAACTTGCAGACATATCAGATATGAGGATGTCATAATAGTCACAGTGTGAGGGTATCCTTACTGCAGCTACTATCTCTTTTGCATTGTAAATAGCAAGCTGTATTTTTCAATTAACTTTTCAAATGAAATCCCTAAATCCCAGTTCTCTTTCACAAAAGAAATGGTTGCATCCGTGCAGGCATAGAGATGACAAAGAAGACAGGTTTTTTCCCCCTCTGTGGAAAATGCTAGCTTAAATTCTTCTAGTATTTATAGGACAATTTCAAAGCAATATGACAAAATTTCAAATTTTGCAACTTGGGGTTTGCAAGAATAGCACTCATCACTCAAGGAAGTCAGTATTAGAATAGGAGTTCTATGCACACGACTGAATGTAAAGTAATAAATGATAGCAAGTATTTGTTCTCATAAATGATCCGCGGTGGCACAGTGGTTAGAGTGCAGTAATGCAGGCTACTTCTGCTGACTGCCGGCTGACTGCAATTTGGGAGTTTGAATCTCACCAGGCTCAAGGTTGACTCAGCCTTCCATCCTTCCAAGGTGGGTAAAATGAGGACCCAGGTTGTTGGGGGTAAGAGGCTGACTCTGTAAACCACTTAGAAAGGGCTCTAAAGCACTGTGAAGCAGTATATAAATCTAAGTGCTATTGCTATAGTAAGCAATGTTCCTGCCCCATTACTTAGCTATGTTTAGTGAAGATATTGTAAAAGAGTTCTAACAAATGGCTAAGGCCTGTGAATGTTCTCTTTCTGAAACCCACTAGCCCTTCATATCCTGTACTCACAGACACACCACTTGCAATCAGTGGTTCCTGCTGCTTCTGCTACCTACAAGAAGTCCTTAACTTATCACCAGTTGTTTTAATGGCTGTTTGAAATCACAACGGCCTCAGAAATGGTGCTTTACAGCTGTAAAGCTGTCATAAAATGTCATTAAACATCTCCACATGCTCATACAATCATGATTTGGGTGCTTGGCAATGTGTTCACACTTACGCCAGTGCCACACTATTATGCAATCACCGTTTTCAATCTTCTCTGCTGGTTTACCCATAAAGCCAATGGGGAAGCCAGCAGGGAATGTTGCAAGCTGCTGCCACTTGTTCCTCGCCCATCTGAAAGCATTTTCTTCCATGCATGAACAGATTGCTGACATCCTTTGGCAGGCAACACTTTCAGACAGACGCTAGACAAGAGACAGATAAAATCCAAGGAGATGAGAGAGGCAGTACGATAAGGTAAGAAGAATGGGGTGCCTCAGGCAAATGAGGGACAGACTGGGGGTTGCAATCTTATCCATAAGTAATCAAAATGAAAGAAATTGAATGTATTTATGAGCCATGATGAACCAGTGGTTAGAATGCAGTACTGCAGGCTACTTCTGCTGCCTGCCGGCTGCCTGCAATTTGGCAGTTCAAATCTCACCAGGCTCAAGGTTGACTCAGCTTTCCATCCTCCCCATGTGGGTAAAAGGAGGACCCAGATTGTTGGGGGTAATATGCTGACTCTGTAAACCATTTACAGATAAGTACTGTAAAGCGGTATATAAGTCTAAGTGCTATTGCTATTTATTTGGGACACAAAAGCTGCCTACCATGCAGTTTTTATGTCCTATATAATGTGGTCTTCACAACATATAGCCCCAAAAAGTGTGGGCTTTGGTACTAGGAATGAAATGGAATTAAGTATAAGAAGACCTCGCTTAACAACTGGTCACTTAACAGCTGTTCAAAGTTACAGCACACTTCCCCAGCACTATTCATGACCTGTTTTTAAAGTTTGAATGGCCGGACATACACCCTGCATTCACATGGTTACATTTTGTTCACACGGCAATTGGTTTACATATATGGCAATTTTCAGCATCCCATGGTCACAGAATCAGGATTTTCAGTGTTTGTTGCCAATGTACAGCATTTACTTCTGGTTTCCAGCAAAAAATGCCCATTGGGGAAAACAGATACATTTAACAATTTTTGTGTTTATGACTGTGGCATTTACTTAACAATTGCTACAAAAAAGGTCACAAAATTGAGTATGGTCATATGGTGAGCCACATAATAAATACTATGACTTATAATTGTAATTCCGGGCTTTCAATCAGAGATGGAAGAGACCTTGGAGGTCTTCCAGTTCAACCTACTGTTCAAACAGATCCTATACCATTTCAGATAAGTGGCTGTCCAGTCTCTTAAAAACCTCCTGAGATAAAACACAACATCTGAATTGAAATTGAAAGATAAAAAAGATAAGTATAAAAAGTAGAAAGAGGGGGACATAACGAAGGCAGAATATCAGCAAATAGCTCGAGCCTGTAAAGATGAAGTGAGGAAAGCTAAGGCTCACAATGAAGAAAGGCTTGCCACAAAAGTTAAAAAAAAACTTCTTCCAACGTTAAAAACAAGAAAAAAAGGAAACAATTGGCCCATAGCTGGGAGAAAGTGGCAAGAAGGTGACAAGCAACAGGGAGAAAGCAGAACTAATTAACTCATTTTTTGCATCTGTCTTTACACAAAAGAATAAAATGGTCCAAGCTATCAAAAATAGCATCACAAAAATCAGATTAGGAACACAAATTGAAATAGGAAGAAAATGATAAGTGATCACCTGTCTACCCTAGACGAGTTCAAATCACCAGGACCAGATGGTTTACATCCCAGGGTTCTGAAGGAACTGGCAAATGAGATCTTAGAACCACTAAACTATATCTTTCAGAGATTTGGAGCACCGGGGAACTTGCAGAGGACTGGAAAAGAGCTGATATGGTTCCCATCTTCAAAAAAGGGGAAAAAAATAGATCCAGGAAACTACAGATCAATCTAACCTCAATACCAGGAAAGATTCTGGAAAAGATAATCAAGCAATGAATTAGTGAATACCTAGAAGTAAACAAAGTAGTAGCCAAAAGCCAACATGGGCTTGTCAAAAACAGATCATGCCAGACTAATCTTATTGCATTCTTCAACAAAGTGACAAAATTAGTGAACCAGAGGAATGCCATCAATATAGTTTACTTGCACTTCAGTAAGGCATTTGATAAGGTAGACCATAACCTACTACTAGATTAAGTAGAAGAATGTGGGTTAGACAGCATCACCACCAGATGGATTCGTAACTGGCTGACCAACCACACTCAATGTGTAGTCTACATGGAGGGAAGTATGCAGTGGAGTACCCCAATGCTCTGTTTTAGGCCCAGTATTCTTCAACATCTTCATCAATGATTTGGATGAGTGAATAAATGGGGAACTCATCAAATTTGCAGATGACACCAAGCTGGCAGGAATAGCCAACACTCCAGAAGATAGGCTTAAAATACAGAAGGATCGTGACAAACTTGAACTTTGGGCACTATCTAATAAAATGAAATTCAATGGTGAAAAGAGTAAGGTTCTACATTTAGGCAAGAAAAACGAAATGCACAGGTACAGTATAGGTGATACCTTGTTCAATAGTAGTAACTGTGAGAGGGATCTTGGAGTCCTAGTGGACAACCATTTAAATATGAGCCAGCAGTGTGCAGCAGCTGCCAAAAAAGCCAACACAGTTCTAGGCTACATAAACAGAGGGATAGAATCAAGATCACATGAACTGTTAATACCACTTTATAATGCCTTGGTAAGGCCACACTTGGAATACTGCATTCAGTTTTGGTCGCCACTATGTAGAAAAGATGTGGAGACTCTAGAAAGAGTGCCGAAAAGAGCAACAAAGATGATTAGGGGACTGGAAGCTAAAACATATGAAGAACAGTTGCAGGAACTCGCTATGTCTAGTTTAATGAAAAGAAGGGCCAGGGGAGACATGATAGCAGTGTTCTGATATGTCAGGGATTGCCACAAAGAAGAGGGAGTCAAACTATTATCCAAGGCACTTGAGGGTAGAACAAGAAGCAATGGGTGGAAACTAATCAAGGAGAGAAGCAACTTAGAACTGAGGAGAAATTTCCTGACAGTTAGAACAATTAATCAGTTGAACAGCTTGCCCCCAGAAGCTGTGAATGCCCCACTGGAAGTCTTTAAGAAGATGTTGGATAGCCATTTCCCTGAAATGGTATAGGGTTTCCTGCCTAGGCAGGGGGTTGGACTAGAAGACCTCCAAGATCCCTTCCAACTCTGCTATTGTATTTTATCTGAAGGCAGATTGTTCTACAGATTAATTGTCCTCACTGTTAGGAAGTTTCTCCTTAATTCTAGGTTGCTTCTCTCCTTAGTTTCCATCCACTGCTTCTTGTCTTGCCTTCTGGTGCTTTGGAAAATGTTGACCCTCTCTTCTTTGTGGCAGCTCCTCAAATACTGGAATACTGCTATCATGTCATCCCTAGTTCTTCTCTAGACTGTCCGTACCCAATTCCTACAACTGTTCTTCATATGTTTTTATCTCCGGGTCTTTAAAAGCAATAACATTTAGATTTATATACCGCTTCACAGTGCTTTACAGCCCTCTCTAAGCAGTTTACAGAGTCATTATATTGCCTCCAATAATCTGCGTCCTCATTTTACCAGCCTAGGAAGGATAGAAGGCTGAGTCAACCTTGATTAATCATCTTAGTTGCTCTTTGCACTTTTTCCCAAAGTCTCAACATCTTTTTTGTAATGTGGTGACCAAAACTGGATACAATATTCTAGGTGTGGCCTTAATAAGGCTTTATAAAGCTGTACTAATACTTAATTATAGTTGTAAGTCAAGGACTACCTTGTAATAGGAGGACTACTGTATATTTACTCTGTTCAACTGGAGCTGCCCAACTCCAATTGACTCTGGGTAGCTTTTTCTCTCTCTCTGTCAGCTGTGCATGATGGTAGTTTTGATCAATTGGCATACAATAATCTTATCAATAATCTTATCCTGTCTTCTGCTAAATGAGTATTTGTGAGACGCTGCACCCACCGTGGCAACTATTTTATAAATTGACAACCTCTGAATTTTTCTTCTTTTCACTATGAAAAGCTGGAGACCAAAGTTACATGTTTACACATTATGAAACAGATTATCATATAATAATTAAAACAGATAAAGCATTATGATTCAGGCAGTATAGTCCTAAAATATTCTTGATTTATTCTCATTTAATGTTAATATTGTTAAATAACTATTTCCCCAAAATAAACAGTTTTGCTCTAACATCAGGCTATTCGCTTGATAGAACCCACAATAGGAAGTTTACACACTGCAAAATTGTCAATAAAAGACTCAGTTCACATTTAATTAACACTTATATTAAACCACTGATATTTAGAATATGATGATTCATATAAAATGGAGTACTGGGAATTCTTGAGTGAACTTGTGACAAGGGGAGGATTAAAAAGCCTTTAAAAAGACAACTTATTAAGATATTTATACTAAACATTCTGTATGGAAATGAACCTGTTTTCATGCCTTAAAATTTAAACTTACATAACCCATTTGATATATCTACCCAAACATCTAATGTGAATTTCATTTGTGAATGAAAAAAGGAAAACATAGTCCAAACCTAGACAGCATTCCATAATACTTTTGTATGAATTAAAAACACACAGAGAGAATGATCAATGCCAGCTGAGATGACAGGCAAGAAGTGCTATATTTCAGAACAAAGAGAGATTTAAAAAAATCCCTTAACTCTGTAGGAAATCATCTTCTTTTGATTATAATTTATTTATAGGGAATTCAATGCAATAATGATAGTAATGATACAGTACTTGAATTATTGTCTGCTGAAACCAGTTAATCGATTTTCCAGTGTCAAATTCATTTGCTTAAATATTATTTTTTCAATACATTGCCTCCTCTCTGCTTCTCCAAACAAGATGAAGCCACATAGAATCCTGTAAAAGTGAGATGGGTGGCTACGTAAGTAGAATACATAAATAACAGATAAACAGACAAAGAAACAGACAGATCAATAGATGAGATGTTTTTGTTATGGGTTGAACTGTCACGTCCTTGGTGCTCCCTGAACTTGGAGGTTAATATTAAAAGGGAGTGGAGTTTGCACTTATTTTTATATAGTAGTGACTTGACCTGTCAGTTTTGATGGGAGTATTCTTGGCGTTCCTTCATTGGTCTGCTTACTGTTAGCTGGTCAACATTGGTAGTTCCTTCAATGGGCTATTGTTTACTTCTTGATTATTCTTCTAGTGTTAATCTTGTTGTTAATCTCTGCTCATCTGAGTGTTATTGCTGGCGAGCAGGTGCTTTAGTCTTTTTGTTTCCTTTGGGGCTCTTTGTCTCTTTTGAGTGGTATGTAGATGTTGCTTATATCTGTGTGCCTGGTAATGGCCAATTTGTCTGAGTGCCAGGAATTCTCCAGTGTTTTTGGATTTAGCTTGATTTAGGATGCCCCCAGTAGGGATGCAGCAGCTCAGTGGCTAAGACCCTGAGCTTGTCGATCAGAAAGATCAGCAGTTCGGCAGTTCAATTCCCTAGCGCCACATAACAGTGCTATGAACTACTATTGTATATATACACTCCCAGAGCTATCACCCCTGATGGGTACGTCACAAATAAGGGATGTATTTCACAGAAAGAAATGACAGCCCCCCCGATGTTTATTTTTTCATGGAGTAGTACACGGTCTACTTCCTCAATTCTCAGCAGTTAAAATGATCTAATATGACTATATGCCATTAAACCATTAAACATCATTAGTTCCAGTGGTAGGATTCAAATAATTTAATAACTGGTTCTCTGTCCTAATGATGAACTGGGTGGATGTGGCCATGGTGGACATGGCCAGAGGGTGTGAAAGGCAGCACTCAATCTCCTGCACCCACCCACCCCGGGAGCAAAAACGGGCCATGGGAGGATGCACTGCCCCCGTGTGCCCCATTTTGGACCTAGGCCTCCCTGAAGCCTCCTGGGAGTGAAAATGGGCCACGGGGTGGCATGTTGCACCCCCCGCATGCCCCATTTTGAACCTAGTAGGCCTCCCTGCACTTACCTGGGAGCTAAAATGGGGCACATGGGGACACCTAGAAGGGGCGGGGAGAGGCAGGGCCAGACAACAATTTAAATACTGATTCACCCAAACTGGCCTGAACCGGCTGAATCCCACCACTGATCAGTATTGTATACTGTACGCTATTCAATCACTCCCACTAAATAGATTTTCCAGTTAAATGTCACGTCCACTAAACATCTCTCTGAAAGAAGGCAATTTTGACTACCTTTTGAAATGTCAGCACAGAAGAACAATCTTAATTTCCTAACCCCCACTGCATCCTAAGCAGGCAAATTTAACCAGGAATTTGGAAATGGTCCTGAAAGGACTGTAGAAAACCAGACAAATAACCTTGGAGGAAGAATGTCATGGCAGTTAGCAAAACAATTTAAATCTGGGCAGGAAGTGAACATCAGAAAGAAACAATCTCTACTTTAATTCTCTTTAAAAGTCATGTTGGCAGAAATGTCCTTCTGGGTTCAGTTCCAAGTGGGGGAAAAGACACTGGAAACATGGAGGCTGATTGGAAAGTTGGTTTAATGTGAATAGGATTGCATGGCTTGAGTTCCTGAATAGAAAAGGGATCACATGCTTCATGATGTGCGCGTGTGCGAGAATGGGAAATGGCTGCTGAGCTTTTTCGCTCCGGCTACTGGAAAATAGAAATTGAATTATTCTTGGTGACCAGGACCTCGGATATGGTGACGGAAGGGGTCCTGCAAGAGGTTAGCATCCGGACTATCTGGGGAGGTAACTACCTGGGGGGGGGGCCCTTCTGGCTGGTTGCGAATAGCAGGGAGGTGACACGGGGCTGGATCCAGGCGATAGTTACCGCCTCCCTTCGGGAGGGGTTCTTTCCTCCCACATTAAAGGCGGCGGTAGTGAGACCCCTCCTGAAGAAGCCATCTTTGGATCCAGCCATTCTAAATAACTATCATCCAGTCTCCAACCTCCCCTTCGTGGGGAAGGTTGTTGAGAAAGTGGTGGCCTCTCAGCTCCGGCGGTTCTTGGATGAAACCGATTATCTAGACTCCTTTCAGTCTGGATTCAGGCCTGGCTACAGCACGGAAACTGCTTTGGTTGCGCTGATCGATGATCTCTGGAGAGCCAGGGATGGGGGTCATGCCTCCGTCCTAGGGCTCCTTGACTTCTCAGTGGCCTTCGATACCATTGACCTTGGTATCCTTCTGCAACAGTTGTGTGAGGTGGGGGTGGGAGGCTGGTTCTCCTCCTACCTCTCAGACAGGTCGCAGTCGGTGTTGGTTGGAGGGCAGAGATCGACCCCTAGGCCCCTTAAGTGTGGAGTGCCGCAGGGTTCGGTCCTGTCCCCCCTCCTGTTTAACATCTACATGAAGCTGCTGGGTGAGATCATTCGACGGCACGGGATAAAATATCACCAGTATGCAGACGATACACAGCTGTATCTGTCCGCCCTGTGCCAACTCAGTGGAGCGGTTGACGTGATGTGTCAGTGCCTGGAAGCTGTTAGGGTCTGGATGGGGGTAAACAAGCTTGCACTCAATCGGGACAAGACCGAGTGGCTTGTGTGTTTTCCTCCCAACAATTGATCAGATATTCCATCTCTCAGGCTGGGGGGTGAAATTGTATGCCCCTCAGACAGGGTTCACAATTTGGGAGTCCTCCTGGACCCACAGCTGACTTTAGAACACCATTTGTCGGCTGTGACCAGGGGGGGCATTTGCTCAGGTTCGCCTGGTGCACCAATTGCGTCCCTACCTGAACCGGGAGGCACTCGCAACAGTCACTCATGCCCTTGTGACCTCAAGACTGGACTACTGCAATGCGCTCTACATGGGGCAGCCCCTGAAGAGCATTCGGAGACTTCAGCTTGTCCAGAATGCAGCCGCGCGAGCGATTGTGGGTGCACTCCGGAACACCCACGTTACACCTATCCTCCGCGAGCTGCACTGGCTGCCCATTGGTCTCTGGATACGCTTCAAGGTGCTAGTCATCACTTATAAAGCCCTTCATGGTATTGGACCTGGGTACTTGAGAGACCGCCTGCTGCCAATTACCTCCTACAGACCTATTAGATCCCACAGAGTAGGCCTCCTCCGAATTCCATCTACCGGCCAATGTTGATTGGCTACCACCCGGAGGAGGGCCTTCTCTGTAGCTGCTCCGGCCCTCTGGAACGAGCTCCCCGTGGAGATTCGGACCCTCACCACCCTTCAGGCCTTCTGCAAAGCCCCTAAAACCTGGCTGTTCCGACAGACCTGGGGTTGACGAGTTCCCGTCCCCGCTTGAACTGTGTGGTTGTTGATTGCTTTTAAATTCTTGTAGTTGCTTGTTGGTTGTTTCCCCCTTGTCTGTATTCCCTTCCTTTGATTTGTGAGCCGCCCTGAGTCCCTCCGGGAATAGGGCGGCATATAAATGCAATCAAATCAAATCAAATCAATGTTGGGTGAAGAAGGAAAAAGACAGAGATGCTGAAAGTCCCTGTTTTTATGCCCTCTCTGGCCTTTGGTCTTGAGTTTGTATTCTGATTGGTTGTCAGACTCCTGTATGGCCATGCAGGGGCAACTCTGTAGGCTCTGTTTTGAGTCCAAATTTGGTTGAGCATTGCTTCTTTCCAGGTGCCTTGTGGTGAGATGGATAAAGGGCTAATACTATCATGCCTTAATCCCATCACCCTGGAGCTGAACGTGGGAGATTTTTGCTATGTAGAATAGACAGGCTCAGGCCTTTTAATGGCTGATTGACAAAGGTGGGGACTATTAAGAGTGATCCTATTTCTTGCCTACAGCATGTTTCTCCATTTCTTATCCAGGGAAATATAATATTCTGCTTTTTCAATTTTTCCCAGGATATTTCATTTTTCTAGGAGAGGGATGGGTTTTAACTTCCTACAGACAGAAAAAAAACACTGTCAGGCTTTCAAGAGCCTGTTTTTATTGTCTATATTATTGTTTCCCAATCAGAGAAATTTTCAGCTGGGTGGACTTTAACTCCCACAATTCCACAGCCAGCATAGTCATTGATGAGAATTCTGGGAGGTGGAGTCCACATCTATCTATAAAATTCATGTGAACTTTGTGGCGTCTCTTTTCTGATCTGGACTGCCTTAAAGGCCTTAAAAATGGTCCCAGAAGGAAATGGTAGTCAGTGCAGCTCCCATAAAATTATTTTCATTCTGCTGTACAGGTGCTGATTGGTAAACATATGGCAAGCTGAATATGATAGCAGATGGCGCTTTAAATCATCTTCAAGGGCAGTCCCATGTAAAGTGAATTATAGCAGACCATGCACGGATATTCTGCAAGAAAGCAAATAAAAAATGCACAAGTAGAAAAATATTATCATATTAACATCTGCACATATCCTCCGTGGAAGAATGAAGTTCTATTTAGTCTGCATACACAAGACGTAAGCATTGATCTCATGATGCTCATGAAGTCTTTTTTGCAAAATTACAACTAAAAGAAAACAAAATAATCAGACGAATGAGGTACAGCTTCAGCAATATTTCATATGGTTGTCCAATGAAGGTGAAGGAAGTGAGCACCCACCCTTCTCCTAGAAAAATGAAATATCCTGGGAAATATTAAAAAGACAGAATGTTATATTTCCCTGGATGAGAAATGGAGAAACATTGTTTTTAGGCAGTGTTGGAAGAATGTCCTGGGTTCAGTTCCAAGTGGGGAAAAGATACTGGAAACTTGGAGGCTGCTTGGAAAGATGGTTTAATGGTAAACAGTTTGACAGATGGGGATGATGTATCCAATACAAACATCATGGAGTTCAGGTCAGGGGTTGGTTCTGACAGGCACTACTGCTGGTTCACTTGTGTGCACGCAGTGTGTGCGCACTTGATGCGTGCTGAACATGCATGCGTAGTACAATTAAAATTGTTCTGCACATGTGCAGAACCAAAATACAAGAACTGGTTCAGGGGCATGGCAGGCCTGGGTCACTGCCGGTTCCAGCGACCCAGGCCACCAAACCATTACCAGTTTGGCCGAATCAGTCTGAACCGGTAGAAACCCACCACTGGTCCAGTTGAATAATAACCCCAGTGCAAGTAGGAGTATTGCACAACGCCAAGATGTACATGGCCCTCCATGTAGGACAACTCAACTCATGCTATGTCTCCTTCCTGATTTGGTGTCACATATTTTTTTTTAATGCAAACTTCAAGATGGGGATTTGTCTATTCATCTTTCTAAAGTGTTCTCCATGGAATATTTTGGGTAAAAATATTTAAAATAAACTATCAACCAATGGGACTAGCAGCTGTATTTTTTTCTCCAGTTCCTATTCAGCTGTTATAATACAAAATAAATTCAATGCTAACATAGATACATTTAATTTACTTAGAAAGCAGTGTGACTTAGTGCAGATCAACAGGAACTGTCATTCCTCTTGCTGGTTTTTAAGATCCTCTCTGCAGAAATATGCATTATTCTTGCCAAAACGCAGTATGGCCTGATATAAAATTGTTCAAAACTTTTTAAAAAATTCAGCTTCTCTCTTCAAAACATAGATAGTTTTGTTCAGTGGTGGAATTCAATTGTTTTTTACTATCGGTTCTGTGAGCATGGCTTGGTGGGCATGGTGTGGCTTGGTAGGCACGGCAGGGGAAAGATAATGTAAATTCTCCATTCCCATCCCACTCCAGAGGCAGGTTACTGTAAATCTCCATTTCCTCCTGATCAGTTGGGACTCAGGAGACAGAAATATAAGGGAGCAAGGCCAGTCAGAGGTGGTATTTACCGGTTCTCTGAACTACTCAAAATTTCTTTTACCAGTTCTCCAGAAGTGGTCAGAACCTGCTGAATACCACCTCTGATTTTGTTGTAGGTTTGGGCCGCTAATGCAACCTTTGCCCCCCCCCCCCCAGTTGTGCCATGCTTCTTTCTTTACAATGTATTTGTATCATAAGAGAGGATTACATTTCATTAGGAAATAATGATATCATGAACTAACAATGTTTCTATCCTAATTAGGCTGTGCTTTGATTAAGATTAAACAACATGCTACCAAAGGAAGCGATTTGCATGCATTTTGAGACAAAGAAACTGCAAGCAACCCACACGAGGGCTGCAGAAGTGTTCAAAAGAGAGGATTCACAAAACATATTGGCAGAAATAAGCAAAGGGCTTAAGCAGTTTTATTGTTTAGAAAACTCAGTGCAGCAGTTCCAAAGCCTATCTCTTCTAGTTTCTTACTGGAGAAAAGACTGTTACTGGCTGGACTGTTGCTGAAGCAAAATAGTCACACATGAACATAGCCAAGCATTCAAAGCAGCTGTCACGAGCCTTCCAAATGATATGGTTACTTTAATGTTCTGAGGAAGGCACTTTACAAAGCATCAAGCGATTCACTTGAAGCAAAGAGATTGCCTTGAGCTCGTGCAAAATATATTTAAAATTCTCCTTTTACATAGTTTGGTTTTAGCTGAAAGCTGAAACATTGTCAGAGAAAGGATCTATTCTTTTAGAGATCTGCTTGAAATTGAATGTTGCCCACTCTTCCAACAGAAATGATTTAATAGCTGAATCGCCGCAGCGAATTGGTATTGCAGATCGATAACTCTTTATATGGAAAATGAAATGTCATCCCACTCAAATCTACCATTATACTCAAAGCGGTCTCTAGATAAAACACATATCTCATTTAAAATTGATCTTTTCCAAGCTAATTCTTGCTGGATAAAATCCTCCATTCATTTTAAATATTTTAAAGTTTCAGGGGAAATGTTGACAAGTTCAGTAAACATTAAAGCACCTTATATTGTTTTTGTAAATAGTAACGTACATTCATTTATCTGGGAAACAGTAAATCACAAAATGGCCAACTTCGTTGATCCCACATTGTTATTTTACCCATTCGGTAGGAACTACTGTAACAGGGGTATCAAAGTCAAGCCCTGTGGGCTGGATTCGGCCCACGGAGTGCTTAGATCTGGCCCACATGGCTGAATACAATACAATTCAAGCTGAAAAAAAATTCAGGAAGAAGCAAATAACTTTTGCTTCAGGAGACTACTGGTTTCTAAGGAATCAATAAACTAGTTCAGCTAGAAAACAGTTATAATTTTAATCTATATTGTATGGTTTCAGAAACTTCCCTTATTGCTATACAGTAGGTCTGTTTTATAATCTGTTTTTGCTCCTCTGTAATCCCCAGGATAATCTTCCATTTTCTGCTGCTTCGATGGCTTGGATGAACTCTGTGCTGTCTCTTTCTCCTTTTCCCCATTCATAAAAATCCTGGCTTGTAGTATTGGTAAAATATATCTAAAACAAATTGACAGCCGCTCTAGAAGTTCTTTTATAAAAATGAGTTAAAAATACAAAACATACCAAAACCAAAATTAAAATAAAAGAAAAACCTGTTTACTTTTGGAAGAGCTCTTTACAGCTGTTGCTGATGTAGACCATGCATTCCATAGTGTCCATAATCCCCAGTAATTTTAGTTAGTGAAATATTCATATAGAGTAGGGGTATCAAACTCACTTTGTCATGGGGGCATCACATGACATATCAGGATCCCCCCCCCTTCGCTAAACCGGTTTTAAGACCTCCAATCTCCCAGTTTAAAATCTTGGCTATTCCACAACAACAGGACTGCAAATGCTAGGATTCTTCTGCCTTTCCTAGGTACTGTTTTGACAAAATTAAAAGCAGAACCTTGTCCCAACCAAAGCCCTTTTTATTAAGCTAATGTGAATTCCTCTCATTCACATCCAGCGAAGTCCTGGCAAACAGTCTTTCAATGGTGAATTTACAACCACAGACCTTACCAAACTTGGAGAGCTGCCAGGCCGATATCTTCCAAATGCAATGTTGTTGTCAACTTGTAAAGCGTTTCCATGACTATTATCAAGCTGACATAGAAAAGGGAGGAGAATTCCATGCATACCTTTGGCCAGAGTCAGATCTCATATTTCTGGCATGTGGGGTGAAAAGTTCACAGCCTGCTGTAGCACCTTGTTGGTGGATATGATTTATGACACAGAGAGAGGGGAGGGGAGAGACAGGGGTAAAGTGCAAAGATTATTAACCGGTAATCAGTTTCGGCTCTGCAGAGGAACATGCCAAAATGTTGATCCTAATAAATGACTGGATTTCTTTTGAACTTTGTCTCGAGACTTGTAAATTAATTAGGTCATCTTTTGGAAACTTCACAGCTGTACCAGAAAATACTTGGCAAGGAATCTTTGAGAGTCACAAGCAAATCTTCACACTAAGTAAGAGAACTAGTGTTGCTATTTTAAACCGTTTTTTTATTATGTGTTCGTTATATGTCTTTTTTCTCTCTCTTTTTTGTAAGCTGCCCAGAGTCCTTTGGGATTGGGCGGCATATAAATTTTATAAATAAATAAATAAATAAATAAATAAATAAATAAATAAATAAATAAATAAATAAATAAATGTCTCCTGCAAACTCCATTCCCCTTTTGATCCTCTTTATTCCATATGGGAGGGGCCATTCACTGTCTACCTGTGCCTTTACTCCTGAGTCAGTCCTTGTTCCTTAACTGTTCCCTTCTCCTGGCAGCTCTGTGCATGCACACATTGGGAAAGGCTCCAGCTGTTCTTCTGCCCCAATGATCTCTGACTCTGAAGGCAGGTGATAACTGTCAGACAGCCCTGGCTCCATCTCTGCCTCTGATGCAGATCACTCATCAGAGCCTTCCCCAGATTCCAGGACTGGCCCATGTTCCTCCCCAACCTCCTCACTGTCTGCCACCAGCTTCGCTGGCTGATGATGGGCCACAACAGGTACTTGGTCATACCTTTCAAGAACTTTGGAAACACCATGTCTATGTTCCTAACCTGGAAACCAGGGATTCCTGTCCCGAACAGGTTCAGACATTATGCTAATAAATATATACTAAAACTCCCTTAAACTTTCTTTTAAGAACTTTTCCTTCCATCTCCCCATCCAGTCTGAACTGATGAAGCTTCTTGGATGAGAAGTGAAAGGTTGTCTTCTTTATCATCAAGGAACAACAGTCCAGTTGACTTTTGAAAAAATACCTTTGAGACGTAAACTTTCTTATTGCATCATTTATTTTCTATATAAAAAATAAATCTGATATTTTCAATGAGTGCCCAAAGAACCTTAATTTTCTTCTTTAATTCTATTCAATATTGACTAATGAGCAATAACAAGACTGAGTTACAAACCTTGGTTATTTACCATGTTTTCCCGAAAATAAGAGTGGGTCTTATATTAATTTTTGCTCCAAAAGATGCATTAGGGTTTATTTCCTGGTTAGGTCTTATTTTTGGGAAAATATGGTACTAAATGCATCCATCTGGCTGACAATATTAACTGGGGCTTATTTTTTGGGGGGTAGGGTAGTATTACCAGCATCCTGAAAAATCATGCTAGGAATGGGTTATTTAGGCAATGGCCAAAATGCAAGGAATTCTATTCCTGTTTTTCTTTCTTTTCATTAAATTTAGGAAGGAAATCAGAAGCTCCAGAATTATCTGTAGTTTCCTGCCACTGTAAAATGTTTTTCATAAGGCATATCATCTCTTAAGCTGCATCTTGGAACTGGCTGAAACTTATCTGAAACATTCCAGATATTCAACATGACTGATAGCTGATAAAGAATCTTCATCTTCTTATATACATTAAAAAATGGCTGTGTTTGTGTGTGTTCCACCATAACTCTGGAAAGCCTCGAGCAATTTCAACCAAACTTTGTACACAGATGAGTTACTCTCTGGAAACAAATACTGTGGGGGTAAGACACTCCTAAACCCCCTCAGGGTGTGTGTTCTGTTAAGATATAGCCTATTGTGCCTTAAAATGGCTTCTGTTGTGCAGTGGAATGGAGTTGCCATGGTAACGGCTTCACAGTACTCCACAGGGGGGCTCCCTCTGCTAAGGGCTCACAAGCCAGAGAACAACTACTTTCCCTAATGTAGGTTAAAATAGAGTGAATTGGAAAAAATCCTTGGAAACTTGAGTGTAGCTACCTAGGAGCTGTCTGTCACCGTAGGTTCTAATGCTCTTCTGAAAGCAACATTAAACCCATGTCCAAAAGAGTCTGGCTGGCAGGTCATAGACATGAGAAAAGAGCATGGAGTAAAATGAGAATGTCAGGATTCCAAGTAACAGCCCAGATTAAATCAAAATTCCAAGGCCAGAGTTTAGATTTATTGGGCATGTCATATTGGCATAACTGGTGAAAACCTGACTCTGAAGCTCCCAGGGTTTTCCGCACCAAATTAAAATGTTCTCCCCCCCCCCCACTACTGTTCTGACCTAGGCTTCCCCAGCAGCACAAAGCCGAGTCCTCGTCCCAATAAACCCATTTTATTTAATTTACAGTGAATTCCTCTCCAGCAAAGTCTTTCTTCTCCCACAGTCTTTCATGATAGTTCACAATTACCAACCTTTATCAGGCTTGGAGAGTGGCCAGGCCGATATCTTTCAGATGCCGCAATACTTGGCAAGAATGCAGGAATGAGCTAATGGTCTCCTTCAAACCCCCCTCCCCATTCACTTCTCTTTTATTCTCTGTGGGAGGGGCCATTCACTGTCCACCTATGGCCTTACTCCCAAGTCAACCCTTGTTTCTAGCTGTTCCCTTCGTCTGGCAACTCTGCACACGTACACACTGGGAACAGGCTCCAGCTATTTGTCTGACTCACTGATGTCTGACTCCGAAGGCAGCTGATAACTGTCAGATGGGCCTGGGCCCATCTCTGCCTCTTACACAGAGCCCTCTTCAGAGTCTTCCCCAAACTCCAGGACTAGCCCATCTTCCTCCCTAACCTCCTCACTGTCCGAATCTTCTGCCAGCTCTGCTGGCTGCTGGAAGGCCACAACAACTACACACAACCATCACATGCCCCAATCAGGTCGCAGTACCAGACCCGGATGACTCCCATCCATGCCCACCAGGTGCTGGTGAGAGTGTTCTTGGCTCCCAGGAGAAAGAATGTTATTTTGGCTACATATTTCCCCAGCTATCTCTACTCCCCCTCCCTTTCCTACAGCTCTATCCAGCCTCGCTGTGGCACCCCTGAAGATGTTCCAAGATGGCTCCAGAGTTGACAGAGAGAAAAGAAGGGGAAATGAATGAGCTTCATCCTCAGTTGGTGCTGCAAGGCCAAAGCCAACAGTGAGATTGGTTGTGTCATACCGGATGACAGCAACCACAAGCATTGCATGGATAGCCATGGAAAATGAAAAGTGTGATCCTGTCCTCTAAAATAACAAATATAATAAACCAATTCAAAGTTTCTTATGAAATTTTATTTGCAAAAAAATGTGAAAAAAAACCCAACCTTTAATACTTCCAATTTGAGTATACCTGGCCATACATACAACAGCTTACCAGCCCCCGCTCTCTTTCTCACTTTAAATCAATTTTCTGAGCAAGCCAGTAGCATTTTGTATTGGTTCCAACAACTAAGAAGGGACAAGAGTTGAAGGCATGAGTAAGCTAATGTATCTAGCAGATGTTTTGAACAATTTCCACCAATCCTTGGGAATGGCATGAAATTTAAGGACTTTATAGTTCAAAATATCTGAAGGACACCGGGGAAAACCAGTGGCCGGCCTAATGAAATCTAGGCTATGCCTTTTTCTAAAAATAGGTCCATCTTACTTATTACAAACTAAGTTGAAATACTACAGATATTGCTGCTGATGTCTCACAAATCTGAATTTTATTTTATCAGCAATAAAATTCCTCCTGCAAGGTTGTGAATTTCATCAGCATTCATTATACCTTTGTTACAAATTATAAGCATGGCACAGAATATATAATTGGTGCTCCGTGAATTAGTAAATCTAAAATTTAAATTTTAGCAATGTTTTAAAAACAAGCTAATTATGAAAGGAGAAAATAATGTTCTGAGGCTGGATAATAAAAAATTCTTATTAATTTAGCAAAAATTACATAGCAGGGTTCATTTTCTCCAACATAATATAATTAAGTATATACATTATTTAAGTTACTTTCTCTGACTCAGACTATGTTTCTTGTAATGAATAGTTATAGGAAGCAAATATGTAAAATGTGATATAGAGGAGTAAAATGCCCTTGCTTCACAAATACCATTGTATTTGTATGGCATTGTATGGCAATTGAAGCTCCACCTGCTTTTACGAGCTTCTCCAAGTTGGCATGTATAAGGAACTTTGGTTAATTAAAAACTGGAAATAGATATTTCTGTACTCTGCCTTGCAGCTGGGATGAGGAGACAAGGGGGACCGTGCAAGACCTCGATGTCCATTCACTTATGAATGTAACTGTCAGGCATCCAAAAGTAAATCAGAGTCCAAGGCAAAGTATTGCTCAAAGTTCCAATTTATTAAGAGAGCCATGTTGGCACATCTGGGGAAACCTGAATCTGAAAGCTTCCTGGTTTTCCCCACCCAGTTGAAAGTTGAAGATCTTGCCCCCACACCCACAAGTCCATCACATGGTCCAATCCCCCACTGCCATACTGGCAGTTCCACCAATCCAGTTCTGGTCAGGTGCAGAGGTGGAGAGACAAAGGATGACCTTGGCTTTCCAGAAAGAATTTTGTTATGGCTACATAGCATCTAACTCCGTACAATCTCCCCTCCCATTTTCCCACAACAGAAAATGCATGTAGAAAAATAGAAAGTGTGGCAAGCCAAAGACCCAAAAGAAAAGATGGCTGCAGGCCTGACAGTAACATTTTACATTAAGTGCTAAATTTCATCATTAAGTTAGTTGAACCTCAGACTTGCCAGTGAAGCGATACAAGAACCACGGTTAGGAGCAACAGAAACTAGACACCTCTTACAGCGGTGGGATTCACTTAGGTTTACCACCAGATCGCCACTATGAGCATGTGTGTGCCTTCTGTGCATGCATGCAGACTTACGCACATACACTTTTCTCACATGTGCAGCATGCACATGGCATGAACGCATGTGCACGGCGTAAAAAATGAGGCTACATAGGATGTTTTGGAGCTGGGGTGGGCTCCCCTATCGGTTCCAGTGAACTAGTCTGAGCCAGTTGAATTCCACCTCTGATCTCTTAGAATGTTTTCAACTAGAGTTAGAAGATAGAGAGGATTGAATTGATGTTTTGCATAATGTGCTCAGAGTGACCAAACTGCCTCAAGGTTTACAACCAACAACAGAACAGAAAGGATCATATTAATAGAATAATATTTTCCCCCAATGGAATGGGATCTACTTTTAGACCCAACTCTCTAGAAGTTCGATGCCATAATAAAATGGTGACTACAATAGCAATAGCAATAGCAGTTAGACTTATATACCGCTTCATAGGGCTTTCAGCCCTCTCTAAGCGGTTTACAGAGTCAGCATATTTCCCCCAACAACAATCCGGGTCCTCATTTTACCCACCTCGGGAGGATGGAAGGCTGAGTCAACCCTGAGCCGGTGAGATTTGAACAGCTGAACTGCAGAACTGTAGTCAGCTGAAGTAACCTGCAGTGCTGCATTTAACCACTGCGCCACCTCGACTACAAAATCTCAACCCAGCAAGTTGTCCAAAAAATATTGTAATTAATAGTGTTGTAAAAGATCCATCAAAACCAATTCTTTCTAGTTCAATTCCAGACATAGATACTTCACTAAGGTAGCCAGAATATTTCTATCCCACCAAGAGCCTGAAGATGGATCGAGGTGAATCCAAATAATCTACTTCATGCACAACTCCCTAAAATTGAGTTATCACCATAATCTTATGTCTCGCCTCTACAAGGAATATACTGAAGATGGAAGAGAAATGGTTCAATACAGCATGGAGCATTTTAAACTACAATCTTACCTCGGCCTTTTTTTCACCTCAGGCAATCATATTGTCCTGAGGAAAGGCATTGCTTGCTACTGTATGTCCACATCGTTTATTAGAAAGGCAGCCTCTGCTCATGAAAACTGTTTGGTGACACATATTTCATGTAGCCATCTAAATAAACCCAATACTGTTTCACAATATCTCCTGCCAGGAGAACCCGACCTTTAAAAAAAAAAAAAAAGGAGATCAGGAGAGTAAAGTGTCACTTTGCTTGAATTTAAATGGAAGTTTAGTGAAAGAAAGGCCTGGGTACCCATCTGTATCTCTGATAGAATTGATGATCGCTCAAAGAAAGGAAGTCACTGGAAGATTAAGGAGAGTTGTAAGTGGGCTGGCTAGTTAAACACCAGTGCGGCAACAGGTAAGAAGAGGGGAAGAAAAGTCATGGAAAAACTGAAGGAGGAATGGCAAACCGGTTGGGTATCCCACGCAATCATGGAAGCCTAAAGGTAAAGGTAAAGTTTCCCCTCGCACATATGTGCTAGTCGTTCCCAACTCTAGGGGGAGGTGCTCATCTCCGTTTCAAAGCTGAAGAGCCAGCGCTGTCCAAAGACGTCTCCGTGGTCATGTGGCTGGCATGACTATATGCCAAAGGCGCACGGAACACTGTTACCCTCCCACCAAAGATGGTTCCTATTTTTCTACTTGCATTTTTACATACTTTCGAACTGCTAGGTTGGCAGAAGCTGGGACAAGTAATGGAAGTTCACTCTATTATGGGGCACTAGGGACTCGAACCACTGAACTGCCAACCTTTCTGATCAACAAGCTCAACGTCTTAACCACTGAGCCACTGTGTCACCGTGTCTAGCAGCGGTTAAAAGGAGGAAGGTGTTTGGAAGACAGGAAAGTGGGCTGATGCATGGACCACCTGAAGGAAGAGAAGAAAGAGGGATAGGTATCTGCCCTGTCATTCTTTCCCTGTAAGACACCTCCAAAATTGGCCTCCACTGAAATAAAGAGCAACCAAAAGTCGAGTCGCAGTTTCACTGACACACACACATATAATTACATGAGAGAATAGAAGGGTAATTGACAAATTTGGAGACAACATCAAGCTGGCAGAATAGACAATATCCCAAAAGATTGGCTCCAAGATCTACAAGGATCTAGACAGACTTGAACACTTGAGCCTAACTAACAAAATGGAATTCAACTGTGACAAAAGTCAGGTTCTTACACTTAGGAACAAAAACCAAATGCGCAAGTATAGAATAGATAGAATTTGTCTCAATAGCAATAACTGCAAGAGGGATCTAAGAGTCCTAGCGGACAACCACTTAAATATGAGCCAGCTGTGTGTTGCAGCCTCCAAAAAAGCCAATGCAATCCTGGGCTGCATTAACAGAGGGATAGACTGAAGATCACACGAAGTGTTAGTACTGCTTTATAACGTCTTGGTAATACCACACTTGGAATACTGCATCCAGTTTTGATCACCATAATACAAAAAAAAAGATGTTGAGACTCTGGAAAGAGTGCAGAGAAGGGTGCTGGAGGTTAAAACATATGAAGAATGGTTACAGGAATTCAGTACGTCTAATCTAGTAAAGGAGAAGGAATGATATGATATCAGTGTTCCAATATTTGAGAGACTGCAACAAAGAAGAGGGGGGTTAATCTACTTTCTTGTCTTGCACCAGAAGGCAAGATAAGAAACAATGGATGGAAACTAATCAAGGAGATAAGCAACCTTGAATTTTCCTAACAGTTGAGAACAATTAATCAGTAGAATGGCTTGCCTTCAGAAGTTGTGGGTGCTCCATCACTGTAGGTTTTTAAGAAGAGATTGGACAGCCATTTGTCCAAAATGATATAGGGTCTACTACTTGTTCAGGCGGTTGGACTAGAAGACCTCCAGTTTCTCTTCCAACTCTGTTATTCTGTCATTCTATTAATCTGCCTGGCAAAACAGTTTTTGTTCTGTGCCCACCAGAGGTGGTATGCTGCGGGTTTGCACCAGTTTGGGCAAACCGGTAGTGGCGGTGGTGCAAGGCTCCGCCCAACCACCCAGACATCACCAAGGACCTTCTGCGCATGCGTGCTCCCGCTACTGAACCAGTAGTGAAGAAAATAGAATACCATTACTAGTGCAAACCTGTAATTATTCATATATATGATGAGTGTCATACTGGAAATACCCCAAATTTTAAGAAAAAAAATCTGGCAAACAAATAATAAAAGAAAGAGGCTAATAAGCCAAAAAGAATATTTCCAAATAAACCCTTTGTGATTCTTTCTTTTTATCTATATCCAAAATGTTTTTAAAATAGAATATTTTGAAATACGAATCTATCCCTTCACTTCATGATGTAGTACCTTTTATTTTCTATTTTTAGTTCAGAATTATATTGAAAGTTTTTCTCCTAATGTTTTTCAAAATGTACTAGGTATTATTCCATTTCCAGGGCCAATTAAGCATGCTATTTATATTACCTGCAACATAATGGTTAAGAGACCACATACTAATTTACAATATCTATACCGGCTAACCTATTGAATAGTTTTCTGGATGAGTTTTACAAGGATAAAATGATGAAAATTTGTAATACATGGGCATCACATTTTAACAAATGTTCAATAGTGTAAGTACTGAAATAATTTCCTGTCAATTGGGACTAATTCTGATGGAGTTCAGCAGTCCATTACAACAGATGCATAAATGGGTAGGGGACATTTCAATACATATGTGTAAATAGGGTCAAATTCTATTGATTTGGATTTGACAGATCAATCTAATTTGATTGGCAGCTCAAATACATTGACTGAAATGAGTCAAATTATTTTAGAATTCTGAATTAATTAGAAAAGAGCTAGTTTGGTATAGTACTTAAGATGCTCACCAAGAAACCAAGAGACTGAATTTTAGTCCCTGTCAGGGTTCCAAATAGCATCCAAAAGTAAAGCAGAGTCCAAGGCAAAGTATTGCTCAAAGTTCCAATTTATTAAGAGAGCCATGTTGGCACATCTGGAAAAACCTGAATCTGAAAGGTTCCCGGTTTTCCCCACCTAGTTGAAAGTTCAAGATCTTGCTCTCCCCCACCCATAAGTCCATCACCTGGTCCAATCTTCCGCTGCCATACTGGCAGTTCCACCCATCCAGTTCCACTCAGGTGCAGAGGTGCAAAGAGAAAGGATGACCTTGGCTACATAGTATGTGACTCCTTACAATCCCCCCTCCCATTTTCTCACAATAGAAAATGCATAGCAGAATAATAAAAAGTGTGGCAGGCCAAAGACCCAAAAGAAAAGATGGCTGCTGGCCTGACAGTCCCACTATAAGCATGAAAAAATGGCTGAGTGACTTTGGGCAAGATAACAGCATTCTATACTCCTCGGTATATATTTATGCTGGCTATGAAAGCATCTTTGGATAATGACCGTCCCTTGGTTGGAAATGGAGATGAGCACACCTGTCCTATAGTTAGACACAACTGGACAAGGAAAACCTACACTTTTATCTGTATTCATAAAAGTAGAAAGAATATATTATAAAAAGATCCAGCAGTTCTGAAAGCATTTACTTGAGTATGTTGTAAATCATGACCCAATGAAGAATCGGCAGGTAGCCCATTACCCCTCACCTATCTGGTATGGAGTGTCTAAAACTGCCTGGTCACATTGGGATGGTTGTTGGTCTGTAGTGGTTTTTTTTTTTTTTTAAATCATTCCTGATTATCATTCTGGCTGTTTCAGGATGCTACAGTCCAAAACATCTTATTCTGAGCAAAAAGAGTAGAATAAAAATGTCTAAAACAGATGTGCTTGCACAAGAAGGAAAACTAAATGAAGTTTCAGTGCAAGGAAACTGCAGCTGAGCAGTTCAGGAGTGCATGTCAGCACTCGGGCTGCCATTCAGGGGGGAGGCCGTCCATCACCAGTGTCACACCCGCTTAGCCATGCTTACATGCCATCAATGCTGCTGCTGCCGCTAACACCACTGGAGATGCAGCCGGAGCTCCTCCCCTTCTCTCTCTGATGTGGCAGAGCCTGTAGCTGCATACAGCTCTGTATGGTTTCCCTCACCACTCTGCAGGCGCACCTCCTGGACAACTGCCTACTCTGATGTAACTCTTCTGCTCAGGTGCAGCTGATCAGGAAGGAGGCAATTATGGATTTGTGGGTATGTGTATATGTGTGTGTATGTGTGTGTGTGTGTGTGTGTATGTGTGTATGTATGTATGTATATATATGTATATATATTTGTGTTGCATTTGTGCTGATAAATAAATAAAGGGAGACTAGTATAGATCTATTTCAAGCTATTTAGCTCTCATCAGCTAGCCACATCCTTTCTGGGATTTGAACTTGGGCTGTGTTACCTATTAGGCAGTTACTTACACACACACACACACACACACACACACACACACACACACACACACACACAATTTGCTTACCTTTGTATCATTGTCATTCAGTGCCAGTTAACACTTGATTGTTAGAGAGAGATAAAAACCTTGCATCAAACAAACTTGTCTCTCTATTGGTTTCTTCAGCATGACTGCCAGAACGTGACAGAAAGTCAGTTCTCAACTATCAATCATTTATTTCACATAGTTTCTATTCGGTCTGAAGGATGTCTGAAGGAGCCAATAGAGTATCTCTATTGGTTTCTTCAACATGACTGCTGGCATGTGACAATGGAACTTCTAGTACCGCATATTGTTATTCCTTCTGGCTGACAGGACTAAAGCCATTTGCATTCATGTCTGATGAAGTTAAAGTAAAGGTATGAAGTTCTTCTAAATTAGACCTGCGCAATCAGGAACCTACTATGTTAAATGAAACCCATACAGTTAAAAATTATGTTGGTAGAGATGAATAACGGGACCCGGTGGCTCAGTGGCTAAGACTCCAAGCTTCTCGATCAGAAAGGTTGGCGGTTCAAATCCCTAGCGTTGCATAGCGGAGTGAGCTCCCGTTACTTGTCCCAGCTTCTGCCAACCTAGCAGTTCGAATGCATGTAAAAATGCAAGTAGAAAAATAGGAACCATCTTTGGTGTGAAGGTAACAGTATTCCGTGCGCCTTTGGCGTTGAATCATGCTGGCCACATGACCACAGAGACATCTTCGGACAGCACTGGCTCTTCGGCTTTGAAACAGAGATGACCACCACCCCCTAGTGTCGGGAACGATTAGCACATATGTGTGAGGGGAACCTTTAAAGATGAATAACATAACCCATCCACTACTTTTCCCGTGTTTTTGCAAGCACAGGAAAGAAAACTGCCACCTTTTCCTGAATGGTTTACCAGTTGTTAACTCATCTGGCCCACTGGGTCTGATCAAATGCACTCCTGCTTTAATGTGAGTAATTGGAAACTGTAGTGAAAACAGAAAATGAACAGCTCCATGCCTGTGGCCATGAATGGATGAACTCCTTTGATAGCTTGCTGCAATAAAATAAGCAGACCTTTCCATACGGCATGGGGCATTCATTAGAAATGACTCACAAAAGTGAACCTAAGTTTGCAGAAACATATTGATCATAGGAAGGATGACAAAAAAGTTAACAATTATAGCCCCCAAAATGCATCCCAAAACCGCCCACGTACATTCTGTCCTGTCAAGTCTGCCCAGCAAGTGATGACATTAACTGCAAAAAAATGGATATTTGGAAAAAGTGGTGTTGAAATATAAAGAGTAACCAAGGAAACACAATGTGTTTGGGTACCCTAAACTTAGCAGGTGCATGGCCTTCTTCATTCACAGGGTTTATTTTTGCAACAGGAAGTTTCTTTTGGAAGTCTTTTAGGCAGCCTTGGTGATTTAAAAAAAAGGGGAAAGTCTTCGGTCAGCCAATTGTGAAAGGAATTAACAGAGTAAAAATATCATTGTTTCACAGATGGTAATCATATAACCTTCTGAGATGAAGAGAAAAATGACTCCAGACACGTCTAGTTTAATAGTTCGGAAGTATTTATCAGCACTAAAGTTTCCATAGAAATTAAAATATCTCACTTCTGTTGATTGAATAACAGCTTTAAAAAAATGACAGCAAGACTTGCTTTCCTGTGTTGTTTTAATCTTTATATCCATCCCTTATTGCTCCCAAAATTATGGCATGAGACTAGTGTTCCCGCACAGTATGTTGTCCAAGTAAACAAGAGCAGCTTAATAACATTTTCTTGGCAAGAAATTGTTGGTGAAATTGCTGTTTTGTCCCTAAGTATGCAATAATACCATTGAACTACATTAAGTGCTGGTGGCATCTGAGGATGCAACAATGTCTGTTTACTGAAACGAAAACAGCATGCAGATAAAACTGAATAGCTATGATGGTGCTCACCTGCCTGGAACCCACACTGCATTTCGGACATTAAAACCTTAGAGAGGGTCCAGAGGTATTTTACAAGAGTACTCAACTCCTCTGCTCGTAATAAAATTCCTTATACCACCGGGCTTGAAATTTTAGGCATGGATAACCTTGAACTACGCCGTCTATGTTCCAACCTGAGCTTAGTGCACAAGATAATCTGCCATAACGTCCTACCTGTTAATGACTACTTTTGCTTCAACTGCAATAACACAAGGGCTGTCAGCCTTTCTTTGCTGCTGCTTCGGCTGCCATTGTAACGGGGAGGGGGGGCAGGGTATTTGGGAGGGGAATCATGATGTGCTGGAGGAAGATTCTAGACGCTGACCTGACCATCTTACTGCGCATGTGGAGGAAGGGAATTTCCCGCCAAGGTTAACTGTCCGGCATTCCATCCTGATGATGTCTTTTGAAGTTATCTCCCACCTGACAGTTGGGTGCATTATAATTGGACTATGGACTGGGGTGCCAAGGGGAGGGGATTGAATTATACATGATATTCTTTGCTTTCGCACCTAATTAACCAGATTCAGCTTAGCTTTGCTACTATTTGTTTATAATTAGTAAAAATACACTTGATTTCAAACAAATGGAGTTGAGTGGTTTCTTTCCTGATTATTAAATGAAGTCGCATCTGACAAGGGCTATCAATAGATACAAACTAAATGTAATCCGTTCTAATCTTGATTGCAGAAAAAACGATTTCAGCAATAGAGTAGTAAATGTGTGGAACACCCTACCCCATCCTGTAACCCCCATCCTTTTACCTTAAGCTATCTACCGTGGACCTTACACATTTCTTAAGAGGTCCCTAACTAAGGGGGCGTGCATAAGCACACCAGCGTGCCTACCGTTCCTGTCCTACTGTCTCATTTATATGTAATCTTTTTATGTGTTTATGGCTATGTTTTGCTTATTTATATCCATTTACTTATGCCATTTTTTCATGTTTTTCATACTTGTTCCCCTGTACTTCTTAACAATAAATAAATAAATAAATAAATAAATAAATAAATAAATAAATAAATAAATAAATAAATAAATGTGCAGATTCAGGAGGAGAGGACAATGACATTCCTTAGTATAGCTTGTGTAGGGCACATGGTTTTATCTCACTCCTGCTGGCCTCCAACTCACTTCCCATGTCCCCCAATTAGGGAAACATCACTTAAGAAGAGGCAGGGGTACTCTGCCCTCCAGATGTTATTGAATCTCAAGTCCCATAATTTCAGCCAGCTTACCACTGATAAGGAAAACTTTTCAGATTCAGCAGGATTCATTAATTTCTCTATATATAATATAATACATGAAGTAAATATACAATACCAACAGCTAGTTCACAGGCAGATGAGAGAACAGTTTTATTTCAGTTCAGAGTTGCAGGCAGGCTAGTTTCATTTCAGAGCTCAGAGCTTAATATAGCCAAGCCACACCCAGACTTCTTACTTAAGTTTCTGTTTCCAAATAAGCCTCATTGGCTGACCTGTTACCATGCTTATTCATTGGCTGACCTTGCAACAATGTCTCTGCCAGTTCATGAATATTTTGACAATACTGACTAGAGAGAATAAAAAGAGAACAACACAGAAAGAGAAGTCCAAGGAGGAAGGCAACTAGAGAATGGACTAAGGAAAAAGCAGAAAGGCACTCTCAGAGGAAAAGCTAGTTGGAGAAGGAAAGATCAAGAAGGAAGAAAGTGGGAAAACAGTTAGAAGAGTCCATGAAGATTCTCAGTCATCCGAGTAGACTGGAAATTGAGTCATGGAAACTGCTTTTCTTGAGATCTGAAATGTTTCATTGCTTATTCAAGTAGTTTCTTCAGCCTGAAAAACTTGGTTAAAGAGGATCCCTAAGGAACCTGCTCAGACAGAAGAAGCTCCTTGAAAAGCAGTAAAATGTTTAGAACCAAAAGGAAAGAAGTCTAGTTGTCATGATTCAACTCTCAGACATCTGCTCTAAGGTTTGCAGATCATAAACCAAGGGCAGAACCACTTAGGTTGATGGCAGGCAACATCATAAAGAGCCTGGGAGCACCTTTTTAGATCAACATATTGTAGTAAAAGGCCTATGTTTTTATGTTGAGTAACCTTGGCCCAGTCACTCTCTCTCGGCTTCTCTTAAGCTCTGAGAGAGAGCAGAAGGGAAGGAAGGAGGGGACAGACAGAGAAAAAAGAAAGAGAGAGAGAGAGACAAAGAAAGAAAAAGAAAGAGAAAGAAGGAAAGAGAAAGAGAGAGAAAGAAAGAGAAAGAAGGAAAGTGAGAAAAAGAGGAAAGGATAGAGAGAGACAAGGAAGGAAGGAAGGAAGGAGAGAAAGAAAGAAAGAAATAAAGAAAGAGAAAGAAAAAGAAAGAAAGAGCATCTTTTTAGATCAACTTATTGTATTAAAAGGCCTAAGCTTTTATGGTGAGTGACCTTGGGCCAGTCACTCTCTCTCAGCTTCTCTTAAGCTCTGAGAGAGGAGGGAGGGGAAGGAAGGAAGGGAGGGAGGGAGGGAGGGAGAGAGAGAAAAAAGAAAGAGAGAGAGACAAAAAAAGAAAGAGAAAGAAGGAAAGAGAGAGAAAGAGAGGAGAAAGAAAGAAGGAAAGAGAAAGAGAAAGAAAGAGGAAGGGATAGAAAGAGACAAGGAAGGAAGGAAGGAAGGAGAGAAAGAAAGAAAGAAATAAAGAAAGAAAGAGAAAGAAAAAGAAAGAAAGAGCATCTTTTTAGATCAACTTATTGTATTAAAAGGCCTAAGCTTTTATGGTGAGTGACCTTGGGCCAGTCACTCTCTCTCAGCTTCTCTTAAGCTCTGAGAGAGGAGGGAGGGGAAGGAAGGAAGGGAGGGAGGGAGGGAGGGAGGGAGAGAGAGAGAGAAAAAAGAAAGAGAGAGAGACAAAAAAAGAAAGAGAAAGAAGGAAAGAGAAAGAGAGGAGAAAGAAAGAAGGAAAGAGAAAGAGAAAGAAAGAGGAAGGGATAGAAAGAGACAAGGAAGGAAGGAAGGAGAGAGAGAGAGAAAGGAAGGAAGGAAGGAAGGAAGGAAGGAAGGAAGGAAGGAAGGAAGGAAGGAAGGAAGGGAGATCAACATATTGTATTAAAAGGCCTAAGCTTTTATGCTGAGTGACCTTGGGCCAGTCACTCTCTCTCAGCTTCTCTTAAGGAGGGAGGGAGAGAGAGGGAGAGAGAGAGAAATGTTACATTATCTCATGTCTTCATGTACAAATTTCATATAACTCTTGGAGAGCGGGAGAATTCTCTATTTATCCATTATGCTGATGATAGCAGTGTTCCAATATTTGAGGGACTGCCAAAAGAAGAGTGGGTCAACCTATTCCCCAAATAGATTGAAGGCAATACAAGAAGCAATAGATGGAAGCTAATCAAGGAGAGAACCAACCTGGAAATAGGAGAAATTTTCTGATAGTTAGAACATTCAATCAGTAGAAGGGCTTGCCTTCAGAAGTTGTGGGTGCTCCATCACTGGAGGTTTTCAATAAGAGATTAGATAACCACTTGTCTGGAATGGTACTGGGTCTCCTGCTTGAGCAGGGTTTGGACTATTAGACCTCCAAGGTCCCTTCCAACTCTGTTATTCTGTTGTTCTAAGCAGAAAATCTCACTTTTTCATTATTTAAAACCATCCCCAAATTACAGTTCAATGTAATTTTTTAATAGCTACTATACTAAAAAAAAAAGTAATGATCTTCCCCCCTCTCTTTTGATATAAAAACATGGCTATTCTTATATCAGAATCTTTTCATATAACTCTGCCCTAATTGGGCTAAAGATTTGTAGAATAGCACCGAATACCCCGAATACAGTTCAGAAACAAATAGACAAACGATGTCATTCCTTCCGAATCAATTGTACAGATCTCCAACAGCTGTTCTTGGCACACACGGGCAGCTGCATTTTGCACCAGCTGTAGTTTCTGGTTTTCATTCAGAAAAAAACCCACATAATTAGGGATGTGCAGCACTCCATATGCTAAGAACACAATGTAATTCCAAGTCTGTGTGGGTTGCATACAACACATTTCAGGAAATATTTAACCAAAGGTATCTTTTCTTGACACTGTGTGACAGATATGCAAGCTGGGAAAAGACACGGCTGCTTTAAGGTGTACCTGACTGATCCCACACTCGTACCAATATAAGTTACAAAACTGAAGGAAATGTTTTAATCATAATCATAGTGTTAACGTTCTGACTAACGAGCCCAAGCAAATCAGGACTCTGAGATTTCTCTCAAAGAGCTTCTTTATTGGGCACACCATATTGGCACAATTAAATGTAAAACCAACTCTAAATATTCCCCATGGTTTTATTTAAAAGAGTAAATGATCCCCTCCCCAGTGTCACAGGTCACATTGTCCAATTAGGTTAATATGCAGGCTCACTAGGCACTCCTCCCCGTCTCCATTTGACACCTGTAGAGATGACCTTGGTTCCCATGAGACAGTTCTGTGTTGTGTCTAGCAAAGCATTCCAGCCTCCTCTCCCCAAAAGGGTGTGGCAATTGAGAAATAGCAAAATGGCTTTTGCCAGGTTTGGTTTGAGGTTGATAATCAGATCTCCCCCTAGTGAGTGAGAAGTACCTGGAAAATATCAAGTAGAGACAAATTAATCCCTTACTAGCCACCCCTCACCACCCAGTGGTTTCTTTGGCTTCTGGGAATTTCTTGACTAGCTTATTTGCCCTTACATCCTTACTCTTTACCCAGGTAAATTCTGACAGAAAGTAACTTTTCCATTGCACAAAGTATTGCAGTTCTAGGTTGCTTTTCTCCCTGGTTAGTTTCCATTCATTACTTCTTGTCTTGCCTTCTGGTGTGTTGGAGAATAGCTTGACTCCGTCTTTTTTGCCGCAGCCCCTGAGATATTGGAACATTGCTATCATTTCACTTCTAGTCCTTCTTTTTGCTAGACTAGATATAACCAATTCCTGCAACCGTTCTTCATATGTTTTAGTCTCCAGTCCCCTAATCACCTTTGTTGCTCTTCTATGCACTCTTTCTAGAGTCTCCACATCTTTTGATATTGCGGTGACCAAAACTGGATGCAGTATTCCAATTGTGGTCTAAGGCATTATAAATCAGTACTAACACTGCACGTGATCTTGAGTCTATCCCTCTATTAATGAAGCCTAGGACTGCATTGGCTTTTTTTGGTAGCTGCAGTACCCTGCTGGCTTATGTTTAAATGGTTGCCTATTATTATTCATAGCTCCTTCTCCCAGTTACTGTATTTGAGTCAAGTTCCACCTTTTCTATATGTATCAGTATGCATTTACTTTTTCTTGTCTAAGAGTAAAACCTTATTTTTCTCACCATTGAATTTTATTTCGTTAGATTGGGCTCAGTGAGTGTTCAAGTCCTTCTGGATCTTGAGTTTATTTTCCAGGGTGTTGGCTATTACTGACAGCTTGGTGTTATCTGCAATTTTGATGGCTTTTCCTTCTATCCCTTCCTCTAAGCCATTGATGAAGATATTGAAGAGTACTGGGCTTAAGACAGAGCCTTGGGATACTTAACTGCTCACTTCCCTCCACGTAGATGCAGTTCCATTAAGGACTATGTTGAGGTTGGTATGTCAACTAGCTATGAATCCATCTAGTTTGCCTATCCCACATTTTTCTAAAGTAGGCTGTGATCTACTTTGTCAAATGCCTTACTGAAATCCAAGTATACTATATCTACAACATTTAGTCACTTTGTCAGAGAAATAAGATTTGTTTGGCATGATCAGTTTTTGACAAACACATGTTGGCTTCTGGTTATGACTTTGTTTGCTTCTAAATATTCACAGACCTGCTGCTTGATTCCTAAGTATTGATGTTAAGCTGATTGATCTGGAGTTTCCTGGATCCATTTTTTCCCCTTTTTTGATGATGGGAATAACAATAGTTCTTTTCAAGTCCTCTGGTAGTTCCCTGATGCTCCAGAATCTTTGAAAGATATGGTTCAGTAGTTCCACGATCATGTCTCTCAGCTGCTTCAGAACTCTGGGATATAATCCATCTGGTCCAGAAGTGGGTTCCTATCAGTTCACACCTATTTGGTAGAACCGGTTCGTCAAATCTACCGAACCCGTTAGAAGAGATTCTACAGTGGATCTGGAAAGCAGGCCACACCTACAGAAGAGGTTCCAAAAATTTTGAAACCCACCACTGCCACACACACACCCACACAGAGAGAGAGACAGACAGACAGACTGACAGAGAGAGAGAGAGAAAGAGAAAGAAAGGAAGAAATAAATAAAAAAAGAAAGAAAAAGTGAGAGAGATGAAAGAAAAAAAGAAAAAAGGGACAGAGAGACAAAAGGAAGGAGAGAGAGAGAGAGAGAGAAAGAGAGAGAGAGAGATAAAACATGGCCGGCAAGCCACTCCCACCAGGTCACATGGCCGGCAAGCCACTCCCACAAACGAGGCCACACCCACAGAGTAGGTTCCAAAAATTTTTGAAACCCACCACTGATCTGGTCCTAATGATTTGAACTCATCTATGATGGATAGGTGTTGTCTTACTCTTTTTTGCCTATTTTTACTTATATTCCTAGTCTGTCTTTTATATTTCTGATTTTAGTAAGTTGGGCTATTTTTTCCTTTTATGTGAAGGCAGATGCAAAGAATGAGTTAAGACGCTCTGCTTTCTTCCTGCTACCTATCACATCTTTGCCATCTTCTCCCATTAGTGGATCAATTGTTTCTTTCACTTTTTGTTTTGTTTTTTCATGTTGAAAGAAGCTTTTTAAAAATTATTTTTGACATTTGTTGCAAGTCTTAGTTCATTCTGAACCTTAGCTTTCCTGACTTCATCTTTGCAGGTTTAATACATGTGCTGGTATTCTGCCTTAGTTATTTGTCCCTCTTTCCATTTTTTATATTTATTCTTTTTGTCTTTCAGTTTATCAAACAGTTTTTTATGCAACATGCTGGTTTCTTGGATTCCCCCCTCTCCCCCCCCCCCCCCCGAGTGGTGCTATGCTGGACTGGAGTTTTATAATACTATTTTTCAGAGTTTGCCAAGCTTCTTGACATGTTTTTCTCTTTAAGATTTTTATTCATGGAATCCTTCCCATGTTCTCTCAAAGTTTGTTAACATCAGCTCTTGTAAAGTCTAAGATATTAGTTTGAATTTATACTATTGCTTGTGTCTATATTATGTTGAATTCCAGTATGACATGGTCTCTCTCAAAGTTCCTGCAACTTCAATCCCCTCTATCATTTTTTCTCTGTTACCAAAAATTTAAGTCCACTATAGCTGACCCTCTAGTTCCCTCTTTTACATTTTGAATGACAAAATTGTCAGCTTGGCTCATCAGGAACCTGTTTGATCTCCCACTTAATGCAAAGTTGTTTCCCAATGGTTGACAGGGTCACAGGAGATTGATAATGTTGAGTCCACTTTCTCAATTAACCAGAATTAGCATTATAAGCAAATTTGAAATTGTATTTCATCTTAACTATGATTCATTAAGGCTAAACTATCTTGGAAATTATGGTTTGAAAAAAAATCTGTTTCAGTATATCGTAACAAAAACTATACAGTATATATGGGAAATATTAAATAGCACTAAAATAAAGCAAAAGCATTTTGCTTTTATCTAGTTGTGGATCATAGTATCATCTCACCTATGAATGACATCTGGAAGAATGAGACTGATATTGATTTGATATTATTTGTAGACATGAATACTAAAAACTCAATTAATTTTAAATCCTCAATTAATTTTAAATCCTACAAAAACAGCATTCAATTAAAAAAAAAACTTCAGGTATTTGACTTAAAGAGATCCCCAAATTTTCTTGGCATTTCAGTTTAATGAACTTAGAATATATGGGACTTAGTGTTCATGCACAGAGAGAGAGAGACAGAGACAGAAACAGAGACAGAGAGAGAAGGGACTAGGCTAAATATAAGGAAGAGAGATGGAGAGGTATAAATTATAGTAAACACTTAATTTAATGAAGGAAGTGGGGAAAGGGAGTGTCCCTTAAATATATGCAGTTTTCTGTATATATTTTTTCATGTATTTTCATATTTTATATCATTTGCCCATGCATAAAATGAGAGCAGCAATTCAAACACACAGCCATACAATGCGTGCACAGATTTTATTGTTACATCTAAAGTTCACCAAAGCACATTCTATTAAATGAGGAATTTGCTATACTGAATAGCATGTCTTATTTTTAAAAAATAAAGTAGGTCATACTAAATATATGGAATTAAAACATTAAATTATAGCAATAAAACATGTTTTACCATGATGCTATGTGATTTTGGCTCCAGCATATATGTATGTATGTATGTATGTATGTATGTATGTATGTATATATGTATATATGTATATATGTATATATGTATATATGTATATATGTATATATGTATATATGTACATATGTACATATGTACATATGTACATATGTACATATGTACATATGTACATATGTATATATGTATATATGTATATATGTATATATGTATATGTATATTATTATTTTGTGGGTCTAATAGGTCTAGGCAAAAACTCATTCTTGAAAGCTAATTTGATTTACAGTAATTTTCCTTGCTCAGATTTTACCCCACGTCAACATATCAAATTGTTCTCAGTAGGTATATAATAAAGTCAGCTGAAGTTGCTTACATAAAATCCACCTTGCCATACCTGTTGCTCTTTAGGCTGGCTTAAGCTGCAAACTAGCAATAAGACATTTCAGAATAATAGAAGGTTTGGGCAGCGACCTTTCAATCCAATATGGAATTGCCCTTTACCTGTTGAGTTTTGATTTGCTACATTTTTTTTTATTAAATCTCCACTGACAAAATTGCCCTCAGGTGATAAATTGCTGAAATGGCTAACACTCCTGCAGGCAGTACATTATTCTCCCTAGTAAACCTTATCGATCTTTCTTTTTTTCTATTTAAGAAACTTACAGTGAGTCAACAAGAGATCCATTATGAATCAAGGCACAAGAGTTTTTTCCCCCTAATCTCAGAAATCTCAACCTCCATATCAGTGATTGGAAGTATTCAGTCACCCAATGATTAGAACTCTGTAGCTGGAGTGAAATGGTAATGCAACCTGTGCTGGAAAAGATTTGTTGGATAGAAATTGGAAATTGAAATTAAACACTATGGATCAGAGGTGGTATTCTGCCAGTTCTGACAGGTTCTGGAGAACTGGTAGTGGAAATTTTGAGTAGTTAAGAGAACCGGCAATAGGTTGGCCATGCCCCCACTGCCTCCTAGCCTCCCAGCTGATCTTCTTTTGTTGCCCTCAACAGGAAAACAGAGCTGGAAAGCAGGTTAGTGGGCTGGGGAAGGAATGGGGATTTTGCAGTATCCTTCCCAAGCCACACCCACAAAGCTACACTATGCCCACCAAACCATAGTCACAGAACCAGTAGTAAAAATGTTGAATCCCACTACTGCTATGGATACATCCGATTATTCCAGTTGCATTTGACAATGAAGTTACGTATGAAATTAAAGAGGATTTTTTTCCCCAATTACATTCTCCTACAATCATGTTTTTTCCCCAGACCATTTTATAAGAAATCCTGAACGTAGGTAACTCATTACGGGCATTTTCTCGAAAATGCCCGTAATGGTGAACATATTTTTATGAAAGGCTGTGACCAAATTGACTGGCAATGTCCTTGTGCAAGAAAACGATGAAGGTGTTTTTAATCTATGCTTTCAGTTATACTGAACAAGCCAAAGTGTATCAAAAAACATAACCTTATCAGAGGTGATATTCAGCAGGTTCTGACCAGTTCTGGAGAACTGGTAGAGGAGATTTTGAGAGTTTGGAGAACTGGTGAATACAACCTCTGACAGGCCCCGCCCCCATCTACAAGCCTCCCAAAGACTATGCATGCCCTGTTTTTTGCAAAAAATAGACCAGTTTTCATGAAAAATGGGCTGTTCCCCCCCCCCCCCAGCAGACCTCTCAAACTCTCTGCATGCCCAGTTTTTCACAAAAAATGAGGTGCATAGAAGGTCTGGGAGGCCTGCAGAGTGCAAAAACTTGTTTAAAAAATTTACCTCTATAAAATCTTGGTGCGTCTTATACTCCAGTGCATGTTATAGCCTGAAAAATAAAGTAATTGAATTACTTTATAGAATATATAATGTATAGAATTCTCACAACAGATGAAGGAAGCTTAAACTAGCATAAAACATATTCCCACAGACTGTACAAGGCAGATAATAATAAGCCCTTTCTTTACATATCAAATAAGCCCAAGACAAAACTCCTTAACTCCTCCACTTCTTTCCTTGGACAATTAAAAGTAGAATTCCTAATGAGATCTGTATGGATATTTAAAAATCCTAAGTAGGAATTAACTGTCAGAGTGACTCCCTGTGATCATTATTTCATCAATGCAGGTATTAACAGAAGAGCATGCCATGAATACAAAAATTCACATATTTGCTTAAATGCATAAAGTGCATTAAGTGGAATGGCTTGCCTCCAGAAATTGTAGGTGCCCCATCACTGGAACTTTTTAAGAAGACAGTCATTTGTCTGGAATGGTGCAGTGCAGAAATGGGTTTCTACCAGTTCAGACCAGTTCGGCCGAGAAGGTAGTAACTCGGCCAGACACGCACCTGAACCAGTTCTATCCTCGGCGACATCATCTTGATTTTCTGTTCTGCACCTGCGCAGAACAATCTTCATTGAAAAAATGTTATTTTTCCTTATTTAATGTTGTGTGCATATATATATTGCCTCTAAGGCAGATGAAATAGATCTATACTAGTCTCCCTTTATTTATTTATCAGCACAAATATAACAAATGTAACAAAAAGGCAACAGTAAAAAAATATTGGGTTCTGTCTGGATGGTCTCTTGTGACGAGCCGAAGGACAGAGAATGGAAGTAGTGATCTTCCTCCCATATTTGGGCATACTGGGGGTTGTAAAAGAAATCTAATAGATACCTTTCATCCTGGCTTCGCTGATAACGGATAAGAGCCTGTGGCCTAATGGCTAAGAAGTCTGCCTAGTATGTAATATAGCCCAGGTTCAAATCCCAGTAAGGGTATGGCTAGCTGATGAGAGCTCAATAGCTTGAAATAGATCTATACTAGTCTCCCTTTATTTATTTATCAGCACAAATACATACATACATACATACATACATACATACATACATACATACATACATACATATATATATATATATATATATATATATATATATATTTACAGCCCCCGGTATGCCCAAATATGGGAGGAAGATCACTACATATATATGATTTAGCCTCAGAGATTTATATTAAAAAGAGACCACATTTCTATCAATCTTGTCCTTACAATCGTTTTGAACATATTTAAGGAACACTAAACAGACTTTCTTCATCTCGGCTCATTCTAAGTTTTTCTTTTCCTCTAAACGTTTGGACTATTCTCAATATTATTTGTACTCTGCAACCTGTACTTTTCCACTATTTCCGTTTCTTATAGAAACTTTTTTCTCCCCTTTTCTCTTCAGTCTTTTGTGTAATCTCCTTTTTCTTTTCTTTTTTTTACTGTTCACCCAATTTTGCAAATGTTATTCATGCCCACTGCCCTTCCTTCTATCTTTCTTGCGGAGTATAGATTCCTCCGCCCCTGCCTATTACAGAGGCTCCCCAATTTTTTTAACTGATAAATCTTGTCCCTTTCTCATTAGCTACTTCCTGTCCCCACTTCTTTTACTTTTTGAAGAATTGCTACAAGGCTGCATTTGCTGCAAATATATCCCAGGTGGTTTTCTGGCAGGAAGACAAACATGCCACTCGCATGGCAATTTGCAACTATTTTTGGCTGCTATTTGTTCATTTTCAATTTTATTTCTTAAACCATCATCAGTAGAAACAGTTTGGGATTTTTAAAAAAATCCTTTGCAGGCTTTCACATCAGTGAGTATGAACTCAGTAAAATGAGTTGACTAATTAGAAATTGATTGTTTTAGAAAATCTCAGTGTTTTTGCTCCTGTACCTTACTGGTCGCTGTAATCTTTATTTGTAGAAACTTGGTAATTACACTTATTTTCTATGGCAAAAAAATCTAAGAGTTGCTTATAAAAATCTTCAGAATTGACACTGATTCAATATAACATTGATAATAAAAGTTAAAAAAAAGATTTTAGTCTGGAACCATTTAATTGAAGTAGATATTTTTACTTCAGTGTGATAGGCAGGGCTGAAAATAAATTTCTGCACTACACCATTCCAGACAAATGACTGTCTTCTTAAAAAGTTCCAGTAATGAGGCAGCCACAATTTCTGGAGGCACTTTATGCATTTAAGCAAATATAGGTGAAACTCGAAAAATTAGAATATCGTGCAAAAGTTCATTTATTTCAGTAATGCAACTTAAAAGGTGAAACTAATATATGAGATAGACTCATTACACGCAAAGCAAGATAGTTCCAGCCATGATTTGTCATAATTGTGATGATTTTGGCTTACTGGTCATGAAAACCCCAAATCCACAATCTCAGAAAATTAGAATATTGTGAAAAGGTGCAATATTCTAGGCTCAAAGTGTCCCACTCTAATCAGCTAATTAAGCCACAACACCTGCAAAGCGTTCCTGAGCCCTAAAATGGTCTCTCAGTCTGATTCAGTAGAAATCACAATCATGGGAAAGATGGCTGACCTGACAGTTGTGCAGAAAACCATCATTTAAACCCTCCATAAGGAGAGAAAGCCTCAAAAGGTAATTGCAAAAGATGTTGGATGTTCCCAAAATGCCGTATCAAAGCACATTAATAGAAAGTTATGTGGAAGGGAAAAGTGTGGAAGAAAAAGGTGCACAAGCAGCAGGGATGACCGCAGCCTGGAGAGGATTGTCAGGAAAAAGCCATTCAAAAGTGTTGGGGACTTTCACAAGGAGTGGAATGAGGCTGGAGTCAGTGCATCAAGAGCCACCACACACAGACAGATCCTGGACATGGGCTTCAAACGTCATATTCCTCTTGTCAAGCCGCTCCTGAACAACAAACAACATCAGAAGCGACTTACCTGGGCTAAAGAAAAACAGACCTGGTCTGTTGCTCAGTGGTCCAAAGTCCTCTTTTTTGATGAGAGCAACTTTTGCATCTCATTTGAAAACCAAGGACCCAGAATATGGAGGAAGAATGGAGAGGCACACACTGCAAAATGCTTGAAGTCCAGTGTGAAGTTTCCACAGTCTGTGTTGATTTGGGGAGCCATGTCATCTGCTGGTGTTGGTCTACTGTGCTTCATTAAGTCCAGGGTCAACACAGCCATCTACTAGGAGATTTTGGAGCACTTCATGCTTCCTTCCGCAGACGAGTTTTATGGGACTTCATTTTCTAGTAGGACTTGGCATCTGCCCACACTGCCAAAAGCACCAAAACCTGGTTCAATGACCGTGGGATTACTGTGCTTGATTGGCCAGCAAACTTGCCTGAACCCCATAGAGAATCTATGGGACATTGCAGAGAGAAAGATGAGAGACATAAGACTGAACAATGCAGAAGAGCAGAAAGCCACTATTGAAGCATCCTGGTCTTCCATAACACCTCAGCAGTGCCACAAGCTGATAGCTTCCATGCCATGCCGCATTGAGGCAGTAATTGCTGCAAAAGGGGCCCAAACCAAGTACTGAGTACATATGCATGCTTATACTTTTCAGAGGTCCGCTATTGTTCTATGTACAATCCTTGTTTTATTGATTGCATGGAATATTCTAATTTTCTGAGAGTGTGGATTTGGGGTTTTCATGACCAGTAAGCCATAATCATCACAATTATGACAAATCACGGCTTGAACTATCTTGCTTTGCATGTAATGAGTCTATCTCATATATTAGTTTCACCTTTTAAGTTGCATTACTGAAATAAATGAACTTTTGCACAATATTCTAATTTTTCGAGTTTCAACTGTATGTTCATTTTTGTATTCATGGCATGCTCTTCTGTTAATACCTGCATTGATGAAATAATGATCACAGGGAGTCACTCTGACAGTTAATTCCTACTTAGGATTTTTAAATATCCATACAGATCTCATTAGGAATTCTACTTCTAATTTTCCAAAGAAAGAAGTGGAGAAGTTAAGGAGTTTTGTCTTGGGCTTATTTGATATGTAAAGAAAGGGCTTATTATTGTCTGCCTTGTACAGTCTGTGGGAATATGTTTTATGCTAGTTTAAGCTTCCTTCATCTGTTGTGAGAATTCTATATAAAAAGTGTCCCCCACTCTTATGAATATGTTGAGCTGGTTTACTTTACTGTTCATAGTGACATGAATAACATGGGTTTTATCAATTATGCTTTGTTAGTTATTTGGCAGTAAGCACCTTGTTGTTCATTGCATATTTTGTAAAGACTCGAGACCCTCCATTTGTTCCTTTCATCAGCTGGGCTTTGGTTATCACTGGTGCTTATGCCAAAAATACTCTCATTGTTCCAGTTCGTCTACCTTTCCTTTTAGTGTTCCACATGTATCATTTCCCTCCTCTCTCAGTTTACTGTGAGAATCAGCAATTTTCTCGCCACTTTGTTCATGTTTTTCTGCAATTTTTTGAACTCTATCTTCAACTTTCATCATTGTATCATCAATAGTCTCAGCTCTTTCCTCCATTCCTTCTGTTCTTTGTTCTATAAACTCCTTTGTTCTATAAATTCCTTATGTTCTTTGTTCTATAAACTAGAAAAAAAAACATTAGCTGTTTGATATAGTTTGAAAAAATGGTTTCCAGAGCCATCATTTTTTAAAACACTTCCATAACATGTGACATATCGTATGATATAAATCAGAGCTGAAGTTACCTTATTTCTTAGAAGCATCCTTGTCATTTATTTCATTCGGTTGAGTCTTTTTGGCATCATACTCTGTCTATATAGAATAGAATAACAGAGTTGGAAGGGACCTTGGAGGTCTTCTAGTCCAACCCC
Organism: Thamnophis elegans; assembly: GCF_009769535.1. Lineage (NCBI taxonomy): Eukaryota > Metazoa > Chordata > Lepidosauria > Squamata > Natricidae > Thamnophis > Thamnophis elegans. The sequence goes on along the minus strand of NC_045555.1, from coordinate 20,271,471 downwards.
CTGCTTAGGCAGGAAACCCTACACCACTTCAGACAAATGGTCATCCAACATCTTCTTTAAAACTTCCAGTGTTGGAGCATTCACCACTTCTAGAGGCAAGTTGTACCACTGATAGATTGTTCTAACTGTCAGGAAATTTCCCCTTAGTTCTAAGTTGCTTCTCTCCTTGATTAGTTTTCACCCATTGCCTCTTGTCCTGCCCTCAGGTGCTTTGGAGAATATCTTGACTCCCTCTTCTTTGTGGCAGCCCCTGAGATATTGGAACACTGCTATCATGTCTCCCCTGGTCCTTCCTTTCATCAAATTAGACATACCTATTCCCTTCAACCGTTCTTCATATATCATTTATATCATATAAATCACTTGCAGCTATAGCTGTTTCTTTGAATTACTTGATGAACCACGCTTCCCTTACCTTGCAAACTCTAGTCACTCCCTATGTCTGATGTCTTCCTTTTCTTTCACTTTAATACCATTTATTAAAAATGTTTACCATTCATCTAGCAAACTGCTAAAAAGAAGCACTGAAGTAATATCCTTGCATAAAAATACCTATCTAAGTATCATTATCCTTTGTTCATGCAAAATAAAATATTGAATTGAACATGTATGTGCCACAGTCATAAGCACTTCTCCTACCATCTTTTTGATACTATAATGTTACATATTAGTGGCATTCAGAAGGAACATCTATTTAATCTGAAATATTGGCCTAATTTTTAGATGCCAAAGGTAGCTTGATGTGGGAGGAAATTAAATTTTGAAATGGTACATAGATAAGAGTCATAATCCAAAATACTGCAATTGACAGGTTGAATATAAGTTGATAGCAATACTTATATTAAAGCACATTTCTATTAAATGTAATATATGCCTCACTACATATTTCAAATGGAATATTGTATGTGGATGACCTTGGGAGATGAAAGCAAAAGATGCTGCCTAAGGAACCAATCAGAGAAGAGTGGGTGTGGTCACTAATGGATTGACAATCAGAGGAAGAAACTTAGGAAGGATCTGCCCTAATGTTCAGGTGGTTAAAAGTGGCATTGGAAGTTTGTACATTCAGACTTATAAAATTCTGCTAATGTAGCCTTACAAGAAAGGAGAATTAGCTCATCTGGTCATGTTTCCTATCTGGTTCACCCAGGAAGGCTGACAATATTAGGTGTAAAGAAAGAAAACTGCATTTGTTGCTTGTAGGTATGTGAAAGCAAAGCAATAATTCAATATAGAAATGATAAAGCATCTAATCATTTTCTCTTCCATATACAGAGTCTATATGCTCTTTTTTATTTTACCTTACATACATGCTATCCTGTCCTACCCAGAGAGTATACTGAAAACAGGAAGGTAAGTAACATTATGCTTACTTACTGTACAAAAACTAAATGTCTTTGAAACAAGATATTTGTAGGACAGGGTCTTTTCATAGTTACTGGACTGCTCTTAAGCCTGATAGTGTTTCTTTTCCTGGTGACCTGTTTGGAATAACTGTCATTTGATAAATTGCAACTTTTGCCTGAAAAGTTAGGTTGGCATCATGCTTAGTAATCTAAAACTTACATAGCAGAATCACATTTCATCTTCTGTACCAGAAAAGCTTCATCATCTTCTCTTTTCCTCCCTGAAGTATGGTGTTTTATTAACTTTAATTAGGTAGGATATTGAAACAATTGTTATCATCCCTAAATTTCTCTTCTCCAGGTCTGGCCAAGGTTTTGATCAGAGTATTAATCAAAGACATCAAGCCAACTATGCTATTACATCAATCGGTGCTTGTATAGTGAAAGTTTCAGAGGTAGCATTCAGCTGGTTTCGACCGGTTCACCCGAACCAGTAGTGGAAATGGTGGGTGCGCTCATCCACTTGCCCCAGCTCTATAATGTTCTATTTAGGCATGTTTTCAAGGTGTGCACATATGTCCAAGCCATGCATGCGATCAAAGTGCATGCGTGAAAGGCTGAGTGCATGCATGGATGGGGCACATGCACTTACATTTGTGAACCGATAGAGAAAGTACGTGAATACTACCCCTGGAAAGTTTGGTGTATATTTGTGGTAGAATAATGCCAGCTGTAGTACTAGGTGCCTTGCAGGAGAAGCAGATTATCCTTCAGTGATTTTCTTGGCTTAGCAAATTCTCCAGCATTTGAAACAAAGTCATATTAAAAGGATTTAACACTGGCCTTTCCAAACGCAGACAGCCTAAAGACACACCAACATTTCCAACACTGATGTCAAATATCAGTAGAGCATGAAGAATGAGGAGAGGCTTTAAGCATAATGAACTTCTTATTTTTGACAAAATTGCTTTGAAGCTGTTAGAGCTTCCAACAAGTCACTCTTGGTAATCTCATGTTTTCCACATGCCAGCAGCTAATCTACAGCAAAGAAGAATTTTCTTTTTGCTCTTAATATCAAGCAATGCAGTTGGGATTCCAAACCTAACTAGCGGTTCACTGCTGGGGGTTCACAGGGGTTCAGGAGAACCTCTAGCTAAGATTCCCACTCCTGGCTGGCCCTGCCCAGCACACCCCACCTCTCCCAGGAATCCCTATGTGGCTCGTTTTGGATACAGGTAACCGCAGGGTTGGAGGCTCAGGGAGGGTGAAAAATAGGCCTATAGGAAATTCAGGAAGGCTGGAAACGGGCCCGTTTTTGGCCTCCAGAGGGCCTCCGGTGCCTGGGGAGGCCATTTTCACCCTCCCGGAGGCTCGAAGAAAACCCCCAGAGCCCAGGGAGGGTAAAAACGCCTCCCTTTACTGTTGTGCAGGAGGCTGACTACGCCATACCCACCATGGCCATGGCCACCCAGCAACCATTGGATGCATTATGTAAGTTAACCCATTTGAGATATCTTGGTTCAAATACACACAGAAACGGAGAGAGGGGGGGGTGGAAGGGAGGGAGGGGGGGAAGGATATGGTAAAGGTTTCCCTGTCCAGTTGTGTCCAACTCTAGGGCCCAGTGCTCATTTCCATTTCTTAGCTGAGGGGGCCAGCATTGTCCAAAGACATTTTCCTTGGTCATGTGGCAAGCATGGCTTTACAGCAAAGCCACACGGAACACTGTTACCTTCCCACCAAAGTGGTACCTATTATTCTATTTGCATTTGCATGCTTTCAAACTGCTAGGTGGGCAGAAGCTGGGTGAGGAACTGTAGCTTACTCCGTTGTATGGCGCTTATGTCTATAAATACACATACACACACAAACAAAAAAAATGCAAAAATGATCCATAATAACATCCCTTTAAAATATCCATAATTTGATGTTCTTAGAAGGTGGTTAGGATCCAAAGAGAAGTTCCTTCTTACTAAGGAAAAGGGAAAAAAGGAGATCTTGGAATGTGTGCACTGCTCAAGTTGTTTTCATTTAGATGCTGCATCTAAGCAGCTGTAGCATTCCTCCATAGCTATAGAAGTTTACAACTTGCAAGTACCTTTGTGAATTTATACTGCTTTAGTTCAGCACACTGCCACTGTATCTGCTATCAGAAAAAACCCTATTAAAATTAATTGATTATCCTAAGAGTTAGGAGAGTTGAAATCATATTCTCCTTTTTTATATAGAGATGAACATACAACATTAATCATACTTGTTTTAAAGAGTCAGCCAGAAGGGAATTTTACAAGGCCAAAACCTGAGCATTTCTTGTAAAATTTCTTGTAAAATTGTTGTAAAATGAGGGGGGAGGGAATGAAAGATACAGTAAGTTTTTAAGACTAAGAGCTAACTTAGTCTATTCAAAATATATAGCTGAGTTGTATCAATGTAACTGCAGCATTATATTTTGCACATATGTTGTCAGATCTGGAAGCCATCTTTTACATTGGGCCTTCAAGCCTGCCATATTTTCTACTGTGGGAAAATGGGAGGGGGGTATTATATGGAGCATGGGTGACATGTAGTCAAAATAACATTCTTTTCTCAGAGAGTCAAGGACATCTTGCCCTGCATCTGCGGTGAGGTGATGGAAGGCATCTCCAGTTTCAGATAGTGTCTGATTGGACCATGTGATGGACATGTGGGTGCTGGGCAGGGGCTTAGACTTTCATTTAGGTGGGGAAAACCTGGAGGCTTTCAGATTTGGGTTTTCCCAGATGTGCCAATATGACATCTCTAATCAATTGACAAAGGAGGATTGTTTTCTCTTTTTCCTTTCTTTCTTTTTCTGTTTCATATTTTTTTTAGAATAGAAATAGAACTTTGAGGAAACTCATGCCTCAGACTCTTCTTTCATTGAGGGTGTTACTTGGAACCCTGACATTATAATTAATTTCTATTGCTGCTGGTTTTTTTTTTTAACTTATTAAACTTTTTATATAATCTAACATGGGGGGAAGGTTTCAATCTAGCAGTACAAAGGAGGCTATTATAAAAATAGATGTAATCTCTTATCAGAGGTTTGTCAATTGTGTTACAGCTAATTATGAGGAATCTTTAAAAATGTTTTACTTCCTGTGTATTCAACCATGATTATGGTGCTAAATTAAACCTGCAACCTTTTTTTCCTCCCCACCCAGTCAGGTTTCTGAACTTTCATCACTCGGGGTCCGGGATGCTACTGGACTTAGCTAGTACAGATCAGCAAGCTTAATAAAAACAAATAAAGAAATGTCTTTATCATGTGTAAATTTGGAAAGAAAACAAACTCTTATTTACTTTTATGGGATATACAATATGCGGAGATACTCAGAAGGTATTAATTTGTCTCACAAGTCTGCATGTCCTTTCCAATTCCTTTTAAGGTTCAGTGCGTGTGTGTGTATATGTGTGATATTCTGAGAGATTTTTTAACAATCTGCTTTTGAGTAAAAAAAAACATGAAACAGAAAAAGAAAGAAAGGAAAAAGATAAAACAATCCTCCTTTGTCAATTCATTCATGGATTGTCAGACTTAGAAGCCATCTTTTACCTTGGGCCTTCAGGCCTGCCACATTTTCTGCTGTGGGGAAATAGGAGGGGGCGGGATTATATAGAATATGGGAGATATGTAGTCAAAATAACATTCCTTTCTCAGAGAGTGAAGGACATCTTGCCCTGCAGCTGTGATGATGTAACTGGGAGGCATCTCCAGTTTTGGACGGTGCCTGACTGAACCATGTGATGGGCATGTGGGTGTTGGGCAGGGACTTGAACTTTCACTTGGGTGGGGAAAGCTTGGAAACTTTCAGATTCAGGATTTCCCAGATGTGCCAATATGACATCTCTAATAAAGTGGAACTTTGAAGAAACTCAAGCCTCGGAGTCTTCTTTCGTTGGGGTGTTACTTGGAACCCTGACATTGATGTCAACCCCAATATTCTGGTTGAAAGTGGGAGAACAAAATACATCCGATAAATTAAATAATAGATAAATGATAGAAAGACTTTGCAGATTATAAGAAACCGATACGGAACTGCTGTATGATATACGATGGAACTTCTTGTTCCTATGTTGTTTTAAGTCATGTGTTTGTTTTTGTTGATGTGTTTATGTGTTTAAAATAAAAATTTATTTTAAAAAAAGAAAGACTTTGCAGATTATCAATCGTTCCCAGCATTAGGCTCTCTTTCAGTAAGTCCTTCCTTCTCATTAGGTGGCCAAAGTATTTGAGTTTCATCTTCAGGATGTGGCCTTCTAAAGAGCAGTCAGGGTTGATCTCTTCGGTTTGATCGCCTTGCAGTCCAAGGGACTCACAGAAGTCTTCTCCAGAACCTTAGTTCAAGGGCCTCAATTCTTGGATGCTCAGCCTTTCTTATAGTCCAATTTTCACAGCCATACATTGCAATTGGGAAAACCATAGCCTTGGTTGACTATACATACTTTTGTTGACAGGGTGATGTATCTGCTTTTTAGTATGCTAAAAAAATTTCCATAGCTTTCCTCCCCTCTTTTAATTTCTTGGCTGCAGTCCCCATCTGCAGTGATCTTGGAGCCCAGACTGAATATGTCTATCCTAATAAAGAGAAAGATTAGGGATGACATAATACCAGTCTTCCAATACTTGATGGACTGTCATAGAGAAGAAGGGGTTGACCTATTCTTCAAAGCATCTGAGAACAAAACTAGAAGCAATGTCTGGAAGTTCCAGTCTGGAACTAAGGACAAATTTCCTTACACTGGAACAATTAATTTCTCTGAAACTGCATAGGGTTTCCTGCTTGAGTTAACTAGGATCTCCAAAGTTTGTTATTTTGTTACCTCCAGAACTTGTGAATACTCCATGGCTGGAGTTCTTCAAGAAAAGATTAAATACCCATTTGTCTGGGATGCAATGAGGTCTGAACTAGAAGACCTCCAAGGTCTTTTCTCGCTTTATGATTCTATAATTCTATGAAGTAAATATCTATTCTTAAGAGCAGATGTTCAAGAGATTAAAAATTCTAACCAAAGACAAAAACTGTGTTTTTCAAATGCAAACTTTACTTTATAATTGTAAGGCAGCACAAAAATATAACATTGCTTCATATCTATTATAATAAAACTATTTTTCACTGCTCTGAAAGTCTTATATAATCATTAAAATCACCCTCTATTTACAACATCCAATATTTGCCAGGAATAGTTTAGAACTAGCTGTAACACAACTCAAGCCTTCCAAGATATTCACAAGAACTTTGCTTCAAATAGTCTTTCTGGTTTGTTCTTGTATGGTAAGAAATACAATCCAGCTTCCAAGAAAGCTTGCTTCTTGGATTCTTATCCACTCTCCCGGCCTTCCGCAAAGCCACCAAGACCTGGCTGTTCCGGCAGGCCTGGGACTATTGATTAATATCCAGCCCCACTTAGACGGAATGCATGATGTGGAATTTTAATAATTGTATTTTTTATTTAATTTTTAAATGTTTCTTTTTACCCTGCTGTAAGCCGCCCAGAGTCCCAAGGGAGTGGGCGGCATACAAATCTTATTAAACTAAACTAAACTAAACTAAACTAAACTAAACTAAACTAAACTAAACTAAACTAAACTTAACATATTATTGTATCTTCTTACAATAGTTTCTCCTGTGGGAGTAAAGGAACTAGAAAGATTACATTTAAAATTATACAAAGAACATTGTAATTTCTATATTGCATGAAATTTGGAAAGTTGCTTGTTAAAAGGACAATTATCTAGGACAAGGTGAGGCAGCAGAAGTGAAGGAGATTATGGAAATCAGTGGTGGGTTGCACTTACATTCACTACTGGTTCGCTGACAGCACATGCACGCACCCCATTCATGCGTGCACCTGACTCACACTGCATGGATATGCACACTCCACCATCCCTGCAACAACCAGCTGTTTGTCAGGACTCACAAATGTGCCTCATGCGTGTGCAATTTGCCTTTTGCCATAAAAACAGATATAGAGCGTGGGCAGGTGGGTCAAAAGAGCCACCATACCGTTTCACTCTCAGCGGCTCCGGAGCACTACCAGTTTAGCCGAACCGGGCTGAACCACAGCAACCCACCTCTGATGGAAATGAGTGTTTTGTTACATAAAGGATTTCTGCCTTATCTAGATTTTGAGGAGATTTTAAGGTGATTAAATCTAATCAGATTGTTGGAAGAAAAATTCTGGGGTTTGTTCCCATCTGGGATACACCACAGACATTGAGAAGAAATGGAAGCATAAGGCAGTTGCCAGAAAGCGGAATTCTTTTAATGTAGGAAGGCAAGAAGCAAAAAGTGGCACAGCTCAAGTGTTCCTGGCTTGCAAGCAGATTTGGGGAGGCAAGCCCCTACCTTCTAATATTGATTTTCTTTTGAAGCTCCTACAGTTTGATGTGTTTTTTGTGTGCCTCGGGTTGAAGTGATCTCCCTGAATCTGTCTTCCTGCCTTAATAAGGCTAATCCTGTCCCTGGACATTTGTCTTTCCTATTCTGTGGGTTAAATTTGTCAGGAAAGAGGAAAAGAGGAGTTCTAGTGGGTTGTAGTGACTTATTTTTAGCTGATTCTTTATGTATTTTCAGGATCTGCTTTGTTATTTCTAACAAAGGAGACCCTGAACCATTCCAGACAAATGGTTGTCCAGTCTCTTCTTAAAATCCTCCAGTGATGGAGCACCCACAAATCCTGGATGCAAGCTGGTCCACTGATTAATTGTTCTGTCAGGAAATTTTTGCTTAGTTCTAGGTTGGTTCTCTCCTTAATAAGCTTTTATATATTGTTTCTTTCCCTGCCTTCAGATGCTTTGGAGAATTGGTTGATCCTTCTTCTTTGCGACAGCCCTTTAAATAGTGGAAGACTGTTAACATGTCAACCCCTAGTCCTTCTCTTTGTTAGACTAGACATTGTCAGTTCTTGAAAATAAAAGAAAACTTATTTGCAAATAAAAGGGTTACCCAGAAACAAGTTCCAAATGGGCAAACCTTTGCTTGGAGTAGACTCCCTTTCATACAATTTTGAAAAGCATACATTGTCAGAAAGACATTACAAAGGGTGGTGAACACAGCACAAAACGTTATGGGCTGTCCCCTGCTACCACTAGATGACATTGTTAGGACTTACTGCCTTAGAAAAGTGAGGAAAATCCTCAGGGATGACTCACACCCTGGTAGCCCTTCTTTATTGTCCTACCATCTGGAAGGAGATATAGAAGCAGAGGCAGCCACACAAACAGCTGAAGAACAGTTTTTATCCATGGGCTGTCAGACTCCTGAATGAAAAAGCACTCTACATCTACATAGTGCGATTGACTTGCAGGGTCAGTGTGACATGCAATAAGTTCACATGGTGCAATAGGACTGGGTCAGAGGTGGTATTCAACAGCGCTTATATACTGTGCCCTGGAAAGAAGGAAGTGAACTTCCAATATTTTTTTCTGCTGTCCTCACCACTCCCTGCACAGCAGAGGTATTCAAAATGTTCTGACCAGTTCTGGAGAACAGGTAGTGGAGACTGAGTAGTTTGGAGAACTGGTAAATACCACCTCTGACTGGCCCCACCCCCATCTATTCTCTGCCTCCCGAGTCCCAGCTGATCGGGAGGGAATGGGGATTTTGCAGTAACCTTCCCCTGGAGTGTGGAGGGAATGGAGATCTTACAGTATCCTTCCCCTGCCACACCCACCAAGCCATGTCCACAGATCCGGTAGCAAAAAAATTGAATCCCACTACTGGACTGGGTGTTTGTTAGTAGGATTCACTGGACTAGAGATTTTTTGTCTTTAACTGTGAGTTGTATTATGTTGTGGGGGGTGCACAAAGAGAGCTCAGCCAATCTCATTGTACACATGTACTCTGACAATAAAGGTTTGAATTAACTTGAATTAACTCATGAACCAACTCACATTATTATCAATTATTAAGAGCAACATCATGCATACATCTGCAGGTGTCATAGTAACACAGTTCCGTGACCCGACAAAAGCGCGAACGTCAAAAGCGCGCCAACAAAACCGCGGCGCTAAAACCGCGATGTCAAAAGCGCGCCGACAACAGCGCGTCGACAACAGCGCGCCGACAGAACCGCGATTTAAGTTAAGGTAAGGTTTAGGGTTAGGTTTAGGGTTAGGTTTAGGGTTAGGTTTAGGGTTAGGTTTAGGGTTAGGGTTAGGGTTAGGTTTAGGGTTAGGGTTAGGGTTAGGTTACAGCGCGTTTCTGTCAGTGTGCTGTTGTCGGCGCGCTTCAGCGCGCTTCAGCGCTCATTCATTGGCGCGGTTTTGTCGGCGCGGTTTTGTCACCGCGGTTTAGTCAGGCGCGCTTTTGTCATTCGCGCATTTGTGGTGGAACCACACAGTTCAGCTAAAGGTTACAAGTAGGAGAAGACCTTTGTTTTATTAATGTAACATCCCCCCTTATAAAAATAGAAAATAAATTCCTAAGCAACTCTATACCAGGATCTTCTCATCACCTTTAATTAGGCACTCCTGAGTAGGAGGTAGATAGCAGATGGTTATGCTCCAATGCATTGTCATTTCTGCTTACCAAAGCACTTCAGCTCTATACCAAGAGATACAAGACATATTGGTTTTGTCTCCGCGCTAAATAATAAATAATATATGAGTAGCAAATAGTTCATCAGAACACGAATAAAATTGGGCAAAACTGCTCTATGTTATACAATTTTCTCTTCCTGCTCCAGGGGCCTTTATTTGAATCAGGGCCATCTTAACAGCATTATGGGCCCCTGGGCAAAGCAGTGTACTGGGGCCCCTATGACAACTACTCACAGGAATAAAAATGTAAATGGTCGATAAAATTAAACATATATTTGTTAGTATTAATTTAAAAATGCAGTAAAATGTAATAAATATGCTTCTGTATTTATATGACACAAGGTGCATTGAAAAGTTAACACACAGAGATTAGTATGGGGCCCATATTTTGTGGGGCCCACGGGCAAGTGCTCATCAGGCCCATGCCCTGGGCAAATCCTCAGTCTTTTTTGCCTAGTGGAGTGTGGCCAATCACTGCTCCAATACTTAGATTTCCCTCCCCTTAACAACTGCTACAAGCTTTAATTTGCTACAAAAATTGCAGGAGGTCTGCAAACCTGCCACAAGCATTGCAGGTCACAATTGCACATTTCTCTCCATCCATTTTCATGTTGATTCTTCTTCTTAGGGCAGTAGACAATCTTCCCCTCTCAAAATGGTGGGGCAAATAGTTTTGGAACTATAATTAGAGGAAATTTCGGGAGCTGGGGAAAAAAAAATTAACGACTAACCTCAGTGGCTGCCCTCTCCAAATCAAAAATGGAACCTTATTATTTTTCCTGTAATACTTCAGAGAAAAGAAAATTAAGAATTAAATGTAATCTTTTGAGACTGCAATGGCAAACATTTTCAATAAACATATAATAGGCTGGGAATGGATTCCCCTGGACAGCTAGAGGACAAAACAGAGGTGGGTTTAAATTTAGTTAGTTCAGTTGCAAAATCTACAACAACCAATTCCATTTTCATTAATGGTGAAACTTCGCTTTGCTTGCCATGCGTGATTGGGATGCAATAGAAAATTATTCTAGAGGGATGGAGAGAACAAGAATCAACTTGTTTAGTATTGCAAAAGTATAACACGGCATTGTAACACACACACACACACACACACACACAGAGAGAGAGAGAAAGTCTTGTACATGGTTTTGCACAGAGTTTCTGAAGGAAGGTATTCAGGAAATTGTTAATAAGGTTCAACATTCCTTGGAACTCTGGGGTCTGGATAGAAAACCTACAAACTGGGCAATGGAAGAGGATTGAGATGGGAGAAGTACTTAAATTGAACAGTCAAGAAGCAGATGAAGTTAGAGACAAAGATTTAGGAAAGGAATTGGGGAGGCAGGTCAATAGAAAAAGCATAGCAATTACAGCAGTGGTTCCCAAAGTGGGTGGTATCACCCCCTGGGGGTGGTGGGATGACTTAGGGGGGGCGCTAAGAGGCAAGGGGAGCAGCAGGGGGTGTGCTAAGAGTCAAGGGAGGTGGCAGAGGAGTGCTGGAGGTTTAAGGATTTATCCTTAAACATTTTTGCTAATCTTTCAGGTGTCATGCAAGCACATGTGTATCTGACCAAATGGAGGAGAGAGAGCCCTTGAGCTTCCTGTTCCTAAGCAAGAAATATTGGTTGTCAGACTCAAATGGGGCATGTGAGATTATGTTTGTCTTGAAGTCAAATTTGGTTGAACTTTGGGCTGATGTAATGTAGGGGCTTGGTTTTGCCATGTGGTGACCTCTACTGAAAGATATTCCTATTATGTTCTGGAGGGTCCTATCTTAATCCCATCACCCTGGAGCTGGAGTCCTTTTGTCTTTTAGATAGCCTGGCCCAGTCTTTCTGAATGGGCACCAAATATCTGCTGGGGGCAGGGAGCTGCTCTTTGTCTTTAAAAACAGGGAAATATAATATTCTGCCTTTTTAATATTTACTAAAATATTTCATTCTTCTAGGAGAGGGGTGGGTGCTAACTTTCTACAGATGTTATCTAGTTTAGTAATGAACTGTCAGCATGAAAACAACTAAGCTCGGAGGGCTCCAAGAGCCCCGCTATTCTTATCTTCCCCAGCTTCACTTACCTTATGGATTACTAGTTATCCATAACTAGTTATCTGGCATCAGCATAATAAGGTTGACTCCCTTATTATGCCCAGTGGACAGACTCCCCACTTGAGGGTGGATCCAGATGAGAATTACAAAGGATTCCAGTATTCTACCTGTCTTTCTTATGGAGGAAGGCAGAAGAAGTATCATGAAGATACTCTCTCTAAGGAGGTCATTGAATGAATACTTGTATAGAGGTGATAGATTGGCTCACAAGTGATATCACATGAAACTACAAAAATATCCAGAAACTGTGTAGCCCAAAATTTAAAAATGTGTACCTGCGTCAAGGCTATGGTTTTTCAAGTTGAAATGTATGGCTGTGAAGTTGGACCATAAGGAAGGCTGAGTGCCAAAAAATTGAGGCCTTTGAACTCTAGTGCTGGAGAAGACTCCTGTGAGTCCCTTGGACTGCAAGGCAATCCAACTGGTTAGTCCTAGAGGAGATCAACCCTGACTGCTCTTTAGAAGGTCAGATCCTGAAGATGAAACTTAAATACTTTGGCCTCCTAATGAGAATGAAGGACTCACTGGAGAAGAGCCTAATGCTGAGAAAGACTGAGGGCAAAAGAAGAAGGGGACGACAGAGAATGAGATGGCTGGATAGAGTCACCGAAGCAGTAGGCGTCAGCTTAAATGGACTCCAGAGGATGGTAGAGGACAGGAAGGCCTGGAGGAACATTGTCCATGGAGTCGCGATGGGTCAAACACGACTTCACAACTAACAACAACAACGATCTGCTTCCTAAATATACTTCAGTTTCACCGATCAGCCTCTGTACCTGGGGTTACATCAAAGCCTAAATTTCTTTCAGTGACGCTGACATCATAAACATCCATTGTTACCCTGGTTCACTTTCAACATGAGGCATTTTCCATTGGCCTTCAACCAAATCAATAGCATCTCATGCAGCTAGTTTGGGAAGAGTTGTATTTAAATTGTCAATAACAAAAGCTTGCTCAGGGTTTATTGTTAATAATGCTATCTTTCTCACTTACAAGAATCTGGGAATGAGCAACCAGTAAGTGAAGGTATTGCCATAAGGCTATACTCAGACCTCACAAAATTGTTATTAAGAAAAAAAAGAGAGAAGGCCCTGTTTGAATGTGTAATTGACAAAACAGGAAGAAATCATCAGCATTCCATTTCTTCCTAACTGCAGGATGTGGTGATGAGTTCCAGCTGAATCACTGGAAAATAATAGTGCTATTTTCAATTTCATGAAGCTGTGTATTCTTTTTGGTTCCATATGTATAAACATACAATAAAGGTAAAGGTAAAGGTTCCCCTCGCGCATATATGCTAGTCGTTCCTGACTCTGGTGGATGGTGCTCATCTCCATTTCAAAGCCAAAGAGTCAGCACTGTCCGAAGATGTCTCCATGGTCATGACTAAATGGCAAACGTGCACGGAACGCTGTTACTTTCCTACCAAAGGTGGGTCCTATTTTTGTACTTGCATTTTTACATGCTTTCAAACTGCTAGGTTGGCAGAAGCTGGGACAAGTAACAGGAGCTCACTCCGTTACAGGGCACTAGGGGTTCGAACCGCCGAACTGCCTACCTTTCTGATCGACAAGCTCAGCATCTTAGCCACTGAGCCACCACATCCCTTTAACATACAATGCCATCATGCAATACACTTTCAAGGTAAGTGATGTTGAACAAAGGGCAGAAAAAGAGTAAGAAATTCTAAGATTAAGAAATTAAGGAAGAAAAAGAAAGGCAGAAGTAGTGTAATCTTATACCATGACCAATTCACTAAACTCCTCTATGCAGTCCAATTTCACCAACAATCCTTGCCTTACATATCCACCTTAATTTATTGACTCTTAAAAAACCTTGCTGCCCCTCTTAATGTGTTCAGATGCTCAAGCCCAACTTTCTCTTTCCTCATGATGTAATCACTCCTCCTTTAGAGTTGATTTTTATTCATGCTCTCTATATGACCAAACCATCTCAACATACTTTCCCCGCTCCACAGGGATGTCTGCAGGGAACAAGATGAACAGTCAAGATAGTGGTCTCAACCAGGGCTGGGCTGCTGCAGGCATTCGGAAGAACCTCTAGCTAAGTTTCTATACAGTTTGGAGAACACCAAATCCCACTCCTAGTTGGCCATGCCCACCCACCCCACCCCATCACTCTCAAGAGTCCCCATGTGGCCTGTTTGGATGCAGGTAAGTGAAGGGCACACATGGAGGCTCGGGGAGGACAAAAAAACAAGCCTTCCGGAAGTTTGGGAAGGCCCATTTCTGGCCTCCAGAGGGCCTCTAGAACCTGGGGAGGCCATTTTTGTCCTCCTGGAGACTCGAGGAAAGCCTCTGGAGCCCAGGGAGGGCAAAAATGCCACTCCTCCAGCCGTGGTGCAAGAAGCCAACTAGGCCATGCCCAATATGGCCATGCCCACCCAGCAACCACGAAGACAACCCCTTGCTAAAATTTTTGAAGCCCACCCCTGGTCTCAAGCATGTGGTCCAACCCCTCTTTTATATGCATTTTACATGACCCAATCACATTATTATTGCTGTGATGTTGACTTTTTTGAAACACATCCCATGGACATCCCTGCTTTTCTACTTTTCACTCCCACTCACTGGCCCCATTCTTTCAACACTCATATATACTATAGTGCTATACAGTATTTTTTCATCCTCATTTTTTTAGGGCAATCGTGCATTTATTTGAATGTGCACCCTCTTTCACTTCATTTCATCAATCATCCTATTTCATACTACCCTTTAGTGTAATTCTATATAGTCCTGCAGCGCTAATTCTTTCAATTCTTCTCTAACAGCTTTAATGTATTCTCTTCCCTACATCAGTGGTGGGTTCCTATTGATTCGGACCGGTTCGACGTAACTGGAACCAGCAACAACCCAGGCTGGTCACGCCCCTAAACTGGTTCTCCTATGGCACCACCATCTTAATTTTCACATTTTTTTGTACTGTGCATGCGCGCAAAGCATGCATGTGCTGCGTGCCCACGAGCAAACTGGCAGTAGTGCCTGCCGGAACCCACCCCTGCCCTACATCCATCAATCTTCTAACACTCATGCCTTCTTCAGTTAATCTATTTCAGTGGTTCCCAAACTTGGCAATTTTAAGACTTGTGGACTTCAACTCCCAGAATTCTCCAGCCAGAGCAGAGCTGGTTGGAGAATTCTGGGAGTTGAAGTCCACAAGTCTTAAAGTTGCCAAGTTTGGGAACCACTGATCTATTTTAATGCTAATTCTGCTTTTTCTTCCCTTCAGGGTTTATTTTCCAAAATTCATATTTAACACTACATTATGTCAAAACAGCTGTCCAAACACTTGGACCCACTTACTGCTCTTATATCCTTCAGTAATTCACTCAGTCTTTCGTTATAAGAAATCATATCATTCCTTTTCTATTTATTATCTATTCATTCCTTATGCATCAGTTCACTTATGCCACAAACAGATAGTCTGCCCCAATCACTGAGAGTTAAAAGCATATGAAGTTATTATTATGGCTGGTCACTGATTCAGCCGTGTGTTCAGACTGGATTTCATATTTTTTCTTCACATATCAAGTCCTTCCTAAGGACCTAGAACATCAGCTGTTGTTTAATAATGTTAAAGGTTCTATTGCAGGATATAAGCTCTCCCAAGCAAAGCTGCCTTTTGCAATTGAGTGATGGTGGATTTTGTTGATGCCAATGGTGTTCAAAAGGGGCTCCAAAGAAGTGGTGAAATCTATTTTTTTTTTACTACCGGTTCTGTGGGCGTGTCTTGGTGGGGCGTGACTTGGTGGGGTCATGTGACTGGGTGGATGTGGCTAGGTAGTCATGAAACTGGGGGATCAAAAGACAGAAACTCACCTTAATAATATCTTGCTGGAGCAGGGTTGGATTAGATGACCTCTAGGTCCCTTCCAGTCCTGGATTATCCTCTGAAGCTGCGTCTAGTGCTGGGATGTAGTCCTTCCTTCCTCTCCTTTTTCCCTCCTTCCCTTTCTTTGTCTTTTTTTCTTTTTCCTTCCTCCTTCCTTCCTTTCTCAGCACCCCCACCCCCCTTTTGGCCTAGCAGCACAAAAACGACCCTCCATTTTTGGCCTAGCAGGCTTCAGGAAAGCCTTCTGGGACCAAAAACGGAGACACACACACCCGTTTTGGCCTAGCAGGCTTCAGGGAAGCCTGCTGGGAGCAAAAACACCCCCATCCCATGTTTTCGGAGAACCTATAGTAAAAAAAAAGCTTAAAAAGTAAGAAAAAAGTTCCAAAGGTCAGCTGTGCAATGTGTGATTGTCAGAACATTTTTTTAAAGAAAACTTTTTTACTATTTTTTTTACTACTGGTTCTGCGAACCAGCCTGAATCTGTAGCATTTCACCTCTGCTCCAGAGGTTTTGGGATTGCACCCAGCATGTCTATTACCATTGGTACTATTTTTGTTTTCTTTTGCCACAGACTCTCTTCTCCTACTTGCAGGTCTTTATGTTTTATGATTTCCCCCCAGTTCTTTCTCTTCCCTACTGCTGTTGCAATGACCAGTATCCAGATTTCTTTTGGCTTTCTTAGCAACAATTGTGGTGTAAAATGTTGTGTGGCAGAAGTTTGTCCATTTGAATTCTAATGTTCTGAAGCACTTTAACTTCTTCGTTTTCTATTACTATAATTCTACAATTATCACCAAAAGGAAAGGTATTTTTCTAAACAAATATTCACCAGTTATCATTTCCATTCATTTTAGAGTCTCTTGGGCTTCAATATTTTTTTTTCAGTTCTCTTCCATCCCGTTTCCACTCATCCACTTAGGTCACTTAAGAGAATTATTTTTTACCACTTGGTCATATTCATTTAGAATGCTGCACTTGTTTTTTTTCAAAATCCTTTCCCCCTTCCATTATCACTATTCACTCAAAAATAACATCCCTATTTCACCAACCTACAGATTTTTTTTCTTTCATATGAACTTACTAGCTGATAACCCGGCATTGCCCTGATATTTATTTATCCTAATCCTGTAATAGACAGGAAAAGGAATGAATTATATGCATAGTGTCAAGTCAAAGTAATTCATTATAAATATAATTGATTCCTTTTCATTTCAGTGGCCCACGTATTCCAGAGTTATACTGGAACACACACACACACACACACACACACACACACACACAGACCGAGGGATGTTAGCGGTGTCTTACCCCAACAGTATTTGTTTCCAGAGAGTTTCAACCAAACTTGTACCAAGTTTGGTTGAAATCTGGCCTTCCAGAGTTATGCTGAAACACACACACACATATATAACATTTTTGTTAATAAAGAAATGAAGAGAGACTAGTATAGACCTATTTCAAGCTATTTAGCTCTCATCAGCTAGCTATAACCTTGCTGGGATTCGAACTTGGGCTGCTAACATATTAGGCAGATGTATTAACTTCTAAGTCTCAAGTTCTCCTCCCTTTATATACATACATCAGGGATGTGCAATCAGGGGAGGCAGGGGAAGCAGAGTCTCACCACTGTCATCATGAAAAGAAAAAAAAATGTAAAAGGAAAAAGGCTGAGCTAGTTGCTGCCAGAATCATCATGGATGACTCTGCTTAGTGCTTAAATGTTTAAAAAAACCTCTAAAAAGTGCCCTCTACAGGAGGCATCAGGAGAATGAGGTGCCTCATCTAGTCTGACTTTATGATCACTCGAGCAGAGCTAAGCAAGGGTTAAAAGCCGAAAAATTCCTGATGTAGATGAGGCACGTCGTTCTCCTGCCTCCTGTAGAGGGCATTTTTTTCAGAGGCTTTTTAGAGGCTCTGGCAGCAACTAGCGCAGCCTGGCCTCAGCTCATGCCTTTTTCCTTTTACATTTTTTTTTCTTTTCATGATGGCAGGCAAGAGCAGAGTTGAAATCCTCTCTGAAACAGCTGGAAAAGGTACGTGTGGGTCAAAGGGAGGGGGAGGAATTCAAAAAGTTTGATTGCATGCAGAGCCATGTCGCCTTTTCAAACACATACATACACACCAGGGGTGGGTTTCTCGCCCCGTTCCAACCGGTTCGGTTGGAACGAGGCCGGCGGCATCCTCGCGCACGCGCACGGCAGGCGTGTGGTGCACGCATGCGTACTAGCGTCTGTGCGATGCTCCAGCTGCTCCTGGAGGATCGCGCAGGCGCTGTATGCGTCCTGCGCATGCGTGGAAGCGCAGAATTCGGCAAAACCGGGTAAGGAGCGGGCGCGGGCGGGCGCACGGGCGCGGGGGGGGCCTTCGCCGTTCCCGGAAGTTACTTACTTCCGGGTTCGGCGACCAACCGGATCGCAGGGACCGCCGCGAACCGGTTGAAACCCACCCCTGATACACACACAGTGGGATAAAAGTATATAAGCCCAGCTTCACTGATTACAAGTTTGAAAAGGCAACGTGGCTCCACCTGCAATCAAAGGCTCGGATCGGAAGGCAGCAGAGGAATGGGGGGTATGGCAGAGGAGATGCTTTCAAGCCATTGGAAAATATATCCAATCCAACTTCTGTGTTTGTGTTTGTTTGAGAGTGAGTGAGTGAGTGAGTGAGTGAGTGAGTGAGAGAGAGGGGGATCCAACTTCTATCTGTGTGTGTGTCTGTTTGAGAGAAGGGGGGAGGGAGGGAGAGAGGGAGGAAGGAAGGGAGGGAGAAGAAAAAGAATGAAGTAAAACTTTTTCGCAAATGAGATAAACAAATGCTGTCGCTTTAAATTGGAACTGAGCATGCCTGGCTATGGAATTCTGGGAGCTGAAGTCCACAAGTCTAAAAAAAATTCAAAACCCCTGTGTCAGTGCCTCACCAGCCATAAACCTCACCTCACATCACTGACATACATACACACACACACACACACACATACATACATATATAATTATATACACACATAACCATAACGTATTTTTCGGAATATAAGACACACCTTTTTCCCTCAAAAAGGAGGCTGAAAATCTGGGTGTGTCTTATACACTGAATTCAGCATTTTTCCCCTCCTGAAACCCCGCCCCCTTCACCAAAATGGCCATGCATACCCTTATGGAGGCTTTCAGAGAGCTCCTGGGGGCTGGGGAGGGCAGAAATGAGTGAAAAATGAGCCGTGTTTTGCTCAATTTTGCCCCCTCCTAGAGGCTATGCATACAAATTTTTCTGACAAAAAATGGATCCGTTTTTACGAAAAATGGGCCATTTTTTGCTCATTTTGTGGGGGCACTCCAGGAGCACTCTGTAAACCCCCTAAAGGCTATTCATGCCTTTTTTTTAGGGGGGAAAACAGTCCTGTTTTTGTGAAATCGGGTGTTTTTGGGAGGTTTGCAGAGTGCAAAAACTTTTTTTTTTAAAAAAAAAAGTCTCTTCAAAACCTTGGTGCGTCTTATACTCCGGTGCATCTTATACTCTGAAAAAGATGGTACATATACACGTGTGTGTGTGTGTGTGTGTGTGTGTGTGTGTGTGTGTAATCAGCTTAGATGATTATACACAATTCTTACTCTATGAGATGAATTTTAGCCCTTTCATTCATAACTAACCCACATCTCCATTTTCCTTTATGCATTTACTAACTCCATCGCACAAGATAAAACTATCCTCATTCTCATACCTTACATTCTTTCCCTTTCTTTTCATTTCACCAACAGAACATTTATTTTTTTATTTTTTTTATTTTAATTGAACAAAAACACAAAAAAAGAATAATCCATTACATCTTGTAGAAAGCGTGTCGATTGATTACAGATAACTTTCATGCATTTCTTCCACAGTCATTACTTATAGTTCATATTAGATTATACACTTTAAATCAAAAATCTTTGTATATCTTACTATCAATGTACCACAATTCTCATTTGACTACAATTATTTGAACATGTTTTACCTCCAATCCTTCATACTTAAAGACACAACCATATAATGGCATTCATTAGCTATTTCAAAAAATCCTCCAATAACATTACACCTTTATGACATCTTTTAAGTAAAAGTCAATTAATAAAGTTTCTAAACCTCCCCCACTTTTTCCCCAACTTGCTGCTTAGAATTTATATCCAACTTACTTTTGGCAATACCATAGCATATATATATATATATATATATATATATATATATATATATATATATATATATATATATATATATATATATATATATATATATATATATATATATATATATATATATATATATATATATATATATTATTAAACAATGTCCATTGACATTTCCTTGTTATTATAATTGGCTAAAAATCATTTACTGTTTATGTCCCGTCTCCTCTCGTCAGACCCCCCCAAAAAAACCTTACACCTTTATGACAAGATCTAAATAAAAATTTGTTAATAAAATTTATATGTCTTTTTCCCAAGTCACAATTTGCAATTTATATCCAAATTTCTTTTACTAGTTTGCCAGTGCATGTATATATGATTAAGCTGTATCCATTATCATTTCATTATTGTTATTATAGTTAATTATTTGTTAATGGATAAACATTTAATAACAATTTAAAACAATCTAAGTTACTAAATTCCTACTTATTGATCACCAAAATCAACTACTTTTTTATTGCCAACTTTCATTGTCAACCTGTATCTTTCCAGTAACAAAACAGTCTTATCTCTCTTGCCAATTGTGGTGTCAGTCTTCTTTTTATCTCCTTTATAAAGTTTTTATAGACTTCTCTCTGCACTTTGTTGCTTGAAGGATGTCTCAGGTAATCTCATGGCCCTCCAGCTGCTACTAAAATTAGCTTGTCTTTGGTTGTCAAGCTTGCTTCTGAAAAAATTTCTTTTCTTAAGTTCATCATCATTACCATTTTTTTTTCTTCTGTATCTTGGAATCCGGGGTACAGCTCCAATTTGTCGAATTCCCTTTTCCATATTCCCTTCTTTCCACTTTCACCCACATTTGCTCCATTAATAAATTCATCTATTGTCTTGTCTTTATCTTCTATATCTTCATTGTCCCCTTTAATTTTGGGGGCTTCAACCCCTTCATCTTTTGTTTTGAGGAAGATTAATCTTTCCAACTTCTTCTCAATTCTCCCATATCCTTCCAATAGATTTTGAATTCCAGCCAAGATATTTTGAAATTTTAAGGTTTCCGCACCTAAATATTGATCCATATTTCTAAAAAAAAAGAAGAAAGAAAAAAAACCTAATAGCCACTGCCACTCTAGCCTTCCAGGCCTCTTTTATTTATTTATTTTTATTTTAGGTTGACTTGAACACAAGTTCTTTTATGCTCTTCAAAGGAGAAGGGTTCTGTTTCCCCCCCTTTCTTTCCCCTGCCAAAATAGTTCTCAAAGGCACCTGTGAAAACAATTCATGCCCTTGGCTCTTTATCAGTTTCTGTAAACAAGTTGCAAACCCTTCAGCTACAAAGTCAGTGAAATCAAAGAAGGAAAGAGAAGAGATACGTTGTTTCAAAAACTCCATCCTCTGACCTCTGAGTGGCAGTGTTGCTACTTTTCACTTTCTAATATTTATCTCTGACTTATAGGAAACAAAGTTCTTTAGGTTTCTTTTAATGAAATTTAATAACAAGTAATAGGAATAATTGTTAAAATAAAAAGGAAGGTTTTAATCCAGAAGTCAAAAAATAAAGCAGCAAAAAGCAGAAGAGCACTTCAATCCACAAAGTGTAGTTACAAAGAAAAAAAAGCTTTCCAAAGCAGTCCAATATGAGCTAGTTTCACCGCTCAATTCTTTTGCTTACAGATCTAATTTGGCTTTAAAGAAAACTTTCTTTGGGCAGTCTTTTGCAAAATAGAAAAAATACCTCACCAGAAGGACTCACTTTCTCTTTTCATGTCCTTCCTTCTGGAGCCATCCCAACTTCATCAGCCTGGGGGCTGCCTGTTTACCGCAGGCTTGAAGCACTTCCCTTGGGTCAATCAGGAACTTTGCAATGTCCCTGAGACCAGCAAGGCTTCGTCTTCCTGATCACCATCTCTGCAGGATGATTAAGGTCTCAATGGACCGTCCAGCAGCAAAAGTATCAATGGCAGTCTTGGAGTGTCGAGACCGCACATTGTGACATCGTGATGTTGGATCCTCCTCCAACAGAACATTTCTATGGATGTCAGATGCACCCCAGTTTTATCCCAAACATTCTCAAGCCATTCTATGAAAATTACAATGTCTAATTCAGAATCTACCCTGCCAGTTAAAATGTTGTTGTTCTCACTCCACCAATTCAGAGATATGTGCAGTGATGGGCTGTTGCACATATTGAACTACCGGTTGGACCAGTTCGGGCAGCCCACCCTGGTGCTATGCTATCCTATTTAGCCTTTTTTTCGATGCCGCACGCTTCGGTGCAAGCCCACCTGCCTGCCTATATGCTATAATGACATATATTTCCTTTTTAAGCCCAGCTGATAGGCGTGGCAGAGCACATTGCTGCGCCTCAGGTGTTTTACTCATCTGCAATAGAAGGTAAGTTATTTAGCTTTGTTTAAACCCACGGCACACACATGAAGTACCCATTTGATGCGTGCATGAGTAATGATAGCACATGCACTCAGCTAACCAGTTGTTAGACCAGTTGGAGCACACCATTGCACTAGGGGACATGAGACATGAAGCAGCATTCCAATGTTTGAGGGGCTGTCACACAGAAGAGGGAGTCAACCTACTTTCCAAAGTAGAAGGTAAGACAAGAAAAAAATGGATGGAAACTAGTCAAAGAGAAGCAACTTATATGTCAGGGTTCCAAATAGCATCCAAAAGTAAATCAGAGTCCAAGGCAAAGTTTTGCTCAAAGTTCCAATTTATTAAGAGAGCCATGTTGGCATACCTGGGAAAACCTGAATCTGAAAGCTTCCTGGTTTTTCCCATCTAGTTGAAAGATCAAGATCCCACACCCACAAGTCCATCACATGGTCCAATCTTCCACTGCTATGCTGCAGTCCCACCCCCCGCCCAATCCAGTTCCGGTCAGTTGCAGAGACAAAGGATGACCTTGGCTTTCTAGAAAGAATTTTGTTATGGCTACATATCATCTAACTCCATACAATCCCCCCTCCCATTTTCCCACAATAGAAAATGCATAGTAGAAATGTAGAAAGTGTGACAGGCCAAAGATCCCAAAGAAAAAATGGCTGTAGGCTTGACACTATAACTAAGGAGAAATTTTCTAACAGTGAGAACAATTAACCAGTGGAATGGCTTGCTTTCAGAGGTTGTGAGTGGAGGCTTTCAAGAAAACACTTGACAGCCACTTGTCAGAAATGGTGTAGGGTCTCCTGAGCAAGGGGTTGGACTAGAAGACCTCCAATGTCTCTTTCAACTGTTATTCTATTCTGTTCTGCTCTAGATTTGTTGCCCCAATAGGGCCATAAACATCATTTAAAGAAGGAAAAAAGAGAGGGGAAAAAAACCAAAAATTGAAATGAGATGAAGTTTCTCCCCTACCCTCCTATCCCCAATCTGAAACCATACTCTGATGATTGATGTTAAAAATAGCTCTTTATCTACCAGGGATTCCCCTGGGCTTTTGATTGAATATTTTGCATGACAAAAAACAACAAGGTTGAAAGAGGTAAACTGAAGAATCTGCAGAAAGACTCAAGATAAAGAGGGAGTTAATTAAGTTAATTATTAATGAGCATTCAATTTAACATAAAATAATGATCATCTTCCTGGGAATAGTTCCAGGTCTGTCCTTCTTCACCCGTGATTTACTGCATCAAGAGAAAAGCCCAGCAACTACAATTTTACTCGCTGTCCCCATGACTAGCCTTGTCTTGTCAAAAATCATGATTTATATAGGCTTATCCTTGCTATTCTGTACTGCAAAATTCCTAGGACCACAAATCAGGGCATTATGATGTCGGTGGCTCTTTCTCTTCCCACCAGAAGGGCTGGATTCTGGCAAGGACATCTAGTCAGAAAAAAACAAATAAACTATACAGTTACAAAAAATATATTTCCCAGAGAGGACTTTATACAAAATGGAATATAATAACAGAATTGGAAGGGACTTTGGAGGTCTTCTAGTCCAACCCCCTGCTTAGGCAGGAAACCCTACACCACTTCAGACAAATGGTTATCCAACATCTTCTTAAAAACTCCCAGTGTTGGAGGGTTCACAACTTCTGGAGGCAAGTTGTTCCCCTGATAGATTGTTCTAACTGTCAGGAAATTTCTCCTTAGTTCTAAGTTGCTTCTCTCCCTGATTAGTTTCCATTCGTTGCTTCTTGTCCTACCCTCAGGTGCTTTGGAGAATAGTTTGACTTCCTCTTCTTTGTGGCAGCCCCTGAGATATTGGAACACTGCTATCATGTCTCCCCTAGTCCTTCTTTTCATTAAACTAGACATACCCAGTTCCTGCAATCATTCTTTATATGTTTTAGCTTCCAGTCCCCTAATCATCTTTGTTGCTTTGTTGTGGAATTGAACAAATTTTGGTTTCATTGATTTCAACTGATTGAAATATGAAAAATGCAAAATAATCGGTCTTTCTCTATAGTTCATGTATGGAAACAAATATCACCACTTATTCCCCATACAAAAGGCTATTAGCTGGAACATCCACAAAACAAGGGAAAGATATCTCACTGGAACAAAGAGGTAATTTCTCCCTTATTGATATATTGGTTTATGTGATTGCAGCAGCTATCTTAGTTGTACATTCCAATAAATAGAGTAGAACATCTGTCCTTCCTCCCTCCCTCCCTCCTTCCCTCGCTCTCCCTCTTTCTTTCTTTCTTTCTTTCTTTCTTTCTTTCTTTCTTTCTTTCTTTCTTTCTTTCTTTCTTTCTTTGCCTGCCACGCTCAATCAACCCTTGCCAGGTTACAACTGGTAATTTTTAATAAGGCACCTACTCTATAATGAAAGAGGAAATTGTCAAAGGTTAAAATCACAAAATAATATCAAGACTATGACAAACACCCCAAAATAAAAAGAAATAAGTAACTAAATTAACTCATTTAGAAACCAAATTCCGTCTTCAACAATTCTAAAACATAACATGGGAGGGGCTATTCAAATTTCACAGAAAACAATTACAATTTACAAATTGTACACTATCATCTCTTTCAGAAATTTGATTAAGAATTATCTTTAAAAAAACTTTTATTGCTAAAAGTATTAAAAATAAATGGACATGGTGAAACCATCTTGGAGATCTCTTCAGAGTATAACACAGATATCTTGTGTATTCAATACCCGTTAGTACTTACTAATTGTATATACATACTTAACCTCTTCTACATGGTTACAATTACATAATATATTACCTACATTGCCTCTTATTTCAATCTATGTATCCTTATTCATTCCAAATTATCTTATTTTGTAGACATTCTAATGCTGTTCCTAGAAATATAAAAATACACAAATCATAGCAACTTAGGTTTAAATGATTGCCAGATTTTGTACCTTTTTTGAAGAGGTGCATTCCAAATGCTTCATTTGTTTTCTCTATCTCTGCCTTAAGGATCAAGGTTCAGATTAATTCTACTTCTTTCTACTTCCCTAACTATAAATTCAGTATTCACTACAAAATTATCTTCCAAATACTGTATGATGGATTACAACTCAGCAAATTCTAGGGATGCCATGCGCAACAAGCAAGACTTCTGGCCTGATCTGGTAAGATCAGTTACCTTCACTTTTATGAACAGCTTCATTCCATCATTAATAAAATGCTTGCCAATTTCAGCACTAGCCTTTCCCATCATTAATTTTTTCCATGCAATATGCATACCTATATTGAGGTGTACTTTTTTCTATCAGTGGTGTATTCCTACCGTTTCGGACCAGTTCAGCCAAACTGGTAATGGTTTGGTGGCCTGGGTCACTGGAACCAGCAGCGACCCAGGCCTGCCAAGCTCCCTAACTGGTTCTTCGGGTCATAGATGGTGCCATCTTTTTTTTTTTAGCTTCAGCTCATGCACAGAACAATTTTTATTGCGTGCCCACAAGTGAAATGACAGCGACTGTCGGAACCCATTATTAACAATAGTTAATAGCACTTAGACTTATATACTGCCTCACAGTGCAGTACATGTAAACCTCTCTAAGTGATTTATGGAGTAAATTTATGGATTTACAGAATATATATATATATATATATATATATATATATATATATATATATATATATATATATAATTATTATATATAATATAATTTATTTATCAGCACAAATACAACAAATGTAACAAAAAGGCAACAGTAAAAATATTGGGTTTCTGTCTGGATGGTCTCTTGTGACGAGCCGAAGGACAGAGAATGGAAGTAGTGATCTTCCTCCCATATTTGGGCATACCAGGGGTTGTAAATCTAAATAGATACCTTTCACCCTGGCTTGGCTGATAAGGAGTCGAGCTCTGTGGCTTAGTGGTTAACACATCTGCCTAAGATGCAATACAGCACTGGTTCGATTCCCAGTAAGGGTATGGCTAGCTGATGAGAGCTAAATAGCTTGAAATAGATCTATACTAGTCTCCCTTTATTTATTTATCAGCAGAAATACAACAAATGTAACAAAAAGGCAACAGTAAAAATATTGGGTTTCTGTCTCGATGGTCTCTTGTGACGAGCCGAAGGACAGAGAATGGAAGTAGTGATCTTCCTCCCATATTTGGACATACTGGGGGTTGTAAATATGTGTGTGTGTGTGTGTGTGTGTGTGTGTGTGTGTGTGTGAGAGAGAGAGAGAGAGAGAGAGAGAGAGAGATGGAGATGGAGCATAATTCCAACACCTAATAACACCTCAAGCAATTTCATACAGATCGCTTATTCTCTGGAGAAAAAATCTGTGGGGGATAAGACACCCCTAACACCCCTTAGGGTTTGTGTTCTGTTAAGATACCACCTGTTGTTTCTTAAATGGCTTCTACTGTACTGCCATAAAATGGCTTCTACTGTGCGGAGTTACTATGGTAACAGCTTCACAGTACTCCACAAGGGGGCTCCCTCTGGTAAGGGGGAAAATCCAACATTAGAAATTACGTTTGGTGTGGACATTTTCCCCCTATAAATAAATACCCGGGCAATGCTGGGTTATCAGCTAGTTTTATATCCCATATTTTTTGGAATATAAGACACACTGGAGTATAAGATGCACTGGAGTATAAGAAGCACCAAGGTTTTGAAGAGGCAAATTAAAAAAAGAAGTTGGTAGGTAGATAGAGGGATAGAGAGGTAGAGAAAGAGAGAGATATACAGTAGGTAGGGAGGGAGGGAAAGAGAGAGTAGTTAGGTAGGTAGGTAGAGGGATAGAAAGAGAAAGAGAGAGAGAGAGAGAGAGAGAATAGATAGGTTGGTAGGTAGAGGGATAGAGAGAGAAATAGAGAGAGAGAGAGAAATATAGTAGCTAGGTAGGGAGAGAAGGTAGGTAGGTAGAGGGATAGAGAGAAATTGAGAGAGAGAAAAAAAATACAGTAGATAGGTAGGGAGAGAGAGAGAGAGAGTACCTAAGACTTTGTTTCTGCTGGCACAGCACTTGATCAATGTAATTCTCATCAATCAGTTAGAACAGTGGTCCCCAACCCCCGGTCCGCGGACCGGTGCCGGGCCGCGGAGTACCTGGCACCGGGCCGCGCAGCGGCCGGGGGCCATGATCACTGCAGCTGGGCGCCGTGGCTCTCCTGCTGCGCCAGCCGCTCCTCTTCCAGCCACTCGCCCAGCGCGCAAAGCTCCCGGCAGCGGCGCCACAGCTCCTCGAGGCGCCGGCGGCTCTCCTGGTTCTGCGCGCGCAGCTTGCGCAGGTCCTGTTGGCCCAGGCGGCCCCCTTCCAGCTCCTGCAGCGCCCGCAACTCAGCCTCGTATCGCTCCAGGCTCTGCGCGCAGCTCCAGCTCAGCACCAGCGCGTAGTCGGAGGCCAGCTGCCGCTTCTCGGAGCGCCCGGCCCGGAGGACGCGCGGGGCAGACAGCAGCACGGCCGGCCGCTGCTTGCGCGCTTCCTGCAGCCCTTCGTGCTCGGCCAGGAGCTGCTCCAGCAGCGCCTCCAGAGCGGCGCAGTCGGCCCACAGCCCCTCCAGCTGCTGCTGCCGCCGGGCCAGCTCGGGCTCCAGGCGGCGGAGACGCAGCTCTCCAAGTTGCGCGCTCAGCCTCTCCAAGCTCTCCAACTCGTGGCGCAGCGCGTCCCGCTCCAGCTCGCCTTGAGGTGATCTAAAAAAAATAAGCTAGGTTGGATATGACTGGGATAAGATTTCCAGATGTTGACTTGGCTCAAGTCACCGGTTCCTTTTTCTTGCTGAATGAAAACTCCTGCATCATGGTTGTATGTAGGATGTATTTAGAAAAATTCAAGATGGGAACCATCTTGGTTTTTATGTGATGCAAATAAAAGAATAAATAGGCTTTTAATTTCATAGTCATGGCTATTACCTTGACATTTTCGATGTCACTCTGACACCCTTGTCCCAGATAATTTGGTGAATGGACAGAGAGGCTACCAGCTAGTAGTAGGCTGGCTTGAATGCACTTACTAAGAAAGGATTCACAGTGAATTCAATGAATAACATTTTTGGGTGATCATCAATCTGATGGGAGCTATATATCTATTGCAGCATTTACCTGCAAATTTAGAGGAAGTCCAGAAAGCGATTGCAATCTATTTGGCATATATTTACAATCTGATATATAAACAATCAATGTGTCGTCGCGAACAACGCCCCCTCACCCCTGCGCGCGCTCAGCGGGCCACGGTAAAATTATCACAGGCTGACTGGTCCGCGGCGATAAAAAGGTTGGGGACCACTGAGTTAGAACATTCCAAAAGGAAAAAAAAGTTGTTGCACTCTGCAAACCTCCCAAAACGGCCCATTTTTTGTGAAAACGGGCCCATTTTTTAAAAAAGGAATGAATAGCCTTGTGGGGGCTTGGAGAGTGCTCCGGGGGGGGGGGACAAAATAAAACAAAAAATGGCCCATTTTCTGTGAAAATGGGCACCATTTTTTGTCAAAAAAATTGCATGCATAGCCTTATGGCAGCTTTTAGAGTGCTCTTGGGGCGTGGGGGGGCAAAATGGTCCTTTTTTGCTCATTTCTGCCCTCGCCAGCCCCCAGGAGCTCTCTGAAAGCCTCCCTAAGGGTATGCACAGCCATTTTGGTGAAGGGGGCAGTGCTTCGGGAGGCAAAAAATACTGTATTCGATGTATAAGACGCTCCCAGATTTTCAGCCTCTTTTTTAAGGAAAAAAAGGTGTGTCTTATACTCCAACAATATGGTATATATTATTAAACACAACCGCTACTTCCTCAATATGAGCTGGGTTTTACATAACAGGTTCAAATGGGCACCAGTTTTACCTACCCTATGAATGCAGAAGAGAAGGTTGCAGGTGACATTCACAGCTACCATCTCTGGTGCAGCAGAATCAACTTGGGAGGGCGATGAGCATTCAAGGAAACAGAAATGCATTGCAGGTTTCTTTTCCTTCCTAACTAGGTCAACCTGCTTTACTCACCTTGCTTGAGGCACCTGAAGCCATGGGAATTGTCATTTCAAGATGTCTGACTTTTGTTCAAACATCAGGCACCTTGAAATGATAAGACCTCAGGCTAGTGGGATCTGAGAAGCTACTAGAGCAGGGTCGAGGTGGCAAAATTTCAAGGAGGGGAATTTCTAGTAACATTTTCTTCCCATTTCTATTTAAGTGAAATAGAGACATTCAGGCAGGCTGAGAGGAAAGAGAGATCCCCCCCCCCCGTTTGATGTATAACCTGAATCACATTCCAGGAGTATATATTTATATACCATATTTTTTGGAATATAAGACACACTGGAGTATAAGACGCACCAAGATTTTTAAAAGGTAAATTTTAAAGTTTTTGCACTCTGCAGACCTTCCAAATCATCTACACACCTCATTTTTTGTGAAAAACGGGGCATGAAGAAAGTTTGAGAGGTCTGTAAAGTGCTCCTGGGGGCTTGGGGGGGGGGACAAAAACAAGCAAAAGAACACCCATTTTTTAGCAAAATTGGGCCCATTTTTTGCTTTAAAAAGGGTCATGCATAGCTTTTAGGAGGCTTGTAGAGTGCTCCTAAAAGCTGGGGGAGGCAAAAATGAGCAAAAAAGTCCCATTTTCACTCATTTTTGCCTTCCCCAGCCCCCAGGAGAACTTTACAGGCCTCCCAAAGCCTATGCACGTCCATTTTTGTGAAGGGAGCAGGGTTTTAGGAGGCCAAAAATGATGTATTCAGTGTATAAGATTTTTACCCTCTTTTTTGGGGGGAAAAGGTGCTTCTTATACTCTGAAAAATAAGGTAATTATTAATTTAGACTTTTTTGATTGTTTCAAGAGCTCAAAGAGGCATATACCCTGTTTTCCCCAAAATAAGACCTCCCCATATAATAAGCCCAAGCACATGTGTCAGGCCTGCAGCCATCTTTTCTTTTGGATCTCAGGCCTGCCACAATTTCTATTATTCTACTATGCCTTTTCTATTGTGGGAAAATGGGATGGGGGGTTATATGGAGTTGGATGATATATAGCCATAACAAAATTCTTTCTAGAAAGCCAAGGTCATCCTTTGTCTCTGCACCTGGCCAAAAATGGATGGGTGGAACTGCCATCATAGCAGTGGAAGATTAGACTCTGTGATGGACTTGTGGATGTGGGGGCAAGATCTTGAACTTTCAACTGGGTGGGAAAACCGGGAAGCTTCCAGATTCGGGTTTTCCCAGATGTGCCAACATGGCTCTCTTAATAAATTGGAACTTTGAGGAATCATTGGCCTCAGACTCTGATTTACTTTTGGATGCTATTTGGAACCCTGACAACATAAGCTAAAATAAACCCTCCCCTAAAATAAACCCTCCCTGAAAATATTGCAACACTTTCTCCCATAATAGCAATCCTGTGCTCACACATTACATCGGGGCGGGTAGGCGGAGTCTCCCGCAGCTGCTGCTACCAGTTCACCTGAACCGGAGAGAACCAGCTGAATACCACCTCTGGCCTTATGAAGGGCTAAGAGGGTTGGATCCATTGGGATCTCTGAGGGGAGGATATTCCACACAACTGGATCTACTGCAGAAATGACCGGTCTTCTAGTCCTCGCCAGCGACCTCTTTGCTTGCTCAGTCTTCTAGATTGAGAGATATCCCCTTTGCTAAAACTATTAAGTGGGGCCTACTCCAAAGGTGGGTTCCTATTGGTTTGGACCAGTTCTCAGCCGGCCATGCTCCCAAACCAGTTCTGTTGGCACCACTGTAGGGGCCACCATCTTATTTTTTGCTTCTGCGCATGTGCAGAAACAATTTTTTTTTACTACTGTGCATGCATCAAGTGTGCATGCGCAAAGCGCGTCCATGAGTGAACCAGCAGTAACAGAAGCTGGAACTCACCCCTGGCCTACTTCAGTTGGCCAACACAAAATATTAGAGCTTTTTCTAGATACACCATTCCATTAGGACTTTCTTTCAGAAAGTAGTTTCAGTGAGTACAAATTAATTGCTCCCCAAGTCTTTTCTCTTAACATGTTTTAAAGTGATTTTATGTCTTATGGATTGCCTGCAAAACCCACATTGGACAAGT
This sequence comes from Thamnophis elegans, assembly GCF_009769535.1. NCBI lineage: Eukaryota > Metazoa > Chordata > Lepidosauria > Squamata > Natricidae > Thamnophis > Thamnophis elegans. The sequence goes on along the minus strand of NC_045555.1, from coordinate 20,239,998 downwards.
GCTTTTTCATTAAAAACCAAACAAAACATTTTTCTAAATTTATCTATGTGGTAGGAAGAGAAACTAAAAAAATGTTCATACATAACCGTCAAACTAAATCCACAAAACTAAAACAGAAATCTAATAAAAATGTAATGCATCATACAGTCTTACATAATCTCTCAGAGAGACAGAGACAGAGAAACAGAAAGAGAGAGAGACAGAGAGAGAGACAGAGAGACAGAGGCAGAGGCAGACATGCAACAAGACAGATACACACAAACAGAAACAGAGACACAGAGACACACAGAGAGAAATAAATGTTGGAAGAAAAGTTAGTTTAAAATGCTTGTTTCCAACAGTCCTTCTTAATTCTTGCCTGCTGATGTAAACTCTGTTGTAATTTGCTGGTGCATTAGTTTGAAGACTGAAGTGTGAACAAATTTTATCAAGGGTTTTTTAAAAATATATATCAGAAAATAGTGATGTATCTCTAGCATGCTGACTGTAAATAGAAAGATGATATACATCTGTACTTCCCATATAGGAGAAAAGTCATATTTTACACTGCAGACATTTGTCTCTTTGTGGTCATGAATCTCAAACATGATGATGTCCATGGCCACCTCATCCCTCTAGGATAAGATGGCATGATAAATTCCCAATGCTCACTAAGAAGAAATGTAACTGTAAGCAACAGCATGGGAAAAGCAAACTGGTCTGATGATTTATGCTAAAAAAAACTACAGTGCCAGCACTCTAATTCAGTCCTATGGAGAAAGAGAGAGAGAAAAACACTACATTTTTTCTACAAATTTTCATTGACTTTTTATAGCAGGAAATTCATTTTAGAAATGCTTCTCAAAGGGGAAGAGAGTGTTATTGAAATCCTCATGGGCAGAACTTATTACTGATATAGGAAAAAGGATATATGCCACTGCTGATTTTCGTTTTACAAGCATTTCTCCTGGGTTTAGCAATCTCCTTTGATTTCCCTAGCAATGAAATCAGTGGCTTTGATATTCCACTGATTAATAGAATAGAATTCTCTAATGGCCAAGTGTAATTGAACACACAAGGAATTTGTCTTTGGTGCATATGCTCTCAGTGCACAGTAAAGAAAAGATACATTTGCCACCAATCATAAGGTACAACACTTAATGATAGTCATAGCAGAGGTGGCATTCAGCAGGTTCTGACCAGTACTGGGGAACCGGTAGTGGAACTTTTGAGTAGTCCGGAGAACCGGTAAATACCACCTGTGACTGGCCCCACCCCCATCTATTCTCTGCCTCCAGAGTCCCAGCTGATCAGGAGGAAATGGGGATTGTACAGGTTCCTTCTGCTGGAGTGGGGTGGAAATAGAGATTTTACCATATCCTTCTCCTGCCATGGCCACCAAGCCACACCCACCGAACCGATAGTAAAAAAATAATGAATCCCACCACTGATTCATAGGGTACAAATAAGCAATCAAATCATATTAGGAAACAATCAATATAAATCGTAAGGATACAAGCAACAAAATTATAGTTACACAGTCATAAGTTCATAATTCACACACCCATAACTGTTCTCACTATTAGGAAATGTCTCCTTTGTTCTTGGCTGAAGCTTTTGTTTAATGATTTTCTACCTGTTATTTCTTGTCCTACCCTCAGGTGCTTTAGAGAATAAGTCGACTCCCTCTTCTGTGACAGCCTCTCAAGTACTGGAAGACTATCATTTTACCTCTAGTCATTGTCTTCATTGGATTTGTATCTAGTTCTCTCAATATAACTGAAGTTCCATCTGCTTTTTATGGCATCACAATGGAGTTTGTGATGCAAGCAAAGAGGAGGAGCTTCAGTCACATCATGGTTGGCACTATTGTCATAATTTTTGACCATACCCTGAAAGATTTCATGATGGACTTCCTTGCATGGGATTTCTTCTGACTGAGGAAATAAGGGTAGATTTTGAAAGACTTTGGCGCGACAGAAAGGTGTATAGATGCCAGCAAGAGCACCTTCTGCCATTTTCAACAATTATCAAAGTTCAAAAACACCAATGAGGGAAATGTGGAGAAAAATTCACAAGCTCTGTGAGCAGAAGTGGGTTCCTACCAATTCAGACCGCTTCGGCTGAGTAGGTAGTAACTTGGCCACCCACGCACCTAAACCGGTTCTATTGTCGGCGGCGCCATCTTGATTTTTGCTTCTGCATATGTGTAGAACAATCTCCATTGCAAAAATGTATTTTTCCCACATTTCTTACATTCTGCGCATGTGCAGACCTTTTAAGGGGTAAATGTGCCCGTGCGCGAGCGAGCGAAGCAAGCGTGCACCTGCAATATTTTTTTTGTGTGCTGAACCAGCAATAATGCCGGTAGCAACCCACTCTTGCCTGTGAGAATCAGATAGAAAAACAAAAGCCTTTTTCGTGAGATAAGAAAACTTTTGAGAAATTGCAAAGCATATTTTAGCACAGGTTAATGCATCCTGTGTCTGACCATATCCAACTGAGGGGAAGGGGTGGGAAGAAAGGGGAAAGGAAATCTGTTAGTTTTGACCTTTCCAAAAGCATATCTTAAATTAAACCTACAAGAAACGTAGGACTGAAGACTCTACAAATTATTCTTTGAAACTCTACGCTAACCAACTGTAACACATTCGTAGGTAAGTATTAAATGGTAGATACACTTGCAGTCTACGTGAAATGAGCAATGTCCTGTCATGTTATAGAAGAAAAATCATTGAACTGTAAGTGAAAAAATTTGTGCTGCCTATCTCTGGCCAGTCCTTTTTTCCAAACTGGCTGATAGATAGGAAAAAAAGGAAAGGTCTTTTGGCAGAGGTGACCACAGGGTGCAGTCAAATTAAACATGGTGGCGGAATGATGTGATTGAAGCTCAGGTGGAGCAAATCAAATCTTTTATTATTGCAATCCCAGACTAAACAAAAACCGCAATATGGAACACTCAGTCAAGACTGAGTTAGAAGCATAAGCAGTAATATATATGTACTATAAAACTATTGTATTATATAATATGACGCGGTGGTTCAGTGGCTAAGATGCTGAGCTTGTCAATCAGAAAAGTGGGCAGTTCAGCAGTTCAAATCCCTAGTGCCGCCTAACAGAATGAGCTCCTGTTATTTGTACCAGCTTCTGCCATCCTAGCAGTTCGAAAGCATGTAAAAAATGCAAGTAGAAAAACAGGAACCACCTTTAGTGGGAAGGTAACAGCGTTCTGTGTGCTTTCAGCGTTGAGTCCAATGTCCCTTCAATTGCTGTTCAGTATCTCCACACAGAGCCTCAGGTTCAGTGGTGAGATTCAAAAATTTTTATAACCGATTCTGTGGATGTGGCTTGGTGGCATGGTGTGGCTTGGTGGGCATTGGCAGGGGAAGGATACTGCAAAATCCCCATTCCCTCCCCACTCCTGGGGGAAGGATACTGCAAAATCCCCATTCCCTCCCCACTCCTGGGGGAAGGATACTGCAAAATCCCCATTCCCTCCCCACTCCTGGAGGAAGGATACTGCAAAATCCCCATTCCCTCCCCACTCCTGGGGGAAGGATACTGCAAAATCCCCATTCCCTCCCCACTCCTGGGGGAAGGATACTGCAAAATCCCCATTCCCTCCCCACTCCTGGGGGAAGGATACTGAAAAATCCCCATTCCCTCCCCACTCCTGGGGGAAGGATACTGAAAAATCCCCATTCCCTCCCCACTCCTGGGGGAGGGATACTGCAAAATCCCCATTCCCTCCCCACCACACCAACCTGATTTCCAGCTCCCTTCTCCTGTGCAGGACAACAAAAGAAGACCCAGCTGATCAGCTGGGGCTCAGGAGGCAGCGAATCGATGGGGGCAGGGCCAGACAGAGGTGGCATTTGCCACCGAACTACTCAAAATTGACACTACTGGTTTGCCAGAACCAGTCAGACCCACCTGAATACCACCTCAGCTCAGATTTGTTCATTATTATGTATAGGCACCTGAGACCACATATTGATTAAGCACTGTGGCTCAGCATCTATCACCTTGAATGCTTTAGAGCAGGATTTGACAACCTTGGCATCTTTAAGATATACGGACTTCAGTGCACATGTCTTAAAGTTGCCAAGATTGAAAAACTCTGCTTTAGAGCCAAGCTCTTTTCACCTCCTGATGCCAGTTTCCCAAGAATGCCTCTTAGGTCTTCTGGGTGATTCCACTTTCTTTTGTTCACTCTATTCAACTAAGTTGCTAAAAATTGTATGATTTTTAATAGCAAAGCCTTTATGAATATTGCATGGATGTTCATAGACCTTCAGGCCAGAAGGTCAAAGAGATCTTTATTTAAGACAGAATTGCCTGTCACTGAGATAAAACGTCTTGTTAATCTTGTAAGATTAAAAAAAAAGGCCTCATTTTAATTTTTAGGCATCTGTTTCAGTTTTATGCATCTATCAGTATTTCAGAGGCATGGCGTAAGAAAGAAGAGCTAAAAGAAGATCTTTGACAATATATCTTAACAGTTTGTGGAAAGTTAACCTCTATAAAAATAGCTACAAAAATGCAACCAAGAAGGGGTTATAATTATTCACTTACTTATATGTTGATAATACATAATATAAAGCTGACAGACACTATATTTTGTGAATATTTTGGCAGGGTCAAAAAGCACATATGCCCTTCTGAAGAATGTATTCAGGCAGAAAGGGAAAAAAGTAAATAAGGACAGATTGTTTAATGGTATTTTTTAATGTAACAATCATGCATTTTATTTTTAAACAGCATAAAATGTACAGTCAGTAAGATCTAATTTTTGGTTTATGAACACAACTGAACTCAACATTTCTGTTACTAAGGGAGAAAGTTATTAAGGGAGTTTCACCTTAATTTTATGACCTTTCTGTTCTGTCCTAGGCTTCCCAAGATCATGAAGCAGAGTCCTCATCCTGATAAAACCTCTTTTATTTAGGTTAAAGGGAATTCCTTTCCAGCAAAGTCCTGGCAAACAGTCTTTCAAGAGATTTCACAACTCAGACCTTTATCAGGCTTGGAGAGCTGCCAGGCTGATATCTTCCAAACGCCACGCTGTAGCAGCAACTACTTGGCAAGAAGTCAGGAACAGATCTTCACCCTAATGAAGTGAACTAATTGTCTCCTGCAAACTCCCCTCTCCTTTCGCTGCTCATTATTCCCTATGGGAGGGCAATTAACCATCCACCTGTGACTTTACTCTCAAATCAGTCTTTGTTCCTTAACTGTTCCCTTCTCCTGGCAGCTCTGGGCATTCGCACACTGGGAACGAGTTCCAGTTGTTCTTCTGCCCCACTGATATCTGACTCTGAAGGCAGCTGATAACTGTCGGACGGCCCTGACCTCATCTCTGCCTCCGACGCAGAGCCCTCATCAGAGCCTTATTCGGACTCCAGGACTGGCTTATGTTCCTCCCCAACCTCCTCACTGCCACCAACTCCACTGGCGGGCCACACCACTTTCTTGCCACAGTTGTTAAGTGAATCATTGCAGTTGTTAAGTTAGTAACATGCTTGTTAAGGGAATCTGGCTTCCTTGTTGACTTCACTTGTCAGAAGGTCACAAAAAATGATCTTATAACCCTGGGAAACAGCAACCATCATAAATATGAATCAGTTGCCAAACATCCCAATTTTGATCACATGACCATGGGGATGCTGCAAAAGTTGTAAGTGTGAAAACAGTCACTAAATGAATCATTGTAAGTTGAGGACTATCTGTAATGTGTATGCCAAATCAATTCACACTAATACAACATAGTATACACACTGCATTATTATTATTATTACTATTATTATTATTATTTATTGAGCGTATCATGAGAACATGACAGAAGAGAAGTAAACATATACTTGGATGTCTAATTCAGCTGTCCTGGTGATTGCCCCTGGCATTGCTTCATGCAGAACTTCTATGGCAGGGATGTCGAACTCAAGGCCTGCGGGCTGGATTCGGCCCATGGGGTGCTTAGATCTGGCCCATGGGGCCGCCCTGGAAATAGTGAAGGACTAGTCCCTGGTGCCTCTGCCAACGAAAACAGAGCCCGGGAGGACTGTGCATGGGCTGCAAGACATTGAGCTGGCCACGCCCAGCCTGGTTGTGCCCACTCGCTCCCCTGAGGTCAAACACAACTCTGATGCAGCCCTCAATGAAATTGAGTTTGATACCTAAAGGTGGAGCTCTTTCTTCACAATCAGGAGGTTGTGAGTTCGATCCTAGGTAGAGGCAGATGTTGGGTCTCCTGCTTGGGCGGGGGGTTGGACTAGATGACCTGAAAGGGCCCTTCCAACTCTGCTAATCTGTTACCCTTGTTTTATGGAACCAGAGAGCACACATTATAGGCAATCTGGCACAATATGTTTAATATATGATATGATATGATGTGGATTTGAGAGGATTGACTCAACTCAACCAAGTTTGGTCTACTTCAACAAATTATTGTTAACAAAACTCAAGCTCAGTATCAAATTACCACTTATTGTGGTTGAGTACTTGGATTTTAATTGGCATTTATTTCTATGTTTTAATTCGGTATTTTATGTATTCAGTTTATAAAAGATATTTAAAGTTGACAATTTTTTTTCATTTATTTATTAAATTTATTTTCCATCCATCTCATAGCAAAACAACTCTGGCAAGCTTATCACATTCGTGTTGTAAACTGTTGTCATGTAACTATTTATGTCATAAATATTTTTTACAAAATCTTCAAAAGAATGGTGAATGAATATGTAATGATCTTTTTTAAATAGAAGGTTGTGTAACGTAACCTCTCCAAGTGATGATACTGGCCTGTTATGATTAAATGCACTGAGATCACACTGCTGCATACATTTAACCACAACCAAATCCCACTGCAATCAACAGGATTTGTTTCTGAACAGATATGAGTAGCATCAAGAGTTGTAATTTATAGCTTCAAGGTTTTTTATCACAAATTGTCAAGAATCCACTCAACCTAGCCACAAACCCAAGGCACACACAAATATAAAAAGTGTCTTACCTTCCAGTTAAGCAATTTCCGAGTACAGACCACACATCCATTTCAGATTCTTCAAGGCTGGCAAGTGGCAGAATCTGCTGATGTCATCTCAAGACAGCCAGGAAACCTCTCCTGCATTTTCATAAAATAATTATATACCTATGCGAAAACAAATGTTTCTTTTTCAAGTGCTCTTAAACAGAGAGTTTAGCAATTGAAAAGCAGTACAGTAGGAAACATTATGAAGGGAGTGTGAATTAGATTAATCTTACCTATTTACAACTCTTACTTTCAGGCTCATAATTCTACCTCTTTAAGCATGGCCAAATTTTCTCAGGTAGTATGTTGGCGTGCACCAGTGGTGGGTTTCAAATTTTTTTAGAACCTCTTCTGTAGGTGTGGCCTGCTTTGTGGGAGTGGCTTGCCAGCCATGTGACAAGGTGAGGATGGCCAACTTGTAAAATGTGGTGAAACTCACTTAACAATGCTCTTGCTTAGCAACCAAAATATTGGCTCAGAAACTCTGGCATTTGAAGCACGCAAGTCTTAAAGCTGTCAGTTACAAGACCCTTGCACCCCTAACCATTTAGAAAAAAAACCCCAGGGATGTTCAAACCTCACAGCTTTAAGACTTGTGGACTTCAACTCCCAGAATTCCTCCTCCAGTCATGTTGGCTCAGGAACTCTGACACTGAAGTGTGCAAGTCTTAAAGCTAACAAGTTACAAAACCCTTGTACCCCTAACCCTTTAGAAAAAAAAAACCCCAGGGATGTTCAAACCTCACAGCTTTAAGACTTCTGGATTTCAACTCCCAGAATTCCTCCTCTCACTCTTCATCTTGATGATGTGCGGACAGGCGAGGGGAGGGAGCTGGAACTGGTTCTAAACGGCACTATAGATTTGTGGAACCTCTTCTATAGAAGAGGTTAGAACTGGCAGGAGCCCACCCCTGGTGTGCACATTCAGAGATGCGGTGGTTCAATGGCTAAGATGCTGAGCTTGTCAATCAGAAAAGTTGGCAGTTCGACGATTCGAATCCCTAGTGCCAGCTTCTACCAACCTAGCAGTTTGAAAGCATGTAAAAATGCAAGTAGAAAAATAAGAACCACATTTGGTGAGAACGTAATAGTGTTCCGTGCGCCTTTGGTGTTGAGTCATGCCGGCCACATTACCACGGAGATGTCTTCGGATAGCGCTGGCTCTTCAGCTTTGAAACAGAGATGAGCACCGCCCCCTAGCACATATGTGCAAGGGGAATCTTTCCTTTATGCTGGTATGCAGCACTTTGATTGATACACTCACCCAATTAGTTAATCCATTCATACAGTCATTGACTGTAATAAAGAATCTACTGAAGACTTTAGTACAGTTACCTAAGAAGAATTTTGAACAGGAAAAAAATTGAAAGGAAGTTGTTATGGGTTGATGTTAGATTGTTTTGAAAAGTAATGATAGCAATCATAGTGGATATTTCCTGACTTCTGGGTATGGAGGAAGGCATTAAGGAAGTAATGGTTTCCAATTTATGTAAAATATTGTACAATAAATGCAATTCAAAATAAAAAATGCCCCAAAGACAGTTCCCTTAATAACATCCAAATGAGTCTATTTGGCCAAGAAAAGCTAACTTTGCAAAATGTACCAAGCAATCAGTGACAACGATTACAATCCAGAAGCTTTAAGCATTTTTAACTTGCAGCATGAACATGAAGACAGAAGTGATATTAGGATAGAGGCAAAAACATTGGGAACAAGAGAATCTGCCTTACATTAACCAGATTCACATGCTATATCAAGATTGCTTTTATCATGATTTGTTAAGTAAGCCAAAATAAACTATCCATCGATCGCTTGGTTGTCTCTGAAATCATCAGGGAAAAGAAGCTGGTACACGTGCCAAGGGCTATATATCCTTTGGTGGCAACTTCTGGATGGGGCTTCTCTGTGGTGGGAGAGACAACACTTTTCTTGCCAACATTTAGAATAGAATAGAATGAATGAGCTGGAAGGGACCTTGGAGGTCTTCTAGTCCATCACCCTGCTCAAGCAGGAGAACCTACACCATTTTGAATAAATAAATGTCTAGACCCATGATGGTGAATCTATGGCACATATGCCACAGGTGGCATGCAGAGCTCTCTCTGCAGGCACGCAAGCTGTTGCCCCAGTTCAGCTCCACTGCACATGCGCCTCCCACCGGCCAGCTAATTTTTGGGACTCTGCCACTCATGCCCGGGGGGCAGGGTTCATGTGGGAAGCGCATGCACATGTGTGGGCATGGGGGAAATGTGGAGGGTGACGCCCTCATGCCCTGTTTTTGGTCCCAGGAGGCTGCAGGGAGACCTACTAGGCCCAAAATGGGGAATGGGGGGTCTTGTGCACATGCACTGGGGGCAAGGGAAGCATGGGGGAAAACACGCATGCAGAGGGCCAGGGCATGGAGGTGTCAAGTGCACATTGTGCACATTGCATTATGGGTGCGGCACACATGCATGTGTTTTTGGCATGCAATGACAAAAAGGTTAGCTATCACTGGTCTAGACTCTTCTTGAAAACATCCAGTGATGGAGCGCCCATGATTTCTGGTGGCAAGCTGTTCCACAGGTTAATTGTTCTCACTGTCAGAAAATTTCTCCTCAGTTCTAAGTTGCTTTTCACCTTGATTAGTTTTCAACCATTATTTCTCATCCTGCCTTCAGATGCTTTGGAGAAGAGCTTGATTCCTTCTTGTTTGTGGCAGCCCTTCAAATACTGGAATACTGCTATCATGTCTCCCCTAATTCGTCTTTTCTTTAGACTAGCCAAACCCAAATGCTGCAGCCATTCTTCAAATGTTTTAGTCTCCAGACCTTTGATCATCTTAGTTGCCCTTCTCTGAACTTTTTCCAAAGTCTCATATTAAGTGGGTTCTCAGGAAACCATGAAGTGTGTCCTCTTGTGTGGGTTTTGTGTTCCTGCTTCCTTATATAACCATCCAGAGTCTCCCAATTCAGGCAGTCAAGGAAACCACCAAATAAATCAAGGGCACAAAGGACAGGAATGGCAAACTGAACCGTCAAAATAGGTCCTGTTTGGGAGGCATCAACTCTGCTATCCTTTAAAGGTAAAGGTTCCCCTTGCACCTATGTGCTAGTCGTTCCTGACTCTAGGGGGCGGTGCTCATCTCCGTTTCAAAGCCATAGAGGCAGCGCTGTCCAAACATATCTCCGTGGTCATGTGGTCAGCATGACTAAACACTGAAGGTGCATGGAACGCTGTTACCTTCCCACCAAAGGTGGTTCCTATTTTTCTACTTGCATTTTTTATGCTTTAGAACTGCTAGGTTGGCAGAAGCTGGGACAAATAATGGGAGCTCACTCCGTTATGTGGCGCTAGGGATTCGAACCGCCAAACTGCCGACTTTTCTCATCGACAAGCTCAGCGTCTTAACCACTGAGCCACCGTGTCCCTCTGCTATCCTTTAGGCCAGGGCTAAAAGGCCTTCTCCTTGAACTTATCCTTGTTAGAAACCTAAAAAATGCTATCTTTGTTTTTCTTTTTCCCAGCCCTTTTTTTAATAAAGACATTTTAAAAAATGAATTTTAAATTAAGTTTAGTGGGTTGTTCATTAAATATTTTATTGCTCTTTTTATTGTGAATTTCTCAAGATGTGTCAACAAAGGAAACAGCATGTGAATATATTTAGCAAATAATAAGTAACTTGAGTCATAGAACATAAAAAGTACAGTTTTTTTTAAAAAAAAACCCTAGGTTTATGCAACAGAAAGTAAAAAAGATAGTCCAATAAGGTTGAAAATTATTGGCACAACACTTTGGTTTCAAAGAGGAATCTTTTAGTCATCTCTGGAGATGCTGAGAACAGAGCAGTAGCATCTGCTTCTGGATTCCAAATATCATCCAAAATTAAATAAGAGTCCGAGGCAAAGCATTCCTCAAAGTTCCAATTTATTAAGAGAGCCATGTTGGCACATCTGGGAAAACCCGTATCTGGAAGCTTCCCAGTTTTCCCCACCCAGTTGAAAGTTCAAGATCTCCCCCCTACAACATCCACAAGTCCATCACATGGTCCAATCTTCCACTGCCGTGCTGGCAGTTTCACCCATCCAGTTCTGGTCAGGTGCAGAGGTGCAAAGACAAAGGATGACTTTGGCTTTCTAGAAAGGATTTTGTTATGGCTACATAGCATCTAACTCTGTACAATCCCCCCTTCCATTTTCCCACAATAAAAAAATGCATAGTAGAATAATAGAAAGTGTGGCAGGCCAAAGACCCAAAAGAAAAGATGGCTGACAATCTGCTTCTAGGTTGTTGGTAGGAATGGTACATGGAAGTACAAGCACAAGAGCTGAACTTGGCTTCAAGAAATTGTTGTCTTACCTGGAGATGTCAGAGACCTGCATGAAAAATACATGGATGTTTTAAACTATGTGCACATCTTATAACTAATTTAATTTGCACTCATCTGTGTGTGTGTGTGTGTGTGTGTGTCTGTGTGTGTGTGTGTGTGTGTCCGTCCCAGCATAACTCTGGAATGCCTAGAGCAATTTCAATCAAACATGGTACATAAATAACTTACTCTCTGGAAACAGATGCTGTGGGGGTAAGACACCCTTAACACCCCTCGGGGAGGGGGATGTTCTGTTAAGATGCAGCCGGTTGTGCCTTAAAATGGCTTCTACTGCACAGCACAGTGGAGTTGCCATGGTAATGGCTTCACAATACTCCACAAGGGGGCTCCCTCTGGTAAGGGGGAAAATCCAACCTTAGAAATTACATTTGGTCCAGACATTTGTGAATGTCTAATACAGGATTGGGATAAACAAATTCCCAGCAATGCCAGGTTAACAGCATAAAATATAAAATGCAAACTTGTCCTACAGTTGTATATTTTTAAGTGCACAAACCTTATCTAAAATTTGTTTCGGATCAGACAAGTAGAGGTGGGGTTGCAACAGGAGACATGTAAAAGCAATGAAAAACAATAAGATTCTCTAGTACTAGCAGTTATTTACTGCCCTTGGAGAAATCAGTGAAGCCTCCGATTGCTTTGAGCTAAGTGAAGGAACAGAATATGTTATACTTTTCCATTTACCCCAAACCATGCTCTCAAGAAACATTGCTCAGGTGAACCCCCTACAAATCCATTGATTGTAGAGATCTTTAGTCATCTGGAAGGTGCAGGATCAATGGCCTTCCTTCTTGCTACCTACTGAGGATATTTCTGGAGCTGTTGCAGAAAGAAAATTGCTTGCCCTCTCTCAGCCTTAATTGGAGGTCTATTCCCAACTCTGCCAAAGTCTCCACACACAAGCCTTCTAGCAGTCTAAAGTCTGTTCGCATCAAATTTCATAATGCAGCATTCAGATCTCAGTGTACCATTTGTGGCAGAAATGGATGCTTCTGTGACATAGGGGCAGTGTTGCTGCAATTTATGGAGAATCCTCACTTTTTGCCCTGGTATTTATTCTCAGTTCAAGGGCTTATGACCTTTGCTAAGTCCAAATATGTGAACAAGCAATAGGAATTTTGCCCAGTTCGAGGCACTTTGCAAAGATTTTGATGTATAAAAGCAGAATAGCCAGGAGGTCTAGTAATACCCCTGCTATCCATTTTAGGATGCTGGAAGATGGACCATCTCCCATTGTCAAAGGTCTAAAGCACTGTTCAGATAGGGGTAGCTATGTTTTCTAAAAATGAATTATTTCTATCCTTCCCATAAAACTGGCTCTTGTCAACTCAGAAGATACTTCAACTAGGGGTGGTTCCGGCCATCATTACTACCTGTACTTCCATTTAAAACGATCTGTGCATGTGCACAACATTAAAAAAGCAAAAAGAAATTACATTATTTTAATGAAGATTGTTCTGCGTATGTGCAGAACAGAAAATCAAGATGATGCTGCCAATCATAGAACCGGTATGGTCACGTGTCTGCCGGAGTTATTACCTATTACCTATGTCGAACCGGACCAAATAGGTAGGAACCCACCTCTGATTTCAACTACTCAATTATGTCTTCTGGCTATATGGATTACAAGATCTCATAATTTCAGATAGCAGATTTTTATTTAGTGTATGGCAAATACATGGACTTATAGTAGTTCAAATGTTAATGTCCAGTCCACCCAGCCATTCAAGGACAGGGTAGTCTATGTTGAAAAAATCAGACATTGGGCCAGTGTAAGCTCTTGATGGGCATTCGGACACAATGTGATGGATATTTTCTCAAAAGGCACCACAGTCACACTGAGGGACAGAGACAAGACCCCAATTAAACAATGACTCCTGGCAGACATGATCTTGGGTACGGATCAGTGGTGGGATACGACCGGTACGCCCCGGTTCGTGCATACCGCTGCCTGCTGAGAACACCAGGTATCATTCCGGTATGGTGCTCTGGAGGGCCCACCTGCTTGCCCGCTCTGCTTACCTCTATTTGAGCCAACTGGGCATTTGTGCATGCACACAGGTCATACGGCACCTGTGCAATACTCCACTGAGCAGCTGGAACATCATGGGCTATGGGTACACATGCACGCACTGCGTGCATGCACGTGGTGGATGCCCGGCCCCGTTGCAGCGTACCGAGCCGGAACCCAGCACTGGTACGGATCCTGTTCAGAATCAACCAAAGCTGGTGACGGAGGTCAAAACCTGGCACCTTTTGTGTAGGGTCATCTATGTAACTGCCTGTATCTGGGCATTCAGTAGCCCATTTGGCTTTCCACAGTGTGTTGACGTCAAAGTTGTCAGGCAGCTGTGTTGAGTAAGTGCCAGAGAGGGCTTCCTGGATTTAAGCCTTCCAATTGATAGGTGAGGAAGATCAGTGTGTGCAGGAAGAAGTGGGTTTCTCATAATTTGTTGTGCACATTCACTAAGGCCTCCTGCCTTTGTAACTCAAGACGGGGAGCCAGCAACTAGGAGTAGATTTTATGCAAGATAGCAGATAATTATTTTCCATACAATGCTGGCAAAACCTATTTCAGTTGTTGGAGCTGATCTGTTGCTGAGCTGCATGCTGGGAGCCTGAATGCTATGACTGCCTAATGTTTCACGATAACCTATGAGCTGGTGTATATTTTTTGACCCAGTTTGACAGTAAATGAATTGATACACACACACACTGTTTATCTCCATCCCAAAGTACGTCGTGGAACATTTGTTACCAGATTTTTTCTATTGCTGAACTCACCGGCATATAATGCTCTGAGAAAAAAAAATGACACTTCTATACATGTTCCTATATCTTTGTCCCGAAACATTATCAGAGCTTCACAGCAGTTCTGCTGATACACAAAAGGAGTCTTGGTGAATGAATAACAACAACCTTTGGTTCTTGCTTCATCCGTTTCACACAATCGTCCTCTCAGCCGATCTAGGCCGGACCTGGTAGGAACAAAGGGAGCCAGGACATGCACTCAAACATGACAAAACTCTGTTTTAATCTCCGCAAACAGGCTGGAGCCTTAGAGCATGACAAGTGGGTGACAAGTTCCTTGTAAAGTCAGCGCTGGGAGTGTCCACCTCCAAGCACCTTTTCAAGTCTTTGGGCCCCACCTCAGTGGTGAAATGCAATTTTTTTACTACCGGTTCTGTGGGCGTGGCTTGGTGGGTGTAGCAGCGAAAGGATATTGAAAAATCTCCATTCCCACCCCACTCTGGGGCCAACCAGAGGTGGTATTTGCCAGTTCTCCCAACTACTCAAAATTTATGTTACCAGGTTCTCCAGAATCTGTCAGAACCTGCTGAATTTCACCCCTGCCCCATCCCCTGTTCGTCTGGCAGCTTACACCCCCCAGTAACCGCCATCCAGCATTGGACAGTGTATGTCTGGCCACTGATACCCCTCTGTCGACAAAGTCCTCCTCACCAACCCGGATGGCTCAGTGGGTGGCACATGGCTGCTGCTGTGGAGGCCACCGGGACTGATCAGCTGGGGGCCATGACCTTGCCATCCGCAATAGTCCAGCGGGTGGCACGCATCTGAGGAGAGCCACCAGAACCAGTCAGCTAGGCGGCACAGGTTCGATAGGGAATGTCGTGGTCATTCAATGTCATCAAAGGTGGGTCCACTGATGCCTTGCTCATCGCATCCCCCCCAGGTATGGTGAACCCTGTGCCAGGGCTCAACATGTCCAATACTAAAAAGCAATTGTTCAGTTACGGGGTACTTTATTAAACAGTATGGCCTTAAAACTTGTAGGTTCCTTTCATTATAAAAAATTCTCCCAATAAACATTATAGGTGAATGCAAAAATATCTCTTTCTCTCTCAAAAAATTACAGATGCCTAAATTTCTGGGTCTCCACCAGACTAGTGTCAGAAACATTGCTTTAAAAATGGAGATTTGGGACAAAACTGAACGTTCCCAAGGATGGTAGTCCTGTAAACTCACAACAAGAGCACAGAGTAATATTCAAGAAGACAAACAAACAAATCAGAAAGACATCTAGGAATCTGCAAACTTCTTTTTGAATACATTGTTATAATTGCTGGATTTTCCAAAGTTATCCCAATCTTATTTTATTAAGACGCAAAAGGGGGTGGGGGCGTAATTACTAATCTGCCATTTTGAAGCAAAAAACAAAAACAACCGGTAAATCATGTGAGAATACATAACATGCTTCTTATTATGCCAGACATTGTAGCATCCTTCAGGAATAAAATGTGACATAGCAACCCTTATTAATTTAATGGGAACTGACCTGCCATAATTCAGATGTGCTAAATTGAATATGAGAGGTGAACTTAATTTAATACAAGTATTTCTTCAGAAATGATGATTATGCCATTAAATTAAAGCCAATGTTAAGTAACAAAATTAACGGCTTCCATCCGGTTGGAATTTCACGGAGCAAGAGTTCAGAGCAGCGAGTTGCTGCATAACCAATCACTCAAAACTCAGGTTTATGTCAATGTAATGCTTCATTCATTGCTTATAAAATTAATTAATTTCCTTTGATAGAAATAGGTAAGTGAATGAAGACCATGGGGAAGGAAAAATTTGATCTTTGCAAATTCTTATATGAGTGGATCCAATCCATTTCCATCTATTAGAAATAATGTTATCCACTAAGTTTAATTTTCCATAATATGTTATGTCAAAGTACACTGCTCAATGAAAAAGGTGACATATTATTTGAAATGTGCAGTTGGACATAAAATCTATCTGAAGGGCAGGTCAGAAACTGAATAATGCTGAACCAGAATGAAATGAACGTATGCATGGATTTAACTGAAGGCTGCCTGAACTGGAAATAGATTGAATCATGGCATTAGAGATACTGTATATACTGTATATTACAATTATAGTTGTTAGCATAACTGCAGAGGTGGGCTCCTACCGGTTTGGACCAGTTTGGCCAAGTAAGTAGTAACTTGGCCAGACACGCACCCAAACCAGTTCTATCCCCAGCACCGCCATCTTGATTTTCTGTTCTGCGCATGCGCAGAACAATCTTCATTGCAAATATATGTATATTTTCCTTTTCTAAGGTGTTGTCCTTGTGCAGACCTTTTAAAGTGCAAATGTGCATGGACATTGAGCATAAAACCTTTTGTGTGCCGAACCAGCAGTAATGCCGGCAGCAACCCACCGCTGCATAACTGTATTTTGTGACTGCTAAAAAGCGAACTCCTGGGTGAAAGCAGAAGAGAAAGTTATGGAGACAAACAAGAAGAATTAAGGGTTAAGTATAAGAAGGCCAATATAATTTAGTAGGCACTGGTGAAACCTGGTGAAACTCAAGAGTGGAATGTGAAGATTTAAGGGTATGAGGGGGAGAGTTCATTCTTCAAACTTGTGGCTTAATTTCCTAATGTTTCATTAACAGCCTGGGTAATATCTTCAGTGAAATGCCCTAAATTCCGCTGAAGATGTTACCTAGCCTGGTAACGAAATGTTTGGAAACCAACCCACAAGCTCAGAGAAAGAACCCTCACCCTAATCCTATACCAGGGGTCAGCAACCCGTAGCTCTGGAGCTGCATGTGGCTCTTTTATTCCTCTGCTGCGGCTCCATGTTGCTCAAAATATGTGTCACAACAACCAATGTGAGACATCCACTGGCACACAATTTATTGAGCTTTTCGACCCCCGGTAGGCCAACCATGGATACATCCAAGAAAAGAAAGATTTCAGAAGAAAACAAAATGTTTACAAATATACAATAGCAGAGTTGGAAGGTACCTTGGAGGTCTTCTAGTCCAACCCCCTGCCTAGGCAGGAAACCCTATACCATTTCAGACAAATGGTTATCAAACATCATCTTAAAGACTTCCAGTGTTGGGGCATTCACAACTTCTGGAGGCAGGCTGTTCCACTGATTAATTGTTCTAACTGTCAGGAAATTTCTCCTCAGTTTTAAGTTGCTTCTCTCCTTGATTAGTTTCCACGCATTGCTTCTTGTTCTACCCTCAGGTGCTTTGGAGGATAGTTTGACTCCCTCTTCTTTGTGGCAACCCCTGAGATATTGGATCACTGGTATCATGTCTCCCCAAGTCCTTCTTTTCATCAAACTAGACATACACAGTTCCTGCAACCATTCTTCATATGTTTTAGCCTCCAGTCCCCATATCATCTTTGTTGCTCTTCTCTGCACTCTTTCTAGAGTCTCCACATTTTTTTTACATTGTGGAGACCAAAATTGAATGCAGTATTCCAAGTGTGGCCTTACCAAGGCATTATAAAGTGGTATTAACACTTCACTTGATCTTGATTCTACTCCTCTGTATATGCAGCCAAGAACCGTGTTAGCTTTTTTGGCAGCTGCTGCACACTGCTGGCTCATATTTAAGTGGTTGTCCACTAGGATTCCAAGATTTAATTCAACTATATATGCTAATTCTGTGGCCGCTCAGGAAATAGTCAGGCACGGGAAGGGTTTTGTGGCTTCTGGTGTTTTCTTTTCTGTGGGAAACGGGTCCAAATGGCTCTTTGAGTGTTTAAGATTGCTGACCCCTGTCTGACACCCAGGCTACAGATATTCACCACTATTTAAGGGTGTCACTAGATAGAAAAAGAGGAGCTATGTTACATATGAAGAAGTGAACACATCTATTGAGATTTAGTAATTTGAGCATGAAGGTCCAACTAAGAGTATTTTGGGTAAAAATGCTATGAAATGAAACGCTGGATAGTAATTAGGGTTTCTCATTTCTAACTTTGCTTCAATTTTCTTCTCAAGGGGGAGCTGTGTTCAAATGGATACAAGCAGAACAGTTGTCAAAAGGGGGGGCTGGCTTCACAGGGTAGATAAAAAGACAATTTTATTTATTTTATTTTATTTAGTTTGTCAAACATGTACAAGATAACAGGTATAAGTATAAACATGGACATGAACACAGGAAATAGGGATGAATAGTGCGCTTATGCACATCCCCTTCACGGACCTCTTAGGAATTTGGTGAATTATCTGGATGAATGTCAAGCATTTTAGAGTTTCTTTCTGTCATTTGAAAAATCATGGAGGACATGGGTAGTGGTGAAATTCATTTTTTTTTACTACCAGTTCTGTGGGCGCAGCTTGGTTGGCATGGCAGGAAAGGATACTGCAAAATCTCCATTCCCACTCCATTCTGGGGCCAGCCAGAGGTGCTATTTGCCCGTTCTCCAAACTCAAATTTTCCACTACCAATTCTCCAGAATCTATCAGAACCTGCTGAATTTCACCTCTGGTAGCACCAGAAGTCTAGAGAAAAAATTGGCAAAACGTGTATGAATTTTCAAAAAGTGGGGAGGAGAGGGAGAAGATGTGTATCATTACTGAGCAAAATTTTTGAAGAGTCTATTAAGAAGTCACTTGGAAAACATTTGGAAAACATGCATTGCTTGGTAGAGATTAGCATCAATCTATCAACAACTCGACAATCTGTGACCACTGAGTCATTGTTTCAGAGATATTTCCTTACCTCAGATTCACATCTCTATACATCCTTCCTGATGCTTGTTCTCATTGTTCCAAGTAACACTCCCAATGAATAAAAACTCAGAGGCTTGAGTTTCCTCAAAGTTCCACTTTATTAGAGATGTCATATTGACACACTTGGGAAAACCCAAATTGAAAGCTTCCAGGTTTTCCCCACCAAAATGAAAGTTCAAGTCCCTGCCCAATAACCACATGTCCATCACATGGCCCAAGCAAACACCGTCCCAATTGAAGGTGCCTCCCTGTCACGCCACTCCAGATGCAGGGCAAGACGGCCTTGACTCTCTGAGAACGGAATGTTATTTAGACTATATCTATCCCACTCCATACAATCCCGCCCTCCCCAGTTTCCAACAGCAATAAATGTGGCAGGCCTGAAGGCCCAATGCAAAAGATGGCTTCCAGGCTTGACACTTGCCATGACTCCCTTCTACCCCCCCACACACCCACCCGACCCAGAGGACATCTCTTACGCACACCCATACATCCTCATACATAATCCCTTGCACTCCCCACACTGCATGGACCCTTTTTTTCACCTCCATGCACCCTTGCACACCCTTCCTGATAGTGGCAATGCACATGAGTGTGGCCTTTGCATCCTTAACTCCCCTTCAGAATCCTGTCACAGTTCTTAGGCACACTCAATGTTAAAGAGATGATTTGTTGCTACTAGCCCTGACAACAAGGCAGCAAGAGATAGTGGAGAAAAGGGCAAAAAAAGGAATTGTAGCTAGATGAAGGTGAATTCTAAGTCATAGAGTAACAAGATCAAGCCAAAGATTTGTGATGCCAAGTCAAGGAAGAGATGAAGTCTTAGTCAATTAACAAGCCAGGGTCATGAATAACTGGTTTCCAGGTGAAACATGAAGACAGATGCTAAAGTTACATCTAGCAAGAAAGCTTGTTGTGAGGTTTAAATTCCCTCCCGACTAAATATATATACAGATATTGCCAATCTTTCCTTAAGCTTGGATGGTCAGTTCACTCTTTGCTGCTTGCTCACAAGTCACCTACTTAGTGGGGTGCAGAGGTCCCAGGAGGAATAGCTGGGGGAGGGGAAGGAAGGCAATTGAGTGCCTAAAGCATCCTGCACTGCAGCTGAATCTGACTCAAAGGGCATGACAGCAGTATGGGTTAGGATGGTGTTCTGGCCCAGCCTTTGCAGAAGCAGGAAATAGATTCTACTCAAAGAAAAATCCTTCTTTATTTACACATTGGGAATTAACTGCATTCAACAGAACGTCTGGGCAAGAGTCCTGCAAGGAATTAACTGAAACAATAGTCCTTATCAGCTCCTTATGACAAATGCAAGGTTGTGAGCTCCCAGCCGGAAGGCTGCAAATTAAGTCAGTTCAAACAGAGAAATAGACAAACCTCAGTTCTGGTAAGGCAGTCTTTGTCGTACATAACACGCAAGAAGCAAACTTTCCAGAAATGTGAATGGTTGTCTACGACACCCAAACCACTCCCCTTTCCTCCTATTTATTCCCCAGCCAGAGAGGGGCCAGTCAGCATCCATGTTTTGCTTCCCAAGCCAGCTCAGTGTTCTCCATTGTTCACCTCTCCTATCTGCTGTATGTATACATGCATCTGGAACAGACTCCAGCTGTTCCTCCTCCTCACTCATCTCTGACTCCAAAGGCAGCTGCCTCTCTGGCTGGGAAATGCCAGACAGCCCTGGCTCTACCTCTGTGTCTGATACTGAGCATTCATCAGAGCCTTCCCCAGGCTCCAGAACTCGCCCAAGTACTTCCCGAACCTCATCAACGTCCGAGTCTGCCATCAGCTTCACTGGCAGCTGGTGGGCCACAGCAGATTGATGCATAAAAGCCCTGTGAATTGGGGAAGACATGCAGGGATGTGACATGTGTTGTAAAGGATACACAGGAGTGCACAACAGCTGCTGCACAGGTTGTGGGCAGACAAGAGTGCATTTGTGAGCATGAGAGGTGCTGTGTAAGAATAAGGGGAACAGATGTGTCAGTGTATTGAGAGACCATGACTGGAAGAGACATGACAATAAGGTCAGTCAAGGAAGAGACATGGGACCTGAGTCAGAAAATGAGGGCTGTTTGGCAACTGAAACAGTATTTGCTGTGTGCACAACAAGGAGACAGCAAGGAGCCTGGGCGTGGCTTAATTCAACCATTCTGTACTGAAGCTGAGTCTGTGTTGAGCTCAAAAACTGATCTGCTGTTCTGAACTGAAACTGAAACTTGTCTCCTCTGGCTATGTTTGCTTGTCCTTTCTACCACATTGGAAGAACCAGCTTTGGTATTGTATATTTACTTTGTGTGTTATGTTATATGTAAACAAAAGTTAAAGAATCCTGCTGAATCAGTTACCTGTGTGTGCTTTCTGGATGTGATTGCTGCAACAAACTCTGAAAAGATGCTATCTAGAAAATAATCAGACATTAGAGGCAGTAGCCCCCAGTGGTTAATGGTCAGAGGGAAAAAACTTAGGAAGGGCCTGCTCTAATGGATCAGGCAATTAAAGGTCCATCGAAGTCCACAGGATAAGCAGGAGATATCATTTGGGTCAGGGGGCCATGCAGACATGTAGCAGAAGTTGGGAAAGAACACAGGTGTGTGTGGAGTGTGTATGAAGTGTTGCATAGGTCAGGAAGGGCACAGGGATGTGGTGCAAGTTAGAAAAGGTGGGCAGGGTGTGCAAAAGTGGCTGGTGCACCATGAATGAAGAGGGGCTGGGAAAATTGCACACTCAGGGAAGATTTACACAAACTATTTGTGAGCTTCCTTCCTGCTGTCTTCCTCGTCGCCAAAGCTTGCTGCCAAGCTTCCCACAACCAAATACTTTGCTTATGGCAAACTGGCATGGAGCATCAGAAATCACCATCACGTTTTACACTTCTTGTAAGCTTCCCCCATTGACTTCTGGGAAGCTTTCAGGGAGTTTTGAAAATGACAATGATGTAACCATGACAATTGTGGTGACACTTGTGGAAGCATCATCATCATCATCATGGCACTTTCATTGGTCACAACTTCCCCAAATTTTATTCCAACAAGAGTTATGGGTCCTGGCATTTTGTAAGTTAGCCTATTTGAGGTGCCTTGGTTTAAAAATATTGCCATATGACACATTGTTTCACCCAACAGAAGGTTATCAAGTATTAGGTATGAGAGCTTTAGTAATGTGTTAGATAACCGATGATCCCTGGCTCATTTTAGAGATATTTCCTTACCAGATTCAGTGTATGTATGTATGTATGTATGTATGTATGTATGTATGTATGTATGTATGTATGTGGATACCCATGCTTCATGATGAAACTATGTGATCAGGCTATGCAGGAGAAATTTGGTTCATAATCTGTTGACTCAATGGTGGTCGGTAATTGAAACACATAAGGGAATATCGCTCCCACCACCTTGAGTCTGGAAGCAGTTCCGTAGGTGAAAGGCATAAACATTTTGGTGAGGTACTGACATTTAGTATTATAAGGAGCCCCAGACCTCTCCTGAGTGAAAAAGTGGAATGTCTGCCAGTTTGAACTGAGGTAACAGAATGTGAGGCAACTGGCATTTGGAACATAGTTTTTTTCAGGTGGGGAAGGGGAGTAGAATGTCTAACTTCTTAGCATCAGAGCATGTTAATATAAGGCAACTGGCAGTTGGAACAGAGTTCTTTTCAGGTGGGGAGGGGGAGTAGAACTCCTTATCATCAGAGAGTGTTAATTACTGTATAAAAAATAAAAATGATTTGATGGTCATTTCAAAAATTCCTTTCTTAGTGAGCACCTAGAAGCCAAGAGGAACTAACATGCTAAATTTCAACTTTGTAGGCTTTACGGTTCTGGAGATTTTGTGATGAATGAGTGGTTTTGTCTTTTATATATACATAGATTCAGAAAGATATTTAGAGATGTATGCCTTGAAAGTAGACCATGGTGAACTGTATAGCACAATCAAATAGCAGTACAGGAAATGTTTCATTATGTCATAAAATGCTAAAAAAAACCTTTCATAAACTTTGCCAAATTTCAACTCCATGAGTTATGGGTCCCTGATTTGGGATGCATTTTGTAAATTAGTCCATTTCAGGTGCCTTGGTAACTTCAGAGTTCTGGGACGCTCAAGAATACCTGGATGCAATTTCCTTCCCGATTTCCTGAGCACCCCAACCTCCTCCAGTCCAAGGAAAGAATTCTTGAGGAGTGGATGCAATGTCTAACCTTCTGCCCTCCCAACTGGCAGTGATAATAAAATCCCTATAGACAAATGTCTATGCCTGTCTGACTCCAGAGAGACACATACACAGTTCGATGCATGCTACTTTACTGTAATTATTGCAGAGACTCTAAAAAATGTCACCCAACACCCATCATCTATTGATTTCTAGGCAAAGTGGATGAGTTGCAGGGTATATTGCTGCTGTCAAATACCAATCAAGAAATAACAGGGAGCGTTACCATCTATGTCAATCTGCAGTGGAAACACAACAACAGCTGATTAGAAGTCTCTTCTGGGCTTGTATGCAGGACTCCCAGAAGACCTTGAGGGAGCCTCAAAACAGCCATACTAAGCTTTCTAGTCTAAGCTACTTTGCGGCAACAAGGAGCAGATCCAGATGAACATTTTGTATGTGTATTAGTTAGTATGCATAAAAAGTCACAGTCTGATTTTGATATTCCATTCAGGGGGAACTGGCGCTGTAAAATGGAGGAGTTGCAAATACATTTATTTCTGATTACTTTGCATTATCCACCAGTAAGGAATGATAAATTAGTAGGTCCCTCAGCCTGGGTAGAAAAATAAAAATATATTGTTCAGGGCAGGGAGGTGCAGTCAGGGGAGGCAGGGCCTCACCACTGTCATCATGAAAAGAAAAAAAAATGTAAAAGGAAAAAGGCTGAGGTAGTTGCTGCCAGAGTCACAGTGGATGACTCTGCTTAGTAATTAATTGTGTAAAAAAGCCTTTAAAAAAGTGCCCTCTACAGAGAGTGGCAGGAGAACAAGGTGCCTCATTTAGTCTGACTTTATGATCACTCGAGCAGAGCTAAGCAATGGTTAAAAGCCGAAAAATTCCTTATGTAGATGAGGCACGTGGTTCTCTCGCCTCCTGTAGAGGGCATTTTTTAGAGGCTTTTTAGAGTTCTCTGGGATCAACTAGCTCAGCCTGACCTCAGCTCTTGCCTTTCTCCTTTTACATTTTTTTCTTTTCATGATGGCAGGCCAGAGCAGAGTTGAAATCCTCTCTGAAACAGCTGGAAAAGGTTCGTGTGGGGGGGGGAGGGGAGAGGAATTCAAAAAGTTTGATTGCATGCAGAGCCACATTGCCTTTTCAAACACACACACACACACACACACACACACACACACAGCTGGATAAAAAATATATAAGCCCAGCTTCACTGATTACAAGTTTGAAAAGGCAACGTGGCTCCACCTGCAATCAAAGGCTCGGATCGGAAGGCAGCAGGGGAAGTGGGGGTATGGCAGAGGAGCTGCTTTCAAGCCACTGGAAAATATATCCAATCCAACGTCTGTGTTTGTGTTTGTTTGAGAGAGAGTGAGTAAGTGAGAGAGGGATCCAACTTCTCTGTGTGCGTGTGTCAGTTTGAGAGAGGGGGGAGGGAGGGAGAGAGGAAGGTAGGAGAGGGAGGGAGAAGAAAAAGAATGAAGGAAAACTTATTTCGCAAGGGGGAAAATGCTGTTGCTTTAAATCGGAACCGAGCATGCCTCACTGTGGAATTCTGGGAGTTGAAGTCCACAAGTCTGAAAAAATTTGAAAGTGTCAGTGCCTTACCAGCTATAACCCTCACCGCACGTCACTGGTTATTGGGTGGGTTCCGGAAGTCACTACTGCCGGTTCGCTTGTGGGTGTGTCACGCGTATGTGCAGAAGCAAAAAAACAACAACAACAAGATGGGAGAACTGGTTCAGGTGTGTGGCAAGCCTGGGTTGCTGCCAGTTCCAGTGATCCAGGCTGCCAAATTACTACCGGTTCAGCTGAACTGGTCCAAACTGGTAGGAACCCACCACTGATATTGTTGCAATATTATTTTCCTTACCCATTTTTCTATAAGTCACCTTGCCTATTTTTAAGACTTGTGGACTTCAGTTTCCAAATTCCCCACCCAACATGACTTTAAGTTGCCATGGTAAGGAGTCCCCGCTGTAAGTAAATGATAATCCTCCTGCAATGCGTTTAGCACACATGCTTCTCCCCATGGAATGGAATGATTGCAAACAATGAAACGAGTGGCTATCTGAAGTGGAAACAGCCTCCTGATGGAGTGCACCAGAAATAATACCATGGTGTGTAACCTTGAGCGAAGGATAAGGGACCGCTGAATCAATGGATGGCATCAGTGGCAGACTGCCAAGAAAGGAACAATAATGTAAAGTGGACATGCTATGTAAACTCTCATCACCTACAAAAGCTTGTTCCTAGACACAGATAAGATCTCTGATAAATTGAGGTTGACAAGTGTTCTTTTCAACAAGGCTTTTGAAAATTAAACACGGATGGCCTGGCATTAAACTGGAGAAAGAGGTACCAACTGTTCTACTATGCTTACCAGTAGCGCCATTTTTTACTCAGTTGAGGAGTGCTTTTAAATTGTGTTTCATTCATTCATTGGCATTCTACAGTCTCAAAAGACTATAGTATCATGCTCTGGAAAGAGGTAAAGCTGGATTGTCCACTCCAGCATGAGGCATGGAGGATAGGCTGTTACCCAAGCAGCAGATCCCCCCCTCTCCACGTCGCTGAAATAGTCCAATGGAGTGACAGAACCAATATGATTGGTTCCAGCTGCATCACAGGAGTTACCAGAACATAGTTGTACCCAATCACAAACTGCTTTCAGGACTCCGGTTTCCGATTTAGCCTCGAGGTTGACTCCTGAAGCCTTTTCCAGTAGTGGATATAGCCACAAGGCAGTGGAGGTTTGTAATCAGAGTTTCCCTTCTCCTAGAAGATAGTTCTGCTGCTTTATTTGCCATTGGGGCATAGAGCCCTCTTCCACCTTCAAAACCGTCAACCATCTTCTCCTGTAACCCTGGAAAGGGATCCTTATGAGGTGCTACCAGCCAGGCCAGTTGGACTAAGGTTTTTTAAGGAGGTGTTACTCCTCCATCACTCACCCTTTGTTCTGGCTTGTGACAGGCAGAGCCTGGCTTCCCAAATGTTTGACCCAAGATGGCAGGTTTAAATTAAATTGTGTTTAATGTGTCAATAAAAGAGACTTTTATAACCGTGCCTTATTGTTTTTTATATCTAAGGCAGCTTTGTGCTATAGATCAGGGGTGTCAAACTCAATTTCATTGAGGGCTGCATCAGGGCTGTGGTTGACTTTAGGGGGCTGGGTGGAGTGTAGCCAACTGGTGGGTGTGGACAGCTTGATGTGACTCACCTGGTATGGCCGACTGGGTGGGCATGGCCAACTGGGTGGGCATGGCCAGGTTGACACCACTCCCCAAACTGCTGGCATGTTTCCTCTTCACAGTGAGTACACAGGGGCGAAGTGACGTGAGCCACCTCCTTACATTTTCCAGGACGGCCCCGTGGACTGGATCTAAGCACATTGCGGGCCAGATTCGACCCACGGGCTTGTTATAGATCTAGATATATCATCTATATGCTATAAATGATATATCTAGAATTAGTGCCATTACACTGTAGGGGTCTAAACTCAGTGAAATCTGCTGGGTTTCAGAAATACAGAAAATCAAACACTCTCATACACATGTATCATCATACACATAGATATATCACAAATCATATAGGTAGTCCTCAACTTACAATTTGAGTAATTGAGTTCAGAATTACAGTTGTAAGTTGTCACAGTCATATGTCAAGGGGCATCATGTGCCCGGATCATATTTTCTGATAGATATTTGTTAAGTGAATTCCATGGTCATTAAGCAAATCAATTTCCCCCAATAGGTATTTTTGTCAGAAACTGAAGATAAATGCCAGAAACTGGCAACACACACTACGAATTGTGGACATGTGGTCACAGGACACTGCAAGCAGCCATAAAGATGAGTTGGTTGACAATGTGATCACATGATTGCAGGGAGAGGAGTCTATCATAACTTTGAAAATTGGTCATCAGTAATTTTTGAGGGTTTGCCATAAGTTTGAATGGTCATTGGCAACCGGTTGTAAGTCAAGATTACCTATGTTCACTAAACATAGTCACAAACTTGCAGGATAGATGTTTTCCATAGCTTTCAGTACCAGGAAATGATGGAAATAGCCATCTTGCCTGCAATTATAACAAAGACTTTTAAAGAACACTAAATTCACAAGCCTCACTTTCTAATATCTTTATAAAATTGCTCATTAACTACTTCTAAGTTATTAGAGACCTTTGGAATAAATTCCGTGGATCTACAAAAGAAAGTGGCCAAGTTTTTAAAAATTAAAAAAGAAATATAAATGGCAAACCAAGAGTAACTTGGATAATTTTTTCCTATTGGACCAGGATTCAGCTAGTTCGCATCTATCCGGGAGAATTGGTTCTTAACTTTCTAAGAGGTTCAGAGGACCAGTTGTTGGAAGAAATCTTCTTTTGGTTTTTTTCCGCTTTACAGGGCTAATCCTGTAAGGAAGGCAGGAAGGAAACATTCTGGTGTTGTTTCTAGCTTAATCTTTATTGCCCTGCTTAAAGAAACTGCCTCTCCGGTTAACCCTTATTACATTGTAACAGCTAAGGCAAAGTGCCAATCGACCCGAGTAATGTTGAGTTGGCCATGCCCACACGGTCACATGACCACTAAGCCCCGCCTACCCACTTGGTCATTAGGACAGAGAATCGGTTGTTAAATTATTTGAATCCCACCACTGTATTGGACTTACAAAGCTTTAAATAACTTGCGTGATTGGACAAAGAAGGAATGAAAAGGAATCAAATCCTATGACAATATTTGACTGAACTAAAAGTTAAGAGTTAGACATAAAATAAAATAAAATAAAATAAAATACTGGTTATTTGATTAATGTTATATACCACATTGTTCACAAACTTCTCCTCCCTAAAAGTGAGTGAAAATTTAGGCGTGTCTTATAGAGTGAATATGGGCTCGTTTGTGGGCTCCTGAAGCCTCCATGCATCGCATTTTCACCCTCCCCAGCCTCCAGAAGCACACTGAAGGCCAAAAACAAATGTGTTTTGGGTGAAAACAGACCCAGTTTTGGTGAAAACGGACCATGCGGAGCACTGCAGAGTGCTTCTGGGGGCTGGGGAGGGCAAAAAATGCAAGGCACAGAGGCTAAAAACTATTTTTTTCTTGTTTTCCTCTTCTAAATTTAGGTATGTCTTATAGTCCGGTGCATCTTATAGTCCGAAAAATTTGATATTTATCAAATAACCAAAATGCTTATTTGATCAAGGTTAAAACAAGATCTGTTGTTACTTCTGACAACCCTTTATGGACTTTCTAGTTCAAGTACATTGAACTAGACCCATGCAGAAGAAGCAATCAGATTTGGCAGGATTTTCAAAGGAATATCACATTCTGTAGCTGCTGGAAATACATTGCCACTACAATGTATAAAAAACTGTTCTACCATTGGTATCGCTGAGGCCTAACTATACGCTAGGGCAGTGATGGCTAACCTTTTTGTCCTCAAGTGCCAAAAGTGTCTGTGCGCGCATGTCCACACCCATAATACAATGCATGCACGCTGCCTAACCTCCCTGCGCATGTGCGCACACCCCCATGCCCTGTTTTGGGCCTAGCAGGCTTCCCTGAAGCCTCCTGGGACCCAAAATGGGGTGCGGTGAATGCATCCCCATGCGCTCCCCCTCCTGTGCTTGTCTACGCAGTTACAAGAGTTATGCTGGCCTCGTATGCAGCTTTATTCCTCTCTAGCATTCATCTCCAATGTTCAGTGATGCATATCTAGGGAAAAGGGACAATGTATTTTCCCACACTAACTTGGGATCACTTAATAAATGATGTTTGGAAGATCTCAGCCAAGATTCTTTTTTTCCGGCACAGAGACAATAAATGCAAGTCAGAGCCACATCTATCCATCCTTGCAGTTTATTTTAGAAATAAAATCCATAATTTTCCAACAGTGATATAGGATTTCGCTGGGCAAACTCATGAAAAGCAAATAAGCGGGGGGGGGGGGAATTGTCTGGTTCAGATTTGCTATAGTGTTTGTTTTTCCTGTTTATTCTGAGCCTCTGCTTTGCATTATTCATCCAAGAGCACATTAATATTCTAATAAATAACTTGGACCTACTCTCACCCCCACACATTATGTATATGTCATCTCCTAAAAAATTCTTATTGCGCTAGCTCACGAGAACCTCACTCCCAAAGTTTTGTGTGCTTGGAAGTTGTTGTTTTAAATCTCCCCATGTCCTCACCCCACTTGCTTCAAAGTTTTTTCCCCATTATATAGTAAGCATGTGATTTTTTTCTTCTACTACTTTTTTTGTTACTTGCCTTCAGTTTGTGGCAAAATCATTTGCCCAATTTGTCTCTAAGAGTATGACACTAAAACTTCAAGTCACTCACAGTAGGTAAATGCTATTTAAACGTTAAGTAACAGTGTTGTGGTGGGGTGCAGAGAGTTCATTTAGGGCAGCGGCATCACGTGACGTATTGGGACTTCGCACCTTTGATAAATGGGCATGGGCGTGGCCAGTGTGTGACGCATCTGACCCACCTGCCTGGAGTTTGACAGCCCTGATTTAGGAGCATTCTCTTTAATGCCCCTGCTGTAGAGAGTGGCTTTGGCTGTGCTGGCATCCATGAAGTTTCCTTCCTTACAGAGTAGAAAGAGCCCAAAGTTGCTGTCTGTTGTTATCAGTTGATGATGTATTAATGGTTCATGCTGTGTCTGAGGTTGGGAGATAGAAGCTGATTCTCATCTGCTATTTAGCAGGGGTGGTCTGCTACAGGTTCACTCGGGTTCAGGAGAACCCATAGCTAACATTATGGCCGGTTCAAAGAACCTTCAAATCCCACCACTGGCTGGCCCTGCCCACCCCTCCCCTCCTTTCTCAGGACTCTCCACATGGCCCATTTTGAATGCGAGGTAAATGCAGGGCCAGCGCAGAGGCTCCGGGAGTGGGAAAAACAAGCCTCCCAGAAGTTCCAGAAGGCCAGAAACAGAGTCTAGGGGAAGCAGTTTTCGCCCTCCCAGAGGCTCAAGGAAAGCCTGCAGAGCAGAGATGGGTTTCAAATCCTGGCGCTACTGATTTGCTCGTGCTCATGCATTGAAGCGTCCAGGCGAGTGGGCAAAGCTTCTCGCCACCGCCACTACCAGTTCGGCTGATCCGGGCCAAACCAGGAGCAACCCACCTCTGCTCAGGAGCCTAGGGAAGGCGAAAACAGCCCTCCTACTGTGGTGCAGGAGGTCAACTAGGCCATGGCCATCATGGCCACACCCATCCAGCAATCAGGCAGAGAACCCGTTGCTGAAATTTTTGAAGCCCACCCCTGCATCTTAACCTAATTGGATTTGAAAATCCCAGTCTCATTACTGATGCTAGCCTGGAATCTTGTCTCTTGGTGGCATATTTAAACCAAGTAGGGGTGAAGAGGAGAGAGATAGACTTGAGACAATGATGCAGGCTACAGGGCAGGAACTTGTACATGGAGCTGCTAGCTGGTTACCATCTTGGTTCTTCCTTCAAGTACTTGAAGCTTTGCTTTTATTTAATGTTCTTCCTAACAAAATGGGCTTCATACGAATGGAGCTACAGGAAGATTTTACAAAAAGGAAGGAGCAATTTGCAGATCTAAAGAAGACAATATAATTGGCGTTTCCCATTTTCTGAGTTGCTGCTGTACAAACAGCTGAAACTTCTGAATTCTCTAAGATACTCTAAGATTCTGAATTATCTAAGCTGACGGAACATACAAAGATCCAGGTCTATAGAGCCTACATCCTGACCATACTCTTGTACTGCAGTGAGTCTTGGACCCTTTACGTACAGCAGGAGAGAAAATTGAACACCTTTCACATATGCTGTGTCCGACATATTCTTGGCATCACCTTGCATGACAAAGTTCCAAATAATGCAATCTTGGAACGTGCTGGAATTTCTAGCACGTATACATTATTGAAATAGTGACATCTATGCTGGCTTGGGCATGTCATGAGAATGGCTGATGGTTGGATTCTGAAAGATCTCCTGTATGGAGAATTAGTGCAGGGCAGTGACATGCCATTGGTGAGGCAAGAGCGCAGCAGGGGCGAGAAGCAACGTCCCCGCCGCTGTGTCCGACAGGTGTCTCACGTTTATGGCGGACATAAACGTGAGACGCCTGTCGGACACAGCGGCGGGAGTGTTGCTTCTCGCTGCTGCTGCGCTCTGCCGCCTCGCCCCCCCACCTCCTCCGTCCGCGCCACAGGACTGTCTGACTTCTACGGAGAAAGGCACATGGAAATCCACAATTGCAACCCGACACGTGGTACCGGCGGAGCAAGGACTCTAGGGAGCTTTTCCACCTTCCCTGACTGAGCTGGGGGAAAAAACCACGTGAAGAAATCGAAGATGTTTCTCCTCCGCTGCCAGAGCATTGCGCCCCACTGACCCGGGCGTGCTGACCGACCTCCCCTTTAGCTCCGTTTCCCCGCGCCCTCACCTTGCACGTCCAGACGTACCAGGCATGCAGGTCTCTGACTTAAGGGCCCGGGAGGGGGGATCGAGGAGAGGAATACCCGGACTGTGGTCCCCAAGACGCGGACCCATCCTCACGGATGGGGTCCTTCCCTGGGGCTTGGGTGCTCCGGGGTGTAATCCGGCTCGGCCGCCATTCAGCGAAACGTGTCCTGATTTGTGGCCGGGCGGCATGTTTGCCGCCCGGCCACAAACCAGGACATGTTTCGCTGAATGGTGGCCAAGCCAGCATGGCTTTAAAAAATAAATAAAATAAAATAAAATAAAATATATAAAATGAAAAATAAAAAATAATAAGCGGAGGGGGGGGATAGAAGCGGAGCTGAGCCTCTTGCCGCTGCGGGCCTGGCTTGCGGAGTGCCAAAAGGGGAGGGGGCCTCTTGGAACACCCCCACCCCCACCCCTCTTCGCCTTTCGCCTCCACGGCTCTTGCTCCAGCCTCGTCTGGGCTGTGGGCTCCTCATTTGAAGAAGTCAGCTTCTTTTTACCACTTTAAATATTCTTCAGGGATTCAGGGAACTATTTCTGTTTCAACTAGTGAACCAACCACATAATACATACATGTTGCAGTGAAGAGCGAGCCTCCTCCTTCTCCCCCACTCCTCTCTCCTCTGAAGCGCGCCCTCCGAAATAACCTGTCCAACGTAAGCGTGCTCAACTGCAACAACAAGGCATGATTCACTGCTCCCAGATCAGGAGGCGGGAGAATCAGTGCCTCCTTTGCATATGAAATTTTTTGCTTTTTAACTCTTTCTTAACTTTTAAAAGGCGAAAAATTCCTTATGCAAAGGAGGCCCCGAGTTCTCTCACCTCCTGCTTTGGTTAACACTAAGCAGATACCAAGCCACTGTGACTTGGAATCTGGTAGCAACTATCCTGGCTTTAATTATTTTTAAAAAATTCTTTAAAATTCTTTCCTTTCCCTCAGGAGACTGGTGAGGCCCCACCTCCCTTGCCTCTAGTGACTGCACGTCCCTGGTGCAGGGAAAGAGCCCCAGAGGGAGACCACAGCTGAGATATCTGCAAAAAGGGATCTAAAGGCCATGGGAATGGACATTAATAGCTGGGAAAACTTGACCTCTGATCGTTCAGCTTGGAGGCTAAAGATGCAGCATGGCCTTCTCCAATGCAAAGAGACACTTGTTCAGCAGGCTGAGGCAAAGAGGCAGTCCCGGAACCAGCGAAATCTGGGAGCTGGGTAGGGGACAGAATATATCTGCCCTCAGTGTGGAAGGGATTGCCACTCCGGAATTGGCCTTTTTAGCCACACCAGATGATCTCTTTCCAGAGCATGATACCATAGTTTTTTGAGACTGAAGGATGCCAATGACCCCCTCCCATTGTAAATTGGGAGAAAGACTGCCATCCAAAATGCAAGTAACAGACGCACTTTCTTAATCCCGATTTAGTGAATGAAATGTAAGCGCACTGCAAATACAGCTTTCAATAGAAGAAGTGCAGTGAACTTCAATTGGGCTATCAAAATTGCCTTCCCTGACCCCATACAGCAATAGGCATGTCCTTGAGAATCAATCCCCAGAATTATAGTCAGCATGACAAATGGCTAAAAATACTGGAACATGTAAGGCCCCTGTTTGAAGGTGGAGTTTTTGTTTCCTTCAGTGGAAGAAAAGAGCTTTCTGTATCTACAAAATTCTACTGCTTGGTGACAGGGTAAATGTGCTTTCTGTAGAAAGTCAGCACCCACCAGTGGTAGGATTCAAATTTTTTTACTACCAGTTCTGTGGACGTGGCTTGGTGGGCATGGCTTGGTGGGTGTGACTAGGTGGGCGTGGCAGGATACTGTAAAATCTCCATTCCCACCCCACTCCAGGGGAAAGTTATTGCAAAATCCCCATTCCCTCCCACCTCCAGGGGAAGGATACTGTAAAATCTCCATTCCTACCCCACTCCAGGGAAAAGATACTGTAAAATCTCCATTCCCTCCCCGTGCCAGGGGAAGGTTACTGTAAAATCTCCATTTCCTTCCCACTCCAGGGGAAAGTTACTGCAAAATCCCCATTCCCTCCCACCTCCAGGGGAAGGATACTGTAAAATCTCCATTCCTACCCCACTCCAGGGAAAAGATACTGTAAAATCTCCATTCCCTCCCCGCGCCAGGGGAAAGTTACTGCAAAATCCCCATTCCCTCCCCACTCCAGGGGAAGGATACTACAAAATCTCCATTCCTACCCCACTCCAGGAAAAGGATACTGTAAAATCTCCATTCCCTCCCCACTCCAGTGGAAGTATACTGCAAAATCTCCATTCCCACCCCACCCCAGGGAAAGGATACTGCAAAATCCACATTTCCTCCCGATCAACTGGGACTTGGGCAGCAGAGAATAGATGGGGGTGGGGCCAGTCAGAGGTGCTATTTACTCATTTTCTGAACTACTCAAAATTTCTGCTACCACTTCTCCAGAACTGGTCAGAATCTGATGAATACCATCTCTGGCACCCACCCATCCTAGAAAAAATGAAATATTTTGAGGAATATTTTTAAAAAGGCAGAATATTATATTTCCCCAAAGGGAGAGATGGAGAAACATGTTTTTTTAGAGGCAGAAAGCAACCTCCACTTTTCTTAATAGCCCACAGCAGATGTCAGCACTTAAGAGATAAAGAGCTAATTGAAAGAAGCCAATAGAGCCTAGATAGCTCTATTCAGAGACAAAGCAAATACAGCAGGCAGAAATTCATTCAATGCAGGATATTTTGAAACTCCCTACAGCAAAGTCTGAACAAAGGTAGGATTAGCCCTTAGACACAATAAGAATTGCTCAACACCCTTTCAGTTGCACCATCCCCAGCAAACCTCAACCAACCCTGGGAGCCTAGAAAAACACCTAGGATTTCCATTTCCCCTTTTGCCTATTGAGCCAGCAATGACCCTTTCATAACCCCTACAACAGCCAATAGAATATATATTCTTGCACAGGAACAGGAAGCTCAAATACAAAGAAAAGCCACCCACTCTCAACTCCATTTTGTTAGCTGCACCAGAACCACAAACCCTGGTGGTTTTGTTCATCAGTAAATGGATCCCCTTTCCAATCTAGCCTCCATTTTGTCTCTAGCCTCCATTTTATCTCCAGTGCCTTTCTGCTGGATTGGAACTGGACCTGGATATTCCTTCCAACATTGTACTAAATGATTGTATGGGTTGTGCTCTATAAAACAGAAGTGTTTGCACATTATTATTTGTCTTAGGTGGAGGAACTTAAACCCCACTGCCTGTGAATGTCTTCTGGCCTTCTCTGCAACTCAAATGCCAGGTGTATTTAATCTTTCTGCATTCAACACACTATTGATGTCTCTTGAACTGAAAGGACATTTATCTACCAGTGACTTGTTACAAAAGCCCAGAGTCTGCCAGCAGGGCAGCATCACAATACTAGCAGAAGAAGGTCTGCCTGAAGGAGATAATCATTTGCAAGAAGTATCATGGAGGTGAGTAATGATTTCTTGCAATCTGAGATCCGAGGTTTCCTTTTTTAGTTGCACAATTAATAGGTGTGTGTGTGTCTGTGTGTGTGTGTGTGTGTGTTGATAGATAGATAGATAAATAGATAGATAGATAGATAGATAGATAGATAGATAGATAGATAGATAGATAGATAGATAGATACAGATACAGATATACAGATACAGAAACATAGATACAGATACATAGATACAGATACAGATACAGATACAGATACATAGATATAGATATAGATATAGATATAGATATAGATATAGATATAGATATAGATATAGATATAGATATAGATATAGATATAGATATAGATATAGATATAGAT
Organism: Thamnophis elegans; assembly: GCF_009769535.1. NCBI lineage: Eukaryota > Metazoa > Chordata > Lepidosauria > Squamata > Natricidae > Thamnophis > Thamnophis elegans. The sequence goes on along the minus strand of NC_045555.1, from coordinate 20,204,670 downwards.
ATAGATATAGATATAGATATAGATATAGATATATAGATATAGATATAGATATAGATATAGATATAGATATAGATATAGATATAGATATAGATATAGATATAGATATATATAGATATATAATGATTTGATCCCACTGAGCCATTTTAAAGAAAATGGCAGAATATCTGGCTGGTTACGCTCCCTTGCTTTGAGGTTTATTCATTACAAGGAGCAAAGGATCAGTCATTCTAAGCCAGGGCAATTTTGTATGTATCCAATCACAATTTTCATTAATTATGAGCCATCGAGTCAGTGTCAACTCTTAGCAACCACAGAAAGACTTTATTTCAAAGGTGCAAATTCCGCACCAATAAGTCTGAAAATAATTCTTGAATGTTCCCAAATTTGAAGAGCCTCGTGTTACATGTCTTCAGAAATGTTTGGAAATTAACTTTCAGAGAGGTCATCTCTATGACAGGTCTGGTTGTGATGTTAATGTAAGGTTCCAGCAGTTTCCCCAAGCCACATAGGCGCAAGACCCCCACACATATTCCCCCCACATATGAACATGGCTCCCCCTGCACTCCCCCCACATATGTGCACCCCCCCATAGCCTGTTTTGGGCATAACAGGCCTCCCTGAAGCCTCCTGGGACCAAATATGGGGCTCAGGGGGGGTACACACACCTCTAAGACTCCCCTTACGCATGACCGCCACATCCCCACGCTTGCATGTGCTTCTCCCACATGTGCGGCAGAGACCCTAAAATCAGCCTGGTGGTGATATATATAAGTAAAGGTTCCCCTTGCACACCTGTGCTAGTTGTTCCAGACTCTAGGGGGTGGTGCTCATCTTCGTTTCAAAGCCAAAGAGGCAGCACTACCCAAAGACGTCTCCCTGGTCATGTGGCCAGCATGATTAAATGCCGAAGGTGCATGGAAACCTGTTACCTTCCCATCAAAGATGGTTCCTATTTTTTCTACTTGCATTTTTACATGCTTTCAAACTGCTAGGTTGGCAAAAGCTGGGACAAGTAATGGGAGCTCACTCCGTTACATGGTGCTAGTAATTCGAACCGCTGAAGTGTCTAGATAGATAGATAGATAGATAGATAGATAGATAGATAGATAGATAGATAGATAGATGGATGGATGGATGGATGGATGGATGGATGGATGGATGGATGGATGGATGGATGGATGGATGGATGGATGGATGGATGATAGGTAGGTAGGTAGGTAGGTAAGTAGGTAGGTAGGTAGGTAGACTTCAAAAGAGAAACCATAATCCCACAGGATGATAAAATATATCATGCATATTGACATACCTTCCCCAACCCCCAATTCTCAGATATATACATACTTTTAAAAAATATTTTCCAATAAATATATTTAAGGAATGTCATTCTTCGATTTATAAGTTCAACAATCCAAGAATCCTAAAAATAGTGGGATCACAGTAACTCACAACTCACAACTTATAACATTAAGTAATGAACGGGAACAACATTAATCAAAAAGTATTAAATCTAATTGAAAATAATAGGTGAGGAAGTGTAGAGGAAGAACAGGCAGAGCCAGAGGGAGGAGTTAAGTGAGTTATCAGTTTAGAGTCATTATGTTCTACAAATGGTCTAAGTCCAACCCCTCTTGAATTTCACTGCCCTTTGATATCAACATGAAATTGTTGACAGATGTTAGTTTGGGAAGTGGTATAATTAACAGGCTATCCCAGCCAGGCCACAGATGTTAGAGACACTTAATTGTGGTTTTTTTTTTTGGAAACAATGAGGAACTAGGAGGAACAAAAACAAGCTCAAACTGAATCTCAGCAAGGCAGACATACTTTTTGTAGGTTAATGGGCTGCCTTCATTGTGGTTTCAAGGATAGTTATGGATGGAGCTGCACTGTTTCTGAAAGAGCTGGTCCATGACTCCTAGATTCATCCTGGATTCATGGCTCCTGCTTAAGTATGTGGTAGAAAATGTGATCAAGGGAGTCTTTGATCCCAAAGATCTTGCTAGATTGGGAAGCCCTTATTAACAGTGACAATAATCATCATCAGACGATCAAACGACTGCCAAAGGGCTCTTTATGGGACTGCCTTTGAATGTATGTCAGAAAATACAAGAATATAAATGTAGTCACCAAACAGCTAACAGCAGTAAGTTTAGTGATAATGAAATGTCTGCAAGAAAACAACAAATCTCAGAGAGCACCAAGGACCCCATAGTCCTCCTCCTCCTCCTCCTCCTCCTCCTCCCCCCCCACTCCTCCTCTCCACACTCTGCAATCCCTTCTAGCACTGATGGTGTTACCTAGTTTGGGTTATGAAATGTCTGCAAGAAAACAACCAAGCTCAGAGAGCACCAAGGACCCCACAGTTGTGGGAGCTTCATCACTGGAGGCTTTCAAGAAGAGATTGGACTGCTATCAGTCAGAAATGGTATAGGGTCTCCTGTTTTGGCACTAGGTTGGACTAGATGACCTACAAGGGCCCTTGCAACTCTGTTAAATACAAAATCAATATTTTATTCACTACATAGGGCAATTTGTAGATGCTCCGAAGATCACATAAACCTTTCACTAAAATGTGTTTTTTTTTTCTGTCCCTGGATTTTTTTTTAAGCATTCAAAATGTCAGGGTTCCAAGTAACACCTCAACAAAAGAAGACTTCAAGACTTGAGATTCCTCAAAGTTCTATTTTATTAGAGATGTCATATTGGCACATCTGGGAAACTCCAAATCTGAAAGTTTCCAGGTTTTCCCCACCCAAAAAAAAGTTCAAGACCCTGCCTAGCACCCACATGTCCATCACACGGCCCAATCAGGCACCATCCAAAACTGGAGATGCCTCCAAGTGACACCATCACAGCTGCAGGGCAAGGTGTCCTTGACTCTCTGAGAAAGGAATGTTATTTTGACTATATATCTCCCATACTCCATATCATCCCCCTTCCCATTTTCCCTCAGTAGAAAATGTGGCAGGCCTGAAGGCCTACATGTAAAAATGGCTTCCAGGTCTGACACAAAAAACAGGAAAGTACATTGTTCAAATAATTATTAGAACTTCAGTTTGGAATCAAATTCATTAGTACAAATAATCAGTTATATTGATCAGCAAAAGCAGTAATTAACAGTTAGCAGTCAGATACAGAATCTTTTCAAATAAATGGAGGTACTAAACTTCTTACCAATATTATTTGGCTTTAATATTAGCAAAGAATAAGAGAAAAAATAGCAACAACAGTCTTAAAATAGAACATGATGGAATTGATCTGTTTTTGGATGATAAAGTTTCCTAGCCATCGAGAAAATTATTTCTCAACTGATGTTTGAATTAAAGAAATGTCATTTGGCTGAATGTTTAACTTCAGTAACTTGTCTGCTATATTAATTAACTGATAAAATAAATCACAGAAATGGCTTCAAAAAGTTGGACCCTATTAATCCAGGTGGCTTTAGATATCTAGAAGCAATTATTATAAAAGACTAGCATCAATGGCAACAATAGAATTAGGGAACTTTTTTTAAATAAAACTTTTAAGGTTAAAACAAAATTTTAGTCATGGCCACACCTCTCTGTGTGTCAATGGTAGGAATGGATGATGTTTGCAATCGAGGCCACCCTATATGGCTTCAAACAATTTCACTACCGGAGTAAGGCAGGGGTGGGCTTCAAAAATTTCAGTAATGGGTTCTCTGCCTGGTTGCTGGGTGGGTGTGGCCATGGTGGGTGTGGCCTAGTTGGCCTTCTGCACCATGGCGGGGGGGGGGGATTTCCCTTTCCCCAGGCTCTGAAGACTTTCCTCAAGCCTCTAGGAGGGCAAAAACTGCCTCCCTTGGGCTCTGGAGGCCCTCCGGAGATCGGAAATAGGCCCATTTTCAGCATTCTGGAAGTTCTGGGAAGTCCATTTCCCCCCCTCCCTGAGCCTCCACTTACCTCGCATCCAAAATGGGCCACGTGGAGACTCCTAGGAGGGGTGGGGTGGGAGGGGCAGGGTCGGGTGGGCGAGGCCAGCCAATGATGGGATTTGGAGGTTCTCTGAACTGGCCATAATGTTAGCTACGGGTTCTCCCAAACCCGGGTGAACCCATAGCAGCTCACCCCTGGACTGAGGCCATAATACTTCTTATGAATGCTAAGATAATGCATATAAAAACGGAGGTTTAGTCCTGAAGAAGGACCTGTTCAATCTTCCCTTTTATGCAATAGGAAATGGATTCCTTAGCATCTTTCAGAAAGTATCTTACATCCAAGAAGATAATTCAGCTCATAATTAGCTTCAATTACTGTGGTACTTGAGAAAAATAGAACTCATAGGTCAGTCGGAAGAGTAACTTACATACCTTGAAAAGCAGCCAACCCAGCTCTGAATCGAGGATAGAGGAAAAAATGTCATGGTGAAAAAAATGCTGCCTGCAGGCTTGAGTTTGGCATGTAAGACTCAGTTACATCAGACAGGATGACACAATATATCCAGTACCTTTCATTTGCTGACATAATCCAACCCTTTCCTGCATTTGAAATTGTTTTGTTTTTCTCCTCTTTCTGCTTTTGAGCTGTCATGGTGCAGTGGTTAGAATGCAGTTCTGCAGGCTAATTCTGGCGATTGCCAGCAGTTCGATTCTCACCAGCTCAAGGTTGACTCAGCCTTCCATCCTTCCAAGGTCAGTAAAATGAGGGCGCAGATTGTTGGCAGCCATATGCTATTTCTGTAAACCATTCAGAGAGGGCTGTAAAGCACTGTGAAGCGGTATATAAGACTAAGTGCTATTGCTGTTGCTTTGAGGCAATGTGACAAAATAAATTATGGGGAAGATGCAGAATAATGCAGTTGCTTTTTAGAATAAAAATAAGACAATCACATTACCTTTTATTCCATAATGTAAAGGGGGTTGTAAATAGGTTTCCTTAAAATTATGTTAGTTTATGTTTTTATAGAGTATTTTCTTGGGCTTCACAGAATGATTACTTATGGTTTATATTTCACAAAGTATTTGTAAGTTAGTAATCCTTGTTTGGAAATAAATACATATTTCAAAACCTATTATTCTGACCCCTGAAAAATCTTCTTGGGCTAGAACTTCCAGACCAATGCATCTATTCCCACTTCCCAAACCTCTCCCTTTGAAATTGAAACTGCAGTTTAAATGAAGTACTCTTTTTTACTCTACTTTGAGAATTTTGATACTCAACCATCACATGCAAAGAAACCACTCTTGTGCACTGTAGTATGCCATTTCTGGACACATCATGTAGACTTCAACTCCCAGCTATGCTGGCTGGAGTATTCTTGACATTGAAGTACACAATCTTAAAGTTAACAAAGTCAGGAAATCCTGCTCTAGAAGAAAGTCCAGAAACTTCCATTGGTACAACAAAATTATTGATTAGAACTGGACATATTGTGTGTGTGTGTGTGTGTGTGTGTGTGTGTGTGTGTGTGTGTGTGTGTGTATGTTGTCAAATCACCTGGTATGCCCAAATATGGAAGGGAGGATACTGCTTCCCTTTTGCTTTTCAGCTCCACCCTAGGAATCTTCCAGGCAGGAAACAATTTTTGTGTTGCATTTGTGCTGATAAATAAATAAAGGGAGACTAGTATAGATCTACTTCAAGCTATTTAGCGCTCGTCAGCTAGCCATAACCTTACTAGGATTTGAACCTGTGGTCTTTTTACATGTTAGACAGTTGTATTAGCCACTAAGCCACTAAGCTTTCCTCCCTTATCAGCTGAACCAAGGAAATGTTATGTCAAAGCATATTTGGGCATACCAGGTGCTTTGATATAACACATTTATTTCCTTGGCTCAGCTGATAAAGGAGGAGAACTTGTGACTTAGTGGCTAATACAACTGCCTAACATGTAAAAAGAGCACAGGTTCTAATCCCAGTTAAGGGTATGGCTAGCTGATGAGAGCTAAATCGCTAGTCTCCCTTTATTTATTATATCTCTTCACTGGTTCCCTGTTTATTTCTGATCACAATTCAGGTGATGGCATTAATCTAGGCTTTCATCATTTAGTACCATACCGCTTTCCTATATATTTCTACTACACTCTGGGATCAACTTTGATTGCTCCAAGTGCGGTCTTAGGTTGTGGTGCAGTGTGTAAACGTCTAGAAACAGGGCATTAAATGGTCTCTGGAACCTATTGAAGAGCCCACCTTATTCTCTTTTTTCTGCAGTACAAAACCGTTTTAATTTTCTCAAGCATTTTAAGCTGTTAAAAAATGTATTACTATGTGGTTTGGAGGTATTACTGTTGTGGACAGGAATGCTGTGCAGCAGTGGTGGGATTTAATTTTTTTTAATACCGGTTCTGTGGGCATAGCTTGGTGGGCGTGGTGGGGCTGGGTGGATATGGCTTGGTGGACATGGTAGGGGAAGGATACTGTAAAATCTCCATTCCCACCCCACTCCAGGGGAAGGTTACTGCAAAATACCCATTCCCTCCCGATCAGCTGGGACTCAGGAGGTAGAAAATAGATGGGGGGGGGTGGGCCAGTCAGAGGTGGTATTTACCAGTTCTCCGAACTACTCAAAATTTCTGCCACTGGTTCTCCAGAACTGGTGAGAACCTGCTGAATACCACCTCTCCTGTACAGGGAGTGGTGAGGACAGCAGAAAAGATTATTCAAAGTTCCCTTCCTTCTTTCCAGGACATAGTATATAAGCGCTGCTGGACCAGGATCCGCGGTATTGTCTGAGATGCTACACATCCTCTCCATGACAGATTTTCTTTGCTAACTTCTGGGAGGATGCTTTGTATTATCTGAAGCAGAACAACTAAATTATGTAATAGCTTTATACAGTATAGTATCAACCTTGTTAGCTCTCAATACTCTTTTTTCTGCTATGTATTTTAAATGGTCTGTGATTAATATATATTAATATATATAGGATGTGTGTGTGTATGTGTGTGAGATGGCACAAAGAGACACAAAAAGATATATGCTCAGCATTACAAGACAAGATAAAAAGACCTGCACATGGATTAGAGAACAAAAGTATACAATATCATCAAGAGAGTAAAAGAATTGAAATGGAAATCGGCTGGTAACATAGCAAGAAGAATGGATGGCAGCTGAACCAAGGGAGTCGTAGAACAATTGCACTTAATAAAAAGCATCCACAAAAGAGACCTAAAACAAGATGAATCAATGACATCAGTGAGTATTGTAGGCCCAATTGGCAAAAGAAAGCTCAGGGTCATATAGGATGGAAACAAGTGGAAGAGGCCTTCATCCTGCAGTGGATAGACAATCACTAAGATGATGATGAGGATGAGGATGATGAGGATGATGATGAGGATGATGATAGCAAATGTATATGTATGTGCATGTGCATGAGTCTATATATTTTATTTTGAGAGCGGGCATCAGAATTTCATTTCAGCCTGTTCACAGAAAAAAGTGACAATAAAACTAAGATTATGTCATCTATTCTTTGTTATCCTGTTTCCCTGGAAATAAGATCTCCCCAGATAATAAGCCCAAACAGGCGTTTGAGCGCATGTGCTAAAATAATCCCTCTCTCAAAAATAAGCCCTTCCTGAAAATATTGCAACACAGAAGCAGTCATGAGGTGACCACACTCTCTGCCTCCTGAACCTCAAAAATAATAAGACTTCTCCGAAAATAAGGCCAGGAGCTTATTTTGGGGATCCAATGAAAATAAGTCCCTGTCTTATTTTTGGGAAAACATGGTATGTAACATGAACTTCTATGCATGCACAGTGCATATACAGCAGTCTCAGCCAACACAAAAGGACATGGAGGTGGATTCCTGTACTTGAGCAAAACAAAGCTGATCTGCACTAGCTTAGTATACATAAACTAGTTGAAATGGATTTTCTCTAACCTTCAGTTGCCAAATGAAACTTCAGTATCAATTATTTTAATGAGATGGCCCCTTCTATAATCATCAGTGAAATGACTTGGAATGGCAGTCTCGCCTCTTTTAAAAGGAAAGATTTACTTCCTACAATATCGTTACAGAAATAAATTTGAGTAAAACTGAAAATAGCTATTGATATTAAGACTGTTTTATATATTTAAGCATATAAACCCAGTAGCAGGGCTTCCATTAGCCTTTTTCAAGAGATGTGAACTAGGATCATCAAAAAACGAAACTGCTCTTCTTCCTCAAGTACAGGATGCGAACTCTGAACTCTGCAAGATATAATTCTGATCTATGTTCTTCACAGATAATGTGTCACTAAGTCAAACTGTTTCCTTAAATCAAGAAGGTAGCAGAAGGACTTCCTGTAAGTTCATCATTAGCCATTTAACCTATCTTCTCAAATATATTTTCAACAGAGCCTATTCGTGGCTTCACATCCTGGGGTGTATTTTTTTCATTCCCTGATTTTCTCCATAAATTAATGTCTCTTAAACTCTCCATGACCTTCATCAAAGGGCTATTCCATTGAGAATATGGTCCATATCAATGCCTAGGCAAATTTGTCTTCCTGTTCTTGACAGGGAGTCATGATGCAAATCAGGGTACACGGAGGGCAGACATAATGGAAATGGAAATGCATCACTGAGCAAGAACAACTTTAAAACTTAATAGAAAAACTATTTATGATTCTGTTGCTATGTTCAAAGCAATAAAATTACCTGTATACAGCAGAGGTGGTATTCAGCCAGTTCTGACAGGTTCCAGAGAACCGTTAGCAGACATGTTGAGTAGTTCAGAGAACCGGCAAATAGGCACTGAAAAAAAATGACTTATGACCAGTTTTCACACTTACAGCCATTTTAGCATCCCCATGGTCATAGGATCAAAATTCAGATGCTTGGCAATTGACTCATATTTATGACAGTTGCAGTTCCTGGGGTCACATGATCGCCTTTTTGCGACCTTCTGACAAGCAAATTCAGTGGGGAAGCCAGATTCATTTAACAACAGTTTGACGGTTCCACCACAAAACCGCGGTAGACAAAACCGCGCTCGACGAAAGCGCGTACGTGACATCATCACAGCGCGACGAAAACATCACGCTGTGAGCGGTAAATTTAAAATTAAAGCGAAAACCTTACCCTAACCCCCCCAAACCTAACCCTAAACCTAACCCTAAACCTAACCCTTAACCTAACCCTTAACCTAACGCTAAACCTAACGCTAACCCTTAACCTAATGCCAAACCTAACCCTAAACCTAACCCTAAACCTAACCCTTACCTTTATGTGAATCGGCTTGCTTTAATTTTATTTTAATTTCAATTTAATTTATTATTATTATTTTTGTCGCGCTGCTGATGACGTCAGGTACGCGCTTTCATCGAGCGCGGTTTTGTCTACCGCGGTTTTGACGGGTCACGCAGTTTGACTAACAACTATGGCAAGAAAGTTCGTAACATGAGACAAACTCACTTAACAAATGTTTCACTTAGCAACAGAAATTTTGGGCTCAATTGTATTCATAATCAAGGATCACCTCTATTTAGATATTATAATCCACTTTTAAAAATATGTTGTCAGTATGGCATATAATACAATGTAATATTTAGCAATATTTTTAAGTTATAAAAATAGCCAGTACTTTAACAGAAAAATATAACACCTGCTAACTTCACAAACAGATCCATGTTGTTTTTTTGACAGCAGTGCAGAAGAGGTTGGCACTATTTTCTTCTAGGATATTTTTCAACTTTCAATCTGGAATTTCCCTATGCAACTACTAATCAACCTAACTATCTCCTTAGCTTCAAATTTATTTTATTTATTACTAGCCGATTACCCAGCGTTGCCTGGGTATTTATTTATAGGGGGGAAATGTCCAGACCAAATGTGATTTCTAATGTTGGATTCTCCCCCTTACCAGAGGGAGCCCCCTTGTAGAGTATCGTGAAGCCATTACCATGGCAACTCCACAACACTGTACAGTAGAAGCCATTTTAAGGCACAACAGGCTGTATCTTAACAGAACACCCCCCAAAAGGTGTTAGGAGTATCTTACCCGCACAGTATTTTTTTTCCAGAGAGTAAGTCATCTGTCTATTAAGTATAATGGCCTTAATCCTAGATAAAGCTAGCCAAGTGCAGCAACCTGCTCAGGTAGCTTTACAAAAGCTGAGGACTCAGCTTGAGTGAGAAGATAAAGAGAAGTAGACTCAAGCCTTCTTGCCTGGTGTTTACAGTTAGGGAGAAATGACCCAGGCTACTTAGATAGCAAGATATACATATTTATGAAACAAATAGCATCCAAAAGCAAATCAGAGTCCGAGGCAAAATATTGCTCAAAGTTCCAATTTATTAAGAGAACCATGTTGGCACATCTGGGAAGACCCGAATCTGAAAGCTTCCTGATTTTTCCCACCCAGTTGAAAGTTCAAGATCTTGCCCCCAGACCCACAAGTCTATCACATGGTCCAATCTTCCACTGCCACACTTGCAGTTCCACCCATCAAATACCGGCCAGGTGCAGAGACAAAGGATGACCTTGGCTTTCTAAAAAGAATGTTGTTATGGCTACATAGCACCTCAATCCTACAACCCTCCTCCCATTTTCCCACAATAGAAAATGCATAGCAGAATAATAGAAAGGGTGGCAGGCCAAAGATCCAAAAGAAAAGATGGCTGCAGGCCTGACAGATTTATTTGATGCACAGGGTCCACATTGATTGCCACCTGATTGCTATCCAGTTTGCTATCCAGCCCCTGTTTTTGGCCTAGCAGGCTTCAGGGAAGTCTGTTGGAAGCAAAAACAGACCCCCCACATCCTGTTTTTGATGCCCCCGACCCTCCGTTTTTGGCTTAGCAGGTTTAAGGGAAGTCTGCTGGGAGGAAAAACGGACCTCCCACACCCCTGTTTTTGGCTGTGCAGTGTGCAATCGTTGGAACTTTTTTTAAAAAAACTTTTTTTAGTATTTTTTATTACTGGTTCGGGCAAACCAGCCCAAACTGGTAGCATTTCACCCCTGAACCTAACGTTGCCTTCATAAACTCTTACCAGGAGAGTTTCCCTATCTCATGACAGCCACACCAGTCCTACAATGCCCTCTTATGACTGTTCAGAGAAATTAAAGCCAGCTTCTTCACTTCAAAAATCATGGTGGGGGACGGGGGACCTGAAAGAAATAAAACTCTGGATAATTCCACTGAAACATTTAAGAATGGATTGTCTTCCACTCACTGAACATAATAACTATTAAGAATCGATCGTAAAATACCTTTATTCCTATTAAGGGCAGAGAATTATTTCGGCCATCTACTATCGTAATCTCAATGTGGAAGTTTCCTCCCGTTCTTAGGGGCAAACCTGATTACTCTTCTGCTCCAAATTTGCATTTTTCATAAAGTTCTGGCACAGTTCACAAGTCAGAATGTACGCACGAAAATTCACCTATCAGAGAAAAGAAAAAGTGCTTTAGAAACTATTTAAAAAGTGCTCCTGAAAACTTGTTTTCTTTTTTTATTAAAGCTTTTTTTTTATTTTTTTTGTTACGTAATTAAAAATTATTTTACGAACAAAGTGATGTCCGGATTTTTCCTTTCCATCACATATGTATACCGATAATTCATTTTACATTATCTTCCCATTTCCAATTTGGCCATATCACTTTTCTTCTCATATTTTCCAATTTTTAATTTTTATTATATACATAAATAATATCATTTTTTTCTTCCCTTTAAAAATAAACCAAATTCATCATTCCATTTCCATCTATTTTCTACAAGTAACATGTGTCTTCAAATTCAGTTTTTTACATAGTAAGCATTTAACATAATTATTTTGCATACTTAAAAGTATTGATTTAGCTCACACACATCTTGATTAGATACATACTATTGCCATGTTTGAAATATTTCATTTCATTCACCTAATCTCCAGTTCCTAGATTTTCTTTTCTATTTTTCTTCTTTTTGTATGTCTTGTATCTTTTCTTCTGAATTTTTTCGATCACTCTGAAAACTTGTTTTCTGTTACGTATAAGTTGGGTTGACAAAATAAAAAATGAGGAAGTGATAAGCCGCCTGGGAAAGCCAAGGGAAATCATCAAAACCATAAAAAAGCGAAAGTTGGAATATTTCGGACATGTGATGTGACACCTAGAAAAAAACACGGGCATCCTTCACTTAATCCTCCAAGGAAAGATTGAAGGCAAACGAGGGCCAGGCAGAAGAACAACATTGTGGCTTCTAAGGGACTGGTTTGAACAAAACTCAACAGCACTTTTTCGTGTGGCTGTTGATAAGATCGCCAACATGATCATCAACATCCAATGACGGATATGGCACAAGAAGAAGACCTGAAAACGTCCTTTTTTGTGTTTTCTTCTAGAAGCAACTCAAAATATTATGAAGGCAAATAGGTGCATATTGGAAAACAAAACCCACACCCATCTCTTTTGCAGCCATTGATGCCTTACAAAATATACAGGGATGTCAAATTTGAGAGTGTTCAAAAACCAACCGCCGTAATCATATGATCCAAGCCCATCCCTGAGTGACCTGTGACACACAAAGGGGGACCGTTTTAGTAATGTGGTTTGTGGTCACTACCAAGACTTTTTTTTATCCCCCCCCCCCCATGGACATCCTGAAAGCATCAATTATAAGCAGGAAGCCATTTTGACTTGGAAACTTTGAGATGGTCTCAGCTTCAGTTAAAGCTGCTAAAGTAGGAAGTTTAAACCCACCCCTCTCCTAGAAAAATGAAATACTTTAGGAAATATTAAAAATGGCAGAATATTTCCCCTAAAAGGGAGGCAGAAACTCACTCCCACCCACAACTTTGTCAATGGGCCATTAAGGCCTGAGTCAGCTCATCTGCAACACAAAAGACATGGGCTCCCGGCAGTGGTGGGTTGCAGGTGGTACGCCCTGGTATGCACCTACTGGAGCCTGCCCGGAGCACTGGATACCATTCCAGTACAGTGCTCCGGAGGGCCTGCCTGCCCGCCTGAGCTCCTTATCGGTCTTTTAAGTCTTTGGTGCTTCTGTGCACGCGCACAGCACATATAGTGCCTATGCTCCGCTGAGCAGCTGGAGCGTCATGGAGGCTCAAGGAGGCACTAAGATGCATGTGCATGCTGCGCGCATGTGCATGCATGCTGTGTGCACCCATGTGAACGCTGCTGGGCCCATTCCAACTGTACCAGTTGAAACAGGGTCCGGAACCCATCACTGTCTCCAGGACATAATAGGACCCATCTAGCAACAGAAACTCACCACATGACACCTGTGAAGATTACATCATCCAGCAAGGCTCAACCAAGCCTGGGACTCAGGATAGCCTAGAGAGTTGCCCCTGCATGGCCTCATGGGAGTCTGACAACCAATCAGAATACAAGTTCAAATTCAAAAGCCCTGAGAGGATATAATATTCAGGTACTCTCAGCATCTCTCCCCCTTTTTTTCTTCACCCCAAATTTTGAACCATGTGGTCCTGTCCATCATCAATGAACCTTCTTTCCAAGCAACTTCCATGAATCCAGTATCTTTTTCCCCACTTGGAACTGAACCCAGATGGACATTTCTTCCAACAGAAGGCTAGCTCCAAGATTTCTCTGATTGTGAGAAAGAACCTCTTTGCATTCAGTTTTCGCCTTTATTAATCTTTTGCCTTCTCATTTAGGCAGGAATCTTGGGCAAATGTTGTTAGAAAAGTTAAATATTTCCAAAGGTTTCCTTGCCTCTGTTCCCTGTTCAGCAATTGATTTTTGACATTCAAATTTTATTCATAGAATGGGGCTTATGCTCTCCTTGGATGCACATCCCCCCCCCATTTATCCTTTTGTTTTCCTTTGAAAGAAATCAATAATGACAGACATTATGAAGCTGTTCTCCTCTCAGCGCATCAGGAAAGTCAAAATAAAGAGGGTGTAAACAATCCAAATTATCTGTGCAAGCCTTTCTCTGCATAAAAAATTCAAAGCCTGCATGGGAATCAGGAGAAGAAAAGCTAGGGTGGTATGTGTGTGGTGGCCTTTTAAATGCAAGATCCTTTATGTATTATTTAAATTATCTCAGTGGGATGGCTTTGTTCATTTGATGAAAGGGATGTCTTAAAAGATCTGAAGAAAAAGATGATTAGTAATTGACCAAAATCTTTCTTAGCTGCCTTACAAAATAAAAAACCAAACGCACAGGTACAGTATATGTGGTACTGTTGTGGCCCACCGGCGGCCAATGGAGCTGGCAGCAGAGTTGGACAGTGAGGAGGTTGGGGAGGAACATGGGCCTGTCCTGGGGGCTGAGGAAAGCTCAAATTAGGGCTCTGTGTTAGAGGCAGAGGGAGCTAAACAGCAGTGACTCAGAAGAACAACTGGAAGCCTGTTCCCAATATGTGCATGCGCAGAGCTGCCAGAAGACAAGAACAACTAAGAAAGCAGGGTTGACTTGGGAGTAAAGCCACACTTAGAGATGATTGGCCCCTCCCATGGGAAATGAAAAGGAGCGAACGGGGAATGGGCTTTTGCAAGAAACAATTCATTCATTCAGTTATTTCAAGAGTGGAAAGTTCTGTTTGTGACTATGAGATTCTGTACCAACTTTTGCATTGCCCTATGTTTGGAAACTAGTTATTTGGCAGCTCTACAAATGAGATAAGTTTCATGCGGATAAACATTTTGAAAATCTGTTTGCTAAAGCCTTGCTGACTGTGACTGAAAGAAATTCACAGTCGTGTAAATAAAAGGGGTTTTGCTGGGACCAAGACTCTGCTTCTTGCTTTTTAAGGAAGCCTGGGTCAGAACAGGTACCTTGCTCAATAGTAGTAACTGTGAGAGGGATCTTGGAGTCCTGGTGGACAACCATTTAAATATGAGCCAGGAGTGTGCAGCAGCTGCCAAAAAAGCCAACCCAGTTCTCGGCTGCATAAACAGATGGATAGAATAAAGATTATGTAAAGTGCTAATACCACTTTATAAGGCCTTGGTAAGGCCACACCTGGAATACTGTATCCAGTTTTGGTCGCCACGATGTAGAAAAGATGTGGAGATTCTGGAAAGAGTGCAGAGAAGAGCAACAAAGATGATTAGGGGACTGGAGGCTAAAACATATGAAGAACAGTCGCAGGAACTGGGTATGTCTAGTTTAATGAAAAGAAGGACTTGGGGAGACATGATACCAGTGATCCAATATCTCAGGGGTTGCCACAAAGAAGAGGGAGTCAAACTATTCTCCAAAGCACCTGAGGGTAGGACAAGAATCAATGGGTGGAAACTAGTCAAGGAGAAAAGCAACTTAGAACTAAGGAGACATTTCCTGACAGAACAATTAATTAGTGGAGCAAGTGATTAGTTTGATATAAACTAAATCCAGTTTGGTTTCCTTCTTTTTCTCAGCTCAGGTCTCTAATTGCTTTGACTTCATTTCTCTTACACATTTTTCATTCCTTTGTTTACCCTGAAAGGGGATAGTGTGAGGCATCTGCAGGTTTATGTATATCAAAATCCCCCTTCAGCTCTAATTGACTGAATTACTTTGTACTTTGACCTGAGGATGTGAACCCTGTTCAACCTGACAGACAGACATAACTGCTTTTGACAAATTACATCACACGCAGAGATGAGTGGCACATGAATTAACAACTGGTTTACCCAGCACTGAAAATGTGAGAGTGTGCCATCTGCTCATGTGTCTGGTGTTGCGTGCATGTGCTTTGCCTTGCATGTGCGCCTTGCATGCATGCATGTGGCATCAAAAACAAGGCTAAACAGGACAGCTTAGCCCCGGAGCAGGTGGGTGGGGGGCAGAGGTGGGCCAACCCGCAGGTTACAACTACCGGTTTGCCTGAACCGGTCCGAACTGGCAGCAGCTCACTTCACCATCAATCCAAGGCAAGCTGCACTTCATCCTGAACTCTCAAGTGGTTGCTGCTTCTCCAGATTGCAGGTGGGCAAATGTACAGGTAGAGGATGATGACCCAGGAAGTAGACTGATGCAGAACCTTGAGCAGGAAGGGGATACTTTTGCTTGCAATATCATGTCAGAAGGGGGGATAGCGGGATTTTGTTAACCTCTAATGGAGGTATCATTCACCCTGTGCACTAAACTATGGGTGGGAAACTATGGCAACTTCACAGCCTATGGACTTCAACTCCCAGATTTCCTGAAACAGCATGGCTGTCTCAAGAATTCTGGGAATTGAAGTCCACAGGTCATAAAGCCACAGTTGCCCACCCCTGCTCTAAACTCTACTCACACCCTGTCTTCTAAATGCTACTCAAACAGAATCACACATTTGTCATCCAGTAACGTTAAATGTTCACCCTCCATGTCTGGAATTTACGGTTAAGAAATGCTTTAAAATATATCTCTTGTTGGTGTGACTTTAGGTTGATCATGCCTGGGAGCTTACTAAATACAATGGTGTTATAGCCTTCAACAAGGGGAAATAGCAGCATAATTTGAAAAGTTGAAAGCAATGACTTCCAGCCACTTCCCTTCTTTTTATGAGCAATCATGGCAGAGAGCTCAGGAGGGAGGCAGAAGGTGGAGAAGTAGCCATCATAAATATTGGCACCTTACCTATTGCCAAAACAGAGTAAAAAATATGGAACGGTGTACTGCCTGTTGCCAGATGCACTAACAGAGTGTAGCTAGAAAGTAAATAGGAAATCATAAATCAGGTATAGCTACTTACAGTTGTGCTTGTTCATAAAAGCTAAGCTTCATCTTTTATCTAGGTTTCAAGGGATGAAGTAAGAGCAGCATCCAAAAGTTCAAACAGCAGTAAGTAGTCCAAGCAGAATAGTCAAGGTCCAAGGGGGATCATCCATCATCAGCTTTTGAATTGCCTCGTAGTGTTTTTAACAGCATCTTGTTATCTAAAAGGTTAAGAGATGTCTGATGTTGCTGAAGCGATTTTCTCAAAAGAAAACTTGCAGTTTCCACAACATGCCGTCTCCAACAGAAGCAATTAACTTTGAAGTAATTTTCTCTAGTATGGAGGGTTAAAGGGTTTACTGGATTAATGGTTCTGCTTGACTGATCACTTACACGTAAAATATGAGAAGGATTCAGCTTGCTGGGAATCTAAATTACTTTTCAACAATGAATGCATTTCAATTCATTCAAAATAATAATAATAAAAAACCACGTTCATAATTATATTCTTCTGGATGTCTTCCCCCTTCAAGGAAAAACTCAATAACCCTTGTCTAATGCATCAGGAGGTAGGACCACACAGTAACAGTCAGTTTTAGAACATAGAACATAGACTCATTGGAACAGACTCCAATGGTCCAGCCCACTGATCAAGGGAGAAGTTCTTATACTATTCCCGTCAAATGGTTATCCAGTCTATTCTTGAAAACCTCCAGTGACGGAGCACCCACAACTCCAGAATGCAAGCTACACCATTGATTAAGTGTTCTCACTCAGTGGTGAGATTCCAAATCTTTTCCTACTGGTTCTATGAGAGCATGCTTTGTACAGGTGTCTGCCTAATGCACGCTTTGCACGTGCACACAGCACTCAAAGACCGCCCTTGATGTCAGCACTGGTGAGCTGAGCTGTTTTTTTTTAGCTCAGGTAAGGTGCGGCAATCAGCTGAGCTAAAAAACAAGGGAATACAGGACAGGGAACAGTGGGGGCGGGAGGGCATGGCCAGCGAGAGGTGGTATTTGCCGGTTCTCCAAACTACTCAAAATTTCCACTACCAATACACAAGGATCAGCTGAGCTAAAAAAACAATGGAATAGAGGACAGGGAACGGCGGGGGTGGAAGGATGGGGCCATCCAGAGGTGATATTTGCCGGTTCTCTGAACTACTCAAAATTTCTGCTACTGGTACACCAGAACCGGTCCGAACCGCCTGAATAACACCTCTGTTCTCACTGTGAAGAAATTTCTCCTTAGTTCCAGATTGGCTCTCTCTTTAAAAGACTTCCACCCATCACTTCTTGTCCTGCTCTAAGTATTTTGGAGAATAAGTCAATCCCCTCTTCTCTCTGACAGCCTCTCAAGTGTTAGAAGACAGCTATCACATCCCACCTAGATCTTCTCTTTCAGAAAGCCTGAATTTATCCGGGGGCACAGCAAATGCAGCAAACCATGACACTTTGATACCAGGAAGCAGAATTTATATGCCAGGCCAGTAACATGAAACCAGTCCTTTTGTAGAACAATGTCCACAGAGAGGTCAAGCCAGGAGCTTTCTATTACATATTCAAACTCAGGTTATGTCTCATATGTCACAACCAATTACGAAGACCCCTCTCATAAATCTATGTACTGTAACTGAATAAAGTAAGCAATGCAATGGAGGGAGCTCCTTTTGGGAAGGATGAAACACTAGGAATGAATGCCCAAATTATATATTCCCAACACAATCACTAAGGTGTGAAGGTCATCCCAGCTGCTCAGTCAAAGCAAGCATGCAATTATATCCAGTAGCAGCAAGTCCATCCTGTTTTACTACTCAGGACACAAGACGACAATAGCAACAGCAATAGCACTTAGACTTATATACTGTTTTACAGTGCTTTTACAGCCCTCTCTAAGCAGTTTACAGAGTCGCCATATGGCCCCCAACAATCTGGGTCCTCATTTTATCCACCTCGGAAGGATGGAAAGTTGTCTACCTTGTCTACCTTGAGCCTGGTGAGAATCGAACCATCAAACTGCAGCCAGCAATCAGCAGAAGTAGCTTGCAGTATTGCACTCTTAACTACTGTGCCATTGCAGCTCATACTCACTTTGGCGAGCCTTAGGCTTAAAGACTTTGTGTCAGGTCAGAGTCTAACTTCTAAAGACAGATTTTGGCACCAAAACAACAACAACAACAACAACAACAACTGTTAAAATACAGGCCAGAAGAACATCATTCATAGATAAACGTTAGGCATAAGGATAAGGAAAAGACTAGAAGGAAGGTAACTATACAAGGCTCATTCTGAGTACTTATCCTGGAACCCAAATTCATACACCAGTCTCCTTAATCACAGCACACAGAAATTTGTGCATTGGGAAGAATCCCCCCCCCCATGTTTTTTGGTGAAAGAAAGGGAGGAGGAGAGTATTAGGGATTTATTTTCCCTCACAACATTGCTCCTGAGATAATTTTTAAAAAAAGGAAAGTCTGCAGCAATTGCCTTTCAAGGTTACTTAACCTCAAAGAGAGGGAATTGTTCTTGGTCTGAGATTTGGTCCACATCCCAATGCAGTGGTGGGTTCCGGATCCCGGTGCAACCTGTACGGTGCAAAGGGGGCCGGCATTCACCACATGAATGTGTGCAGCATGTGCGCACACACACACAGCATGCGCATGCATCCTTACCTCCTGCAATGCTTCCATGATGCCTCTGTCACACTCCAGATGCTCGGTGGAGTGTCGCGCAGGTGCCGTACACTCCGTGCACATGGGTGGAAGCACCAAAGAGCTCAAATACAGGTAAGGATGGTGTGTGGGCAGGTGGGCCCTCCAGAGTACCATACCAGAACGATACCTGGTGCTCTCAGCAGGCACCGGTACGCATGTACCAGGGCATACCGCCTGCAACCGACCACTGCCCCAATACTTACCATACTGCATTTAAATGAAATTGATCTGGAAATCAGTTGGGAGCATGTTTTGACTTAATAGCGTTGGAAGAAATATCCATCTGATTCCGTCCCAAGTGGGGAGAAAGACACTGGAAACATGGAGGCTGCTTGGAAACATGGTTTAATGAAGCAGAACCATCAAGCACATGGTCCTAGTGCAGCTGAACACATGGAGTGGAGAGAGATTTATACCCTCTCTTGAACCTTGCCCTTGAGCTTCCTGTTCCTGTGCAAGAAACATATTCTATTGTAATTACACTTCCCTGGGGCTATGCAGGGGTCATAGCTGATTTTGTAGGTTATCTGAGTCAAGCTTGGTTGAAGCTTGGGCTGATGCTATGAAGGGCTTTGTTGTGCAGTTCCTATTGTGACTGAATGGCTTTGCCCTGAAAGATAATTCCATCATCCTGGAGCTGAAGAGACTTCTCAGGAAACAACAACTGAATGAAAAACTGCTGTTGACCTTCTACCGCTGCACCATAGAGAGCATTTTAACTTACTGCATCTGTGTATGATTTGCCAATTGCACAGTGGCAGATAGGAGAGCACTCCAGAGGGTCAACATCATTGCCCAGAGGATCATTATTTGCCCTCTCCCCTCTTTGGAAGAGCTTTATAGCTCCGGCTGCCTTAAGAAAGTTCAAAACATTCTCAAAGATCCATCTCATCCTGGGAACTTTTTTTTTAAACTATTACCATCTGGCAGACGGTACAGGATAATAAAAACAAGGACAAGTAGGCTGAAAAACAGCTTCTATCCCAGGGCAATAACCAAACTGAATTCTATGGTATCGTGCAATATCGGCTTTTCAATTTCAATTATATAGAATGTAAAGGATGTATGTTTGTGTTTTTATTTTTATGATTGTAATGTACACTGAAGGCAGCATTTAATTTCGTGGTACCATGTGCAATGACAATAAAGTTAACTAAACTAACTAAACTGAAGGTTTTTTTATTTTGTGGATAGGTATTTTATTTTATTTTTGATAGAAAAGTGGAGGCTGCTTTCCAAGAGCATGTTTCTCCTTTTGGGAAATCTAATATTCTGCCTTTTTAATATTTGAGAAATATTGAAACTACTTCATTTTTCTGGGAGGGGGTGAGTGCTAACTTTCTACAATAGGAATGCAGAAGTTTGCATTGCTAGAGGTGCTTGTTACACCAGGTTAGAATCATAATAGGCCTCTGACAGTTCCAGAATAGGAACAAAACCGTGGAGACATTTAACTGCTTGTCAGTCTAAAATATAAAGGATTTTGTGATAATACCACACAGGAAGTGGTAGTATCACTAATGAAATCGTATGGATTACTTAGAGTCAAACAAGCTGCAACTTTAAGAAAAATCCACGTCTTTGCTATTTTCTGAAACTTGGGAAAAACTTCATACAAGAGGAAGCAGCAAGCATACAGGCCAATGATGGCAAACCTTTTTTGGCTGCCATGCCAAAAGCGGGGGGAGCACAGGGAGGTTGTGCACCAGCATGCCACACCCATAACACTATGCACCCATCCCCCCCAGCACACATGCATGCGCACGATCAGCAACCCCTCCCCCGCTTTTACTGCAGTTTTTTCGCCTTCCCCAGGCTCCAGAGGCTTTCTAGGATCCTAAGGAGGGTGAAAATAGTCTCCCCCCCCCAGACACCCTCCAGAGGCCTCAGAAGCTTCTCTGAAGCCTCCGGAGGGCAAAAACCGTACCTACAGGGAACCCAGAAGTTTGGGAATGGTGACCTCCGGTTTGTCCGTAGGGCCGATTTTCGACCTCCAGAGCCTTTAGTTGGAGAATTCACAACTTCTGGAGGCAAGTTGGTCCACTGATTAATTGTTCTAACTATCAGGACGTTTCTCCTTAGTTCTAAGTTGCTTCTCTCCTTGATTAGTTTGCTTCTTGTCCTGCCCTCAGGTGCTCTGGAGGATAGTTTGACTCCCTCTTCTTTGTGGCAGCCCCTGAGATATTGGAACACTGCTATCATGTCTCCCCCTAGTCCTTCTTTTCATTAAACTAGACATACCCAGTTCCTGCAACCGTTCTTCATATGTTTTAGCTTCCAGTCCCCTAATCATCTTTGTTGCTTTTCTCTGCATTCTTTCTAGAGTCTCCACATCTTTTCTACATTGTGGCGGCCAAAACTGAATGCTGTATGGTGTTACCAAGGCATTATAAAGTGGTATTAACACTTCACGTGATCTTGATTCTATCCCTCTGTTTATGTAGCCTAGAACCGTGTTGGCTTTTTTGGCAGCTGCTGCACGCTGCTGGCTCATATTTAAATGGTTGTCCACTAGGACTCCAAGATCCCTCTCACAGTTACTACTATTGAGCAAGGTACCACCTATACTGTACCTGTGCATTTTGTTTTTCTTGCCTAACTGTAGAGCCTTAATTTTTCTCCATTGAATTTCATTTTGTTAGATAGCGCCCAATGTTCAAGTCTGTCAAGATCCTTCTGTATTTTAAGCCTATCTTCTGGCATATTGGCTGTTCCTGCCATCTTTACCTCTACCTGTATTTAGATAAATATAATTTTTACTGAGAAGTTTTGCGATTTTTTAAAAAGAAATTATAGAAACATAAAAAGTGTGGTCGTGGGAGAGAAGTGCTATGAATAAAAGACAAAAAGAAAACAAGGTTAATTGAAGAAGTCACTTTGATCATCTTTGCAGAAGTTAAAGACCTGATCATTAAGAGACCCATCTATAAGCGCAACCTGGTCTACCCAAATATGGGACGGCGCACACTGCTTCCACTTTCGCCTTTCAGCCCCAATCCAGGAGCCTTTGTAGGCAGTCGCTTTTTTGACAAACTATTTTTCTGTTAAATTTGTCGGTAAATATAAATTTGACATGATCATTACTTTTTCCACCCTCCTGTATATATGCCTTACTTCCCTTCTTCCCATAAAAAGTCTTTTTCATCAGTGAATCGACAGTTCATTTTAATCAATTTTCAGCCAAATGTCCATGAAGTCTTATTAAAGTATTTTATAAAAGTAACAATTGTTCCCTCCTTAATCAAACAACATTTAGCCATCTCTGCGAGCTCTGCCAATGCATTCCTCTGTTGTAGATATTTCTGTATTCTTCCATTTTGTGTATCTAATGACTTTAATATAAAACCAATCATCCATGAGTCTTTTCTAATTTACTATCCTTAAGTCCTAATAAGAAAAATTCCACTTTTGTCTGAATGTTAATTTTTAATCCTCTCTGCATCATCATGTATACCTTCAATATGTCTTTAAGTGTGTTCAGCTAGTGCTCGAGTTATAACCACAATTGGGACCAGAATTTCCCCTGCTCAGTAAGGCAGTTATTAAAGGAGTCATGTCCAGTTTTACAGCCTTTTTTTGCCACTGTTGTTAAGCAAATCACTGCAAATCATTAAGTGAATCATGTGGTTCTTAAACAAATTGATTTTGCTTGTTGAATGCCAGCTGGGAAGATCATAAATGGTGATCACATGTGCTCAGGGCACTACAAGTGTCAGGGTTCCGACGGATGCCCTAATTAATTCATGAGCTCGAGCCAAGTTTCAAAAGAAATCCAGTTATTTATTATGAGCAACATGTCAGCACTTTCCCGATCAGCTGTGCCCTATGTAATTTATGGCCCAACCATGACCCTGTTTCCCCCCCTCCTCCCAGGGTGTGTCATAAACCACATTCTCCAATAGGAGCATTGGCTCTGGTAGCCTGGGATACAATCTGGAGAAAAGTATGTATAGAATGTGCTTCTGGTCGTGGCACCTCCCCCCTCCTGCCTATGGCAACTCGAGAGCAGGCCAGGAAAGTTTTGTGAGTTGATATGAAGCATTACAAATACCTCCCTGTTGCCAAGCATCCACATTTTATCACATGACCAATGGGGATGATGCAGCAACCGTTGTAAGTGCGAGGACCTGTTGTAAGTCACTTTTTCAAGTGCCACTGTAACTCTGAACCATCACTAAACGAATGCTTGTAAGTCCTACCTGTGCAGCCAGGAAAAGGAGCTACAAATAGGATGCCTTTATACTGTTTTACCGTTACTTGCCCCAGCTTCTGCCAATCTAGCAGTTTGAAAGCACATAAAAATGCAAGTAAAAAAATAGGAACCACCTTTGGTGGAAAGGTAACAGCGTTCTGTGCACCTTCAGTGTTGAGTCATGACCATGGAGATGTCTTCAGACAGCGCTGGCTCTTTGGCTTTGAAACGGAGATGAGCACTGCCCCCTAGAGTTGGGAATGACTAGCACATAAGTGCGAGGGGAACCTTTACCTTTACAGACACCCAAAGGTTAAGCTGTTTTCAAAGACTCATAATTTAACCTTCTGTGAAACAGAAAAGTTGTGCAAATATTCAGTGATTGATTCAATGAGAGGGGAATCTGGCTGGATCTCCAAACTGAACTGGATAGGAACATTTATCAATCTATGCAAAAATGCCTTTTTTTCCAAATGAAATGGGAGTAAATTCAGAATTGACTCCAAATGCATCTGACTGATTTTCCAAACCAAATCACTTACTGAAAGCAGGCTTTGGCATAATTTGCTTAGACTTATTTAGCAAGTACACACAGAACCAGAGGTGGATTGCTACTGGTTCGTACCAGTTTGGATGAACTGGTAGTGGAAATTGGGACTGGGTTGCCGAACTAATAGGGATGGCAGGCTGGCCATGCCCCCGAACCAGTTCCTCAGTCCCCACTGCTGTTGCTGGCTTTTTTTAAAGTCCTTTTTTCATGTTCTGCACATGCGCAGAACAATTTGAAGTCAACAATGTATGTGCACACAGCATGCAAAGAGAACCAGCAGCAATGCTGACATCAACCCACCCCTGCACAGAAACTGCTAAAAAATAGATGAGTGGGTTTTCCTCAATTTCTGGTTGGCTCATTTGAATTTTCACTCTTTTCTAGGTAGCTGGCAGCTGGCCAGGAATTAAAATTAAGCCCTTGTCTATTGCGGATTTTCACATGCTCTCATTTGCAAGATGTATTATCAGCTTATTCTTAGGATTATGGTTCCATTGTTGATGCTATCATTATTATAAAAGCAAATCAATGATAAGTTTAATTTGCTTGGTTCCTTAATGTTTAAAATCGTAGTTGATTAGTTCTTGTGCCTAGTGAATACTGGCCTTTATCATGCTAGACTGAGTGGAATTACCTAAGGAACTGCTGGAAAGGAAACCTCACTTTCCCATTAGTGCTGTTAGCCATATGGATTCTCACAAATTCAGGCTCAGAATCTTTCTTCTATCTTCTTCTTGCAGCATAACTCTGATGCGCCTCGAGCAATTTCAACCAAATTTGGTACACATATGACTTACCCTCTGCAAAAATACTGTGGGAGGGAAGGGGGGTAAGACACTCCTGGTGTGTGTGTGTGTTACAACATAACTCTGGAGTACCTGGCCTATTATGGATTTGGGGCAATGTGCCAGGGTTGTAGACAGGATGGGAAAGAGGAGCACATGGGAGGAAGGAAGGGAGAGGGCAGGGATGATGGGCATGGGAGTAGGGGGAAGAAAGGCCCCTCTCAATGGCTCCCTGTCAGACAAATGTTTTTGGGAAAAGTGCCAGGATTGTAGACAGGGTGAGAAAGAGGAGTGCATGGGAGGGGGAAGGGAGAGGGCAGGAAGTAGGGGGAAGAAAGGCCACTCTCAATGGCTCCCTGTCAGACAAACACTTTGATGTCTATAAATATCTGGGCAACGCCAGGTCATCAGTTAGTTATTAATAAGAAGGCTGGTCATGGCAACAACTATTAAGTATGTGACAATGAAGCAAATTATTTCTTGAATAAAATAATTTCTTGAATGCAACCATAATGTAAAGAGCCTCAAATACCAGGTGGACTATTTTCCACTCAATAATTATTACATTGTTGAAAATGTGACTTGAAATATTCTAACATTGCTGTTTCATACTGCACACGGAGTGAATAAGCAAGTCTAGAGACAAACATTATCCTGCACCTTTGTATTTTTCTCATCTTTTTCCAGCTAGAAAATTATTGCTGCAGGAAACCAAAGTGCTTTTGATCACCAGGATAATGCACACTGTTTAATTGGAAAAGCAAATGAAGACATTTTCTGTCCTTGTTTTTTACTCATAATTCTTAATATAGTATAATTGAAATGCCATATATTTGTGCAGTCAGTTCAGAGGTGGTATTCAGCCAGTTCTGACCGATTCTGGAGACCTGGTAGCAGACATTTTGAGTAGTTCGCAGAACCAGGAAATAGCACATCTGGCTGGCTCCACCCCTCATCTATTCTCTGCCTCCCAAGTCCCAGCTGATCAGGTGCGTCTTCTTTTGTTGCCCTGCACAGGAGAACGGAGCTGGAAAGCAGGTTAGTGGGGTGGGGTGGCAATGGGGATTTTGCAGTATCCTTCTCCAGGAGTGTAGTGGGAATGGAGATTTTGCAGTATCCTTTCCCGAGGAGTGGGGAGAGAATAGGGATTTTGCTGTATCCTTCCCCTGCCACACCCACCAAGCCACGCCCACCAAGCCACACCACACCCACCAAGCCACGCTCACAGCACCAGTAGTAAAAAGAATTGAATCCCACCACTGACTCAGTTATGGGGGTCAAGGGGGAATGGGAGTGTCAAATATCATGTAAGGACAGAAATGGTGCCATGCCAATGCAATGCAAGTTCCATGCCTTTATGGTTCTGCATGAAGAAAGAAAAGGAATCATGCAGTCCATGATTTTCACTTGATACTTTATGGAAGCAAAAGTAGTACGTTTAAGAAGAAAGCTATAAACAGTAATGATGCTTTTGGTCTTTGGCATTAGTGATGCCTCCTGAGAACGCCACAGATAGCCAAGGAAACAAATGGGTCATTGAACAAGTCAAACAATCATGCTTTGGATACATTATCCAAACCCAGATGCTGTTAAAATTGATGTGGCTTTCTGGAAGTATATGTTATTTTCTGCTATTTAAAAGAAGATACAATAGCCCTGGGCCTCTTCAGATCAAGCATTTATTTTAAAAAGCTTCTTCATTTTGTTAAGCTGTCTAGAACAATAATAAAGCAGTCTTTAAAAAATAAGTCTAATAATTTGAACATTCTATAGGCATTTATAGTTATTGATTTACCTCCTTGCAGCAAACAGCAAACAGCCTATTTCAGTTTAGCCTGATTCGCACAAGAAAAAAAATCTGCCTCTGCCTCTCAGCAATTTGGCTTCTTGCAGCAAACAGCCTGTTTCACTTTCAATTTCAGTTTCAGCACAGGTCTTCTGATGATCAGCTGTTTTAGGCTGCAGGGATTGCCATAGCCTATTTTGCCGCCTCCGCAAGCCCCATTTTCCTATTTGCTGCAAGGAGGTAATTTGCTGGGAGGCAGAGGCCAAAGGGTGGGGGCTGTTGGGTGGGCAGGGCTACATTTGGTGTATAAGACACAGCCAAATTTTCACCCTCTTTTAGGGGGGGGGGAAGGTATGTCTTATACTTTGAAAAATATGGTAAGTTCCCAATATCACTATTAGGTAGGAAATTAACAAGACTAATCCTTTCTATCTCTTGTAAGCTGATTAACTCCACTTTAGGTTAAATAATGGGGAATGAGTTTACTGAAAGCTTCCATTCTTTTTCACTTCTCTAGAGAGCAGCCGTCAACTCTGAAAAAGGAAGGAGAGGAATCTAAACTCTAAGATCTGAGGGAAAATTTTCTAGGACTCAAGAAGGAATAAACTCATCCAGACTTCTAGATACAGTGAGTGGTGGAGAAAAATGGTACTGGATCTTGATTTTATTTTGCATATATATCTTAAGGCAAGTTAACATTCAAAAATAGTTTTTTTAACCTCCTAAAGCCTAAGTGCCATCTTGGATGGGTCTAGTCTATGGTGCTTTACATGCCCTGCTTTACTTGAAGTATACCAAGTTTTGATAAGCCTAACAACCATTTGTATTTTCTTTGTAGCAAACTGGCAGAGAAACATCTATTTAAAATAGTAATTGCAGTTTATTAATCCAGTAAGATGCCTCGTAAGGCTTCCAAATGACTGATACTAGTAAATACGACTGAATGCTACACCTCCTTGGGATATTGTGATTGGGTGAGTGTTCTGACCGCCCCCCCCCCCCTCCGACCTGCAAATCACCCAGACACAGGCTTGGCTGTTTGCCACTCTTTAATCACAGCTTTATCAACTCCTTTGGCTGAAGGCCCAGACACAACTCACATGCAAGACTAGTTGAAACTCCAACAGGCACAGATATATGACAGACAGAATATTCCAATACAGTTTCAAATGGTTGTGTCTTGCAAATGATTCATCCCCATTTCTTATATACTCTCTTGGGAGGGGCCAAGCCACAACCACCTGGGCTTAATTATCATCTTTGAGTCTTCCTCTGCAGCTGCTGCTTCCGTTTCTCCGCCCTTCTTTGTCTGGCATCAGGAACAAACTGCCTTGAGTCCTCCCCACTGCTCCATGCCTCAGGCGCATCCTGGTGGCCAACCAGCCTCTCTGGTCCATGCTCTGAATCTGAACCCTGCCCAGGATCCTCCACATCTTCCATATCAGACTCATATGGTTCCTCGTTATCCGAGTCCATCAGCAGCTCAACCAGATCCTGCTGGGCCACAACAGGTGAGGCAGGTCCAGTGAATTTGCATCTCTATCATGATGGATAGAAAGCTCCTAAACATAAGATTTTAACTAAATAAAAGTGATATTAAAAGGTAAAGGTTCCCCTTGCACATATGTGCTAGTTGTTCCCAACTCTACAGGGCAGTGTTCATCTCCATTTCAAAGCCAGCACTATCCAAAGACGTCTCCATCGTTAAGTGGCCAGCATGACTAAAAACTGTAGGCTCACGGAACGTTGTTACCTTCCCACCAAAGGTGGCTCCTATTTTTCTACTTACATTTTTACATGCTTTCGAACTGTTAGGCTGGCAGAAGCTGGGACAAGTAATGGGAGCTCACTCCGTTACATGGCACTAGGGATTCAAACCACCAAACCTCCGACCTTTCTGATCGACAAGTTCAGCGTCTTAGCCACTGAGCCCTTAGAGAGAGACTTACAGTATGTCAAAAAGGTTGGCTGATACTGTGAAATATTGTCTTTTCAGCTCAAGGACCCAAGTGCATCTCAATCAGTTTGAAGACTGCCATATGCTTGAAATATTCCTCATCACCATAAACCAGGTAGCGGAATCGACGACTTCTCCTTTGATCAATTCAGAATTAACTTTACAATTCAATAAGCATTTATATTTTTTCTGAGCAGTCTCTTCTAGCTTGTAAACCAATAGTGGTTGCATGTGGGCTTTATTTTTTTACCCTTTAAATTGTAATTTTGGATAATAGTCTCAGCTAAGAGTTTTGTTGAAGAGGGGAGTCATCTCCTCCCCTTCATCGATCAAGGACATCTGAGAAAAGAGGGCTTTAATTAGATTTTCAAAATGTAGCAGAGGGAGGGAGGGAGGGAGGGAAGGAGAGAGAAAGAGAGAGAGAGGGAGAGAGCTTTCAGATAAAAGCTCCATAATTAACATAAGCATGTGGCACAGCCGAGGCACAAGAGGATCAGGTGGAACATCTCTGGGTTGAGTTTCAGGATGTTACCCCCGGGGATGTGGACAAGGCCATGAGGGCTGTAAGTGCCTCCACCTGCGTACTGGACCCGTGCCCCTCATGGCTGGTTACTAACAGCAGTGAGGTGACACGAGGCTGGATCCAGGTGGTTGTGACCGCCTCTCTTCGGGAGGGGAACTTCCCCGCCGCACTGAAAGCGGCGGTGGTGAGACCCCTCCTAAAGAAGCCATCTTTGGATCCAGCTGTTCTTAATAACTATCGCCCAGTCTCCAACCTTCCCTTCCTTGGGAAGGTTGTTGAGAAGGTGGTGGCCTTTCAGCTCCAACGGTCCTTGGAGGAAGCAAACTATCTCGACCCCTTCCAGTCAGGCTTCAGACCCGGTTACAGCACAGAAACCGCTTTGGTCGCATTGACCGATGATCTCTGGAGAGCCAGAGATGGAGGACATTCCTCCATCCTGGTCCTCCTTGACCTCTCAGCGGCTTTCGATACCATCGACCATGGTATCCTTCTGCGACGACTGCAGGAGGTGGGAGTGGGAGGCACCGTGTTGCGGTGGTTCTCTTCCTACCTCTCGGACAGGTCGCAGTCGGTGTTAGTGGGGGGGCAGAGATCGTCCCCTAGGCCCCTAACATATGGGGTGCCTCAGGGCTCAGTCTTATCCCCCCTACTATTCAACATCTACATGAAACCGCTGGGAGAGATCATCCGTAGGCACGGGATCAGATACCATCAATATGCGGACGATACCCAGTTGTATCTGTCCGCCCCGTGCCAACTCAATGAAGCGGCAGACGTGATGAACCGAGGCCTTGAGGCCGTTATGGACTGGATGAGGGTTAACAAGCTTGTGCTCAACCCAGAAAAGACCGAGTGGCTGTTGTGTTTCCCTCCCAAAGATTCGACCAATATTCCATCACTCAGGCTGGGGGGGTCAAATTTTATACCCCTCAGAGAGGGTTCGCAACTTGGGAGTCCTCCTGGATCCACAGCTATCGTTTGACCACCACCTGACGGCTGTGACCAGGGGGGCATTCGCCCAGGTCCGCCTGGTGCGCCAGTTGCAACCCTACCTGAATCGGGAGGCTCTCACAACAGTCACTCGGGCCCTTGTGACCTCTAGGCTGGAATACTGCAATGTGCTCTACATGGGGCTGCCCTTGAAGAGCATCCGGCGACTTCAGCTGGTACAGAACGCGGCCGCGCGAGTGATTGTGGGTGCACCGCGGTTCACCCACATAACACCTATCCTCCGCGAGCTGCGCTGGCTACCTGTCGATCTCCGGATGCGCTTCAAGGTGCTATTAGTCACTCATAAAGCCCTGCATGGTAGTGGATCTGGATACTTGAGAGACCGCCTCCTGCCAATCACCTCCCTGCGACCAATTAGATCTCACAGATTGGGCCTCCTCCGTATTCCATCGGCCAGCCAGTGCCGGCTGGCAACCACAAGGAGGAGGGCCTTCTCAGTAGTAGCCCCGACCCTTTGGAACGAACTCCCCGTGGAGATTCGTACCCTCACCACCGTCCAGGCCTTCCGCACAGCCCTCAAGAACTGGCTAGCCTGTCAGGCCTGGGGACATGGATAGTTGCCCCTCCCGAATGATGAATGTATGTTGCTTATTACTTTTATTATATGTGTCTATGTCACTGTTTGTACTTCCCCTCCCTGATTTTATGTGAGCCGCCCTGAGTCCCCTCAGGGAAAAGGGCGGCCTACAAATGTTAATAAAATAAAATCAAATCAAATCAAATCAATGTGATTCCCATCACCCTGCAGGAGTTCTATTAACTCTAAAGATTTAACTTTAAGGAATTTTCATGTCTATGTGTATAAAAAAGCTGAGTATGTACTGTAGTTTGTGACGTTTCTCAAGGAATAACAAGACATTCATCAATTGAACAGCTTTAACAGTAAGGCATTTTGATGCATGTGCCTTCAGCTCAATCTACTGAGTATGACTGAAACAATGGAAAGAGTAGAGTGGTATGGTGTGGTGTGGTGTGGTGTGGTGTGGTGTAGAGTAGAGTAGAGTAGAGTAGAGTAGAGTAGAGTAGAGTAGAGTAGAGTAGAGTAGAGTAGAGTAGAGTAGAGTATTTTATTGGCCAAGTGTGAGCCAGAAAAGAATATTTCAAGACAATAGAGCAAGTACTACACTGCATTGATATAGTTACTGTATCTAGCAACCTTAGCAATCATGACAAACAGATCAGAGAAATAATAGTAAAGGAAATGGGAGAGGGAGTTAGCAGCCGGGAAGCAGGAAAAAGTATAAATACAGGGAAGGGAACTGGAAAGTGAGGTGAGATGAATAAAAGGTTCCTTCTAGAACAGGGGACAGCAACTGACTCTTTCATCCCCTGGTTGCGGCTCCCTGTTTCCAGTCAGCACCACAATTTTGAGAGGAGCTTCTGGTTAGGGGGGTGGGAAGCAGGGCGTGCCAGAAGAAGACTCTATGGTGAGTTTTCCTGTCAGTACCACAAGTGATAGGGCTTTTGGTTAGGACAGGTAGAGGAAAAAGGATGCCGCTCCTAGGAGGAGACTCTATGGTGGGGAAACCAGGTCCAGAATTGAATGGGGGACTTTCAGTTAGGACTTTTATGGCTCTTTGAGTGTTTAAGGTTGCGGAGCCCTGTCCTAAAAGAAGTCTAATAATTTTTTTTAACAAGTCTAGTATGAAAAGTTTCTCAGGCAGCAAGTGTTAAGGAGCAATGCCATTCAGCCATTCCTGCAAAATGTAAGAATTATTTATTTATCTTGAAGAAGATCACTGTATTTGTCTGTTTGTTTATGCAATTTATAGGAGTCCAATTCCAAACTTTAAAAAATACAAAAGATAAATCATGAGGGGCCCCTAACACAACATATTACAAAAGGCCATCTAGCAAAGTCCCAATGTCCCAACACCTGGGAGAATAGCCAGGACCTTAATAGCTTCTGGAATGATATCAGAGCAGGAGCCAACTGAATCTCTGGGGCAAAATAATTCCAGAGAACATCAGTCACATTTCCTGGATCCCACAAAATTACAGTGCTTGATCAAAGGGCCCCAAAGCATGCACTCTCTGCCTGATTTCACCAGATGGACAGAAACAACTGGAGACAGGCAGTCCCTCAAATAACCATCCTGAATGGCTAATTCTCCATTCCTAAATTGAATTGTTACTCTGGACGTAATGGAGAATAATGCCTTACTTGGAAATACCAACTCAGACAACTTCTGTTCTTGGAACAAAAGGGGGGGGGAATCATCTTTTGACTCTAGCTAAAACATTCATAGATTCTTCTCTGTTGTGGCCCACAAGCGGCCAGCGGAGCTGGCTGCAAACTCGTACAGTGAGGAGGTTGGGGAGGAACATGGGCCAGTCCTGGATTCTGGGGAGGGCTCTGATGAGCATTCTGCATCGGAGGCAAAGATGGGGCCAGGGCCGTCCAACAATTATCAGCTATCTTCAGGACCGAGATAAGTGGGGCAGAAGAACAACTGGAGCCTGTTCCTGATGTACACATGCACAGAGCTGTCAGGAGAAGGGAACAATTAAAGAACTGGGGCCGACTCTGGAGTAAAGGCACAAGTGGACACTGAATGCTCCTCCCATAGGGAATAAATAGGAGCAAAAGGGGAGTGGGGTTTGCAGGAGACAACTTAGTTTGTTTATTATTGTGAAGATTTGCTTATCTGAGTCCATGCCTCACAGAGACTCCTTGCCAAATATTTTATTGTACAGCGTTGCGCCTGGAAGCTATCAGCCTGGCAACTATCCAAGGACTGATAAGGTCTGTTGTTGCAATTCACCCTTGAAAGACATTGCCAGGACTCTGATGGATGTGAATGCTAGGAATTCACATTAGCCAAATAAAAAAGGTTTTTTTTTGCAGGACAAGGAGTCTGTTTTGTAATTTTGTGAAGCCTAGGTCAGAATATTCCCTCCAATTCCCCATATGCTTATTCAACTTCAGGATACTTCTAAGCACATTTGATTGAAGGTAACGAATGACTTATGTGTATATGTAGTGGCATATTTAATATTTAAAAACATAGTGAGGAAATACAATCTATTTGAAAAGCTAACAGATATATCTTACTGATGATATATTGAATTTGAAAGGCTTGTTTATTTCTTTGGTAGGAAGGCAAGGAATAAATGCTATTAAAATAAAGCATTACGAAGGGCAATCATAATGAAAATCATCCATTAACAGTCATCACCTGAGAAAGAGACTAAGTTGGCACCCAGATCGTTTTTGATCGAGTACAAAATACTGACTTTCTATTGAATTCCTAGTAATATTATCAAAGGTGGCATGCAAATTTGATGCCAATTATTTTGGATTATACATTTTGATGTATTTGGAAATAGCAAAAAAAAATGTTTCTGCGCATGCACAGAAGCAAAAAACAAGATGGCGGCACCAATGGCGCCACCAATAGAACCAGTTACTACCTACTCGGATGAACCAGTCCGAACTTGTAGGAACCCACCTATGCAGATAACATACTTTCAATATGTTTCAAGCTCTATTATCTCTTTGCCCTCTGGGGAAGAGCCCCTCACTCCATGACTCCACACTATATTCCACCTCAACTTCATATCCTTGAAAATTCCAGTTAGTTAGAATTAACTGCTGGGAAGATGGAACAATGCTGCCCTTACTTTTTAGCATTGCCTTCATTCTGAAAAAAATAAACTCTTTTTCCATCAAGCAGAAAAGAAAGGCTTTGGGCCTGTAGTGGTATTCAGCCGGTTCGGATTGGTTTGTGTGAACTAGTAATGGCAACCTGCAGGTGGGCCCACGCCTGACTATCCGGCCCGGCTCTATGTTGTCCTATTTAGCCATGTTTTCTAAGCCGTGCGCATGTGTGCAAACTGTGCGCATGAGCAAAGTGCATGCATGGAAGGCTGCGCACATGTGCAGAAGCATGCACACTCACAAAGCAAGCGTGTGCTCTCTCTCACACACAGTTCCAGTACACGGTGAACCGGTGGTAAAATTATGTGAAACCCACCTCTGGTTTGGTGGGAGTAATCCCCTTGCCTACTAACTGTCAGCACCGGTGTGCCCATAGGCCCAGAGCTGCCATTCACGTGGGGGGGAGCTGTGGGAGCTGCCAAGAATCGTGCTTACCAGCTGGGAATCTCCCTTCTCCACAAGCAATTCAGCTGAGAACTCTCCATAACTCTATATGACTGACTACCGGATGATTTCCACTGAGAACTCTATAACGGATAACTGACTGAGAACAATCCATGACTGATTTCCGGGTGGTTTTCACTCTGGGTCACGAGGTGATGGGTGTGCGCGTGCGCAGGAGTGGGGTTTAGCCTAATTACCAAATAAAGTATAAAAGGTGGTGGGGAGCACCGGATATCAGCTCTGACAATTTACTTATTAGTGCTTTGTTGGTCAGTTCGTCCTGGAGGAAGATAAACTGTATTTTCAAACCGTCTCTGTGTTTGGCTGTTTTCCTTAACCCTTCGGAACCTGACACTAACCATGTCTCAGTTCCTTTGATTGAAAAAAAATGAAATTTTACAGCTTTACAAAATTCAGCAGAGTTGAGGTCTGGGGGAGGCTATTCTACGGGACAGGCCCAGTCTCACTGATAAAGCTTTAAAGCTAGGACTTGATGTACATCAAGTCTGCCAGTACTTTTCCTTAGTATCCACAACTGTAAGTAAGTATTAGACTTTTTTGGCTAAAGAATGGAAATAATGAATGATTTTCTGGTATTTTGAAATTATGTAAAACTATTTAAATTTTGAAATGAAAATAGCCTCTTTTCCTCACTTGATTTTGTTAGTTCTTTATTCAAATATGAGGAATATGACTGAAAGGCCTAATTTTCAGGGTGAGACATGAAGTCAGATTTGGAGCCATTCTTGACAAATTAAAAATAGCAGAGAACTAGAAAATGTAAAGTACTATAATTAGGGGGTGAAGTGGATGCCAGACCTCCAATGCCTTCCTTAGACATTACTGACGCTGGCATAAAATGTAATACTGAGCACATGTTTTCTTGCATGCAAAATATATTCTTTGAATCAGAGCTGAAAGATGGTGATCGTGAATGACAAATTATTTTCCCTATTAGAAGGATTACAAGGATAATTGAAACAATAGTTAGAGCTAGAAGCAAAAGGTAAATTAACCTCCGGGGAAGAAGTAACTTCAGATTTCCACAATTAATCAGTGGAATGACTTGCCTCCAGAAACTTCGGGAGCTCCAGCACTGGAGGTTTTTAAGAAGAGGTTGGACAACCATTTGACTGAAATGGTACAATGGGACCTTGGGTGCTGACTGTAATCCATTCCAGAACTTCAATCAGCACCTCATTTGGTTGTGACCAGAAGCAAGACAAACTGCGCATGCGCGCACACAAAAAATTGGCGTGTAAGGGGAAATCACCGTGGCAGGGAAAATCACGGCGACTGTGTTTATTCAGCACCCAAGGATGTGTTTGTGACATGAGTGAAGCATTTAGAAGATTTTTCATTTGGCACCTGAATTGTTCATCGTTTGAGCTGTTTGGGACCCGAGGTTCCACTGTATAGGGCAGGAGTGTCAAACTCAATGCTTCCAGGCTGGATCTGCCCTGTAATGTGGTCTGCTCCAGTCTGCGGGGCCATCCTAGAAAATGTAAGGGGCCAAGCTGGGTTGCTTCGGCCAGTCTACCCAATGCAAAGAGGAAACATGCCAGAGGTTTTGGGAGTGGCATCAAGCTGGCCATTCCCACCCAGTTGGCCACACCCACCCAGTGGGTCATGCCTGTCTGGCCATCTGAGGTCAACCACAGCCCTGATGCGGCCGTCAATGAAATTGAGTTTAACACCCCCTGTGTAGGGTTTTCTGGTTGAGCAGGGAGTTGGAACAGAAGACCTCCAAGGTCCCTTCCAACTCTGTTATTTTGTTAGATGCATCTCAATCTATTAATCACAAATGGCAGTAAAGTACATATAGATAATAGGAATTCCTCTATATTTCTCTTTTCTCCCCCTGTGTCTGCCTAAGTGTTAATCTCAGCATCTTTCTTCCTACCTTGGGCCTTATTCAGTTGAGCATGATCCTCTTGAAATATATTGGATAGGATGGAGCTACTGGCTGGTACTAAGCATTTATGCCTCCCTCAAGTATTTTTCTTCTGTAAATAAACCACTTTTTTGTAAAGATACAAAACCTAGTTCAATAAGCATATCTTGCACTCCCCTCGCCAGGAATACAAAAAGCTTCTTCCAACAAGTTTAAACTGTCAAATGTTTACATTTTTGAGATGTTATTGTTTTCTTGTTCTTAAGTTGTTTTAAAACTATGTTTCAAAATAACCACTGTTGATTCAGGAGTCATATTCAGACTATCATATTCCTGAGAATCATAATTCAACTTGAGGAAACAATGTATTGTTATCTTTCTAATTGCAATGGGAGATAGTTATTATAAAAATAATCTGTCTGGTTCTCTGAAATTTAGAAACAATTTGTTTAGGAAAGCAATTATAAGTACATTAAATATATGAACAGTACATTATAATATATATTTAGGCAATCGTGTTCATGATGTAAGTAAAATATCAAGTTATTGAGTCAACCAGGTCATGTATTCAGTTCTGCGATGATTGTTGGTTGAGAAGGAACAAAAATAGCCAGAGAAATGATTGAAACCTGAGAAGCTGCTTGGTCAGAGTTCTCAAACAAATATGACAGTTCAATAATGCCCAAAGAATTGGCTGGTAAAAATGAAAAACAACGGAATAGGAACTCAACCTGCATTAGACAGACTAACTTTAAATTAGTTCTGGATTCAGCAATGATTGTGAACCCTTTGATTTCAGCTGTGGTCATGACTACTTAGGCATAGCTAAGACTGGCATATTTACTTCACCCTTCTAAATAATGTTCTGATTGGCCCATACGATGTGTATCTTGAATAAGGATTGTTTGATTATGTACCACAATGTTGGCATCAACTCTCAGTGACTACATAGTTTAGTTTAGTTTAGTTTATTGTCATTGCACATCATACAATGAAATTGAATGCCATCTTCAGTGTACATTGTAACTATAAAAATAAAAACACATCCTTCACATGCTATATAATTGAAATTGAAAACCCGATATTACCTTAATATTGCACTATAACCGTAGAATTCAATATAGTTACTTCCCTGGGATAGAAGCTGTTTTTCAGCCTACTTGTCCTTGTTTTCATTATCCTGTACCATCTGCCAGATGGTAATAATTCAAAAGAAGGGTGCCCAGGATGAGATGGATCTTTAAGAATGTTTTGAACTTTCTTAAAGGCAGCAGAAATATAAAGCTCTTCCAAAGAGGGGAGAGGGCAACCAATGATCCTCTGGGCAATGATTTTAACCCTCTGGAGCCCTGTCCTATCTCCCACTGTGCAATTGGCAAACCATACACAAGGGCAATAAGTTAAAATACTCTCTATGGTGCAGCGGTAGAAGGTCACCAGCGGGTTTTCATTCAGTTGTTGTTTCCTGAGAAGTCTCTGCTGGGCCCTTTTGACCAGTGCTGCAATGTGAGCGCCCCAGGTCAAGTCCTCTTTTATGATAACACCCAGAAACTTAAAACTGGCCACTTGCTCCACTCGGTCTCCATTGATAAGCAAGGGATGGATGTCTGATCTAATCCTATCTATAGATAGGCCTTCTCCAGGATGAACTGTGCCCAACCTGATCTTCAGGTTTTCCAGCGCTGCCCCCATTGCCACTGTAAATCCATTTACCTTACTTCTGGTATTCTGTTTCTCTTTCCCTCCACCTTCCTCTGTACCAGAGCTTTCTCCAGAGAACTAGTCTTTGCATCAGGTGTCAGAAATAATTTGCCTTGATTATTGGGGGCATGAAAAGCGGCTCTATTCTATTATAACAAGGTACTTTATTTCACCTTGGAGAAGAATTAATCTAAGTAAATCAGCTTCCTCACCTTGATGAATGTGACTTCTGGGAATTTGGGACTAGATAGTCTGAAATACTCCCTGGGGTTACATATAACCAAACGTGTAAGAGTGACTTTGGATTAGTCACATTCTCTCTCAGTACAGCATCCTTAATAGGGTTGTTATTGTAAGGAAAAAAAGGAGGAGGAAATCCTAACTTAGCTTCCTTGAGCTCTGGAGTGAAAAGTGAATTAGAAATCAAATCAAATCAAGTCAGTCAATCAATCAATCAATATGTTTCAAGATTGCTGCCTTTGTTTCAGAAATTGAACATGACAGAACTGTAACATGAAAATACTTAGGCATGAAGGAACAAGTGCAGAAAAATATGTGCTTATACACACAGAGACACATTCACACAGAGAGAAATATGTACACATACACAGACATATATACATAGATCAGGGATGGGCTTCAAAAATTTTAGCAAGGGTTCTCTGTCCTGTTGCTGGATGGGCGTGGCCATAGTGGACATGGCCTAGTTGGCCTCCTGCGTCATGGGGGGGGGAGTTTTTGCCTTCCCCAGGCTCCGGAGGCTTTCTTTGAACCTCCAGGTGGGGGAAAATGGCCTCCCCAGGCTCCAGATGCCCTCTGGAGTCTGGAAACGGGCCCATTTTTGGCCTTCACAAACTTCTGGTAGGCCCGTTTCTCCCCCTCCCCGAGTCTCCATGCATACCCTGCACTTAAAAGGGCCACATGGGGACTCCTGAGATGGGAGGGGTGGGGTGGGCGGGGCCAGCTAAGAAAGGGATTTGGGGGTTCTCTGAACCGCACAGAATCTTAGCTAGAGGTTCTCCCAAACCCCTGTGAACTCCCAGCAGCCCACCCCTGACATAGATGCATACATACACATATAGTTAGTTCTTAACTTACAATCAAAATTTGTGTTGCTAAGCAAGGGAGATGTCAAGTGAGTTGTGTCCCTGAAGATGCTCCCAAAATGGGTCTGTTTGGGTCTGTTACTTGGAACCTGTCACTCCCATTTTATGACTTTCCTGCCATGGTGGTTAAGCACATCCCTGCAATGTGAATCATGCCAGTTGGCAATCTTGAGTTTTGATCATGTAATCATGGGGATGCAGTTAATGTCACACGTTTGAAGGCCAGTTATGTTGCATTTTTCAGTGCCATTGTGACTGCAAGCAGTCCCTAAAATAATGATTGTAAGTCAAGGAGAACTTATACATACCTAAATGAAGTTGTAATTTTAAAATCAACATTTTACAAGTACATATTTAGTATTTTTATCCAAAGCAAAAATTTGGGTTGATGGAGATCATTATCTATTACAGATTATTTTGTTAGTATAGTTGAAATTGGAGACTAAAGTTGAGTTAATCCATGTTTAATTAAATGATTTCTCAATAGAGAATTGAATAGAAGAAAAGGGTCTTCTATTGTATATAACCCTCCTACAACCAATACAATATAATTTGAAAATCTTTATCAAAAAATCCATTTGGGGCCAGTGCTAACTCTGTTAAGCACCACCCAAGGAATTAGCTTCATAGTGGTCATGGTGGGCACTGCCTAATTGGCCTCCTGCACCACAGGGGTAAGTGGTGGGTGGGTGGTAGGGGAGCTTTTGCCCTTCCCAGGCTCTGGAGGCTTTACTTGAGCCTCCAGGAGGGCGAAAACAGCCTCCCCAGGCTCCGGAGGCTCTCTGGAGGCCAGAAACAGGCTCGGTTCTGACCTTCCTGAACTTCCGATAGGCCCGTTTTTCACCCACCAAAGCCTCCATGTGCACACTGCACTTACCTGCATCCAAAATGGGCCGCATGGGGACTCCTGGGGGGTAGGGGGGCAGCCCAAGAGTGTGATTTGGGGGTTCTCCAAACTCCACAAAATCTTAGCTTAGGGTGACCAGACGTCCCGGATTTGGCGGGACAGGCACGATTTTTCATCGTTTTTCCCGCGTCCCGCCCGCTTCTCAAAAAAAAACCCTTTATTTCGGCGCTCGCTGGCTCCCCCGCCCATCATCAGCTGCCGCTAGCTCGCTCGTTCCGTTCCCCAATCTATTCTATCTACACTAAAAATCTAAGCCAGCCCAGCCTGCCGCTCACTGATTGGCCTGGACTCCAGCCAATCAGTGAGCTGGCTGGGATGGAAAACTTTAAGCACGCATGAGGCGTGCTTAAAATTTTCCATCTCAGCCAGCTCACTGATTGGCTGGAGTCCGCTTAAGCACGCCACGCGAGCCGTGACTCTCACGAGTCTCCATTTCATTTCGCCTTCGCTGTTTGTTTTTGCTGCACTGCCCTGGTGAGTAACTCCGGTGCCGGTGGGAATCGGGAGGCTTCGCCGCTTCGGGTGGGCGGCGGCGGCCTTTAGCAAGGGAAGGGAAGGCCTTCCCTTGCGAGCTACTCATGAGAGGAACTGTGGGGGGGGGGAACCGGGCAACCTGAAAGAGGGGAAGAAGATCGTCACTCCCCGGATTTTGGAAGCCGTGTGTGTGTGGAAGGCGGGGTTTTTGAGGAAAGTGCTTGGCCATCCCTGTTAGCCGCAGCCCCAGACGGAGGAGCGAAGCCCGAGCTTTCATTGCCGTTCCCGCCAGTCGCAGTGGGGAAGCCGGCATCGAGTTTTCGGTGACTCCGAGGTGCGCTAACTGAAATGCGGTCTTCCTTCAGTCTCTGCTTGCAGCCTCTGGGATGATCGTTGGCGGGTGGGGGAAGCGAGGGCGCAGCTGAGCCGGGGAGGCAGAGATGAGAAGTGAGGGCTAAAATGCAAAGCGCGCCGAAGAGAGCAAGTGAAGGATCCCCAAAGCGAAGGACGGGCGGGAAGCGCTTGACCAGCATGTGAGAAGGCAGGCTGGAAGTGGCCGCGGAAGGGAAAAGAGGCAGCCACGTGTATCGGTTCTCCTTGCGGTAGATAAGGGAGGTTCGTAGCAAGGGTCCGCCAGCAGGTAGGCTTGGGCGGGGCGAAGGCCTCAGGTCGGGGGAGCGAGAATGGGCAGGGAGGAAACAGAGCTGAGCCCGGGGAAAGCAGCGAGACTAGCCGCGAGGAAGCCACGGTGCCTGCCCTCCAGCTCAATGGATCCTGGCCGGTAAACTCATGGTACGGGCGAGGGTTGGCCGGCTGGGGGTGGGGGTGGCTGCTGCCGAGGCCTCCAGCCTTGCAATCCTGGGAGGGGAAGGCGAAGGTTAGCTCCGGAGCTGCGGAAGACCGTTGCACCAGGAGGCCTCCGCCCTGGGGATCCCCCGCTCCACCCATTCAGATTATCCCCAAACCCAAAGGAGCCTGGGTGCAGGGGTGCAGGCCAGGGAAGACGGGGTTTGGGGGCTCGGAGGAGGAAGGGGCGATCTCCCCCTCCATTCGTCTGTCCCGCTGCAGAGCTCCTCCCGGGGGAGGGAGAGGTGGCTAGTGCGCTGATCCCCATTTGCAAGGGAAGCGCCGCCGCCCACCCGAAGCCTCCCGATTCCCACCGCCGGAGTTACTCACTCACATGAAGCTGCCCGCCCTTCCCTTTTTCTTTAAACGAGCTTCAGTTTCCGAGGGGGAAAAAAAGCTTTATGTGCCAGGATTATTGAGTTCCTCGTCAATTGAGATCCGCCCACGATCAGGGGCAACTGAGGCACCTGCAAAGGCATCACATCGCCACCACCCATGTTCACGAGGCGCCAGGCATCGCATGGCACAGAGGAACCCAGCAGACAGACGGGAGACGGGGGGGGGAAGGAAGAGATCCCGTCCAGGGTAAAAAGAGGGAAAAGCGGAGAGCCTACCCTGGACGGGATCTCTTCTTTCCTGGTGCTTTCCCCGGGCTCGGCCATCTCTGTTTCCTCCCCGCCAAGCCTACCTGCCGGCGGACCCTTGCTACGAACCTTCCTTATCTACCGCAAGGAGAACCGATACACGTGGCTGCCTCTTTTCCCTTCCGCAGCCACTTTCAGCCTGCCTTCTCACATACTCGCCAAGCGCTTCCCGCCCATCCTTCGCTTTGGGGATGCTTCGCTTGCTCTCTTCGGCGCGCTTTGCATTTAGCCCTCACTTCTCATCTCTGCCTCCCCGGCTCAGCTGCGCCCTCGCTTCCCCCACCCGCCAACGATCATCCCAGAGGCTCCAAGCAGAGACTGAAGGAAGACCGCATTTCAGTTAGCGCACCTCGGAGTCACCGAAAACTCGATGCCGGCTTCCCCGTGTTTTGTTTGTAGTGAAGAATAAACTGACAGTTGGTCGGAGGGAAGGTGGTGGTGGGGGTGGAGGCTGAGTGTCCAAGGAAGCCAACCCAGATGGGCATCGCAGGGCGCAGAGGAACCCAGCAGACAGACGGGAGACCGGGGGTGGGGGAGGAAGAGATCCCGTCCAGGGTAGGCTCTCCGCTTTTCCCTCTTTTTACCCTGGATGGGATCTCTTCCTTCCCTCCTCCCCCAGTCTCCCGTCTGTCTGCTGGGTTCCTCTGCGCCCCCCAACTGGCAACGGTCAATTCCAGACCCTCTAACTGGTAAATAGACCTGAGGCCATAAGTGGAATTCCTCCAGCAGGGAGGATTTGAACTTTGGGGTCCAGCGGAGGAGAAAGTAGGCAGAAAGTGAGCAGAATTCCAGAGGGCTGATCCAGACACGGCTGCGGCGTGGAGGGTGGTTCTTGCGCTCCGAGCTAGCCTGCCCACTTCCTCTTGCCCATCCGCCGCCGAGAACTCAGAGGTGGGCAGCTGCTGAGAAGTCTCGGGCTTGGAGGCAGAGCGCGCTTCCCTCCGGTCTTTTCTTTCTCGGCTCTCGGGCTCCGGCAGTCTCCGGTGCTAGAAACTGGGTGGAGCCCTAGTGTGCAGAACTTCGGGGGGAAATGCGCGGCGGCGGCCAGCTGAAGAGCGAGGCGCGCTTCAGGGCGCTGCAGGCCTGGGGAGCGGGAGGAGCACTGGTGGTTTGTTTTTGGGGTGGGGGGTGCGACGGGGAAGGGGGTGACTGCGCAGAGAGGCTCAGAGGCGGATACGCCTGGCAGTTGGTGGGGACGGTGCCGAGAGGGGTTGCGCTGGGAAAAGGCAGCATGCGGCGGACCGTGCAAGCTCTCTCCCTCCATTTTGGTGGAAGGACAGCGGTGGCAGGGAGGCGTTTTGTTCCGAGAACGGGCTGCTCGGCGAGAGGAAAGGGGGCTCCCTGAGAAGCGAGAGCAGCGAAGAGGTGGTGCAGTCACAGAATTCCCCGACACTCGCTTTTTTTAACCCAGCCTACCTCGTAGGGTTGTTGTTACGGGGCTAGACTAGGAAAGGCAGCCTCTCTCCCGTTTGCGAGAAAAAGTAAGGATGTCCATCTGGTAGAACAACCACCTGTGCAATTTGGTGGCGATCCGCGAACGTTCAAGCCATGTAATGCGTGGGAAGGCATAGAATAAAGTTAGCATACTTGAAATGAAATAGGCTTTGGTTATGTTTAGGTTGCATTAGCTAAAATGTGCCAATACCATCCTTGTTGGTAAGAATTGTTGTCATGTTAGAAGAATGACTAAGTCTGACAGCCTAATCGACTCTGTATTAAATAAATAAAATGGATGGAAGGAAATGAAAGAATACAGAAAAGGTTGGTGAGGCATTTAGTGGCCTATGGATG
Organism: Thamnophis elegans; assembly: GCF_009769535.1. NCBI lineage: Eukaryota > Metazoa > Chordata > Lepidosauria > Squamata > Natricidae > Thamnophis > Thamnophis elegans. The sequence continues at coordinate 20,161,135 of NC_045555.1, read as the reverse complement.
AGAATGGTGGCTGTTTAGTAAGAAAATCTGTTTGGAATGTGCATATATATTCATATGTGGCCATAGCAAAATAATAAATAGAAATAAAAAAGCATGATTGATTTTTACTGTTTTTGATGAAAGTGAGAGGATTAGTGAAGGCTTGGTGCAGCAAGGATCCCACTATCTTACTATTTTATTTTTCTTTATGTACACTGAGAATATATTCACCAAAGACAAATTCCTTGTGTGTCCAATCAGACTTGGCTAATAAACTATTCTATTCTATTTTACTCTACTCTATTCATTCCTATTTCAATTCTAACAAGGAGTTTAGCTTCTCTCTCTTGAAAATGTAAGCTGGCATAAGGCATTATAATGCAAGCCTCAAACAGTTCATTTAGTGACCAAAGTTACAATGGCATTGAAAAAAGTGTCTGATGACCATTTTCACACTTAGCGACCGTTGCAGCATCCTCATGGTCACATGATCAAAATTTTGATGTTTGGCAACAGATTTGTATTTATGATGGTTTCAGTGTCCTGGGGTCATGTTTGACAAAATATAAAAATTTTAATCAAGCCCCCCCCCCCCCGCCCCCTCCCCCCCCCGGTCAATGGTGTCCCTCTTTACCAATCTGAAAATCTGGTCACCTTATCTTAGCTAGAGGTTCTCCTAAACCCCTGCAAACCCCAGCAGCCCACCCCTACCTACCAGCTACCCATGTTTGATTTTGAGGATGACACAAATCTTGAGGATAACATGTAGCCATCACTACAAGTAGTAATTGTTAACTTTGTTTTGTTAACATAATTTTATTTCAGCAAAGTATACAAAACAGATGCCAAGCTCCCTAGCTTCTAATTTCCTGAGTACTCCCTGGGCCCATTTGTGAAAAAGATGTTGAATTGGCTATTTTCCAGTCCTTTGCAAAGAAGCCAATCTTGAGAACACAGTTATCCTAGATGATCATCCATTTTATATCTGAGTTTTCAAATAATTCTCCGGTGAATTCCATCTGGACACGATAATCTACTTGTTTTTAATATGTTAACTTCATCTTATGCAAATGCTGTTTGGCACAAATATCTGCGTATTTCTTCTTCAGAAAAGGATGCAGATAAGTTGCTTATGTTTTTTCTGTTTTTTCCCAATCATGTGTTCTTTTGATGCTTCCTTAATCTTTTCTTGATGATCTTTTCTAATGTCACATAATGACCCAGTTAACCTCCATTTATTTAAAAAGAGTGTGTCTTCTAATTATTACTATTATTTAAACTGGTGTTACTGATCTTAACAATTCAGTGTTTAACTTCTTTGTGCTTTTTTTGGTCTTCTTATGGTTCCTCTGTTGAATTTTACATTCTGTTTTGTTTAGATAACTCTTCCATTTTCTGAAAGAAATTTTCCTTTATTTAAAAGCTTCCTAACCCTATTTACTAATCCGATTAGTGATCTCATGGAATCCTCCTTAATCTAGAGTACAGATTCCCAGTCTCTGAGAAATATAGGCTTTAAAGGCAAACAGTATCTCTGAGTGTGTACAGGCAAGATGTCCTTCAGATAGCAATAACAATAGTACTTAGACTTATATACTGCTTCACAGTGCTTTACAGCCCTCTCTAAGCCGTTTACAAAGTCACCATATTGCCACCAACAATCTGCATCCTCATTTTACCAACCTTGGAAGGATAGAAGGTTGAATCAACCTTGAGCCAGTGAGACTTGAAGTGCCAAACTGCCGGCAGCCGGCAGTTAGCAGAAATAACCTGCAGTATAGCATTCTAACCACTGGGCCACGATGGCTCATTATCACTAGATAATCTAGTACCAAATCATTCAGACTTTGGATGATTTAGGCCCATATTTTGCATTTAGTGTGAACATCTACTCATCAGTCAATATCAAAGCAGGGTATTTATTATAGATTTCTGAACTGTCTTCAGAGGCATCAGAATGCAGGTTTGAATTTTCATTTTAATCATGAGCAATGAAGGTAAGGTCTATTGAATCATATACAAGTTAAACAGTATGCAGTGTTGTATTGTCTGTGGATACAACCTCAACTGGCATCTTTTGCCAGGTTTTTTGACCTTCCTCGCCAGCATTGGACAACTCTGAACAGGATCCGTACCTACTGCCAGGACTCATTGTTTAAGTGGGGTCTTGTCTCTACTGTTCAGTGTGACTGTGGTGCCCCTCAACAAAATATCCACCACATTGTGTCCGAATATCCATCAAGAGCTTACACTGGCCCAATGCCTGATATTTTTCAATATAGACCGCCTTGTCCTTGAATGGCTGGGTGGACTGGACATTAACACTTGAATTATTATAAGTCCATGTATTTGCCATACGCTAAATAAATGAACAATCTCAACTGATATATGAAAAAAGGTATACAGTATGTACCTTATTATTTATTTATTTTTGTTTATTTCCCACTTGGGTTGTGTGGTGGCTCAGCGGTTAGGACACTCGGCTTGTCAGCTGGAAAGCCAGCAGCCTGGGTTCGAGTGCCACATGATGCGGTAAGCTCCCATCTTTGCCCCAGCTTCTGCCAACCAACCAGTTCGAAAGCATACAAATGTGAGTAGATAAAGAGGTACCATTTCAGTGGGAAGGTAACAATACTTCATGATGTCATGCTGGCCACATGGCCACAGAAATGTCTTCAGACAATGCTGACTCCATGGCCTTGACATAGAGATGAGCACCGCTTCCTACAGTTGGCAACGACTAGCAGAGTAAAATCCACAGGAACTCCTTTACCTATTTTAATCCCACCTTTATTATTTTTATCAATAACTCAAGGCTGCAAACAAATCCAACATCCCTTTCCTCCTCCTATTTTTCCCACAACAATAACCTTGTGAGGTGGATTGAACTGAGAAAGAATGACTGGCCCAAAGTCACCCAGCTGGCTTTCATGCCTACTGACTTGCCAACACACTTAGTTCTGAGTAAGCAAGACTATTTGTAAGCAAGATTTTACAAGCAGTATTGAACTGATGAACGTCTTTTTTTCATCTGTTTCTTCTCTGCATTTATATTAATTTGTTGGTATCTGGTGGGAATATGTTTGTGTGTGTGTGTATACACACACACACACATACACACAGGATACATGTTTTGCATTATGCACATACATACAGTATTTACCTTGAATAGTCTTCTGTCTAAAAGCTGGAAGCTCTGTTAGCAAATAGAAAAAAACATTTTACAAATGTGTAGAATTGTCTCAAGTGCAGAAAATCAAAAATTGCATGTCTTCTTTAGTACAAATATTCTCTGTGTGTGGGTATACACACCCAAACACACACACACACACACACACACACACAATCCAGATGTTATTTAAATTTGTCAGTCTTTTAGCTGTTTCTATGATTTCCTTGGCAGTGGTTCAGTGGCTAAGACGCTGAGCTTGTCAATCAGAAAGGTTGGTAGTTCGGCAGTTCAAATCCCTAGCATGGCAGAATGGAGTGAGCTCCTGTTACTTGTCCCTGCTTCTGCCAATCTAGCAGTTTGAAAGCATGCAAAAATGCAAGTAGAAAAATAGGGACCCATTTGGTGGGAAGGTAACAGCGTTCTGTGCACCTTTGGCATTTAGTCATGCCGGCCACAGGACCATGGAGACGTCTTCGGACCGCGCTGGCTCTTTGGCTTTGAAAAGGAGATAAGCACCACCCGCTTGAGTTGGGAATGACTAGCACATATGTGCAGTCTTTTCAGCAAAGGAAATCTTTACCTATGATTTCCTTTGCTGAAAAGACTGTGTTTATACCAATATAGTAGTTCTGTGTTCTCCACAATTTATGAGGGTAAAGAAGGACTACCGTAATTTTGGGAGTATAAGACGCAACTTTTTCCCTCAGAAAAGAGACTGAAAATCTGGGTGCGCCTCATACACTGAATACAGCATTTTTTGTCTCCCAAAATCCTGCCCCCTTCACCAAAATGGCTGTGCAGAGCCTTATGGAGGCTTTCAGAGTACTTCTAGGGGCTGGGGAGGGCAGAAATGAGTGGAAAACGGGCTGTTTTTTTGCTCAATCCCCCCCCCCATCCCCTAGGAGCACTCTATAAACATCCTAAAGGCCATCCATGCTCTTTTTCAAAAAAGAAATGGGCCCATTTTGGCGAAAAATGGGCCATTTTTGCTAATTTCCCCCCTCCCCCACTGGAACACTCTACAAGTCTCCTAAAGGCTATTCATGCCCCCCCCCTTTTTTTTTTGAAAACAAAATGGGCCATTTTTGGGAGGTTTGCAGAGTGCAAAAACTTTTTTTTATTTGCCTCTTCAAAACCTTGGTGTGTCTTATACTCCGCTGCGTCTTATACTCTGAAAATGCAGTAAGTAGGATACGAACAGCAAGCTTTCTGCCTCTCACCTCTCACCCTCTTCTTCTAACTGGTGAATGGGATTCTCTTGCATTAAGAGTGTCCAAATCTGAAGTCCCTGAATGGTGGTTATGAATCTAATTGCGTCCTAGTATTTTTCCGCACTAGGGCTAAGCTTGCTGACAAAATTAGCTTGGGGCTTTACTGTAGTTACTATGGTAATAAATTGCTGAGGTTTGAAGTTTCACATTTCCCAGATGGCCTTTCCTCACTGCCTTTACTGGCCCCAATGCTACAATGATAGGGACAGTCCAGTGGTCATCAGTGCCGTATAATTAGAATGGATATTATTGAATATGATTTTAGACAGCATTATACCAATTAGACTGAATTAACTTACTTGTAATCATGTTCATTAATTTACATCAGAGAGCAGAGGGGGGAAACTGGAAGAAGTAAGAGTAAATTGTTGTAAGCACATGTTTATTATGTTTATTATGCCTTGTGCATTGGCTACTTGCTGCTTTAGTAAAAGGAGCCATGGAAAGCTTGGAAACAGCATATTATTGCTTTCATTGTGCTGCAGGAGGCTCACAGCTCTATAATATAGCACATGCTTTTCATGTAATCATTCCAGATCCAATTCCAGCATTTTCAAATACTATATTTTTCGGAGTATAAGATGCACATCCCTCCCCCCAAAAAGAGGGTGAAAATTTGGGTGTGTCTTATACACCAAATGTAGCCCCCCATCCCCACCAGAGGCCAAAAATGTCAGGCATGGAGGCAGAGATGGTATGTGGCAATTCATGCAGCCTGGAACAGCTGATTGGGGGTTGAGGTTTGAGGTTTATTTTATTTATATGCTGCCCTATTCCCTGAGGGACTCAGGGCGGCTCACAAACCCAAGGGGGGGGGGAGGTAAACACAAGAAACTACAACAGAAAAGGTACAAGGGAATTTAAAAGACAACCAACAGTCACACGATTCGAGAGGGGAAGGGAACTCATCAACCCCAGGCCTGCCAACACAGCCAGGTTTTAACGGCTTTTCGGAAAGCCTGGAGAGAGGTGAGGGTCCGAATCTCTGTGGGGAGCTCGTTCCAAAGGGCCGGAGCAGCCACAGAGAAGGCCCTCCCCCGGGTAGTAGCCAGATGACATTGGCCAGTAGATGGAACCCGGAGGAGGCCTAATCTGTGTGATCTAATGGGTCTTTGGGAGGTAATTGGCAGCAGGCGGTCTCTCAAGTACCCAGGTCCAATACCATGAATGGCTTTATAAGTGACGACTAGCACCTTGAAGCGTATCTGGAGACCAATCGGTAACCAGTGCAGCTCGCGGAGGATAGGTGTAACGTGAGTGTACCGAGGTGCACCCACAATCGCTCGCGCGGCTGCATTCTGAACGAGCTAAAGTCTCCGAATGCTCTTCAAGGGCTGCCCCATGTAGAGCGCATTGCAGTAGTCCAGGTATTCCGGCAGTCCGATCCACCCGCCAATCAGCTGTGCTGAATCAGGTTGCAATAAGTGCTGAAGCTGACCTGATCAGAGTTTGCAGCAGCAATCACATTCAGAAAGCACACACAAGTAACTGATTCAGCAGGATTCAAAATAATAATAATATACAATACAATACCAAAAGCAGGTTTTCCCACGTAGCAGTAAATACAAACAAAACACAAGCAGTTTCACTTTCAGTTCTCAGCTAAGCCAAGCTCCTTCCAATCTCCTTGTTCACACAGGTAATAATGTTTCAGAGTCCATATAGCCCTCATTGGTTGACAGTTGTTATGCCTATTCATTGGCTGACCTTCTACTATGTGGTCCAAGTCAGGAAGCTAGCCAGATGATGCTGGTAGGCTGTGGCAGAATTTTTCTTCGTCTTATTTTCTTCCTCAAAAGCTAAGGTGCGTCTTATACTCCAGAGCGTCTTATATTCCAAAAACATGGTAAATGTCAGAATTTTGGGGGTTTTCTTAGCAAAAGTCTTCTAATCTTAGTTCTTATTTTAGTCTGTAGAAACTGTACAAAGTTAGCACCCACCCCTCTCCTAGAAAAATGAAATATTTTGGGAAATTTTTAAAAGCTGGAATATTATATTTTCCTAAAGGAGAAACATGTTTATAAAGACAGAAAGCAGCCCCCAAATCTTTCTTAATAGCCCCAGGAGGACTGGGCCAATCTATCTACAAGACAAAAGACCTTCAGGTCCAGGGTGATGGGATTAAGACATGACCCTCCAGGACATAATGGGATTAATCCATCTAGAAGCAGAGCTCACCACATGGCACAATCTCCTAAGGACATTGCATCACCCAGCAAGCTTCAACCCAACCTGGGAGCTCAGACAACATCAGCTATGACCCCTGCATAGCCCATGGAGTCTGACAGCAGACAATAGAATACATGTTCTTGCACAGGAACAGGAAGCTCAAGTTCAAAGCCCAAGAGAAGGTATAAATAGCCCTCACTCATAACTCTGTGTGGTCAGTCACTCAGAACCAGGTGCTTGGTGATTCTGCTTCATCAATAAATAGACCATCTTTCCAATCAACTTCCATGTTTCCAGTGTCTTTCTCCCAGCTTGGAAATGAACTAGATGGATATTTCTTTCAACAAAGCAACACGGGGCAGGGGGAATCATTTTGATGAAACAATTGAAATTGAATGGGAAATGAAGAGTTAGACCTCCCCCACCCTCTCCACATTAGAGTTCTCAGCCAGTATGCTGCATCCTGTCTTATATTATTACAGTTGGCCACAGAGTCAGCCAGATGCTTAGCGTGTCTTTGGCATTTTAATTCATCTATCAAGTCCATTCCAAGGACCTGGGATACTCAGATGTTATTTGATAGTGTTAAAAGTACACTGCAGTGTAGGCTGCATACTGTTCCAAGTCAAGTAGCCTGTTGCAATTGGCCAATGGTGATCTTTGTCAATGTTAATGGTGTTCAAGTAGTGTTCCAGCTGTTCTGGGATTGTACCCAAGGCATCAATTACTATTGGTATTATTTTTGCATTCTTTTGCCACAGTCTTTTACTTGTATTTGCAGGTCTTTCTTTTTCTCTGACTCTTTCTCTTCTATTATACTGTCTACAACAGTGATGGCGAACCTTTTTTGCCTTGGGTGCCAAAAGCACGCACATGCTCCCTAATTGCACATGCTCACATGCTTACTCCCATAATTTAATGTCCCACCTGCACTGTGCCCCCTGTACATGCACATGTGATTCCCCCTACTGCCCTGTGCATGCACACATGGCTATCTCCCAGTCTCCCCCGCTCCCCCAGAGGCTCATTTTCCGACTTCTAGTGGGTCCGTTAGGTTCGTTTTTTGTCCTCCCCATGCTCCAGGGGATTTCTATACCCAACACACAAAGTGGAAGTTCGGGAATGGACTCGTGGCTTGCCCATTGGGCCATTTTTCTACCTCCAGAGGCTTCAGGACTCTTCCCTGAAGCCTCTGGATGGCAAAAAACAGCCCAACACACAAACTGGAAGTCCATTCCCAAACTTCCAGTTTGTGTGTTGGACCTTTTTTGCCCTCCAGAGGCTTAAGGGAAGCCTCTGGAGGGTGAAAAATGGCCAAAAACCAAGGTTGAAAATCAGCTGACCAGCACGCACCTGAGCACTGGAGCTGACAGGGCAACACCTCGTATGCCCTCAGAAATGGCTCTGCATGCCACCTGTGGCATGCATGCCATAGGTTTGCCATCCCGGGGCTATAGGAATGGCAAGGTGCACTGTCCAATTTTTTTTTTTGGCTTTCTTATTAACAATTATTAAGAGTGGGTGAGGTGTTATGTTGTCGATGCTTGTTTGAATTCTAAAGTCCCAGAGCACTATAGCTTCTTCATTTTCTATTACTTTATTTTGTGGTCCCAACAGTTCTTGCTTGCAGGCAAATGGTATTTCTTGCAGATCTTTCAAAGCACTGTTGTAACTTTGTCATGCCTGTCAGGGTTCCAAATAGCATCCAAAAATAAATCAGAGTCCAAGGCAAAGTATTACTCAAAGTTCTAATTTATTAAGAGAGCCATGTTGGCACATCTGGAAAAACCCAAATCTGAAAGCTTCCTGGTTCACCCCACCTAGTTAAAAGTTCAAGATCTTGCCCCCACACCCATGAGCCCATCACATGGTCCAATCTCCCACTGCCATGCTGACAGTTCCACACATCCAGTTCCGGTCAGGTGCAGAGGTGCAAAGACAAAGGATGACCTTGCCTTTCTAGAAAGAATTTTGTTGTGGCTACAGAGCATCTAACTCTGTACAATGCCCCCTCCCTTTTCCCCATAATAGAAAATGCATTGTAGAATAACAGATAGTGTGGTGGGCCTAAGACCCAAAAGAAAAGATGGCTGCAGGCCTGACAATGCCATTGTTTGTAATCAACCTGTGTGTTCTTCTTGCCGCAGCTATCTAGGTGATTTACTATTTGTTCAGCTGTCTTTGCTCTTCATTTCTCCTGTTTGTTGCTATCATCTCAACTCTGGCTTTGTATGCATTTGTTCTTAAAGCTAGTCTTGTGCAGCCAGAATTATCCTACTGTCTCGTTCTTCAAATTTTCTGCTCACAACTATGGCCAGTTCTTATTACCTGCTTTGCTTGCTATTTCTCTCCCCCCCCCCTCTCTATTTGCCATATGTACATTTTATTGCCATTTATCTTTTTTATTTCTCTCAGTCTTTCCTGTAGGTCAGTTTGGTCTCTCCAAAGTTCAGAAAGCCTTCATGGCACTCCAGCTTCAGTGCATCTTTTTCACTGTCCTTTAGATATTGTTCCTATACCTTTTTTTCTTCTTTTACTGTCTGATGTTACCATATTTTTGGAGTATAAGATGCACCTTCCCCTCCCCCAAAGAGGGTGAAAATCTGGGTTCATCTTAGACACTGATGCACAACATTTTTGGTCTCCCGAAACCCCACTCCCTTCACAAAAATGGACATGTAGACGTTTTGGGAGACCTGCAAAATTCTCCTGGGGGCTGGGGAGGGCAAAAGTGAGCAAACAATGGGCCATTTATTGCTCATTTTGCCTCCTCTAGCCACCAGAAACAGTTTACAAACCTCCTAAAGGCTATGCATGCTTTTTGTTTTGGCAAAAAAGGACCCATTTTCATGAAAAATTGGCCCTTTTTTGCTCATTTTTGCCCCCTCCCCCCTCCAGCCCCTAGGAGCACTTTGTAGGCTTCTCAAACTCTATGCATGTCCCATTTTTCACAAAAAAGAGGCATGCAGACAGTTTGGGAGGTCTGCAGAAAACAAAAACTTTTTTTAAATTTACCTCTTCAAAATCTTGGTGCGTCTTATACTCTGAAAAATACGGTACTTGCAACACTTCACACTCACCTATGCTCCTTAATAAGTAAAGCCTAAAACATCACTACATGGATGAAGGGCACGATTCATTGTTATTATTCTACTGATCTTCATGTCCAAGGCTTTTAGCTATGTTTGAGTCCAGGCCACTATCCCAACTGTGTATGTAATGACTAGAATTGCCAGATATTAATTGCCTTGATAGTATTTTCTCCTCTAAGTTTGGAGATCTGTTCTTAAGATCTTCACTCTCATGATATCCTCCCTTCTAACCTTCTTCTTGACTTCAATGTTGAATCAGAATCAGAATAGAGCTGGAAGGACCTTGGAGGTCTTCTAGTCCAGCCCCCTATTCAAGGAGGAGATCCTACACCATTTCAGACAAGTGACTGTCCAGTTTCTTGTTTTTCGCCACATTAAGTTTAATTTTGTTGGATAGGACACATCAATGTGCTTGATGCTGTCAGCTTGAAGGATGCCCAGGTATTTGTAGTGATTTTCTTCAACCAGAAACTAATTTTCCTCTATTCATAGTGAAGGTGGCAAATTTGTCCAGTCCAAACACACAGTCTTGAACAACAAGAGCTTGTTTGCAACTGTTGAACTGCATCAGCTATAACACCAGTTAGCAATTTGAAAGTTGTTGGTAAGCAATTATTTGGACTGAAGTTATCCTTTTGCTGGGTCTTTCATTATCAGATTGCGTATTGTTAACAACACTTCAATTTCACTTTCTTGCAGTATGCTTTAAACTGCTTGGCAATGATTGGGCGTACAATAGTTAGATGTTTCAAACGAACAAACAAGATTCAGTTTATCTTCACCAGTGTTGACCAATTCTTGATCTTTGCCCTGTTCTCTACCATGCCTGCTGTTATTACAAGTTCTTTCATTTCACTTTCTTTTTTATTCTTATCCACCTTCTTTACTTATGTTGCATTTTTTTCCTATGGTTGTATTCAGGATTGTACTGGGTTTTTTTCTTTTCTTTATGAGTTGACTGGTTCAGTGCAATGATAGATTGACAGAAATCTTTCTGATTTGATTGAAATTGGAAATTTTCCTCATAATGTGCAATTTGAACTTTATACCTGTTGATCTTCTTTGCTATAACTGTTATTTGCAGCTTTATTATTTCAGTGCTTCCTCGATCTTTGTTTCTAGGTGATATATCTTGATCAGGTATTCTTTGGTTTTCTTGTTCTTCGGTTTCTTTTCTTTCACTAGTTTTAGCTTTACATCTAATCTTAGCACACTGATCTTACTTTCCAGCCTAATCTTTCATTTTGGAGATGTACTGTGTGGCTTTTTCCTTCTTTCTTGATTTTGCATCTAAGATATTCAGTTATAACTGCAGCCATACAGCACATTAGTTGATTTGTTTCTTGTAGTGACCTGGTCCTTAGATTGCATATTACAGAGTTGGCATCTTTTAATACTTGTGCTAGCTGCTTCTCTGGAACAAGTTTCAATACGGACACTCTTATTCTGTTATTTTTGTGCTGTTCTCGGTGCTCAGTTATTCTTTGGCTCAATATCTTTCCTTTTTTAATTAGAGGACTTTGTTCTGAGGAGAAGGCACAGCCTAATCTGAGAATGAAAACATCTACAGTGCCAGCTATTTCTGGCAGGTTTTTTATTTCTTTGACATGGGTAGATCTTTGCAATACTTACAATTCTCTGTTTGTGAATACTTTATTTATATTATGAATTATGTATTATAAATTGATGATGATCTATAAGCCTCTGTTCTGTTCTCTCTAATTCTAGATATTGTCCTTTCTAGAACTAGTACATACTTTTTGGATATCCTTTTCTCATTACACTCATTTGTAACAACAGAATGATGATCGTTATTTCTTTGTTTTTAATCTTTGTTATTATCATTACTATGATGGTGATAACAAAGGCAGGAAACTCACCAAACATTTGGAATTTTCAGTTTTCTGGGTTTGCTAACCCTAAACAAAAAATCTTGCTTGAAACTTTTTACATACAGTGATACTTCCATGGCTCCTAAATATATGGTTGAATACTTAGCCTAGAATGTATGATATTCATACTAAACAGAATGATGAGTCAACAGTAATAATTCAGACATTCCCAATATGGGAACAGCAAATTGTTCTGTCCATTCTTATAAGCTGAATCTGAGCTGAGATTCCTTTTGGTTTCTGTATTTGATCAGTATTAGGCCAACTCTGAAATTTGGCTGAGTTGTAACTGGGTAAGCAATTATGTAGTTGGCAGGAAAATATATTAGATTTTATTGGCTTGACTCCGGTACTCAGCCATGAAATTGCAGCCGTGAGATTCCTTCTTATCTCTGCATCAATTTGCCCTTTGAGACTTTATGTTTAAGGCTTAGTAAGGACACTGAGATGACATCTGTAAGGTCACTTCATAGTTAATAAATATCAGCTTTAAACATTTTGTCTGTCCCAAAAGGAAAAAAAAATACCTTTGCCAGGTTAGTTGTCCCTTTTAGATTTATTTCTCTTTCGACAGTGGTGTTGCAGAGCTTTCAACTGAGACAGGAATAACAGTGTGACAATGAAATTGCTGGGCTACCTTTTTTTGTAATGTGTCTTTTAAAAAGATTTTATACAATGTTAAGTTATATTATTGAAGGTTTTCTTGCCAATGCATATGACTTCTAGTAAATATCCTTCTCTAGGATTCCAAGGTATTTCCCAGTGTAACTAAACTTTCTAAATAGCTATTTAACTGATAATAAGTTCTAAGTTATAGTAATATCACTTTTGGGACACGGTGTCTCAGTGACTAAGACGCTGAGTTGGTTGATCAGAAAGGTTAGCAGTTCAGTGGTTCATATCCCTAGTGCCACGTAACAGAGTGAGCTCCCGTTACTTGTCCCAGCTTCTGCCAACCTAGTAGTTCAAAAGCACATAAAAATGCAAGTAGAAAAATAGGAACCACCTTTGGTGGGAAGGTAACAGCGTTCCGTGCACTTCAGCATTTAGTCATGCCAGCTACATGACCATGGAGACAATCTTCGGATAGCGCTGGCTCTTCGGCTTTGAAACGGGGATGAGCACCTCCCTCTAGAGTCAGGAACGACTAGCACATATGTGCGAGGGGAACCTTTACCTTTTAAGATCACTTTTATGAGATGCAAATTCACAGAATTTATTTTTGATTTGCTCTTCATTTATTTTATTTAGCACCATATGTTTCTTGTCTATGGTTCTGTGACTCTCCCTCTCTTTCTACTTGTGACATTCCCAACTCCCAACTGTCACTAGAATCACACAATGGCAAACAGCAATTATCCTACTGCAATGACTATATATTTATATCCTACTCTTCTAGATTGTCTTACAACAACAACAACAGTACAGAAAACCAGTATTAATTATGACAAGGCTGGCAATTTAAAGTAAAGCTTGCAGTTAAGATTCAAAGGAGACCTGAAATAATAGAAGGAACAGTCAATCAAACTGCAGAAGGATATTGAAAACAATATCTTAACAAAACAGCACAGGAATCTTTCTGTAGCTAAGGACAGCATATAAAGAGGCCACTTCTCTTGTACATATCCTGAGTGACGGCACAAAGAATAAGGTCTTTCCAGCCATATAAAAGGACATATCTGTATGAAGACACAATATGGATAGTGGTCCATTGGATTAGAACAGGAGTGTCAAACTCAAGGCCCAGGGCCCGGATCTGGCCCATATGGTGTTTAGATCTGGTCCATGGAGCCACCCTGGAAATAACAAGGGACTGGCCCGCAGTACCTCTGCCAGTGAAAACAGAGCTTGCAAGGACCACACACAGCCCTCCCAAGCTCCATTTTTGCTGGCAGAGAGTTGCAGGAAGCCATCATAGTTGAAAACGGAGCTTGGGAGCCCGTTTTCACTGGCAGAGACTCAGGCCACCACAGGCGCCCCAATGTAAGTGACATCATGCTGACCACGCCTACTATGGCCACGACCATCCCTGCCCGCCAAGGTCAAACACAACCCTGATGCAGCCCTTAATGAAATTGAGTTTGATACCAGTGGATTAGAAGATTCTATCTCCACTCTATTGTGTACCACTCTGTTATTTTTAATGTATTGATTGTAAGCTGCCCAGGGTCATGTCACAGTGGTGAATAAATTTAACAAATAATATCTTCAACAATTCTCTGTTTATTTAGGGCAAACTAATCTCCCCTAAATAAATATATTAGGATTCTATTGTGTTCCATGCTAATTGTCACCAAAGAACCAATTATAGAGATAATATCATTCTGAATTCTCAAGAAAAGTCTGATTATTCCTTTGGATCAATTGAATCTTGTGATCTGCTTCATTTAAGGTTGATTCACATAAATGATATTGCATTTGTCTTAAATAAACCAGTTGTTACAAGACAATGTATCTAAACACCCCTGAAAGCAGAAGTGGAATTCAGCCGGTTTGGACCAGTTCGGGCAAACTAGTTGTTAAATTTCGTGCAGTTTAGAGAACCGGCTAATTGCATCAATGCCACTTTGGCCTGCCTGTGCCACCCACCCTGCCATGAGTGACATCTAGTTGGCCTTGCCCACTTACTCACATGACCCCACAGCCACACTCACCTGGTCATTAGGAAGAACCAGTTGTTAAATTAGTTGAATCCCACCACTGCCTGAAAGTGATGTGAAAAGAGTATATCAATCTTATGCTCCTAGGGCCAAATCTGTTGGAACTGCAATTTTTAGATCCCCATGTCCAAGCTGACTTGGGCCTCTTGACTTCACGATCTATAAATATCTGGAAAATACTAAGTTTATGCAAGATTCTGTGCATGAACAACAATATCATTTCCATGGTGACATCTCCTTCCCACTAAGGTTGCAGACATTCCTTGCAATCTCTGGAAACATCAACTAAATGATGAAGCTAAGGAAAACCAACTAGTTAGATATATGACACAGCACAAGAGCATTTGTAGGAAACACGTTTAGTAAATAGTTTCTTTTTCGGTTCTTTCATAGTGAGTGTGATGACAGGTTGAACATAAAAGATTTCAAGAACCATATTTAGTAGGGCTCTAATAAGCAATCAAAAGAGATGCTTCATGAAGCATGTTAACATGAACAAAGCATATTTCTAATTAAAGTATGAAAATCACTGCGACCTTTGGAAAGTTCTTTCTTTCTTCATTTCTTTGAAAGCTGTTCCCAGTGTTCACTTCCTCTCTCTCTCGCTTCTCTGGGTATGTGTATATGCATACACAGCAATTTTGCTTTACCAATAACAATCTTCAAAGCAGCCAGGTGAGTCTTCCAAAGGATATTGTTGCTTTAATCCTTCCAAAAGAGTACTTTATGATAGCAATAGCACTTAAATTTATGTAGTGAACTAGGATTAGGATTAGGATTGGGTTTGAGATTGAGATTGAGATTGAGATTAAGATTGAGATTGAGATTGAGACTGGAATTAGAATTAGAATTAGAATTCTTTATTGGCCAATTGTGATTAGTCACCCAAGGAATTTCTCTCCCATGCATAAGCTCTCAGTGTACATACAACAATATTGAGAGATCATGATCATAGTCATTGTAAAAATACATTCCTCCCAAAACATTAGATACAACACTTAGTGATAGGCATAGATACTAAATAAGCAATCAACATAAGCCATACAAAGATACTAAGTAAACAGTATAAATTGTAAGATACAAGCAACAAAGTTATAGTCCTAAGAAGATAAGGAGATAGGAAATAGGGGAGTTGAGAATAATGATGGTAATACTGCCTTTCTGGATAGTTTGACAGTGTGGTGGGAATTAGTTGTTTAATAGAGTGATGGCATGGCGGGGTGGGGAAACTGTCCTTGTGTCTAGTTTTTTCTGATGTGCAGTGCCCTATAGCATTGTTTGGAGGGTAGACGTTGAAAGAGTTTATGTCCAGGCTGCGAGGGATCTGTACATATTTTCATAGCCCTCTTTCTAGCTCATGCATTATAGAGGCCCTTAATGGAAGGCAGGTTGATAGCAATTGTTTTTTCTGCAGTTCTAATTATCCTCTGAAGTCTGTGTTTACCTTGGTTGCAGTGCCAAACCAAACAGTTATAGAGGTACAGATGACAGACTCAATAATGCCTCTGTAGAACTGTATCAACAGCTCCTTGGGATGTTTGAGTTTCCTGAGTTGGCGCAGAAAGAACATTCTTTGTTGTGCTTTTTTGATGACATATTTTGATGTTAGGTGTCCATTTTAAGTCTTGAGACATTGTAGAACCTAGACATTTGAAGATCTCTATTGTTGCTATTGTGTTGTGAGTGGTGGTAGTATAGGAGAGCTTCACCTAGAATCTACTATCATTTCTACAGTTTTTAGTGTGTTCAGTTTAAGACTGTTCTGGCTGCACTACAAGGCTAGTTGTTCAATGTCCTGTCTGTAGGCAGATTTGTCGTTGTCTCAAATGAGACTAATCACTGTTGTATCATCTGCAAACTTCAATACTTTAACAGAGGGATCCTTTGAGATGCAGTCATTGGTATAGAGGTAGAATAGTCTTCTCTAAGTAGTTTACAATGTTAGCATTCTCCACACATCAATCTGGAACGGTAAGACACCCCTCGTGGGCGGGTGTTCTGTTAGGATACAGCCTGTTGTGCCTTAAAATGGCTTCTACTGTGCAGCACAGTGAAGTTGCCATGGTAATGGCTTCACAGTACTCCACAAGGGGGCCCCCTCTGGTAAGGGGGGAAATCCAACATTAGAAATTACATTTGGTCCGGACATTTTTCTCCTTTAAATAAATATCTGGGCAATGCCAGGTTATCTGCTAGTTATCACTAAAATGCTTTGGAAAAATACCCCTTTGGATGCTTGCCACAGCTCTAACTGACAAGTACTTCAAACTGTAACACATATTCAAGTACTCATCAATATTAAAACTGTGAAGTAACTGCTTATTTGCCAATCTGATTCAAAAGAAAAAGTTTTTCTTCCTAAGATTGCTTCAGTACATGTATTTGGAAATATTCTGAAGATGTAAAGTGGAGATGTGTTTGGTGCAGATAAAATATTAGACATGAGTTCAGAGAACTCTACTTACAGTTCATTTCATAACAGCACGCACAGCTTCCTCAGCCTTCCAGTGTCTCAAAATCATTCTGTGATCCATCCTTTGCCACGCTCTCCTCAGGCAACAGACAATGGTGAAGGCAGCATGGAGAGTGTAAAACAAACTGCAATTTTGCACAATGTATGTACTCTGCATGTGCTCCAGGCATCTGGTATTGACATTTACCTTCTGTTCCTTGTTATACAAAATGAAAAAAAAATGGATCACAAAGGATGTAGGGAAAACAGTCTTTCAAAAAAATAACTTTTGAACAGATATGCAAACAACCCATGTTTTCATGTTGTCCAAGTCATGTTGTTTTCCTAGGTGACATGAACATCTTTAGAATATAAAACTGACTTTCATTTAAAAAAAAAAAAGAATTCTTTTTTCTTACAATTGCAGGCTAGAAGTGTATGGAGGGAAGGAAAGACAAATTAAGCCTTATCTAATTCATTAAGATCCTGGGGCCTTTATAAATGTACTAGCTGGATACATGTGCTTCGCGACGAAACTATGTGATTGGGCTATGCAGGAGAAATTCTGTTCACAATCCGTTGGCTCAGTGGTGGTTGGTGATTGTAACACATAAGGGAATATTGGTCCCACCATCTCGAGTCCATAGGGTGGAAGGCGTAGACATTTTGGTGAGGTACTGACATTTAGAACTGTAAGGAGCCCCACACCGCTCCTGAGTGAAGGAGCGGAATGTCTGTCAGTTTGAGCTGAGGTAATGTCTCTGACAAATGCGCGCACGACAAAAGTGCACCGACAAAACCACGGCGAAAAAACCTCACTGACAAAACCGCGATGTCGAAATCATGGCCACAACAGTGCACCGACAACAGCGCACCGCCAAAGCACACGATCAATAAACAATGTGAAAACAAGGTGATAACCCTAACCCTAAACCTAACCCTAACCCTGAACCTAACCCTAACCCTTACCTTAACCTAATTGCGCTTTTGTCGGCACGCTGTTGTCGGCACGCTGCTGTCAGCGTGATTTTGACATCGCAGTTTTGTCAGCCCGCTTTTGTCATGCATGCATTTGTCGGGTCACGAATGGAATGTGAGGCAACTGGCAGATGGAACAGAGTTCTTTTCAGGTGGGGAGGGGGAGTAGAATGTGTAGCTCCTTAGCATCAGAGTGGGTTAATATAAGGCAACTGACAGTTGGAACATAGTTCTTTTCAGGTAGGGAGCGGAGTAGCATCAGTGTGTGTTAATTATTGTATAAGAAATACTGATGATCCAATGGTCCTTTTGAAAAATCCTTTCTTAGCGAGCACCTAGAAGCCAAGAGGAACATATGTGCTAAATTTCAAGTTTGTAGACTTTACAAATTGGAGATTCCGTGATGAGTGAGTCGTACTCGGCTTTTATATATATAGATGTTTGTCTCAGATTCATTGTGCTGAAAGTTAATGTTATTCATTGTTGTAACTTACTAATAAATGAATCCATGTGCATTTAAAATAACAAACAGACCAACGCCCAACCCAGATACAGTGGTTACCAGAGAATTTTGTCCACACACACAAAACAGAAATAGGGCTTAGGCTTTTGATTGGTTAAAAATCATAGTCAGTTAGCACATTAGATATTATTGACAAGGTGGTCTTAAAAATGATAAAAAATATAAACTATTGCTTTCATTAGAGAAATTCTTTTGCAAAAAGTTTTCTTTCAACTAGATTCTATGTTGGTTCCCTGATGGATTGAACCAGTAACCAGTAACCAGTAGCAGGGCAGAGATAGGAAAATACGTTATTCAGTATATGTATTTGTGTGCCATGGAGAGGTATCATGTATTCATCTGGGGTGAACACCCAAAATACATTGAAGACAGATGCATTTCATCTTTTCTTGAAGTTCAGAGATGGACAGTTTGACAGCCTCAAGGCATCTCCAGATTTTAAAATACTCAGTGCGCTAATAGTTAAAACCATCTCCACATAATTATTTTACAGTGGTTACTCCCTTTTTTATTCAACTTATTCATCACCCATTCATTCTTGACTCTCTCCTTGCTTAATATTCACACTTCTTCAGTATTACCCTATTCCAACTGATTGTTGTAGTTCTTCTGAAATATCTAATTCTCATTTCAATATAAAATAACTAGGTGTCAGGCTTCCAACCGATGCCCTAATTAAACCATGAGTCTCGAGCCAATTTCCAAAAGAAATACAGTTATTTATTAGGAGCAATATATTGGCACATACCCATGTGAAGTCAGCTCTGCCCCACGTAATTCACAGCTCAACTATGACCCTGTTTCTCCCCCTTCCCCCCAGGGTGTGTCATAAATCACATTGGCCAACAGAGCACTTTCACAAGCTGTAGAGATCACGCCTCTGGGATACAGCCTTGAGAAAGATATGTGTGGAATGTGTCTCTAGCCATGGCTGTCATACTGCTGTGCCAGCTCTCCCCACTCCTGCCCATGGCAACTTGATAGCAGGCCAGGAATGCTTTACCAGTTGACACTAGGAGAAACAGCCTATTATATATAGCAATTTTGCTTTTTTTTTTTTACAAGATTTATTGTTTGTTATGTATGAGCTGGGCTTGTGGGCTGAAAGTCAATAGCCCTGGTTCAAGACCTGAGCACTGTATGACAGGGTGAGCTCTTGTTACTTGCTCAGGCTCATGCCAACCTAGCCCTTCGAAAGCATGCTAATGTAAATAGATAAATAGGTAGCACTTTGGTAGGAAGGTAACAGAGTTTCATGCACCTCAGCATACAGACATGCTGGCCACATGACCACAGAAAGTGTCTTCAGACAATGCTGGCTCCCTAGACTAAGAAACGGAGATGACCTCCCCCTAGAGTCAGATATATGAGCTACCAAATTTTTACTATTATTTGCACGTCTTCAAATCTCCCGTTTCATTTTCTCATCTTTGTTAAACATTCCATGAAGGCACACAAATATATCTATTTGTTATCATTTATTCATGATCTTCCATTATTTTCTCTATTTCTCCTGGAAAACAAAACTATTTCATAGATCAATACAAAATGTTGCATCGTAAAACATATCTAACATTCTCTGAAATTATTTCAGTTTTCAGTCAACCACATGGCAACACTTACATGTAAACCTCATCCTCGTACATTCATAATCCCAACTGATGCACTTCTAACCTCACCATAAATATTCCCTGTTAATTTATCCCCCAATACATTAAGGAACCAAGGGGATATCACATATCCTAATTTTATTCTCTACTGAATAGTTTTTCATATCCTTTATTTCCATTTTATATAGCACTCATCTCACTTAGCAAGTAAACCTCATATTTATGTAAAACATTCCATAATTCAAGCCGATATATTTTATCACATTTTCTCTAAATCAACAAATGTACAATCATTTTTTCACATTCTTCTGTCTCTCAAGGACCTGCTGAAAAATAAAATTCCTGTCTGTACACTATCAGCCATACTAAATTTCCCAGATTTTGCTTTTTCTCAATTTCATACCTTTTCAATCAGAATTTTGCCAAGCAATTATCTAGGCACATTTAACAATAATAATAATATTTAAAAAGTCCCACAGTAATTTTTACATTCATTCTTGCTATTTATTTCTTTGCAAAGAGGAACAATAATAGCAGTCTTCCAACTGTCAGGCACAGATGGAAATTTCAAACCTATGTTAAAAAAAAATCTCCAATGTGAAACCGGACATACATTTATTATTTTCTTTTCATCATTTTCTCTTGGACAATATAGTAATATGCTCAAGAGTGCAAGTGAATGGAGTAATTCATTCCAGCTCCACTCTTCAGCATATCACAAATATTCCAATACCATTGTCTAAAACATTTCTTGCTGTATTCCTATACTTTGAAATGCCAGAAGCATGCTTTTGCCAGAAACTCCACTATCAGAAAGTATTTTTTTCAAGTTTTTTATTTTATTTTATACATAGGTATCAATCCGTGAACAGTGTGGCACCTGGGTGTCATACATTCTAATACAAATTGAACTAGTAGAATTAATCATAGTTATTACATTCAACCAACTTATATATTTCAAATATTATATATTTCTAATACACATTTATATTAAATTATTGTCTATCATTATTTAATTATTCCATGTTTTCTCTTGCAATTGCCTTTATTTTATTGTGTAAAAGTGTACACACTAATATCATTTCCCCTTTCTCTTATTTCTATCTTTTATTCTAACTTTTAATCATGTCACCCTTTTATTATTCTTTCTATCCTACCTAACTTTTAATCATGTCACCAACCTAAAAAGGAAAGGAAATAGAGGGAAAAAGAAAACCAAATCAGAACAACAAGAAAGAAAAATCATCTATCCATTGACTTGCCCGCTTTAGTACAGGGCGGGGCATAACCTTTTCCTAGGGGGTCACAGCAACACTTGTAATAACAACACAAATAATTCATACACCATTCGAAAGCCCATCAAAAACTGAGTTTATTGACACGATTTAATAGTCAGTATGACCACCATTAGCCCTTCGAACAGCATTCAAACGAGGTGGATAAGAACACAACAAATCTTCAAACAGTTCCGTTCGATTTTCCAGATTTTTCAACACAGTTTCCAAATTCATTCTCAAAGTTTCAACCGAATATCGATTTTGACCTTGCTCCTGAATCATCAGAGCTTCCACTTCATCCTTAATTATGGCCCCAATGTTCTCTGCCAGATTGAGATCTGGCGAATTTCCCGGCCAGACGTCATTGCCCCAAAATTCGACATTGTTTTCCTTTAACAATTGCTGAGTCGCATTTGCACGCATGCAAGGAGCTTTGTCATGAAGAAAGACAGCCTCACCAACCACCAAGACATTGTCTGGATCACTGAGAAATGGAATGACATTCTCCAATAAAATTTTCTCACGGAAATAACTGCCATCCCAGGATTCCCCTTTATCCTTCAAAACCCAATGCAGTTTCTTGGCTGTGAAAATGACGAAAATCCCGATGCAAGTCGGATTGCGAACGATTTGTCGATATTGTTCATGTTTGGCGATATCGTCGACGTCTTTAGCCCAAATTCGATCGTTCTGGAAATTCGGTTTTCGAATGGCATAAACGAAGAATTCGTCAGATGGCGCCAAATGAAGAAAATCTTCCTCGGTCCATTCAGACAACCAATCGCACAACCAAAGCCGATCTTGAACGTGTGTTTGAGTTTTCAATGGTTTGCAAATGACGTGGAATGGCTTCAAACCTTCTCGTTCTCGATATTGGCCGATTGTCCTTTGATCAACTCGTTTTCCACGAATTTGAAGGATTTCTTGGGCCACTTTTCGGTTTCCTTTTCGTTGTTTGCGACTGCCAGTTGCAATGATGGCTTTGCTTTCTTGGGACAGTTGCAGAGGACGCCCTTCTCCAAATTTTGTGAAACATTCTTGGGCTGTTTTGTTCCAATTATCAGTAACCCAATCCGGATGACGTTTCAATTTGTTTGCAATCCATTTTCGATTGATAAACGTCGCTCCAGCATCGCGAGCCTCTCAAAAGGCAATGCATTTTATTCTGTCAATGATCCTTTGTTCTTCCGAATCGAATTTTCCAGCCATTCTTAAAGCAAATTTAACATTTAATAGCTCATTCAATTCAGTTTTTTATGGGCTTTAAAATGAGGTGTCGCGGAAGTTGTAAACTGCTGTCGATCTTGCTGTGACCCCCTAGGAAAAGGTTATGCCCCGCCCTGTACTTTAATTGCTATGCTTTTTTTGACTTGCCTCCCATATTTTGTTATTTCCCTCAAAATGACGCAAAACAATTGCACACTGGAACAACTAGATGTGAGGACAGTTTTTCCCTGAATGCTATCACTCTGCTTAACAACTAATTCCTACAATCTGTCAATAATTTTACTAAAACTGTGTTACTATTATTCTTCTCTTCCTTCCTAGTACCTATCCCCTCCCACTTATGACTATAACCATGTTGCTTGTATCTTTCAATTTATATTGTTTTATTGGTTTCCTAGTACTATTTGACAACTTATTAGTAATCACTAAGTGTTGTATCTTTTTATCCTTGATGAGTGTATTTTATTCTCCTTATGTACACTGAAAGCATATGCACCAAAGACAAATTCCTTGTGTGTCTAATCACACTTGGCCCATAAACAATTATAATTCTAATATTCCTTTCTTAGATCTTCACTTTGCATCTACTTCTTGGCTATTCAATCTAGGTATTTCTCCTGTTTCTACCCTCTTCCACGATTGGAAAGCTTCAACTTTTGCTTTCCATTGGTGACGTTTTTGAAGAGGAAGCCTCTCGCCATCACCTTACATTCTTCTGCCCCCTATCAGAGCCCACAGGTAATAGTGAGAGTTATGTAGCTTGCTGCTAGCTAAACACAAAGAGCCAAAGAGTAGTTGGAAGAACACTTGACACATAATCTACTGGGGACTGCAGATGTGAAATCTCAACCTGTGGTCAGTTCAGATAGTTGGAAAGTCAGAAAAATAATACATTCTGGCGGCTTTGCTATATATGGACAGCTGCAGTGAAAGAACCAATTAGAAGGGGAAACTGTCCATCTGAGATGGCATCATACCCTGAGACATTTTGAACTTCAAAAGAAAGATGCTGTTGCAAAGAGAGATGAAGAAAAAGCCAAACACCATTTCCTGTGTTCCTGGTTTTCTCCTATCAATTTGTTCCTACTTCATGTAGCCCATCCTGAATAGATCAGCCATGGAATGGCATTTCCTCACAGCTTATTACGTGACTTTTCCTTTTCTCTCTTTTCTTCTCCTCTCCTTCTTTTCCCATGTCTTCTTCTATTCCCTCTCCCTGTCCTTCTATAGATTACACTGTGACATATTATAATCCATTGCTGAGATTCAAGCAACAGATAAAACCTTTATATAAACCTTTGAAATTTTCAGTAAAACCCAAATAATTGTTCCGGATCTTGCTCTTTAACCTATCAGCACATCCTACTGAAAACATTACATGGGGGATATAATTCACATGTTTGAATAGCACATGGACATGTCAAAATAAAGAACTGAATGAATGGAGAGAAGATAATTTAGGAGAGCCCTAGTAGATGTATTCTCATGATTATCTCTGGTTTGATTTAATCAGGATTTCCTTGAAGGGGAAGAATATCTTAAAACAACAAACTGATAAATCAGATATTATGGGGTGTTCTAAAGTAATAACCAGAGCTAGAGGTTTGGTATGGACCTACCACACCACTCAGGATTAAGTAAAGATTTAATTTCATTTATTTTTTCAAATCATCTATTTACATAGGTAGAACCTTTTTTTTTCATCTTACTTCAACAGATCATGTCCTAATGTTGCATTATTCTGAATATGGGTATCACCAAAAGACTAAAACACAATGAAGGCAAATTTCTCTCCTGATGATTTCCAACTTCTTTCTCATTTACCCAAATCTATTGTCTCATAGCTTCTTTTACAAAATTATGCATGATTGCACTATAGCAAAAATTTCCAAAAGATTTCTGTACCAAACTAAGTGAGAGGAAATTTATAATAATCCAATCCATTTTATGTTCAGTTTGTTTTAACTTGGAACTATTTCAATATCATTTGATCAATCAACAATTGATCTTTTCTTCTTTGTGCATTTTGGCACTTATATTTTAGTTCATGCAATGAATTTTTTCTTAATGTAGCTCAACATCAGTTACAGTACATAATCTAATATATCTGTTAGCATTTTGAATACTGTTGGCAAACAAGTAATTGGTTTGTAATTCCTTGCAATTACACCCTTGTTTCAGTCTTTTATTATTTAAAATGTTCTACCAGTTATTTCAGCTTTTTCAATGTGTAATATTTCATTAAATTGAGTAGCCAGCCTTTCATGGAGAGTTGTCAAATGTTTAAGCCAAAATTGTTGTATTTCATGTTTTCCTGGTTCTTTCTCTTCTTTGTATGCTATTTAAAATCATTTTTGATGTTATGAAAATATCATCCATTTTGACTGAGCCAAGGTTCTCAATTTTGTTTACCAATTTGCATCTTTATTATTTTCTTTTCGATTATCCCATGCCATATGTCACTCCAAAAATGTTTGATCTTAGATGTTTCAGATGAATGTTTCATCTTCTATGTTTGTAGTTTGTCCCATTATTGCTTATAAAACGAATGTTGGTTTGTTTGAAAGGGTGAGTTTTATCAAAATTCACTCATTCTGTCTTTGTATTCATTTTCTTTGAAATAGCCATATTATAATATTTGCATCTTTCAGAATTTTGGATAGTTTACTCATCTTTTCCAATGGAGGAATCCATACATGGTAGCTTGAATTTTTCATAAATAATCATTTCTTTTAGCTCCATCAGTCTGCCAGAGAACTGAGATGTTCATCATTCTTTTGCTCAATATTTTCATTTCTTTCATTATCATTATTACCTGTCTCATAAATGGATATAATGTAATATTGCTCTTCAAACATTTATCTCATTTAATGATCTTCAGTCTTGGTGGTATTTTTATTAATTCTACTTAGCTTTTTCAGCTAGCGTTTCCAATCCTTGCAATTCAACTTCCATAAAAGTTTTTCTTTTAAACAGGTATCTTGTTCACTGTCCATCAATTTCTGAGTCTAAATGTTTGTGTTTCCATATTTCAGATTTTCTTTACAAATCCTCTTTTTTTTTTATTTGATCTGAAATAGCATTTTATTGATAGCTCAAGTTTCTTCAATTGATCTTGACCACTCTGGTTGTCTAGCAAGACCAGATGACTCCTATACCCAGTTGTGGGTTTCAAAAATTGTTCGAACCTACTCTGTGGGTGTGGCCTCCTTTGTGGGAGTGGCTTGCCACCCATGTGACTGGATGGGAGTGGCTTGCCACCCATGTGACCGGATATGAAGATGCGACGACACTTGTCAGAGCCACCTTAAATTACCTCACACACAGCACTGGCATGCATAAGAATATGATGTAAACTTGTTTTTTAAAAGGCATCTTTGGCTTGCGTTAAAACAACTTCAATACACACAATGTTCTGATTGCACCACAAATGCAGTAGTCATCCTTATCTTTCACAGAGGCACTGAGTTTTATAAATATGAGCATGAAAGTGTAGAATAATCATATCCAAGGACCAGTGGTGGGTTTCAAAAAATTTTGGAACCTCTTCTGTAGGTGTAGCCTGCTTTCCAGGTCCACTGGTGGAACTTCTTCTAACTGGTTCGGTAGATTTGACGAACCGGTTCTACCGAATAGGTGCGAACTGGTAGGAACCCACCTCTATATACCTCATGTGTCCCCAGATGCCCAGGAGATATAGCCCCAGACATAGTGTTTGTTGAACTGTACAACATTCAATCTGGTAAAAGATTTTCCTTTTGTGAGTTCACCTTTGAAAATGGGGTTGTACCACACTTCTTGGCTGCCAAGAAATTAAAAGACGCTTGCTCCTGCGGAGGAAAGCTATGGCAAATCTAGACAGCATACCAAAAAGCAGAGACATCACCCTTCCAACAAAAGTGCGTATAATGAAGCTATGGTTTTCCCAGTTGCAATGTATGGCTATAAAAGTTGGACCATAAGAAATGCTGAGCACCAAAGAATTGAGGCCTTTGAACTATGGTGCTGGAGGAGACTCCTGGGAGTCCCTTGGACTACAAAGGTTAGGGGATTCAAATTCAAATTCAGGGAATTTGCCCCATGACTCATGTTTATTCATGCACATATATTCCACTTCCATATCTTGAAGTACCAGAAAAAGAATAACAATAATAATGCATTTCTGGAGCTGACATTCCCTGCATCAACTTGTAATTGTGCAAATAAATCTGTAGGCATATAGGCACTAGTAGATGAGTTAAATGATATATGCACATATCAACACAAAATCACAAACATTTTCTCTCTCCAAACTATGCTGCCAGATTTCTTTTCATGTTGCTTTGAAAATTGGACTCCTACTGAGATAAATATTTCATTATTGCAGTAGGAGATAAGTTCAGTATCCCTTAGCCAGAAACCTGATTTTCTATTAGTTTATTTTTAATCAATTGTCATTAGGTAAACAAAATTAGAAAGCATAAGAAAGCAAGTGAAATGAAATACAATTATCTTTAGAAACCTGATAACCTGAGACTCCATTGTAAATCATCTTCATTCTTGAAAAATTACATACAATTCATCTATTTAGCAAGTAAAGATATTTACATTTGTTTTCTTTTAATTTTGGAATGACAGAGGGAATGAGTGAGTGAATGGATTTAAAAAAAACTTCAGAAACTCAGTGAAATATTTTATAAACATAAGTATTAGAATTCCTTAAGACAAAATGATGATCCAGCAATATTTTTTTCATCATTATGATTCCAGCATTGTCCCTTCTACTTATTTTATTTATTTAGCAAATGGCATCTACAGAGTTCTGCAATCACTGGTATATACATTTAGTTTAAATAAAGTGTCAGCATAGAGAGATAGGCAGGCAGGCAGATATGTGGACAATACAATATAGGAAATAATACATTAAATTAAGATGAAAAACATAATAAAGTCACCATAATATGGAGCCGTAGAATTACAATGGGATAGACGTTATAATTTGATATCTAAGGAAGGTAGATTCTGCCTGGAATCCCACTGTATATCAGAAATTAATATAATCAAGCGTGTCCAGAAGTATTTCAGGAGAAGAGTCCTCCACTCCTCTGCTCACAATAGAATCCTTTACGCCAATGGTTCCCAAACTTGGCAACTTTAAGACTTGTGGACTTCAACTCCCAGAATTCTCCAGCCAGCCAGAAGTCCACAAGTCTTAAAGTTGCCAAGTTTGGGAACCACTGCTTTATGCCACCAGGCTTGAAATTTTGCACGTGGACAACCTTGATCTACATCGCCTACGGTCTGACCTAAGCATAGTACACAAAATTGTCTGCTACAACATCCTACCTGTCAATAACTACTTTAGCTTCAACCTCAATAATACTCGGGCAAACAATAGATGCAAACTCAAGGTAAACCACTCCAAACACGGTTGCAGAAAATACGACTTCAGCAACAGAGTGGTCAACGCTTGGAATGCTCTACCTGACTCCATTTTTACTTCCTCTAACCCCCATAGCTTTAACCTTAAACTGCCTAGCGTGGACCTCACACCATTTCTAAGAGGACTGTAAGGGACGTGCATAAGCGCACAGGCGTGCCTACTGTCCCTGTCCTATTGCCCCATTTATTTTTACTCATTTCATGTGCTCATGGCCATGTTTATACTTATACCTGTTATCTCGTACATGTTTGAAAACTAACTAACTAAATAAAATAAATAAATAAACCATTCTTTTGGTGTGGCTGCAAAGAGATCATTCCAGATGCCTTGAAATTTCCTGAGGAGACATTCTCCAATGATGTGTTATAGTTTGTTCTGGTGCACCACAGTTGCATTGCAGGCTCTCTCCCCACTTAAAGAGATTCTCCTCAGAAAACCTTTATGAGGAAATCTTGAATTCAGAGCTCTGATTACTCACTACATCTCTAGAAAACTGGGTATATGGACTTCCTTTCTGAGTCACCAAAATGACACGCGATTGAAGTGAACTTAAAATTCCTTACTCTGCCCACAGCTGCTGCTCTTCCAGAAGAATTCAAAGAGCAAAATCATGTGGTGTAGTCCTATTTTTCTATTTACCTTCTAAGAATTTTGTTTTATAGATCTACAGGGTGCTGCTGATCTGATTAGATTAGAAAAAAAATAATGGGAAAAATATATTTTGAGATACTGTATATACTTACACCAGGGAGAATAAATTTTGCCCAATGCTGGAAAAAATATAAAATTCCAGAAATATCTGATCAGGAACTTAAACTTGAAAAATATGCAGCAGTGGGAAAATTAATGGTATATATTCACAATAGAAGTTTAACCAAATTTAAACAAGAATGGTTTCCATACATATATCACATAGCACAGCAAATATAATTATTTATAATGAGGCTTTTAAAGAGCTCAAATGTTTATAAATGTTATAAATTAACAGACGTACAATAAGGAGGAAGTTGGAAACCCAAGAGTTTTTCTGTTTTTTTCTCCCCCTATTTTTCAAATTTTAATTGTTGTCAAATTTACTGTTTACTGAGTTTTTCATCTATCAATATGTAAAAAAATTAAACAACAATATAACAGAGATCCTAATGCAGCTTAATATTAAAACCTTCACTGAAAAACGTTAGCACAATTTATATAGTGGTTTTTAGAATTATTTTTTTAAGTTCAAGTCTGGATGACAGAGTCCAATAATCTTGTGCAGATTTACACTGAAATCCTATATTGAAATTAATATTGATATAATACCTTTTTTAAAATCCTCAACAGTGTAAGTTATCTTAATAATCTTCAAACAATAACGTAGAACTATCACTGTACTGAAATAATGTAATATATTAGGATTTACAACATAGTTTTAAAAATCATAAATTAAAAAAGTATGAAAAACAAAAGGGATTTATCAAGCACTCAACTGCATAATGTATATATTTCAAACCCATTCTGCAGAATTTTGAGGAAAGGGAGATGTATAACAATGGAAAAATAATTTTATTTTACTTAATTAATCTTCAATAGGTATCAAATTTAATTTTCAGGGGCTCTTAATAGGTGCATAAAAAGTGGAGCCCATAGAGCTTAATTATATAATACAATGTAAGAATATATTATTGCTCTATAATTGCAAATGCCCATTTCATTAAAAGTCAGAGATGACCTCAGCAGACAGCCTCAGAGTGTAGTAATTAGAGCACCCCAAAAGGCAGGAAAGACACATAACTGCTTCCAATCCTTCCACACTATCTAATAAGGGCTATCTATCTACATGGGGCTGCCCTTGAAGAGTATTCGAAGACTTCAGCTTGTCCAGAACGCAGCCGCGTGAGCGATTGTGGGTGCATCTCGGTACACCCACATTACACCTATCCTCCGCGAGCTGCACTGGCTGCCCATTGGTCTCCGGACACGCTTCAAGGTGCTAGTCGTTACTTTTAAAGCCCTACATGGTATCGGATCTGGGTACTTGAGAGACCGCCTCCTGCCAGTCACCTCCCAAAGACCTATTAGATCCCACAGACTAGGCCTCCTCCGAATTCCATCTGCTGGCCAATGTCGGCTGGCGACTCCTCAGGGGAGGGCCTTCTCTGTGGCTGCTCCAGCCCTCTGGAACGATTTCCCCATGGAGATCCGGAGCCTTACTACCCTTCCGGCCTTCCACAAAGCAGTTAAGACCTGGCTGTTCTGGCAGGCCTGGGGCTGTTGAACTATCCAACCCCATTCGAGGTTACAGCTGTTGTAGAATTTTAAATTGTTGTTTTTGATTTTATTTTTGTATTGTTTGTATTGTTAGCCGCCCTGAGTCTCTCGGGAATAGGGCAGCATACAAACTTAATAAAATGAAATGAAATGAGGTGTCCAGGGTATTGCAATGTCCAGGGTTTTGGAGTGCTAGCACTGATGCAACCAGCAGCACTCTCCTCTCCTCAAGAAACACCCCTCTGAATTGCCATTGATCAATGTGGTTGTCAGGTTTCCAAAAGATGCCCTAATTAATTCATGAGCCTCAAGCCAAGTTTCAAAAGAAATCCAGTCATTTATTAGGAACACCATTTTGGCAATACTACATTGCAGTCAGATCTGACCTCATTTAAATTATGGCTGAACTTTGCCCCTGTTTCTTCCCTCAGTCTGTGTCATAAATCACATTCTCCAATGAGGTGCATGCCTCACAAGCCTGCTGAAATAATCTGAGATCCAACTCTAGCTGAATGTATGCATGGAATGCGATATCCCCTTTCCTCACCATGGGAACTTGATTATGATCATGCAAATGGTTTCTGAGTTGACAGTAGTATTCAGTTCGTTTAGACTGGTTCGGGTGAACTGGTAGTGGCGACCTGCAGTTGGGGTGGGCCTGCCCCCGCCCCTGCCCCCACCCCCACCTCCCCACATCCCAACAATATGCCGTCCTATTTAGCCACGTTTTCTAAACCGTGCACAGGCATGTAAGTTGCACATGTGAGCAAAGTGCATGAACAGAAGGCTGCACACATGCGTGGAAGATGCATGCATGAGGGAAGTGTGCATGCCCATGCACACACTCACATTTTTCGATGCATGGTGAACCAGTGGTAAAATTATGTGAAACCCACCTCTGCCAGTGATGCTATTCCTCATCAATTGGACAGCGGAATGAACTTACTCCAAACATAACCCCCTAACTCTGGTGAGTAATTTTGGGCTTGGGGTGCATCTGAATGTTTGTGTTGTCGCCCAGAGAGCTCTATGTGCACCTATGGCTACGCACAAGAAAAATGAACATGTTGAAGTGCATTTAAATGCAGGTATCAGTCTTCTGTACATACTGCATTACTCACCAAGAGAAATGTATCCCCAAGCTCGGTAGCATCTGCTTCATTGCATCTCTTCTTCTGTCCCCAGATAGATGCAAGTAGAAGAAATAGAGTTGCAAACAGGCATTGCAATATGTATAAGTGGATGAAAGGAATGTTTTTCCCCCACATATGCATTTATCTTCCACCTGCCATGGGAATTTTTTTTAACAAAAAACCAAAGTCATGCTGCGATTCTAATCACAGCACATCTGGAGGACACCATATTTGTAAAGAGTTTGTTAATAGGTACAATTAGCAAGGCCTACAAAGCTACTTAAAAGCAGTTTGGCTAGCAATTGGGGGAAACCTGGGATTGTTTTCCTTTTTAGCTTAGAATGTGGGAGGAGGGTTATCTCTGTTGTGGCCTGCCAGCGGCCAGTGGAGCTGGTGGAGACTTGGACAGTGAGGAGGTTGGGAAGGAACATGGGCAGTCCTGGAATCTGGGGAAGGCTCTGATGAGGGCTCTGTGTTGGAGGCAGAGATGGAGCCAGGGCCCTCTGACATGTATCAGCTGCCTTCAGAGTCGGAGATAAGTTGGGCAGAAGAATAGCTGAAGCCTGTTCCCAATCTGCGCATTTGCAGAACTGTCAGGAGAAGGGAAAAATTAAGGAACAGCAGTCGACTTGGGAGTAAAAGCACAAGTGAGCATTGAATGGCCCCTCCCATAGGGAATAAATGGGAGAAAAAGGGGAGTGGTGTTTGCAGGGGACAATTAGTTCATTTATCAGTGTGAAGATTTGCTCATCAGAGTTGTGCCGCAGAGAGACTCCTTGCCAAATATTTCATTGAATAACGTTGTGCCTGGAAGCTATTGGCCAGGCAACTATTCAAAGATTGATAAGGTCTGTCGTTGCAATTCACCCTCAAAAGGCTTATTGCCGAGACTTTTCTGTATGAGAATTCTAGAAATCAGGGGTGGGTTCTGGCTTCTTCTACTGCCAGTTTGCTCAGGGATGCGCTTCGGGTGTGCATGCTTGATGCACTCTATGTGTGCATGCTTAGTAGGTACAAAAATGCTTCTGTGCATGAGCAGAAACAAAAAACAAGATAGAAATGGTTCAGGGGCGTGGCCAGCTGAGTTACTACCTACTCAGCCAAACCGGTCCAAACTGGTAGGAACCCACCTCTGCTAGAAATTCAAATTAGTCAAATAAAAAGGGTGGTTTTTTTGGGCAGGACAAGGAGTCTGTTTCATGATTTTGTGAGGCCTAGGTCAGAACAGTCTCTTTGTTTTAAATTTATAAGGGTTTTAGCATATACTGTAGTAGCGTATTCTGTGATTTTCATGCTGCATCTGCTGACAAGTTTTGTTTTATTTGTTAACTACTGGCTGCACATTTCCTATCTCTGTCTTTGCAGTCCTTTGCCTATTTCCCTGCTCCACTTTGACAACTAGTGTATAATTGTACTTTTTCTACTGAATTAACTATCTATTTCTACACAATTGCGCCTATCCATGTCCTCAATATATGTGGTGTTTGATTGGTTTCACCTGCTCCTCTCTGATATCATTGCACCATTATTTTTCTACTGGTTTAGAAATACTCACATTAATTGCATCTCAAATATTTCTTTCTGCATGTTTGCCAGCTCAGATAGAATATAGTGCCTGTGTATGTTTCTAGTGTAGAAAGTTAGCACCCACCCTTCCTAGAAGAATGAAATATTTTGAGAAGTATTTTAAAAGGCAGGATAAAATATTTGCCCCTAAAAGGGAATTTTTTTTTTTAAGGTAGATAGAAGGTAGCTGCTTTTAGAGTGCAGTACTGCAGGCTACTTCTGCTGGTCACTGGCTGCCAGCAGCTTGGCAGTACAAATCTCACCATTATTTATCTACTAGTTGTTAACCCAGCATATTTATTTATAGGGGGAAAATGTCTGTACCAACCATAATTTCTAATGTTGGATTTTCCCCCTTACCAGATGGAGCCCCCTTCAGAAACAGAGTAAAGCATGTTGTCAACATCATTACAATCAATGCATTTATACATAACTAGCTGATAATCCGACACTGCCCGGGTATTTATTTATCACAACCCTCCTTCCATGAACGTCACCGCAATTTCTAATAGCAATAGCAATAGCTATAGCAGTTAGACTTATATACCGCTTCATAGGGCTTTCAGCCCTCTCTAAGCGGTTTACAGAGTCAGCATATTGCCCCCAACAACAATCCGGGTCCTCATTTTACCCACCTCGGAAGGATGGAAGGCTGAGTCAACCCTGAGCCGGTGAGATTTGAACAGCCGAACTGCTGAACTGCAGTCAGCTGAAATAGCCTGCAGTGCTGCATTTAACCACTGCGCCACCTTGGCTCTAATGTTGGATTTTCTCCCTTACCAGAAGGAACCCGCTTGTGGAGTACTGTGAAGCCGTTACCATGGCAACTCCACTGTGCTGTACAGTAGCAGCCATTTTACGGCAGTATAGTAGAAGCCATTTAAAGGCACAACAGGCAGTCTTGTAACAGAACACACACCCCGAGGGGTGTTAGGAGTGCCTTACCCACATAGTATTTGTTTTAAGAGAGTAA
The DNA here is from genome assembly GCF_009769535.1 of Thamnophis elegans. Lineage (NCBI taxonomy): Eukaryota > Metazoa > Chordata > Lepidosauria > Squamata > Natricidae > Thamnophis > Thamnophis elegans. Next base: position 20,127,489 of record NC_045555.1, on the reverse strand, counting down.
ATCATTTGTGTACCAAGTTTGGTTGAAATTGCTAGAGGCCTTCCAGAGTTATGCTGGAACATACACAGAGAGAGAGACATTTTTATGTAGAGAGATTCATCTTTGAGCTGCTTTTGGGGGACTGAGGAATAGGAGCACTGATGTGCAAGTGGTTTCAAATATTCCAGCTTCGGCTAACACAGAAAAGTCCATATTGGTCAAAATCCCAGTGCTTTCCAATGGAGGTGATTGATTGATTCACATGGGAGACAATGCTTTTTGACTTACATCACTTTATCTCTGTGAAGCTAAATAGCAAAGAGCCGTCAGCTTGCAAGGTCTCTGCTTTTGGTCAAGAAAAAGCTACTATACCAAATGGTAGGATGAATTTACCTCTACTGAGATGTGTTTGTTTTGCTTTTTCATTTACCCTACCTTTCCATTGGCGTACAAATAAAAGAGAGATTATTCTTGAATTAATTGCTCATGATTTACAGCACTGATGGTGAACCTTTTCGGTATTGAGTGCCCAAACTGGAATATGTGTATGGGCTGGAGCGTTGGAAACCCAAAGACCAGCCGGCTGATGCACATGCACATGCCTGCCACCTGGTCTTCAGGTTTCTGGTGCGCCAGCTGGTCTTCGCACGCAGAGCACCAGAAACCCAAAGATCAGCTGGCCGGCACACTTGTGCATGCCAGAAACCAGAAGAACAGCTGGTGATGGCGCATGTGCCCACAGAGAGGGCTCTATGTGCCACTTCTGACATACATGCCATAGGTTTGCCATCATGCACCTATAGTATACTGCCCTTTGTTCTGGTAAAGTGGGTGGATCTTAAACACTGGTGGCCTTGGATTTGGGAGCTATACTCAAGTCTTGCTGACAGCCTGATAAATCTGTAAATTGAGCAATGCATTATTTTTCTGTTCTTTGGGAAAATTATTAAGTTATTAACTTTACAGCTTCCTGACCTTTAAAGAATGCATTTTTACAGTAAGGGACAGGGGACAAATAACCTCAGTAAAATTCCATTAGGTTGAAGAACAGTAAGAATTGTAAACTATTTACTTTAAAAAAAAATGCTACTGGGGATTTTTAATATTTTAAGATACTCAGCATGGGACTGGGGTTTTTTAGCTGACAGTTTTGCAAGATCCTCTTTTTTCATGACAATTGTGCAGTTTCATAGACTTGTCCGAGAAAGAGTTCTGTTCTTATTTACAAGGTAAAAAGGGACAATCTTACAAAACACAGCAGAAGTGAATGGAGAAGGTGACAGAAAGTAAGGAAAAGGATCTTGGTAGAATGATGAAATGACAGAGACTGTGAATGAGGGAATAAAGTACATATATGACAATGAAGGAGAAATAAAAGACTGAATGCAAACATTACTAGAGTATTAATTTATTAATAAGAGACTTCTAATCAAAAAGACACAAAATAATTAGCAAAGTTTGGGGAAATTTGAATCTGACATGGAACTATGCTTGATTTAGAGAAAGCACATTGAAAACAAATATTTTTAAATTATGTCATGCTTTAAATGTGGCATTTGATTAAAAAAAATAAAGTGTATGTGACACATACAGCTTACCAAATGGTACAGGAAACAGGATGCAACTGGAGGTATGACAGCCCTACAGTTTTTTAAAGGTGAGGAATAGGTATTTCAGAATCATGTATGGTAAAGCAAGATGTCTGAACACTAAATTGGATATCTAGATGAAAGACACACTTTGAGGTGGCTAAGTGGGAAGCAGTTTATTGAAGTAATGGAAGTAAGGATGGTTTGTCCCTTCAGGGAAGAAAGAAGTGATAAAGTGAATAGTGTTTGGCTATTTACCTATATTTTCTTATCTTTATTTCCTTTCGATAAGCTCCTTTACTCACTTCTTTTCTAAACTTTTCCATCTTTCTTTCAGGTGCTTAGAACAGTATACATAATCCTTCCTTCTCCTATTTTCCTTAAAGCCTCCTGGGCTAGGTTTTCCTGGTGAGCTCCCATCCATATATTAAACAGATCTTACTCTGCTTAGCTTTTTTTAAGATCACCCAAAGTCAGACACTATCACTAATAGTGGGTTCATCGCAAGGTGAACTGCAGGCTAAGGCAGAAGTCCAATAGCAATTACCAACCGCATCAAGCTGTTGAAATAGTTCACTGCAAATAAATAAAATTTCAACAATTTGCTTCTGTTGGATGCAGTGGACATGGAATTACAGCCGTAATATACCATAATTTTCAGACTATAAGACACTCTGGACTATAAGATGCACCTAGCTTTTGGGGAGGAAAACAAGGGGGAAAAAATCTGCCTCTGCCTCCCAGCATCCATCTGGTATTCATCTGGCCTGTTTGCCACAACCCATTCACTGCCGCTGCCGCCCATTTGCCACAGCCCATTCACCACCACCGCCCATTCACTATGGCCCATTCGCTGCGGCCCGTTCACCATTACCACTGCCGCCCATTCTCCACAGTCCATTCACCATAGGCCATTCAGTGTGGCCAATTCAGCGTTGCCCATTCAGCACAGCCCATTCGCCACTGCCTGTTCACTGCCACCCGTTTGCTGCCACCACCACACATTCGCTGCTGCAGCAGCAGCCCATTCTAAAGCTTATCAGTGCTGCACCAACCCCCTCCCCCATTGCAATATTTGGAGTATAACATGCTCAGACATTTCCACCCACTTTTTTGGGGGGAGAGGAGTGCGCCAAAAAATATGGTATCTGAACTGGTGCTGTTGCTAATGAGAACCAACTTAAGGCTGGTTTCATTTTAATGTATGCCAATTAGTATACATTTAAAGTGACAATAAAGTTAGTCTAAGTTAAGATTCAGAATAGAAAAAATATAGATCTGATTCCAAGAAGAATAAGTTAAAGTCAAATCTGTGCACATTTTACAACTTGATCTATTTTAGTCAAGTATGGTTTTGCAATCAAAAAATCATTGCAGAAGGGACCTAAGGCACAGTAATCTGAGATTTACCATGATACAAATACCTTCAGAGATCTGGGGACACAAAGTACACAATCGTTACTCTTATTTTAAAAAATGCAGGATTCGTTGTGCACTCAAATACAATACTGGCATCAAACAGCCTTTTAGGTAGCATTCAGTGAAGATAAGAGGGATTTTTACAAAATCGAAGTTTATTAACTTTGTCTGTGCTTCTCCTTTCATGTATAATTCAGTCACCATCTGGATAGGCTTATAGAGATCAGTGCGGCTGAAGACCTTGAACTGCCACTGATAGTTTAAATCTTGTACCTGGATATATTCTTGATGAAGCCTCCCTTTACCAGCATTGACATTTTTCCTTATTCAGGGACATTATTGAGGATGCTTGATAAGCAATGCTTGCTGAACATCCTGCAGCTTAGTTCTCTTCCAAGAGTTGGGTGTATCATAAACAACTGAAATTCACCTGTTTATCCCAATGATAGCTTGTTAAAAGCAATCATTCAGTTAGCCTCTCTGCTTCATTTCTTACAGCTGACCACAAATATTCTCAACTTTGCCCCATTTCTGAAAAGTGCGTATAGATCAGAGGTGGTATTCAGCCAGTTCAGGCCTGTTCTGGAGAACCAGGAGTGGGAAATTTTGAGTAGTTCAGAGAATGAGCAAATACCAGCTCTGGCTGGCCCTGCCCTCCTACCCCCGCCATTCCTGTCCTATATTCCCTTGTGTTTTTAGTTCAGCTGATTTGCATAGCAGAGCAGATTGCCCTGCCTCAGCTGAGCTAAAAAACAGTTAAGCTCACTGGTGCTAACACCAAGGACGGTCTTTGAGTGCAGTGTGCATGCGCAAGGCATGCATAAGGTGTGTGCATGCACGAAGCACTCTCTCATAGGTAGGAAAAGGTTTGGAATCTCATCACTGGTATAGATCAGTGCTGAAGTTGAAATTTGTTCCATTTGCACTTCAACTAGCACTCACATTTAATTCCAACATTTAATGAAACATCTTTCCATTTTGTCCAGTTTCAGTGGTGCTGTTTTGCAAGCAAGCAGACATGGGACAGAGAAACATCAAGGGGAAATTCATACAAATACTTAAACATGTGAAAAGCAACATGCAAAGCTGTAGTAAGTAGCAAAGTAACATTCCTTTCTTGTATTAAGGGAAATTACTTGGAAAAACACATAATTCAGAGAAGGCACTTGGATATGGAAATGGACCATTTTTTTTCTGGAGATCTTAATTTATGCATTGATCTGAACACAGAACAGAGCAAACTCTGAGAAACAAAATGAGATCATTGCTGATAGAAGTTTGTCCATCCTGCCTTGTAAAGGAATATGGCAATAACCTTGAAGAAACTATGCAGACACAAGTAAGGGAATATTAAAGATAACTCAGTCCTGAGAGAGAAGATACGAGAAAGAATCTCAAAATAACTCTACCCCCTATTCTGTTTGGTATAAGAAAGAGCAGAAGGAAATAAGATTCTACTGTATTATAAATAAGAGTCTAATACATCTTCCTTTAGTCCTTGCACTGATCCTGAGATTATCCACCTCAAAGGACTGACATCATTAAATTGCAGGCAAAATAAATAAGATTTAGTTACTAATAACGTACAATCCATTTGTAAAGAACAGTCTGGTCTTACTGAAGGCAATGAAATTGCTCTCCTTATTTGTGAACTACTGTATGTAAAGAATAGAAATCCATCTCATACTAAGTCTAAATATTCATGCTGAGTTACAGTTTTACTCTTCAGGAAGTCATTCAAAAAAGTATGAATAGAGAAGTCTTAATGCATATTTGTGAACTTTTTGTGCTGTAAAATTAATGCAAGTAATGAAGTTATCTATCTATCTATCTATCTATCTATCTATCTATCTATCTATCTATATGGCTCTGTGTGTGTGTGTGTGTGTGTGTGTCTGTCTCTCTCTCTCTCTCTCTGTTTGTTTGTGTGTTTGTGTTCCAGCATAACTCTGGAACACCTCCAGAAATTTCAACCTAACTTGGTACACAGAAGACTTACTCTCTGGAGAAAAATACTGTGGGGGTAAGACATCCCTAACAACCCTTGAGGTGTGCTTACTGTTAAGATACGGCCTGCTGTGCCATACTGCCATACTGGCTTCTATTGTACAGTGCAGTGGAGTTGCCATGGTAATGGTTTCACAGTACTCCTCTTCCACATTCCTGTGCCCACACGTGCGCTGGTCAGGTGGCCTTCGCGTACATGGGAGTGCCAAAATCCGGAAGAGCAGCATTCCATCATGCATATGCGTGATGGCACCCAAACGTCTGGGTTTCTGTCACACGCATATGTGACAGCCAGCTGTTCGTCAGGCATGCACCTGTGCCAAAACCCAGAAGTTTGGGTGCCAGTGTGTGGATGCGCAATGGAACACTGCTTCTCCAGGTTTTGGTGCTCTTGCGCATGTGAGGGCCAATGAGGCTGCATGGTCCAGGCGGGAAAATCCTGCATGCCATTTCCGGCATGCAAGTCGGCACGCGGTGACGTAAAAGGTTAGCTATCACTGTTCTAGAATCTCTGTGAGCAAGTAGGCAGTTATATCAATTTTCTAAATAAATAAGTAAGCTGGCCATGAGGATCAACCCAGAACTTGCTCAAGGCATGGAGTGGAGTGTTCATTTTTATTATTATATTATTATAAATAATAAAAATAATAAATTATTTTTATTATTCTGGTACCTTTTTCCAGGGTTTTCCCTGTTCTCCTCCCTTCCTTACTATCTTGTGGTTTCTTTTTGGGTGGGGATCTCTCCCTTTGTCTGCTTTTTCTTTGTGATTGTAAATCCCAGTGAAATCATCTGTCTGCATTTTATTTTCAATTTTTCTTTCTTCCACCTTATGTTCTTGCTCCTCATTTGTGCCCTCTTTTACCCCCTCTTCTCCTCTTTCTTGCTCTATAGTTTTCCTTTGGTTTTCGATCTTTTTTTTTACCAATTAATGCTTCATCCGCACTTTTCAAATAATTCCTCATACAGTACATCCCAAACAATTCATACATCCAAATCTCCATTTTACAAGTTAAACTATTTTTATGGATTTCTAAATTTTGGGTTATGCCACATTTAATTACAAGCTTAGGTTCTTCCAAATTCAATTGTTCACTTTTAGCATTAATCTAAATAAATAAACAAACAAACAAATAAGCAAGCTGGCCATGAGGTTTAACCCAGCATTTACTGGAGCAGGGACGTGCAGTCAGGGGAGGCAGGGGAGGCAGAGCCTCACCACTGTCATTATGAAAAGAAAAAAAATGTAAAAGGAAAAAGGCAGGAGCTGAGGTCAGGCTGAGCTAGTTGCTGCCAGAGTCACCATGGATGACTCTGCTTAGTGCTTAACTGTTTTAAAAAGCCTCTAAAAAGTGCCCTCTACAGGAGGAGGCGGGGGAACAAAGTGCCTCATCTAGTCTGGCATTTTATGATCACTCGAGCAGAGTTAAGCAAGGGTTAAAAGCCGAAAAATTCCTGACATAGATGAGGCACGTCATTCTCCCGCCTCCTCCTGTAGAGGGCACTTTTTAAGAGGCTTTTTTAAATAGTTAAGTACTAAGCAGAGTCATCCACGATGACTCTGGCGGCAACTAGCTCAGCCTGACCTCAGCTCTTGCCTTTTTCCTTTCAGATTTTTTTTTCTTTTCATGATGGCAGGCAAGAGCAAAGTTGAAATCTTCTGTGAAACAGCTGGAAAAGGTACGTGCTTTGGGCAAAGGCTGGAGGGAAGTGCTCTCCCTCCCCAAGTGTAGTTTGATTGCAGGCAGAGCCACGTTGTCTTTTCAAACCTGTAATCAGTGAAGCTGGGCTGGATCCTTCTGGGGCTGGGGGAAAGTCTGTGTGTGCTCCAGTATGGGTCTTTGACTGGCTTCCTGCCTCCTCCTGTGGTCTCCCTGACTCCCTCCAATCCAACTTTGTGTGCGTGTTTGTGTGTTTGTTTGTGTGTGTGTGTGTGTGTGCGCGCGCGCGCTTGTTTGAGAGAGAGTTTGTTTGAATGAGAGAGGAAAGGGGGTAGGAGAGATAGTCCAATCCAACTTCTCTCTGTGTGTGTGTTTGAGAGGGGGGAAGGGAGGGAGAGAGGGGGGAAGGAGGGGAAGGGAGAAGAAAAAGAAAAAGAATGAAGGAAACTTATTTAGCAAAGGAGAAAAACAAATGCTGTCGCTTTAAATCGGAACTGAGCATGCCTGGCTGTGGAATTCTGTGAGTTGAAGTCCACAAGTCTAAAAAAATTGCTGTCTCACCAGCCATAAACCTCACTGCACGTCACTGTACTGGAGGCATAACAGATCACAAAAATGGGGCCACTGCCCCATGGGATCCTGCAAGGTCATCTGTATTTAGCTCCTTTTCCCAATAAGCAATACCTGGACAGAGCAATTAGAAAGCCAGTCTACTGCAGCACATACTAAAATTGAGGTTGCAAATTCTACAGGAGTGTTTAAAATTCTCCGTTGAAATTCTCAGTTGACAGGAAAAAGGTTCAATACCAAATAGTCAATGTTGATCCAAATCAGCATGAAACATTAAGAAAGAGCCAAGGTGGCGCAGTGGTTAAATGCAGCACTGCAGGCTACTGCTAGATCAGCAGGTCAGCGGTTCAAATCTCACCGGCTCAGGGTTGACTCAGCCTTCCATCCTTCCGAGGTGGGTAAAATGAGGACCCAGATTGTTGGGGGCAATATGCTGACTCTCTGTAAACCGCTTAGAGAGGCCTGAAAGGCCTATGAAGCGGTATATAAGTCTACTGCTATTGCTATTGCTATTGCTGTTTTCATAATGTCATACATTCAGTTAGTGTGCATTAAAATCAGTACAAAGCATTCATGCTATTCTCATAATGTTGAAGAAAGTAATCAGCTTAGCTCCACTCCTTTTTTCTTCTCCTTTTAGCTCATCCCCCCCCCCTTTTTATTAGTAAAAGCTAACATCATTAAATCAGTTAAATTTATCTAAAGGGAGGTTTTGAGAATTTTTCTTTTTCCCCACTCCCTTTGTTCCACCACCCACCACTATGTGCTAGTTTGGTGAGTTCTAATCTAGGCATTTTAAAGGGAGCAAAATAATTTTAAGTAGATTTCGGAGATTTCTAATTGGTTTCTTTGTATGTGGGAATGGAAGAGAAGAGGAATAGTTAAACATAATTTCAAATATGAATCTGGATGTCCATTTGGCCTACTGTCGGGCCAAAGCCCAAAGATGACAATGTGAAATCCAGTGAGTCCAATTCTTTATTTGCTTACACCCAATAGACAGAATTTATCCAGAGTATAGTTAATAACCTTCTAATCCAAGGGTGTCGAACTCATTTTCATTGCGGGCTGCATCCGGATTGTGTTTGACCTCGGGGGGGGGGGGGCAGGGTAGGAGAGACCAGGGTGGGCATTGCCAGCTCAACGTCACTTGTGTTGGAGGCGCCTGTAGTGGCCCAAGTGCTCTGCCAGTAAAAACAGAGCTCAGGAGGCTGTGACAACCTCCTACAACATTCTGCCAATGAAAGCAGAGCTCCAGTTGCCTGCAGCCCTTGCGAGGTCCATTTTTGACTGCAATTATCTCCTGCAAACATCTGCCAGCAAAAATGAAGCTTATGAGGGCTGCCCATGGCCCTCACAAGCTCCATTTTTCCTAGCAGAGGCACCGCGAGTTGATCCTTCACTGTTTCCAGGGCAGCCCTACTGGCCAGATCTAACCACCCTGCAGGCTGGATACAGCCCCTGGACCTTGAGTTTGACACCCCTGTTCTAATCTCATAGATACACCCAGAGAGCTTCTGAACCTTTGCCTACTCCCCCATCCAGTTCAGGAGTGCACAGTCTCTTCTTTTGGGCCTCTGTCTGGAATGTGCTGCCTCCTCCCTCAAAAGCCACAGGGATGTTGCCGAGATTGCCACACACACAAGCACACTCCTTCCCCAGCTGCATATTACAGCACACTTGTTTGAGCAAAATTTTTGTGCGTTAAAACTAACCTGGGGCACACTAAATCTAAAAAATATCCACAAAGTTAATTGCAGCAGAATGAATAGCTACAATTAACATTTCTTAGAAGGGATATTCTAATTCCTGTAAAATTCTCCACAAATCAAGGCCTATTCCTTCACAGTAGAACAAACCAATTGAATCCAGCTTCTCTGTCTAAAAGTAGCTGGAAGCATTTTCAATCTGCTCCTCACTTGACTGCAAGGTCATGATTTTGGAAAAGAGGTAAGAACTTGAGGGCTTCACGTTTTCAACAAAACCTTAATTATTTTGGAGGAAATAACATAAAAGGGCAAAGTGGACAATAATCTGTTATTTGCCTCTCCATTGCAAGAATGGTGCCATTTATTTTGTCAGTGTGCAATTTTTTAAAAAAATGTATATTTATTCTGTAAAACGTAAACAATTTTCCATTGTTATTCCAACTCATCAAGTCACAATTAAAAATAACAGATAATGCCTAAATTCAGAATATAATTTTGAGGATGATGAATACAGAATATAGAATACAGTTGGAATGGACCTTAGAGGTCTTCAAGTCCAAACTCCTTCTCAAGCGGGAGACCCTATACCATTCCAGACAAAGGGCTGTCCCATTTCTTCTTTGAAATCTCCAGTGATGGAGCACCTACAACTTCTGGAGGCAAGCCATTCCGCTGATTAATTGTTCTCACTGTCAGGAAAGTTCTCCTGTGTTCTAGGTTGGATTTCTTTTTGATAAATTTCCAACTCATCCTAACCTCAGGTGCTTTGGAAAATGCTGTAGGTTGACCTTCTCTTCTTTGTGATAGCCCTTCATCTCACCTCTAGTTCTTCTTTTCATTAAAGTAGACATACCCAATTCCTGCAACTATGATTTAGCCTTCAGACCTCTCATCCAGTGGTGGGATTCCAAATATTTTCCTACTGGTTCTATGAGAGTGCGCTTTGCACGCATGCACAGCACTCAAAGACCTCCCTCAGTGTCAGTGCTGGTGAGCTGAGCTGTTTTTTGTTTTTTTTTTAGCTAAGCTGAGGTGCGGCAATCTGCTCTGCCATGTGAATCAGCTGTGCTAAAAAACAAGGGAATATAGGACAGGGAACTATGGGGGCGGGAGGGTGGGGCCAACCAGAAGTAATATTTTCCAGTTCTCCAAATTACTCAAAATTTCTGCTATCGGTTCACACAAACCAGTCCAAACCAGCCGAATATCACCTCTGCTCTCATCATCTTTGTTGTTCTTCTCTTTTTAGAGTCTCAATATCTTTGTACTGTATTGTGGTGACCAAAATTGGATGCAGTATTCCAAATGATCTTATCAAAGCAGTATAAACCAGTACTATACTTCATGTGATCTTGATACTATTCCTCTGTTGATTCACTGCATTGGCTTTTTTGCCAGCTGCAGCACACTTCTAGCTTATACTTAAGTGTTTGTCCAGGAGGACTCATAGGACTCCCACTGTTATTGCTGTTGAGCCATGTACTACCTATTCTATACCTGTGCATTTGATTTTTCTTGCTTAAATGTAAAACCTTACTTTTCTCCCCACTGAATTGCATTTGAATAGGGCCTAATGTTTAAGCTATCAAGATCCTTCTGCATCTTGAGCCTATCTTCTAAAGTATTGGCTACACCACCCAGCTCGGTGTAGTTTGCAAATTTGATCAAACCCCTTGTCCTTTGGAATCTCTGCTTCAAATTCACTTTAACCACATCATATATGGTTAAATGATACCTCACTTTAACCATATCATTCATGCAGATAATTCCAAGTACAATGGTAGAGAACGATCACATAAAGTAAAAGGTGCTGTGTGTTGCAATTTGCAGGTAAAATGTATTGAGCTGAAGAGCCTTCCTGTCTGTGTGAAAAATAAGCTGTAACAAAGAAGATCTGTGGTGGCACAGTGGTTAGAATGCAGTATTGTAGGCTAACTGCTGACTGCCAGGAGCTCGATAGTGTGAGTAGCTCAATACTATTGCTATGAACATATTTCTTTCAATTGCCTAGTGATATATTTTATTTATTTTGAGAAGCATGTATAAGATAACAGATATAAGTATAAACATGATTATGAATACAGGAAATGGATATGAATAAGTGGGGAGAGTAGGACAGGGGTGGTAGGCACATTGGTGCCCTTATATATGCCACTTACAGACCTCTTAGGTGAGGTCAACAGTAAACAGTCTAAGGTTAAAGTTATGGGGTTTGGGGATGAAATCACAGAGTCAGGTAATGCATTCCAGGCACTGTTGCTGAAGTCGTATTTGCTGCAATCGAGTTTGGAGCAGTTTACGTTAAGTTTGTATCTATTGTGAGCTTGTGTATTGTTGCAATTGAAGCTGAAATAGTCATTGACAGGTAGGAGGTTCTAGAAGATAATTTTGTGCACTATGCTCAGGTCAAACCGGCATAGTTCTAAGTTGCCAAAGCCCAAATTTTCAAGCCTGGTGGCATAGGGTATTCTGTTGTGAGCAGAGGAGTAGAGGACTATTTCTGGATTTGCTCAATTGCATTCATGTCCGATATGCAGTGTGGGTTCCAGACAGATGAGCTGTATTCAAGAATAGGTCTAGCGAAGGTTTTATATGCACTAGTTTGCAATACAATATTACCAGAGAAGAAGCTTCACTTCTTTATTTTTTTGTTAATTGTGATATTATTTTCCAATATTATTATTTGCTATATTATAATATTGTTATTTGTGATATTATTTTCCAATGCATTCTGACCCCCCTCCTCCGTCCAGGAACGAAAACCGAGACAAACGTATATGAGAATGTTTTTTTAATAAGTCCAGACTCTTGGTGGCTGAAAGCCAAATCAACAAAGAGATAAGCACTTTGGCAGCAAGTCCTACAAACCTTGGCAGCAATGCAAACAAACTCTGGCAACAATCCAGCCTGCCAAGTTTGTTTCTCGTTAGTCCCTAACGTTGACTTCTGCAAGAAGGGCGTGGCACAGGCAGTCCCTTTTATAATCGGGAGAGGAGCTTAATGAGCATCAGCTGAGCGTAATTACCTCCTGTAATTACGTAGTTGTTCTTGATTCCGAGTAGCCCTTCGATGGTGTGCATCCCGGAACAACTCATAGGTGATTTCTGGATCACTCTCTCTTGTCTCCTCCCCACTGATCCAAGGCTCAGGTGCCACCTGGTGGCCAACCAGTCTCTCTGCGCCCTGCTCGGAGTCGGAACCCTGTCCAGGGTCCTCCACATCCTCTAGGGCCGACTCATAAGGCCCCTTGCTGTCGGAGTCTGGTGGCAGCTCCAACAGCTCCTGCCGGGCCACAACACAATGTATATAACAAAATGTTATATTTGTATATTAGAAGTCTCACCCTTACTTACTTACTCATTTCTTTTTTGGCAGCTGAAAGAGCCCTTGCATGAGCTAGACAACATGCAAACATATTCATACAGCACTTTCCAGGTTGATCAACTAATTTTAGAAAAAGACAATGGCTGCAGAACTTCATGTTGTGGTCCCCCATGCTGTTAAAAGAGGGCTGAAGAATGGATAAAAAGATCAGGGACAGACTGAAAATGTGGTCCCAGAGGAAATTTTGCCGGAATTTTGAGGCAGGACAGAAAAGGATATAAAAAACAATTTTATTTTCCTGGGCTCCAAGATCACCACAGATGGGGACTGCAGCCAAGAAATTAAAAGACAGTTGCTCCTGGGGAGGAAAGCTACGGCAAATCTAGACACCCTACTAAAAAGCAGAGACATAACCTTGCCAACAAAAGTACATATAGTCAAGGCAATATGGCTATGGAAGTTGGACCATAAGAAAGGTTTAGCGCAAAGAATGGACGCCTTTGAACTATGGTGCTGGAGAAGATTCCTGCGAGTCCCTTGGACTGTAAGTTGATCAAACCAGTCAGTTCTGAGGGAGATCAACCCTGACTGCTCTTTAGAAGGCCAGATCCTGAAGATGAAACTCAACTATTTTGGCCACCTAATGAGAAGACTCACTGGAGAAGAGCCTAACGCTGGAAAAGATTGAGAGCAAAAGAAGAAGAGGACGACAGAGAATGATTGGCTGGATGGAGTCACAGGAGCAGTCAATATGAGCTTAAATGGACTCCAGGGGATGGTGGAGGACAGGATTCCTGGAGGAACGTTGTCCATGGGGTTGCAACTAACAACAACAATATAAAAGGATAACACCTTTAAGAGCACCTAAAGCCATCCTCAATATGTCTCCGTCGTAGGAACATTCTGAAACATAAACAGAGGCATGCAGACATGTACTCAAGAGATTAATGGGCTGTCTTCACAAATCAGGGCAAAGTGGTTGTGTGACTTTGGCCTTTAATGGCTTCAGCAGAATTTTCTAAAAATATTCATTTCTAGAACCTCTAGTTCTGCAGAATGTACCAAAATCACTAGACACACTGCTACAGTGCTATAAAGATAAGATTAAATTGCGTCTTTTCTTTTATATGAACTCTGGTACCAGACCCATATGTGAGAATTCTAGCAGAAATCTATCCACAACAGATTTCAAACTCCATTTCCTCTAAAATGCTGGTAACTACCATTACCTGAACTAATTGGGAACCATTATCTGCTGCTTTAACTAAAGGCCCCCTGTGATTGCTAATGGTCTTTAATATCTTCATGAGAAACAGCACACAAGGGATACAGTCAGAGATGAGATTGAACTGGCAGCTAAAAATACAGACGGCACTCTGGGGAGGCTATTTAATTCATCATTCCAGGATATGAATGGAATTATATGAGATCCTCTTCCAAATCAATGGAAATAACAAATATTATTTCTGGGTGAGTAAAGTCAAAGCTCAACAATGCTTTACTCAGATTTATGTGGAACTTGTTCTGTTTATAATGCAGACTCACCGAGCCACTTTATGCAAGAGACATTGGGTTCTACTAAAATAAGATGGGCACTCTGATGCCTTGCAAACATATGGTAGCCAGAAAACTAAATCTAGGTAGAACACAATATTATTACAGCTGCTGTCTACATAGATATTATTACTGTTTATGTGGTAGCTCTGTTTACATACATATACATGTTGGAAGAAAAAGTCCTGGGTTCGTTCCCCAGCTGGGATGCAGTCACAGATTCTGAGAAGAAATGGATTAAGAAGCCAGCTGCCAGAAAGAGGAATTCTTTTAATGTAGGAAGGCAAGAAGCAAAAATGACACAGCTTGAGCTTCTGGCTTGCAAGCAGATTGGGGAGGCAAACCCATGCCTTCTTATCAGTGGTGGAATTCAAAAATTTTTACTACCGGTTGTGTGAGCATGGCTCGGTGGGCGTGATTTGGTGGATGTGCCAGGGGAAGGATATAGTCCTTTACTTTCAATTCAGACCTAACTGTATGATTTTTTTTTCATTCTTTCCTTCCATTGTTTTTCCTCCAAAGTAAGAGAATAAAGGGAGAATTTGAAGTTTGCAGCCATCACGTAGCATCATCTGAAGAAAGAAAGTTTTGAAAACGGTGGAAATAAAGTTAAGACAACCATTCCTGGAACCAGTAACTCCAAAGATCAGCTGAGAGCGAACCAGTTCACTCCAACCTTCAGGGACGCCCACTTGCCCGCCCGCCCCTAGGCTATGCTCACCTATATTTCCTTGTTTTTTTAGCCCAGCAGATAGGTGTGACAGAGTGGATTGTCATGCCTCAGCTGTTTTCCTGTGAACTGTGCATGCACGCGCAGCACGTGTCAGGCACATCAAGTGTGTGCGCTCAGCGAACCGGTTGTTAAACCAGTAGGATCAGAGGTGGGTTCCTACCGGTTCAGATCGGTTCAGCCAAATAGGTAGTAACTTGGCGGCCTGGGTCGCTGGAACTGGCAGTGACCCAGGCCTGCCATGCCATCGAACTGGTTCTCCTACAGCACCGCCATCTTGATTTTCTGTTCTACACATGGACAGAACAATTTTCATTGCCGAAATGTATTTTTCCCTTTTTTAACCTTTTGGGCATGCACAGACATTTTTAGATGCAAATGCGCACATGCACCGAACCGGCAGTAATACTGGCAGCAACCCACCTCTGGATAGGACCGCACCCCTGTACAGAATATGCAGCACCTGGCTCAATGGCAGTTACTAAGACAAGGATCTGGATATCCTGGTGGACAGGACTTAAGTTTGAGCCAGCAGTGTGCTGTACAGTCCTAGGTTGGATCAACAGAGTGATGGCATCAAGATCACAGGAGTGATAGTACCATTCTGTATTGTACTATAAAGGCCATATTTAGAATATTGCATTCAGTTGTGGTCACCTGCTGTATTCCAGCCCTATGATTCTGTGATAGCGTCTATGACTGTTGTTTACATACTCAGCTGATAGCTCTCTTGAGAATACAAAAGGACACATTTTACCATAGAAAAGGAGAGGGACTGTTGATCTTCTATAGGAGAAGAGAGGAAAACTAAAGACTTTTCAAAGGAGACATGGACATCATGATGACTGACAGGCCAAATAGATACCCAAAAGCACTGACTGTTAAAGGCTTGTGGTTGGTTTCAGGAAAGCCTCTTGAAGCGGTGCAGTGTTGGAACAGGAAGACCCAAGGAAAGAAGAGGAAGACTATGATGGGGCAAAATATAGGAATAACTTTGTTGTTAGTCGTTAAGTCGTGTCCGGCCCATCGCGACTCCATTGACAATGATCTTCCAGGCCTTCCTGTCCTCTACCATCCTCTGGAGTCCATTTAAGCTCATGCTGACTGCTTTGGTGACTCCTTCCAGCCACCTCATTATCTGTCGTCCCCTTCTTCTTTTGCCTTCAATTGTTCCCAACATTAGGATCTTCTCCAGTGAATCCTTCCTTCTCATTACCTGGCCAAAGTATTTGAGTTTCCTCTTCCGGATCTGGCCTTCTAAAGAGCAGTCAGGATTGATCTCCTCTAGGACTGACTGGTTTGATCGCCTTGCAGTCCAAGGGACTCGAAGGAGTCTTCTCCAGCATCACAGTTCAAAGGCCTGCATTCTTTGGTGCTCAGCCTTTCTTATGCTCCAACATTCACAGCCATACATTGCAACTGGAAAAACCAGAACCTTGAATATACGCACTTTTGTTGGCAGGGTGATGTCTCTGCTTTTTAGGATGCTGTTTAGATTTGCCATAGCTTTCCTCCCTAGGAGCAAGTGTCTTTTAATTTCTTGGCTGCAATCCCCATCTGCCATGATCTTGGAGCCCAGGAAAATAAAACCTGTCACTACCTCCATTTCTTTCCAATCTATTTGCCAGGAATTGAAAGGGTTGGATGCCGTGATCTTACTTTTCTTAATGTTGAGTTTCAAGCCAACTTTTGCACTCTCCTCCTTCACCTGTATCAAGAGGCTCTTTAATTCCTCTTCACTTTCTGCCATTAGAGGAGTAGAAGAGGAATAACCCTGGAACTGATTAAATACATGCAAACAAGGGAACAAACAGACAAAAGGCAACTTTGCCCACAGCAGGAATGCAAAAAGGGCAAGCAGTTCAGAAGGGACTTATTTTACTTTTTTGAGCTGTAAAATAAAATAAATGAATAAAGTAAAAATATAAAAAAGAATATGAAAAAGAAAAAACTACAGGTAGTCTACGGTTAGTCCTCAACATACAACATTTCATTTAGTCAGAGTTACAACACTGATAAAGTGACATATGACTGTTCTTGATACTTATTACCATTGCAGCATTGATCAAAATTTGGACAGTTGGCAATTGACTCATATTTTTAACAGGTCCAGCGGCAAGCAAAGTCAATGGAGAAGCCAGATTCATTTAATAATTGTGTTACTAACTTAACAACTGCAGTGGTACACTTAACAAATGTGGCAAGAAAGGTCATAAAGTGGGGCAAAATGTACTTAACACATGTCTCACTTAGTAACAAAAATTCCACTGTGGCCCTAAATCAAGAATTCAGTGTAAGCATACAGCCACTATGTAGGACAGGCAGATGGAAGACTATCAAATCATATCCATAAACATCAACTAGCCATCAGAAGACACAATGAAAACTTCTTAAACTCATAGTACAGGGACAGCTATAAATTCATCAGGAAAACTGTGTGCATCCTAGACCAGTGATGACTAACCTTTTTGTTGTTGGGTGCCAAAAATGCGAGCGTGTGTGTGCAATAGTGTGCGTGCATACCGACACCCATAATGAAAAGCATGCCCCATGTGCACATGCATGCACAACTCCCCTTCCACCTACACATGACACACTGCTCACCTCCAAGCTGAGCTTGGTATTTCGTTGGGGGGGGAGGGGAGGCCGTTGTTGCCCTCCCCATGCTCCAGGAAAGCCTCCGGAGCCTGAGGAGGGTGAAAAACGGGCCCAATGGGCCTATCAGAAGTTCATTTCGGAAGGACAAAATTCAGCTGGCCGTTGTACAAATGTGCACTAGAGTTGATAGCTCGCATGCCGGCAGATATGGCTCCACATGACACCTGTGGCACACATGAGTTTATGAGTTTATGAGTTTATTATTTATAGGCCGCCCTTTTCCCTGAGGGGACTCAGGGAGGCTTACAATTTATAGGGAAGGGGGGGTACAAGACAATAAAACAATAAACATGAAAACAGTGCAAGTAAAAATAAAACACAACATTCATCATTCGGGTGGGGGCAGGTTACAATCTTTATCCCCAGGCCTGACGGGATAGCCAGGTCTTGAGGGCTGTGCGGAAGGTCTGGAGGGTGGTGAGGGTACGAATCTCCACGGGGAGATCGTTCCAGAGGGTTGGAGCTACTACTGAAAAGGCTCCCCTCTGCGTAGTTGCCAGTCGGCACTGACTGGCAGATGGAACTCGGAGGAGGCCTAATCTGTGCGATCGAATAGGTCACAGGGAGGTAATTGGCAGGAGGCGGTCTCTCAAGTACGCAGATCCACTGCCATGAAGGGCTTTATGGGTGGTAAGTAGGACCTTGAAGCGCACCCGGAGATCAACAGGTAGCCAGCGCAGCTCGCGGAGGATGGGTGTTATGTGGGCGAACCGAGGTGCGCCCACGATCGCTTGCGCGGCCGCATTCTGTACTAGCTGAAGTCGCCGGATGCTCTTCAAGGGCAGCCCCATGTAGAGCACGTTGCAGTATTCCAGCCTAGAGGTCACAAGGGCCCGAGTGACTGTTGTGAGGGCCTCCCGGTTCAGGTAGGATCGCAACTGGCGCACCAGGCGAACCTGGGCAAATGCCCCCCTGGTCACAGCCATCAGATGGTGGTCGAAAGTCAGCTGTGGGTCCAGGAGGACTCCCAAGTTGCGAACCCTATCTGAGGGGTATAAAATTTGACCCCCCAGCCTGAGTGATGGAGCACTAACCAAATTATTGGGAGGGAAACACAACAACCACTCGGTCTTCTCCGGGTTGAGTACACGCTTGTTAGCCCTCATCCAGTCCCTAACGGCTTCAAGACCCCGGTTCATCACGTCCACCGCTTCATTGAGTTGGCACGGGGCGGACAGATACAGCTGCGTATCGTCCGCATATTGGTGGTATCTTATCCCGTGCCTCCGAATGATCTCACCCAGCGGTTTCATGTAGATGTTGAATAGTAGGGGGGATAAGACCGAACCCTGCGGCACCCCATATGTTAGGGGCCTAGGGGTCGATCTCTGCCCCCCCACTAACACTGACTGCGACCTGTCCGAGAGGTAGGAGGAGAACCACTGTAAGACAGTGCCTCCCACCCCCACCTCCCGCAGTCGTCGCAGAAGGATACCATGGTCGATGGTATCGAAAGCCGCTGAGAGGTCAAGGAGAACCAGGATGGAGGCATGGCCTCCATCCCTGGCTCTCCAGAGATCATCGGTCAATGCGACCAAAGCGGTTTCTGTGCTGTAACCAGGTCTGAAGCCGGACTGGAAGGGGTCAAGGTAACTAGCTTCCTCCAAGGACCGTTGAAGCTGGAAGGCCACCACCTTCTCAACAACCTTCCCTACGAAGGGAAGGTTGGAGACTGGATGATAGTTGTTGAGTACAGCTGGATCCAAGGATGGTTTCTTCAGGAGGGGTCTCACCACCGCCACTTTAAGTGTGGCGGGGAAGTGCCCCTCCCGAAGGGAGGCGGCAGCAACCGCCTGGATCCAGCCTCGTGTCACCTCACTGCTGTTAGTAACCAGCCAGGAGTGACATGGGTCCAGTACACAGGTGGAGGCACTCACAGCCCTCATGGCCTTGTCCACATCCCCGGGGGCAACATCCTGAAACTCAACCCAGGGGTGATCTACCAATTCATCCTCTTGTGCCTCGGCTGGATCTGCAAAGGTGGAGTCCAAATCCGACCGAAACCGAGCAACTTTGTCCGCTAAGAATTGGACATAATCCTCAGCCCTACCCTGCAAGGGGTCCCCCGTATCCCTCCTATTTAGGAAGGAACGGGTTATCCTAAACAGGGCGGCTGGGCGGGACTCAGCGGATGCAACCAAGGTGGCAATATATGATCTTTTTGCTGCCCTAAGTGCCCTGATGTAATCCTTGGTGCAAGTTGTTAAGAGTGCTCGGTTTGATTCAGATTTATCGGACCTCCACAGGTGCTCTAGGCGTCTCCTAGGCACATGCCATAGGTTCGCCATCACGGTCCTAGGTAAAAGTTACATGTTTACGCGAAAATAAGACAGGGTCTTATTTTCTTTTTACCCATAAAATATGGCTTGGGCCTTATTATGAGGGGAGGGATTATTGTTTTGGGGTTGCCTGGTGGCTGTTCTCTTGTGAGCGGGCTCCCAAAGAGCCTGGCACAGCCTAATAGGCGAATGGCTGTGTTGCACTGTTGCAGCAGCGCAACACAACAGTCATGAAGTGACCAGCTCACGAGCAACCACCCAGCAAACCCCCTTTGCAGCCGGGCACAGCGCCATTCATTGACCTAGGGGTATTGCCAAGCTGCGTGAGTGCCTGTTTGCCGCCGCCTGGCTCCCGCGGCTTGGCACCTTCGAAATGGCAGTGAATGGCGCTCTGCACAGCTGGAGAGAGCCAGGGCACCTCCGCTGCCGCCGCCACTGTCACTACCGCCACCACCGCCATCCCAGCATGGCTTTTTCAGTGGCTTCCAAACCGAGTCTTCCTGCAGTGCCTGCCGTGGGCATATGCTCTATAATTGTACGCTCTGCCGGCAGCTGGGCCACAACCATAGAGCATATACCCAGAGCAGCCACTGCTGGAAGACTCAGTTTGGAAGCTGCCGAAAAAGCCATGCTGGGATGGCAGCGGCAGTGGCAGCGGAGGTGCCCTGGCTCTGCAGGGAGAGCTGGGCCAGGGCATTGTGAGGCTGGGAGGCACTTGAGTGAGACCAGAACAGCTGCTTGCGCAACCCTCCTCTCCAGCCATGCAGAGTGCCATTCACTGCCATTTCGAAGGCACCAAGCCACGAGAGCCAGGCGCTCACGCAGCTTGATGATACCCCTAGGCCAGTGAATGGCACTGTGCCTGGCTGGAAAGGGGATTTGCCAGGTGACTGCTCATGAGCTGATCGCTTCATGGCTGTTGTGTTGCGCTGCTGTGACAGCGCAACACAGCCCTTCACCCATGAGGCTTTGCCTGGCTCTTTGGGAGCCCACTCGCAAGAGAGCAGCCACCCTGCAACCCCCCTATTCAGCTTCTCACCAACCTAGCAGTATCCCAAAGGCGCCAAGCAACGTGATCACCTTTGCCTCCCCCCACCCTGGTTCCCATGGCTTGGCACCTTCAGGATACTGCTAGGTTGGTGAGCGGCACTCTGCCTGGCCAGAGGTGGGGGGTTGTCCAGGGGGCTTATTTGTGGGGGAAGGCTTATATTTTTGGCCACCAGAAAAATGTGGCATGGCATTATCAGTACATGTTGTATTTTCAGGGAAACATGGTAAGTAAAGCCAAAAATGCTAGGGCATTCCTGGAAGCTTGGCATTCATACAAAGAAACCATAAATAATACATAGAGATAAACTATGTTTACCCACCATTCAAAAAAATCAATTGAAAAAAAACTATGAGAAAAATGGGAAGACCAACAAATCAATCAATGTGTAATAATGGGATATCTTACCCCAGGCACATTTCTTTACCTTTGCTTACACTGATTCACAACTGCCATTTTAATATCCATTTCCCAGTTTGAAAAGACCCACTTACAGCTTTTTAATTTAACTCTAATCATCACCAACATATTTAACCTTCTTTGCATGACTGCAGAAAAGTTAGGAGGAAACGTTTGAATTCCTTTTATTGGTTTATCTTATTCCCTTCAAAGCAATACCCATTATGTTTTCATCTGACTTACATTATCCATGTAATAGTGTGGAAACTGTTGTTCATTCTTTTGTTTATTCATTGTTCTTTAGCTGGAATATTTATCCAACTGACCCCATCAATGGGTCTGCTTGGGCTTTAGCGGCAAAAAACTTAATTGCAGCAGGCATAAACTGTGCTTCTCTGGAAAAAATAATCTAAGGGGGACACAGTGGCTCAGTGGCTAAGATGCTGAGCTTATTGATCAGAAAGGTCAGCAGTTCGGTGGTTCGAATCCCTAGGGCTGCATAAGGGAGTGAACTTCCGTTACTTGTCCCAGCTTCTGCCAACCTAGCAGTTCGAAAGCATGTAAAAATGCTACTAGAAAAATAGGGACCACCTTTGGTGGGAAGGTAACAGAGCTCCGTGTGCCTTCGGCATTTAGTCATTCTGGCCACATGACCACGGAGAATTCTTTGGACACCACTGGCTCTTTGGCTTTGAAATGGAGATGAGCACTGCCGTCTAAGAGTCAGGAATGACTAGCACATATGTGCGAGGGGAACCTTTACCTTTTCCTTATAGGAGTGATGGTGAATGCTTTTGGCACTAAGTACCGAAAAGGGAGCCTGCCAGCATGCACACTTGTCTGGGATGCAACCCGGAAGAGGAGCAGCCAAGCAGACATGTGCGTGCTGGAAAATGAACTTCTGATCATCTGGCCGGCATGCATGCTCATGCCAGAAGACCAGCTCTTCCAGTTTCCAGCACTGCCGCACACACAAAGGCCTAGATCAGTGATGGCTAACCATTTTGCTGTTGTGTGCCGAACACGCACATGCACGCATGACAGCATGCATGTGCATGCCCACACCCATAAGGAAATGTATGCATGACACCCCCATTCTCTCTGCACCCCTGTGCATCTATGCCTGACACCCCCTCCTCCCGTGGCTCACATACCCGCAGAGAAGGCTCCGCATGCCACCCGGCACACGTGCCATAGGTTCACCACCACAGCCTTATAGCTAATGCAGAAATGCACCAGAGATCTGCATAAATAGAAATACAAGTATTTGTTTCTGCTTTCTGAGAGTGGAAAGCCTACTGCCGTGTTTCTCCAAAAATACCCTACTCAGAAAGTAAGTCCTAGCTTGATTTTTACACAAATGCCCAATATAATCCCACCCACTCCTCAAAAATAAGCCCTAATCAAGACACTGTCCACTCCAGGGTGCACGGGTAAAAATTAAGCTAGGGTGGTGGTGGTGGTGGCGGCTTTGGATAGAGAAAAAGTAAGGGAGGAGGGAAGCAGGGAGGCAGTCACTATGGTCATTTTTCAGGCTAACAATAACAACTTAAAAAGAGACCATTTTTCCTGCTAACCTGCTTTGATTTGTACCGTTCGCCTGGCAGCAACTTCACCAGACAATGTGGTTCCTGTAGTGGGCCTGGGGATATAGAATCTTCTTCTATTCCTTTTCCAGTCTGGTGGATTCACACCTCAAATTTTATTATCTCATCTCACCATCTGTTTGGATCTCAATAAACTCCTTGGGCAATTCTTTCCTTCCACAAAGGACAGAGATTTCAGAGAACAGGATAAGCTGAAGAAAAACTGCAGCAGTATTCAGTGAGATACTATGGACTGAAATAGATATACTGTATTTTTCAGACTATAACACACACCGGTGTATAAGATGCATGAAGATTTCGAAGAGGTAGGTAAGAAAAAAAGTTTTTGTCCTCCCCGGCTCCGAGGAGCACTCTGCAGGCTTCAGCCGGGCTGGGGGAAGGCAAAAATGCTCTCTTTTTTTGCAAAAGTGCACAGAAAATAGGCCATTTTTCACAACAACAGTGGTATTTTTGCCTTCTCCAAGCCCTGCTGAAGCCTGCAGAGTGCTTCTGGGGGCTGGGGGAAGGCAAAAATGCTTCTATTTTTGCTATGGCCCTAAATAAAAGCTGGTACTTTTTGCAGCTGAGTCTCGAGTCTCACTCTTTGGCATTTCAGTGGCTCGGGGAAACTGCTGGAATCTTACACCATGTATTTACAATTGTGGGCGGATAAAACAAGCATAGAATTTAAAATTCAGAAACATCAATAAAACCCAAATGTAAAATGTAAAATACAGAACAAACAAAAGATAAAAGCTCTGAAACAATTCACAATGGGAAGAGGATTTCACCTGGCTTCTGCAAGCCAGAGCTAGTGCAGGAAAGTTGGTGAACTTTGTAGTGGTTTTCCAAATTAGGACTTGCAGAGGGAAAGTTGTAATTTTATTTAGAAAGAGAGCCAAAGTTTCTGATAAATGGGTTCATGAGTGCCAGACACCATGGGCAGTGCAATGGACAGTGTAGCAATACATGAGTGATTGACTCCACTTCTATATCTGAAGAGAAGCACTAATAATTGTTGTGTGGAAGAGTTATTGTGTTCATTACAGTCAGTGTACCAATTCAAAAAAAAGGGACACGGTGTACCAATTAAAAGGAGACACGGTGACTCAGTGGCTAAGACACTGAGCTTGTCAATCAGAAGGTCGGCAGTTCGAATCCCTACTGCCGTGTAACGGAGTGAGTTCCCGTTACTTGTCCCAGCTTCTGCCAACCTAGCAGTTCAAAGGCACAAACAGTGCTGGCTCTTCGGCTTTGAAACGGAGATGAGCACTGCCCCCTAGAGTCAGGAAAGATTAGCACATATGTAGGAGGGGAACTTTAACTTTTACCTTACAAATTCAAGTCAAGGTAAAATGTTTCCTGTGCGAGATATTCGGGGTTTTATAGGAGGAGTCAGTGATTATCCATGGAGATCCTGCAACTGCACCGTAATAGGTGTGGAGGATTTTGGCCTTGTCATTTAGTAGACCAGCAGAAAATTTGTTTTGATCATTGACTAATAAAAATGCAATCAATTAAATGAACAACACAAAACTATCCCCTAAACCACAAGAATTATTAGCAAACATTTCTGTGTGAAGCTTACAAATAATGTAGCAAATCTTTGCTACTTTAAAAGAAATAAATTGATTATGTGATCAGACAAAAGCTATCAGAATGCTCCAGAAATTTAAATAAAAAAATAATCAACTGGGACTTCCTGGGAGGAGCCTGCTGGTGGTGGCAGCAAAAAAATCAGCTGCCTCCGAATTCCTGGCTACGTACCTGTTTAGAGGATCTTCCATCTGACGTCTTATCAGGTTTTCTTATCCTTCAGGCAAGAAGGAAAGAAGAAACTGTTTTGCTGGCAAATGCTCTTCGATTTTTGCAGCTTTTGTGCTTGCAGGGAAAGGGGGGCTAGCCCAAGGCAGAACGGCTGTCCGTGCTGGGAACTTCAAACTGCCTTGTGCAGGACAAAGTAGGTCTCCCCCACTCAGTTCAAAGTTTTGTTTGATTTAATCTTATCACGAGCTGAATCCATTTCCGTGCACAATAATTGTTTATCAACATTTTAGCTTCTTTTCTTTTTCTCCTCCGAAAAATTATTTACTTAGAGGCTTTTAAAATGGCGCCGAGCAGGCTGGTTTCTCCGGTAATAATGAACACTTTTTGTTAATCCTCACAAGAATTCACAAGAATTCAAAACAAAAGAGATTGCTTATCATATGTTTTGGTTTCACAATAGGCCAGCAGAAGCTTTTTAATTAGCTTTATTTCTACAAGAATGTTACTCCTTCATTAACTTTGCTTATCTGGAAGTTAAATGGTGATGAATCTGCTGAACGGTCATGTTACAATGTTTACTCACTGAAAGTTTTGCCAAGCCTTAACTTCAAAATAAAAGGGGAACTCAGCCTCTTTACTTAAAGCTGCATATTCAGGCAATAGAGTTTTATTAACTGCAGGCAGATAAATTTTGAAATGGCTTCAAAACCAAATATTAACTTGAAGTTGTAAATTTTTTTCTTATTACTATTCAAAATACCAGCTTCAATTTTGTAAAAGGCTTTCTTATCCAGCTGCGTTACAAGATGGCGATTTTATAGCTTCTGCGTTTGATATATGACACACTCAATCAGTTCTATTCTCCTGAAGACTTCTCCTTATTAACTGTTAAAAGTCTATAAATAGTATCCCATTTAAAACCGAGGGGAGCAGAGACTTTGTTTGTTTGTGCGTTTTTTATAATGGCTCCCAAATCGAAGCAGTCTAAGCGTTTCCTTAATAATACATCTCAAGAAATTGTTACAAAATCGCTGCCCTTGCCTCCCACGCCCTCTACTGGAGATCTCTTAACGCAAGAATTTCTTTTTGAAACCCTTAAAGAGTTCAGACAGGAAATTAAACAACTTTTATCGGACTTATATGATAAACTGGACGCCAAGATTGCTCAAACAAGGGAAGATATGATCAGAGTTATGACTGTTATGACAGGCTATGTTTCTGAAATGGAGGACAAATTGGAACTTTTGGAAAAAACTAATTCTAATTTGACATCTAAAATTCAAACGTTACAACAGGAAGTTGAAAATGCTCAAAAACAACTCGTTATGATAAATTATAATAAGACTGCGTTTGCAATAAGAGTCAGAGGATTGCGTGAAAAGGAACAGGAGAATTTGAAACAGACCTTTTTTGAAGCTTTCAGACGTTCGGTGGGAAGTCCGGGATTTAACTTTGATTGGCAGATTCAAAAAATTTATCGCCAGAACTCGTGTGTAGCAAAACAACGACAGCTTCCGAGGGACATAATTATATATTTCACCACAAGAGAATCCAGAAATGCGATAATACAGAAGTTCTACAATAACAGGCTGCGAATCGATGGACAGGACTTGATTGTTTTTAAAGAAATACCATCTCAAATATTAAGAGCAAGGAGAGACTACACTTTCTTAACTGAAAAACTCAGAGATTCTCAGATACAATATAAATGGGAAGTGCCATCTGGTATCACAGTCACATTTGAGAACCAAAAATATCGTCTCAATTCTGTTTGCGAAGCCCGAGATTTTTACTACAAAACTCTGAAGGCGGGACTTCCTGATTCACCCGGACTTGGAGAAAGACAAGGAGAAGGAGAAGATAAGCAGCGGGACACGTGGCTACAAGGCGGAGGGTGTTGCTTTCCCTTTCCGGAAGGGCAGAAGAGTAAAGAATAAAGATCCAGCTATGCCTTTAAAATACTTCTTAAATTTTTAATTTGAATAAAATTTCAGGACTCCTGTCTGGTATAAAATGACAAAGCTGTATACCGATGAAGAGATATTGAGACTGAAAGAAGTGGTGCTGAATTTGGACATATATTGTATGGGACTTATATAAGACTTGTTTGAATCTTAATTTAAACTGCGCATGATCTATTCTTTGGGGTGAGGAGAGCGGAGATCATAGTCTTCTTGGATTGTGGTTTGGGATGAATGAAGTCGGGTGCGTGGGGTAGATGGAAGGGTAGTGAAAGTTCAATTAGATTATCTTGATCCAGAATGTAAGCTGATTTTTGTATAAATTGTTATTTGAATACAAGGTTAAGAAAGATTATCTGGAGAGTCTACACGAGGGTGGAGTAAATATGAGAGGAGCAATGGATGAGGATAAAATATATATGCGGACACGGGTAAAGGCAGGATGGGAGGTATAGAATTTATATGCGGAAGCAGGTAAGACATTGTTTAAGATTTTAAAAATAATGAGAAGCTGAGTTTAATGTTAGAGAGTATATTGACTTCTCTTTCTTGGGGGGGTTCCCCCCCTTTTTTTCTTTTTATTATTCTTTTCTTTTTTGTTTTTTATTTTTTATTATTTTTTATTATTTTGTAACTTCTAATCTATTTGGTTTCAATATACTCCAGACTTTGCTTGATAAAGAACGATGCCGGGAATGGGACCTGGGAAGTCGGAAGGGGGTCAGGGAGGGGGGTTCAGGGGGTGGGTGGGGGGGAGGGTGGAAGTATAGACTCAATTTTCAGAACAATGAATGCACTTGGATACTGTTGCTTTTTTTTTCTTTTTTTCTTTTCTTCTTTCTTTTCTTTTCTTTCTTTTCCTTTTATTTTTCTTTCTCTCTTAACTCTCTTAAATTATGGGAATATGATATGATATAAATATGAGACTCTTTTAGACCCTAACATTTGGTTAAGTGCAATTATGTTATGGGAGAAAGCAGCAATTTATCTTCAACCTTCTATATCTAAGATCCGTTGCCTTAATATTGATCTAGCTTGACTCTAAGGTTAAGGTGGCATCATTGGAGAAACCATAGAGCAAGGGTGTCAAGCTTGATTTCATTGAGGGCCGCATCAGGGTTGGGTTTCACCTTGTGGGCAGCGGAGTGTTTGTGGCCAGGGTGGGCATGGCCAGCTTGACATCACTCATGTCAGGGGTGTTTGTGGCGGCCTGAGGGCTCTGCCAGTGAAAACGGGCTCCCAAGCTCCATTTTCAGTTGGATAGCCTCCTGCAACTCTCTGCCAGTAAAAATGGACCTCAGGAGACCTGCACATGAGCCTTCTGAACCCCGTTTTTGGCTGTGATGGCTTCCTGCAATCCTCTGCCAGTGAAAATGGACATCGGGAGAGCTGCATGTGGCCCTCTCAAGCTCCGTTTTCACTGGCAGGGGCACCATGGACCAGACCTTCACTATTTCCAGGGCAGCTCTTTGGGCCAGATCTAAGCATCTCATGGGCCAGATCTGGCCCCTAGGCCTTGAGTTTGACACCCCTGCCATAGAGGCTCAGTTTCTTTTGGATTACTAGTTCCCAGAAAGATTTGTAATTGTTAATATTAGATGGATCAGCCCACTAGGACTGTGGTGTTGTTTCAACCAGTTGGTAAAGATGTTTATCTTGGGATTATATTCAGGTTTACTGACTCCTGCTTCCTGTTGAAGTACTCCATTTGGAAAAACAGCAGGTAACCTGAAAGAGACGTCTTAGAAATTTTGTCTGAATCCTTTCTAAAGTGATCATGCTGTTATATGATCCCAATTGAGCCCTATTTAATAAATCTTCTCGGGCTTTAGCTGCAAAAAAAAACCCTTAATTGCAGCAGGCATAAACTGTGCTCCTCTAGAATACAATAATAAATTTGTATAGCTAATGCAGATCTCTGGTGCATTGCAGGATACATAGAAATGCAGGTATTTGTTTCGGCTTTCTGAGATTTGAAAACCTACTACTGTGCTTCTCTGAAAATGCAATCTATTCAGAAAGTAAGTCCTAGCTTGATTTTTACACGTGTACCCAATATAACCCCTACTCCCCCCAAAAAATAAGCCCTAAATAAGACCCTGCCCACTCCAGGGTGCACGGGTAAAATTTAAGCTAGGTTGGGGATGAGGGTGGTGGAGCTGCCCTTCTACTTACCTTCAGATAATTGCAGCAGGCCTCACACAACTCAGCCCATTTCTTCTGCAGCCAGCAAGCCTTTCCTGGAGGCCTCTCTAGCTAATAACAGAGCTCCGGATTGATCCTGGAGATCTGTTACTGGTTGCAGAGACCTTCAGGAAACCCTTGCTGGCCTTGTAGGCCCAAGAAGTTTCTGAAGGCCTCTAATAGCGAAAAAAAGGTTGGACATGACAAGCACAAGTGAGGTGAGTCAGTGAACGACATCCTCCCTTCACCCTTTTTTGGTGGCACTAGATATCTAAAAACCTTTTCAATAGACTTGCCACCTTCTCTGTTTTGGGGTATTTTGCAAATCCGAATCCCAGATCTGTTGTTCAATTAAGTTCAGATAAGGTTTTGGATAGGCCAAGAGACACTATTGCCTGGAGTAAGATGCCACAGTATCAGGGATGAAATTCATTTTTTTACTACCAGTTCTGTAGGCGTGGCTTGGTGAGCGTGGCAGGGGAAAGATACTGCAAAATCTCCATTCCCTCCCCACTCCAGGAGAAGGATACTATAAATTTTCATTCCCTCCTCGCTCCAGGGGAAGGATACTGTAAAATCTCCATTCCCTCCCCACGCCAGGGAAAGGATACTGTAAAATCTCCATTCCCTCCCCACTCCAGGGGAAGGTTACTGTAAAATCTCCATTCCCTCCCCACTCCAGGGGAAGGATAGTGCAAAATCTCCATTTTCTCCCCACTCCAGGGGAAAGATACTGCAAAATCTCCATTCCCTCCCCACTCCAGGGGAAGGATAGTGCAAAATCTCCATTCCCACCCCACTCCAGGAAAAGGATAGTGCAAAATCTCCATTCTCTCCTCACTCTGGGGCCAGCCCGAGGTGGTATTTGCCGGTTCTCCAAACTGCTCAAAATTTTCGCTATCGTTCTCCAGAACCTGTCAGAACCTGCTGAATTTCACCCCTGCATAGTATGCTAGGCAGGAATCAATTGCTTCTTCGTGAATAAGGAAAACCTATTCAATGGGGAGAGCAGAACCAGAGACTGACCCCAAAGAATTGTTTCAGCCCAAACCTGAGACTTAGGCAGGCCCTAGGAGAAATGCAGCCAAGCTCTAGCCATTTGAAGTTGAACGTGGGACATGGAGTATGGCTTTCCAAAATTGGATTGGATTGAATAGGCACTAGGGTTGGGGCATTGATATAAGTCCTTATAAACCAGGGGTGTCAAACTCAAGGCTTGGGGGCTGAATCCGGCCCATGGGGTGCTTAGATCTGGCCCATGGGGCCACCCTGGAAACAGCGAAGGACTGGCCAGTGGTGCTTCTGCTACAAAAAACAGAGTACTGTAAAATCTCCATTCCCACCCCACTCCAGGAAAAGGATAGTGCAAAATCTCCATTCTCTCCTCACTCTGGGGCCAGCCCGAGGTGGTATTTGCCGGTTCTCCAAACTGCTCAAAATTTTCGCTATCGTTCTCCAGAACCTGTCAGAACCTGCTGAATTTCACCCCTGCATAGTATGCTAGGCAGGAATCAATTGCTTCTTCGTGAATAAGGAAAACCTATTCAATGGGGAGAGCAGAACCAGAGACTGACCCCAAAGAATTGTTTCAGCCCAAACCTGAGACTTAGGCAGGCCCTAGGAGAAATGCAGCCAAGCTCTAGCCATTTGAAGTTGAACGTGGGACATGGAGTATGGCTTTCCAAAATTGGATTGGATTGAATAGGCACTAGGGTTGGGGCATTGATATAAGTCCTTATAAACCAGGGGTGTCAAACTCAAGGCTTGGGGGCCGAATCTGGCCCATGGGGTGCTTAGATCTGGCCCATGGGGCCACCCTGGAAACAGCGAAGGACTGGCCAGTGGTGCTTCTGCTACAAAAAACAGAGTAGGGAGTGCCACAGGTGACCCTCCCAAGCTCCGTTTTCATTAGCAGAGGGTTGCAGGAGGCCTTCACAGCCAGAGATGGAGCTCCGGAGCCTATTTTCACTGGCAGAGTGCTTGGGCTGTAACAGGCAACCCCGAGATGAGTGACATCGAACAGGCCATGCCCACTCTGGCCATGCCCACCCCAGCCTCCTGAGGTCAAACACAACCGTGATGAGGCCCTCAATGCTTATAACACCCCTGTTGTAAACAAAGAATTGTAGGTAGCAATTGCAATAGCACTTAGACTTATATACCACTTCATAGTAATTTTAGAGCTCTTTCTAAGCAGTTTACAGAGTCAGCCTCGTGCCCCCAACTGTTCTGGGTCCTCATTTTACCCACCTCAGAAGGATGGAAGGCTGAGTCAACCTTGTGCCAGTGAGATTTGAACTGCCAAACTGCAGCTAGCAGTCAGCTAAAGCAGCCTGCAGTACTGCATTCTAACCACTGTGCCACCTCAGCTCAGAACATATAACCCCAAGTCCAGGACCTTTTCTTTAAACAGTGTTATCGTTGCAGGGATGTAAACATGGCCACAATGTCTAGCATATGATGCTAGAAATTTTTTTGAATTCTAATAAAAAGTTCACCCAGTCAGTTGCTCTGGTGGTTACAGGATTGGAAGGAGATGCCTCAGTACTTGAAATAATTGAAGAATAAAATGTGTGCGTGTCAATGTGAGAGAGTGAGTGAATTATAGTTTTGTTCTTTCCATTATCTACGCTTGGGGGCATCTTGACTGATAAAAAGTTCTAGAATGATCTCTAGTCAGTGCCCCTCATTTGGTAGAACAGGAAATACCTAATAGATGAATCTTCTTCTTCTTAATACTGCATCAGAAATAGGTTATAAAGCACATTATTTACTTTTGTGGGCCCATTATAGTATGCCTCATTAAACTAAAAGACAAAACCAGTATTTTAAAGACTCTAACAACAGGGGGAACACTTGCAGCCGCAGAAATTCATTATTATCAGTCGCTATAAAGAATGATTTCCCTAATTTTCCAACACAGAATTATCCATCTGGGCTTGAGACAGAAAAAGACCATAAAAATGCAAACACCAAAGGCGACGCATAAAGCTATCTCAAGTTAAAGAGAACCTCGGCTCCTACTTCAGGAGGCTTAATCAGCTAGAAATGAATGGCCAGATCTGAAGTTTCCAGTATCTGTTAAACGGACCAATCTAATCCTTATGATTGGGATAATCCATTTCCCATTTAAGAATCATCTTCAAGGGGAAGATAGATAGTTCCTATCTTAACTCTTGAATATGCAGGAATGAATTCCGAAAAGAGAAAATAGTCTAACCAATGAAGTCAACAATTTATTGTGGTATGTATGTATGCCAATGAGACTTGGACTGTATACAGAAGGCACACTAGGCAGTTGAAACACTTCCACAGGACCGGTGGCAGGAAAAGAAGTCCTCTCCTGAGCAGGCCTGCCATCAGTTCACACCAGGGGTGAGTTGCTGCCGGTTTTACTACTGATTTGCAACCCGCATGCAACACACACATGCACTGTTCAATGTAAATTGTTCTTCATGCATGTGCAGAACAATTTACAGTGAACTAAGCATGTGCAGTCACTAAAAACCAAAATGGCGGTGGGAGGGACAGAGAGGGAACTGCTTATGGGGCATGGCAGGCCTGGATCACTGCAGGTTCTGCAACCCAGGCCTGAATTCTACCACCCGTTGGGCCAAACCGGGAGCAACCCACCTCTGGTTCACACCCTGCTGATGAAAACCCAGACCTGCTGGGCAGGCCATATCACAAGGATGCCAGGCCATCGCATCCCCAAACAACTCCTCTATGGTGAGCTGTCTCAAGGAAAGCGATCACACGGGGGACAAAGGAAGCGATACAAAGTCATGCTGAAAGCCTCCTTCAAGTCCCTGGATATCGACACTATCTGCTGGGAAACTTTGGCACAAAATCGACCGACATGGTGTACACCAAGGATGCCAGACATCTGAGGACATAAGGACAACCGTAGCACTAGAAAAGTGTGCACTCCCCAAAGCCAGAGCTGCAAATGCTGCAACAATGGTGCCCACACATGTCTGCCCAACATGTGGCAGAACATTTCATGCCTGCATAGGCCTTACCAGACACCTGTGGACACATCGTGGATAGCCCACCACCTGTTAGATGTCAAGGTCCTCTTTGAATATGATGGACGGACATCATCTTATTGTGGTGCTCAATAAAACTTACTCTTACTAAACTGTGCATACAGCTTTAGATCATTTAGACAATATTCATCATTTCCAAAATATTTTTAACGCATTTTCTCCCTTTTTAAATTATTTTTATTATTTTGCTTAGAATGCATGGAACTTTTAGCCAGCTCCCCAGAGCTAAAGAATCCATTTGGTGGGGTTCAAACAAGTTTAACCCAGTACTCCTGTAGAGCATTCCATTTTTCAAGGCTTATGCATTCAATTGGAAACTGGTTTTTTTCTTTAAGTAATCTAATGTTATGCAGCCCAATGCAAGGGATATATCAGAAATAAGCAGAGGTGGGTTCCTACCTATTCGGTCCGGCTCGGACAAATAGGTAGTAACTCCGGCGGACACGTGACCATACCTGTTCACTTTTAGGGTGGGGGAAACATGTGTCTTACAGTCCAAAAAATATGGTAGCCATTAGTCCTTGTTATTTTCTCTTCATTGCTAACCTGTTTTTTGTGACATTTTGTGGTTGCAGATGTCTATTTTCTAAAAGGGGGATAGGTCAGTTCCATTTTTTCCCCACATACATATGCTTCTTGGAATTGCTACGTGATTTCAGTAGATTAAATAATTTTGACTTCTTTTAATAAGAATGAGGACCAACTTCTATAGAACTGGCTTGCTTATATTTACTGGTTGAAAAAGAAACATAAAATAGTAAGTAAGTAAGTAAGTAAGTAAGTAAGTAAGTAAGTAAGTAAGTAAGTAAGTAAGTAAGTAAATTTAATACTTCTAATTTTAGTTCATTTTATGAAGGAAATCAGATATCCTGTAATTGTGTACAGCGAAATGTGTCTCAGTCTATGTAATTTTTTGGAGAATTTCTGAAGTAATGAGTTTCTATAGTTGCCAAGATTGGTAATAAAAAATGAATATTTTACCCAACTTGACGCAAAAGATATGAAACCTGATATACAATACTGAATTGCTTTGGGAAGTCTTCTCACCCAGAATGGACTATTGAAAAGAATAAATTAAAACGAATGTAGCTTCTTGACAACAGGAGAAGAAAGTTTCCAGATGGGTACCATGATTTACAGTACAAGTGGGCAAAGATTCAGGCCAAAATTTATTTTGCCAATATACTAAGTAGTCAGCAACTTTAATTATTTATTGATCATTCAAACATGTACTGAGTGTGTGTGTGTGTGTGTGTGAGAGAGAGAGAGAGGTGTGTGTGTGTGTAGTATGTGTGTGTGTGTGTGTGTGTGAAAGAGAGAAAGTGTGTGTGTGTGTGTATGTTCCAGCATAACTCTGTAACGCCTTGAGCAATTTCAACCAAATTTGGTACACAGATGACTTACTCTCTGGAAACAAATACAGTGCAAGTAAGACACCCCTAACACCCCTAGGTGTGTGTGCGTGTGCGTATGTGTGTGTGTCCCCATGTCTGTGTGTTCCAGCATAACTCTGGAACGCCTGGGCCACTGAAATGAAAATGTCTAAATTATATCTATAGTGTCAAGTCACAGTACTTTTGACAGTGATAGTGTGCATTTTGGATTCATGTTCTGTTAAGATATAGCTTGTTGTGCCTTAAAATGGCTTCTACTGTACAGCACAGTGGAGTTCCCATGGTAACAGCTTCACAGTACTCCACAAGGGGGCTCCCATTAATACAGCATTGAGAGAAATACATACCCGGGCTACACCGAGGTATCAGCTAGTGGTTAATAAACTGTTAATAGACAGGGATTCTAGTATTTTCTAGAAATAGTAGGGGGAAAAAAGCACTACATTTAGACCCACCAAAATTTCTGTCTTTCCCTTGGACCTATTGAAGGCACAACTTTTCCATGTCATTCGGATATCATAATAACTCTTTCATGGGTTGGCAAACATAATAGTTTGAGTGACATCAAGCTGAGCATAGCACAACTTCAAAATAATATAGTCTTCAAACCCTTAATCAAACTCACTCTTTCTTCTCTCCTCCCTCCCCCCCCCACTTTTTAATTTCTTTTAAAAAGATTTTAAACCCAGGAATACCTGTTTACAAAAGCTATTAGACCCAAAACATAGGCAGGGGTAGGATTCAGCTGGTTCAGATCGGTTTCAGCAAACTGGATGCTAATTTTACATCTGGTTCGCCAAACCAGCAGTTGCAAGCAATAGCAATAGCAATAGCAGTAGACTTATATACCGCTTCATAGGCCTTTCAGGCCTCTCTAAGCGGTTTACAGAGAGTCAGCATATTGCCCCCAACAATCTGGGTCCTCATTTTACCCACCTCGGAAGGATGGAAGGCTGAGTCAACCCTGAGCCGGTGAGATTTGAACCGCTGACCTGCTGATCTAGCAGTAGCCTGTAGTGCTGCATTTAACCACTGAGCCACCTTGGCCGCACCCACCCTGTCCCTCCCCTCCTCTGAGTCTCCACATGGCCTGTTTTGGATGCCCAGTAAGTGCAGGGCCTGTGTGGAGGCTCTGGGAGGGCGAAAAATGGTTCCATTTCCCTGTCTTTCAAAATTCCCCTCCCCATGGTGCAGGAGGCCGAATACGCCACACCCACCATGTCAACACCCACCCAGCAATCAGGCAGAGAACCTGTTGCAGCAATTTTTAAATCCCACCCCTGAACATAGGCATGTGTGTGTGTATGTGTGCACACGCACATACACACACATATGCAAACATACACACACATAAAACATGTGTGTGTGTTTCAACAGTATGCTAGAAAACATTGCAAAAGTAAATGAATGCTTCACTTCTGTTTTTCCTGACAGCCATTTCATCTCGGATCAAGACATAAAAATTCTATTAATTCCCCCAAAAGCATTAGTCTACTTAGGAAATGTCTAAGCTAATTCAGGAGGAGGTGGTGTTTCTCTAGAAAGATTTATGTAGCTAAAAACAAAGATAATTTCAATAGTGGGTGACATTTTTGTACTCAAATGATTATGCAATAACTTTCACATGCAAATATTAATAAATGATATGATTTGAGGATTATAATAAGCAGCTTAATAACCACCCATGCTTCATTCAGCTGAACATTCTCATTCATTCTAAAATCATACCACAAATTATCCTGGAAGATTTTATGAACAAATGCAATAACTCTTTCCTGACCTCTCAGAAAATCCTAGTGAACCAATTTCTTTATTATTGATAAATTTGGAATCTAAACAGTACTATATTTTAGAACATAGAATCCTAGGTTTTGGAAGGGAATTCAGAGATCTTCTAGCCCAATCCCCTGCTCAAAACAGAAAATCTAGTTAGTTTAGCTCAGGGGTAAAATCCATGAGTTTCTGAAAGGTGCCTGCCATGTCAACCAAGACACACCACACCCACCAAGCCACACCCACAGAACTAGTAGTAAAAAAAATGAATTTCACTACTGGTTTAGCTCCTAAAATAAAATAACATAAAATAAAACCTAGTGTCAGGGTTCCAAGTAACACCCACAATGAAAGAAGAATCTGAGGCTTAAAGTTCCTCAAAGTTTCATTCTATTAGAGATGTCATATTGGCACATCTGGGAAAACCCAAATCTGAAAGCTTCCAGCTTTTCCCCACCCAAGTGAAAGTTCAAGTCCCTGCCCAGCACCCACATGTCTATCACATGTCCAATCAGGCACCATCCCAACTGGAGATGCTTCCTAGTCATGCCCTTCCAGGTGCAGGGCAAGATGTCCTTGACTCTTAGAGAAAGGAATGTTATTTTAACAATATATCTCCCATACTCCATATAACAGTAACAGATATAAACTTGTCAGGAACAGATCCAACCTAGAACCAGAGGTGAAATTCAGCAGGTTCTGGAGAACCGGTAGCGGAAATTTTGAGTAGTTCAGAGTAGTTCGGCAAATACCACTTCTGGCTAGCCAAACAGTGGGATGGGAATGGAGATTTTGCAATATCCTTCCCCCCAGCAGTGGGGAGGGAATGGGGATTTTGCAATATCCTTCCCCTGCCACACCCACCAGGCCACGGCCACAGAACCCATACTAAAAAAAATTGAATTTCACCACTGCCTAGAACTAAGGAGAAATTTCAATCAACAGTTGAACAACTTATCACCAGAAGTTGTGAGTGCTCTATCACTGGAGGTTTTAAAGAAGAGATAAATATCCATTTGTCCAGAATGGTATAGAATCTCTTGCTTCAGCCGGAGATTGGACTAGGAGACCTCCAAGGCCCCTTGCAATCCTATTGTTTTGTATTTTGTACATACATTTTGCAAATATATTATCCTTTTTAATTTATATTTTCTTTGTAAGCACATTGTGTATATAAATACTTTTGATCCGACAAGTGTTGTGAAATCTAGAGCACTGTGTGATTTAAAGAGCACTTGTGCTCCACTGAACAAATAAAGCAGGAGGACAATGTGGGTCAATTCGCTTAGACATGAAGCAAAAAAAAGCTTCAAAGCACATATATACCATGAGTTTTTCCCATCCTTCCTTTCTTGTTGCATCAATTGGATATAAACTTTGTTATATTAGTCTGTCTTCTAGAAAAAATATAGACAGCCAGGTACTCTGTAAAATTTTACACTGTCGTTTTTCAGAATTACAGAGATGATTATCAGTCTTTTTTGGATCTACCCCTTCCCTTCCCAGCTTCAGCTTCCAATGAAACTCACGTGAAACTATTTGTCAGGATCTCCATCATTGGCCTGGTGTCTTGCTGGGTTCCTGCCATTAAAGGGGAAGGGAAGGCGGAGGCACACCTGTGTATCTAATGGTGGGAAATGGGGAGGGGGAAGTGATCAGATCACCAAACCATCTTGTACCAGTATCTTCAAGGCCGTTTGCCCTGAGAATGGAATGTTACCAGTTTTATACCTCAGGTTTCTCAAAACATCATCACATTGGATGGTAGGGTACAGGGCATGAGGGGGAGGGATTGGGAGTTGGAAGGAAAAGCTTTGTATTTTGGGTGAGAACACCAGATTTCGCCTGACTTTACTGCAACCAGTCAAAGTTGTTTTGCTTCAACTAAAGGGAGTCACAAGCAGGGATGGGTTGCTGCCGGTTCGTTTTGCGCATACCAGACATGCGCTGCACGCACATGCAGAGTTGAGTATAAATTGTTCTGCGCATGCGCAGAACATGAAAAAATGATTAAAAACCAAGCCAGCAATGGCAGAACAACTGGGGAACTGGTGTGCGGGCGTGGCCAGCTTGCCATCCCTGTCAGTTTGGCAACCCTGTCCCAATTTCCACTACCAGTTCGCCTGAACTGGTGCAAACTGGTAGCAACCCACCTCTGGGTCACAAGTTTTAGTTTCCTGAGAGAGGATACTGGGGCAGGTCTGACATTCTAACTGTAACTATAATCTTAATATAAATTATAACTCTCTGGCCAACCAGATTTCCTGAACCAATATAACTACTAATTTAGATGTTTAAAAACCAGCAGCTGAAATGTCACATTGCAATGTTCCCAAGGTGACATTAAATTTTCTTTCAGAAGAAAGGAAAAATTGTATGTAGTAGTTAATTTTATTATAGTCAAAGACTGGTGTTGTAAACAAAAAGCATTTTTTTAAAAAAGACAAGTTAATACTTAACAGTTGTTGGCGGATTTTCAGTGGGGAGTCAAAATCTTCCTAATTTTGCAGACAGTATAACAAAATTTAGCTTCCTTCAAAGAGACTATATCCTGTTGATCGGATAACAACAACTGTACATAAAAATGATTGGAGTTTCCATGTATTTTATCAGGTAAGATGTTATAAATAGCTCCATTGATCCTTATAGATGACTAGCTGATAACCCAGCGTTGCCCAGATATTTATTTATCCCAACCCTTCTTCCATGAACATCACCACAATTTCTAATGTTGGATTTTCGCCCTTACTAGAGGGAGCCCCCTTGTGGAGTACTGTGAAGCTGTTACCATGGCAACTCCACAGCACTGTACAGTAGAAGGCATTTTAGGGCACAACAGGCTGTATCTTAACAGAACAAACACCCCAAAGGGTGTTAGGGGTGTCTTACCCTCCCACTGTCAGGCCTGCAGTCATATTTCTTTTAGGATCTTTGGCCTGACTCAATCTCTCTTATTTTATGATGCTGTTTCATTAGCGGGGAATTGGGAGGGGGAATAGTAAGGAGTAGAATGTGTTGTTGTAAAAATAAAACATTCCTTTCTAGAAGCCCAAGGTCATTCTTTGTCTCTGTACCTCTAAGTCTGACTGGAACTGGATGGATGGAACTGCCAGCGTGGCAGTGGAAGATTGGACCATGTGATGGACTTGTGGATATGGGGGCAAGATCATGAACTTTCAACTGGATGGAAAACCCAGGAAGTTTTCAGATTTGGGTTTTCTACAGATGGGCCAACATGTCTCTCTTA
Source organism: Thamnophis elegans (assembly GCF_009769535.1). Classification (NCBI taxonomy): domain Eukaryota; kingdom Metazoa; phylum Chordata; class Lepidosauria; order Squamata; family Natricidae; genus Thamnophis; species Thamnophis elegans. The sequence continues at coordinate 20,088,602 of NC_045555.1, read as the reverse complement.
ATAAATTGGAAGTTTGAGGAAAGTTCTGCCTTGGACTCTGATTTAAGTTTGGATGATATTTGGAATGCTGACACCTACAGTATTTGTTTCCAGAGAGTAAGTAATCTGTGTACCAAGTTTGGTTGAAATTGCTCGAGGCATTCCAGAGTTATGCTGGAACATACACACACACACAAACAGCCATTTATACATGCATGCATGCATACATACATACATACATACATGTATACATATATACATGTGTATGTATGTATATATGTATGTATAATATATATATATATATATATATATATATATATATATATATATATATATATATATATATATATATATATATATATATATATATATATACACACACACACACACACACACACACACATACATACATACATGTTCTGACCCCCTCCGCTGTCCAGTAACAAATGCCGAGACAAGCTTAACTGGAATTTCACAGCACTTTAATTAACAGGAAACATAAACTTCGGTCGCTGAAAGCCCAAGCATAAACAAACAGATAAGAACCTTGGCAGCAACTCAGACTTCGACATAGACAGATAACAGCTTCTCCAGCGTTATGAATGAAGTTGAATCCTGCAAATCAGACTCCTCCCTCCTTAAATACAATCTTGAGAGGAGCCTCTCATGAGCACACTCCCTTGTCTCTCACCGCTGCTCCATGCCTCAGACGCCTCCTGGTGGCCAACCAGCCTCTCTGCGCCCTGCTCGGAGTCGGAACCCTGTCCAGGGTCTCCACCTCTTCCAGAGCCGACTCAAAAGGCCCCTCGCTGTCAGAGACTGTTTGCAGCTCCAACGGCTCCTGCTGGGCCACAACACACATGTATACGTATACGTATACGTATACGTATACGTATACGTATACGTATACGTATACATACATACATACATACATACATACATACATACATACATACATACATATTTTTAGATTTTCATGGGTGTAGGTATGCTGGTCTTGTTGTATTCGGGTTTTTTCCCATGTAAGATTGAGATTGTCTTGGCAACGTTTTGGCAAGGTCCCACTCGCCATCTTCAGGCTGGTGTTTTTGGCTTCGTGCATGTGTGAGTATAGTTTGGTCGGAGCTGTCGTCTTTCTATAAACCTTGGTGGGGATGTGTCGAGTGCTGGCTTTGTTGCTGTAAGTGGGTTGATTGGCTGTGTAGTTGCATCCTGATTGGTAGATGGAGTTGATATTTGTAGATTGGTCGGCTGTTTCATCCTGTGTGGCTGAGGTGCTGGCTGTGTGTCCGTTGTTCTTTTGTGTTGTAATGACCTGGGTGGTGGGTGGGGTTCATTTGTTGACTAGGGCTGGTTGCCAGATGTCTGGTAGGTGGGAGGTATCATCATGTTTATTCATGATGTGGGGGTGTTTCTCTATTTCGATGGCTTCCATAATTATTCTCTTGTTGAAGTGTTCTGTTTTGGAGATTAATTTGGTTCCTTCAAAATCAATTTCATGTCCTGTTGTTTTAAGTTTTTTTCTTTTTTCTGACTGCATTCTTGTGTTCTGCGATGCCTGCATTTATTCTCCTTTTAGTTTGTCCAATGTATGTAGCAAGGCAGATTTTGCATAGAAAACCAAGGAGTCTACGAAATACCACTTTTTGAAATGGCAAGATTGCATGATAAATAAGATTTGGGAACCAAAACAGAATTCTTGGATGCTGCTCTCTCCTCAAAAATAGTTTACAGGTTAAATCGAGAGGAAAATAAAGTATCAAATGAGATTATCACTATTTACACTTGTTTTCACAGTCCTGGCTGTATTTGCACTTATAATATCAATGCTCATGGGGTAGCAAGCTTAATGGAAATCATAACAAGAAGAGCGATAAATAATCCACATAGCTTAAAATAACAGAACAGTCAGATCTCCAAGAAATCTAGCTCCGTGCTCCATAAGGAACAGGACTGAGTCATAATAAACTACTAAAATCATGCAAAAATAAGAACCATCCCTTGGAGGAAGATAAATGTGACAGTAGCTGATCAATTTGGGAATCATCTACACTCAGTGCTTCTACCATTTCTCATGAATGTCTAGGATAAGAATAAAGTTAAGGAACTGACAAATAAAGCTTTAAACTCTGTATAGCAGGGATGTTAAACTCAAGGCCCACAAGGCCAGTCTGGAAATATCAAAGGACTGGCCCGTGGTGCAGAAGTGGGTTGCTCCTGGTTTGGGCAAACTGGTTGGGTAAATGGTTATCCAACATCTTCTTAAAAACTTCCGGTGTTGGAGCATTCACAACTTCTGGAAGCAAGTTGTTCCATTGATTAATTGTTCTGTCAGGAAATTTCTCCTTAGTTTTAAGTTGCTTCTCTCCTTGATTAGTTTCTACCCATTGCTTCTTGTCCTGCCCTCATGTGCTTTGGAGAATAGCTTGACTCCCTCTTCTTTGTGGCAGCCCCTGAGATATCAGAACACTGCTATCATGTCTCCCCTAGTCCTTCTTTTCATTAAACTAGACATACCCAGTTCCTGCAACCGTTTTTCATATGTTTTAGCCTCCAGTCCTCTAATCATCTTTGTTGCTCTTCTCTGCACTCTTTCTAGAGTCTCCACATCTTTTTTTACTTTACGTTCTTCTGAATGCTACACACCCAACCAGGAATGAGAAGTGAAACCAGTCGTGGAGAATAATAGCTATGTAAAACTCAGCAAGACATTTTCAAGGTGGACCTTGCTATTCTGAAAGCTGGCCAAGAAAACCCAACAGACAAGTTTTATGTTCACTCGCTTACAGGAAGATCCTATTTGTTTGGAGGCAATTAATTCTTGCTGAAATTTATTCTATAGCTGGGAAAGGCTGTAGCAAATGCAAATTCATATAACACATTTGATTGTAGATATTTCAGTGTTATCTCTTTAACCTCTGTGGTTTTTTCTTTCACCAATCACACGAAAGTAAAGGAGAATTTCTTTCCATTCTTTCCAAGTCATTCTAGATTCTGTGTTTTTGTTAATTGGACTGCTATTTTTTTCCCTTTATTATTCCTGTTATTTAAAAAGAAAAAGAAATCACCACCACGTTCATGACTAAAACATATGAAGAATGATTGCAGGAATTGGATATATCTAGTCTGGTGAAAAGAAGGACTAGGGAGATATGACAGCAGTTCCAATATTTGAGGGGTTGCAACAATAATGAAAAGGTCAAAGTATTTTCCAAAGCACCAGAAGACAAGAGCAGAACAAATGGATGGAAACTAATCAAGGAGAGAAGCAACCTAGAACTAAGGAGAAATTTCATACCAGTGAGAACAAATAATCAGTGGAATGGCTTGCCTTCAGAATTTGTGGGTGCCCCATCATTGGAGGTTTTTAAAAAGAGACTGGACAGCTACTTGTCTGGAATGGTATAGAGTCTCCTGCTTGAGCAGGGGGTTGGACTAGACAACCTCCAAGGTCCCTTCCGACTCTGTTACTCTTTGTTCAATGTCCTAATGAATGGATTAAATATGTTTGTTACCCCTATTCTAATCTGTGATTTCAGAAAGACACTTACATTGATCTCTCAACTGATTTCATCTGAGATCAAATGTGAATAAATAATTTAAATATGAACTTTTGGGTTTATTGTGAAACATTACAAATTTCCAAGACCAACTAAACAGAGTGAACTACAGTATGTGTAATTTATCTGCAAGAAAAACACACAAGACGGAAGGTACTGTTGTTATGAGTATCAGTGGCAATCAACATGTGTTTGGGGCTTTCCTATTTTCCACAGTGGCAGTACAATAATTCCAGTAAAAGAAAATATTTGTAGCTCAGGGTTGGACTTTGGAGCCATGGGTGCTATCTGAGCTTAGATGCTTGGTTGATGTTTCATTACTCACTGATCTTTCATTACTCAACTAGGATCATCATTGGTGTAAGTAAGTGTGATGCTTGCTCCCTGTTAATATACTGTAGCTGCTCGGCCAATTTTGATGGAGGAGTGGTTTTCTCATTGGTGAATCCTTAACTAGAGTATTGTTTTCTCCCTGAGTATTTGGTGTGAATACCTGCCTATCATGATTGTTCCTGCATTTTCTGAGAATACTGTCTTAGATCTCAAAGTTCTATCATCAATAGGAATGAGATCCCTGTACAAACTAGTCAAAGTTTGCTCACCAGGCAGTAGTTTAGATTAAGTATGATTGCTGAAGCTCATTCTCACAGCGAAATGATCAAACTTTCTGATCACACCAGATTGATGGTGTCAAAATAGATCCTGTAACTCGACACAGATATGAATGTCTTCTTCTTGGCTTCTTACTCAGAAAACATATAGGCCAATTTCCCCTGGTGATTTAGACATCTTTTGATGTCACCCATCCCTTCTCAAGGTGATGTAAAATCTGCCTTCAGATTTTACCTAGCACAGTAAGTGAGAGGTGGAGCCCTCATAGAGCTGCAGTACAAAGTGAACTAACCTAAGAAAGGTCATTGCTGACAAATAGAAATCAGGTTCAAGGGTCACTTCCTACGCCAGAGCTAGGTGACAGCACTATTTCTCTGTAACCCTCTAGTTCAGGGATGTCAAACTCCCAGCCCATGGGCCAGATGCGTCATGTGCTGGCCACGCCCATGCCCAGTTTAGCTAAGGGGAAAGAAGTACTGATACATCATGTGATGCCACTGTGATGATGTGAGTTTGATAACCAGAGGTGGGCATCACATATTGTAATAACCAGTTCACCCAGAACTGAAAATGTGAGCGCGCGCGCGCTAAGTCTAACCCTTCCGTGCATGTGCGTGGCATCAAAAAAATGGCAATTATACAGGGCGTGATAGTGCCAGAGCGGGTGGGTGGGCCCAGCCATTGGTCGGAACTACTAGTTCAGCCCACCCCCACTCTAGTTCTTCTGCAGTGAACCTTGTCAGCTACTATTCCACAGGAAATGCTGTAATGATTTGCTGCACTTGTTTTGGAATTGGAGGCAGGCATTTTCCATTGGCAGGAACTCCCATCTTGTCCTGCCTCTCAATTCCCAGGATTTCCCCCTCCCTTCCAAAAACAAAGGACTGCAACACCTTTTGATCATTCCGAGGCTCAGCTCTGCCTCTCTCCCACAAAGGGGCTGGCCTTTTTTTTTTTTTTTGCATTATAACAACACTATCAGTGAGGAGCAGGGGGCCGAGGGATAGATGTCTACCAGTCAACTGGGATCAGAAGAGAGATATGTCAGGGTTCCAGGTAACACCCCCAACGAAAGAAGACTCCGAGGCTTGAGTTTCCTCAAAGTTCCATTTTATTAGAGATGTCATATTGGCACATCTGGGAAAACCCGAATCTGAAAGTTTCCAAGTTTTCCCCACCCAAGTGAAAGTTCAAGTCCCTGCCCAGCACCCACATGTCCATCACATGGTCCAATCAGACACTGTCCAAAACTGGAGATGCTTCCCAGTCATACCATCGCAGCTACGGGGCAAGATGTCCTTGACTCTCTGAGAAAGGAATGTTATTTAGACTATATATTTCCCGAATTCCATATAATCCCCCCTTCCATTTTCCCACCCCAGAAAATGTGGCAAACCTGAAAGTCCAATGCAAAAGATGGCTTCCAGGCCTGAAAGGATGTGTCAGGATTCCAAATAGCATCCAAAATTAAATCAATGTCCAAGGCAAAGAATTGCTCAAAGTTTTAATTTATTAAGAGAGCCATGTTGGCACATCTGGGAAAACTCGAATCTGAAGGCTTTCCCGGTTTTCCCACCCAGTTGAAATTTCAAGATCTTGCCCTCATACCCACAAGTCCATCACATGGTCCTATCTTCCACTGCCATGTTGGCAGTTCCACTCATCCAGTTCCAATCAGGTGCAGAGGTGCAAAGACAAAGGATGACCTTGGCTTTCTAGAAAGAATTTTGTTTTGGCTACATATCATCCATACAACCCCCCTCCCATTTTCCCATAATAGAAAATGCATAATAGAATAATAGAAAGTGTGACAGGCCTGAGATCCACAAGCAAATATGGCTGCAGACCTGACAAGATGTTCTTTCCATGAATCTTCTTTTTAGCTCTTTTGTGGATATGTGCCAAATAGCAGAGCAGATTTGGAAGTATGGAAAGGAAAAATTGTGGTTGTCTAGAAATGCCCTCTGGAACAACCGCAGGAATCCAGTAGGGTCTTAATGAATACGATTAATCAATATGGTCAAGTCTCTGGATTTAAAATAAATTTTGGAAAAACCAAAATATTAGCTATAAATATGAATACCAAGCAGAAGGAAGAACTGGGAGCGATGTTAAGATGTGAGGTAGTTAAAAAAGTTAAATATCTTGGAGTTAATATTTTAACCTCAAATGGGAAATTATATAAGCATAATTATGAACCACTTTGGCATAGTATACAGATGGAGATGAAAAGGTGGGAGAAACTGCATTTGTCTTTGCTGGGTAGGATTGCGGCAGTGAAAATGAACATTTTACGAAATTTTTATTTCTTTTCCAAATGTTACCAATACTCAAAAGAGATGTGAATCTTTTAGAATGGCAGAAGGGTATCAACAAATTTGTATGGGCAGGAAAGAAGCCGAGGGTAAAGATGAAAATAATGCAAGATGCACGTGAAAGAGGAGGATTGAAATTACCTAACTTAAAATTATACTATGATGCAGTGGCATTATCTGCAATTAGTGATTGGACTCATTTAACCAATGATAGAATATTGAATATCGAGGGACATGATTTGGTATATGGCTGGCATGCTTACTTGTTATTTAACAAAAAACTGAATAAGAATTTTAAAAATCATATTTTAAGAAATGCTTTATTGCGGGTCTGGAAAAAATACCAACATAAACTAAATGATAAATTGCCCATGTGGGCAATTCTTAGACATGCAATTGAAAATATGAATATAGAACAAAAACACGATAGAACCACTTACAGACAACTTCTTATTTTAGAAAGAGGGGTGTTACAATTAAAATCTTTAGAGGTACTTAAAGAAGAGAAGGTAGTTCAAACATGGTTTCAGTATGGTCAACTACAGGCCAGGTAGAAAATAGATAAAAAAATTGGCTTTGTAAAAGTTGAGGATAATTTTTTTAAACAAATAAGAGATCAAAGCTTAATGCATATAAAGAGGATATATAATGTATTAATACAGATGGATTCTGAAACGGAACTGATTAAGGACTGTATGATAAAATGGGCTCAGAATATTGAGGAACCAATAATGCTGGACACATGGGAAAGAATTTGGGTAAGAAATGTGAAATTTACACAAGCACAAAATCTGAGAGAAAATTTTTATAAGATGTTTTATAGATGGCATTTAGATCCCAAAATGCTTGCTTCTATGTATCCGAATGTTCAGCCTAAATGCTGGAGATGTGGTTCTCTTGATGCTACATATTTTCATATATGGTGGACATGTCGTAATGTTAAGGCATTTTGGATAAAAATATGGTGGATTCTGCAAAATATCTTCAAAAGAAGGATAAAATTCACCCCCCAGCTGTTTTTACTAGGTATATGTACTGACTTTACAGCAGCAGAGATTAATTTGGTTCTGTACTTAATAACGGCAGCAAGACTCTTGGTGGCGCAATACTGGAAGAAGAAAGACTTGCCTACAATTCAAGAATGGACTTTGAAAGTTATAAACTTAGCCGAAATGGCAAAAATTTCAGCATATCTCAAAGAACATTCAAACGAGAGATATAAACGAGACTGGAAAAAATGGATTGATTATACACAAAGTAAATATGGGACTAAGAAACTCCAGATAGCTTATGCTTAACATCAGTAGTAACTTAAACTGTTTAAAATTTGTGTAACAGTAAGAAGCTGAGCTCAATGTAGAGATATTTTAGACTGTGATTGTTAAAAAGTTATACCGTGTATGGGCTCTGGGAAGTCGGGGGGAGGGAAGGGAGGGGGGTTCTAGGGGGAGGGGGGAGGGGGGAAATATAATATGTGTTAAATTCTAAAGTACATGATTGCACTTGTATACTGTGGCTTTTTAATGTTAGTGTTAAAATAGAACAAGCTGAATATATTGGAGGCAATAGAAGTACACCGAAGGGAGGAGTTGAGTGAAAGAAGAAGGAGGGTGGAGAGGGTGAGAGAGAGGAGGAGGAGAAGGAAGGGAGGGAATGGATTAAGAGAGGGAGTGATAGAGTGGGAGGGGAAGTAGGTAGTAGAGGGGTATGTAAGAAGGAAGAATGAAAGTTGGAGGGGGATGAAAGAGGGTGTATGGTGGGCCAAGGTGGTATATTGGGTTTGTATTGTAGGGGGAATTTTCTATATAAGTGAGGGCTGTGTTTATTACTCAATGTTACATCCCCCGGTTATGCACAGTAAACATGTGATTGTATAGAATGAAATGGAAATAAAAATATTATGCCAAAAAAAATAAAATAAAATAAAAAAATTAAAAAAAAAAAAGAAATGCCCTCAAATAAACCAGATTGGGAGAAAAGGAAAATTGGCAGTTCTTCTACTATAACATTGGTTATCTCAAATAGAAAATGGAGAGAGATTCAGATACTTGAAACTGACAGCGTTACAAACACCCTAATCTATCTCAAAAGAGATATTGTGAATAAAAATGTATGCATACCCTGTTTCCCCGAAAATAAGACCCACCTAAATAATAAGCCCAATCGGGCTTTTGAGCACATTTGCCCTCCCCAAAAATATTGCAACACAGCAGCAGCCATGAGGTGACCACGCTCGCCACCTCCTGCACCTCAAAAATAATAAGATCTCCCTGAAAATAAAGCCAAGCACTTATTTTTGAGGTCAAAAGAAAATAAGACCCTGTCTTATTTTCAGGAAAACAAGGTATATTGGCTGCTACTTTTTTCCCCTTAAAGGGAGTGCTATTGAAGTAGAAAATGAGAGAATTAAATCTCACCCAAAATCGATGAAGCATTTAAAGAATTTTGTGAAAATGTGTATCAGGCAAATATTCCATCAGTTGACACCTTAGATAACTTTTTAGAAATCCAGAACAGGTCACCCATATAGAAATGTTGATGATAAAATCAAGAAGTCATTACAGTCAGGAAAATCTCCTCGGGCTATATGGGTTTTCAAGGGATTTCTATAAAGCTTTTTAAAGAAGCACTGACTCCTTATTTGAAAAAGAAATTTAATGGTAGTTGAAAAGCTGGAGGGAAAGTATGGAGTTTTATACTGTAATTTACCCAATTATTTTAAATCAAGATTTTAAAAAAGGATTAATAGCTATAATTATCTCATATATACCCATAGCTCAGGTAGATTGCAAAAGAATATATTTAACTGAAAAGCAATTTGTCATAGTAAATCTAAGTCTTTAATTTTGGGATTTGTAGGCACAAATAAGATGCTTGGTTGATTAGAGTGGATTTATTTATGGTAACATAGAATTAGAATTTGCAAATTATCTTATGTCATTTATTGAACTGATGTGTATTTATTCCAACATAGTAGTTGTTCATACTAACGGGCATGGTACTAGAACCGTGATGGCAAACCTATGGCACGTGTTGCTTCGTAGTGGAGTGCCTGTTTGTTCATTTTAAAGGATCGTGCTCGATGCAGTAAGGCACCCCACTACTTCCCACATTATCTATCTTTAAGAATAATAATGCGGGGTTCTACACAAAGAATTCATTCAAAGATCACTAGAAGGACCTTGTTTAAAAATCATAGCAGATTGGAAACAGCTTCTATCTTCCCTAGATAATGGTCAGTTACCTTATCTCAAAAGTTTTCTTGCAGGTGTAGAATGACTCACAGTGTTAGGTAAAATAACAAATTTACATCCATCATTTCCATTTCATGATTTATGCATATAAGAAAAAAGATACTATGCATTATCGTATAAACACTTTTCATACCTTATTTCTGATTTGTCATGCAGAGGTTTAGTCTTTATATTTCTTTCATAAAGTAATAATTCTTTTTTTTAAAGAAGAAAGTATTCAAAAGACTTTGAATATACAGAGTGGTGGGATTCAAATTTTTTTACTACCGCTTCTGTGGGCGTGGCTTGGTGGGTGTGGCTTGGTGGGCATGGCAGAAGGATACTGTAAAATGTCCACACCTTTAATGTACCATGGGTTTTATGACATCGTGCAACATCATCACCCTACCCTAGTAGAAAAAAGAAAAGGCAAGGGTTTGATTTCACAATTGCAATATCAGACTTGGAACCAAGGTTATGAATGCTAATTTTATTGTAGGTTTACAGTGTTGGAAGAAATATTCTTCTGGTTTCAGTTCCAACTGGGGAAAAAGATATTGGAAACATGGAGGCTGCTTGGAAAGATGGTTTTAATGGTGGACAGGATCACATGCTTCAAGATCTTGAAGGAAAAAAAAGGGGGGGTCATGTGCCTTGAAGATTTTGAAGGAGAAAAAGGGAAGAGATGCTGAGAGAGGCTGAGTTTTATACCCTCTTTTGGGTCCCACCTTAGAGTTTCCTGTTCCTGTCCAAGAAATGTATCCCATTGGCTATGAGACTCACAGGGGGCGGGGGTCTCAGCTAACTTTGTAGGCTGTCTTTTGAATCGCGAGCTTGGTTGAGTTGTTGCTGGGTGATGATGTAATGAAAGGGCTTTGGGATTCCTATTATGGCTCTGCCTGAAAGAGGTAGATCTTTGTTATGTAGCATAGATTGGCTCAGGCCTTAATGGCCCATTGGCGAAAGGGGGGAGGAGTTGCAGGGAGCTGCTTTGTCTTTAAAACATGTTTTTCCATTTCTCATCCAGTGAAATATAATATTCTGCCTTCTTGATGTTTCCTAATTTTTTTCATTTTTCTAAGAGAGGGGTGGGTGCAAGTTTCTTTTATCTGACCAATGTCTTGGTAACAACTCTTCGTCTTGTTCCTCAAGGTAATTCCTACTGTCCATTATCCAGCTGCCATCTTGGCTTTTTAGCTGATCACTGTCCTAGCATTTCCCTTTAAAAATCAGCATTCTCAATGCAAGTATGGAGTTCAAAGGAGCAGATGGGCTCCCCTCCCAGTTCTTGCTCTCTCTGGCAAGGGTGGGTTGCTATTGGCATTACTGCCTGTTTGTCGCGCATTTGCATCTAAAAAGGTCTGCGCATGGGCACAACGTTAGAAAAGGGGAAAAATATTTTTTTGCAATGAAGAATGTTCTGCACATGCACAGAACTGAAAATCAAAATGGTGCTGCTGCCGATAGAACTGGTTCAGGGGCGTGGCAGTCTGAGTTATTACCTACTTGGCTGAACTGGTCCAAACTGGTAGGACTCACCTCTTCTCTCCAGGTACCTTCTTTTCATTTTAATACAAGTTTACTTTTCTCCACAAAAGCCTGGGAATGACGTGATTCTTATTCTAACATAGCATCATTCCATACAGTTTGAGTAACCTTATTTTGTTGAGGCAAGAAAATAATAATAATCCCAAACCCTCTCTGGTTTAAGAAAGCAATAGAACAATAAGAGAAGCAACTTGCTTTCCAGGTTCCTGAGCAGCTGACAGTGGAGAAAAACAGTTTGTGTTTTAAAGTCCGGAGGTAATTGGAAATGACCGCTTTGTTGCTCTTGTCATTGAAGCAAGCAGTGAGGAAGTCTGAAATGATTTGGAGGCTCATTTCAATGTTGTTCTTGATAACAGATGGATGGAAACTCACAGAAGTAACCTTGCTGGATTATCTTCTTTGTCCCCACCCAGAGAGTTAAATTCCTCTGGCAGGTAAAAAAAAATTGTACAGTCTTGACATTTAAGAGCGCTAACAGTTACTTATGTGAAGTAAGGACAACTTTTCTTTAGAAATTGAATCTGTTTCTTAGGTTAGCCCATGTTTTAAGAAATGGGACTCTCTCAGGCAACCTAAGACTTCTGATGCCTCTTAACGGGTCAGGGGCATCTGGGGAGTGTGCAGTGGTAAGATTCAAATAATTTAACAACCAGTTCTCTGCCCTAATGACCAGCAGGAAAGGTGTGGCTCAGTGGTCATGTGACCATCTGGGTGTAGCCAACTCAACATCACTCAGATCGATGGGCGCCTTAGCTGTTGCAATGTAATAAGGGTTAACCGAAGAGGCAGTTTCTGTGAGCAGGGCAATAAAGATTAGGCTAAAAACAACACCAGAATGTTTCCTTCCTGCCTTCCTTACAGGATTGGCCCTGTAAAGTAGAAAAAAAAACAAAATGAGATTTCTTCCAACAACCGGTTCTCCGAACTGCTTAGAAAGTTAACAACCGGTTCTTCCGGCTAGGTGCGAACTGGCTGAATCCTACCACTGGCGAGTGTGTGAGAGTTTATGGATCAAAATCTGAAAGACAGCAGACACAACATTACAACTGACATCTTGTAGTTTTTGGTACATTCCCCCCTGCCACCAGTTGAAGTACAACCACAAGCTGTAAACAACTGGCTTGTGTGTTTTGAACTTGAAATGAAATGCCGGATTATTATTCTGAACATATCATAAAACCTGCTACTTTTTTTCTAACCTCAGAATAAGAAAAATACTTGTTTCTATAAGTAGCCTGGTAAAAGATGCAACAACGGCTGAATTATTACAATTTATACATTCATCGTTTAAATGCATTAATGGTAGGCCTCTTGAGAAAGTGTAAAGCAATTCAAGTCACTTGGCCGGAGGAAAATCCAAGGTGCTTTTGAGCCACATGACACAAACAATTCCAAATAATTTTATTGGCCCATTATTTCCAGGCAATAGATTTTAGCTACAATATTTATTTATATGAGAGAATGAGATGGCTGGATGGAGTCATGGAAGCAATAGGCATGAGCTTAAATGGACTCCAGAGGATAGTAGAGGACAGGAAGGCCAGGGAGAACGTAGTCCAGGGGGTCGCGATGGGTCGGACATGACTTCGCAACTAACAACAACACCACAATACTTATACACCACCATTTTCTTATATTCATTCATATCCTACTATAGGAAGTTAGCACCCACCTCTCTCCTAGGAAATGAACTATTTTAGGAAATATTAAAAGGGCAGAATAGTCCCCCCACACACACACACCTTTATCAATGGGGAACCAGAGAAACATGTTTTAGGCAGGAAACAAACTCACTCTTCATAGCCCCCACCTTTGTCAATGGGCTATTAAAATGTCCGAGCCAGTCTATTCTGCATGACAAAGATCTCCCACCTTCAGCTTCAGGGTGATGTGATGAAGGCATGATAGTATTAGCCCTTTACCCATCTCACCACAGGGCACCTGGGCAGAAGCAATGCTCAACCAAATGTGGACTCAAAAGACACACAACCTACAAAGTTAGCTAAGACCCTGGGAGTCTGACAACCAATCAGAATGCATTTCATACACAGGAGCAGGAAACATAGAGAGGTGGGGCCGAACCTCTCTCAGGAACTCTCAGCAAGCCCCTTTTCTCTCTTTTCTTTTTCACCTAACATCTGGAAGCATTTCATCCCCCTTTTCTGTTCAGGAGCTCAAGCCATGTGATCCTGTCTGCCATTAAAACGATCTTTCCAAGCAGCCTTCATGTTTCCAGTGTCTTTTCCCCACTTGGAACTGAATCCAGAAGGACATTTCTTCCAATACTACAATCCAGAATGAGAAATAAAAACAAATAGGCACCTAACGATGGTTGTTTCAGTGGTTTTCTGGCACAAGTTTGAAAGTCCTCTGCCTTGAACATAGCTTTATTTTTAAGTGTAAACTCTAGCCTAAATGCCACAGTTCCACAGAAAATATAGAGTGTGCAGTATCAAGGGGAACTTTTTGATTGGGCTTAATAATGGTCAGGATGTTTGTCAGAGTGGTAATCAGGGAATACCCTTCTCTGCATATTGTTATCCTAAAATAATTATCCACTATCATTTCTATTAATTAGAATAAAATGTTCCTCACCACCCGATGTGCTTAAAGCCACAGTTTGGCTCTTAGATAGAAGAAGCAGCTAACCATGAATAAAGGATTTTAGTGCCTCCATAATGACTATGCACGAGATTTAACAACCATAAACAAGAGCTTCTTACCTAGCTAGAACTTCAATTTAGAGCGAATTGCTAATGAAATACCTACTGAAAGACGAACCGCCCTTTATATAGGACCCATTCGTTTCTAAAGCTAGTTGACTGCCTTAACTTGACTGCAATAAAATGTCTCCTGCTTAATTCAAGAAGACTAATATCCTTGTCATCTGCCAGCAATATTCTGGCTGTTGTCTTATGACTAATAATTAGATCTATTTATTGCCTGCTCCAGAAGAAGAACACCACTCCGCTTCTCGCAATATGGCATTAAATGCAGCGTCAATGATGCAAGAGAAAAAGTTGACTAAAGAGGCCATGAATTATGAACTATTTTAAGCCATTAAAACTTTTAAGGGGTCATTTCAAACACACCCCAGCTGATTACTGAACTATTCACACAAGTCACCCTGAGCTAAATAACAGAGTGCTACTGTATTTAGAGAAAGTATGGCATAGTAGTGTAGGAAGTTAGCACTCACCCCTCTCCTAGAAAAATGAAATATTTAGGAAATATTAAAAGGGCCGAATAGTTCCTATAAAAGGGTGGCAGAAACTCACCCCCACCTTTGTCAATGAGCCATTAAGGCCTGAGCCAGTCTCTTCTACATAACAAAGACCTATCTCCTTCAGGCAGAGCCATCAAAGGAAACCCAAAGCCCTTTCATTACATCATCACCTAGCAAGAGTCAACCGAGCTTGGGACTCAGGACAGCGTACAGCACTGCCCCTGCATGGCCCCATGGGTGTCTGACAACCAATCAGAATACAAGCTCAAATTCAAAAGCTCAGAGAGGGTATAAAACTCAGGCACTCTCAGCATCTCTCCACATTTTTTCTTCTTCACCCAGGACCTTCAAGGCATGTGATCCTGTCCACCATTAAAACCATCTTTCCAAACAGCCACCATGTTTCTAGTGTCTTTCTCCCCACTTGGAACTGAACTCAGAAGGACATTTCTTCCAACAGTAGTTTATGCAGTTAGTATTGGGTGCAGGTCTTTTGTCATATGCTTCATATACCCTCTCACTAGGTCAGGAGTCGGTAACCTTAAACACTCAAAGAGCCACAAAGGTCCTAACCGCAAGGCCCCCATTCAATTCTGGAGTTGACTGGAAATCCGGTTCCCCACCATAGAATCTCCTCCTAGCCGGTGTCCTTTTTCCTCAACAAACTGGAAGTCCGGTGTCCCCCCCCCCCCAATAGAGTCTTCTCCTAGCATGGCATCCTTTTTCCTCTCCCTGTCCTAACCAAAACCCCTATCAATTGTAGAGCCGGCCGGCGACAAGGAGCCACAGCAGAAGGATGAAAAGAGCCACATGCGGCTCCAGAGCCATGGGTTGCTAACCCCTGACTAGGTCTACTGTTGTAGTAGCATTCCATCAATTCCAGGGGTTTTTATTTCTCTCAGCCATGTTTGGTTTGTGCTGATACAATATAATGCCATTCATATTAATGCAGTGTTTACATCCATATCAGCTAAATATATATATTAAATAAGAAATGTCAGCAAACAGAGAAACAGCCTGTTCTTGTTCCAGATCCTTGAATCAGGCACTTTGCTCAAGAGTAGCTAGGCAGACTAATACTATTTTTATTAACACAATAGAAAACAAACCAGGAAACCAAGCCTTGGGTATTTGAAGAAATGAGAGTCCATTACAATTCAGGCAAAAAAATTTGCAAACCAAACTATCCATTTCAGGAGATTAAGCCCATTAATGAAACTCAAAGAAGGAATCAGCTATTACAAATGTTCTCGATAACCTCTATTATCGGAAAGGAACATGCTGCATTGTTAAATAAATAGAAATGAGGGATGAAATGTAAAATGATCTTTGTAAATTTTCATGTAAAAGAATACATGGTCAAAGAAAAAAAAATCTATTGAGAATTCCAGTTTGGATTAAAGTGGATTGGTAAGAACAAGTACAGAGAGGAGTTAATGTAGTCAGTTATCTCACCAAGAGCTCCCCTCTTACACTTTGTTGTGGGTCTCTTGCAGGCGTGAAATCCAGTAGGTTCTGACAAGTTCTGGAGAACCGGTAGCGAAAATTTTGAGTAGTTTGGAGAACTGGCAAATGCCACCTCTAACTGGCCCCAGAGATGGGTGAGAATGGAGAGTTTGCAGTATCCTTCCCCTGCCACGCCCACCAAGCCATGCCCACAGAACCAGTAGTAAAAAAATTTGAAGTTCACCACTGGTCTCTTGCTTTCAACCTCTGACCCCTCTGACCAGAGCCCCCACTTCCTTCAGACAAGTAATATCCAACTTCTTCTTAAAAACCTCCAGTGTTGCAGCACTCACAACTGCTGGAGGCAATTGTTCCACTGATTTAATTGTTCTGTCAGGAAATTTCTCCTTAGTTCTAAGTTGCTTCACTCCTTGGTTAGTTTCCACTCATTTCTTCTTGTCCTACCCTCAGATGCTTTGGAGAATAGCTTGACACCCTCTTCTTTGTGGAGTCCCTGAGATATTGGAACACTGCTATCATGTCTCCCCTAGTCCTTCTTTTCATTAAACTAGACATACCCAGTTCCTGCAACCGTTCTTCAAATTTTTTAGTCTCCAGTCCCTTAATTATCTTTGTTGCACTCTTTCTAGAGTCTCAACATCCTTTTTACAACAGGGAAGCCCCTGAGATATTGCCACAAAGAAGAGGGAGTCAAGCTATTCTCCAAAGCACCTGAGGGTAGGATAAGAAGCAAGGGGTGGAAACTGATCAAGGAGAGAAGCAACTTAGAACTAAGGAGAAATTTCCTGACAGAATAATTAATCAGTGGAGCAACTTGCCTCCAGAAGTTGTGAATGCTCCAACACTGGATGTTTTTAAGATGATGTTGGATAACCATTTGTCTGAAGTGGTGCAGGGTTTCCTGCCTGAAACCCCAGTCTAGTGTTGGACTAGAAGCCCTCCAAGGTCCCTTGGACGGATCTGCAAGGTTCTATGCCTCCACTCTCTTTCTCCAATAAATATGCCTACACAGTACTGCAAGTTGGACAAATGCTAGTTCCCATGCTAACATTTTTTTTCTATGCAGACATCAGGAGACTATCTGTCTCTCAATTCTGCATCTATGTTAGCAAGGATTTTACACTAAACTAGAAATTTAACACTAAGTATGTACATGTCTAATTCTTTCAAACCATGCAAAGCTTCCCAAGTGCCCTTTGAATCCAATTGCTTGAGCTTTATGAAATGTTTAACTATTTGCCAATTAAATTTCCATTAGTTTGCTCCACTTACTTGGATTATGTGCACATGCTGTTTGAAAAATAATAATAAATTGGTATTAAATAATCACTCAACTTTTTATGTTCTTTTTTTTTCTTCTTGCTTCTATTGAAATGGGCATTGCCACAAATATGCTTCTTTTCACATGATCACATGAGTGGTGGGATTCAAATTTTTTACTACCAGTTCTGTGGGTGTGGCTTGGTGGGTGTGGCATGGCTTGGTGGGCGTGGCAGGAAAAGGATACTGTAAAATGTCCATCCCCACCCCACTCCAGGAGAAGGTTACTGCAAAATCCCCATTTCCTCCCGATCAGCTGGGACTCAGGAGGTAGAGAATAGATGGGGACGGGGCCAGTCAGAGGTTGTATTTACTGGTTCTCCAAACTACTCAAATTTTCTGTACCAGTTCTCCGGAACTGATCAGAAACTGCTGAATACACACCTCTGGATCACATCTTCCTCTGTCTTCTCAGAGTCTCTCTTGAAGACTTATTTGCACTAGTGACATTGGCTCTTCTATGAATCCTCAGGTTTGACTGTCATTGGTTGAGTTATTCTGACATCATAGTTTCAGTTTGACCTCAGGAAGTTCATTTAATGATTGGCAGGAGCACATATTGATTTGAAAGGACTTTTATCTAAAATTCCAGATCAGAACTGCTAATAAAGGCATTTTCTATATTAATTTACTCTTCTTGGAATGCCATGTACTGTATTTTTCGGAGTATAAGACGCACCTTTTTCCCTCAAAAAAGAGGGTGAAAATCTGGATGCATCTTATACACTGAATACAGCATTTTTGGCCTCCTGAAACCCTGCTCCCTTTGCAAAAATGGCTGTGCATAGCCTTTAGGAGGCTTCCACAGTGCTCCTGGAGCCTGGGGAGGGCAAAAATGTGTGAAAAGGGGGCTGGTTTTTTTGCTTGTTTTGCACCCCCCCCCAGCCCCCAGAAACACTCTATAAGCCTCCTAAAGGCTATGCATGGCATTTTTTTTTTTTTTGACAAAAAACAGGCCGTTTTTGGGAGGTCTGCAGAGTGCAAAAACTTTTTTTAAATTTGCCTCTTCAAAATCTTGGTGCATCTTATACTCCAAAAATACGGTATACTATTTACCTCTTTTCTTTCAATCTGTCTGTTATATATGCAGACAGAAATGTTCCTATGTCCAGGTATGCCAAGATGATGAAATGTTTGCTGTTGCCTACATCTAACACTACTCTTCTATATAACCCTGCAACTGAACTTCAAGAGTCTGGCAAATCAGTCGTGGCAGATGAGGTATGAAATAAAGAGAGATAAGCTAAGGTGGATGTTGAGTGATGTTCAGGCATGGAGCTGTCTGAACATTACAAATCGTACATTTCAAATTCAAGTGAGCCAGTTCTCCAAGATAAATGGGGCCTGCCTCTCTTTAGCAAGCAGCATAAACATCGCTAGCAGAGAAGCATTGCGTTTCCCATTTGCCGCAGCTACAGCGCCATCCAGTTGGTTCAGTCTAATTCTCATTTGTATTCGGCCTGCTTGCATGCTATAATGGAAGCATTAACTTGAAGTAGATAGAACTTTTATTTCTGAAGGAAATTTGGGGAACGTACCTAAGCTTTCCTGAGACTAATGGAGTGAGGAGTCAAATGACCCTGAAACACCTTAAGTGCATAACTGCAGTTAAAGAAATGGTTTTCATCTAGAGTCTCCCTTGAGTTATTGCCGCATTTAGTACAGAAGAGGGCCAAGCACAGTTATCATGAAGGACCATTGGCTTCCCTTGGTAACTAAAATTAATGAATCAGTTTGTCTATGCACAAAGCTTCATATAAGAAAACCATTTCATGAATATGAAGAAAAACAGAGTAATAACTCTGTGTTCAGCATGGAACTGGCAATCATTCAAAGTAAAAACCTGAAAGCCATTTTACTTTAAAACTTCCTAAAGAATCCTAAATGTACTCCCAATAATATTGACTGTTCCCTCTCTGGTAGATCCAAAGGTGAGCTGCACATCAGTGGTGGGATTCAATTATTTTTACTGCCAGTTTTGTGGGTGTGGCTTGCTGGGTGTGGCTTGGTGGGCATGGCTTGGTGGGGGTGGCAGGGGAAGGATACTGCAAAATTCCCATTCCCACCCAACTCCAGGGGAAGGATACTGTAAAATTTCCATTCCCTCCTCATTCCTGTTGTAGAAAAGACGGAACACACAAGCCAGCTCTTCAGAGAAGGAAAGTTTATTTGCGCAGGTTCAGAATAAATGGCCTGAACCACGAGTGAAAGTCAGGAGATTCCTTATATAGTTTATCGCTTTCAGCTAAAGCCTTCTGTTAGTTTTGGAAACACTCAAAACTACTCAAAATTTCCGCTACCAGTTCTCCAGAACTGGTCAGAGCCTGCTGAATACCAACTCTGCTACACATACGTTAACAAACGGTTCGCCAGAAATGTGAGAGAGCACACACGAACACTCGCTTCACTCTCGCACATACCTTCCCCACTTTCACGCATCTTCAAACACACAGCAAATGTTCTCTGGCAGCCACGGTGAGGAGAGCAGGTGAGGTGCTGCAATCAGCTGGGCTTTGTGGGTAGAGAACAAAGTCAGAGAGTGAGATAAATAGGACAGGCTAGCGCTAGGGCAGATAGGTGGGCCCAGCCAGTTCAGCCGAACCGGTGCGAACCAGGAGCAGCCCACCTCTAGATGCAAGAATCCTTTTGCCTTCAAAAGCATCACCAAGACAGAAGGGAAAGGGGGGGAAAGATTTTTTAAAAAGAGATTTAATGGTCTTTCTTTGATTTCCCAAGTGCATCCTGTAATTACAGGGTGATTTTATCATCAATCCAAATGCCAGTTGCCTGTTTCTATGATTTAATAATAATTCCTGTTTTGTTTTTTTTTCTAACCATCACTATTGTGTTCACTTCGAGATCAAGTAAAGAAAGATAGGGAAAGTGTCATCCTTTTATTTACGTCTGGAGTAGAAAATTGTGTCCTTCTTTTAAGTGGTTGAACCACAGTCTGGTAGACAAGGACCAAGTCCCAAATAAAGGATCAATGAAAATGAAGAGTTCAATTAAGGTTTAAGCTTTAAGATAAGGCATAAGTGTTTTAGCTTGCTAAATTGCAAACCCAAGTGGACTGTGGGAAAAAGCAAAAGGCACAAATAAGGAAAATTTGCAAATATTATACCTAGAACTGGATGGTTGAAAAGAGAAGTTTATTAGAAGAGTTGTTATAGAACATGTAAACATTTTGTAGTTACCCTATCTACACATTAGAAATAGCTTTGCTGAGTATTGCATTGTGTGTGTGTGTGTAATATGTGTGTTTGTGTGTGTGTAAGATATGTGTGTGTATATATACACACACACCACACATATATCAGGGGTGGGTTCCGGCAGTCACTACTGCCGATTTGCTCATGGTCATGCAGTACATGCATGCATGTGCATGCTGTGTGCTGTGCTCTCATGCACAGTACTATAAAAATGCTTCTGCGCATGCGCAGAAGCAAAAAACAAGATAGTGCCACTGGGATAAATGATTTGGGGCGTGGCAGGCCTGGGTCGTTGCCGGTTCCAGTGACTCAGGCCACCCGTGACCCATCAAATGCGCGCCCGACAACAGCGCACTGACAAAACCGCGGCGAGAAAACCACAAGGTTGAAGGCGCTCCCACAAAAGTTGCTGACAAAACCACGCCCACAAAACTGCAATTAGGGTTAAGGTAAGAATTAGGGTTAGGGTTGGTTTAGGGTTAGGTTTAGGTTTAAGGTTAGGGTTAAGGTTATTACGTTGTTTTTGCATTGTTTCTTGATGGCGCGCTTTCGTCAGCGTGCATTTGTCGGCGTGCTTCTGTGGGCATGATTTCAACCTCGTGGTTTTCTCACCGCAGTTTTGTCGGCACGCTGTTGTCGGGCACGCATTTGTCGGTGAACCCAGGCCACCAAATCACTACCAGTTGGGCTGAACCGGTAGGAACGCGCTACTAACACACTACACAAACTCACACAGGCTAAGTCATTACTGTAAAGAGTCAGAAATTACTGTACACTGTGCACAAATATTAGGCAAGTTGTATTTTGGAGGATTATTATTATTTTTTGAACAACTACAGTGTTCTTGGTCAATCCAAAATGTTAACAAACCTCAAACCTGAATATTTAAGAAAGGAAAAGAGAGGCCTTTCTTAGGACAATATCTAGGTGTGCACAATTATAATGCCACTAAATGAAACATGAAAATTTATCCATCTCACTCATCTATTTGCATCTGTTAAAGTGAGAATAATCGTTGAAAATGTACAAATAAACATTTCTGACATTTAAAAAAACAAATAAGCCTGCCTTTTCAATAACAGTCATAAGCTTTCCATGCACGGAGCCTGTCAGTTTCTTGATCTATTGACGATCAACCTTTTGTGTAGCAGCCTCCCAGACACTGTTCAGAGAGGTATACTGTTTTCCTTTACCATAAATCTTCTATTTAAAAAGGCCCACAAGTTCTCAATAGGGTTTGCATCAGGTGAGGAAGGGTAATTATCCTTTCATCTTTAAGGCCTTTATTGGCTAGCCACGCAGTGGAGTACTTCAATGCATGTGATGGAGCATCGTCCTGCATAAAAATCATGGTCTCCTTGAAAGAGGCAGACTTTTTCCTGTACCACAGTTTGAAGTGTCTTCTGAAAATTGGCATCAGGTTTGGGAGTTGATTTTGAGCCCATCTTCAACCTGAAAAGGTCCAACTAGCTCTTCTTTAATAATACCAGCCCATACCAGTACCAGGGGTGAGTTGCTACCAGCATTACTGCCAGTTCAGTGCGCAAAATAATTTGCCAAACATGCACTCTGTGTGCATGCTCATTTACACCTAAAAAGTCTGCACATGCCCAGAATGTTAAAAGGGGGGGGGGGGTTACTGTATTTTTCAGAGTATAAGATGCACCTTTTTCCCCTCAAAAAAGGGCAAAAATCTGGGTGAGTCTTATACACTGAATACAGCATTTTTGGCCTCCTGAGACCCTGCCCCTTTGCAAAAATGGCTGTGCATAGCCTTTAGGAGGCTTATAGAGTGCTCCTGGGGACTGGGGAGGACAGAAATGAACAAAAAATGGGCTGGTTTTTGCTGGTTTTTGCCCCTCCCCAGCCCGCAGGAGCATTCTACAAGCCTCCTAAAGGCTGTGCATGCCCTTTTTTGACAAAAAATGGGCCCATTTTTGCAAAAAACAGGCAGTTTTGGGGAAGTCTGTAGAGTGCAAAAACTTTTTTTTTAATTTGTCTCTTCAAAATCTTGGTGTGTCTTATACTCTGAAAAATATGGTACCTTTCTGCAATGGAGATTGTTCTCAGAAACAAAAATAAAGATGGTGCCATCGACAATAGAACTGGTTCGGGCGCATGGGCAGCCCGACTCGGGCACCCCTACTCGGCTGAACCAGTCCGAACCAGTAGGAACCCACTTCTGGCCACTATCCCACCTCCACCTTGCTGGCATATGAGTCATAAGCCCGCAACCAATTCCATTTCCTATCTTGGCAAGGGATTTGATACTCTGCTGACCCTGTATAAAGGGGGCAGATTATCTGGCATTCGCTCAAGCTGGCATGTGAATTCAGTGTTCCCTGAAACTGTTGTTTTTCTGGCATTTTAAGGGAATGCAAAAATGAAATCTATATCAGTATCCTAGTTCTATAGTATTGAGATTTGTGAGTGGGAGAATCAGCCTTTCTCCTTTTTCCTTAAGGGAAAGAAATAAGAGAGAGAAAAGTTCTATTTTCATTTTTTATAAAGCAAGGAAACAGAATTTAAATACACCTTACTAAGGTTTCAATTCTCACATGTACAAGCTTTCAAAGGGCATAAAATATTGAGCAAATAACAAACAATGGCAAACCAAACATATCAAATCAAAACACAATTTTAAAGGATCTCCCATAGGGGGGAAAAAGAGGAAAATATAAGGGTCTAGACAAACCATAAGATAATGCTGGCCTACTCCTAATTTAGTAGCAATTGTGCCCTAAGGCTATTTCAAATTGCATAAAGCACAGCTAGCAAGTGTAGGAAGTTAGCATCCACCCCTCTCCTAGGAAAATGAGATATTTTAGGAAATATTAAAAGGGTAGAATATTTCCCCTGAAAGGGAGGCAAAAACTCGGGGGGGGGGGCAACCTTTGTCAATGGTCCATTAAGGCCTGGGTCAGTCTATTCTATATAACAAAGATCTACCTCCACAAAGCCCTTTCATTACCTCATCACCCAGCAAGAGTCAAACAAACTTGGGACTCAGGACAGCCTACAGAGTTGCCCCTGCATGGCCCCATGGGAGTCTGACAACCAATCAGAATACAAGCTCAAATTCAAAAGCCCAGCAGAGGGTATAAAATTCAAGCACTCTCAGCATCTCTTCCCTTTTTTTTCTTCACTCAACATCTTCAAGGCAGGTGATCCTGTCCACCATTAAAACCATCTTTCCAAGTAGCCACCATATTTCCAGTGTCTTTTTCCCCACTTGGAACTGAACCCAGATGGACATTTCTCCCAACACAAGTATGTTCAGAAAAAAAAAAGCTTAAAAATTACAGTTTAAAATTCCAATGCAGCTTCTGCCTAGAATTATTTACCTGCTCCTTAGAGGTCAAATGGATTCCAGATGCAAAGGAGTTATGTGTGCTTCTATGTTTTTCCCCCCAGCTTCCTGTACATTCCAACATTTACTCCGGAGTTTGGGAGAAAGAGGTTTCTTCTTGCCTTCACCTAGGCCCAGTGCCCAGCTTCTCTGTTGGTTATAAAAGGATTATTGTATTTTATTGTATTGTATTTATTTTATTTTATTTTAGTTAGTTTGTCGTTCATGGACAAGAGAACAGGAATAAGAATAAGCATGAATAAAAACACAGGAAATGGGTACAAATAAATGGGGACAGTAGGACAAGGACGTTACGCACACTGGTGCACTTATGCACACCCCTACTGAGCACACCCCTACTGACCTCTTAGAAGTGGGGTGAGGTCAACAGTAGACAGTTTGAGGTTGAAGCTGTGAGGGTTTGAGGCTGTAACAACGGAGTGAGGTAGAGCATTCCAGGCGTTGACCACTCTGTTGCTGAAGTCGTATTTTCTACAATTGAGTTTGGAGCGGTTTACCTTGAGTTTGTATCTATTGTTTGCTCGTGTTTTATTGTGGTTGAAGATCAAAACCTTTCTCACAATTTCCAATGAAAACCCTCTGGTTAGTGTGCAAGTAGCTGGTAGGCACATTTAGTGGTAGCTGGAAACCTTGGGTATATTAGAAGAAATTCTTATTCGGTGACTTGGCAGCTGTTGCAGTTAATAAATGGGGTGTGCACTTTATAGGCAATCTGTTCTGAAATTCCGTGAAGAAGCAACAATTCCCCAGTGTGCCTGTTAGAGCATGGACACTCCAGCTTGGGTGAAGAGCTGAGGCAGGGCCAAACTGCCTCACTTGGCTGCCTCATCTTGCAAGGAACAGCATGCGCAGAAGCCACTATAGTGGAGTGAAGCAAAACCATCGCACAGTGGGATGTTGCTTTGGTTTGAATGCATGTATCTCTTGATGGTCTGTCAAAGCGAGCATCGCTTCAAAGATGGGATTCAAAACAGAAGGATAGCATCAAGACCATGTGAAGTGTTAATACCAATTTATAATGCTTTGGTAAGGCCACACTTGGAGTACTGTATCCAGTTTTGGTCACTACAATGTAAAAAAGATGTGGAGAATCTAGAAAGTGCCGAGAAGAGCAACAATGAGGATTAGGAGACTGGAGGTGAAAACATATGAAGAACGGTTGCAGGAACTGGGTATGTCTAGTTTAATGAAAAGAAGGACTAGGGGAGACATGATAGCAGTGTTCCAATATCTCAGGGGCTGCCACAAAGAAGAGGGAGACGAGAGGGAGGAGCCATGTTGCGATGTTACAACATGCGGTCTTGATACTCTGAGACCGCCGTTGATACTTTTGCTGCTATGGGGAGGGTTCCATTGAGACCTAAACCGTCCCGTAGAGACAGTGATCAGGAGGACAAAGCCTTGCTGGTCTCAGGGTTATCGCAAAATCCCTGATAGACCCAAGGGAAGTGCTTCAAGCCTGCAGTAAACAGGCAGTCCCATGGCTGATAAAATCGGGACGGTCTGGAAGGAAGGAAGTGAAAAGAGAAAGTGAGTCCATCTGGTGAGGTATTTTTTCTATTTTGTTAAAGACTGCCCAAAGAAATGTTTCTTTAAAGCAAATTAGATCTTTAAATAAAAGAACTGAGCGGCAAAAATAACCCGAATGGGATCGCTGTGGAAAGTTTTTTTTTCTTTTGTCTTTCTATTTTGTGTTGATTGAAATGCTCGTAACGTTCTTCATCTCTCCTCTTAAAGTGAACGGATTGATTTTTTTCCCCTTCTGCTTCTTGTTGCTTTATTTTTTGACCTCTGGATTAAAACATTCCCTTTTATTTTAACAATTCTACTACTTGTTATTAAATCACACTAAGAGCAATCTAAAGAACTTTGTTTCCTACAGAAGGTGAAAATTAACTGCCAGTCGGAGTTTTTTGAAACAACGTATCTCTTTCCTTATTTGACTTCACTAACTTTGCAGCTGGAGGGTTTGCAATTTGTTTACAGAAACTGATAAAGAACCAAGGGCACGAACTGTTTTCACAGGTGCCTCTGAGAATTATTTTGGCAATGAAAGAAAGAAAGAGAGAGAGAGAGAGAGAGAGAGAGAGAGAGAGAGAGAGAGAGAGAAAGAAAGAAAGAAAGAAAGGGGGGAACAGAACCCCTCCCCTTTGAAGAGTATAAAAGAACTTGTGTTCAAGTCAATTTAAAATAAAAGTAAGAGAGGCCTGAAAGACTAGAGTTGCAGTCATTATTAGTTTTTTTTTTCTTTTTCTTTCTCTCTTCTGTTTTGGAAACATGGGTCAATACTTAGATGAGGAAACCTTAAAATTCCAAAATATATTGGCTGGAATTCAAAATATATTGGAAGGATATGGGAGGATTGAGAAGAAGTTGGAAAGACTAGTCTTCCTCACAGCTTAAGATGATGGGGTTGGAGTCCCAAAAATTAAAGGGGAGAATGAAGATATAGAAGATAAAGATAAGAAAATAGATAAATTTATTAATGGAGCAAATGTGGGTGAAAATGGAAGGAAGTAAATGTGGAGAAGGGAATTCGATGAATTGGAGCTCTACCCCAGAAGAGCAGAAAATACGAATGATGATAAACATAAGAAGAGAAATTTTTTCAGAAGCAAGATTGACAAACAAAGACACGTTAACTTTAGTAGCAACTAGTGAGCAAGGAGATTATCTGAGAGACCCTTCAAGCAACAAAGTGCGAAGAGAAGCCTATAAAAACCTTGTAACGGAGATAAAAAGAAGACTGACTCCACAATTGGCAAGAGAGATAAGACTGTTTTGTGACTGGAAAGATACAGGTTGACAATGAAAGTTGGTAATAAAAAATTGTTTTTTATTATTGGTGATTAATAAGTAGGAATTTTGTAACTCCTAGATTGTTTTAGATTGTTATTAAATGTTTACTCGCTAACAATTAATTAACTATAAATAATAATAATGAAATGATAATGGATACAGCGTAATGATATATACATGTATTGGCAATTTAGTAAAAGAAATTTGGATATAAATTGTAAATTGTGACTTGGGAAAAGACCTATAAATTTTATTAACAAATTTTCATTTAGATCTTGCTATAAATGTGTAAGGGGTTTTTTTGGGGGGTGGGGGCCCTGATGAGAGGAGCTGGGGCATAAATAGTAAATGATTTTTAGCCAATTATAATAACAACAAGGAAATGTTAATGGACATTGTTTAACAATATATACATGCTATGGTATTGGCTAAAGTAACTTGGCTTGTCAGTGAGTTGGAAAAAAAGGGGGAGAAAGGCTTATAAACTTTATTAATTGACTTTTACTTAAAAGATGCTATAAAGGCGTAATGTTATTGGAGGATTTTTTTGAAATAGCTAATGATGCCATTATGTGGTTGTGTCTTTAAGTCTGAATGATTTGAGGTAAAAGCATGTTCAAATAATTGTAATCAAATGATAATTGTGGTACATTGATAGTAAGATATACAAAGATTTTTGATTTAAAGTGCATAATCTAATATAAACTATAAGTAATGACTGTGGAAGAAATGCACGAAAGTTATCTGTAACCAATCGATATGCTTTCTACAAGATGTAATGAAGGATGATTTTTTTTGTGTGTTTTTGTTCAATTAAAATAAAAAAAAGAAAAGAAAGAAAAGAAAAGGGAGACAAACTATTCTCAAAAGCACTTGAGAGCAGGACAAGAAGAAACTAATCAAGGAGAGAAGCAACTTAGAACTAAGGATAAATTTCCTGACAGTTAGAACAATTAATCAGTGGAACAACTTGCCTCCGAAGTTGTGAATGCTCCAACACTGGAGGTTTTTAAGAAGATGTTGGATAGCCATTTGTCTGAAGTGGTGTAGGGTTTTCTGCCTATGCAGGGGGTTGGACTAGAAGACCACCAAGGTCCCTTTCAACTCTGTTATTCTGATACGTGCACAACTCTTAATAATAAACACAGCAAGATCACAAAGGTAGGAAGAATCAGGAAAAAATCAAGAAGAAACCGAGAAACCCTTAAAGCAGATTGGCAATTATCATATAGGCTTGGTGAACAACTATTGCCAGTTTTGCAAGATGCATTGGGATGAATTTACAAAAGCTTGAGTCCAGCATTGTTTTGTTGTTGTTTTTTCCACTAAGACCTATTTGACCTTTTGCAGCAAAACATATCATTTTATCAGCTGTGTTTTCTCTCTGTCTTTTTCTCTGGACTATTCTCTGAATAGTTTTTTATTATTATTATTGGTGATTAATAAGTAGGAATTTTGTAACTCCTAGATTGTTTTAGATTGTTATTAAATGTTTACTCGCTAACAATTAATTAACTATAAATAATAATAATAATGAAATGATAATGGATACAGCGTAATGATATATACATGTATTGACAATTTAGTAAAAGAAATTTTAATTGATGGAGTAACAAGGAAGCTAAAAATTGCCGGAGAATTAGTCCAGGACAATCCTTGGGAAAATTGCCCAAGTAATTCAGAATGGAAATCTTATTAGAGCCTCAGCGAGAGTTTGGAGTGATCGGAGCCCTTCAACATTGGCCAACAGATTGCAGGTGCTTAAATTTCCAGCCAGACAAGAAGAGAGAAGTAGATTGATGGCTGGAACAGTAGCAGTCACAAAATTGACCATAGAAACTCAAACATCCTCAAAAGCTACAATGATCTGCATTTAAATGTATAGCCAATCATTGCCTCCTGATTGCACAGACATTGCAATATTTATTTATGTTTTTAACAATTAAACACTAGCCATATTACAGCAAATGAATTTAAAATGCTCTTTGATTCATTCACACACAAAAAAGCATTCTGACATTTGGGAGATAAAACAGCCCGAAACAGCAACTTCAGATAAATAAGGCTGAATATGAATCACATGATGAAAAATGAGATGACGCAGTGGTGGGTTCCTACCGATTCAGATCGGTTCAGCTGAACTGGTAGTAGTTTGGCGGCCTGGGTCACTGGAACTGATAGCGACCCAGGCCTGCCACACACCCTGAACCAGTTCTCCAGGCAGCACCATAGGCACCGCCATCTTGTTTTTCAGTTCTGCAGTTCTGCACATACAATTTTAATTGTACTGTGCATGCACGCACAGTGTGAAACAAGCATGTGCATATGCACAAAGCAAGCATAAATGTGTGGCGCACACAGGAGTGAACCGGCAGTACTGCCTGCCAGAAACTATCCCTGAGATGAAGAGATAAGGTGACCAGACGTCCCGCTTTTGGTGGGACACCCCCGCTTTTTAATGCATTTTCCCGCATCCCGCCCGCTTTTTTAAAAAGCACGCTTTTTTTGGCGCTCGCAGCTCCCGCCCATCAGCTGCTAGCTTGCTGGGCTGGCTCATCGTTCTGTTCTCTATCCTACCTACCTACAAATTTAAGCCAGCCCAGCCTGCCGCTCACTGATTGGATTGGCCTGGACTCCAGCCAATCAGTGAGCTGGCTGGGATGGAAAACGCGGCGTGCTTAAAGTTTTCCATCCCAGCCAGCTCACTGATTGGCTGGAGTCCGCTTAGCATGCCGCATGAGTCCCCCGCCCATCCGTTGCCGCTCGCATGGGCGGGGTAGCGTAGCGAGTGAGCGGGGAGCGAGCTCGCCTTTCCAGCTCCACTTCCGGACAAGCTGTGGGAAAACCTCTGCGAAAAGTGCCACCTGGGGCCGCTGCTTCTCCGAACTCAGAGTAAGTGACGGGCGGGGCGAGTGAGGGGGGTGGCGGGATCGCCACCCGCTGCACTGCAGCTGACTCACCACGGGCCGGGCGGGCTGGGAGGCTCTGGGCGTCCGGGCGGGAAGAGCGCAGAGAAAGGCAGAGCGGCGCTCGACGCGACTCTGCTATTTCTGCTGGAGGAGTCCCTAGATAGGGAAGGCGGGTGGCGAGGCAGAGCAAGGGAGTGCAAACGGCGGATCCCGGGCTCATATGCAGAGGGAGCTCTCCAGGCACAGGAGCGCTGGAAAAGTGCTCCGCTCATGCACCCACCGGGACGGAGCACGCTCGCTCGCTCGCTCCAGCCCTGCCTGCCGGCACGACTTTGAAGTGTTGGCTTGCCGCTTGCCTTCCACGTCGGCCCGCGCGGAAGGCAATCCAGCCCTTTCAAAGTCATGCCGGCAGTTTAGAACTCGCCCGCCATTCAGCGAAACATCTTTCACTGAATGGCGGCCGAGGGGCACGCTAAAGTGCCGGCATGAGTTTGAAGGGCTGGATTGCCTTCCATGTCGGCCCGCGTGGAAGGCAAGCCGCACTTCAAAGTCATGCCGGCAGTGGGAAGCCTTTGCCGGCCCGATACCAGCTCTGAAGTTGCTTTCCTTTCTACTAAAGCCCCTGCTCAGCAAAGCAAGTCCGGGGAAGTCCTTTGAGACGGCTAGAAAAGGTCTGCCGCGAACTGGGAAGCTGACGCACCCCCCTCCTCTCAGCCCCCCCTCTGCAACCCCGGATACCCTCTGCCACCGTGCCTGAAGCATGGGAGCGCTCTCCAGCCGGCAGAACGCCAGAGTGGAAGAGGTGGATGTCCCGTCCAATTCCCTCTACAGATACCCCCCAAAATCTGGTAAGACGGAGCAAGCGGGGGGGGGAGAATATGCAAGAGGTTTGCGGGGAGTCCCGCATGGCAGGGGTTTGCGCGCGCTCCGTACTCTGAGTTGAGGGAATGGCGAGCAGCGGCTGCAACCCCAGAGTTCGGCTAGGCGAGAACTTTAAGGCGAGCGGCGGGACGGACCCTTGCTGTCAATCTCCCCCCCACCTTGTGCCTTTTCGCAGCCGTCCCATCGTTCTCCCGCCAGTGGGGCTGCTCCTGTGATCCCCCCCCCCGTGGCTGCGAAGGAGTTTCCCGAGAGTTTTAGAGGGTCAGGAGTACGACCCTCATTGCAACGTCGCCATTTGCAAGCTCCGGCTGCTTGGGAGGGTGGTTATTTATTTATTTTTTTCTTCTTGCTTCCGCTTTCTTGCCGGTTTGCAAGGATTGTGGTGGCGGCTTGGATGGAAATAGTGACATTCGTGGCATCGCGCTTGGGGTTAAAAACTGCTTTTCGTTCGCGGCAGCAACTGCTCTTTGAGAATTCTTGCTTGAAAAAACAGGACTCCCTCACGCGGTCCTGAATTGAGGTCCATCTCCCTCCACCCCTAATTAAAAAGCCCCTGGTAAATTCTTGCCTGTCCTGTGCCACTTGGCATGCCTGCCTGTTTAGTTGTTACTGCGCTGATTGAATTCTAAAATACCCCATCAATCTTCCGATGTAACATTTAACCATCCCCGCTGCTAATGAGAGTTCGCCCCTTCGCCCGCTGAGTTGGAGTCGGCGATGGGACGCGTGGGGTCGGTCGGTGGCTCTCTCGCTCGCTCCTCCCACCGCGGCGCCAGCAGCAATGGGATATGCTTGGGGAAGGGACAGCCAGAACCACCTGCCCGGATTTGTGCTCCAGCTGTCACCACCACTTCTGCTGCTGCTGCAGCAGCCACCAGAGACTCCTTCCCCTCCGCCGCCCGCATGGAGTGGGGAGTGAGCACGCGAAAGGAGAAAAAAGGAAAGGGCGACGGCTCCAGGACAGAGCGACCCGTGGGAGCGCCGGAGGAACCGGCGGATGTTATAGCTGCTTTTCACTTCTCCGCCTTTTCCTGGGGATCGTGGAGGAATCTTGGTCTGGCATCATTGAGGAGAACCTGCCGCGCGCCTGTTTCGAGGCTCATCACTAGCAAATACCCACCGCTAGAAGATGGGGAGGGTAGCCTGGGTCTTCTCGGGCCAGGATCGGACCTTCCTGGCTGCCTTTGCCACTGCTGCCGCCGCCACTGCTTGGCAGGTTCTCCTCAATGATGCCAGACCAAGATTCCTCCACAATCCCCAGAAAGAGGTGGAGAAGCAGGGCGGAGAGAGGAAAGGAAGCTGCAGCCGAAGGGAGAGACGCTCGCCCCCGTGTTCAGCAAAGCAAGCCCGCTGGCGGCGCCTGTGCTGTGGTGGGAAGCGAATTGCAGGTCCCCCCCTGCCGCCGCCGCCTTCTTTACCTCTGCCTCTTCCAGAGCCGGGGGGGGCTGTCAGGGCGCTGACGGTGGAGCGGATGCAGCCAGTTTGTTACTGCTTCCAGGGATCGAGACGGACGAGGGAAGCGGCGGTGGCGGACGTCAGCAGCGACTGTAACGACCGTGCGGGCGAGGTGCGGAGGAAGAACGGAAGGTCCCTCCCGCCCGTGACGGCGGCTCCAGCCATGGACGAGCAGGCTGGCCCCAACAACAACAACGCGCTGCTCTTGCCGCCACCTCCGGATGGGAAGCAACCACGCCTGTGCGGCCCCTGTGCGGCCCCTGTGCTGCGGTGGGAAGCGAGTCTGCAAGGCTTGGTTGCTTCCCATCCGGAGGTGGCGGCAAGAGCAGCACGTTGTTGTTGTTGGGGCCAGCCTGCTCGTCCATGGCTGGAGCCGTCGTCGCGGGCGGGAGGGACCTTCCGTTCTTCCTCCGCACCTCGCCCGCGCGGTCGTTACAGTCGCTGCTGACGTCCGCCACCGCCGCTTCCCTCGTCCGTCTCGATTGCTGGAAGCAGTAACAAACGGCGCGTCTGCTCCGCTGTCAGCGCCTTGACAGCCACCCCAGCCGGCGGCTACCGGGCCTCACTGGAGTCAATTGCAAAACCGCGTTCAGCGCTTTGAGGACCTGAGGCATCTTGGGAAATGCAGTTCCCTATCGGAAAGAATGGAGTAGCTGCGAATTTGTAACAACAGAAGATAATAACTTGGTGCTTCGCAGGTTACGAAAATCTCAAGTTTGATTTGCACACTGTTTTTTAAAAGTTAGATAAAGAAATTATGCTGTGAAAGCGACTAGAAAGCCTCCCCTCCCCTTCCTGTGTGCGAGAAAGGGAAGGAGAGGAAGGAAGGAGGGAGGGGGGAAGGAAAAAGAAGAAGGGAGGGGGGAGAAGATGGAAGGAGAAAAGATGGATGGAAGGAGAAAGAATGGGAGGAGAAGGAGGAAGATGGAAGAAAAAAAGAAGAAAAAGAAGGGAGGGAGAAAAGAGGGAAGGAGGTAGGAAGAAAAGGGGAAGAGAGGGAAAGAGCAGAAAGACAAAGAGGATGAAGTTAGGCAAGAGGAAAGAGGAAGGAAGGAAAAAAGAAAAAGGGAGGGAGAGAGGAAAGAAGAAAAGATGGAACTAGAAAGGAAAGAAGGGAGGGAGGAAAGGGGAAGACAGGGAAAGAGCAGAAAGACAGAGAAGGTGAAGGTAGATAGGCAGAAGGAAGGAAGAAGGAAGAAATAGGAAAGGAGGGAAGGAGGAAGGAACAGAAGCGAAGAGGAAGAGAGAAATGGAAAGAGCAGAAAGACAGAGAAGGTAGATAGGCAAAAGAAATGAAGCTGAAAGAATGGAAGGAGGAAGGAAGAGAAAAGGAGGAAGGGAGTGAGTGAGGAAAGAAGAGAGGATGGAAGGAGAAAGGAAGGAAGAGAGGGAAAGAGCAGAAGACGGATAAGGTGAAGGTAGATAAGCAAGAGGAATGAAGGAAGAAGTGAGGAGTCTCAAGGAGGGGGAAAACATTTAGTGACCAAAGTTACAATGGCATTGAAAAAAGTGACTGATGACCATTTTTCACACTTAGCGACCGTTGCGACCATTTTTCACACTTAGCGACCGTTGCAGCATCCTCATAGTCACGTGATCAAAATTTTGTTTGGCAACAGATTCGTATTTATGCTGGTTTCAGTGTCCTGGGGTGACCTTTTGACAAAAAAAAATTTTTTTAATCAAGCCCCCCCCCCCCCCGGTCAAAGGCGTCCCTCTTTTCCAATCTGAAAATCTGGTCACCTTATGAAGAGAGGAATGGGGGAAAGCTATGAATAAAGAAGAACAAAGGGGGAAACGATAGGAGGAAACTCTCTGTCCCTAATCCAGAGGTGGTATTCAGCCAGTTCTGACAGATTCTGGTGAACCGGTAGTGGTAATTTTGAGTAGTTCGGAGAACCGGCAAATAGGCTGGCTCCGCCCATGCTGCCTCCCAGCTGATCTTCTTTTGTTGCCCTGAACAGGAGAATGGAGCTGGAAAGCAGGTTAGTGGGGCTGGGAGGGAATGGGGATTTTGCAATATCCTCCCCCTGCCTTGCCTGTTAGGTAAGCTCCCCGTTGGGAGAGCGAGTATGTTCAGAGAAGCGTTGTGAGAGTTGTGTTGGAGAACACACAACCAGCATACAGAGACACTGCAGTTTAAATAGGCTTTTACTTTCGAGGTATCAGAGTCCATCAAACAGTCCAAGTCATACATGGATAAGACAGTCAGTCATCAATGTCTTTCAGTTAAGGGATAATCCAAATAACATAGTCCAGTAACATATAATCAGTCCAGTAATCAAGGTTTGCTAACAGTTGCAAAACTTACAATAGCTCACGGCACTTCCAGATCAGCCCAGCATCTAACAAACAGAGAGAGAGCTAACAGTCATTCTGGCTCCCTCTTATGGCAGATTGACGAAAACAGCACCCAATCACATTGTACAGTATGGTTAAAAGAAACAGATATAACATTGTTACATGATTTATATATTGCCAACCCAACCATTAGAATTATATTCCTAACAATGCCCACAAAGCCACACCACAGAACTGTTAGTAAAAAAATTTGAATCCCACCACTGCCCTAATTGTCTTGTACTTGAAGAATTAGCAACCACCCCAGATTTACACATTCCTTTACATTAAATGGAGTATTTCTACAGATAGTCAAAAATTATGTTCATGCAGCCCTCTATTGACTTCCCTATCAAATCCTTCTGGTGATTTAAAGGACACTTTAAATCTCACCGTGGGAGGAAGAAGACTTGGCTGAGATTTAAAACTTCACCATCACTTTTATCACATTGTGAAGGATGGAGAATTCTTATAGCGATTTCAAATAACATTGGAGAAGAGCTTTTCAGGATGCTCCTGCTATATTCTCACCACCCAAAAAAGGAGGACCATGAAGTTCAATGTTTCAGGTAAAGTATTTATGGAACAGAATAAACACAAGCAAGCAGATGGCCTGCAACATGCAAATTAGCTTAGCAATTCTTTCCTTCCACTGAAGCTACGCTAAGAAAAGAGTTTTTCAAGGCGGACAAGAATTATAAGTCAGGATGGGAATTTGATTAATATATTTCCACCATGGGTGGGTTGCTGTTGGTATTACTGCAGGTTCGGTGCACCAAAAAATTTATGCATGCACTATACATGTGTGCACATTTGCACCTAAAAAGTTTATGCATATGCGCAGTGATAGAAAAGGAAAAAAATTGCAATGAAGATAGTTCTGCGCATGCACAGAACCGAAATCAAGATGGTGCCACTGCTGATAGAACAGGTTCAGGGGCGTGGCAGGCCGAGTTACTATCTACTCGGCTGAACCAGGCT
Source organism: Thamnophis elegans (assembly GCF_009769535.1). NCBI lineage: Eukaryota > Metazoa > Chordata > Lepidosauria > Squamata > Natricidae > Thamnophis > Thamnophis elegans. The sequence goes on along the minus strand of NC_045555.1, from coordinate 20,053,397 downwards.
GAACCGGTAGGAACCCACCTCTGACTTGCGCCCTTCTCCTGTGGAAAAAAGCAGGAGAAAATTATTTATAAACTGAAAAAAATGTAATAAAACTTCCTGTGTTCTTCTACCACCAAATCTCTTTCAATATGATGGCTCTGAAAATATTACATCACAGCTCTTACCGTGTTTCCCCAAAAATAAGATCCCATCTTATATTTTGGGGGGTCACCAAAATAAGCATCAGGGTTTATTTTTGGGGAGGTCTTATTTTTTGTGTGGCTGCAACATAAACATTTCTTATTGCCTGTGGGACAAAAGGCAGCTTCCCCAAAGCACTGCCTATAATAAAATGTAAGATCCTGAGGAAAGAAGAGAAGAGATGTTACCTAGGAAACCATCAGGCAAGAGTGGCAGGAGATTCCAGTGGCTTAACTGTCAAAGAAAGAAACCTAGGAAGGATCCACCCTAATGGATCAAACAGTTAAAAGTGGTGGCAGGAAATTTGTGCTTTCCTTATAAGATTCCATTAATTTAACCTTACAATAAAATAGAATTAGTTCATCTGGTCTTGTTTCCTGTCTGGTAACATGGGAGGTCAGATAGAGCTAAAGTGATAATTTAGGTATAGTGTGTATATCAAATTATTTTCTCTTGTCTCATTCATGAAAAATCTGCAAATTTAAGCAAAATTCATTTGTAATACTTTCTTCCTAGTAATTATTCAAAATGACGGGATTGGGATCAGTAGAGACCCTAATTTCCAAAATTGGTCTGTTTTCTTTCTTTTTTAAAAAAAAAGGTTGTTGTTAGATAAACATTAAAAACATTGGACATAGTGCGACATTTCTGGCATAAACGTTTCCATATAGTATTTGGATCTTACAACAATTATATTTTATATCCATTACATAGGTATATGTTGTCAGTCAGGTTACTTGTCCATTGAGACTTTCTTTCATATAATTACTAACCATATAAATACATATCGAATTCCTACCTATCACACATTCTTAATACCATATTTTCCGATTCTTAACTTATCCGTGTTTCTCTGTCCCGGCCTTTCCCCCTCATTTCTAACCACCGGCACCATTTGCCCCAGATTTCATGATATTCCGTTCCTTGTCTTTCAACTCTAGAGTCAGTCTGTCCATCTTTGTGCACATCAGTATCTTATTTATTATTTCTTGTTCCGAGGGAGTCTCCATTTTTCCATTTTTGTGCAAAAACCAGTCTTGCCACCGTTAAAATATGCAGCATTAAATATAGTCTACCTTTGCCACATTTGGTCCATTTTCCAGTGTGTACAAAAAGAAAATGTTTTTTTTTTAATGGGTCTCTGTATGCATGTTTGTTTTTTCGAGAAAGTGTGGAATGGCAACTGCGTTCCCTCCCCCAACCTATGATGACGTTCTTTCCCCTTCCTCTTACTCTCCACCCCTTACTACTGCCATAGTAGCTGTGCTTGTCTGTAGTACCATGTACAAATAAAATATTGTGGAAAACAGTTGCACTCATCTCTACGTTCGGGATAGAATTAACAAACTTTAGGGTAGCAGCAGCATCAAGAACCTGAATTCGGTAATTAAAAAACATTCTAAAAAAAATATTCTTCTTTTTTTTTTAAAGACAGTGTTGCAATACCAAAGACTGGGAGATAAAATGATGGGGCTTTCTCGTATGCCACACAGCTAGTTACATCCATTTTGGGCTTTGCGTTCAAATGTTTTAGATCACAGACAATCAGGCAAACAATGTTATGCAGCTGATCTTGTAAGGGGATTGGAGTGTGTTTTATGGTTAAATAGACAGAGGAAAATGCCAACAATAAATAATCAATGAAATTCATCCTTGGAACGGTGTGTGGAATATTTGCTGTGGTAAGAATGGCAATAGATAATTATTAACTATGAAAAAAGAGAGAGAGAGTGAGTTCAGGAAAAGCATTTAAAAAACATTTTAGTGATCTTATACATATATATTCTCTTCCAGGTAACTGATTTTCAGCCTGAGTATTCAGCATACATTCAGGGAAAAAAATGAAGTATAAGGCAAAGAAAGTTAGTATATATTTTTTTAAAATTACTATGGTGACAGGGCAATTGTTCTTACTTGCACTGTATTCTAAGTGAATTCCTAGATTATCCTAAAAGAATCTAAATACAAATTTGGGGGAAATCCTGGGCATTTCGCTATTCTTCCCCTCTCTTAAAAATGTTCACTCCCCTACTTGTCATACAAAAATAAGTGTCATTTGCTGGAATTTAAAATTATGCTTATGAGCCTGTTATATTATATTCAACGGGTATTGATAGGCAGCTTAAATTAAAAATGTCCCCAAACATCTATGATCAAATTTCTACACCTGCAAGTTTGATTGGATTAGACCAGTTCCCCTTGCCAGGAATTCTAGGAATAAGTCCATACATATTAAAGTTATCAAGGTTGTCAAACACTGGATTAGACTGTCTTCCCCACAATGCTGTTTTCTGAAATATCTATTCACAATATCCTTGCTTGCCCTACTGGGGGAAAAATGAATGAATGGGTTAAAGGTAAAGGTTTTCCTCGTGCATGCATACTAGTCGTTTCTGATTCTAGGGGGCGGTGCTAATCTCCGTTTCAAAGCCGAAGAGCCTGCGCTGTCCAAAGATGTATCTATGGTCATTTGGCCGGCATGACTAAATGCCAAAGGCGCACAGAAGGCTGTTACCTTCCCACCAAAGATGGTTGCTATTTTTCTACTTGCATTTTCACATGTTTTCAAACTGCTAGGTTGGCAGAAGCTGGAACAAGTAACAGGAGCTCACTCGGTTATACGGCACTAGGGATTCGTACTGCCGACTTTCTGATCGACAAGCTCAGTGTCTCAGCCACTGAGCCACCGTATCCCTCTAGGAAAGGTCCATATGATAAAGTAAAATCAGCTTTTAGCATAGGGAGAATTAATATCTCACAACATTTCTTTTTGTTGACGAAATTGGTATCCTGATCACAAATAAATACGATTGTTGCTGCCTATATCCCTGGCCTCAGCTTCATTGTCCAAACTGGTAGAAGTTCTGGCATCCAAAGGCATTTTTCTAAACTTGGGGAAAAAAGAAAAGTAGTGGAAATGATGGACTATTTCAATAGTTTATAACCATGATGGCAAACCTATGGCATGCATGCTAAAGGTGGCAAGCAGAGCTCTCTCTGTGGACATATGCGCCATTGCCAGATGCTATTCTGGGTTGCAATGAGTGCATTCACATAGGCCAGCTGCTCCAGCACATATGCACACCGGCTAACTGCTTTCTTCTGGGTTTGTGCCCGGCCAGCTGGCTGGCATGCATATGGGTGCCAGAACCTGGAAGAACAGCTGGCCACATGTGCACCAGCCAGCTGCTCTTTTCCAAGTTCCAGCACTCCAGCAAATGCACACTCCAATTTTGGCACTTGGTGCCAAAAAAGTTAACCATCACTAGTTTATATTGATGCTGCATGAAAGTCACCTATTGGGTGGAGGGGGTGGGGGGAGGGGAGGGACAAAAAAAGCAATGCAGGAATGGAACTTGGTTCTTGCTGTTGATGCCTTGAGCCAAAACCCACTGTTAGTAGTATGTCGTAGCTATTGCTCTCTTAAGTATTGTTTGCAGGTTCTTCTCCTTTGACCAATTTATAATTTTATTCCTCCAACTGTAGAAAATGTACTTTCCCGGTACTTTTGGATCCTGTTCCAGCTAGATTGTTTTTTACTCCTCTCCCCAAAAATCAAAATAATGTATTAAAAAGAGGGGGGTGTTAGGTTTTTTTAATATATCAAATTTTATTTTTTCCTTTCACATACATTCAGAAATGTACATTCTTGTAAATACTCTTGACATTTAATCTATTAGCTATTAACATTGATCACAATCTCCTTATGAATATAGAAAACACAGTTGGGGTCACTTTCTTGCCACCCTGTACTGCCATCTTGTTCTGCAAATGTAGGGTTTTTACAGTGAATCATCTGGATGGTCCTTAGAATTGAGGTTACACGTGTAGGTACAAACTGCAGCAATCTGCAGAAAATATTTGCCTGTCAGCCATTCTTTGCTGTGTGTTTCCCAGACATGAACAAGGACACGGGGTGATACAAAGTAAACCTGCAACATTTTACTCATTTGAATGATAACACTTGATTCATTCAGCTGCAACAACATGCACATTCTCATGAACACCAATGATGTAACGACTAACCAATTATTGTGCCTTGGAGACTTGTTAACCAATAATGATATAACACGTAAAGTAGGTAGAACTAAGAAGCTGCAAACACTATAAGAATGATGTTTCATGATTAATAATTTTGCAGTTGATTCTGCTGTTGATTCTGCTTTCCATGGAATGCTTTGTTCAATAAACTTTTGTTGGTTCAACTATCCGTGGGTGGATTACATTCTTTCATCTTCAGCCTCGGGACCCTAAATACTACATGCAACAACCTTACTCCTTCCGTCTTCTCAACCTCCCTTCTCTGCCTTCTCCTTTCCCCCTTTCCTTCCTCTTTTCTTCTTCCCTTCCTCTTCCTCCACTCCTCCTCTCTTCTTCTCCTTCTTTCTTCTCTCCTACTCTTACTTCCCCTCCCTTACCTCCTCTGCTTTACCCTTTCTTCTTTTCCCTCTTCTTCCTCCCTCTTTCCGTTGTTGGCCTTACTTATTTTCTTTCTCTAAAGCAGGGGTGTCCAAACTTGGGAACTTTATGACTTGTGGACTTCAACTCCCAGAATTTCCCAGCTAGGAGTTGAAGTCCACAAGTCTTAAAGTTCCCAAGTTTGGACACCCCTGTTCTAATGGGTTCTTGGGTTGGCATTCCAGTGGCCCCGACTTTATATTTATATAAAAATGAATTCCCTATAATAAATCCATTTGTATCATTTTTCATCTCTATATTTGTATCTTAATACTTTTTCTATTTTTTCTCTCAGGGGTGTGTGTGTTAATTGATTGCAGAATCACAGCTGCTATCTTGATTTTTTTTCCAACCTCACATATACACATAAAGTTTCCAAGGAAATGGGGTGACCCAAGTGGAACAGCTCTTATCATTGAACCATGTTAGAACAACAGGGAAAATAACAGCAGAAAAAAGATGATGCCTGAATGCTATGGTTAAAGACAAGTGGGAACCCAGTTATCCAATGCCTGGCATCTCATTTCCTCAGCTGTGTTCACAGGTCTATTTAAATTTTAAACTAAAACATCCACTAAGGATAAAATATTAGAAAGTGATGTGATTTCTTCTTCATTCTCTGGAAATAGCAGATACCATTTTCTTATTGAGCTTGAGTGCTGCTGATAGCACTCTTTTCTTTTACTGTGTCATTTTCATTTAATGAATATTAAAATATCTGCTTATAACACCACAATACTGAAATACTGTTTTTATATAGGAGCGGAGAGGGAATGTTGCTTTTTCATATGCATGATTTTCATTTCTAACAGTAGTTTAAAGAGAACTTATAAAACTGAATGGGAAGGCATTTTTCTGCATGAACATTTTTGAAAGCTACTGGCAGCCTTATGCAAGATAACACTTACAAGGGCAATGAAAGTCTAAATAACTACATGCCCCTGATTTACAACCCAGTCCTAATCACATACTGTATACCAAAAAGCAAATCCTACATACACTCTACTGAAGTGATTTACTCTTTAGCTAAGTCAAGCAAATAGGCAGACAAAATAGATTTAACCAGACAAATAGATTTACAAACTTCTTTGTATTAAGAGCAACTCATAACTGAAGCTTTCTTAAAGGTAATCAGAGCTGATTATCTAGCAACAAGGGTACTATTTGTATATTAAGTGCAAAAAGATATGTTACAAAGTATAAAACTATTCCCAAAGTTGTGGCAAGAACCAGTGTGGTGCAAGGGTAAAGACAACAGGATAGAAATGGAAAGCCACCAGTTCTATTCCTGCCTTGCACATGAAGCTATCTGGATGATTTATGGTCAATCATTCTCTGTCAATCCCAGGAAGGAGGCAATGGCAAATCACTTATTAAGAAAACTTCAGGGACTTAGACAAGTGATCAAGAAGAATCAACACTGAATTGAAAGTACATAAAAAAAATATTGCAGCACAGCTTTTACTCTGCTGATCACCATGTTCTGCAGCAGCACAGCTGGTATTCAACAGGTTCTGGCCAGTTCTGGAGAACCAGTAGCAGAAATTTTGAATAGTTCAGAGAACCGGTAAATACCACCTCTGACTGGCCCCGCCCCCATCTGTTTTCTGCCTCCTGAGTCCCAGCTGATCAGGAGGAAATGGGGATTTTGGAGTGGGGTGGGAATGGAGATTTTACAGTATCCTTCCCCTGCCACAGTCACCAAGGCATGCCCACAAAACTGGTAATAATTTTTTTTGAATCCCATCACTATGCAGCAGGTCTTGTATTCAAACTGTTTAATTGGGTTAACTAAAGCTTTGCATAAAGCAGGTTAAACAAAAGTTATGTTAATCCAGGGCTGTCAAACTCCTGGCCCCGGGCCCGGATGTCTCACATGTTGGTCATGCCCACACCCAGTTTAGCGAAGGGGGGGAAAGTCCCGATACATCACATGATGATGCCATGATAGTGCAAGTTTCACACTGCTGTATTAGGGAGAACACATGCATTTGCAGCCATCACATTTCCAGTCATAAATGTTCTTTCCTTTTCTCCATCAAATGGGTTCTTCAATAAAAAGAAAGAAAGGGAGAGGTTTGGAGAGGTCTACAGTCTGTTCGATAGTTTGAGATTACAGCTCCCAGAATGCTCTGGTTGATTAACAGTTCTAGGGACTGTTAACTCAGCCTATCGGAGAAGTAAGACAATCAGACACAAGAACAACCTAATGTATTTTAGGGGATATTCTGAATTCTTGGCTAAAGCTGAATAAAGGAATTCTGTGACAGAAAAATATGAGATTCAATGGCAGCATTTTTTGAATAAAAATATACTTTCCAATCACAGGAGTAATCATTCGATTTGAACTCTGCATTGATCAGGCTCCATAATGAGTACTGTACCAGTTCTGAGTAACACTTTTGGAAAAGGATCATTTAGAAAGGGTAGAAAATTTGCAAAAACAGCAAAGATCATCAAAGAACATAAATTCAAATCCTACAAGGAAAGACAGAAGGTATGACTTAAGGTTTTCCTTGAAAAAACTTGTGTCAGGGTTCCAAATAACATCCAAAATTAAGGGTAGATGTGGGCAGCACTTCAATTATCTGAAGTGTCATCACACATAAGAAAGATCTTCGTACCATTTAGCAATTGTGCTTTGTTTCCAGAGTCAACTCCTTGTCCTCCGATGTTCTCCTCTCTTAACTGCTCTGCACATACAGGCATCTGGAACAAGCCCTAGCTGCTCTTCTTCCTCAGTCATCTCAGCCTCCAAAGGTAGCTGCCTCTCCAGTGGCTGGGAAATGTTGGATGGCCCTGGCTCTATCTCTCCATCTGATGCAGAGCATTCATCAGAGCCTTCCCTAGACTCCAGCACTGGCCCAAGTTCCTCCCCAACCTCCTCATCGTCCGAGTCTGCCGGCAGCTGGCGGGCCACAACAATTTGCTCCTTTGTCATTTAAATCTGTTGAGTCTTTTCCTGTCCATCAAAAACATTTTCAAAGTAGCGGGAGATTCCCTTAGGCCTAGGGTAGAAGGTTATGTATGTACACGGTATGTGTGTAATATACACATATTACATACATGTGTATATTATGCATGCATGCATGCATGCATACATACATATATAAATACACACACAATCTGCAAGAGAGAGACTGGCTGAGCAAGGGGGAAGTCAAGTGGGGAATTCATCTGGGCTTCCTACATGGGTACAACAGAGTGAAGTGTGGCATGCACACCTTGAATGCCATTGAACCTTATCCAGTCTTACTCAAATAGTCAGTCTGAGAAATTCCAGCACATAGGCTTGAGCAGTAAAACAGCTCATTAAATGTTTCATGTGTGGAAGGAAGGAGGATCCACGCTGCGATGTTATAATGTGCGGTCTCGATACTCTGAGACCGCCGTTGACACTTTTGCTGCTGGGGGGGGGTCTATTGAGACCTAAACCATCCCGTAGAGATAGTGATCAGGAAGACAAAGCCTTGCTGGTCTCAGGAATATCGCAAAATCCCTGATAGACCCAAGGGAAGTGCTTCAAGACCTCGGTGAACAGGCAGCCCCTAGGCTGATGAAATCGGGATGCTCCGGAAGGAAGTGAAAAGAGAAAGTGAGTCCATCTGGTGAGGTATTTTTTCTATTTTGCTAAAGACTGCCCAAAGAAATGTTTCTTTAAAGCCAAATTGATCCTTAAACAAAAGAACTGAGCGGCGAAAATAATCCTAATGGGATCGCTATGGAAAGTTTTTTTCCTTTGTCATTGTAACTATTTTTTGTTGATTGAAATGTTTATCACATTCTCCATTTCTCCTCTTAAAGTGAACGGATTGATTTTTTTTTCCTTTTGCTTCTTGTTGCTTTATTTTTTGACTTCTGGATTAAAACCTTACTTTTTATTTTAACAATTCTTCCTACTACTTGTTATTAAATCACACTAAGAGCAATCTAAAGAACTTTGTTTTCTACAGAAGGTGAAAATTAACTGCCAGTCGGAGTTTTTTGAAACAACGTATCTCTTTCCTTATTTGACTTCACTAACTTTGCAGCTGAAGGGTTTGCAATTTGTTTACAGAAACTGATAAAAAAAATCCAAGGGCACGAACTGTTTTCACAGGTGCCTCTGAGAATTATTTTGGCAGAGAAAGAAGGAAGGAAGGAAAGAAAGAAAGAAAGAAAGAAAGAAGAAAGAGAAAGAAAGAAAGAAAGAAAGAAAGGAAGGAAGGAAGAAAGAAAGAAAGAGGGGAATGGCCTTTGAAGAGCATAAAAGAACTTGTGTTTAAGTCAACTTAAAATAAAAGCTAAGAGAGGCCTGGAAGACTAGACTGGTAGTCATTATTAGTTCTTTTTTCTTTTTCTTTCTCTCTTCTGTTTTGGAAACATGGGTCAATACTTAGATGAGGAAACCTTAAAATTCCAAAATATCTTGGCTGGAATTTAAAATCTATTGGAAGGATATGGGAGAATTGAGAAGAAGCTGGAAAGACTAGTCTTCCTCACAGCAAAAGATGATAGGGTTGGAGCCCCCCAAATTAAAGGGGAGAATGAAGATATAGAAGATAAAAATAAGACAATAGATGAATTTATTAATGGAGCAAATGTGGGTGAAAATGGAAAGGAAATGTGGAAAAGGGAATTTGACGAATTGGAGCTCTACCCCAGATTCCAGGACACAGAAGAACAAAAAATACAAATGATGATAGACATAAGAAGAAATTTTTTTTCAGAAGCAAGATTGACAAACAAAGACAAGTTAACTTTAGTAGCAACTGGTTGGCAAGAAGATTATCTGAGAGACTCTTCAAGCAACAAAGTGCGGAGAGAAGCCAATAAAAACCTTATAAAGGAGATAAAAAGAAGACTGATTCCACAATTGGCAAGAGAGATAAGACTGTTTTTTACTGGAAAGTTAAAGGTTGACAATGAAAGTTGGTAATAAAAAATTAGTTTTTTATTATTGGTGATTAATAAGTAGGAACTTTGTAACTCCTAGATTGTTTTAGATTGTTATTAAATGTTTACTCGCTAACAATTAATTAACCATAAATAATAATAATGAAATGATAATAGATACAGCTTAATGATATATGCATGTATTGACAATTTAGTAAAAGAAATTTGGATATAAATTGTAAATTGTGACTTGGGAAAAAGACTATAAATTTTGTTAACAAATTTTCATTTAGATATTGTTATAAAGGTGTAAGGTTTTTGGGGTGGGGGCCCTGATGAGAGTAGATGGGGCATAAATAGTAAATGATTTTTAGCTAATTATAATAACAACAAGGAAATGTTAATGGTCATTGTTTAACAATATATACATGCTATGGTATTGGCTAAAGTAACTTAGATATAAATTTTAGTCAGTGAGTTGGAAAAAAAGGGAGAGAAAGGCTTAGAAACTTTATTAATTGACTTTTACTTAAAAGATGCTATAAAGGTTGGAGGATTTTTTTGAAATAGTTAATGAATGCCATTATGTGGTTGTGTCTTTAAGTCTGAATGATTTGAGGTAAAAGCATGTTCAAATAATTGTAGTCAAATGAGAATTGTGGTACATTGATAGTAAGATATACAAAGTTTTTTGACTTACAGTGTATAATCTAATATGAACTATAAGTAATGACTGTGGAAGAAATGCACGAAAGTTATCTGTAGCCAATTGACACACTTTCTACAAAATGTAATAAAGGATGATTCTTTTTTTGTGTTTTTGTTCAATTAAAATAATAAAAAACTTTAAAAAAATATTTCATGTGTGGGATTGGTTGTTGACCAGAGGTGGGTTTCACAGAGGTTTACCACTGGTTCACTGTATGTGTGCACCAGTGCTGGGTTTCAGGTGGTATGCCCTGGTATGGGCGTATCGGTGCCTGCTGGGAGCACTGGATACCGTTCCAGTACGGTGCTCCAGAGGACCCACCCACCCGCCGTTCTTACCTGTATTTGAGCTCTTTGGCACTTCCACGCATGCACATGGAGCATACGGCACCTGTGTGACACTCTGCCGAGCAGCTGGAGCATCGTGGAGGCATTGTGAAGCATTGCGGGAGGTAAAGATGCACACGGGCGCTGCACACATGTGCATGCATGCTGCGTGTGTTCATGTGGTGGACACCAGGCCCCATTGCACTGTATCGGTTGCAATGGGATCTGGAACCCACCACTGGTGCACACATTAGTTTCATGAGCCGTCACTACCCATTCGCCCGAACCAGTCCAAACCGGCTGAATACCACCTCTGTTCTTGACACCTGAAACAATCAAAAGTTATGTCTTCTGTTAAAAGGCCACTTTTTAGGAGTTCTGAACTGCTCTGCAAGGAAGAATATTATTACAGACACGTAGGACTAATTCAGGGATCTGAAGGATATTCACCTTAGCGTATTAAGGCTGATTTAATGACAAATATTTTTTTTAAAAAAGCATATTTACTACTCATATTATTCAGAACTCTATAATCATAGATATTTTTAACACATAAAGAGGATGAAACATCTTTTCAAGATTTGGTCCAAAGGACTGCAAAGCCCTAATTAGCACAAAATTATATTCACTACCATGAAAAACTCCTCCTCCTGCATATTAAACAAGTGGAAATAGATATGGTGTTCTCCTCTCCTCTCCCCACCCCACCTCCTATCCTTTTATTAATTCAGTTAGGTTTTTTTTTAATACCAGAAGTCTTTCCTAGCAGGATTCAAGGTCACTTCTGTGATCTTGTTGCTGGCCATCAATGCAAGGGTTCCCAGAACAAGAGTGACTTGCTGGCAAGTGTAACTCAATGGTTTGCACTGTGATTGTGCAGCTCATTTTCCTACTTCACAAGATGGTAATACTAAAACAGCTATGATGTGAACTGCTTTGAGGAATGAACATATCTAGACTTGAAGATTGGCATGAAAGGTTAGCAGTTCGGTGGTTTGAATCCCTAGCATTGTAAAGCGGAGTGAGCTCCCTTACTTGTCCCAGCTTCTGTCAACCTAGCATTTTCAAAGCATGTAAAAAAATTCAAGTAGAAAAATAGGAACCACCTTTGATGGGAAGGTTCCGTGTGCATTCGGCATTTAGTCATGCCAGCCACATGACCACGGAGATGTCTTCGGACAACGCTGGCTCTTTGGTTTTGAAACGGAGATCAGCACCGCCTCCTAGAGTTGGGAACAACTAGCACATATGTGTGAGGGGAACCTTTACCTAAATAAGCATAGGAATCCACTCATCATAAAAGGAGTTGGATGGAGATGTAGGAAATGTTTCCAGAACAGGGGAGCATAGCTATTGCATTCCATTGACCCAAGATTTGTATATTCCTGTTATCTGAGATTATCCTCATTTGCAATCATACATATAGCTTTGGGTGGAATCCATGCAGCAGCAATGGAAGAAGAGGGCATTTACCCAGGCAGATCAGCCAGCTCAGGCCAGGTCACATCAGTGGAATACAGATGTTAGTCAGATTGTTCTCATATCCACTTTGGGGTCTTTGCAGATCAGTCAAGTAGGTAAGTACTGTAAGTATTCTGAAAGGAAAACAATATCTACAGGTTGAAATTGGTCATATTACATTTCTCTTTAATTCTAAGATGTTTGAATGCATCTAGTAGTGAAGTGCTTAGAATGCTGACTGTCTCAAGGTTGACTTAGCTTCCCTCCTTCCAAGGTTGGTAAAATGAGGACCCAGATTGTTGGAGGGCAATAGGCTGGGTGTGTAAAACCTCTTAGTGTAAAATGGTATTGCTATTGCTACCCTATTGCCAAACTGTACTGTACAGCTATCCTAAATTGTTCAGTATTTGTAATAAAAATATCCCAGTACTTTTAGTAAGGCAAGCAAAAGGTTAAAAACAGCAATTTTCTGGTTTGATTCTTTTAGCAAGATCAGCTAAAACAAAATGCAAAAGCAGAACTTAAATTCTGAGACTATCCTAGAAAAATCCTTTCCATCCAATCTATTTCTCTCTAGATATATCTCCTTGGGCTACAGTTCTTATCACCCTCCAGCTAGCTTGGGAAATATTTTCCTAGAACATTACAAAACCTGTCATTTTACCATAAGATGTGTGATATATACAATGCTGTGATTTGTTTCCTTTCATAGAAACCTGCTGTTTCTCCTTGTCATTTGGCTCAATTACATTGGATGAACTCGCATGTCCATTCTGAATGTTAACATTGGATTGTAAACTACTTCAAGGTTCTTAATAGAAAGCAAAAGAAAACCAAAAGTTTGGAAATATATTTTCCATCTAACACATTCCATTAAAAAGCATAAACTTTCATGAACTGCAGCTTATTTCAGTTTCAAATGTGTTAAGTAGATTAAAAAAATGAACATTCAATTCAGAAAATTGACATATTACATAATTTATGCCTATAAATTCCAGGTAATATCAAATTACCCCTCTCTCATTAATGATCCAGCCCTGTAAGGGGGTTTCATTATCAAGCAGATAGCAATTTTGATGATATAAATAATAGGCCTGTCTTTAAAAGCACAGTTCTAAACTGGTGGGAGAAAAAGCAGCATACACACTTGCTCCAATTTCTTTGCAATTTTTTTTAAAAAATAACATGAGACATGGTAACCAGTGGTATTCAGCTGGGCGAACATGTAGTGGCAACCTGCCCATCTGCCCTGGCTCTATGCTGTTCTATTTACCAACATGTTCTAAGCCGCATGCATGTCTGCAAGCTATGCACATGAGCAAAACACATGCACAGAAGGCGTGCATGCTCACAAAGAGAGCATGCATGCGCACATGTTCACAATTTCAGTGCACGGCAAACTGGTGGTAAAAATTATGTGAAACCCACCTCTGATGGTAACTAAACTCACTGGGAATTATGTCAGCTTCCTAAGATGTTGGGATCTCCCATGTTTATCCTCAAAAAAGAGTTTTTAGAGACTGCTTCATGCTTGAACTCTTATTAATGAGAATGGAAACCAAGTCTTCTTCTCACATTAGTTCATCAATGCAAGAAAAATTGTGTCACACTAGTTAATTGTGTCTGATTTCAAGAAGTTAAGTTACCGTACTTATCAGAGTATAAGATGCACCTTCCCCCCCCCAAAAAAAAGAATAAAGCATAAAAGAGTAAAAATCTGGATGCATTTTATACACTGAGTACATCATTTTTGGTTTCCCAAAATCCCACCCCTGCGGATCCCATTTTTTGCAAAAATAGACAGGTAGAGGATTTGGGAGGCATGCAAAGTGCACCTGGGAGAGGTTTAGAGGTTTATTACACCTGTATGCCGCCCTATTCCCGGAGGGGACTCAGGGCGGCTAACAAACTGAAGGGGAAGGGAATAATACAGACAAAAAGAATAAAAACAGAGAAACAAAATACAGAAACAATTTAAAAACAGCCAACAGCCACACAATCAATTCGAGTGGAGATGGGAACTCATCAGCCCTAGGCCTGTTGGAACAGCCAGGTTTTGACGGCTTTGCGGAAAGCCTGAAGGGTGGAGAGGGTCCAAATCTCCATGGGGAGATCGTTCCAGAGGGCCGGAGCTGGGGAGAGCAAAAATGAGTGGAAAACGGGTCATTTTTTTGCTCATTTTTGTGCCCCCCCAGCCCCCAGGAGCACTCTACAAGTCTCCTAAAGCCTATGCATGCCCTGTTTTTTGCAAAAAAAAATGGGCTCGTTTTCACAAAAAACAGGCTGTTTTTGGCTTGTTTTTGCCCACCCCAGCCCCCAGGATCACTTTGCAGGCCTTTCAAACTCTCTGCATGCCCCATTATTCACAAAAAATGAGGTGTGCAGAGGGTTTGGGAGGCCTGCAGAGTGAAAAACTTTTTTAAAAAAATTTACCTCTTCAAAATGTTGTTGCGTCTTATACTCCAGTGCGTCTTATAGTCCAAAAAATACTGTACTTCTTCTTTTAATGGGAAAAGAACTAGTATATCAGTTGCCTTTTTGAAATGTAGTATATTTTGTTGACAAATCTCCTCTTGATACTGGAAACCAAGAAGTGCCACTTCAGGGCGAATGACATCTTTTTGACATATGTCAAGTTTGTAGCGTCTCCTTCCTGACTTCAGTGTAACAGATCTTAAATAGAATTTCATTGCTCCGTTGATGTGCCCCCTCTATATATCCCAGGTTAATTTCATATATGATCTTTGCTTTTACTAAATGCTTGAATTTAACATCCGCTGCAACCTTGTCTGTTTTCAAATTTCACTATTCTTGCAACAAAAAGTATTTATTCTCCTTTTCATAAGGGCCAACCTGCAAATGGCACATACGCACACACACACACACAAACACACACACATACACAGAGGGATGGGGGAGAGACAGAGAGAGACAATAGAGATATATCCTCTCTCCTCTAACAGTAGGAAATCTTCATTGAACCTGTTGCATTAACACTCCTGAAGATCACATTCAACATTGTATCTTAAGGCAAGCCAGAATGTCATGTTAAAGTGCAATGCACCAGTCCTTGAAGTAGCAGAAAGTATGCTGACCTAATATGAAGAAGTGATTGTGAGCTGTTATTCAAGTTATAATGTGGCCCAAGATAAAGCAACTGATGGATTCCCTAGCTACATTTCCTTTCTGATAGGGTCACGTTGGGACAAACAATCTCAATCTCTCTCTTTCATTTATGTGGGAGGTGGCGGCTAGGACTAGACAAGCATAGGCTTGGAATAAGATACTTAACTATCTCTCAAGTCCTCTTCCAAGACTCAGGCATGAATACAATCTGCTCCTTTGATTTAGCTGTTGAGCCTTTTCTGAACACATGTCTGGAACTCTTTTTAAAGTATCCATATGTACGCCATACAGCAGTGTAGAATGGTGCAGGATAAAGGTGGGCTTTAACCTGCACCACTTAAGGGGGGGATTTTCTGTGCTGGGAATGAGATGATGTCATGAGAACAAATCAATCCACTAAAGAGATAAGACGGCAAGGAAGTAACAGCAATAGAGAGAAAGCTGAGCTGATTAACTCATTCTTTGCATCAGTCTTCATGCCAAAAGAAACAATCATCCAACCTATGAAAAAAGATGTTGATACTTTGGAAAAAGTCCAAAGAGCAGCAACTAAGATGATTAAAGGTGAGGCCTAACAACATATGAAGATCCATTGCAGGATTTGAATCTGTCTAGTCTAGAGAAAAGAAGGACTAGGGATGACATCATAGCAATATTCCAGTATTTGAGGGGCTTCCAGAAAGAAGAGAGTGTCAGCCTATTTTCCAAAGCACCAGAAGGCAAGACAAGAAACAATGGATGGAGAGAAGCAACCTGGATTTAAGGAGAAACTTCCTAACAGTGATGACAATTAATCTGTGAAACAGCTTGCTGTCAGAAGTTGTAAAGTGTTTCATCACTGGAGCTTTTAAAGAAGAGATTGGACTTATCTGAAATGGTATAAGGTCTCCTGCTTGAGCAGGGGGCTGGACTAGAAGACCCCCAAGGTTTCTTCCAGTTCTATTCTGATTGAACATGTCCTATAAAAATGGTTACCAGTTCATAGTTATGACAGAGTTAGGAGATAAAGATGAGCCCTTATTTGCTCAAACAATCCTTGCCACTTCTATTTCCTGATATTTTCTCAGCAGCTGAGCAATTGAGCTATGAAGCGTGAACAATGTACCTCAGGCTCTGCCTGTGTCATTGGTTCAATAAACAGGATCCTCCCTGCTTCCTTCATGTTCTTCCAATAATAGGATAATGATGTCTTCCATGACAGAGACATTAACAGCCATGTCCTGTGAAATATTTGCATTGCTCCAAAGCCCATTTGGACTGTAATTGACAAACTGCAAAACAGGCGAGCAAATGAAACCTTTTCCCTAGGAGGGTAGCTGCACATTTTTCTGATTGACCAGCAGAATCAGGTAATCAGCAGGAAAGGGATTGCTATTTTCTTGCCACCTTTAATAGCAGGGATCTAAATGATCTTCATCTCATATGCCAACAACCGTAAAAGGCCATTTGCCATTTGCCATCCCAACCTGCAAGCAACATAGACTGAGAGGGAGACTTGTGGCCTTCTTTTTCCACCTGGAGAAGCTAATCTGGGGAGCCAAAGGAAGAGGAAACATGCATCTCCCAATCCATAATATCCATGTTTGTGTGGCCTACAGGCCGAAAAATAACCCATGACTTTGATTACTATAATCAAGGTAATGATTTCCTTCCTGGGCATCTTTCCTTCCATTCCTTGTCTGCCCATGAGTAAGATGAAAGCTTCCTTTTTCATTATTTGGAAAACCATAATTCCATTCTTAAGTAATGAGAATATATGAAGCTCAGTCCTACTTAATGATTCAGCAAGAAAGGGCAGAATGGAATAATTCAGCCTAAGAATCACCACAGCTTCTCTATTTTCTTTCGAGTTAGGGACTAGAGCAGTGGTGGGCTCCTACCAGTACAGACCGGTTCGGCTGAACCGGCAGTGGTATGGTGGCCAGGCCTGCCACACACCCCAACCAGTTTGCCAGGTGGCACCATAGATGCCGCCATCTTGTTTTTTGCTTCTGCACATGCAGAGAACAATTTTATTGTATTGTGCATGTAAGCACAGCGCAGATGAAGCACATGCGTATGGCGTACCCACAAGCGAACAGGTGGTAGTGACTGCTGGAATTCACCCCTGGACTAGAGCAGTGATGGCGAACCTTCGCCACTGAGTGCCAAAAAGGGAGAGAACGTGCGCTCTCGTTGGGGACACAACCTGGAAGAGGAGCTGCCAAGGAGCTTGCGCGTGCTGGGAAATGAACTTCCAGTTTCCAGCACATGCCCTTCCAGTTTCCTGGTACACACACTTCCAGTTTCCACTGTGCATGCATGTGCAAGAAAATGGAAAAGTACATGCGCACGCCAGAAAATGGAAGACCAGCTCTTCGGTTTCTGGCACTGCCTCACACATGAAGGCTAGTTGATTGGCATGTGCACATGTGCACCAGAAACCCAAAAGAGGAATGGGCAATGCCGCACATGCCAGGTGACATGGCTCTGCATGCCACTTTGGGCACATGTGCCATAGGTTTGCCATCGCGGGACTAGAGCAAGGGTGTCATACCTTGGCAAGTTTAAGATTTGTGGACTTCAACTCACATGATAGCTGGGAAATGCTGGGAGTTGAATTATTCAAGCCTTAAAGACGCCAAGGTTGGACACCCTTAATCTAGAGTCAAGAACTGAGTAGTATATACATTTAAATAAACCAGTTTAGATAAATAAGTCCATCCAGTTGTTTTAGACTGCAGCTCCAAGCTACCAATCATCTGGGTTATTGAAATTGTTGTCCAAAACATTTGGAAGGCAACATCTTGCCTTATTCCAGTTTTGATTATTGGCTGACTTCAACCTGGCAGAGTTTTGAAAAAGATTAATGTGATTTAAATGTTCTCTTTACTCCAGATCATCAGCAAACTCAGCAATCTGAGAACAAATCAAACAATACATTGGATTATAAACTTCTACATTTGTACAAAAAACATACCCATCCATGCACACAAGATGCAGACAATGCCAATGTTGCTGAAATGATGCAGAGATCAGGGTCATTTCTAGCAACACAGTTTCTCTAGACAGCACAGAATACTTTCCCAATAACCATATTAAGCTCAGCAACTAGGAAATGAAATTAGAATTGTGAAATATAATGATTCTACACACAAGTACAAGAAATTGTCAATGATGTGGAATAACGATTCTGTGCCCAGTGAAGAGAAACCAAGATGAAAAAAATATTAAGTATGATATTGTACAATCTGCCCTATGAGACTGATGGCAGGGGGAAAAGTTTACATTATTTATAGGTTCAAAAACAAAGATATAATAGGATGCATCTATTTCACAGAATGCAGATATACATGCCTTAAATAGCCATTAAAAGGTTGACCTGCCATTTTTTAAATGCTAAATGGTCATTTTCGCAATTGACACTAGATAGCTAGACAGGTGTCCTAAATTTATGGTAGTCCTTTCCTGGTGTGACTTGTCAGAGATGATAGTGACCTTTCTTCATTACAATTTATCTATCCCGCTGATCGATCTCTGGGGAACAATACCTGTCAAATGCTCATTTGTTCACCACAATTTAAGATGCCATGCTAATTTTAATTCCAAAATCTGAATAGAATAGCATGGCATAGCACAGCACAGAACAGCACAGCACAGCATAGATAGCATAGATTAGGAATAGGAATAGGAGTAGGAGTAGGAGTAGGAATGGAATGGAATGGAATGGAATGGAATGGAATAGTAATAGGAATAGAATGGAATGGGAATGGGAATGGAATAGGAATAGGAATAGGAATAGGAATAGAATAGATTAAGAATAGGAGTAGGAGTGAAATGGGAATGGGAATGGGATAGGGATAGGGATATGGATAGGGATAGGAATAGAATAGATTAGGAATAGGAGTAGGAGTAGGAGTGAAATGGGAATGGAATGGGAATGGGAATGGGAATGGGATAGGGATAGGGATAGGGATAGGAATAGGAATAGGAATAGGAATAGGAATAGGAATAGGAATAGGAATAGGAATAGGAATAGATTAGGAATAGGAGTAGGAGTAGGAATGGAATGGAATGGAATGGAATGGGAATGGGATAGGGATAGGGATAGGGATAGGGATAGGGATAGGGATAGGGATAGGAATAGGAATAGGAATAGGAATAGGAATAGGAGTAGAAATGGAATGGAATGGGAATGGGAATGGGAATAGGAATGGAATGAGAATGGGACAGGAATAGGAATAGGAATAGGAATAGGAATAGGAATAGGAATAGGAATAGGAATAGAAGTAGGAGTAGGAGTAGGAATAGGAATAGGAATAGGAATAGGAATAGGAATAGATTAGGAATAGGAGTAGGAGTAGAAATGGAATGGGAATGGGAATGGGAATGGAATAGGAGTTGGAGTAGGAATAGGAATAGATTAGGAATAGGAGTAGGAGTAGGAATGGAATGGGAATGGGAATGGGATTGGGATAGGGATAGGGATAGGGATAGGGATAGGGATAGGGATAGGGATAGGGATAGGGATAGGAATAGGAATAGAATAGATTAGGAGTGGGAGTGGGAATGGGAATGGGAATGGGAATGGGATAGGAATAGATTAGATTAGATTAGATTAGATTAGATTAGATTAGATTAGATTAGATTAGATTAGATTAGGAGTAGGAATGGAATGGGAATGGGAATGGGAATGGGATAGGGATAGGGATAGGGATAGGGATAGGGATAGGGATAGGAATAGGAATAAGAATAAGAATAGGAATAGAATAGAATAGATTGGGAATAGGAGTAGAAATGGAATAGAATTGGAATGGATAGGAATAGAATAGATTAGGAATAGGTATAGGAGTAGGAGTAGGAGTAGGAGTAGGAGTAGGAGTAGGAGTAGGAGTAGGAAGGGAAGGGAAGGGAATAGGAATAGGAATAGAAATGGGAATGGGAATAGGAATAGGAATAGGAATATAATAGAATTGGGAATGGAAATGGGAATGGGAAAAGGATAAGAATAGAATAGACTAGAATAGAATAGAATAGAATAGAATAGAATAGAATAGGATTGAATTGAATTGAATTCTTTATTGGCCAAGGGTGATTGGACAAAGAATTTGTCTTTGGTGCATATAGGCTCTGGTACCTTCATTATTTTTGCTCTTTTATTCTAATGCCACTTTCCCCTGATTTTTAATTTTAAAAAATCATTCACCATCTCCCTCTAAACTACTTTTTAATCTTATTTTCATTTCCTATATAACTTTCTCCTCGGCTAGCTGCCTTTTTGCTGCTGGCGGTATTCCTATCAATCTCGCATTCTGTTTCTATCACTGGAGTTTACCTGTGCTCTTGATGTTACTTGCAATAAATTCCATTTATTGCAATGTATTATCATCTTTTATCATCTATATGTGACCAGCTGATCAGTGGAAGTGCTAACGATTCATATTCCTTTCACACCATTTTGTCTTTACACCATTGTGTGTCTATTCATATTGGGCATTTGTAAAATGTTTAATATCTCTTGCCAAATTCTGTGTTCAGTGTGATTGATGAATCTAGTTTTCCTAATATTGCATTATTAATCATGTCTATCCCTGAGCAAACCAAGTATATTTGAAAATATATTAGCCTTTGTATCTAAGTTCTACTTTAAAGCGTATCTCCTAATATTTAATGACAAAATCATATATCTTACCATGCCAATGTCAAGATGGCAACAAGAACTTTAATGTGGTTTTTAAAAAAAAAAAATAGATCTCCCCCACCTTAATAGTAGATTAGGCCTTATGATTATGTCTTTCTTTTAAAAAGTAATTCAAAAGATTATTTTCCTGTTGAGTTTATGAGATGTTAATATTACACCCGGCTTTTAATGGACTTTAATTATTTTAAGTTATTGTTTCTTTTCTCTCTTCTACATGAATTTTGCATGTTTAGCTCTTTTTAATATTTTATTATTGTAAATTATCTGAAGCAGATAAGGAAAATTCAATAAGTAAGCAAGTAACAAATTCAGTTAAAAATACTTCTGAACATATTTGGGCTACTAATCTAACTGTAAAGATAACTAGAAAAATACAGTTGGGAAGGCTTTTTAGAAATCACTGAGTCCAACTCTTTGAGCAGTCCAGAATCAACTAGAAAAACCTCAGCTATATAATTGCACAGCCTTTGTTTGGAGAACATTAATGAAGAAGTTTCTAGAACATCATGCAGAAGTCTGAAAATTCCTCCTTGTATCTCTGAGCCTGAACTTACTTTTTATCATATTGTTTCTTGTTCTGCCCCAGAACAATGTGTATGAAATAAGTCTATTCCCTATTCTGTGTGATGACCTTTCTAATCTTTAAAGACTGCTATCATATCTCCGTTCATATGTGTTTTTTTATAAATGACAAGTATGAAAATCCATAACTTTTTCTTATAGGGCTTAGTCTTCAAACTCCTCATCCTATTGATAATCCTGTTCTGAATTCACTTCAGTTTTTGACTATCTTCTTTGAATTGGGCTCCTCAAAATAGCCAGCGGGGAGGACCAGATCTGGTGAGAATAAGAGAAGGCATTTGGGGCCCAAGGGGCAGGGAGTGAAACATGGGGGAGGGGAGGATTTGGGAGGGCCAGTCAAGGCAAACCTAATGATTTATTGGGGACAGGAGGGATAGGGAATTGTTAGATGTCATCCAAAGGCTAGAGGAGGGAACTAGAGGAAAAGCTATTCTGGACCCAATTCTAACTAATAGAGAAAAAGTGATAGAGAGAGTTTAAGTTGCTGGAACCTTGGACGAGAGTGACCACATTATACTGGTATTCAATAAAATGTAAACATAAGCAATAGAATATAATCCAACCAGTGTCTTAAACTTTAAAAGAGCTGATTTTAACAAACAGTAAGAGTCTAAGAAAGATTCCATGGATGAAAATCCTAAAGGGGAAAACAACTCAGGAAGAGTGGGAAATTCTGAAAAATATGATCATAAAAGCCCAGTACACCACAATACCATTGAAAAAGAAAAACAAGAAATCCAAGAAGAAACCTGAATGGTTGCACAAAGATCTCTCTGATAAAACTGAAAGACAAAAAGACGGACACATAACTAAGGCAGAATATTAGCAGGTAGCCCGAATCTGCAAAGATGAAGTCAGGAAAGCAAAGGCTCAGAATGAACAAAGATTTGCAACAAAAGTCAGATAATTTTAAAAAGTGTCTTTCAACATATAAGTAACAATAAAAAAAGTCAAGGAAACAGTAGATCCACTAAAGAGAAAAAATGACAAGAAAATAAAAGGCAGTAGAGAGAAAGCTGAGCTGCTTAACTCATTCTTTGGATCAGTCTTCACGCAAAAAGAAACTATAGCCCAACCAACCAAAAACATAACTATAGAGGATCAACTAGAACTAAAAATCAAAATAAACAAGAAAATGGAAAGATCTTGATGAATATAAATAACGATTTACAGATTAGATTCTAGAGTTCTGAAGGAGCTGGCTGATGTTATCTCAGAACCATTGTACTATATCTTTCAAAAATACTGGAGCATTGTGAGAGGGACCTTGGAGTCCTAGTGGACGATCAGTTAAATGTGAGCCAGCAGTGTGCAGCATTAGCCAAAAAATCTAATACTGTCCTTTACTTTCTAAACAGAGGCATAGAATCAAAATCACTTGAAGTATTAGCACTGCTTTATAAAATCTTAGTAAGCCCATACCGTTAATACTGCATCCAGTTTTGGTCACCACGTTACAAAAAAGATAAAAAGATGTTGAGACTTTGGAAAAGGTGCAGAGAATAGTAACTAAGATGATTAAAGGCCTGGAGACCAAAACATATGAAGAATGATTTGCAGGATTTGGATATGGCTAGTTTAGATGCAAGAACGACTAAAGGGGGGGGGGGGAGAAATCCTACAAAAAAACAATATACTTTTTATTCAAATAGACATTTAACATACCCCAGAATCGACATGATGTGGGTTACAACAGAATTAATTTATAAGATACAGAAACTTGAAATTGAAACAAGTACTTAGGCAGATCATAATCCAATTATAATTAAATGGAAAGGACAAAAAAAGAGATCCAGGTGGACATTAAACAATATGATATTAAAAGAGGAGGATTTTGTACAGAAAATGGAAAAAGAATTGGCCTTAAAAAAAAAAGAAAATAGAAAGGAAGATACAATCAAGGGCAAATTTGCTATGGAATGGTAGAGAAGAAGAAAATGATACAAGATTACTATGGTAAGCTGTATGAACAAGAGAATCTAGAAGGGGGCACTGTTCCCTCTAAGGTGCGCGCGTGCGCGGCCGCGCACATGGAAAGAAATCCCCGCGCAGAAGTTTCTAACTGCCGCGCAGAGATTTCTACCAAAGCAAACGTGGGGAAGTCCTTTGCAGGCAGCTAGAACAGGCCGCCCGCAAAGGACCTCCCCAGACTTGTTTTGATGAGCCGCCAGTCCTCTTGCTTCTTCTCCTTCACCAGCAAAGCTCCCGCTGGCTTCCCGGCCCATGGCTTTGGCGTTTCTCCCTCCACGCGGAGCCCCTGAGCTGGCTCCCGCGTTATCCCTCCCCCTTCCTCCTCTGCCGTGCTTTTGAGGCCGGAGCTCCCGCGGCCTCAAAAGCACAGCAGAGGAGGAAGGGGGAGGGATAACGCGGGAGCCAGCTCAGGGGCTCCGCGTGGAGGGAGAAACGCCAAAGCCATGGGCCGGGAAGCCAGCGGGAGCTTTGCTGGTGAAGGAGAAGAAACAAGAGGACTGGCGGCTTTGAAATGCAACCCCTGCCTTGGTCCCGCCGGCCGCGGATTTGATTCGGCGTAAGTGGGGGCCGAACACATGCTGAGCCGACTTTGCGCAGTGAGGCGGAGTAATTCAACCCCCCCCCCCCAAATAACGTGTGTGTGTGTGTGTGTGTGTGTGTGTGTGTGTGAGAGAGAGAGAGAGAGAGAGAGAGAGAGAGAGAGAGAATTGGATCAAAATTGGTGGCCAAAGGAGTGGAGGGAGGGAAGGAAGGAAGGAAGGAAGCCCTCCCCCTGTGAAAAAAAACTGAAGATGGAGCAGTGAATGAATAAGCCATAAAAGCAACAAACAGTTAATGCGTAAGTAAGCTGAGGAGCAAGTTCTCAACTAAGGAAGAAATATTAGAAAGAAATATAAAAAGCTCAATATGCCAAAACACTTATTTTAGTCTTCATTTAATTACTTGTATTGTAGTCTGATGTAACATCTTTTTAAAGTTAACGTTAGAAAAGATAGGGTACAAAACTTAAATAATAAAAAAATGTACATTCATTTTGAAAAATAAATGCAATACTTGATTAATTTCATATCTTTATTTAAAATAGTTTTGGCATGGCATATGATTTTATTGACTCAGTTGGAAATGATGTGGATGTTGTATCTGACTCTGAGGTATATATATTCTTAAGTAACATAAC